>NC_136071.1:346194943-347512443 GCF_964261635.1 Lissotriton helveticus | reverse complement strand
GAACAAAGATAAGGTCCACACCAAAGAGGGTTGACGACTGGAACAAAAGTTAACCAGGCCAAAGAGTGTGCCTGCCTGTGGTACCAGTATCACCCATATGGACATAAGGGGCACAGAAAAGTTGAAGTCGATGTCCCTATAAGGGATACCATGTACATATATAGCGCACAAAATGCCTCTAAGACATGCAAAATAAGGACCCAGAGAACAGGGATTAAGGCTATAGTGCATAGAAAAGCAAATAGAATACCCAGCACGGAATAAGTACTCAGGTAGGAAAAATCTTGCACCAAAAAGAAGCTGTAAGAACAGACTCCCATGAGACCACAAAGCAAGATATGTTCTAGATGGGTGGAAACGAAAACTGTCACTGACAGCGTAAATGAGAAGAAAATGTTAGTGGGCTGCACTTAAGAGTAGCCTGGCTTCTACAATTAGAACAGTCCCCTTACAATACTTCTATCCCCCCATGCAGCTGCCAGGCTCTGTCCAATGGCAGCTACCTCCTAGGCCTGACAACATAATTGATATAGATACAATTCTACCAATAAGTAACTGTTTTCAACCCCTAGCTAGCCTCCAGGGCCTGGATGAAAATGACTGACTAAGGCGAAGGGACACCTAAACGGCTTGTTTATACCATACCCGAGTGCCATGAGGGGAACGGTTCCATACTGAAGTCAATCGCCGTGAGGGGAACGGCAACGGACTCCATCACCCTGCAGCCTCGCGCCATCCTGACGCTGCTTTTGCACCCGGAGGCGCATTAAATTACCAGGCCACCATCCACACCGCGGGACGCCTAAACGGCTTGTTTGCACCATACCTGATTGTCGTGAAGGGAACGGTTCCATTCTGAAGTTAACCGCCGTACGGGGAACAGCAGCGGATTCCATTACCCAGCAGCCTCGCGCCATCCTGATGCTACTTTCGCGCCCGGAATCGCATTACATTTCCACGCCACCTCCTGCACCGCGGGACGCGCACAGGCATGCCCGGGCCAAGGGCGGGCCAGTCCACGCCCGTCAGCGACCAGAGGAGACTGGACTGGGCCACCCCTCTGAGAACTGCCCTTACATATTACGGACGCGCCAGCTCAGTAAGGCGCTAGCACGCGGTGGTGTGTTTTCTGTATTGCGCTCTCTGAAATTTGATGTTAGAAATTTCGTGGCACCTCTTTTTAAAACTTGTGTATATTTTAAACTGCTCATTTTTACTCACGCTCATTCTTGCTCCTTCTTCTGGTCTGAGCCCCGTTCCACCACAGCTTGTGCCGCTTGTGTGGAGGGCGTTGACAGATCCGGCTCAGCCCCTCGAGGGCGACGCATTTCCGGCAGGGGCGGGCCCTGCGCCCTTATAGCTGCCATGCCTGCACTCCCGCGCAGCGGACGCGCCAGCTCAGTAAGGTGCTGGGACGCAGTGGTGTGTTTTCTGTATTGCGCTCTCTGAAATTTGATGTTAGAAATTTCGTGGCACCTCTTTTTAAAACTTGTGTATATTTTAAACTGCTCATTTTTACTCACGCTCATTCTTGCTCCTTCTCTCGGTCTGAGCCCCGTTCCACCACGGCTTGTGCCGCTTGTGTGGAGGGCGTTGACAGATCCGTCTCAGCCCCTCGAGGGCGACGCATTTCCGGCAGGGGCGGGCCCTGCGCCCTTATAGCTGCCATGCCTGCACTCCCGCGCAGCGGGCGCGCAGCGGGCGCGTCAAAGGCGCGCCCAAAGCAAGCCCGTCCACGCCAGTCCGACGCAAGACGCCAGACCCCCTGGGTGTCGGACAGCTCGCCCGCTCCAGTACTCCCGCGAGGACCTACTCGCCCTCCGGTGTCACGCCCTTTGCGCAGATCACTGCTGGAGTATAGACATCCCAGACATGAGGTGCAAAAGATGTGGTTTCAAGGCTACTGAGGTTGATTCAATAACCCCAGAGTCTGCTAACCCCGCGAACCTAAATATACTCAGTTTGAACTGCAGGTCCTTGGTGAGACACCATGAGGAGGTCTTTGAGTTGCTTCAGGATAGGTCCCCTGATATACTCTCACGGAGACATGGCTCACCAATGACGCTACTGCTATCCCGGCCTTGGCCCTCCCACCAGGCTATTCCATGTATACCCAGAATAGGCCCAACGGTAGGGGGGTGCGCTAGCTGTGCTAGCTAAATCCACCCTCCCCTGTACCCTTTCCCCAGTGACTATACCTGACTGTGAATGTACGCAGTTTAAGATCAGGATTTCAGATAATTTCACTTTCACGGGGCTCCTTATATACCGCCCCCCAGGACCGGCAAGAGCTCTCCAGGAAGCCCTACCCCAGATCACCTCCTCCCTGGCCCTGCAGACATCTAATGTTAGTATACTGGGAGACCTTAATTTACACCTAGAGCGACTTGACTCCCAGGATATCACAAACTTCCTGGGAGATCTGGAAGCCTGCCTGCTGTTTCAGCTGGGCCAAGGCCCTTCTCACTTGGCGGGCCACCTGCTCGATCCGGTATTTTCGAACCTTGAGGGAATCAGAGTCCATGTCCCCCTCCCCCTCGTCTGGACGGATAACTTTCTCAACCACATTTGTATTAGGGCCAAGGCCACTGCTCGTCAACGTCCCTCCCTCCCCCTCTGAAGGCGCCCATGGCATAAACTGGACGCCCCCAGCCTGGAGGCCAGACTCAAATCCTCTCGTACGGTCTGGCCCAACAACTTGGAGGATGAGGACACAGCCTTTAGGGACTGGATTAATAGGTCCCCAATAAAATGTCCCGGCCTTAACGGGTGCAATCACACCCGTGGTACACTGAGACTTTAGCGTCTGAAAAAAAGCACTGCAAGATTCTCGAACGCGCCTGGAGGCGCTCTTACGACTCTATAGCAAAGAATAGCTATAGGTCGGCCACCAAAGCATACCACAAACATATTAGGAAAACTAAGGCAGCATTCTATGCTGACCTGATTAACTCCAGTCAGAACCCCTCTAAAACGATTTTTTCTTTAATAAAAGATATGACTAAAGCCCCAGAGGGATGTGAACAATGTAAATAGAAAGAGCAAAACCCTGCCGAGAAGGATATCTAAAGGTCCTCTAAGGGATCCGTAACTGTTATATATGGAGCAATATTAAATATGTATCAGAGCCAAAGACATCAAGCAGGAGTAGGTCAGTCCATGATTTTTTAAGAAAATATATATTTATTTGTTTTTATGGAATCTGACATTTCTAAAAGGCGTTCAGTATATATATATACATAGAATTCAATGGATAAGACACATGACATTTTTCATATCACATAAAAAGAAAAAGACAAATTCATAATAATCAATGTTCCACTC
This sequence comes from Lissotriton helveticus, assembly GCF_964261635.1. Classification (NCBI taxonomy): domain Eukaryota; kingdom Metazoa; phylum Chordata; class Amphibia; order Caudata; family Salamandridae; genus Lissotriton; species Lissotriton helveticus. The sequence goes on along the minus strand of NC_136071.1, from coordinate 347,509,119 downwards.
ACTCCAGGGAAGTTCTAAGAACTAAATTCCGTTCTCGATCTAAATGTGAATATATTATCGCCATGAGAACAGTATCTACCTGAAGATTTTCGATTTGTTGCACTCCCTCTCGCTCTATACATTAAGAGCACTATTCCACTCCAAGATGGCGCGCTATTTCGCACATCTGTGTGTCCTTCGTCTATTTTCATCTGAGACTCAGCTGAATTAGATCTCGCCGGTACGCCTTTAAAACGCGTCTCCCTTGAAGGCAACTGCCACAGCACATTTCCATGTCGCCATCGGACGAGAACGTTATCCCCCGCAGTCTGGAAGCGCTCCTACTTAAAAACTATTCTGGTAAGTCGTGTATCTATGCGCCCCTTGGGCTCTGACCTTAATGAATACTTAACAAGATCCCTCCTGTCTCTTCTATTGCAGGGATTCTCCCTTCTTGAGCCTATTCTTCAAGTTCAAGTTCAGGCATTTGTATAGCGCACTACTCACCCAGAGGGTCTCAAGGCGCTTGGGGAAGGGGTCCATTATTTGTCGAAAAGCCAGGTTTTGAGTTCTTTTCTGAATGAGACGTGGTTTTGAGTAAGGCGGAGGTGAGTGGGGAGTGAGTTCCAGGTCTTGGCAGCTAGGAAGGAGAAGGATCTGCCACCCATGGTGGATCTACGGATGCGCGGGACTGCGGCGAGGGCTTGATTGGACTATCTTAGTTGGCGGGTGGGTTTGTAGAAGGACAGTCGAGTGTTGAGGCATTCGGGTCCTAGGTTTTAGAGGGCCTTGTGTGCGTGGGTGAGAAGACGGAACGTAATTCTTTTGTTGACGGGAAGCCAGTGGAGGTCTTTTAGGTGACCGGAGATGTGATCTTGTCGAGGAATGTCCAGTATGAGTCTTGCTGATGCGTTTTGGATGCGTTGGAGTTTTTTCTGTAATTTTGCTGAGATTCCGGCGTATAGTGTGTTACCATAGTCCAGTCGACTCGTCACCAGTGCGTGGGTGACAGTCTTTCTAGTCTCGAGGGGGATCCAGCGGAAGATCTTTGAGGGTGCGGAGTACGTTGAGGCAGGAGGATGAGACTGCGTTGACTTGTCTGGACATCGAGAGAGAGGAGTCTAGGATGAAGCCAAGGTTGCGTGCGTGATCTGTGGGTGTGGGTGCTGTGCCCAGAGCGGAAGGCCACCAAGAGTCGTCCCAGGCAGAGGGGGAAGTTCCAAGGATGAGCACCTCCGTTTTGTCTGAGTTGAGTTTTAGGCGGCTATATTTCATCCAATCGGCTACTTCTTTCATGCCTTCGTGAAGATTGGTTTTGGCGGTGTTAGGGTCTTTGGTGAGGGAAAGGATTAACTGGGTGTCGTCGGCGTACGAGATGATGTTGAGGTTGTGTTGACGCGCGATGGAAGCGAGTGGGCTCATGTAAACGTTGAAGAGGGTGGGACTGAGTGAGGATCCTTGTGGTACGCCACAGATTACTTCGGTGGACTCTGAGTTGAATGGGGGAAGTCGGACTCTTTGGGTTCTTCCAGTGAGGAATGAGGTGATCCAGTCCAGGGCTTTTCCTTGTATGCCGATGTTGCTGAGGCGTTGTATAAGGGTGCTGTGGCAGACTGTGTCGAAAGCGGCGGAGAGGTCGAGTAGAATGAGGGCCACTGTTTCTCCTTTGTCTAGTAGTGTTCGGATATCGTCAGTCGCTGCAATGAGGGCGGTTTCGGTGCTGTGTTTGGCTCGAAACCCGGATTGAGATGGATCGAGGGAGTTGTTAGATTCAAGGAAGGCGGCGAGCTGGTTGTTGACGGCTTTCTCAATGACTTTGGCCGGGAATGGGAGAAGGGATATGGGTCGGTAGTTTTTTAGTTCGGAGGGGTCTGCTGTGGGTTTCTTCAGAAGGGCGCTGAGTTCGGCGTGTTTCCAACTTTCTGGAAAGGTGGCAGAGTTGAACGAGCAGTTGATGACATCACGGAGATGGGGTGCGATGATGGAGTCAGCTTTGTTGAAGATGTGGTGGGGGCAGGGGTCGGTTGGCGAGCCAGAGTGGATTGAGTTCATTAGGCGGATGGTGTCTTCAGTGGTGATTGGGTTCCAGGCGCTAAGGTTGTTAGTTGGCGGAGTGGGATCTGGGGGGGGTGGGGAGCGTTGATCGCTGGGAGTATTTTTGAAGCTGTTGTGGATGTCGGCAATTTTGTTGTAGAAGAAGGAGGATAACGCATCGCAGAGGTCTTGGGAGGGAGTGATGTCGTTAGATGCTGCGGTGGGGTTGGTGAATTCTTTGACGATGTTGAAGAGTTCCTTGCTGTTGTGAGTGTTGTTGTCGAGGCGATCTTTGAATGCTGATTTCTTGGCGGAACGAATCAGTTGGTGGTGTTTGCGGGTGGCTGCCTTGAGGGTGGTCATGTTGTCGGCGGTTGGGTTTTTTCTCCATGATTTCTCCAGGGTGCGGCATAGCTTCTTGGATTTTTTAAGGTCATCATTGAACCAGGGAGCCTTAATGCTGGCTGATTTGATTTGGTGCTTTTTCAGGGGTGCTAATTCGTCAGCGCTGTGGGTGATCCATTGCTTGAGATTGGTGGCTGCTTGGTTTGGGTCCAGTGGGAGGGTGGGAGGGTTTTGGTTGAGTGAAGTGAGGAGTTGGTCGGAGGTGACTTTGTTCCAGTTTCTCCGAGGAATAGGTTGTGGGCGGTTGTGGTTCAGGGTGGTTTTGTAGCTGTAGTGAACACAGCTGTGGTCCGTCCAGTGGAGAGCTGTGGTGCGGTCGAAGGAGATATGCTTGCTGGAGGTGAAGATAGGGTCTAGCGTGTGTCCGGCTGTATGGGTGGGTGTCAACAAGTTGTTTGAGTCCGAGATTGGCCAGGTTGTCCAGAAGGGTGGTGGTGGTGTTGTCGTGTTTGTTTTCAAGGTGGTAGTTGATGTCTCCTAAAAGAATGTAGTTCTCGGAGGCGAGGGCATGTGAGCTGACGAAGTCCGTGATGTCATCGTTGAATTGAGTGCGGGTACCTGGAGGTCTGTAGATGAGGGTGCCTCTAAGTGTGGTCCTAGGGTCGGTGTGGATCTGAAAGTGGAGGTGTTCGGCGGTTGCAAGATTATCGTCGGAGCTGGTTGTGATTTTGATGGTGTTCCTGTGGATGATGGCGATGCCTCCTCCTGTTTGATTGGTGCGGTCTTTTCGGATAATCTTGTAAGCGTCCGGTATGGCTATGGCGATGTCGGGTGCTGATGATGTGTTCATCCATGTTTCTGTAAGGAAGGCGATGTCCGGTGACGCAGTGTCGAGTAGGTCCCAGAGTTCAGTTGTGTGTCTGTTAAGCAGGATGCACTTCAGGCGGGTAGAGTCGGTGCTGAGTTTGGAGGAAGTGGATTTGGTGAGGGTCCTGAACCAGTTGTACTTGCAGGAGAGGCAGGCGAATGGGCCGTCGGTACGCCCTGGGGTGGCTTTGCAGCATTGTGGTGTGCGTCCAGGATTGAGGGCGAGGAGAGTTGCGGCATCATATGAGATTCTAGTGGGTTGGGTGCGGCGGGGACCAGGGGGACAGGCGCTGGGCGCGGTCCAGGCGCGGACGGGCGCAGACGGGCTTACCTTTGGCGCACCTTCGGCGCGACCGCTGCGCGTAAACATTGCGCGTAAACGCTGCGCGGGACTGCATCAGTCATAAATGGATAGTGGAAGGGGAGGGGCGAGGGAGGCTCAGCTGGGAGGCGGGGCGGGCTCTAGAGGACGGGCTTGCAGGGACAACAACAACAAAATGGCAGCGGATAGTAGAGTAAAATAAACACAGCCACAAATATCAATGCAACGATGGTACAATGAATGCAAGTGCGCTACAATGCATATTCTTCACCACGGGTGGTTTCTGTTAACCTTCTCGACGACCTTTTCGACCCTGTATACCAGACGCGGTTGTAACTGATAATTACCTATCAGGTGAGCGTTCTGTTCCGCCTCCACGTCATGATGTGTCATTTCACTATCGGACAAAAATCCCCCTCCGTTGGGTCAATCAGACAAACTGTAGTGTTCACATACCTCCTTCCCTTAGCTTCTTCACTAATGACATTATCCCAATCAGCTTTGTCACCTTGTACATATTCGGATGTTTACCATCTTGATACTCAGATACGAGTTTACGGTGTATACTGATTGTTACATCTATTTCCCCCTTTCAGTGTTTGATCCTTTGATCCTTTGAAGCACGAAGTTCGGTTTTAAAGAATAACAACCCTACCGTTGGGAACCCACCTCAGTTATTCAAAGGTAGGGAATATGTTGTACCCTTGAAGGCTAAGGTCTATTATTTAGAGCATGCCTTGCCATCTTTTGTCAACCGTGTTCTGGATGCCCCTTTATATACATGGTCACCCGAGAAATTATAACCAGACCCACTCATGGTTTTAGCTATCGATCAGGACGATGTGTAGATCTTGAATTTATAACTCCATCATCCTCTACATTATATGTCATTTAAATAGGATGCTCTATTTAATATCAGGATGTAAGGAACACATAATCGACAACCTAGTCTTAAAAACATTCCTTATTTTGACTTACTAGGAAAGAAAATAGGAGCCTCTTTTCGGCCGAATAGAAATCCTTTTTTCCTTCTTCTAAAGACTTGGAAAATGTGGACCCTGTGAACCGTTAACTCGATCGGAACATCCTTGATTCCAGGTAATGTTCTACTTTGTGTACTTACTCTTATATAATAGTTAAACCAAGGGGAGCGCGACATTATTATGATCCATTTTGTGTTTCCTACCAAAAGTCACTAACTGAACCACAAATGATTTTATTACTTAATAAATTCCAACTGTCCCTATACCTTCTTTTTGTCAGTATAATAAGATACCCTCTCTGTTACCACTACGATAGGTATACGCTCTGACCCTCATTTGAATGAATCAGGCAGGCACTTTAAGACCATTGCCAGCTTTAATCCTATTCAGATATCCCTTGATGAAAACTGTAAAGAATCTGTAATGTGTCTACTGAATGGTGTGGAATAACCATACTGGAATGAATGAGTGAATGTCGGGAAAGCAGAGTGATGATTCTCTTGTCTTCACCTGGGTCTTTATCTTTGTTCTGACCCTGACTCCCTTATTGTGGGGAGCTATATCCTGGGAGCTATTATATGATATCAGAGCATGACACTTAATTGCTATCAACTTATCATGACTTTAAATTAATCCTGGTTTTAGCGATTATGCAGGCAAAATATGAGACTACATAGTCATCTAATATTAGTAAATGTGTTTGATTTTCAGCATGTTTGTTCCCCTCCTTGGCGGTATCTGCTTGCCCTGACGAAGGTGCCATACACCGAAACGCGCGTCGGCGTTATTCTCTAGAACGGCAGTATTTGAGCCCTTGAGGACAACTTTTTTCCATCTAATCTGCCTTCTTATCTCTGCACCCGCGTCTATGCAACGATTACTTTATTTCTTAGTTGCAGGCCATGCTATACTTATTTAATTGAACCGTGTGGAATGTTTGTGAGTTTGATTGATCCCCTGATGGTATGAGTGTCTGTTTAGTTCTTAGAACTTCCCTGGAGTGAGTGGAACATTGATTATTATGAATTTGTCTTTTTCTTTTTATGTGATATGAAAAATTTCATGTGTCTTATCCATTGAATTCTATGTGTATATATATATATATATATATATATATATATATATATATATATATATATATATATATATATATATATATATATATATATACTGAATGCCTTTTAGAAATGTCAGATTCTATAAAAACAAATAAATATATATTTTCTTAAAAAATCATGGACTGACCTACTCCTGCTTGATGTCTTTGGCTCTGATACATATTTAATATTGCTCCATATATAACAGTTACGGATCCCTTAGAGGACCTTTAGTTATCCTTCTCGGCAGGGTTTTGCTCTTTCTATTTACATTGTTTTAATCCCCTCCTTTCCTGCCTATATCATTTATCTTGTCGGTGAACCCCCTTCTATTGTGTAAAGCCCCAGAGGGATCCAGCAATTTAATTACGTCCAATTCACAATGTGAAGATCTGGCCCTCTTTTTCATTAACAAAATTCAGGAGATTTACACCTCGCTGGAAACCAGTAAGCCCTCCCCCACCCCCAGCCTAGGGATGCATCGACCAAACTTTCCCGTTCCTCTACAAACTCTTCCCCTTATTTCTCACTTAGATCTCGCTCTCCTTGTCACCAAGCTAAAGTCTGGATCGCCTGATGATCCAGTTAAACCGGTTACCTTTCGGCTCTTCCAGGACTCCATTTTGTATGAAGGACGGGAACTGATTAATAGATCACTAGGATCCTCTACTATCCCCAGGTCCTGGAAGCATGCTAAAGTCATCCCCCTGTTGAAAAAGCCTTCCCGCCCTGAAAATTTCAGACCCATCTTCCTCCTACCATACCTGGCAAAGGTGATGGAAGCACATGTGAATGCTACCCTGACCAACCACCTGGAAACTAATGGTATCTTGGACGAGTCACAGAATGGCTTTCGGGCTAAACACAGTACAGAGTCAGCTCTTGTGGCGGTCGTGGAACAACTGAGGGCCTCACAAGATCTAGGAAACACCTCCGCCCTGATCCCGCTGGATTTGAGCGCGGCGTACGACACTGTCTCCCATGAGATACTGCTCAGGTGTCTCGGGGAGATAGGGGTCGTAGAAAGGGCCCTGGCTTGGTTCGCGTCATTTCTATCCGACCGTTCCTTCCAGATCCATGCCCCGCCGTACTCATCCAGCAGGTTCTCTCTGGAGTGTGGTGTTCCTCAGGGCTCTGCGCTAAGCCCCACGTTGTTTAACGTATACGTCCGCCCACTGGCCCTGCTGGCAAGGGAACGAAAGATCAAAATGATCTCTTATGCAGATGATATGCAACTTATCTTTACGTTCCCTAAGGATGCCATACATGACCACGCTAAATTCCAGGATGATGTTCTGGCCATGTCCAACTGGTTGATGGACAATTGCCTTCAGCTGAACTCCTCCAAAACTGAGGTGCTCTGGCTGGGAGGCAGCACCCAGAAGTGGGACCATCTTTGGTGGCCCCCTTCGATGGGCCCTCCCCCCACCCCTACAGAGGTTGTCAAGAACTTGGGTGTTTTAATGGACAATTCTCTGTCCTTTGAATCTCATGCAAAAAAGGTCGCGGGCACCTGTTTTGGCCGTCTACGCTGCATTAAGCCCATTTTAGGCTTCTTTGAGCCGCCTACCCGCCAAGTCATTGTCCAGTCCTTGGTCCTTTCCCATCTAGACTACTGCAACGGTCTTCTATTGGGCGCTAACAAGGCGGTTATCAAGAGACTCCAGAGGGCCCAGAATGCAGCAGCCCGCATCCTCTTTGCCCTACCCAAATACTGCCACACCTCTCACCTCCTTCGCCGACTGCACTGGCTGCCGGTGAAGCAAAGAATCGAATTCAAGACCCTTTGTCTCACCCACAAAATTCTACACGGCCAGAGCCCTCAGATACTGCAGGATCTGTGTACCCCCTATGTTCCTACTCGGGCCCTGCGCTCTGCTGATCTCCATCTTGCTCGCACCATTAGAGTGCGAAAGAGCAGGGCGGGCGGTCGATCTTTTAGGTCTCTCGTCCCGGCCCTCTGGAACTCTATCTCTATGGAGGCACGTGCCATCCAAAATCACTGGCACTTCCGGAAATATATTAAAACCTGGCTGTTTGCCTCCCTCCAGGGGGCTGAGACTTAGGCTGTTTTACAGTGCCCGATCCCTCCTGTCGTGCCTTTCTGCACGGCTGTCCGCAAGCGATAGGACGCACCGTTGCTGGGTAAGATTGTGTGCACTGCCCTAGAACCCTTTGATTGGTCTCTCTAAATAAGTAACTTTCGATTGTTGTTACTAATACCTCTCTGATTATGAGTAAGCGCAAAGGTGCATCAGGCACTTTAGATGCCTTTTTAATTAGAGCAGAATCCCTATTGACACGAGATCCAAATGAATGAGAGACGGCTGTCACTTGATCATACTCAACTTCCAACATATATTCAATCATCTATCGTAAATTCGCTCCCACTAAGTCCAAAGATAATTGTCCAAAATAAACCAATGACATCAGCTTTGCCAAACATATCACCGCCTGTTATAAGCCCAGTCCCAAATGTTTATAGCAGGCAGGGTATAGAAACAAGATCACGAGCTCCAAAAGTATTAGAAGAGCCTAAAGGGAAAGTCTACCGAGCAAAGCAGAAGCGAGTCACAGGTTACCAAAAATCTAAAACCAAGAGTGCAGTGGGATCTAGGCCCATGTCCCAAACAACTATCCACGCAGATGACCAAGTTGTAACGTTAACAAATACTGTTAGTAAACAGACAGATGTAGTTTTTCACCTTTCCACCTTCGCAATGAAAGAAAGTTTAGGGGATTAAGATGGTATAACTACAACAACACTAGAATCAGCACTGGAGTCTATGATATTACAAATCACTGAATCAATTTATGTGAAGTTTGCTATATTAGATAAAAAGATCGATCATATACTTTGATTGAAAATATGGGAGGTAGTAAGGACATTAGTCAGCCGGATGTTATAGAAGGGGCATGTGAACCAAAGAATTTGGAGGGTACCCCATCCCTTACTTAGCTGGAATGAATAAAAGAAACAACGGTACATATGTGGAAAATCCCATTTTACAAAAAGAAAATAGGGAGAAAAGTACATGGGGCAAGGCGCAGATATCAGATAATAAATTAGAGAAAAGACAAGTTTTATGCTTTGAACAGGCAGCCTCAAATATACCTGCAAATCATTCAGGCTCTGTTCTAGCAATAGACTAGCAAAGTTCAATCCCAAACCGAAATACTGATGTTATAGGTTTACTACCTGCTTCATGTCCCTACGTACTAATTCTAGCTGGGGTTCCTGCTCTAAGAAAGGAACAGAGTCAATCATGGATCAACCTGCGAAATAAGACAGTCAACTGATTGTCTAAATATAAAAACTTTTAACCCACGGAATGCAAACAACATTCTGATAGTTCACATAATAGGGTGGATTGGTGATTCCTCGAAGAAGATTGATGGCGATTGTATAATAATAAAAATTTGTCGACCCCATTTGGTTCAAAGATTGTTAAATATGCAAGAGGAGGTATCCCCTCAAAAATCCTGTATCTGTGTGCTCCCTTTAGGATACTTTTACAAACCACAACCTAGGAAATATGTACATGATAACACCGCAATATCATCTTCAAATAGATTTCAGGCGCTATCTGACCTAGACCCCTTAGACTTACAACCAACCTATGTAGAAAATGGCATATACCCTATTGTTATTAATCAGCTAAGTTGTATCATGAAGCAGATATGCCCGCATCTACACAGTGTCTAAAGGAGAAACAGGGTGAGGAGAATGGTCACATTATCATAGCTGAACCAAATGGTCAACCATGGGTGGAAGATACATGGGGGCCACCGTCGCAATTGCATCTGGCTCTCCCATACCTGAATCATGGAAAGAGGCAGAGATTATTACGATCTTTAAGAAGGGTAATCGTTATGACCCCGCAAATTATCGACCTATACGTTTAATTGATATTTTACAGAAAAAAATTGCTAGGCATATTTTAATGAGATTAAACGACTGGCTCAAAGAGAACAGCTTGCACTCCGAATTCGAGGTGGGATTCAGATCCAAAATCAGCACAATTGATCAGGTATTTAGATTTATTTGCTTATGCAGGATATATATTATCTTAAAAAAGGGTCATTTGTATATTGCTTTTGTAGACCTCAGGGCCGCTTTCGACCTCATTCCTTGGAACTTACTTTGGGAATTATTGAAATCTCCAGGATTGCCAAATGAATTACTCGTACAAATAATAAGATTACACGAGGATAATTTTGCCAAAGTAAGATGGGGGCCGAGGGGCGAAGTCACTAAGGCAATCCCAGTCAAAAGGGGTGTGCGCCAGGGGTGTGTACTGGCGCCCACTCTATTTTCATTATATGTTACTGATATTCCAAAACATTTGCTCAGGTGTACCCATGATTCACCCAAGTTGGGGGGGGACCTGGTGCCTGCACTTTTATTTGCTGGCGATATAATATTAATATCACAAACCCCCCCAAGATCTACAACGCCTATTGGATTCTTTCAATACATATTGTAAATCTAAGGGCCTTGAAATAAATGCCAGCAAAACGAAATACATAAATACATGGCAATAAACCCACATAAGTCTTTTAGAAAGAATTTAGTAATTAACAATCAAAAACTAGAATATGTCCAATCTTTTAACTATCTGGCTATAACCTTAGACACAAAGTTGTCTTGGAAGCCACAATTAGAAAAAAATAAGATTACCCTGCTTCAGAATTCATTGCCCATAATAAAGAAACATGGGAGTAGCATCTCCAAGGTGGTGTCTCCCGCCCTAGAGGTCTTCAAACACAGAGCTCAATAAGTTTCTCTTTATGGGGCAGAAATATGAGGGCCTAATTGTAAAATGAGTTTTGAACCAGGAGAGAATACATTTTTTAGAAGTTTGTTAAGCCTGCCAGTACAAACACCCCTAATTCCTATTGTTATGTATCTAAATATCAAACAAACAGACCATCATGCAATACTAAGACCTTTATTATATTGGGTGCGGCTCTGGTCAACTTTAGAATTGACACACTACAAGAAAGGTCTAGAGGAGATCTTAAGCACTGACCAGAGCAAGCATATTTCGTGGCTTAAATTTGTCTCTTCTTGGTTTGAGAAACTGGGCCTGTACCATTTCTGGGAGTACCCGATGCAGTTGACACCATCATCTAGGGCACTGCTAAAATCAACATTTTGGGCTTACATCCAAAACAATGTGTTTCATGCCTCGGACAATGGTTCATTAACAATCAAGTTCCTTCTGTTTAAAGAGGTAGCCAGTTTTGAGTTTTTTTCAGATGAAGTACGTCCACAATTGGCCAAATCCTTATAAATGAAGTTTAGATATGGAGTGTGTTAGATTTGGGGGTCTCTAGTTGGCACAGGTAGGTACTTGTGACAAGTAGGGACCCTCTCCTCTAGTCAGGACAAGGGGATTACACACCTAAAATAACCCCTGCTCACCCTCTAGGTTGCGTGGCTCGAGCGGTCAAGGCTTATTTCAGAGGTGTTGTAAGTTAAGTAGTTGTGACCACATACAGTAACCCAGTGACAACACTACAAATGGACACCACACAGGTTTTATATAAAAAATGAGTATACTTTATATAGAGTTACCACAAGACCATAAACGACAAAAATACACATTATGATTACTTTAAGATGGTAGATTTTAGCTTAGTTCAGTTCAGTTCTTAGATGAGACACTCTACGTCAATGTACCTTAAGTTGCGTTGCGCGTCCACAACAAGCAATGTCGCAGCGATGGGAAATGCGGCAAAGTCAGGTGCAAAGAAATAAAGACGTGAAGATCTTCCAGATGCGGGGCGCTTCTCGGGGATGCAAGAAGCTCTCGGTTCGATGCGTGGACTGCAGCGGCAACGGCAACAGCTCCAGCGGCAACGCTCTTCTCCACGATGCGTGAAGCTTCCGCTCAATGCGGCAACTACAGCGGCGACATCAAGATGCGATGGCAGCAGCTCCGATGACGGCGCGCATCTCGGGGATGTGAGGTGCTCTTGATCAATGCGGCGCAGTGCGACAGTTCCAGCGGCGACACACTCCTTTCTCCGGAGATGCGACGGCAGGCACAGCGACGCGCTTCTTCTCGTTGAGTCGCGCTTCCAGCTCCTTGCGACACGCAGTTCCTCAGAAGGCCCAAAACAGCTGCCGGCACTTCCAAAAGAACTCTGGGAAGCTGGGGGGGTGAAGTCTGTTGTCCCTGAGACTTCAGCAGGAGGCAAGCTCTTTTCCAAGCCCTTGGAGATCCTTCACAAGTTGAAAGCAAAGTTACAAAGTTCCTTTCTCTTTCCTTTGGCAGTAAGGCAACCACTGCAGGCCAATCCCCCCAAGCAGCACTTCAGCTTGGCAATAGTCTTTCCTCAGTTTCTTCAGGTTCCTCTCCTCAGTCAAGGTTTCTTCTTGTGGTCCAAAGTGATCTAATTTCATGGGATCAGGGTCCCAATACTTATACCCAGAAATCCTTTGTTCTCTGAGGGGAGAGGGGCCTTTGCCCAGTCCAAACCAGTTCTGAAGCACTCTGTTTACCAGACTTTTCCTTTTCTTTCACAGTGCAGGGCATGCACATCAGACACCCCACAGGAGGTGGAGCCAGCATTGTGGAAGGCAAGTACAGTCCTGGAGCACTTGGTTTACAAGACTCCTTCTCTTCTTTCAGTGTGCAGGGCAGAGACATCAGCCGTTCCCCAGGGGGTGGAGCCAGCATTGTGGAAGGCAGGCACAGACCTATTCAAAGTTCAGGTGAACTCCTCCCTCCCATCTAGATGCAGATCTCTCTATTCACCAGTGGGTGACTCAGCCTGTCTCCTGGAATTTCCCAGCCCTGTCATTCACAAAACCAGACATAGGAATACACAAACTAGCAGACTGGCAGGTTTGAATGGTTAGACAAGCAAATACCTACTTTCTAAAAGTGGTATTTTCAAACACAGAATATTAAAATAAACTTTACTAAAAGATGTATTTTATTATTCTGAGTTCAGGCATACTAAACTCAAATTTCTACCATGTTCTCTGAGATAGTTAGGATTATAAAATGTAATAACTCTTAACAGCCCATTCTGGCCTATGGAGAACAAGTAGCCTTGCAATAGTGAAAAACGAAAATGGCTGTAATTGACTATTAGGATATGCCACACACATCAGGGCTTGTCCTACCTTATACTTAAAATGCACCCTGCCCTTGGGCCAACCATAGGGGTGACTGATATGAAGAAAAGGGAAGGTTTTGGGACTGGGAAGTGGGTGCACTTGCCCAGTCAGCATGACAGTACCAGACTGCACACAGGATCTGCAATGGCAGACCTTAGACACCTTTTACAAGGCTGCTTCTGTGGGTGGCACAACCAGTGCTGCAGGCCCACCAGCAGCATTTGGATTTACACGCCCTGGGCACACTCAGTGCACTAGACTAGGGTCTGACAAGTAAACCAAATAACCAAACATGGAACCACTGATTAGTACATCATTTGACAGTAGGGAGCACTTGCACTGTGGCACTGAATAGCAGTGGCACAGTGCCCAAAGCATCTAACACCAGCAAAAACACATGAGGCAACAGCAAAAAATGGAAGGGAGACCCACGCCAATGGTGCCAGGTCTAACAGAGTGCTACGAGCTAACACAAATACGTTAAACTGGGATACAAATCAAGATGGAAATAGTAATTAATATTGTGAACTATGTCAAAATATGTCCACGGAAAATGATCTATACATTCTATTCTCCTGCCCGGCATATGTCAAACCGAGGAACAAATGGATTAAACCCATTTGTTGTAACATAAATACTAGACCTTGCCTAGAGGCAGGACAAATATTGAAAACCAACATATCACAAAAAAAAAGTTTTTAGTGTGAGCAGATTTTTGTTTAATGTGAGTCACATAAGGGCAAAAGCAGGGTTAAAATTGTAAGGCCTAATAATTTAAGAATATGTATTCTTAAGCTAATGACTCAAGTAAATTATGCATATGCACTTTAGGTCTAATGGTGCTGTAAGGCAACTTGTGTATCCATTGATTGCTACAAAGTATCTGTAACCTGAGTTAATAAAATGAGAATATCACTTAGAGCTCTATATATACTTCAACACATACGGGCAATAACGGGGCATGATCAGAACTATCCGGTTGCCAGGCATTTTCAGGAGAAACATCTTGGTATCCCTGACAAACTCCAATTCTTTCTGATTGATTGTGTTGAGCCGTCAAGGAGGGGAGGTGACCCTGAGGCCAAACTCCGCCTCCTTGAGACGAGGTACATCTTGGAGCTCAACACCAAGAACCCTAATGGCCTCAATGATAGAGAGGATTTATACACCTGTCTTTAGGAATTAGGAGTTTCTCATAGATAAGACCTGTCCGGATGCAGTAGTTTTCATTGTTCTTGATATAGATTTCTTCCCATATTGTTTAACTGTATTTACTAATGAATTGAATTTCTTACAATTTGGGATATTTTGGTACATATTTTTAACATTTGAGGAATTTTAAATCTTTATGCACTTTATTGATATATTTGCACTATCTCTTCTTGCACTTTTTTTTGGCTATTGAGTCTTCTAATGTGACTTGCCCACTTGGGCCTTACTTTTGAGATCCAGTTCCATATGGCTTTGGATAAACGCTGCTAAAACTCATATATGAGCTGTTTTTTCATGGGGCATTACATGATTATGAAAAAAACACCCGTTGTACATAGATAATATCAATTGTCATGTAAATACTTCGTTTGGTGGTTTATCATGTCTTTTTGCCTTGTAAATATGCTCTTTTTTCTATGAAATCTGCTTTACATGATTTTATGGCTTGTGCTTTTTTCATTGATACATTTGCTCTATTTGAGACATTCTTTGACTATTTGCACGATAGTGGCGTCCTTATTGTATAGTATTTCGTCCATGCCTATGGTCTAATCGATTGCACTGTCACTTTAAATAGCTTTGCAGAGCATGTGTAGTTTGTCATGTGATCAAGCCTCCCTGGAGGCGAAACGCGTCATGGCGGCAGCGCTGGCTTTACAAGAATAAACTTCACTTTGCACCAGCACCTTTTGGGTCGGCTCTTTGTTGCGGGATACTAGTGGTGTACGCCTGTTCACCGGAAGCAACAACTAGTGGAATATATATATATATATATATATATATATATATATATATATATATATATATATATATATATATATATATATAATGGATTATGAGCCCACTTGGATTAATGGACACAGATCTCTAACTATAGACTATAGAAATGAATTTTAAGAGAGGGGTTGGCCTAACGGCTAAGGCGCTCGACCTCGGACCTGGGGATCTGGGTTCGAGTCTCGGTAACGATGCTAAAAACCTCCTGTGATTCTGGGCAAATCACTTAATCTCCCCGTGCCTAAAATGAAAGTGTGTCCTCATGTAACGTAACTGGTGCTATGTAAAGCGCTCTGATAACTGATTCGGTTCGGTTCTAGTTCGCGCTATATAAAACTCTGCAAAAAAAAAAAAAAAACAATGTTATTATGTCTAGTTTTAATTATTTATATATTTTATCTGTCACTTTTTGCGGCTAGGAAATGAAATCTTTCTTTTTTTTTTTATTACAATAACCCTTATTTCGATGAAGCATTATTAAATATAGGTGAAGCTGCTACACTTGTATATTTATACTCAAACATCTGTATAAACATTTTATGATGCATCTTTTATGGTTTTATGTGAACCGAAATAAAGATATATATATATGATATGATAATAAAATAATCCAGGATATAAATTCAGGCAATACGGTTTAAAATACCCCCATTTTCCCAGTCCATGAGACTGTTGAAGTAGGGAATAAATCTTCTGGTACTTCTCCCATCTCAATCTTTTCTGCTGCCCCTTACGAGAAGGTCCTCTCGTGGACATTGCAAGACTTCGGTCAAAAAGGGGCAACTCATTTTGCGAAAATTCTCTTTCTATGTACCATGTCCTCTCCCTACAAGAAACATGGGAGGTTAATGACTGATTTTATGTAGATGGTTTTACTTCATTTTGTAAACATGCTATTACTTTGAATACGGGAAGAGCCAGAGGGGCGTGCTTTTAATGTTTTAACTCAAACTTTCTTGTAAGACCCGAATGACTGAATGCAAATCACACCATGTGTCAGCAGTAGAGCTGTCCTTTAAGAATCATCCTACTCTGCTAGTGGTTCATTTTTGTAATTCCTTTTCCAGAAAGCAGGAGCTAGAACACCTTCTAGCCTTAGAGGATCTTTTGGAACGCTATGAGGGGGACAAATAATTGTATTATGACCTGTTAATCCTAGGAGATTTTAACATTCAACAGTGCTTTTTGAATTGTATTTTAGTGTCGGACCAGGGTGACTCCTTTTCTTCATCCAATCACTTTGAGCACACACCTTCAGGTATTTTCTTAGAAGGCCTCCTCTCAGCTAATAATCTACACTGCCTTCAGCAAGTGGATAGGTTGGCTTCAGTACCTACCTATGCAGGGAATGAAGGCACAGTACCATTGATTACATACTGTTGTCTGCACCACTAACCCTGGCCATAGAAGAATTAACTATCTCCTGGTTATGTATCAGTGATCATAAACCCCTCACACTTGTAATATCACTTTCTGTCATTGAAACTGAGGAGGTGACTACTTGAATTACAAATAAAAATATCAGTACTAAAGAC
Source organism: Lissotriton helveticus (assembly GCF_964261635.1). NCBI lineage: Eukaryota > Metazoa > Chordata > Amphibia > Caudata > Salamandridae > Lissotriton > Lissotriton helveticus. Next base: position 347,492,833 of record NC_136071.1, on the reverse strand, counting down.
CAAGCCTGTAGGCTAAAGTGGGAAAGGATTGTTCCAGATAGTTTTCTGGACAATTTATATACTGTTAGTGCCCCTGAAATCCAAGCTTGCCTAAATCCCACTACATACGGCAGAGCTACCTTAGAGGCTTTTGGGAAAATAACTAACCAAATATCATCTAATCTCACTACTGTGAGTAGAGTAATATGCCCTAAATCCAAAAGATGGTTCGCTGATATATGTTCTACGACCCATAGGGAACTTTTGCAGGCCCTAAAACGAATCCCAAGAGACGAGACGGAAATCACTTGTAAAAGAAAGTCTTATATATATTAGCAGTCCAAGAGAGGAAGAAGCAGATAAGAGAGCATGCTTGGGAGGCTATGGGGCAAGCTAGTGTGTTGGCAGATAGTTCTAATTTTTGGTCGGTAGTCAACAGTCCCTTTTTTTCTGAAACTCCAAATTCTAACATTGACGGTATAATTCCGGCCGATCAATGGGTACAGCACTTCGGCCGTATTTTCAGTGGTACTAATTTAGGGGAAACTGAGGAGCACTGGGTTGGTGGGCAAATTATTGTACCACTTCATTTTAGTATAGACGAGGTCTATAACGCAATCACTATCTGGAGGAAAGGCTCCGGGCCCTGACGGAGTCCCAGCAGACTTATATAAGGCTGATCCAAATATTTGGGCCAAGAGCTTAGCACATGTTTTTAATGCAGCATGTACACATGGTTTTCCACCATCCTGTGGTAAGGCAGTCATTGTTCCCATTTTTAAAAAGGGCGCACGGGACAACCCTGCTTGTTATAGGCTGATCTCACTTTTAGACTCCGCTGCTAAAATTATGGGCAAAGCGATACAAGATCGCCTAACGACTTGGCTGGATCACTTAAATGCCATCTCCGATTTGCAATATGGCTTCAGGCCAGGCAAAAGGGCTTTGGACCAATGTTTAAATTTACATTAGTGGTAGGAAAATATACCATCGCCAAAAAAGGAGATTTTGATGGTCGATTTGAAGTGACATGGGCCTTGACGCAGAGCTGGTGGCTTTTTTACATACTACTCACAAAAACAACACGGCTGCGGTCAGATACAATAGAAACGATGGTTTGACAAATTCCTGGGCAGTGAAGAGAGGGGTAGGTCAGGGTTGCATCATGCCCCCTTGCTGTTCACGCTTTACATAAACAAGTTAGGGGATTCTTTAATACCTAGCTGTAAAGATACCCAGGGTTGGTGTCAAGATGATCCCTGCACTCCTATATGCTGACAACACGGTCCTGCTTGCTAGAACCGCTGTGGGCCCCCAACTAATTTTAGATGTTTTTATGGACAATCTAGCCCTGTCCACACATTTTACAAAATCACACACCATGTCCATAGGCCCTTGAAAGTCCTTAAAGGCCAAATTTTATTGTAAAGGGGCCGAACTAACCAAAGTCCCAACCTTACCCTATTTGGGGGTACTTTTTGATGTGCGCGGGTCATGGCACGCACAAATTATGCAAAAAAGAACACTTTAATTAGAGCGACAGGGGCTACACGAAATTTTGCCAAAAGACTAGGGTCGAAACTCTTCCCTGTTGAATATTTATAAAGAAAACTGCATCCCTATGGCTGTGATATTTGGGGTTACAAGGAAGGAAAGGACATTCAGAGAGCCAAGGACAAGTTTCTGCGCAAACCTTTGGCAGTCCCGCCCACTACTCCGGCATTTATATAATATGAAGAACTACGGGTGGGCTATATTTCGTATTTGATAGCGGAAGCCCCCCTGTTGCGTTGACTGAGAGTTTGGGCCAGTCCCACTACTAATTTAAACCAACTGCTAATTGCTGATTGTGTAGCACTGGAGGGTGCTGCGCACATCCCTTGGTTAAAATACATAATGGATCTGACAAAATGGCTCGGCTGCGTAGTCCTAAATCCCTGGGTCAATCAACAATCAGAACCATTAAACAACAGTTACGGGAGAAACGCCAGGGACTTAAGGAGGAAAAGGAGCTAGCAAGACCAACGGTGAAAAGATATGCTACTTTACCCCTGAGCAATCTAGTCCAAACGTATCTACTGGTCGTCAGTAATGCCTTTCATCGCTTTGTGCTGACCAGATTACGACTGCATTTGGTTTCCCGGCTTTTGGCTGTCCTCCAAGGTTTTACAAAACCCGGTTCCCTAAAACCTTGTTCTTGCGACAACTTCTCTGAGCAAGATACCTCACATTTCACTTTTTTCTGTGATTATTATTACTCACTGCGCAAAATGTTTATATTTACATTACTCAGAGACTGTCACTTTACCCAAGTCAGGCCCGTTTTGTTGTACCTCCAAATGCTATCTTCCTCTATTGTTCGTTTTGGGGTTGCAAGTTTCCTAACAGGAACCATTAGGCGTAGGAAAAAGGTGTTTTTGTAGCAGCCACGTGTCTTTGCCTGTTTTGATTCTAGGGCCCATCTCATACTAATATTGGTATTTTTATGATACACTGTCTTTTGCACTTGGCTTTAGCACTTTATATGATGCTTTTATTGTCATTTTATAACTCTAATTCTGCTCTTTAATTGATATCAAGAATGTTCCTATTTTAATCCTTTTAAAGGTTTTCAAGTTTGTTGGTGAAATGTATCCTTTTAACATGATCACTTTTATGGCATTCATTTGCCGAATAAAGTACCTTTTGATTTAATTTGATAAGAAAAGCACCAGCAGAAACACTACACCAGGTGTAACGTGCAAGAGAGAGAAGTACTCCACCCTATGAAGGCAGATGAGAGTCAAAACAATTCGAAACAAACTGTCCCCGACAACCGTAGTACAACAACAGAGTTAAGACTCCGTACCACTATGACTATCTCTGAACAGGCATAAAGCAGAGTAGGCATGCACACCAAAAAGGGAGGCGCCATCAGAAGGCATGTCAATTAAAGTAGCTTGCATAGCCTCCAAAAACCTGGAAGTAAACAACCATGCACGCAGATGTAGAGCTATGGAAGAGACCCCAGCCTGCCCAACAGAATCGGTGGTCTTCGCAACCTAGTGGATGATAAGAGTGGCAGCTTTCGGCCCGTTTGGTACCAGGGGAACAAGAGCATTCTGGGCTTTTTCTGTAAGGGAGGTAAAGGGGCATTCCACGGAGTCCCACAAGGCGTTGGAGAAGTGGGTGAGGACACAAGAAGTGTGCAAAGAACGTGGGGCAGAGCTAGCAGAAAAAATACGCCTACCACAAGTGCCAAATTTCCTTGCCCCTCTTTCTGGAGGTACAGGAGGGAGAGAATCAATATTTTGGGTGGCTAAAGCAGCCTGAACCACAAAGCTCTTAGTAGAGGGATGTCTAAGGAGACAGGCGGAATCCCCCCCACGCCAGGCAATACCCGTAAGAATAGAGCGATCCACAGGGAGCCCTGTGTGAGAGAGGTCGCCCCGCTTCCCCCAAACCTCTTACTTACCTGCTAAAATGCCACTATGGTACGCATTACTGCCTGGTCCCGATGACATCTATAGGGGCTGGGAAAAGGCACCAACAGTGAAGACAGACTGTTGTTCCTCCCCACAGGAAAAGGAATTACGAAAGAGGAGCCAATCAGGAGACCCTGGAGGAGGGGAAAAGGAACCAGGAAGCGAGCGAGAGGAGGACTCTTCGAACGAAGGAGGCGCGCGTACAACAACCCCGGAGAAACCAGGGACGACCCAGGAGAGCGGAGGAGCACAGGAAGCAGACGTAAGAAACCCAGGGATCCCCAGACGAGTGGTGCGAGGAGTGGTGGCACCCCAGAGCTGATGCGTAGGAGCCGCCGCAACTCAGGAGAGTTGCGGCACAGGCGTTACGTGGCTTAAGGGGTGGGGGGAGATACCCTTGGGTTGGTTGGGAGTGAGGTTGGGGACTAGCGGGAGGTTTGTTTGTTTTACCTCTGTGTCATTTCTCCTCCCATTCTGCTCCCGTCTGTTTGGTTAACCCCTCCCTCGTTCTCCTCCATTCCGCTTGTCTGCCCATATTACACAGCCCAAAGCCTCCCTTACTCTTCTCTCATTCTGTAGCCCAGAAAGGGAAAATATCTTATTGTTCTTTTATGTGTGTGCAATTCACAAGTGCATCCAACCCTGATGTAAAAGGGATCATAGCAGCCCAAAGAGAAAGAGACTCCAGGTGAATCCGGACACTGAGGGAAAAGTCAGGCACTGAGCATTAAAAGACTAGACGGACTGTCCCATTTAAAAAAAAAAAATCCCACCCGGGTGTGGTGACGGGACATACGCTAGATTCAAAGAGCATCCCCAGCGACTTACCTCTCCTTTCTGTTCTTCTGCTCCTCTTCTCAAGCTCTACAGGACGCCATCAGGCAACCGGAACACCTGGAAAAAAAAGAGAAGAAGCAAAGCATGAAGTGACGGAAACCCGATCAGTGAACAGTTTTTGAGGACATTTAAGTTACGATTGTGCTTGCAATAAAGAGCCCCAAATATAGCACACATCCTTGCTTCTGTTTCCACCTTTCCCTCCAACACCCTCTTTCAGGTTTAGCCCAAGCACCCAACAAGATATCGAAAAGACAGTCACTATAAGGAAGTACAGCCTCAACGTTAGGCTGGTCCGGATGTAGAATGCCAATTGCAGGTTCTGTTGACAATGCCACAGAAGGAAGATGTAAATTTAGTACAACATCAAGTAGGCCGAAAAACAGCCAGAGGAACTGCAGTGCAGATTCACGTTGTTAGTACAGAAAAGAAGGAACTGATGTTAGCGCATTGGGCAAGGGCTTATATGGACTCCGTTAACGTCACACTCAGGAGATGACGTCGCTGCAGAGTCACTCGATGCCCACTACCGACGCACAGAGATACTGCTGAAATAATTTCCAGATCCAGTCTGTCACCTGGGGAGGATTCAAGGATAAGGAATCTGCAGCTAGATGTCTATCAGATCAATCATGCATCTTGACCTCCAAAATACAGTGGTATTAGCCTTAGTACTGACAAAAATCGATTATTGCAATTCTCTATATGTTAATATTCAACAGAAATTACCGAATACACTCAAAATTCTTCAGAATGCCGCTGCACGTCTTCTTTTAGGGATTCCAAAGTTTCAACCCATATCTCAAATTTTACCCAAACTTCATTGGCTGCCAGTAAAAAAGCAAATCATCTTTAAGGCATTGTGCATTACTCACAAGGCCATTCATGGCTGCGGCCCAGAATATCTAAAGCATGGGTTTCAACGATATGCTCCCACAAGAACACATCGTTCCACCTTTTCATATATTTTGGTGGTCATAACAATCAAAGAAGCACAAGAAGGAGGGTAGAAGCTTTATCCAAAGTAGCTTTCCTACTTTTTGGAAATCCCTCAAATACATGGCTGTTTACAAATACGTATTTCAGGTGATATCCTTTTATCATTTTAGTCAAAAAGAGGGTGGGAGCACACTGCCTCACATCCCAGCATTCAGTTGGCCTCCATGCATCATGGACATGTTATGCATTTTAACACTTACTTTAGTGACTGTCTTTAGTTTTTCACCCTTGTTGGTGCAGTCAGTGCTGGTTATCTCTATACACGTGCTTCAAGATAGTTGTCCCTCTTCAGTAGAGGGCAACATCATTTTTCGGGGTTCTGGAAATGCTGCCTAAAGTCTTCTCCGGTCTCTTTACCACTCACTTGTAGCAGATGCCTCAGCCACAGTGCATCAGTTCATTAGCTCAAGGGAGCCTTTTCAAACAAAAAGTGGGTGGGAGCACACCGCCTCACATCTCAGCACGCAGTGGGCCCCAATGCATTCTGGGAAATGCAGTGAATGCTAGCACTTACTTCAGTGACAGACTACTTGTTGCTCTCCATTGATAAAGGAATTAATCCGGAGACACGTGTCTAGAGTTACACAGAATAGGCTGCACCAACAAGAGTGAAAAATTAAAGACTACTACTGAAGTAAGTTTTACCATGCGCTGCATTGGAGCAAATTGAATGCTGGGATGTGAGGCTCCCATCTTTCTTATATTTTCATTGATTGCAGTCTAATGTTTTCTCCATCTCACCAGCGCCAATGGGCAGTTGCATGCTCTATAAAAATGTTAATTCATTCAACTGAATGGTTTTTATTGGGCCTAAACACAAAGTCTGTAGCCTAAACATGATATTCAGCTTTGCATGGTCCCACCACGCCCTCAATACAGTAAATGTGTGCCCAATAGCGTATACAGCACAGGCAGCAACATTTGAAGCTTCAATAGCACATAACAGACAGACACCATAGAATCAGAAGTAGTGTAAGCTACCCTAAACCAAAAAAGAAACACTGCAAATTAGGAACCCGGTGGTACTACTTTCCCAGAAGCACAGAAAAGGTACAAGAGAGGGAACAGAACTGAGTGTCCCTCCCATACAAAACAGGTACACAAGAGCAGCAGCAAAGCAAGCTCATGTCACACAAAGAACAGGTACAGTACAGGTTATAGGACCAGTTCAAGAGCCATAGGGCTCGTAGAAGATACTAGGACCCCACTTTCCGTTTACCTGCGATGTCCTGGGCCTGATTTACTATGAGATCTGAAAACTGAGCATCAAGTACAGCCCTTTGGTATTTGACTTTTGGGGTAAGAAGTTGAGCAGTCCGTTAAAACTCATTAACTCATGGACTAACTATTAATAAGTATTTGTCCCACCATTCCATTATCTTGAATAAGAAAAAGGACTTTACCCTGGCAAAATACTACACCAATTAATCTGCTACGATGAACGAAACATACTAACAACTATGGGAAATAAGCAATGCTTCAGATTGTTTTGAATAATTCCCTGGTTGTGACTTTAGTGTCCGATCATAACTTTTTTTATAGCAAATGAGCCTTTATCGCTATCAGGGAGACTATCTGGTGATTAGCCTTGCTTTATGGATACTGATTGATTAAAATAAAAGTCTCAAGCTGCTGTCAGCCTCTGTGGTGCCATTTCCATTGATCACTGTGCTAAGGAATCAGTTTGAGGGAGGTTCGCTGCCGCTGTGGCCACCAGTCACAGCATCTTAGCCCGGCCGCCTTCTTACAAGCACTGACCAACAGAGGCTTCGTACTATGGTATATTCTAGAAGCAGCTGTTGCAGGCCAAAAAAACTCCCTCTTCACACCCAATGAGATGTCAACCCACCCCAGCAGTCACTTTAAAATGGGCACAGCTGCGCAAGTAGGTGAGACTGGTGTCTAATGGGGGACTTTGGTTGTTTCTTGAGCCTGTGCTCTGGGATCCCCAGCTTTAAAATGACAAGGGTATGGCTACATTTTCACAGTGCTCTGCACAATCCCGGCAAGAGAGCAGCAACCACTAGTGGCAATTTCAAAATTTTATAGCATGTCACAGTTGTTGTTTTGGACAACCCACAGGGTTACTGGGGGTGCCATTGCCACATAGCTTCCTCCTCTGGGTGCAAGTCGATTACAATTCTAATTAACATTTAGAACTCTGATGAGGTCTACATAAAAACAGGGCAATATAACAATAACACAAATCAAGTTAATAGCATACATTTAAAAATGTAAAATCCTTTTGACCAATGACTTCATTCTTAGGAGAGAATAGAATTTGCTGAGCCTCCACTACTGTCTTAATGCATTTTTAAAACATCAGCCTTAAAATACGATGGCGAGGAAAGTGCAGTGCAGGACAAACAAATAATACACTATTAAAATCCTGAATACCCATATTACACAGAATATCTTTATCTTTTGAATTAGACCACTTTGCTGTAACACATAGAGGAATTACATTCACGTTATAACATAAAAAACGACAGATTCCATGCTCTAGGTTCCCAGACAGATACTGCTGAGTTTCCCATAACGGACATGAGGCATTTATAGCTTCACATTTTCTCTTTAATTCGCAATATTTTACATCTAACCGTTGACTTGTAATATTGGACGAATACTTTAACAAAACTGAAAAGTTAAATATGGAAGAAAGTCCAGTGATTACCGCTTTAAGCAAATTGATGTAGAACATAGTCAAAATCCTTAAATAATTAATATGAGCTGGTATTCCCACTAGGGTACACTAGCCAAGCTTTGCACATGACAATTGTTAAGCCAAATTCCAATCTTAGAGTAGGTACAAGGAAAGAATATTTAAAATCTCATAACTTATGCAAAATTTGACCTTCCATCCCACTTTCACATGCCGACTGAATCTATGGCATATAATAAAGTTGGGGAATTTTTACCTTACATAAAGACAGCAAATGTAAAAAATGCCTACAACTGTAAACAACTGTATTACAAAATGTTCTTAAACCATTACCACGCGACAAGGCCTCAGATGAACAATGGTCTACCTGATCCTTTTCCTTCATATTGCCTGACAGAGGCTCTCATTCCCCCAATAGCAGTAGGGAAGGTATGCAGTTGAGCCGTAGGCACCTCTGTACCAAGACTGGATGAATGAAGATCAACAGTGTAATTGCTCCATCCATCTTCCTTAATTGGACCTGAAGAGATTTTATTCTACAACCACAGTAGTTAGACATACTTTCCTAAAATCTGTTTGTGTATTTTCGGTAGGCAGCTTCTTTTAGCTCAAACTATTTATGATCAAGCGGATCCTTACTGAAAGCAATGTTTAATCTCTGCCGCCTTCTTTTGAAGGGGATACATTTGCCTCTTTGCACAGAGAATGGACCAAATTGACTTCTCACTAGTCTCACTATCTCTGTACATAAGTAGATAACAGGATTATAATGTGGTTGCCTTGAAGAGACCAGATTGTTTAACTTAGATTTAGCCCCCAAGGATTTCATGTAACTTTCAGACTTAAAAAAAGGCTGTGGGTAGAGGGGCCCTGCAATTAATGCAGTCAATGATTCTTTCAAATTAGCAGTTAGCTTGGCATTCCGAGTAGTACTGCCAGTTTATTTATCAAACCTTACTGTTGATTCGTTGGGGTTCCAAGAACGTTTAAGATACCAAATGCCCATAGACAAAGTCTGGGGAAATAGTCCCGCTGCATTCCAAGAAATCACTTGTAGGCTATTACTAGGTACTTCTATTGCTATTGAACCCAATGGTACCCTTGGAATTAAGTCTCATCCGCTGTAACTGGAGTATTCCAACTCCCCTTCATGCCAAGTAAGGATATACCCCTGCCCTCTTTACCAGAGATACCCACAGATTTGTTAAGATTCACATTTGACACAGATTTTAATGAGCGGTAATACCATAGAGTGAAGAAGGAAAGTTGCCTCACCCAGGATATTTGGAGGAAACTGTACTATCCTTCTTCTCCTGAAGAAGGGGGGTGTTACATCTATGCCAAAACTGCGTAACTTGTCATTATTAAGTATGATTAGATTTGATACCACTCTTGAATAAAAAAAATACTCTAGCCCTGCTATTTGCCTGAGTTCTTGATTTACACTAGGGAAATACCACTACTTTGAACCATACACAATTATCTATGTCAGTAAAGCAACCCAATAAAAATGCTGTATTAAAAGATTTCTAACCAAAGAGGCTCATTCAATACATTACATGCTGTGTTAACCCAAGCTTTTCCCACCAATAAATTACACTGTCCTACAAATTGATGGAAATACCTTCGCCGGGGGATTCAGTGAGATACAGGAGAGAACTTGTGTTGGATCTACATTTGGAATTCCAGGATGTCCCCAACCTGCAGGAATGAGGAATGAACTGAAGCCTGTTGCTGGGAGGAAGCTGCCACCCTTTCCATCATTGGACCAATGTCTTCTTTCTCCACTTGTCACCAGTATGTGGAAAAGTAAATTTTGCCATGTTGTATGTGCCTACGTGTTCCCCATCTTATGCTATATGTGCATGATCGATATGCATGTATTCCCCTCTGATCGATTAAAGACGCAATTACAGTTGTGTCCACCTCTAGTATGTCAGTTTCCAGTCATCGTGAAAGCAACGAATATTAGGCCTATGTAAACCTACGTTGCCACATTTCTCAGTGTGCACGTTAATTCATTGAATTGTCCCCGTTTCTAGGCCTCAAAAGGGCCCGGACTCAGATTCAGCTCCTGTCTCCTGAACGCTCTCCGAGGAGCGATACAGCCCCCACCTGTATCTCTGACCCTTAGCTTACTTCTTGCCACGCAGTGCCCGGCCCGGCCTGGCTCTGCCTCCCAGTCTGCCAAGAATATGTTATGTTTCTAGTTATCAGTTCAACCCTCCTTCTCTGCATTCCTAAGCTACTGAATCGCATCAATAGTTTCCGTCATGGTCTAGCCTTTATGTCTCCATGAAAGAGAAATACTGTATTAATATTCATAGAATATTCCTCGCACACGCACTACATATAGAATTATGCATACACCAGTCTTAGAGTCTATTAGCCTTTGCCCTGATAACTTTTGGATTCTATCAACATGTACTCTAAACCCCAGATACTAGATATGCCTGGGTACATGTCGCTCTGACACTCCAGACTTTAGTCTCCTCTTCTAACGCAGAAGTCATAGCCCCCAGTTCTCCCTGGTAACACGTCATTGCCCGTTTGCGCGCACCACTAGGTTAGAGGTCCCAGCTGCTCAGGTAGCCCCCTCCATGTTTCCGCCCCGTTTATGACATATTCTGTTACGTTTACATCACATGTCTATGTATACGCCCTGTACACGCCTTCTTGTTACATCATTTTGCCCTTATCTTTCGCGACTGTTACGAACCACGCCTACTGCTACGCCTACTGTATTGAATGTAATGTATTTGTTTAAGTATATATACTGTGCACTGTTATTAAAAGTTAGCCTATCCCCTTGTCCATTCCCAGATCCTGCCCCCGGCAGCTGCCATCCTATTCCCATGCAGGCTGTCCTGTTCCTGTCCTTTATGCCTGATTAAAGCCTGTAAACTCCAGCTACCTCGAATCCTGACTCTTATTTATTGAGCTATCTGTTTATATGAGTATCCTGAAAAATAGAACCGGTAATTAATTATTTATTTACCACATAATGGCGCCCGAATAGGGACTTGCCCTTTCCCCACGCGCCGGAGAAGCCACGCAGGCCCCCTGATCCTCTGCAGCCGTGACGGAACCATACCGTGCACGTGCAGATATTTCTGCTTCAAGTATCCCTCAGGCCCACGGAGGAGACGGAGGTTGCGGTCCAGCGTCCAGACGAGGCGGTGAGGAACGCGGCGAGTCCCGACCAGAGCCCAAGCCGAGAGTCCAAGGTCCGAGGTATCCAGAGGCCCACCTGTAACTGAAGTCCGAAGTTCGTCCGTCCGTCGTCGTAGCAGTCCAGTCCAGTCCGAGGCCTTCCGTTCTTGCTGCCCGGTGAGTACCGTTGCTGGGGTAGTATCTAGACAGGGTCAATTAATTGTCTCTGGTCCGTGGGTTTGGGTACACAGATCCAACACGAAGTGTTCACCTAGGTGGACGCGGGTCCTGACGTGTCTCTTAATGGGACCGGTAAGTTTCGTACTGTTTTAGCAGTGCATCTAGTCATTCTAGTAAGTTTCTGTTCCAGTAAGTTCTGTTCTCGAGAAAATTCATGTATTCTGTCCGAACTGTTATTATAAATGTTATTCCATGTGTTTTCAATGTCGTGGTATGAGTGATTCGTTTTTCAGTTATTATTGTGTTTATTGTGTATTGTATTGTGTCCAGACTCCAGCCTAAATTATGCCTTTGTTCTCGAAATTACGTCAGTTAAGAACTAGAAAAGGTCTGCTCGAGGAAGCAGTTCCTGTCCCGCCTAGGGACAGTCCAGGTCATTTTATGTACCATAAGCATGGCATAAGTGCCATATTATATCTAGACTTATGGGTGGAATACACCAAGGAATTAGAAGAGAAATATAGATGGCCCATGTCAGGTACATGGGATGCCGAGTGCATCATGCGAGTAGAAGAAGCATTATGGAAAAAGAAATCCAGACAGTCCCAGAAAGATGCCATCGAGTTATGGCGCAAAGAATCTCATAAAAGAACCGAAAAAGAAATCAGAAAATCAGAATTAAGTAGGGAATCCTCAGAAAGAGCCCAAGAAAGGGAATTAATCGAAGTAGGTGAACGAGTTAAAGCCGAACAGTCAGACAGACAGAGAAATGCCCTTATTAAGGGTATGTATCCTCTTCTTGCCGAGGGCTTGCCGAAAGCAACCCCGGAAGTACCATGTAATTTTCCGCCGTCATTAGTTCCGATTAAGCTACGTCATAAACCGACCGCAGCTGATATTTTTCTCTCGTCCTATTTGGACGACACAGTCCCAGAATATGCAAATACTGTTCCGCCAGCTCCCGTAAATAATGTAATTCCTGTTCCTCCAGCCACCGGGGCACCCGTTGCAGCACCTGTTACGGTACCCCCGGTCCAGCCCACAGTACAAGTACCCGCTACATCAGTCACTCTGCCAGCACGTACGATGCCCGTCGACGATTCTAGTTTAGGAGCCGCTGCGGGGGAAAGTCCTCCTGGAACCCCGCCTCAACACAGACGTGTGACATTACTCGAGCTACATGAACGTGCGTTACAGCGTACGCCCAGACCCCAGTCCGTTGCAGATATCAAGCGAGCCCTTACCGAGTGCCGTTATGATCCAGTCCCAGGCGATAATGATATGGTCATATATTCATTGCGCGTAAGACGGGTGACCGAGTATTTGGACACCCTGCCGAATATGAAAGAAGATCTAGACAGAATATATCGTTTCATCCGTACAGGAGATGATCCAGAAAGTATTGGCGAAGCCATGTCTCTAAGGAAAGCTGAGACTCAGCTCATGCTATTAAAGTTTCTAATTAATTGTTTAATAAGGGAACAAGATTATCCAACTAAGGATCCGACCGAAATGAAAGTCCTGACCAGGTGGAGTGATCATATAGCAGAGGGAAGACACAAGACACTAGGTAGTATAGAGAGTATGTACAAGAAAATTCGTAGGGAATTAATAAGGTTACACGAGAAACGCAAAGCAGCACAAGTAACCGAGAAAGAAGACGACTCTTCTACTGAAGAGGTAGACGACGAGAATCCCTCCAGAATAGCGTATGTAGGTAGAACTAGACTTCCCGACCGACATTCACGCCTAGAACACAAGAAAGTTTTTCCTCTTCCAACACCAGAACAAGGTTCTCTTGAGCAAGTATTTCAAGCTACCGATCACATTCTGAAATCACGAATCGGTTATAGTGAACTTAGTACCATGCATGAACAAGAACTAGTCCGGTCAGCAGTCCGATGGACTACCGATTCTACCACTTTTCCAGACGAAATAGTGGCACAATTGTTTCTGAAATTGCCCCCAGCCGAGCAGCGACTGGTGGGTATGTATATGATCCAGAACCTCATTACACTGTATGAGGGTCAGCATTCTGATCCAGGTCCGTTACATGATGTTCTGAACGAGCTACTCCAGTATAGATGGAGAGGTCTAGGTACCGATTTAATTAGTGTCATTCTAGAACAGCGCCACAAATATAGAACGTTTCTGAATCCGCATTTTGTTCACGTCTCACCTCCAGAAAGTAAACCGTTTTACATAGATAGACAGCATCCGTTACGAGAAGTACACCCAGTTAGGACAGCGGGTGGTGAAATGGAACGAGTATTTGTTTACACCCCTATTACAAAGATGGAACTCTTAGAGATGAAAAAGTTAATTCCCTGTCACGACAAAGATCCAGCAGGGTTCCATCGAGAATTAAAAGACATGCTCCGTATGGGAGAATACACATATCCTGATATCATTAAAATGTTAAAGGTCCTGTTGCCCGCAGGGGTATATGAAAAACTCAAGGAAAAAGAATGGGAGGTGGGAGAGAAAAAGATAGATTGGACAGCTCTAGAAGCTGAAGATACTTCACGAGTACCAGGTACTGGTCTTGGGGACAAATGTAAAGAATTGCCCGAGTTATTGATACAAGTTTTGCCAAGGTTACTAGCCACGAAAAAGGAAGATTGGGATGCAATCTCAGCATGTAAACAGAAACAGGATGAAGACACTAGTGATTTTTATTCTAGATTTGAAAAATGTTTTATTATCAACAGTGGTCTGAAGACGAGTAGCGAGTCGTACCCTCATCTTTTTGTTACTAAACTAGTCGAGAATTCAAGTCCACAAGTTAAAAATCGAGTTTTGAAAGTCGAAAGTACCTGGCAAGCTAATACCCCGTCACAAATGCTCCAGATGCTCCAGTATCACCAGAATAGAATCAGGGAAGAGCAAGAACATGAAAGGAGACGTATGAAAGATACGAAAATGAAAGTATTAGTTGCACAATCTGTTCCACAAGACAGTCAGAAGAGGGGTCCGAATCAAGCCAGTCATCCTGCAGCTCCCGTTAAAGGGACTTGCAATTACTGTAAACAGCCAGGTCATTTTATAAACGAGTGTGCAGTTCTGAAACACAACATAGCTACTGGTAAGACTAAAGAAAGACCACGTCCGCCTAGACAAGAACAAGTTTCACAGACTTCTCAGTCACCACAGAATGCACAACAGACAGTTCCAGCACCGCAGCCTATCGCTGCAACACAGCATGTTACACAGCAAATGTACCAGTATGCCCAGTCAGAGTATCCAGAGTATCAACAGTATTCATGAAACAGCCTAGAGAGGGAGGTAGGCTTGCTTCTCATCGAGATACCTGTAGATCAAGAGGGTCCCTATGTACACAGTCAAGTATTGGGGAAAGACAGAAAGTTTCTGATTGATACAGGGGCAAGTAGGACTACTATCAGTCATGACGAGGTTCCAGGGGCTCCGCTCTCAGGCTCTAAAAATGTTTCCCTTGGTTTTTCAGGAAAGCCAATTGTTAATGAAATTTCAAAACCAGTTTCCCTAGAAGTTGGTCCATTGTCCCGAACTACTGATTTATTACTTACAAAGTCATGTCCAGAAAATTTGTTAGGCATTAAAACATTAAAAGAATTAGGTGCAGTAAGTTGCTGCTCCCCAGAAGGAGTCCGATTGTTTCTCAGAGACTTTAAAGGTCACTATGTATTTCGTGATTTTGATCCAAGATTACTGAATGTTCCACAGCATTTATGGGCGCAAGGTCCAACTGATGTAGGATGTATGCACATCACACCCCATCGTGTGACTCTCAAACAAGGTATAGTTTTGCCACGAATCAGACAGTACAGATTGCCACCTGAGGCTGTAGCAGCCTTATCCAAAATTATTGACGAGCTTATTGCTCAAGGAGTGGTTGTAGAAACTGACTCCAATGTATGTAATTCTCCTATCATTCCAGTCATGAAACGTACTGATCCAAATGCACCTCCAGTATATCGATTAGTGATTGACCTTCGAGAGCTTAATAAATGTATCATACCCCAGTATCCAGTAGTCCCAGATATTTCATCCCTATTGACAGCCATTGATTCTGAAGCTACATTTTTCACTGTTATCGACCTCAAGAATGCATTTTTCAGTGGCCCCATTCATCCAGACAGCCAGTACCTTTTTGGTTTTTGTTTAAATGGAAGGAGCTATAAATTCACACGAGCTCCTCAAGGTTTCACAGAAAGTCCTAGTATTTACAGTCAAGCACTTAAGAGACAACTAGACAATATTCACATGCCAACTGACACTGCCCTGCTCCAGTATGTCGATGATCTACTGATCACAGCCCGTTCTGAACGTGACTGCGAGCGTGCGTCACTTACGGTTCTGTATTTCCTGGCCGAGCAGGGGCACAAGGTGTCCCCTTCCAAATTACAATTCTGTGTCCAGCAAGTGATCTACTTAGGCCACTTACTGTCCAAGTGGGGGAGGCAGTTGACACCAGACCGTATCCAGTTAATAGCGAGTCTTCCACAGCCCAAGACACAGAAGGAGGTACGAGCTTTTATCGGCCTTACTTCTTATTGTAGACAATGGATTCCTCAGTATGCATTTCTAGCCAAGCCACTGATACAGTTAACGACACAGGAGGCAGCCGTATCGACTGTCCTCCCTTGGACCCAGGAACATACACTTGTTTTCAATGAATTAAAGAAAGCCTTATGTCAAGCACCTGTTCTAGCAACACCGAACTACAGTAAGCCTTTTACACTTTTTGTCACAGAACGTGATGGTACTGCATTATCTGTTCTCACACAAGATCAAGCAGGACAGTACAAGCCCTGTGCTTATTTCTCGAGCACATTAGATCCAGTAGCCCAGGCTCTGCCTGCGTGCCTCAAGTCAGTTGCAGCCACAGCTCTAGCGATCAGACAGAGTGATTCCATAGTGTTAGGACACTCCCTAACAGTACAAGTTCCACACTCCGTGGAAGTTCTTTTAAACCGAACACAGACTCAGCACTTGACCATTGCACGTTTAACAGGTTATGAACTGACACTGTTCCAGCCACACATAGAAATCAGACGCTGCAACATTCTAAATCCTGCTACACTGTTACCGTCCGTTACTTCAAATCCTGCCACACATGACTGTGTGGAAGTTGTTAACACTATGACAAAGCCAAGACAAGACCTGACAGACATTGCATTACCTAACCCCGACCTGACACTTTATGTGGATGGTTCATGTATGAGAACAAGTACAGGAGAACTAGTAGCCGCGTATGCAGTGACTACTGAAACTGAAGTTATAGAAACACATTGTATTGACACCCTGTCTGCTCAAGCAGCAGAGCTAGTTGCTCTGACCCAAGCCTGCATACGTGCTAAGAACCTGAAAGTAAACATATATACAGATTCACGTTACGCATTCGGAGTCATACACGACTTTGGAGTGCTCTGGCAGGAGAGAGATTTCATGACTTCTCATGGAACCAAGATTCAGCATGGTCTCCTCATTCAAGCTCTGTTAGATGCAATACATTTACCGACAGCTATCGCTATCATGAAGTGCAAAGCACATACGAAAGTTACTGACATTATTTCCCAGGGTAACGATCTAGCAGATCGAACAGCTAAGCTTACAGCTCAGACTCTAGACATTCCAGTTAACACAACACAAACATTCAATCCAGATCAGACTATTTGTATGACAGTCAAGGACCCTACACAAGATGTCATAGACATACAGTTACATGCTACTCCCGAGGAAATCAAGAAATGGTCCGAACAAGGAGGGGTCCAGACAGATCAAGGATGGTTGACGAAGGGAAAAGCCACATGGTTTCTCCCCGACTCTATGGTTCAAGTCATTATTAATACCGCACATAGTCCAGCACATCTAGGAGAGAAAGCTATGTTAGACAGTATTCAGAACCTTTGGTTCAACAAACACTTACGAGCTGCAGCCAAGCAGAAAGTCCGTACCTGTATGATATGTTGTCAATTCAATCCAGGTAAAAGTGTCCCGGTGGAACAAGGTGGATTCCAACCTCCTGACCACCCTTTTGAAGTCCTCCAGATGGATTACATTCAGATGGAGCGATGTCGAGGTTTCAAGTATGTCCTTGTAGTTGTATGCGCTTTGTCCAGGTGGACAGAAGCATATCCAGTTCCAGATTACACAGCCGCGACCACTGCCAGGCAGTTGGTTCGTGAATTCTTTCCCCGCTATGGACTCCCTAGGGTCGTGTATTCTGATAACGGCCAGCCATTCTCATCTGAGTTAATGAAACATGTTTCCCTTTTGTTAGGGTACCAGTGGAAGTTCCATTGTGTGCGCCATCCTGAAGCAGCCGGTCTCGTAGAGAGACATAATCAGACCTTGAAAATCCGTATTGCCAAGATATGTAAAGAGAAAGGTGTAGACTGGCTAGTTGCCCTGCCAGTTGCCTTATTTTATATGAGGATGGTTGCACATTCCAGATCAGGTCTGTCCCCGTATGAGGTCGTATTCGGCCGCCCCCCTAACATGTGGGGTACTCCTAGACCCCGAAGTATTACTGATGTTTCATGTAATATGCTGACAGATTACCTAGCTTCCTTGATGTCTGCCCTACACTCTTGTCGTTCACAGGTTGCCGCTGCATTTCCAGACAACACCGAGGTGAAACCGCATGAAGTCATTCCAGGAAACCTCGTGTTGGTGCGGAACTTTGATCGTTCAAGCCCGCTGGAGCCCCGTTGGAAGGTGCCTCGCCTAGTTTTATTGACTACAAGGACCGCAGTGAAGTTGGAGGGCAGGAAAGGATGGGTCCACCTGTCCCACGTCAAAAATTCCATGGACTTCGTGAAAAATCTTTTGCTAAGGACTGTTCCATTACTAAAGACTGCCTAAAAACAGACTCTGAACTTGATCCTGAACTTAAAGTTCCTATGTTAGAGAAAACTCCGCAACAGGAGTATAAAGAAAAACTCAGGTCTAGTAAAATAAGTCAGCCAGTTTAATTGTCTAAGTCCCTCTCGGGTGAAACGGTTAGACAGGTCCCTGACATGTATGAGATAGACCCCCATAGTGAGAGAGTTAGTCAAAACTCTATAAGATGTATCGTTTTTCTAAGTTTCTTATTGTTTCTAAGTTTAATGGTTACCTGCACAAGTTATGCATTACATTTATGTTTTCCAATTTCTCATGTAAATAAGTTTTCTAATGTTACAGTAGAGCACACATTTAGTGATCTGCCTCCTCACGAGCTATCCTATCGTCTTGCTATGCGCAATAACACATTCATCAGAATGTTACACTATTCACACCAGACCAGCAATGCCACTAATTGTTGGGTGTGTGGTCGACTCCCCCCTTTCCAGACACCGAAGGGAGTTCTACCACTCTTTCCTTATCCGTTTTCACATAATGGTTCGTGTGGAGCATGGTCCACGTTAACGTCATCCTCCAATGATATGTCCCTTCTGAACAGAACATGTTTTCCAGACAAGCAAGGTGTCTCCCATAGAACAGGGTTAGATCTAGAAAATGAAGTATATGATTCAGGTAATTATTCTTCGAATTTTATGGTCTTGAATGTTCAGTCTGATACTACTCCAGATTTGCCTGCTATTTCAGTACTACCAGTCAAAGGCGAATTATGTGTCAGAAAGAATGGTTCCGCACATGTAGGACATAGTGATTGTACTACTATTGTCGAGTATAGTGACAGTGGGAAATCTATTTTCAAAGCCTCACGTCATTCTTATTTTGTTTGTGGTCAGACCGCATATGTTCGTCTGCCCCTCGATTGGGATGGAACATGTTACATTGCTTTCCTACTGCCACCAGTTTTTCTAGCCCCATCTGATTATCACAGAAACACACATCTAGTACACGTCAGACATAGAAGGGAGATCGAGTCCCCAATTGTCGATCAAACTGAAACTACTCTAGAACAGTATCAAGACTTTAATAAAGGTTTCTTCTTCTTTATAGGACCTATCCAGAATAGTAAGCTAATCCGTAGGTTAACGAGAACCCTTGAAGCAGTAGTGAATGAGACTACTTCTGCTCTAGGTAACTTAACTGAAGAGCAATCTGCTATGAGATTTGTCGTGCTCCAAAATCGTCTCGTTCTTGACGTCATACTGGCCGATAGAGGAGGAGCATGTAGAGTCATCGGATCTAGTTGTTGCATTTTCATTCCTAATAACGCGCCGTCTGTTTATTCAGCTATAACCAGACTTCATAAAATTGCCCATCAGTTACACCAGAATCCAGGCACCTGGACATGGTCCGGTTGGCTCTGGAGTATCATATCTGCCTGGGGATGGAAAGTATTGTCATTCCTAGGTATTGCAGTAATGATCATATTCAGTTGCTGCCTCTGTATACAATGTGGCCCTGCGATTTGCGGCATTTGTGCTACCTCTTGTATTCCTAGTCCTAAGTACCGTTCCAAGACAATTCGAGACGAGCAAATGATGCTATATGAAATGATAGATGGTATCATGAATATAGATGTTTCCTGATGGAAACGTAGGGCACAAGGAGGGAATGTGGAAAAGTAAATTTTGCCATGTTGTATGTGCCTACGTGTTCCCCATCTTATGCTATATGTGCATGATCGATATGCATGTATTCCCCTCTGATCGATTAAAGACGCAATTACAGTTGTGTCCACCTCTAGTATGTCAGTTTCCAGTCATCGTGAAAGCAACGAATATTAGGCCTATGTAAACCTACGTTGCCACATTTCTCAGTGTGCACGTTAATTCATTGAATTGTCCCCGTTTCTAGGCCTCAAAAGGGCCCGGACTCAGATTCAGCTCCTGTCTCCTGAACGCTCTCCGGAGAGCGATACAGCCCCCACCTGTATCTCTGACCCTTAGCTTACTTCTTGCCACGCAGTGCCCGGCCCGGCCTGGCTCTGCCTCCCAGTCTGCCAAGAATATGTTATGTTTCTAGTTATCAGTTCAACCCTCCTTCTCTGCATTCCTAAGCTACTGAATCGCATCAATAGTTTCCGTCATGGTCTAGCCTTTATGTCTCCATGAAAGAGAAATACTGTATTAATATTCATAGAATATTCCTCGCACACGCACTACATATAGAATTATGCATACACCAGTCTTAGAGTCTATTAGCCTTTGCCCTGATAACTTTTGGATTCTATCAACATGTACTCTAAACCCCAGATACTAGATATGCCTGGGTACATGTCGCTCTGACACTCCAGACTTTAGTCTCCTCTTCTAGCGCAGAAGTCATAGCCCCCAGTTCTCCCTGGTAACACGTCATTGCCCGTTTGCGCGCACCACTAGGTTAGAGGTCCCAGCTGCTCAGGTAGCCCCCTCCATGTTTCCGCCCCGTTTATGACATATTCTGTTACGTTTACATCACATGTCTATGTATACGCCCTGTACACGCCTTCTTGTTACATCATTTTGCCCTTATCTTTCGCGACTGTTACGAACCACGCCTACTGCTACGCCTACTGTATTGAATGTAATGTATTTGTTTAAGTATATATACTGTGCACTGTTATTAAAAGTTAGCCTATCCCCTTGTCCATTCCCAGATCCTGCCCCCGGCAGCTGCCATCCTATTCCCATGCAGGCTGTCCTGTTCCTGTCCTTTATGCCTGATTAAAGCCTGTAAACTCCAGCTACCTCGAATCCTGACTCTTATTTATTGAGCTATCTGTTTATATGAGTATCCTGAAAAATAGAACCGGTAATTAATTATTTATTTACCACAAGTAACAACTGTTAGATCCCCAACCGGCCCGAGCACTGCAGGGACGTAGCATGCACCAGTCCCCTTCTCCAGCCCACGGGACACCCACCGGAATTACACAGTGGGTACACCTATGGACCAGAAAAGAGGGTGGTTGTGTGAGGAGACACCAAGTCTACCACCCTTGTAGGCACCAGGACACTGCTCCCTCGTTCTTTACGCTTCTGCACCTGCAGCACAAGTAGAGAAAAACAACACCTTACAGATATCCTGGACACCACTATAACCAGCCCCCAATGACCATGCCTTGTCCACCATGTAATCCTCCTCACCTGTATCTCTGGCAGGCTTGGCTTCGTAAGGATGCTGGGTATAGTATGAAGTATACGTTGTATTCCTGTCTCTGCTAGAGTGACTGTTGCAGAGGGAATGAGGGAGCGTAAGCAGTGAAACTGATGCAAAAAATAAGAAGGACGGGGAAAAAGGTCTGAGGAGGCACACAGCCAAATGCCAAAAAACCCCGTTTTGCTAAATGATAATAACGAAGGGGCAATGTTCAAGGAACCCTCCGATGCGCTAACCGGTCGGCGCTTAGGAAAAACGAAACCGCCGCGGAGTGACCCAAAACGTCACTTCCGCAAACAACAAGGTGGATAGCACTGTGTTCGGGGCGCGTTTACACTAGCGTAGAAACGCTGGGCTGTAGCGTACTACAAACTAACACGCTGGAGTGTCCGGGAGCCCCCGGTTCACTCTAGACCAGCAATAAAATAAAAACCCCCAGTGACAAAAAGGAAATGGGAGGAAAAAGGAAGGGAATACCGGGATACCGCTAATTACCTAAAAGGGAAAGGAAAGACGGGGAAGGAACAAGAACAATGCCCAAAAGAAGCACTAACCCTCCTCACGAGCCCGTGAGAGGGTAAGGTCAGCAACAAGGGAAAAGACCACAGGGAAAAACTCAGCTCTGCAGCCTCCAGCAACCAACAACCAGGAAGGGAATCCAAACACTGGCAATATCGAGCAACGAGCTAAAGGTAGGACTGGCTATTTATCTACCTATCCCTGGTCATGTGATGGTAAGGCATGGTCACTGAGATAGGACTAGCTCGATTCCTAACAACAACATTGAAATCAAAGCAAAGTTGTTTTGCCTGTTTTTTTGAAGATACATTGTTTTTTCTTCCTTTTGTCTTTTTGTTTGTTGCCCTTATTACTCTTCATATTTTTTCCTACCCCCACGTTTTGTAGGCACAGGGACTTTATTCTGAAAAATTAGGAAGAGAACACTCATTTTACTGGTTGGGGGGATGGGGCAGTGTTACTGATTCCATGGCCAAAGGCTCAAAGATTTTTTTCAGGGAGAAACTCGGCCCATTCCCTGGCAGGCTTTTCGATCCTTTTTCAGCAGTGCGGAGCACCAACTTGTGATCCAAAGTCCTCGAGTGGAGGGTTGGACGGGGGTTCCTAACCTAAATCCACTTGTTAGACAACCAGTTGTGGAGGAGCCACTACAAAAGTTCCCCGACTACCTTCTCTATTTAGGGATGGAGTGGGGTGGGCAGTTGTAGCTGATAATATCTTTGCAACCTGGATCAGGAACTCCAATATGACCAGGAGAGAGCCTAAAATATGGTTTGAATTATTGACGGATTACTCTAAAACAGCCAAAAGAGAGGACAGAACTCTCCATAGACACTGCAACGATTAAGAGTTCTGTACATAGGTCTCAGCAATATTACAAAATGAATGAAGATTTAGCTCCAATTCTGGTGCGACAGACTTCCTAAAAGTGATAAAAAGATTCTCACTAGGAGAACTGCTAAAGAGCTGCATCCTAGGTTTCGAAATGTAATCCAAGGGGGGTCCTTCCTGATGCGGAGGGGGATGCAACTGATACACAAAGGTGCTGCTTAAGCTCGATATCTAGCCTCAGGAGAGTAAAATCTTCAATGTGGGACCCTTTTCCATGATCTTAGGGCTATCAGAGTGCGTACACATGCCTTCACTATAGAAGACTGGTGGCTCTTTGAAAATATATAATTTCTGGAGCTACATCATTAGTTGCCTCCATTGAAACGATTCTTCTGTCTCTAGCATCCCATTTAAAAAGAAAATGCAGAAACTGCGTTAAAACTGTTCAAAGCATTTACATGCAAGGATTTATTATCTCTGGGTTTTTTTTAAAAACCTTTTTATTGCGTTTTGTATTTCAAACAGCAACATAAGGCATTTTTCAGCATATTGCAATAAGGAATTTTGTAAACTGTCTTTTTATGGTTTTTAACCGAAATAAAAGCTTTGACTGACTGGCAATAAGGAAAAAGAATCAGTACAAACAGGCACGAACACAGCAGATAAAACCATTTGTGGGTCACTCCTGGGCATGCAGGCCTGCCGTGTTTAGGGTGCTTAGTGCTCATGGCCTGCAGTAGTTGGCGTTGATCTAATGCAACTTGAAGTGAATGGTGGGAGACTGAGAGGTTAGGTAGGTGGGCAGGTTCAGCTGTGGAGATAAGTATGTGATGGGTGGGTTCAGAAAGGGGATGGCGTGAGTAGGCACCTCGATTGGCAAGTGTTGCAATATGCAACTCCATCTCAGGGAGTGAACCAGGTGTGAGTGGAAAGAAGGTGGAGAGTTCATGGGGGTAAGTCGTTGTTTCCCACCACTGGTGAAAATGTGTAAGTAGAGCAGCCACTGTGGGGATATGGAAAGTCGCACATCCAACGGACCTCCTCATACCAGATAGAGTCTTCCACCACCGCACCCCATTTGTGCATCGCTCCTCTCCATGCCTCCACCTGAGAGGCTGTTGGGGAGCACAACTGTGCGCTTAGCGAGTGAAAAAGGGCCAGGGTTGTAAAGTGGACCCGGATTTTCCATTGCTTCTTGTGTTCGAATATGCCTAGGAAGGATGCTTCTCACGTGTATATGTCGGGAAGCTCTATGACCCTGCACAGCACAGTGTGGATTATGTGGCAATAACTGAGGGCTGACCAGGACCAGAGCATGTGTATAAGCGTTGCGTCTGGAGCCCAGCAGCGGGGACATTCAAACTGTGTATCGGTGAGGTGGCAATGCAGCTGAGCTGTGGTTAGGTAGGTCCTGTGTAGTATGAAGAACTGTATATTCTTTTGGCTCAGTATCAACCCAGGCTTCCCTCTGGGAGGCATTTAAGGTGGTAATCAGGGGTCAAAGAATAGCCCGGCAGGCGGGGGGACTGAAAGCCATAAGGAGTACTCTGGAATCCTTGGAGAGGCAGATTAAGGAGACTGCAACTCAATGATCCCACTCTTGTGGCGACATTGAAAGAGAAGCTGTTAGAGTTTGAAGAGGAGGCCCAGCATGAAGTAAAGTTCCTTGGCAAATATACACAAACCAGGAGGTACGGAGAGGGTGACAAGCCTGGGAGAACCCTAGCGACGATGTTTCGCGCCCCAATCTCGACTGCTTACATTACGGAGGTTAGGGGTAACTCTCCTCAAGTGACCAGAGGCCCACAAGAAATACCTAAACAAATTTACTCCACACTATACAAGATAACACATGGTCCTGTGCAGGACAATCAAGTTGTTCTTGGACTCTCTTGAGCTGCTCCGGCTGAGAAGGGGTACAAAAGGGGGTGGTGATGGACGGAGCATCTGAATCAATCAAACACTCACACCCAGTCAAAAGATCTGGGTTTAATCCATCACCATTCTTTAGCCCACTCTGCCACACCAGTTCAGACATGGCTATATGCAAATCAGTCTGACCCTGTGCCTCATGGGAACAGTCCAGCCCGAACTGCCAAGCCATGCCTTCACTGGACCGGAAACAAGCTTCAGTGTTTGATTGGTTCAGATGCTCCGTCCATCACCACCCCCCTTTTGTACCGGCTGAGAAGGGGCATAGGGAGTACCTGGTTGTTCCCTTTGCAGCGAAAGATGGGATCCAGGTGATTAGGAGCCTTACATCGGACAAGGCTCGGGGATCCAATGGGCTGACCACAGCATTTTATAAGGCATATGCTGAGGAACTGGCCCCACATCTTATAACGCTTTACGAAGAGGCTCAGACCACGGGTATCCTACCGCCCTCAATGCGAGAGGCCATTATAATCACCCTGCTTAAGCCGGGGAAACCAGAAAACGAACTTGACTCTTACAGTCCACTTTCGCTGATAAATGTGGATGTTAAAATCCTTGCAAAACTGGTCGCCAATTGCCTCTTCTCCCGCTGATCGCCCACCCAGACCAAACAGGTTTTATCCATGGGCGCTCTACATCTCATAACTGTGGGACTTTTTTTTCTGTGGTGCATTATTTCCATCCGGACACGAAAGCTGTTGCAATTTTCCTTGACGCTACAAAAGCGTTCAACACGCTTGTGTGGTCCTATCTCTTTGCAGTCCTAGAGAGGATGGGGTTCAATCCCCTTTTTCTCAGTCTCGTGCGGCTGCTCTACACAAGGCCCCCTGCTAGGATCAATGTAAACGGAATGATATCAGACCCGTTCATAATCTCGCAGGGCACGAGGCAGGGATGCCAGTTGTCTCCGTTGCTCTTCGCGATCGCAAAGAGGCCATTGGCAGCTCAAATCAGGCAACATCACACCGCTAGAGGCTTAGGATTTCGCTCGAGGAGCCTCCCAATTTCATTATATGCCGATGGCGTTACCCTATACATTTACGATCCGGAGACGAACACAGCTCCTATCCTCCATGAATTGATTGAATTTGGTGGCCTGTCTGGAGTCTCAATAAACTGGACGATAAACACCATATTCCCCCTGACAGATAATACTACGCCCTTTCCTCTCGACTTCCCATTAAAGTGGGCCGATGGCCCGGTAAAATATCTCGGAATTTGGTTAAGCAGAAACATGCAGGAAATCTGGGACATCAATTACGGGCGTACAGTGTTGTGTTTGGAAGGCAAGGTCACTGCATGGGCCGGTCTCCCCGGTCTCTGGCTGGGAGAATAGCCATCGCAACAATGGTGGTACTGCCGAAACTGCTGTACCTATTTGCCAATATCCCGATTCCTCTTACACAAACCTTTTTTAATTCCATACGATCCTTATTAAACTCCATGGTCTGCGCAGGCCAACAGGGGCGGATCTTGTGGGAAATTTTGACCTAACCACTGTCTAAGGTCGGTATGGGTGCCCCGGACAGTCAATTGTACGCTCTCAGTGCACAGGCACAGGCACAGTTTTTACATTTTGGGGCCCACCCAACCCCTTTTCAGCCGCACACAGTGGTGGAGACGGACGTCGCTGCTCCAGTTCCCCTACAGTTGGCCCTATATCAGACCTACAAACGTCCTCGTGGAGACATCGATACGATGGAAACATTGAGGTGGGCTTGGGATAAACTACAGGAAAGAGCGCATTTAAAAATCCTATATGCCCCATCCATCCACCTAGCACACAACCCTAAGTTACCCACAATGGGGGAGGGTGCAAGTAGAGCATTGGCCCAAATGGGAATACGTAACTTTGAAGACCTCGACCCGGGAGAGGTGTTCAGAACCCCCCTACACCCCAAACCAGGGGAGGAACGAGCAATCTCTTTCTACAAATTATTTTTCTACCACAAAATTAGGGCCACGTGTAGAGCATTACATAACACATTCCCCAATCCTCTTCCCACATTGCTTGCACTTGAAAACATGCTCAAGACTGACTCCCCTCGTAGACTCATCACGAGGATTTACAATAACATGCAGAATTCCGCCCCCTTGCTGACGCCAAGGGTCTTCCAGGCGTGGAATGCTGAACTGCATTTTGTTGCAATCAACTAACAGCCTTGTCCCTAATTACAAGCTACGCTTGATTCATTTTAAATTTCTCCATAGATTCTATAGAACGCCTTCTCAACTTCACTGCATGGGGATCCGGGCAGATGACAGCTGCTGGAGATGTGGCTTTGCCCCAGCTACATTCCTGCACATGGCATGAAGTTGGCCTAGACTAGCCACATTTTGGTCTACAATCTTGATCACTATACACAAGATCATTGGTACTCTTGATGATCCGGATCCCCTATTGGGAATGTTGGGATTCGTCAAAAACACACCAATCGGGACCCATAAGCTTCATGCTATGTTATTGCTGCTTGCGAAGAGGAGGGTAGATATGCTCTGGGGGCAGAGGGGGGTCCCTTCCATGAACGATTGGATTCAGGATGTAACATTTGGCCACACACAGTTGTCCCCGTTTTGGGGGTTGATGCCATCGGCATCCAGGCCAAGGGACATATGGAACCATTTTTGGAAGGGGCACGCAAACGCCAACAGGAGGATGCAGACCCCTCTGGGGCATCTGTCAACTAGTAGACATACCTATGTAAGCCTAGAGGCGAATAATAAGTTGACCCATGTGTCTCGCTGTTGTAAAATGTTTCAGGTTCACACTGGTAAGGACAAATGGGCCCTACCTTGAAGAGATGCCAGGCGAAATTGTGTCAAACCTGTACAGCTCATACCAAATGTTAACTGGATGTACAATGTATGTTATGATTTGTTATCTAGCACTTGAGTTGTGTGGACTCTATCTTGTGCGTATAATTGGTCATGCTTCACAAACAACTGGATTGTGCCGATACTGGAAGTAACTGGCTACTCTGTTGGTGTTGATTGTTTTCATGTTTAAAATGACAATAAAGAAATAAAAAACTGTATATTCTTGGACCTCAAGTTGCGGGAGACTTTTTGGGGGAACTCAAGCGCCTGCTCCCATTCCTCATCAAGCAACACCCTCCCAAACTCGCCCTCCCACCTTGGCGAAACACCGCAAGGGAGGCAATTGGTAGTTTGAGTATGGCCTTAGCTAACCAGGTGATAAGGTGGCAGCCGGCACCCATAGATAGTATGGCCTGAAGCACTGGAGGTCTTATGGGCTCTCCTCCCAAAAGGTCCCAAAGGGCCTGGCAAGTGTGGCTAAGCGGACGGTTAAGGAGGAACTGTCCCGGTGGGAGACCCATCTTCTCGGCCAACTGATGGAAAGGGAAGAGGTGCCCCTCAGCGAAGAAGCCTCCCACCTCGAGACGGAGTGGTCGGTCCAGACCCTCAGATCCCCCGAAGTGTGATAAGCTTGGACACAGCACAGGCCAACCAGAGGCACATTTGGGGCATCGAACGGAGTCCTACGGGAAAGTCAATGTATCCTAGCCAGGCATGTCTTTGCTGCCACGACCCGCACGGGTCAGGGGGCTGTGGAACGTGCCTATGGGAAAAGGTGGTCTCAGAACGCTGGCACCGGTAAGGGCTCGAGGACAGGGCTGGCCTCGTCCAGGTATCACCCAGCTGTCCAGAGGGACAAGCATTACAGTTCTGCTGCCAGAAAGTATGCTTCAAAGGGTGGGGCCCCCATGCCTCCCCAGTCTACTGGCAACTGCAATTTGGTCAGGGTAAAGTGCCCACGCCAGGATCCCCATACGAGTATGTATAGGAGAGAGTCCAGTTCCCTGAAGGAGCAAAGGGGTTATAACCAAGAGAGCTGCAAAATAGTACAGAAGACGGGGGAGGATAACCATCTAATCCAGGGTGATTTTTCTGATAGGCACCAAAATGAGGGATCGTCAGAAGTGCACTTAGGACAGGATACCTGTCAAGGCTCTGCAGAGGTTCCCCTCATAGAGGTCCAGAGGAATGTGGTAGAGGTGGACCCCCAGGTAGCGTGTCAGGTGTGCGTGCCAGTTGAGGAGAGTGTCACCAAGATATAGATCCAGAGGTAGCTGCCCGGGGCAGAGTAGTTATATAGCCAACTTCGTCCAGTTGATTAGAAGTTCAGCTGTAGTGGCATAGTCCGCTAGTGTATCTCAGAGGGACGTTAAGTCAGCTGTTATGTCCCGCACATATATGAGGAGATCGTCCCCATATAAGGACACCATGTTATGTCCTACATGTCAAAGGAATAACCCACTACCAGTCTCCCTCATGCAACCATACAGCCACAGGCTCCACTGCAAGCGCAAACAGTAGAGAGGAGAGTGGGCACCTTTGCCTCGTCCCTGACCCACCGGAAAGGGAGCTGAGACAAGACGACCTAGGTAGATCCGGGAAGTGGGGTTGGAGTACAATAGTTTTGTGTAGGCTAAATGCAGGGGTCCAACTCCCATGTGCACGAGCACACAAACAGGTAATGCCAGGTCAGGGTTTCAAATGCTTTCTCTAAATCAAGAATGAGGCAAGTAGTCTGCAGGGATCTCCACCTCATCTGGTCCTGCACGTGGAAAAGACAGCGAATATTCTGGGAAGTGCTACGGCACGGATCAATGTGCACCAGCTCTGGGAGGATCTGGGCATATTGATCAGCTAGAATCTTTCCTAGAATGTATAATGTGCCCCGAGAATAGCAACAGGACTGTAAGAAGCCAGTAGCGAGTGGTCCCTGTCTGCCTTGGGGAGGGAATGATTTATTTTCTCATGAGGTTTGATTTTGTTTTCTAACTCCCTGAGAGGAGTATCTTAACCGTCATAACTTATTTTAGAACGGATGGTAATCAAAAATTCCAAAGGTTGGAAATAGTCAGGTGACAGTACACCCACTGCCAAGTTTCCAACCAGATCGAACTGAAGCAAGTCAGATATGCCAGGGGGCTTCTCTGCAGAAAAGTCCATGAAAGGGAGAGCTTGATGTGATGACAGGCTGTCTGTACTCCATGTACACTGTGGAGATAATGGGGAACAGAGGTCTTGGCCCCTTAGAATAGACGCGTGACTGTCAAAGGAGCAGAAGTAAAAGAAAAAGATACAAACACTAGGAGCTCGCACCTTTGTAACGCAGAGTATACATGCCTTCAGTCATGCACGTGACAAGTCTATCCCAATAACGGGCAGCAAAAAGCTAGGATTTGAGGAAGGGACCACTGCAGGGGTTATCGGACCCCAATAGTGTATGCAAGCAGGGATAGGGGAGGGGGTGATGCTACAGGGTACTTCAACCTGACAGCGTGGGAGCAGAGTCTTCTCCAAGGCTGTCAAGTGCTTGCCCATCTATGCAAGAGAGAGGGTGCAAGAAGTTTCTCAGAGAGTCAGGCCGGTTCTAGAGGGTGGGCCAGGCCCACCGTAGGAATACCCTGGCCAACCCAGGTCCATTCAGAACTAAAAAACAAGTGTTTTTCACCTCAATGTCATAGGGGCATGCAGCCCACTGAGCTCTCCCTTATCGTTTAGTTTAATGATTAACACCATTGACATAGACTTCTTTCAGGCCTAGGGAGAGTGTGAAGGCAGCAGAGTTTATTAGCTGTTGTGATGTACAAATGACCAGCATAGACATCCTGAAAACTGAATTATGATTCTGGGCTTCTTGAATCGTATTTTTAAACTTCAATGCTTTGCAAAGTAAAAAGCTGCCAAAGTTTTTTTAAAACATGAAAAGATGTTCAGTGGCTCTGTGTGGCAGCAGAAACATTTCTGATGCTGCACATGACCAGGAGCATGCTGCAGTTTTAAAGTTCTCCATCTTAAAGATTTGACAAGCAGCGTCCCTCCCCTTCCCCAAAGCCGGAAGCACGTCATAGAAAGTGAGGTATGTAGCTCTTTGGGTGCTCATTATTGTGCTAAAAATGTGAAACGGGGACAGATGCCAATGCTTAAATATCAAATCGATTAAATACTTTGTTGGTTTTTTTGGCCAGTGCTCTCTCGCCTTCATGGCTTACACATGCTTCTTTGTGGCCCTCCCAAAGAAAACATTCTAGAGCCAGGCCGACTGAGAGTTAAGCTTAGTCATCCCTCAAAGATCCTCTGGAGGCCATCCACCCCTGCAAGAGGTAATTTTGCCTCTGGAGCCGTCATGGCTATTAACTGTCCATCGGCACTCACTCTTTCACCCTCAGAAAATGGCCAGGGACTGAAATTCAGGTACACTGCTGACTTATGTAAGACCTCTGTTGACCCTGAAAAATCATAACAGATTGCAAACGACCACTCGCCACCTTTCTGTCCTGTGCTTCGCTGTAATAAATCAATATTCTCAGGCATGTTAACTAAAGTGTACAGAAACTCAACTACAACTCCCAGTATGAAACCAATATGCATTAGGATGCTAAACTATGCCCGGGACTGGACTATGTAGTCCCCAGCATCATTAGGCAGTGGCTCATTCATACACAGGTCAATGGGTTTGTTACAGCCACCTGTATTTACAAGCATAGACAGAGTTACACCAGAGATAACAGTGCATGCAAAGTCAGGTGTACAGTCCTGAAGATAAGGAGCCACCTTTCACCCTTAGATGAGGTAACCAGTGCTGCCTACAAGCGTTCCTGGGAGGGGTGAAGACAAAAAAACAGCATGATGAGACAGCCACCAGTGTCTGTGCCATTTTGCAGGCGCAATCATGCTGATGACGAGGGCGCATACGTCACCACACATGTGCGGACTTACAAAATTACATGGGCAGCATTTTTTTTCATTTACTAATCCGAGATGAATTGGTAAATGAAAAAGAAAAGAATACCAAGTAGTGCAAAAGCTCTTTTTTAAAGGGAAGGGACCAACAGTAATTTGCTGTGTAACCCTCCAAATACAACAAAGTTATCAAAAAAATGGCAAGGAAGGAGTCTTTTGGTGGAGCAGTTAGTCGATGTAATTGAAAAATAAATATGGGTGACGAAGTCGCAGAAAAGAAGCATACGAGGAAGGGAGCAACACCGAGGGTGGTGGAGAAGCACTCAAGGGAGAGAAACACAGGCAGTGGGAAAAAGACAGGAGGGCGAGCACAACATAAAGTGCACTGAGAGTGGAGGAGAAGCACAGGAGGGAGAGCATAACACAAAGTGCACTGAGATGGGGGCGAGCAAACGGAGGCAAGAGATAGCTACACTGATCTTCGGGGGGTGGGGGGAGAGTACAGAGGTACACCACAGAGACAACTGGAAAACACATACACTCTTATAAGGTGCTTAACTAAGAGGAAAGAACAGTAAAGAGGTTATGTTCCAGGGTAGGAACACCCTCAAAATGGAACAAGAAAGGACACTGAATAAAAGAAAGCAAATATAAGTCACAATAAAGCTCCTGGTCTTTGTTAGCACTAACCACCCATAAATCCGTCCAAGCCCCAGTACTTTGTTGTGCGTAAATGTCACACTGTTCGACAGTCGCTCGTAAAGGGGTCTCAAGCATTAGGCTTGCTTTTTGCAGTGAGGCAAGTAGCTGCCATTTCTTGACATTGTGCTTTACAGATAGTGTACAAAAACATGGGATAGATCAAGAAAAATGTAAGTAATTGTGCATATGGTAAACGGAGATAGGAGCACATAGCCTAGCATAAATCTAGACCTAAGCATATTCCAGCATGACAATAAGCAACGAACAAGTAGGAAGGTGCAGCTGATCAAGAGGGGACGTCGGGGAGTCCTAAGTGTGAGAGGAATTTGTTTGATAGTAAAATTGTTAATTCTTCCTGAAGCTAGATATAGATGGATTGTATCTGATCTCGGTAGGGAGAGAGTTCACATTTTTGGGGCAATACAAGAGAAGGATCAGTTGGTTGTAGATTTTCTTTTTTATTAAAATTGTTGTTGCTTAAGTAGTAAGGTCAGTGTCTGGTCAAGTAGGAGGGGGGTTGTGCTGTAGCTCTTGTGGGTCATACAAGCAATTTTGAGATGCATACTGGCTCGTAGGGTAGCCATTTAAGTGAATGAAGGTTGGGGTGATATGATCACTTTTTTTTAATCTAGTGATGAGTCTAGCTGCTGCATTCAATGTAGTCATCAGTGGTGCAAGTGAGCTTTTCAGGAGACAAATCAGGGTAGTACTACCGTAGTCTAATTTCGATAACACAAGTGCATGTATCGCAGCTGTGAGGTCTGCCACTGGGAAGCAAGGTTTTAGTTTACTAAAAATACGCAACTGATGGTTAGATCCTCTAGTAACAGCATTGATGTGTTTTTGCATGGAGAGGTCTTTGTCTAAGGTTCCACCTAGGGATTTGGCAGAGTTAATGATGTGTCCAGTACAATTCAAGGCAGTGAGAAGAGGGAATCAGTCTTTAATGTTAGGGGTAAAGGTGGGCATTGTGATCAGTAAGAGATTGAGGACATTGAGTTTGAGGTGGTTACAAGTCAGCCAATGTTGCGTTTTTGGCAAGGTATTGTTGAGGATATAGATTTCCTCAAGGGAGGTGATTTTTCATGTAGAGTTGGGGATCATCCTCATACATGTTGTATGTAGGAGATGTGGCAGAGTTTGATGATTTCAGTTAGGGGCTCCATATATAGGGTAAACAATGTTGGGAAGAGGACAAACCCTCGGTGTACGCCCAGAGACTGTGGAGACTGATTGGAAAGAGTGTGATTGATTAGGATGCTCTGAGCTTTGTTGTGTAAATAAGAGAAGACCTGTTTCAGCACAGTGCCAGATAGACCCATCCTGTGTTCTAGAAGGTTTAAAAGGGTAGCATGGTTGATAAGTGTCAAAGGCTGTTGACAGGTCGATTAGGAGGCAAGATTCATTCTGGTCCAGTGAGCGTAGGGCATCGTCGACTATGTGGACCATGGCAGTTTTGGTGCTATGACCTGATACGAACCCAGATGGGCAATGGTCGAGGAGTTGGAATTACTCAATGTGACTGGGAAGCTGTAGAGGCACACATTTTTTTGGGCAAAAATAGGGATATTGGAGACAGGGAGGTAATTGTTGGAGTTGAGTTGGTCAGAATTGTTTTTTGGGGGGGGATAGTGGAATAACCATTAACTTTATGCTCCCAGGTAGCGTGCTACTCACCATATCGGTTGTAAGCGCTATAGAAATGTAATTTAAATTCAACTTAATAAGGCCAACCAATGGTAAGCAATTTCTTTTGCAACCCCCGCTGGATGTGTCTGGTAGGCGAGACCTAATTAGGAGTGGCAAAAAGTCACCCTCATGAGCGGCGACCAGCTCACAGCTATGCAGACAAGCACTCCCTCTGTCGCAGTGCACCAAATGACCACCAAGACGACAGCATGGCAGCCTTCGGCTGTCACGGTACTCCAGGTGACCTGGAGGAACAGGGCTAGAGTGTGTTCAACTAAATGTTCTACACTATATACTCAACATATTAACATGCTTATTTGTGGGGCATATAATTTCATTTTTAGGTCTCGCCTGTCAATGCGCATGCGCATTGAGCTTGCGAGACTATAGGGGCTTAAACAGACTTTAACCAACTTGCGATTCCGTGGCGATTCCTTGCAGTGCCCGTCAAATTTAAGCTCAATGCGCAAGCACATTGACATTAAAAGCGCGTGCACATGAAAGCGACAAGGCTCGCTCCCACGGCTATCACCACCCCCAGCCGCCTGCACCTCCCCTCGCTCTCCCCGCACACAGCCAGGCTCGCATTTCTCCTCCCCCTCCCCAGCCGCCAGCACCTCCCCTCTCTCTCCCTGCACACAGCCATGCTCACATTTCTCCTCCCCCTCCCCAGCCGCCAGCACCTCCCCTCTCTCTCCCTGCATTTTCACGGCTGTGTCTCGTCTTAAACCCGCAACTCCACGACTCCAAGCGCCACCGCCTCAGCCTGCACAACTCGAGATAAGACTATTTTTTTTTAAAATTCGCCAGCCTTCGCCATCTGTTCCCCAGCCCCCAGCCGCCATCACCTCCCTCCGTACACAGCCAGGCTCGCATTTCTCCTCCCCCTCCCCCTCCCCAGCCGCCAGCACCTCCCCTCTCTCTCCCTGCACAACCACTACCAACAGAGCAAACCTATTAAAGTGACCAGGCATCCCACCCCCTCCCTCTCCAGCGCGCGCCACGCTCTCCCTCTGTTGCCACACGCATTACACTTAGTAGGCAGACCACCCCCTCCTCCCTATGCTCGCTCGAGTTGCAGGCAGCCCAACTCCTCCCTCTCCATACTGAGGGAATTTCAGTGACGATTGTTTTATCACTCAGAGTTGTTTTGTTCAAATTTCTACTGAAATCTAAGCAAATCACCAGCTATGGACGCCAAAAACAAAAAAAAAACACCCATGTTCTATCTCCCCCAATCTTAATGGTGGCGCTTTACTAAATTACAACTTCGCAAAGTGTAGAACATACTCATAGCAGAACAAAAACAACACTATTCTGACCGATGGTGCCGCAAAATACATACAATGTTACAGACTCACAAAACAAACAGAACACTAACGGCAATCACTTATAATAACAAACAAATAATCACTGATGAAAGCAAATCCACTCATGCAATGGATAATTGAGCACATAATGATGGCAAGAGGCAGGCAGCAGCAGGCCCATCACAATACTTTTGATTGAAAAAAATCCATCTGTTTCGAGAAAAACAAAATGATTTGCTGTGATACGGCGAGCAGCGCTGTGTGTTGAGAACATCCACAAAACCTGAGCCCTCACTTACATCTTCGAAAGTAAACTTTGCAAAAACTGACCAAGCATTGACGTCCTCTATTGACTGTTACAAAAGCTGGGGATTTGATATGCATACAGGAGCAGACTGGAGGAACCAAATATCACTCCGGACAGCAAGTGCAATGCTTGACATATGAGTGCAGCCTTTATATGATTGTATTCGTAGCACTGTGGGGTCATTGTGTGGAAGTATAAGCACCCACCATACAAGTCCAAAGCTATAACAACTCAGCATTAAAACAAAAAGCGTTTGCATTATTGCACTTGCTGCTGCCGTCATCCAGAGGCTGGAATCCACGCACAAACCCTTGAGTAAGGCCCTGAGTTAGCGTATTCTCCAGCATGTACAACCTTGAGATGTACCTCTTACAGTAGTTGAATGATACAGCAAGTCCACACACCCACGCACACGCACTCTCTCTCACCCACCCACGCACACGCACTCTCTCTCACCCGCACATGCACTCTCTCACACGCCCTCGCACACTCTCTCTCACGCCCACGCACACTCTCTATCACGCCCACGCACACTCTCAAACGCCCACGCACACTCTCTCTCACACGCCCACGCACACTCTCTCTCACATGCCCACAAACCACCACCACCCACACACCACAGCTGCCCATACACCACAGCCGCCCACACACACCACAGCCACCCACACACCACAGTTTGGGGTCCAGCATACGACTGTCAGGCATCCGCTTCAAAACATGTATGTTTGCTATAGACATGGACAGGAAGAAAAGCAGAAGAGGCAACAAGTACTATCAAAAAGGTTTTTATGGTAAGAAAGAGGGAGGAAAGTCGTCATCGTTTACAAGAAGTGTGCAGCCCAAAAAAATCAAAACACCCATGTTCTATCTCCACCAATCTTAATGGTGGCGCTTTACTAAATTACAACTTCGCTAAGTGTAGAACATACTCATAGCAGAACAAAAACAACACTATTCTGACCGTTGGTGCCGCAAAATACATACACATACAACACTCACCCTCAAACTCTCAGCCTCACTCACCAACACCTATCATCACACACTCTCACACCCCCTTCCCTCACCCCCTCATCCACACACACCCTCACAACACTCACACTCTCACTCATACTAAAACCGTCACCCTCAATCACCCTCACACACCAGCACACACCCTCACACTCCCGGACCCTCACATCCACTCACCCTCACACTCACACCGTCCGAGTCCACCCTCCAAGTACACCCTATAACTACAATACCACCCTACAACTCTACCCTCCAACTACAACTCCACCCTCCAACTCCACACATAAATAGCGTTAGGCAACATTTATTTTAATAAGTAAAAATCGGATTACACACTTGTAGCTATTCAAATATAAAAACGTAATGCATCGCGAGGACAGTGCAGCAATTAATACACAAAAATGCAGAAAGAGATTGTAAAATAAATCCTTTTTTTAACAAAAAACATAAATGCACACAAAATAGGGAAACATCTGAATACACTGCAAATAATGCAACAATTTAAAAGTGGACAAAGCCATCTAAAGGACACAAATTCACAACAGAAAGCACTTACTAAAGTAAGGGAAAATAAACCATTAAACAATGCCGGAAAAAAACCAAAACACAAACAAAGTGCGTAATCACAAAAGCACGAGACTTCACAGCCTAATTGCAATTCTTCCAAAACTACAATAAAGTATTCCACTCAAAGTAACCAAAAAATTCTAAACAATTAATAAAGGTGGCTTCATACGTATACTTGACCATTAATTAACATACATAGTACTTTAAAGTCATTCAAATGGTATTGAAAACATAACATTTTTTTGATAAAAAAATACAGGTTTTGAAAAGTATGAGCTTACACTCCATAAGTATTGCTTTAAAATGTTATAGTACTTACAAAAACATACATAAGGAATTGGTGCTCAAAAGCAGCAAAAACATGTAGGTTTCAAAATATACAGCAAATATAGCTTTTACGTACCAGTACAATAAATAGAAATATTTAAAGGTGGGCGAAATTCCGACAGTATACGGAATACAAAACAACAAAGAAAACATAAATACAATTTAATCAACACCAAAACACAAGGAACAATAAAAAAAAAAGTACTGTCTAAATAACACATTGTCAACTAAACAAATATAGCAACATGTAGAAAGAGTACATCCCAAAACGTTTTCTTTATAACATACATTACATAAAAGTAAGCAAAAATACATTAACTAAGGGAAATTAGAAACATTCCATAAAAGTACAATAGGTACATACACAAGCCAAGTACGATCGCAAAGTTAATTCTTTAAAAAACATTACTAAACATTACAAAACTTAATAAATATATATATAGTAAAGAAACACTAGGTAAACAACACAAAAAAATTATTAGATTGACAACTTACCTGTCAAACGACGCGGCTACAACGCGGGAAGCACGACGCGCCTTAGACATACGCCGGTTCCTGAAGATCTGGAAGTTTCCCAATTAACGTGACGCAATTGCAACGCTACGTAAGAAAACGTTGCAATTTGATTGAACGGAATACACGTCAATCAAAATCCAAGGTAAATCGGCAAAATAAACAAGAACGCTAACCTAAATAACATAGGTAGCGTTATGGCACAGGGTAGCGTCCGCAATTTTTACGCAGGAACACAAAAAAAAAGGGAAAAGGGACTAATTCTAGGACTATGCAAAATTCCGTCATCAAAACGCACACACATACAAACTCACACTGCCACACACACACACAAGCTCACAACAACACACACACATACAACACACTTACAGTCACCCCCACACACTCACCCTCACACCCTCACTCACCCTCACACAATTACCATCACACCCCATCTCTAACCATCACACCATCACCCTCACACCCCATCACCCTCACACACCACTCACCCTCACACACCATCAATCACTCACACAATAACCATCACACACAACCACTTACCCTCACCCAATTACCCTCACACACCATCACTCACCATCACCCCATCACCCTCACACCCCATCACCCTCACACCCCATCACCCTCACACACCTCACTCAATGCCACAGCGTCACTCAACACCACAGCACCACTCAACGCAACAGAACCACTCAATGCCACAGCATCACTCAGCACCACAAAATCACTCAGCACCACAAAATGCCACAACACACCACAACGCCACTGCACCACTCAATGCACAGCATCCATCAACGCAAAAAAAAAAAAACAGCATCACTCAACGTCACAGAAACAACAACAAAAAAGCATCGATCAAAGCAACAGCATTACGCCACACCATCACTCAATGCCACTGCATCACTCAAAAGCACAGCATCACTCAGCACCACCACAGCATCACTCAGCACCACTAGAGCATCACTCAGCACCACCAGAGCCTCACTCAGCACCACCAGAGCATCACTCAACACCACCACAACATCAAACAGCACCACCACAGCACCACTCAGCACCACCACAGCATCAATCAGCACCAGCACAGCATCACTCAGCACAACAACAGCATCACTCAGCGCAACAACAGCATAACTCAGCTCAGCCATAGCATCAATCAGCGCAAACACAGCATCACTCAGCGCAACCACAGCATCACTCTGTGCAACCACAGCATCACTCTGTGCAACCACAGCATCATTCAGCGCAAAATACAGCATCACTCAGCTTAACAAAAGCATCACTCAGCTTAACAAAAGCATCACTCAGCTTAACAAAAGCATCACTCAGCTTAACAAAA
Organism: Lissotriton helveticus; assembly: GCF_964261635.1. Lineage (NCBI taxonomy): Eukaryota > Metazoa > Chordata > Amphibia > Caudata > Salamandridae > Lissotriton > Lissotriton helveticus. The sequence continues at coordinate 347,453,781 of NC_136071.1, read as the reverse complement.
GCATCACTCAGCGCAACCACAGCATAACTCAGCATCGCCACAGCTTCGCTGGTTCAAATATGTTATCTCAATGTTTCAAGCTTTATTACAAATGTCAACAAAAATGTTAAAATTTCACTTCTGTTCTTGGATTTTCGACCCTCTAAAATACAATGAACAAAATATTCACTACAGTTATTTACAAAAAATTAAACTATTGCCAGTATAAATTACAATCACTTTTATTTAACTATTAATTATTTTAACCAACAAAAAACAAAAAACGAATTACAATATCAATACATCTAAGTCACGTAAACACAAAAAAAAACATCAAACCATCGGCCTAACACCCCATCACACTCTCACACCATCACCCTCACACACCATCAAGCACTCACACACCGTCAAACACTCACACACCTCACCCTCACATCCTCATAACACCTCAGCCTTACACCCTCACCCATTCTCACTCACCCTCACACATCCTCACTCACCCTCACACACTAAAAACGCTCTAGCGCACTCACACTCACACATCCTAAACAACACAAACACTCATTTCCTCAAAAACTCACTCAAACACTCACTCACCTACCCTCACACCCACAAACTCCCTCACACACCCTCACTCCCATTCAAACCCTCACACCTTCACTCATTCACACCCTCACACCCTCAACACCTCATCCTCACACACCCTCACTCAACATATACACTCACCCTCACCCATCCTCACTCACCCTCACACACTAAAAACGCAATAGCACACTCACCATCATACATCCTAAACAACACAAACACTCATTTCATCAACTCACCAACAACAACTACATCCTCCAAATACACACTCAAACACAACACCCTAACGCCACAGCACCACTCAATGCCACAGCACCTCTAAATGCCACAGCACCTCTAAATAACACTACACCACACAATGCCACAGCATTACTCAATGCTACAACATCACTCAATGCCACAGCATCACTTCATACAACAGCATCACTCTATGCCACAGCAACACTCAATAGCACAGCATCACTCAATGCCACAAACAAAAACAACGCCACAGCATCACTCAGCACCAATCAACGCCACAACAACAGTCAACGCAACAAAACAATTAAATAGCACAGCACCACTCAATACCACATCAACACTCAGCGTCACAGCGTCACGCAGCGCCACAGCATCACGCAGCGCCACAGCATCACTCAACGTCAAAGTGTCACTCAGCGCAACAGCATCACTCAGCGCCACAGCGTCATATAACGCTATACCATCACTCAACGCCACAGCAACACTCAGCGCAACAGCATCACTCAGCACCACAGCATCACTCAGCGCCAACAAAGCATCAATAGTTCAAATATGTTTTGCCAATGTTACGAAAAATATTCAAAATGTCAAACTAAATCTTAAAAATGCACTTTTGTTCTTGGATTTTCGCCACAATAAAATAAACAAAATCTTCACTAAATATATTTAATAAAGTTTAAGCTAATAGCAATATAAAATAACATGCTTTTTTTTACGTATTAATTATTTAAAAAAATTAAAAGCCATTGATTTTTTTTTATATCAATACATAAAAGTCACGTACATACTAAACATGTTGCTTTACAAATGCTAGAGGTGTCACATTTACAAAAATTATAACTATTGCCTTTGTAAAGAAGAAAGCTATTAATTTAGCTATTTACAAAAAAAAACATACATAAAAAAAAAAATTTAAAAAACATATAGCTCTAACTTTCCTACTGCGAGACCTATTGCATTTCCAATGCTTGTTTTAAGGGGCAAGCTATGCTAACTGCTGCTATGTAGACTAGACGAGATCGTGTGCTTCTGTGCTCTGTTGTAAATAACAATAAATAATTGCTGAATGTAACTTTAGCTAGAGAGAGGCTAAGAAAGGAGCCTCCTTTCTCCATCAGGCACTTTATCTGTGCCATCCATCACGCAAAGCTGCTGCACCGTCCCCCGGGCAACCATCCCCAACAGACACCAGCTCCGCCACCTTGGCAGCACACCCATACGATTCCCAGAACCACTTGCCTGGCAATTAGCGATGTGGTGAGAAGGGAGAGAAACCGGGACCTCCGCCAGAACACCAGAAATAGGGCGGGTATAAATAGAGCAGCCCCAAGCGGACGGGGCTGGAGGCCCCGACCAGACACTCACTGCCTGTTGCACCAGCTACAGGCCCTGTCCTGACAGCCGTGAACGGAAACAACTATTATTGTTATGCGGCATTCGATAGCCGGTCCTCTAATATCTTATTAGGTGGCCGTTTTCCAGGTGTTTAAGTTATCGACCTCTGAAATACGAAAGGCAGAGTAAGTACTTCTGAAATTCACACCAGTGATACATAAATTAAACAGAGATTTCTGTAGGAGATGGAAACCCCATAAAGCAGTCTTGCAAGAACATAACGTGTAATTTGAAAAAATAGTGCAAGGGGCAAATGGAAAAGTATATCCATATGAGAGATGCACTTTGGCATCGTGCAATATTGGTGGCACTGCCCGCTTTTTGCAGATTCCTACCCCGTCATTACCAAAATCAAAGGTTTATATTTTACTGATCTCTTTAAAAGAAAGTCTGAATCAGCCCTCAAGGGTTCAAACAGCTGGCTAGTAGCTTGCACAAAGTATTGTAGGTGATGCCAGCTATACGCACTGCAATATCTTAGAATGTGTAGGAATGGGACTACTCACTGCCAATTCCTACTGAGTACCTATGCATAACCGATCTTTATTTATTACATCTAACAGCGGTCACAGCTCAGCAGCATCACTGTGGATCCAAATCCAACACTCACCAGAGACGAAAATCTTTGATGGACATCCATACAACCTGAACGGACGCCAATGCAAAACTTAATAGCAGCTATGCAAAGGATTCAGCATACTAAGGGTGTCGAAATACTAAGGGTGTCGACGATGAAGAAAGAGAGGAGGAGCAGCAGGGTGGGTTAGAAGTAAGGGATGGTGAAATAATTGACAACACTGTTGCAGTAACCGACTTTATGTTGGCAAAATTGGGTGAACTTCTCAGCATTTATCTATCCCCTATTGAAAGTAGACTTACTAGGATAGAAAAGCAAATAGCTGAACTAATTATTCCTATCAAGAGCCTATCCACAACAAACACTGTGAATGACACAATGAAATCTACTTCCACTAAAATAGTGGGTCCCTCACTTAATACCCCTCAAGCACCAACCACAAATATAGTTATTACACCCAAACCCCCCCCCAGCTCCCCCGAAGGGGATAAGTGTTAGTCAACCAACGGCTAATGTTATTAATGCAGCCCCAGCCACAAGGAAGGATCAGATTATCAAACATACTAGTGTGCCTATGGTGGGCCACCCCTCAAATCCCGTAAATGCTTCCATCCTGGTCCAACCAGCACGAAAAACAACTAGACAGGCTCCCTCCCGCATCAATCTTCCACCAGAATGCGGGGCCTATGTCCTTGTCCTAGTTAATGTCTCCAAACTAAGGAAGGACCAAGAGGAAACTCCTATATCCCTTAAAAACAAGACCTTACATTGGTTAATTGCAAATTGCAATTTTCCTATAGAAGGCGCAAGGGAGATTATAAATACCCAGAGAGTGGGTTGGATAGGCCCACTTAGAAAAAAGTTTGAGGGTGACTGTGTCACAATTAATTTTAGGAACCCACAATGGGCAGAGAAAACCTTAGCAAATGCCCCATTACCCTCAACACATGAATTTAACACCACACTCCTTCCACTTGGTTATTTCTACAGACACCTTATACCCCCAAAACAAGTTACGATGAACCACCCCATCACCACTCATCAAGATTTAAATTTTGGTGCGAGGATCAAATCTCCGCTCTTTTTACAAAATCAGGATCCTGGCCATATTAATGGACATAATTGGCGGAACCAGATCCCAATGTCAGTACCCTCTTACCATCCCCCGCATCATTTTCAACTCTCAAACATGAACCAATATAATTATAGAGATATGTCTTATCCTGCTCCTGACCTCCAACAGTTTCAGCCATTAACTGAAGTAAGGTCAATATTCAATATTCCCACACATAACCGATTTGAATATTTCTCCAACCTAGACGAACAGGATTGACTGACTATAATGCCTAACAAGGACGTACCTAGCCAAGCCATAGTCAGTATACATGAGGGACACCCAGCAACAGTCACGGACCATCAGGTTCTTAATGGCACACATGAAGTTATGGAATCGGTGCCCGCTAATTGTAATTTTCCTGTTGCCGCTAATACGACTCTTGAGGTAGCAGGGAGTGCTGGGGTAAGGCCAGGCAAATGTTGTAACATCCATGGATTATCAATTATAAGTTGGAATGTCGCAGGTTTAGAATCTAAGCTATTGGATCCTGCATGGATTGAGTTAATTAATGATGCGGATATTCTTATGTTTCAAGAAACATGGGCTGTTGGAAACTTGTATATTGAGGGCTATCATTGTTTTAGCCTAACCTCACCTAAACCGAGTTTTGGCCGAGCAATGGGTGGCCTATTCATTGGGATTAAGATTCTCGCAGGCGGTACAATCAGAAACCTGCAGAACGATGGTCCTGTTAATCCCAATATCCAGCTTCTTGAATATAAGCTGAAGTCAAAGACCACAATTTATTTAATCAATTTTTACAATAATGATTTTTATAATGTACCGAATAAGAACTTTATGGCATTATCCAAGGTTTTAAGTACATTGGAATGTAGATAACAAATCAGGTATTTTATTAGGAGGAGATTTCAATGCAAAATTAGCAGTGAGTGCTGGATCGGAAAATCAGATCTTTTCTGATCCAGCAGAGCGTAGGGGCTCAGAATTGTCCAAATTACTCATTGAATTTGACCTAGCTGATGCCCTGAGAACAGGACATAACTCTGAAATTACTCATTGAATTTGACCTAGCTGATGCCCTGAGAACAGGACATAACTCTGATTCCCCTTATGTTCCAACGTACATTGGAAGGGACAGCAGTTCCACCATTGATTTTGTATTTGCGTCACCATTGTTGACAGATTGTATAGTTAAAACCTCTGTGGTACAAACATCTTTTAGCGACCATAATCCATTGGTTGTAATTTTGGATCTTGCCCCAAGCCCGATTTTTGCGAATCTAAATGGTGCAAGGGACATTACCCCATCAATTGATGGCCTTCGTTTAAAATGGAGGGGAGTGTATTGTGGGGCTATTCTAGATAGCATACAAACACTACATCCACATCTGATTAGTTCTTGTTTGTTCCCAAGCGATAATTACGACCAACTAATTGCTGATTTTGAAGCTTTGTGTTCAACCATTAAAACCCTTCTGTCAGTTCCATTACCTAAGGAAGGTAAAGAGCCAAGGTGGTTTGATTCATCTTGCTCTGTGGCTAATAGAGAATTAAGAAAGGCTCTCTCTACAAAACCTAGGTGCAAAGTTACCGTTCAATTAGCTAGGAAAAATTATAAAGCTAAAATACTTGAACGGAAATCTAATTTGCTTACTGAACAATGGGACTCTTTGGTAATTAGCGCAAACTTGGGTGGCAGCGGCCCGTTTTGGTCAGCTGTCAGAAAAACGAGGGAAATGGGAAAGAAGCTCACCCAAATCAGTTGTAATATAACAAGCTCAGCTTGGGAGACCCATTTTTCCAGAATTTATGCTGCCCCCCAAGAGGAGTATTCTCCTCTTATTTTTGGTCAATCAAATGGTTTACAAATTTTGGAACATGAAGTCAGATTAGCTATAAAAGAAAGTCTGGGTAATAAGGCGCCCGGACCTGATGGCCTGCCCATTGATATTATTAAATATGATGTTGACTTATGGACACCCATATTTCTTAATATCTTTAATAGTCTTCCAAAAACAGGCATGCCGACTACATGGGCAACCAGCATTATTGTTCCAATCTATAAAAAGGGAGACAGGTCTGATCCTGCAAATTATCGCCCTATCTCCCTTTTGGACAACACGTTAAAAGTGTTGGGTCGCATAATATACCACAGAGTACTTGAATGGGCAACTGATACTGACTTTTTAGACCCTTGTCAGATGGGGTTCCGCAGTGGGGTAGGCACAGTGGAGCAATGCCTAAATTTAAAACTGATAATTGACAAATATAGTGTTGCCCGCTCCTGCCCCACCTATCTCGCGTTCATGGATCTCTCATCTGCTTTCGATCTTGTGAATAGATCGAAGCTTTGGTCTATCCTTTCAATCAATGGTCTTGATATCACCCTTGTAAGTTTTCTAGCCTATCTCCATACCGACCTGAAAGCACGGGTACATATCGGGATGGGTGGAGAGGTATCGGGAGCCATTGACATAGGTAGGGGGGTGAGACAGGGGTGCGTTCTAGCACCCCTGTTGTTCATTATTTATATTAATGGCTTATCCACCTGCCTGAAAAAAGTCACTACAGATGTTCCAATGATTCTAGGGAAACCACTTCCAGTGCTTTTATACGCAGATGATGCGGTGCTTATGGCCCGCACTCCTAATGCCCTTCGTCTGCTTGTAAATAGTTTTGTGAATTTTATGAGGGATTTGGACTTGAGTGTAAATTTAAAAAAATCTTTTATCATGTCCTGTGGCCCAGGCAAAAGGAAACTCAATACCATTCAGTTGGGTACAGACAAATTGTAATCTGTCCCCAAATTTCCTTATTTAGGGTTGGTTTTCGCTGCGAACGGCTCGTGGAGTGGGCATTTGGCCCACGCCACGAGCAAGTTCTCGAAAGCCAACAACTCTGTTCTGAGTCTCCCCCGCCCCAAGAGAATAGGTGCCACTAGGGCTATTTTAAAGATTTTTTAATTACAGTGCTCACCTGTTGCCACGTATGGAGCAGAGGTGTGGGGATCAGGAAATAGCTCCTGTATTCAAAGGGAGGATAATCGCTTCTGCAGAAAAGTGTTGGGCGCACCAATCTCCTCACCCAATTTTATCTGTCACAATGAACTAAACCTTCCACACATAAGTGACTTCATTAGAGCAAGACCAGCACTGTTCTGGATTAGAATCTGGAGGAATGATGCTGCTGCTCTTACACAAGATATTATAAAAGACTGTCTAAGCTGTGTACATGGAATGAAGATTCCATGGATTCTGGAAGTTTCCAAATCACTTAATGAAGTTGACAGAGGCACTTTGTTCACTGATCCTATGACAATAGAATCAAAGGACAAAGGTGAGGTTAAACATGCACTATATGCACTTTATAAAAGCGAAAGGCTACGAAGCGAATCACAAAAATCAAGTGTTAGAAAATATTTAGGAAATGGACTGTGTAGCCAAACACTGCCGCCCTACCTCTCCCTGCCTATGACTGGCTGGGAGCGATCACTACTGTTTCGTTTAAGGGCAGGCACTGTAAAATTTATGCTGTCTTTTCCATTGGGATACCGCCACAGTGCTGACTCTATTTTATGTCCATGTGATGGTGTGAGCTCACAGGATGATTTGCACTTTTTATTTTTCTGTAAATTTTATCTTAAATTCATCAAATGGTTTTTAACTCCGTATTATAAGAAATTCAGACCACTGTCACTCAAAGATTCATATAGTATGTTAATTGCTCTGGACAGCGACGAATTAACTTTTCGTACCAGTTCTTTTTTAAGACTGGCTATACAAGCACGTAAATCGATGGAAAATCCCTGAACACAGTAATTAATTTTTGTCACAATGGAAACGAAGTATGATGATTTGATGTATATTGTATTGTCACTGTATGGAATTTAATGTCATATGTTATTTTATCATTTGTATGTATATATATTATTATTATTTTGTGTTGTTATTATGATCGGTACTTTTATGAATTTTAAGAAATTCGAATAAAGGTCTTTTGAACTTGAACTTGATTCAGCATTCAAACACATCACAACCAAAACACATATTCCATGACCGTGGGGCTGCAAATCAACTAACTTTAGAGGCACAATAAAAGGTAAAGAATGCCACATCTTGTAAACTGGCATTGCGTACCAGAAGGAAAATATATTAAGTCATAATTTGGTCGCCTGCAGGTACCTATCGGTGAGACAGTTCTTTACACAACACTGAAACGTGTAAAAACATCAATTTGTTCTAGAATTTTTCCGAGTCAGAAAAGTATTTACGTTTGGAAAAAAAACCAAAGAACACATAGTATCCGATTAGTACAATAGAAAAACAATTAGTTCGATAACTTTCTAAATTAATTGTTACAGTCATGAATATGAAACCAAAAATGACCTTCCCTGTAAAATTTCTTCAGGAAAAAACATTATCCCAAGGGATATATATGTAGGATGAAAATAATGATTACGTAAATGCAATATATATATTGTAGACGTGTACAAGTCATAACCTAGCATAATTAATAGGATCTGGAAAGGTAACTGAATATATGTGGCATCAACATTCATTGGAATTATTTGAAGTTATTAGACTCCAAGACCCAAGGCTAAAGCTGGTCATAAAGTTTATGATTCACTATGGGAACTTAAATACAATAGTTTAAATCCCAAAGAAAACTGAACATTTAAGCACATTTAAATAAACCTTCTTGTCTTAGATTTTACTTTTTCTTGCGACTCATAAACCTTCTGCCCATTCCTCAGGGATAGGTTAGAGAACGCCTCTAGCATTAGAATCCTTTACACTCCACCTGGAACACTCTGCAATATCCCTCATTCAGTGCACAATTCAGAGCCACCCCCACTTGCCACAGACAGCAGAGCTGTGCCATGCTCAGTTTTATCACTCAGTTCAGACAGCAAAGCTAGCCCTCACTTGCAACCAAGAGCAGGCTGTCCCCATCTTCAGTAAGTTCCCTCTAGCTAATTTCATACAGCCTCTCTCTGTGCCCCTCTACATACCAGCGAACCCTAAAAAAGCACATATCTTAGGTATAGAGTCTGGGAACAGTCAGCCTACTCTGAGGGAACAGGGAGATACAGTTACAGAGAACACCGAACATAACATCAGGGAAACCAGAACACAACAACAGCAACAGGGACTCCAACACAACAGAAACTACTACCTGCTGATCTGAAAGCCAGTGCTAAATGGTCAGCAGGAATGCCTTCAGCAATGCAAGTAATGCAGAGGTACAACAACACCGGGGTGATAGCGTGCCATTACAACCCAGATCAGGGGCAATACATCCTAGCAGTGGTGGCTAGTGAATTTTTAAACTAGAGGGTGTTAATGGCCACCCCTGATATCGCGGAGAGAACCTGCACAGGGTACACGCGTAACTTCTTTCAGTAGGGTTAACCCAAGAAACTTGAAAATTGTGAAAGTTAGAACACATTTCTCCAAATAAATTGGAGTACAAAATAATAAGCTTCTTAGGCGACTCTGAAAAGTAACTTGAAATATTCCAGTATTTTAAGGATTACCAAGGTAGATCCCATACATAACTCTGCCAATAGGAAAACTGTGTACCCAAAAGAAACCTGCAGAGCTACGTCAGTCTGCTCTCTATTCACCAGGCAGATAACTTTTTGGGGTCTCGTGTTAGTAACAGACTGTTAGAGACAGAAATGTTCTCGGTAGTGAAAGAGAATCTTCTTCTGCGGAGGCGAGCAAACACTTTGCATTTGCCTCAGAGTATATTTATACTCCTGCCTCAGATGCATGCAGACAAAGCATTAGACTCTCTAGTGGAAAGCATTTTAGGGATAATGAATCTTCCTGCTTCTCGATGGTAGTCATTTCATTTTGAATTTAACTAACTAAATGAGTGTGATGCCTTTGAAGAGACTATATTTAGCATTCCTGTAGCAGCCATAAACTCTAATGAAATACCCTGAATAATGGTGGTAGATAAAATTAAAGGTGGGAAGGAGTCGAACGACTAACAAAAGGAAGTAGCACTACTAGGTGAAAGTGAATCTGTGAGGATCTGTTTCATGTGTGGGGCAGAGTTTGGGGCACAAGAAACCAGAAGAATAAGAAATATAGAGTGGGTGTAAAGATGTAATTTTCAGAAATAGTCCATGTCCAAAACCACGTCTTGGCAGGTGAGTGGTCACTCCATTTTGTCCGAAATTTATAGTGGGTAAAGCTGGAATTTTTAGTCTGCAAGTTAAAGCAAAAGGCCGATGATGTGAGACAATTTTTTATGTTCATATTGGTTCCAACAAACCGTTTTTTAGGCTCGAAGGTGGAAGTTTACAAATAAGGCAGAGCAACAAAGACGAGCCATGTTCTCGTGATCAGGAGCCCTTCTCGCCAGAGAGTACTTGCCTTAGGGAGGCTTTTACATCCTTCTCATCTCCGTGAAGCTACATTACACTACTGCAGCAGGATCAACCTGAAGCACTTTACGCGCATAATGCGGCTGCATACCAAAGCAGCATGTAGTCTTCTTCCCTCCATTCCTTTTCTTACTTACCATCTCACTTCGCTTTCGCATCAGCTCCCTTTTTCACCACATTTAGTCTGTCCTCCAGCCTCCAAAAAGAAGACTTTCACAAGCTGGGGTAGGTGAGGAGGCACCAACCCAGCAACCATATGTAGCAACATGCAGTGATCCAGAGGAAAGCCAGCACTGGCGGAAACAAAATCCCAATTCACAAAACTCACAAATCTTCACCCCCTTATCCCTTTTCTCACTGTGTCGTCTTAAAAACACACTGATGATGTAAGCGCCTATGAGACGATGCATTTGGTATTGTTCTCTGCACAACAAATTAACATACTTTTTAGACAAATCTGCATAAAACCAGCTCCTAAACAAAGCCTCCAGGGGCATTATGCTTGCATTAAATAAATACATTTGATGCGTCGTTTGGCCAAGTTACAGCTACAAAACTAAGCAAAATAATCTATTACTCACTCCCACCATTCTTCTCATGGCAATGCTGTTTAAAACCCACAGACTATTCCAAAAGTGTTTAATCGGACACACCCTATTGGAAAATTGTATGCAATTTTATTGTACATTATTCTTTAGAATGACAATAATCATCTGTATCCCCAGAACACTAAAGTAAGCTTGACCCCACTGTTACAGTTATTTTACAACCTACGTGCAAAACGAAATAGTGAGGAAGACAGACCCGTAGTGGCACTAAGTGTGCCATACTGGGTGACAGCGGCGTGCTAACAACTGCTGGTGACATCACGTAGCTAACATTTTTCCAGTTTGACCTGTGTAGCTTACACAAAACAACTGCCCCGTCAGATGTTTAAGGAATGTTCCCTGGATGCATACGATGTGTTTGGGAGCAACCCGATAGGTAGATTCACCTACTTTATTAAATGGTAGGTTTCATCACTATGTAATACTAAACCATTTGACTTCTTCCTAGCAAATATCAGCTTTATCTTTTTTTAAAAGGTGCACAGTGACAAGTCGCTAACAAAGACTGGAGTTAGTTGCAAGAGTTCAGGTTACACTATTCCAGTTACCTAGAGCCTTGCTGGATTCCCCTCCGGCTCCTGTGATAGGTGACAAGGTTCAATGCTGGTAGTAAACACCAGGAGCCTAGATTTCAGATAACACACGTGCGAGCACACTGCACAATAACTCCCCAGTATGAAGCCCGGGCCTTTGAATAACGATGTACTTATCTCCACTAATGTTCTTTTTAGCAGATTATCTATTTAACCACAGGTACCTCAGCTAGTGAATGCGCCCCAGCAGCATACTGGATCAATAGATTTATCACAGCACTGCTCTGGGGGCACCAGTAGGTGGTGTTGAGGGGCTCCGCATCGGCTTCGTTCCTCCCAGCAAGGGACGTCGGACACGTATATAAGTGGCACTTCTGCATGCTGACTTCAGTTTCTTTCCTGACGCTGTACACACCCTCATATGTGAGGCCAACAACTTATCCGATTTGACAGTGTGCAGAACGTTAGATTGTCTTTTTTTCCCTGCATAAACAGGTCCCAGTTACACAGAAATAGTAGGCGGGAGGGTAGTCAGGAATCTGCAGTTAGATAGAGAATCCAACAGGAAGAGTGTCACCCTAGGTAAGTAACTTATTCTTATGAAGGATGCTTCTAACCACAGATTCCACACCTTCCGAATGGATACCAAAGCAGTACCTCCTAAGGCGGTGGATCTGTGGAAAAGCTCAAACCAAAAAGTCCTGCAGGACCGAATGGGAAAAGTGCTCCTCTTGCCTGACTTGGCAATCTAAGCAGTAGTGCTTCATGAACTTGTGGAGGAACACTCACTTTGCAGCATGACAGATGTCCAAGACAGGTATTCTGCGGGCCAACGTAGAGGTAGCATCCTCTCTTGTTGACTGAGCCCTCATACCTTCTGGAAGCAACTTCCTGGCACATCTGCTGCAGATCTTAATGCAGAGGAGTATCCACCTCACCATTGCCTTTTTCTGCACTGCCTTACCGTTCTTTGCTCCAGAGAACCCCACAAAAGACTGGCCGTCCACCCGATGTTCCTCTGTCCAATTGATGTAAAAGCTCAAGGCTCTCTTAGAGTCCAAACGTTATAGCCTCTACCTCTGGCGAGGGGCGAGGCTTAGCAAAGAATGTCAGAAGAGTGGCATGACTGACCAACATGAAAGGACAAACAAGCCACTATGTTCTGGAACACCGGTATCACTAAGGAAAAGGTGGCTATGGAGGCTGAACAGACAGAGCTTGCAGTTCACTCATGCGACAAGCTGAAGTTAGAGCAATGGGAAAGGCTTGTTTAAGGTTCAGTTTGTGTTTTAAAGAAAGGACAGCTGTTCTGCTAAATGCAAAAAGATGAGCAAATAACCTTCAACAGTGCACACAAAGTCCTTTCTGGGCCAAAGATAGTACAACAAGCAAAACATCTGACAACTTTGATTGCAATAGGTCTGCATTCTGGAACCATACCAGGATACAAACATCCCAGTACAGGGAATAAAATAGATTTTATGGCTGGAGGTCTAGCCGCTAGGGTGACATCCATGACTTCTGGAGGGAGTTCAAAAGAAGTCAATTATTGCTGCTCAATATCCTTCATTGGAGGTGTCCATGCTAATGCGACAGGAGGCACTCTTGAAGCAGCATCAAAAATTGCACAATAGATGATCATGCCCTGAAGTTCGAGGTACCACACTATCATGGCCCAACAAGGACCCATTAGGATGAGTTGGGCACGGCAGCTCTTGATCTTCTTCAGAACTTGTGGCAGGAGAGACCCCAGCAGGTAGGCATTCAGGTGTCCCATGACCCTTTCTAGGCAGGACGTGTCTCAGTGAGAAAGCCCTCTTGGGAACTTCAACATGCAAAAGTGTTGACAATACACATTCTCTGCGGTGGCATTGGTGGCCGATACCCTGCGCCACCTCAGGGTGTACCTACCACTCATAAGGTGCTGTTGCCAGATGATTTCAACTGCCCTGGCATTCAAGAATACTGCCAGTGCCCAAAATAACACTCCACCCAGCTTGTTGCAGTACCACAAAGTGGTGGTGTTGTCCATAAGGATCTGAACCCACCTTCCTTGAAGGACAGTAAGGAGGCCTTTGACACCAACCAAATGGCTTACAACTCCAACACACTGGTGTGGCAGCGGCTGTGACATGAGTCCTTTGATTTCGATCTCTCACAGGGGACCTCGCGAACCCAGTATAGATGCATCTGTCACTAACCCCAGCCCTGAATGGGTAGAAAGAGGGGTCTGACGCTGGTCCAGTTGCAGTCAAGTAGCCACCACCACAGGTCTTTTCCAAACTCCCCCAAAACCTGTATGAAGTCCACTACGACTTTAAATCTCACTGCAGAGCCCCCATGTGGCAACTGGGGTAGTCCATTAGCGAAATGCAGGAGGTAACAAGGACAAGAAGCCATAGAGACACTCTCCCTTACATCCACGACGGAGGCTGAAACATCAGGATCAAAACCCGAATGTTTTAGACTTGCGGAACTGGAGAGAAGGCTCAAAACCGCACTATATCAAGAAAGTCTCAGATGAATGGGAGGTGCTGCAAAGGTGTCCAGTGTGACTTCAGCATGTTGATCAAAAATCCAAAGTTCCTAAGAGGTCCACATTTAGCAGCCAGTGGTCAAGGTAGGGGAAGATGGGTATACCAGATCTCTGAACTGTGCCGTGACCACAGCATTACTTTCAGGAATAGCCAGGGTTATTGCTGAGACTGAAGGAGAGCATGGAAAACGGAAAATCATCTTGGGCCACCTTGAGTCGCAGGTAACGCCTGTGGGAGTGCAGGATAAGAATGTGAAAATATGGGTTCTGCTAATCCTGAGCAGATATAATTTAAACCAATGTGAGTATCTTGACTATCCTTTTTCAGGAAGAAATTGAGGGCCTACATCTAAAACAGGAGAAAGTACTGCTCCCTTCTTTAGCATTAAGAAATAAGGGGCGTAACATTCAGATGTCATGTCAAGTCATGATAGGTATTTGTATATCGCGCTAATCAACCGTGAGGGTATCCAGGCGCTTTGAAAGTGAAAAAATGCATGTAAGCTAAACAGATGGAAAAGGAGGAATAGATATCTAGATAGTTAAATAATAGGGGACTGTTAATTCTCCTATATTAGGACACTGTCCACTCATTCACTATACTATGAATATAGATACCATCACGATTTATCGAAGACGTGATTACACATTTTATTTATCGTAATCCCAGGGAATTATTGTCCACTACATTTTACGTAGATTTCAAATTTACATTATACACAAATATACATACATATGTAAGTACACAGATATATACAAAGAAAAACAAATAAACAATATTTGCACAAAAGACACGTAATCACAAAAAAATTCCTTTTCACCCAGGAAAAATTAAAGCAAAAGCTAAGTGCCCTCCTATTCGTTCTAGGAAGTACACATCGAGGTAGTCAGACACAATCGGTTCAAAAAAGATATAGAACCCAAATGTAAGGACTGTGTCAATGAATATAATTCCACTTTGATTTAAATGATTAGATCAGACTCCTCTTTATGGAAAGTGCCGACGCGGTTGCGTTTCTGCCTTCCAACCAATCTTGGCCTCCTCAGTACAGGGTGATAGTAGAACCTACAAAAATACATATAATGAACATAGCATATACATTCTTACAACAACCTTTCATACTCTCTGTGCCACCATCATCCCAAATTTTTGTCACCAGCACTATGAAAAGTGAAAGACCAGCTCAAGTAGCCAACGAAAAAGGAAACTAAAACAAAATCAAAGAAAGAATGTGTCACAGACCCTCAACAACAGCAGAGTCTCTCCCCTGATATTCAAATGAATAGACTATACTACAGTGTACTAAGACAACCAAGAATGTGCACTGAAAGGAAACCAATCACGCACAAACAACAAGGAGTCCAATGACCACCGTAAGGTGGAATTAGGACGGACTAACACCCAGCCTTAATGTGCTTACAGGGTTGTGGTATTAATAATGTAGGCTACCAAGAAGCCACTTACTTATGATAATCAGATCAGGCTGAACCCTTCGTGTAACCTCGCTAGATCAAAAAGATTCTATAGAGGAAAAAATATGTAAGAAGGCTTAAAACATCTCCTATGTATATAACAAGAATACCTGAACACGCTCTATAAGTCACACTATCAAGGCTTCAATAAAAGCTAAACAACACCTCCGTTGTTTCTTACCTTCAATGTGGCGAACAAACACCTCTAGGTAGCACTATCTCGAGCAGTTCTTATAGGTAACGAACACCACGATTTCAGAGCTAAAAGAAACAACAACACGAAAGGTAGGCGTCAGCTACGACATACGGAAAACGTTGAGGCTGTGTAGTATGTATTGTATTTATTCTACTTGTTTGCTTTAAGGAATGTTACACGAGTGTTCTTATTGAATGTTCTTAGAATGCTATGTTTTCTATGTCATGGTCATTACGAGCCTGTTCTTCATCATTGCTGGTCGTGGGTTATTTACTCTGGAATTAAAACCTGCATTTATCTCACTACACCTTGGATTTCTTCCATTATTCGTTTCTACAAGCTATACTACATTTATTGGCGACGTTCTTTGAAGCTTGTCGATTTCAGACCCACCGACGTGAGCAGATCGACTTTTGACTTTTAAACCACAGAAACGGAGCCGAATAAATCACGTGAATTTCCATATTTCAAGTGATCGCTTTGCTTTAACTGGGCTTTCCGCTACTAAAACTGTGAGTTAATTCAACTTTACATTACCTTAATGTGCTCGTCAACGGTCTTGATTACCGTTATTCAAACGCGAGCTGAGTTCCTCGCTCACGACACGAGCCGACTTGCCTTGCACTCGCGCAGTACGTCACTGCTTTCTATGCGCTCCATGGCAACGCGCATTGTTTATTGACCGACGCACGCTACGTTTAGTGTCATCACGCTGACAGCCATTTTATGAAGCTGGATATTGACGTGTAACTTCAGTTTAACGCGACGATTTACATTTCTGTTCAGATATTCACGGGAAAAGAAAATTGAGTGAACGAAAATACAGAAATCATTTCTTTGTTGGCTGACAAGTAAGAATTTATTTAATTTCTTTTCTTCTAAATGGCAACTTCTAGTAACAACAACAGTGGAATTGTAGCACCTCCTTCGTTTTTAATTGCTCCTGGCAAGCCTCCAACACCATGACACAAATGGTTACGTGTATTCACTAATTATTTGGAAGCAATAGATGCTTTGGATTATTCTGCCTCAAGAAAAAGAGCTATTCTTTTTAACCATTTGGGAGATGCAGGACAACAATTATTTGATAATTTATCAGTTGTTCAAGCTCCACCTGATGATGACACTTGGAATGTTTATACTGAAGCTTTAACGCGCCTTGGCAAACAATTTAAAGATGATCCATCAGTCATGGTCGAGAGGCATGTTTTCTTCAAAAGGAAACAATTACAAGAGGAGTCCATAGAAGACTATTTGGCAACTTTGCGCGTGCTTGCCTCAAAATGCGAGTTTGGCACTTATCTTGAAACTGCTATGCGTGATCAGTTAGTTTTCAATTGTTTGAACAAAAAGATCCAGGAGCGGATTTTAACATGTAAAAATCCAACATTGGATGAAGTTATTGTAATTGCGAAAAGCATCGAGTGTTCAGTTGTTTCCTCGAAAATTTTAGCTGAACATGCCTCTTCTTCAACTGTTTGTAATGTTTCACAGACATCCAGTGATAATTGTAATGTCAATGTTGTTTCTAACCGCATAAGTGGTAAAAAAGTTTGTGAACAAAAATCCAATGTATTTTGTTACAGGTGCGGTTCGAAATTTCATGTGGGAAACAACCCTAAGTGTCCAGCACAAGGTAAAAGGTGTTCAAATTGTAAACGTGTAAGTCATTTTGCTGCGTTATGTCGTTTACCCAGAGATAAAACTAAAGTTAATATGGTATATTCTGAAGAAGAAATTTGTGATGCGTTAAATGTTTCTTCTATATCTTTTATTCAGATTAATGCTCTTTGTGACTTCAGTGTAAAGGGTCCGATTTGTAAAATTTCTATTGGTGTACATACTATGCAAGTTATGGCAGATTCTGGATCTCCCATTACCATTTTAGATGAAAGTACCTTTCAGTGTTCTTGGAATAACACAAAATTACTCGCTTCAGATGTAAATCCCAAAGCCTTTGGGGGTTTTGATATAACCATGCGGGGTTATTTCCCTGACAACATCGACTTTAAAGGGAGGGTAATTTATACAAAAATTTACGTTGCACTGAACGGCAGGGACATTTTGGGTTGGCAGGATCAAGCTAGGCTTGGTATTATTTTAAAGCCTGGTCATCCTGAACCTGTTGCCTTAGGAGATCTACCAGTTCTTGCCATCCTTGATTATTGTAATGATCCTATCCTCTGCAATGTTTTAGAAAAATACAAAGATGTTTTTGAACATAGAATTGGTTTGGTAAAAAATTTTGAGCATAATATTAAATTAAAAGATACGGTCTATCCTGTTGTCCAGAAGGTACGTCCTGTGCCTCTATCTGTTAAACAAGATTTGAGGAAGCACATTGAATCTCTTATAGCTCAAGACATTATTTGTCCTGTTGATTCTTCAGAATGGGTTTCTGCTGCCGTCGTTGCACGAAAGCCTTCTGGCGAAATTCGTTTATGTGCAGACCTTCGTGTTCTTAATCGCAACATTGTAATCGATGTGCATCCTTTACCAAAGATTCATGATATGCTGGCCAACATTGGTAGTAGTAAATATTTTTCTACTATTGATTTGCGCTCAGCATATCATCAAATTCCATTATCTAAGGAGTCTCAACCTCTTACGACCTTTGTGACACCTTTTGGAGTGTATATGTATAAAAGGCTACCTTTCGGACTCGCTTCAGCAGCTAGTATCTTTCAAAGGTTAATGGATACTATTTTCAATAATTGTCCGGGAATTCAGGCGTTCCAAGATGATATTTTGGTGCATTCTGAATCCTTGGATCAACATTATATTTTGATGGAATATGTTTTAAAATCCTTACAAAATCATGGTCTTACCGTCAACAAAAAGAAGTGCAAATTCTTAGCAAATGAAGTTGATTATTTAGGCCACAATCTTTCAAAAGAGGGGATTAAACCTAAAACTTTTGTTAGAAGCTATTAAAAATGCTCCTTGTCCTTTAGACAAAGACTCCTTGAGGGCATTTTTGGGATTAAGTGAATATTATGCTCGTTTTGTCAAGGGCTATGCACTAATTGTCCAACCACTTAGGGATCTTTTGAAGAAACATGCCAAATATGTTTGGTCTACTGAGTCTCAAGCTGCTTTTGACTCCATCAAAAGTATGATCCTATCTGCTCCTGCCATCAAACCTTTTTCCCATGGCGTTCAGAGCATCATTACGGTGGATGCTAGTTCTCGGGGACTAGGTGCTGTCCTTAGTCAAATGATTAAGGGTGAAGAATGCACCATTGCATTTGCTTCACGATCATTAACTTCGGCTGAACTCAATTATAGTACTATCGAACGAGAAGCTTTAGCATGTTCATGGTCTGTGGAAAAATTTAGAATATATATTTGGGGAACTAGATTTCTTTTGTACACAGACCATAAGCCTTTAATTTATATGCTTGGTGAAAGTTCCTCCAATAGAGCTTCTTCTCGTTTAGTTAGATTATTGGCACGTCTTCAAGAATTCAATTTTGAAATTAAATATTTGCCAGGTGGTAAAAACATCCGTGCGGATTGTTTATCACGCATTCCTTTACCCACACAGGAGTCAGTAAATTCTGATCTGGAGTGTGTTTTTGCAATTGATGATGCTCTTCAAGGTAGTAAGATAACTAAACAGGATTGGTTAAATGGCATGGAAAATGATTCTTGCCTACTAAATGTTAAGAGATTTTTGATTAAAGGTTGGCCTATGGATAGAAGCATGTCCATGGAAGAGAAACATTATGCACAAGTTGCATCAGAGTTGTCTGTTTCAGGTGACATTTTGTTCAGACAAGACAAGTTTGTCCCACCTGCTGGCATTAGACAATCTATTATTTCTGTGGCACATGAGTCATCCAGGTATTACTGGCACCACCAATAAAATCAAAACCACTTATTGGTGGCCTGGAATTGACAATCTAGTAAAATTGTTCGTCAACCAATGTCCACAGTGTTTATGCTCAGATAAACATTGGAAGTTGTCCAATTCTCCACTTATACCAGTAGAATGGCCTGAAGCTCCTTGGCAGAAAATTGCCCTGGATTTTTCGGGCCCATTTTCTGTTTTTAATTCTGAATATAAATTCTTAATTGTGGCCATTGATTACTTTTCAAAATGGATTTATTTTTCTTTTGTTAAGAATCCGGATTCTGGGGGAGGAGCCAGGTCGCGGACCAAGATGGCCGCTCGGACTCTCGGCTCAGTCGGCCGCTGTTCCCCGTCACCACAACCAGCTTCCTAACCGGCGCCCTTGCAGTCCTCCCGCACGGCTGAGATGGAGCGGCGCGGATCCATGCGCGCCCCGGAGCTCTGACGGCTTCCCAGCTGGAGATACGTCGTCTCGATGTTTGCGGCCCGCCCCTTCCTGAAGCCGGGGTCTAGAGTGATGACGCGCCCGGCCCTGAATGCAACAACAACGGCAAGTAGTGCGCCGGAAGTGCCGGTCTGGGGAGATGGAGTCTCGGATCTTCTCGATCTTTGCTGGCTACTCCCGCACGCTGCCGCAGCAATGGTGATGCTTGCTCTGCTGCCTCTTGCGGTCGTGTGACGACAACCCCCCTCCCAGCATGTGATTCTGTGCCGGTGTGCCCTGCGCAAACCGTACTGAACGGATATATCCTGTGTTATCCTGCGGGGGCCACGAAAATGGTGCGCCCAGACGCCTGCCTTGGGTTGACCTGGCGTGTCGGAGCTATGCTGGAGGGCGCGACTGCCGCTACTGGGGGCGAGATGAAGGAACTGCGACTGGGGGATGTTATGGCGGCCATATCGGACTTGCATTTTGCCTTGCAACATCAGATGCAGACCGTGGGGAGCGCTCTGGATGCTATTGTGCGGGAGGATCGTTCAGGTGGTGACACTTTTGGCTTGATTGACGGATCACTAGATGCTGTGAGACAACTGCCGCCATTTCAGCTGTGGATTGATGGGATGCCTCTCCCTCTTCTCCCGGACTTGGTGTTATTGTACCAGATATCACGCATTGGGGACTTACAGTCGTGCAGGGTGCATTTTCACATTGACTTTGCCTTCACATTGTTGTTCCCGCCCGGCTGTCGTGGGCGGTCCCACGGATTATCCTGGTCGCCCTGGTCTCCTGCAATACCCAAAATGGCGGATGGCCAGCTGGACTCTGTCTCTTCACTTGATCGCACGGGCCAGGGCTGAGTGCTTTGGTGCTTTCTAGTGCTTATTTGGCCGGTGAAAATGTGGGACACGCTTATAATGGTATTACGTCTAGCGTCATGTGGCACTGTATGACTTGCATTATTGTATATCAATTGTTTATTATTCCCCAGTTTGCTCCGTGTGAAAATTGCGACAACTCATTAGTACTTGAAGGGGTCTCCGTGATGGACCGTGCGGGTTGGAGTTGAATTTGATTGGACAATGAAGCAATATTTCCTTTGTCTTTGTTGGGTTACATCTATGGGAGCGAGAACCAGGCGTGGTTCTGAGTGTTTGACTTCTTTGTCTGCTGTATGCGGGACGGATTTGATGCTTCTGTGGTGCCGGGGATCGGGCGGGATGTTCCCCTTTTTGCTTGCCATTCCCCTACGAAATGTCTCTCGATTTGCTATAATTTGCTTAACGTTCTGGTACGGGGTGTTTGCTCTTTGCCGGGGGATGGGAGTCAGGGGGCTCTTACTGATTTGTTACGTTCTCCTCCTCCATCTTTTTTCCCTTCCTTGGGGTGTAGTTTAAGGGGCGACAGGCACGCTGCTAGTGGGGTTAGGTCGTAGCCATCGGCAGGGGTGTAGGGGGGGGATTTTTTATTTTTCTTTGTTATTTTCTATGACCTTTCTATTTCCCCTTTTCCTTCTTCACAAGAGATGTGTGCGTATTCTCCTGTTTTTTCCCTACAGAGCATTCGGGTGTCCCATGTTTGCTCCGTATATCCTGTACTTCTGGTGGGCGGGTGTTGTTGATTGGTGATGGCTGTCGGTGCTGTCCAATGCTTGCTTTTGGTTCACGCTGCATTTGCTTTTCTGTTGCTTATGACTGTACACTATTTCGTACCTTAATTTGCCCGTCCACGAATGTGCTGTACTTCATTCATTGACACCCGTTATGTCTATGTATATTTTCCTCTTGTGCCATAATAATAAAAAGATTTACAAAAAAAAGAATCCAGATTCTGGTGCTGTTATTTCATTTTTAAAGCATTTATTTGTCATTGATGGTACTCCTCATAAAATTGTTTCCGACAATGGTTCACATTTTGTTTCACAGGAGGTGAATGTGTTTTTAAACAAATTGGATGTTAAGCATACTTTGGTTCCTCTTTACAGTCCTTCATCAAATGGTCTTGTGGAAAGAGCAAACCGTTTGTTGAAAGAAGCTGTTCAAACAGCTTGTGCTAATAAACTGGATATTTCAGAATTTCTTTGCGAGAAGATCTGGAACTATAATTGTACTCCACACAGTACCACAGGAGTTTCTCCTTTTGTTTTACTTCGTGGTAGGATTCCAACTTCTAAATTGAATCCTTCTTGGTTAATGAAAAGTTCTCTTGTCAATGTTGATTTAGCTAAAATTCGTGAACATGTAAAAATGAAACAAGAGTGTTACAAAGATCATTACGACAATCGTATGCATGTTGCAGAAAAGCCTCTTGTTACGGGTGATTGGGTTATCATAAAAAAACCTGTAAAAATCACTAAGGGTCAATCCAAATTTTCTGCTCCTGTGAAAGTGCTAAAAGTCTCTCGAACTGCAGCTCTTTTGTTTGAAAGAGGTTGGTGGAACAAGAATGTTCTCATTAAGATTACTGACCAACAAGCAAGGATTATTTCCTCTAACAATCAGAATTCGAGTTTGTCTAATAATTCGAGTTCTGATTGGTTTGGTGTTGGTGAAACTTCAATGGTTCCATCTGTTCCTGTTAATCGTCCCACAAATGTCATTCCTGATTCTTCATTGTTAGCTCATGGAGATTCCAAAAATGTTACTGCTCTCCCTGATTTACAACCTGTTTCAAATACCATTGGTGCGGGGGAAGATATGGGGGTTGGTCGCAGAATCAGATCAGTTCCTTTGAGACTTCATGATTATGTTTTGAATTAATTTCTTTTTACATATCTAATTGCATTTATCTTTAGTTTAAGTTTATCTATTAGGGGGAGGATGTGTAGTATGTATTGTATTTATTCTACTTGTTTGCTTTAAGGAATGTTACACGAGTGTTCTTATTGAATGTTCTTAGAATGCTATGTTTTCTATGTCATGGTCATTACGAGCCTGTTCTTCATCATTGCTGGTCGTGGGTTATTTACTCTGGAATTTAAACCTGCATTTATCTCACTACACCTTGGATTTCTTCCATTATTCGTTTCTACAAGCTATACTACAGGCTGTTCATCTCCCCCTTGCCAGAGCTACAGGAATAAATGACCTCGAACCTACAGTTCTCACCTTTAACAAAATTCTCCAAAAGT
Organism: Lissotriton helveticus; assembly: GCF_964261635.1. Classification (NCBI taxonomy): domain Eukaryota; kingdom Metazoa; phylum Chordata; class Amphibia; order Caudata; family Salamandridae; genus Lissotriton; species Lissotriton helveticus. The sequence goes on along the minus strand of NC_136071.1, from coordinate 347,430,759 downwards.
GACCCAGTCACTCCGCAGGGTCTCCATTAAACACAGTGGTTCACCAGCGTCCAAACGCTGTAGCATCCTCCATTAAATTGAACGTACCGCGTCCCATGTGATGTGGACGCTCGTGCGTCCGACTCAAAAGATAGAAAGCGGACTCACAACACACAGTCGGATGGGCCGTCTCCCCCTTCTAAGTGAGGCACCACGATACCAATACGAGTCACACCATGTGGTCAGTCAAAAGTGCTATTGTGAACCGCATCCGTAACCAACTACATGGACACGTCCCATATTCCTCAATAGGCCAACCACAAGGAAACGTGCAAATCAAATACAAAATGAAAGAAAGAAAAATAAATAAATAACTACTAAAACGAACCCTAGAAGTGACAACTAAAAAGAGAGATCAAAATACGGGAGACTTCGGGGGGAGTAAAACACAAATTCCTCTGTTCACCACCACCCGAGTGCATATATTCCTATCAACCTGAAAAGCAAAAAATAAGCACATTTTCTTTATACTGGTGACAAAACGGCAGCTGCTTCATTGGAGTGGTTATGCGAAAAGCCAAGATTTCAGCTTCTTGCAGTACTTGAGACGTGAAGATCAGGCCCGGATAAGTTGTGTAAGAGGTCGTTCCATGCCTTGGGGGGGGGAAGGGTAGTAGAAAGCGTGCCAATTGGCTTTTGATTTGTGGATGCTGGGTACATGTCCTATCGAGACGGAGGATGTAGGTGCAAGTGTACGTAGTTGATGAAGTAGGCATAGTGTGTCGTGTAGCGGGGTGGGGATGGAGAGAGGGGAGGGAGAAAGCGAGCGAGAGCTAGCAGAGTTTGAACTGGGTCCGTTTGTGTATGGCGAGCCAGTGAAGTTCTCTGAAATGAAGGATGATATGGTTGATACAATATACTGGTGGCTCCGCTGTACATTTATGAATCATCAGACCCACAGTCTAAGGTACAGGTGTGAGAAAAATCTCTTTTTAAAATATATACTGTTGGCTCCTAGTAACTTCAAGGAATATATCTTCACAATGTATTTACTATTGTGTATATAAAAGGAATTTGCAACAGAAGTGAAGACTGGTAGCCATAATTTTCTACCTGGGTCGTGATAACCTAAAGAACTGAAAACTAAAAGAAGTTTATTTTCTGGTTCACCTTGAAAGTTTTAGTCTGAGGTATGTAATACAATATTAAATTACTAGTGAGTCACAGCAGTAACCCTTGGGAAAAACTATCAGTTTCAATATAAAATGTGACTAGTGAATATAGATACACTTGTCTTTGTCAATGATGATACTGTTTTTGTAATGTTACTCAGATAGAACTAAGATGACATATATTGGTTCAAAAATGCTTTTTTCTTGAAAAAGTAAAAAAATATATAAATATAGTGCCACCTGTTAACTGCGACAATATGATTGACATTGTATATGTATGTAATTATATGTTTTCTCTTGTTATATAGAATTGTCCTGAAGGCTTTTTAATTTTACATAACCGAAACGCTGCGTCGACAACTACTTCTCGAATACTGCAACCAATGTATATAAAACGCTATTTTTATATGTGATTTTAATTTACTGTTTTTTATGAAATTGTGTGACATAACTATCTTGTACTTAATAAAATATTGATGATTTTTTAGAGAAATCTATATATGTCTTTTTGATATGTCATTTGTTTATAGCAGTGCACTGTTTTGGTGGCACTAGCATTTTTATCTGAGTCTCTACATTTGTTGCCTAAATTGACATAATAGCCTTTGTTTCCTGATTGGGACTCCCTTTATTTGTGAACCACTGGAAGGTCCACCAGTGGTGTCATAGCATAAATGGAAATGTCAGGGAAGCAACATCAGAGACAGCCATACATACATACAGAGAGAGCAGAAGGATTTCTCCCAGCCATCTACCCACAAGAAAGGAACAACAGAAGAAAGTGGTGATGATCGGCCAGCGGGAGGCCTAGGGCCTGGACAAAGGGAGATAATGGTGACCTCAAAAACCATTCTGGGGAAACTGGACAGTGCTGAGAGAGCATCTATTGCGATGGAATCCTGATTGGAACACCTGGAGTACGGGATGACTGGAAAGGAGGCTACTGTTTCGGCCGTGGACACAAGAGTACAATTACTTGTAGCGCAGGTGGACTGTGTAGCAAAGATGTTCAGGAGCAGGTGGATTTTCAGTGTAGGATCACACGGGCAAGGTTGATGGTAAACAGCAAGATTGAACCTCAGGCGGTTAAGCACACATTTTTGGCATTTCCCACTGCAACATTTGAGAACAAAACAACAAGGAAGAGGCAGTGCCTGCTTGCAGCTCAGCAGCAACCTATAGATTACGATGCCAAAGAACTGGTGAGGAAAGCCTATAGACTGCCATCCAGATCCTCTATCTGATGCCTCTGTGTTCCCAGCTGGTGGTACAGTCACTGTAACTCTGTGTGACCTGCACCTTCACAAACCTATATTAATGAAGGCGGTGACTCAAAATCATAATTCACAGGTTCAGGGACAGCACAATCTCCTCTTTCCAGGCCTCAGAGCAATGACTGAGACAAGTGAGTTATAAGAGGTGAGGAAGGATTTGATGACATTGGAAATCACCTGCTCACTCTAGTACTGAGCACTGCTGTAGGTACTGTGGAAGGATAAAAGTTACATCTTCAATCAACATGAAGCACCAGGCTATTTCTTGGACAGAGTCCAATCTACGGGTGTTACAAAAACAGATACTTGTAGTTTGCACAAGAGTGGTAATCCAACCATCTGAATCCTCTCGTGGGCTCATGTAACCATATATGAAGTTTGGAAGGATTCACCTCCGTGTAAACTAGCAGAGTTTAAGACTGATAATTATTCTGTGAGCCCACTATTTCTGCTGCTCCACACTCTACATTTCCCTATGCGCTCCCCTAAAGTAAGTTCAGTTCTTTCTTCCCTTCCATTTTCTTTTTTCACACTTTGATGCTGGGCAAAGTTTGTGAACAGTTTGCACGTCAATCAATATTCCGCTGTCTTTTGTTTACCTTGCATTTCCCTCTTTTGCTTTCTGTACCCTTTTTCCTATCGCACTAAATTTGGTTTAGAGGAAAATATTTGTTTGTGCCATTCCCAAAAAATGAAATGTTTGCAGGTTAACGGATTGAGATAAGTAGGTGTACAGTTTTCATACATCAGTGGAAAGGGAGGTTGCAATGGTTGCTGGTAGGGTGATCTTCTAATAAAAAAACATTGAAACATGAAAGGTTACTTTTAGTATAATGCTGTACCGTGCAAATGTAGAGATCACGATGAGACAGGGCTTGGCCAATGAAATGCAGACATTGCTTAATTTGTGAAAAAATAAATGCAGGTGCCCTAGGCTCTGCCCAAATACTTATGGCCTTTTAAATGGCACCGCACGTTATCCCAAGGCTTTCTAATCTGGCATCCACCTCACGCCTCTTTAATACACTATCAGACTTTCCTGTATCTATCTTTTTCTTTCTAAACTTGAGACAACTTTCTCTTCTTCCATCTGTGTTTGTCAGATACTCTAGTCAAGATGGGAGAGTCTAGGAGAATTTCGATCAACAGAGCAAACCTTCATTTCACAGTTGAGCCTCCGTTTTGGAGGTAAGCTGAAATGATTGTAGATATATGCTTGCCACGGATCTCCCATCTGGCCGTCCACAGGGCGAATTACAAAGTATGCCCTTACGGGGAAGTGAGGTAGCAGGGCAAACTCCACAGCATGCAGGTGCATCCATCAACTGCGTTCACAGATGCGTTTGGCAGAGATTATAGCAGAGCCTGGCTTTCAGAATGCTGTGTGTAGGTTTAACTCTGGGCTATCTGGGACAGGAATGCAAACGACAGGCCATCATGTTAGGTGATACAACATCCCTACACGGGATGCGAACGAGCAGTGCACCGTGAACCCACCATAAGAGGAGCTCGCCTCGAGGCAGACAGACTCTGTCCAGTTCTCACGAGTTAGAACAGAGTGTGGGTGTCCGGCCGTGAGGCCGTTTGGAGTACACCAGTCCCTTTCTTCTACCGCCTCTGGAAGCGGGCTGGGAGCCCGGCACCACAGAATGGTGAGAACGCCCTTGAGGTGCCCGGGAGGCTGGCAGTGGCCCAGCCTTCCCAGGAAACCGGAGCGACCCGCGACCAGCACCACAAAACACTCTTTGAGTGGGGGACAGAAGCCAGTGGCCAGGGGACAAAGTTATTAGCTCGCTCGAGTACTGACAACGCAAGGGGCGCCGCCGGCGGACAGGCCTACACTAACGAGCGTATTCAGCATATCCGGAGCAAACCCGCGAGCTCCGAGAAGGGTCGGCAGCAGAAGAATGCCCGTCACAGCACAGAGCACGGCCGAGCTGGCCGCCCAAGGACTCTGCCGTCTTTCGGCTGGGCTGAAGGCTGCAGGCCCGCTTCCAAGCCAGGCCAGATGGAGCGAGAGCCACCCCTGAAAGAAGCCACGGTCCTATCCGACGCGACTGCCTACAAGTGCCCGCACCCAGTGGAGCGGAGAAGGGCCCTCGTTCAAAGCAACAGCCTTTACGGACTCCAGATCGCCAAGTGCGCAAGGCTCCAACTCGGAACTTCTACTTAAAATGAAATCAATCATTTCAGTTGTTTTTCTATAACCGGTGCAGCTGAAGTGAACCTCAACTACAAATATCCGTGCACACTAGGCTAAACCAATAGCTAGAGCTGGTACACTCTCTTCTTGGGCACATGGACTTATTTGGCAAACTTTAACTCCATACAGGACGTGGTTTCTGTACGGAAAAAACACCCAAGCAACTTGTAAACGGTGCTGCCGGCGTGCAGGCTCAAGCACATTTGAAGGCGCCCCCTCCCCCAGGGCTGTAAGTGATAATGGCAAAAAATGGAAGCGCGTGTTTTCTTCTATCTAAAGCAGAATACTAAACAAGCATTGGCAAAGCCAAGAGGTTGTGTCTATGCGAAATCTATTGGCTTTGTTTTTTTGGACATGTTGCAGATGACTATAATAAATAGGTGAAATAACAGAAAGAGCTGCAAACTTGGGCAACCAGGTTCGAATCTTGGAATCAGCGCAACATCCTGTCAACCTGGCCAAATCACGTAATCGTCCCAGTGTCATAAAAAAGTGGTGTTCAATGGGTTTCATAGATTTTTTGGCCCCTGTGCCACTGCACTTGCTGCACTATTCAAATCATGACCCTAGTGCCTGCACGGTGACTACACTTGTGACTGCTTGTTTAGTAGTAAAATATAGCAATAATTGCGATGGCTCTCATGAGAGTGCAAGTCAGGGGCTGCTCTGGTCCCGAGCACTGTTACATTGGCATTTATGATCTAAAATGTGATTTTTGGTGTCAATGGAGTGGTAGTGATGGGTGCCTGAACAAGCATAGGTCGCAGGACAGGGAAGAAAAATCACACAGTCTAAATAAGTATACACATGCACTTCAGGGTCGCAGTGAAACACTGGTGAAATCAATAAACATGCCTGCTGTAGAATACAACATAAACAAGCTTAAATATTTTAACAGGTGATGGATTAAACCCAGATCTTTTGACTGGGTGTGAGTGTTTGATTGATTCAGATGCTCCGTCCATCACCACCCCCTTTTGTACCGCTTTTGGCCGCCATAAGTGTGGCAGGGTTTGCTCAGACGTGGGTCCCTTGCTCACTTTGCCACTGGATTCAAGCAAGCCGGGCTGAAGACGGCTGGAATGCCAGAAACCGGTCCTCGGAAGCTTGTTTCCGGTCCAGGGAAGACATGGCTTGGCAGTTCGGGCTGGACTGTTCCCATGAGGCACAGGGTCAGACTGATTTGCATATAGCCATGTCTGAACTGGGGTGGCAGAGTGGGCTAAAGAACGGTGATGGATTAAACCCAGATCTTTTGACTGGGTGGGAGTGTTTGATTGATTCAGATGCTCCGTTCATCACCACCCCCTTTTGTACCGCTTTTGGCAGCCATAAGTGTGGCAGGGTATGCTCAGACGTGAGTCCCTTGCTCACTTTGCCACTGGATTCAAGCAAGCCGGGCTGAAGACGCTGGAATGCTAGAAACCGGTCCTCGGAAGCTTGTTTCCGGTCCAGGGAAGACATGGCTTGGCAGTTCGGGCTGGACTGTTCCCATGAGGCACAGGGTCAGACTGATTTGCATATAGCCATGTCTGAACTGGGGTGGCAGAGTGGGCTAAAGAACGGTGATGGATTAAACCCAGATCTTTTGACTGGGTGGGAGTGTTTGATTGATTCAGATGCTCCGTTCATCACCACCCCCTTTTGTACCGCTTTTGGCAGCCATAAGTGTGGCAGGGTATGCTCAGACGTGAGTCCCTTGCTCACTTTGCCACTGGATTCAAGCAAGCCGGGCTGAAGACGCTGGAATGCTAGAAACCGGTCCTCGGAAGCTTGTTTCCGGTCCAGGGAAGACATGGCTTGGCAGTTCGGGCTGGACTGTTCCCATGAGGCACAGGGTCAGACTGATTTGCATATAGCCATGTCTGAACTGGGGTGGCAGAGTGGGCTAAAGAACGGTGATGGATTAAACCCAGATCTTTTGACTGGGTGCGAGTGTTTGATTGATTCAGATGCTCCGTCCATCACCACCCCCTTTTGTACCGCAAATATTTTAACACTGCATGTACTTTCAAAGCAGCATAACACAAGTGCTTGAATATGTAAAGCACTGGCGCAGGCATGCACGTGTGAGCCTGCAGATGTCCTCATCTCTAATGAAAACAAGCCCCAGTAACAAAGTCAGCAGCAGGACACAGCTGCGCTTCCCAAAGATGCCCTGACAGTAAAGGTGAGTCAAAGAACATGATGAAGCACTCAAGAGATCTGGAAAGGTAATCTTTGAGTCTGCGCAAAGCCCATGTCATAGGCCTAAGGTAATGACGTAAGAACCGTCAGGATGACTCTTATCACAAGAGTGGGAGTCAGAGGCTGCTCAGGTGCACATTGGCGTTTATTATATAAAACGTGATTTATGGTGGGCTGACAGCAGACCATGACAGAAAAATCCCACATGCTACAAAAGTTCACACATATGCTACAGGGTCGACGAAATCAATAAAAATGCCTGCTTTAAAATAAAACATAAAAACAGAGCTACACACAACATACATTTGCCAACCACGCTTGAGCACAAAGAAAAAGGTATTGCCATAAACGACGAGGGAAAAGTACTTGGTCCAAGCGCCACTGATAAGAAAACACACCAAGAGAAAGCCGAACACAACAGGAATCAGAATGCTGCAACCAACATAAAACAAGGAAAACAGAGTGACAAGTATACAAATAAATGGAAAGTAAGGGCAGGCTGTAAGCCACTTTTAAGATTATTATTTTTTTCAATACAAAAGACTGTGCAAGCTCAGTGCCAGTTGTGTGCAGACAAAACCAAAAAAAAGGAGACACTGAGCCCAGTCATGCTGTGGCCAGCACTTGCAGTTCAAAGCGTATACAACTCCAGGATGGCAGCTCCTGGTATACCTATTTCTGCCTATGCCCCACAATATGAACAGGAGAGTGATAGGAGGAAGCAAAGGATTGATAATAGCCGGAATGGGTGGCAATAGGACATGCAATGAAATGAGATTTTACATAAAAGGAAATTTGTTTTTTGTCATTGCAGTGGTGCTGGTAAGGAGCCGATATCGCATTTGCATGTGGACTTGCTAACAGGTAGGCGAGACGAAATGACCCAGGGATTGCCTGGATGAGTTGACTGAAACAATATAAAAAAAAGCATGTGAGCAGGTCAGACAGGTCTCTTCCTAATGCTAGATTTAAGTTAATCTAGTTAATTGTTTAAAAAAACTTGCATACCCCCAGGAAGCTCTCCAAGATACACCTAGCGAGCTCAACTGCTTGTGGCTGTCTTCTGTGGACTTTTTACACATTGTATTGTCCTGTCAGCCATTCGCACACTTCTAGGAAGAAGTGACGAGACTTATCACACATAGTGGGGAGGGTTCTGAGGGAACAATAAAACGGTTTAGTAGGAATACAGTCACGACGAAAGGAAACAAAAATTAAAACGCAAAGGGTGTCGCTTGGGGTGATAATAGCAAGTTGGCTAATTGCCATACACTGGACGGCACCCCGAGCCCCAGAGGAGAGAGGATGGAAGAAAGATTAGCTAGAGTGGGCACTTGTGGACGAACAACACAATAAGATCACCCGTAAAGATGACACAGTTATAAAGGACTTGTTAACCTGTGTGGAAATGAGTACCAAAATAATGGACTCCCCAAATAATCGACCTGCCTGAAAGATTATTGAGAGAGCCCTGTGAGACAATTTAGCAGAAATAAACTTTTAGTCGAAAGTCACAGATGATAATATGTAAGAGAAAAAGTCGCGCAATGACTAACATAATTTATAAATTATTGTACTGCAGGAGATTGCAGTTTGTTTACACATGCATTATTGATTCAAGTTTTTGTATGGATTTCGCCGCCAATAGTGCTGAACAAACCAAGGCAATGAGGGCACTGGCACTGTAATGTTTCTTTACATACAGAGAGTGCTTTAAATGGGCAGGTACTGACAGGTACTCAGTACTTGCAGTTCTTACATTTGAAAGGGAGAGTACCTGCATCTCACGGCAAGGGTATCAGTACTTCTAATGGGAGAGAGTATGGCACTTCTAAGTAGTAGAGAGGTACTCTGTAATAGTGAGTACCTGTTCTTCTACATTCCCTTTCAAGCACTTCATACAGCAGCAGCACTTCGTATTGTAGCACAACAATTGTGCTGTAAGACCTGGACATGGATGGACACTAGAATCCCAATAGCGCTTTACACTACAGGACAGTGTGGTTTCGGTCAAGAAAGTGATGTTTTTCCAATCCTCCACAATATAGTTTCTGAAAAGGCAGAGGTGTTTTGCAATAAGACCATGGCAATGTGTGGGTTTCAAACTATGTCTATCTAGACACGAACAACTTGGCAGCACCACTGACGTAATGGATAACGCTAGCCTCCGAGGTCAGTGTAGTAAATAAAACATGAACCAGTATTTGTAACCAGAACAGCCACCCAATACTACAGGCAGCCTCAGATACCGCGATGTGTCCTGTCACAATGATCAGCAATTGCAGTTGTTCGCAACCATTAGTCACCAGTGGAACATCGGTTATTCTGTGCCAAGATACCCTTCTGGGTGAATGTGTGCTTTACAAATACACACGTTATGTTATAATGGGCTCTAAACTGGCACATTAATACTGACTAACCTTATGTTCCGAACACAGGTGCTAAGTACCTCTACGTAGAATTCTGTGTCAGCAGTTATTCAGTGGGAGCAGACCATATAAGGCCAGTATAAACTTCACTGGTAATAAAGCTAAGCCTCGTGGGCCTAAAGTATTTTATACCTGCACATTAAGTCTTTATCGACACATAATCATTTTCTGCATTACAAAATATTGTTTCTGGGTGCGCTAGCACACCCTAAAGTACTGGAACATTTTGTTAAATTTCCCTAAGAACTGGCTAGAATTCTTTGGGTTTTTAGCCAAGATGTCAGAAAAACAGTGCTGCAAAACATACTATTTCGGCTCATTTTGTTATTATTTTATATCTTTGGAGGATAACCTACCACCTTTCCCCAACTTCACCAAGCAGGTCTGATTTGCTTGTTACCCTTATCGGAAGACGCTATTTAGGATGTTTATGTTTAGGGATTTATAGAGCGCATAGCTGCCCAGGGGCTTCCCAGCGCTGGCGATTAGGTCTAATGCAGAAGCTAAGAGGAAGTTTAATGGTATTGATTGAAGAGCCAGGTCTTAAGTTTTTTTGCAGGAAATTGATTCTGATTCCAGAAATCTGAACTCGTGTGGCAGATAATTCCATTGCTTGGGTGCCAGATGTGTAAAAGATCTGCCACCCGGATGGATTTAAAAATGTTTCTTTTTTTGGTTCACAGTCAGCCCTGATAAAAAGCAAAGAATACAATGCAAGACGGCAACAGGAGTCCTAAAGATTAGTATTTTGCATTTATTTCAAGAGGAAAAACACAGAATAAGCTCCATATTATTCTTTCTATTGTAATAATGTATTTTGAACAAAGCTCAGTTCTGCCTTAAGCAAATTCTGATGTACAGGAAAAGGGGTCTGATTTAAAGCGATACATGCTGTCACAAAGCTAGTCTGACCTGCAGGAGGATGAACAAGCATTTCCAATGCAATAAGTCTCGTATTTGCGAGAGTTTAAGCTATTAGCATTGTAAATGACAATGTCTTTTATTTATGTTTTAAAAACCAAAACAAAGGCAGTCATTTACAATGCCAATAGCTCAAACCCAGCAAATGCGAGACATATTGCATTGCAAATGCTTGTTTATTCTGAGAGCATAACAAGTGTACCGCACAGATGAGCTGCACAGGGTATAATGCGACTATGATTGCTGAACATGATTGAGCGATGTTTGTGCGTGGGCTGCAAAATGTTGTTGAACCTGCCTAACGATTATGCCTCCACGTTGAACCTGCTTGGCATCGGTAAACCTAAAATCTCAAATTCGGCCCTTTCTAAGTGCCGTATTCGGTTTATCGACTTCAGAAGATTGAACAGCTTTGTCGGCCCAGTTCGAATATGAAATAACGACCTGAACGAACACAATTTTTTAGCAGCGACCATTTTGGTTCTTCGAGTCCTCCAGACAGCTCGGTTATTTCATGGAGAGCACAGACTGGGGGCTACTCTGCCACATTCAATAAACAGAAGCGCAGCTGGCACTTGCTTTAACGGCACATAAGTAAGCAAACGTAACCAGGAAGCATGCTTGCTTCTGAGGGTGGCTGAATACTGATTCCAGCTAGTGTTCTGCTTCTGACGTCATCCAGCTCCATCATGCGATGCCCCCCGGGGATGGCCAGTAAATGGAATTAGGAAGTGGAACATCTTGGCATTTACGCCTCACTCAGGACAGCCTGGAGTAACCCCCCCATGTCCCTCACACTTGCATTTCTATGGGGAACGTGCCTGGGGCTGCTGGAGCAGCATATGGAGGTGTCTGCAGATACATGGGGAGCGAGCGGGTCTAATTGCCATGTTCTCAGTAGGGTGTGAGCCCAGAGGCTTCAAAAGGCAGTTTTGCTTCTGTTCTAGAAACAAAGTACTTTCTGTGCTCATCTGAGACAATTTAACACCTCAATGGGACACTGACTGGCTGTACTAATCAGCTGCAAAATTAGCAAGAGTATGCCAATTCCATTTATATAAAGCATACTGCCCTTTGTTTTGTTTCTTTTTTTCTCTCACTATCGTATTAAGATATTTTGGCATCAGAAACCCGTTGTAATTTTTTATTCTGAAAGCATGACAAGTGTACCGCACAGATGAGCCACACAGGGTATAATGTGTCTATGATTGCTGAACGTGATTGAGCGATGTTTGTGAATGGCCTGCAAAATGTTGTTGAACCTGCCTTACGATTATGCCTCCACATTGAACCTGCTTGCTGTCTCCGCGTGCACAACTCCTGTCTGCTATAGGTACAGCGAGCAGGAGACAGGGAGGGACCGGAGATGTGCAATCGTGCGAGTGGCATTGAATTAAAGTGGGAGAGTGAAAGCGTGCAAAATCAGACACAACTATGTCCCTTGCAGGAATGCACTGTTCGAATTGGCTCCAGTGCCAAAGTTCTTTACCCACTTTTTTTTAGAAAATAATCATATGTATCTGTAATTAAACCTTCATTAAACCATATGTATCTTCAAAATCTTAATACACAGACACAAACAAATTTCATGTTCAAAAACGTCTGTTTTTTTTTACTTTAGTATTTCAAAATTCCATGCTTGTTCTGGTTTTTCATTGTTTTTCACTTTTTGTTAGCATTTTACAAACATATTCACAATTCGTTTTCATTGAGAATATAATGCAATATAATGTGATTCTTCAAAACTCATTATCCACATCATACACATGTGATACAACAAATGTGTCAAAACTTGCGACGACTCCCAATGCATTTCGATGTCGGAGCATCTTCGTCAGGGGAATTACTGTATGGAAAAAATGTATCATGTAAGACAACACAACCAACTGAAACGAAACATATTTCATCTCATTCCCAACATTATCTCCAAACCTAGAATTGTGTTCATGCATCGCATGCTGTATAAACACTCTACTACGAGATTTCGTGCAATTAGTAATGTCTAACATTGTCCAAGCCTACTGGCTACTCAAGCACTATGGTGATACTACTGTGGTGTTCCCTATACATGCCATTAGATTTCCTGGTTAGCGCACCCAACGTTTGCTCCCTATTGACACGTGACATCCATGTGACCAGCACCAAACAAAATATGTGAAAATAATAGTAGCAAACTTTTCACCAAGAAGTTGTACCTGAAGTACGTTACTAAACAAACTCTTTCTGCAATGGAAAAAAGACGAAAAAAGAAGAAGAAGAAATAAGCGTAAATGTGTCCAGTAATGTCGATAGCCCAAAGCCTTTATCACCTAACATAAACCCACTGCTTACTTCCAAATGTAGTCGCGCACCACACGAGATCTGTGTCTGCAACAACTGCACCGTCTGCAGGGTAGAACACAATTTTTACTCCATATGTTATCAACCGGCGTCATCACTATAACGCATCCTCACACTAGCCCTTACCTTACAACAAGCTCCGTAATCGTCGTCTACTCCGGTCTCTGAAAAGTCAGCCGAGCATCGGCTTTGCATGACGGGACGTGATTTAAATGTCCGTCATCAACATAGGACTAGTGCCCCTCCCACCCGACTCATGCCGCCCTAACGCGCAATTTTCTACGCATCGAACATGATTAAACGTGGTTTTTAAGCTACACCTCGATGTGAAAAAGTCGCTATGTTTTTGATGCGTATATTGTGTATATTTTTTTTACTGCATCTACGAGTTAGTCACGTGCTTGCATACCACGCAGTGTGCATAGAAAGAGGACTATCGCTTACACAACTTTATTTAAAAACTGATCCAAAACATAACTGTGGTCCCTAGTTAAGATAGTTATGTAATGCCAATGCCACAATTTATATATAATACAATACAACAGCCTACAACCATACACCCAGACACCTCTGTGCAACAAAAGAACAGAAAAGGAGAAGGAAAAAGAAAAAGTAATAATGATAAGAGTTGGAATAGTCGAATGTCTTATCCACAGACATTGGTGGCGCTTTACAAAAAATCCAATCCTGTATTGACAACTCATTTATCACCACAGGTACACATCTGCGTTTTTTAAATATATGATTGTTATACACTCACAAATAACATGCAAATTCAATTTTGTCATTCAGCCCCCCAGGTTTAACGGTATTAAGGTGCCTCATCCAAAAAGTTTCTCTTTGAGCAATTCTTACATTGGGATCCACATGGGGCTCGACCAATACCTGCTCTAGTACAGTATATCTAAGTTGAGGGATGGTGTGCTGCCTCTCTTTCCAGTGTTGCGCAAGACTTGATTTCTCATTGCCAAGCCCAATGTTTGACTTATGTTCGGTAATCCTGATTTTAATTTTCCTCGTGGTGCGGCCCACATACACTAGGCCACACGGACACTTGATTGCATATATCACTGAACTAGTATTGCAGTCTGAAGTATGTCTCAGTTTGATCTGTTTTCCTGTGTGCGGATGTGTGAATATGTCTCCCACCAGTACATTACCACAATGACCGCAGTTAAAACATTTCTGCATCCCTTTAGTCTTGCCCTGCACTGGCCTTGATTTTTTATTTTTCAACAACTCCTTGAGATTCTTTGATCTCGACAGTGCAAAAATTGGGGTTTCAAAGAAAACTGTTTTGAAATCTTCTTCTTGCTCGATAAGTTCCCATCTTCTCAGTATGCATTTTTTGATCTTTGGTGCAATTGTCGATTGTTTCAAAACACAGACCTCTCTTTTTGATGTTGATTTCTGTACTTTTTCGAGTAAGGTTTCTCGTGTTTTCAATGAAACTTTCATTTTTGCCTCAGTTAGAACTTTGTCTGGATAACCTCTGCGACTGTATTGTTGCGACAAATCCTCTATGTCTTCTATTGCCTGTGTTTCATCACTACTGATCCTCTTGATTCTAATAAACTGTGAGAATGGCAAATGGTTCTTCAAATTCTGTGAATGAAAACTCGAGTAGTGTAAGGCATTGTTTCTGTCGGTCGGTTTCTTGAATAATTTCGTCTTGAGTTGATTTCCCAGCTTTGTTATGGTAATATCCAAGAAATTGATAGTATTCTGATCAATAGTGTGGGTGAATTTAATCCTGGGGTGACATCCATTCAAAATCTCCATTGTCTTTTCCAACTGCATTCTAGATCCTTGCCACACAATCAAAATGTCGTCTATGTAACGTACATATAGTTTCAGATGTTCAGTCCAATCCGGATTCTCCAGTATATGAGAGTGTTCGAACTTGGCCATGAAAATGTTTGCGTAAGTAGGCGCCCCCGTAAACCCCATGGATGTACCTGTCTTCTGTAGATAGAAATGAGATTGCCATGAAAAATATCCATGATAGAGACAGAATTGTAAAATCTCCAATAGGAAAACATTCAATGATTCTTCGTACTCACTCCTTAACAGCATCCATTCCACCGCTTCTATGCCTTCCCCATGGGGGATTGACGTGTAGAGGGCAGTTACGTCAATAGTGGCCAGCCATGTTTCACTTTCACTTGATATTTGCAGACAAGCCAGTTTATTTAGACAGTCTGTAGTGTCTTGGATATAGGAAACCCACTGTTGCACCAGTGGCTGCAAGTAGTAGTCTAAAAATTTTCCTATTGGCTCGTGAATCGAGCCACATCCTGCCACAATAGGACGAAAAGGTGGGTCACTCGCATCCTTGTGCAGTTTAGGCAACATATAGATATGAGGTCTTTTAGGATATTCGGTGATTAGATATCTGTAGGTCTTCTCATTGATCCATCCTAAATCTTTTGCTTTCTTCAAAATATCAATAAGTACAGTTTGAAACATCACAGTGGGGTCTGTATCCAGAGCGATATAGGTGTCGGTGTCGTCCACATGTGCTGAAACCTTTCGACTATAGTAAACAGTGTCCATCACCACCAAGGCACCTCCCTTGTCTGCTGCTTGAAATGTTAAGTCCTGATTCTCACTCAGTGCTTTTAGTGTTGTCCATTCTTTTTTGGTCAAATTGGTGATCCTCGATTCCTTCTTATGTATGTCTACCAGATCTTTTTTTCACAAGTAATTCAAATAGGTCCAAAGTTTTATGTGATGTGGGAGGAATGAAAGTGCTTTTCGGTTTAAACACTTTGGTCGTTATCTCCTTCTCTGGCAGTTGAGGTACATTATGAAAGAACCATCTAAGTCGAAGTTTCCTCGTAAATTTGTACAATGCTATTTCAGTTTCCAATGGGTTGGTCTTGTACGTAGGTACAAAAGACATTCCTTTATTAAGAACACAAGCTTCTTCAGAGGAGAGTGTGGCCACTGAACAGGACACTCGACCTAACAGACCTCCAGCACCGACGACGAGTCCCACTTCAATGACAGAACATGGAGCATCCACCAGTGGAACTGACAGAGAGTCTTTTTTAGAGGCAGGCCAGAGAAGCGACCATCCACCTCAAGAGGACAGAACAAGCAGAACAAAAGGGTCAGAAGGGGACAAGGCTCAACAAGAACAAAAGAAGCCCAAACCAAGGGGGAAAAAATCGCTAGGAGATTTGGTGGTAAACATTTCAAGTACAAACCTCACAGATAGTCAATTGATAATTCTTAATAAAGGAATGTCTTTTGTACCTATGTACAAGACCAACCCATTGGAAACTGAAATAGCATTGTACAAATTTACGAGGAAACTTCGACTTAGATGGTTCTTTCATAATGTACCTCAACTGCCAGAGAAGGAGATAGCAACCAAAGTGTTTAAACCGAAAAGCACTTTCATTCCTCCCACATCACATAAAACTTTGGACCTATTTGAATTACTTGTGAAAAAAGATCTGGTAGACATACATAAGAAGAAATCGAGGATCACCAATTTGACCAAAAAAGAATGGACAACACTAAAAGCACTGAGTGAGAATCAGGACTTAACATTTCAAGCAGCAGACAAGGGAGGTGCCTTGGTGGTGATGGACACTGTTTACTATAATCGAAAGGTTTCAGCACATGTGGACGACACCGACACCTATATCGCTCTGGATACAGACCCCACTGTGATGTTTCAAACTGTACTTATTGATATTTTGAAGAAAGCAAAAGATTTAGGATGGATCAATGAGAAGACCTACAGATATCTAGTCACCGAATATCCTAAAAGACCTCATATCTATATGTTGCCTAAACTGCACAAGGATGCGAGTGACCCACCTTTTCGTCCTATTGTGGCAGGATGTGGCTCGATTCACGAGCCAATAGGAAAATTTTTAGACTACTACTTGCAGCCACTGGTGCAACAGTGGGTTTCCTATATCCAAGACACTACAGACTGTCTAAATAAACTGGCTTGTCTGCAAATATCAAGTGAAAGGGAAACATGGCTGGCCACTATTGACATAACTGCCCTCTACACGTCAATCCCCCATGGGGAAGGCATAGAAGCGGTGGAATGGATGCTGTTAAGGAGTGAGTACGAAGAATCATTGAATGTTTTCCTATTGGAGATTTTACAATTCTGTCTCTATCATGGATATTTTTCATGGCAATCTCATTTCTATCTACAGAAGACAGGTACATCCATGGGGTTTACAGGGGCGCCTACTTACGCAAACATTTTCATGGCCAAGTTCGAACACTCTCATATACTGGAGAATCCGGATTGGACTGAACATCTGAAACTATATGTACGTTACATAGATAACATTTTGATTGTGTGGCAAGGATCTAGAATGCAGTTGGAAAAGACAATAGAGATTTTGAATGGATGTCACCCCAGGATTAAATTCACCCACACTATTGATCAGAATACTATCAATTTCTTGGATATTACCATAACAAAGCTGGGAAATCAACTCAAGACGAAATTATTCAAGAAACCGACCGACAGAAACAATGCCTTACACTACTCGAGTTTTCATTCACAGAATTTGAAGAACCATTTGCCATTCTCACAGTTTATTAGAATCAAGAGGATCAGTAGTGATGAAACACAGGCAATAGAAGACATAGAGGATTTGTCGCAACAATACAGTCGCAGAGGTTATCCAGACAAAGTTCTAACTGAGGCAAAAATGAAAGTTTCATTGAAAACACGAGAAACCTTACTCGAAAAAGTACAGAAATCAACATCAAAAAGAGAGGTCTGTGTTTTGAAACAATCGACAATTGCACCAAAGATCAAAAAATGCATACTGAGAGGATGGGAACTTATCGAGCAAGAAGAAGATTTCAAAACAGTTTTCTTTGAAACCCCAATTTTTGCACTGTCGAGATCAAAGAATCTCAAGGAGTTGTTGAAAAATAAAAAATCAAGGCCAGTGCAGGGCAAGACTAAAGGGATGCAGAAATGTTTTAACTGCGGTCATTGTGGTAATGTACTGGTGGGAGACATATTCACACATCCACACACAGGAAAACAGATCAAACTGAGACATACTTCAGACTGCAATACTAGTTCAGTGATATATGCAATCAAGTGTCCGTGTGGCCTAGTGTATGTGGGCCGCACCACGAGGAAAATTAAAATCAGGATTACCGAACATAAGTCAAACATTAGGCTTGGCAATGAGAAATCAAGTCTTGCGCAACACTGGAAAGAGAGGCAGCACACCATCCCTCAACTTAGATATACTGTACTAGAGCAGGTATTGGTCGAGCCCCATGTGGATCCCAATGTAAGAATTGCTCAAAGAGAAACTTTTTGGATGAGGCACCTTAATACCGTTAAACCTGGGGGGCTGAATGACAAAATTGAATTTGCATGTTATTTGTGAGTGTATAACAATCATATATTTAAAAAACGCAGATGTGTACCTGTGGTGATAAATGAGTTGTCAATACAGGATTGGATTTTTTGTAAAGCGCCACCAATGTCTGTGGATAAGACATTCGACTATTCCAACTCTTATCATTATTACTTTTTCTTTTTCCTTCTCCTTTTCTGTTCTTTTGTTGCACAGAGGTGTCTGGGTGTATGGTTGTAGGCTGTTGTATTGTATTATATATAAATTGTGGCATTGGCATTACATAACTATCTTAACTAGGGACCACAGTTATGTTTTGGATCAGTTTTTAAATAAAGTTGTGTAAGCGATAGTCCTCTTTCTATGCACACTGCGTGGTATGCAAGCACGTGACTAACTCGTAGATGCAGTAAAAAAATATACACAATATACGCATCAAAAACATAGCGACTTTTTCACATCGAGGTGTAGCTTAAAAACCACGTTTAATCATGTTCGATGCGTAGAAAATTGCGCGTTAGGGCGGCATGAGTCGGGTGGGAGGGGTACTAGTCCTATGTTGATGACGGACATTTAAATCACGTCCCGTCATGCAAAGCCGATGCTCGGCTGACTTTTCAGAGACCGGAGTAGACGACGATTACGGAGCTTGTTGTAAGGTAAGGGGCTAGTGTGAGGATGCGTTATAGTGATGACGCCGGTTGATAACATATGGAGTAAAAATTGTGTTCTACCCTGCAGACGGTGCAGTTGTTGCAGACACAGATCTCGTGTGGTGCGCGACTACATTTGGAAGTAAGCAGTGGGTTTATGTTAGGTGATAAAGGCTTTGGGCTATCGACATTACTGGACACATTTACGCTTATTTCTTCTTCTTTTTTCGTCTTTTTTCCATTGCAGAAAGAGTTTGTTTAGTAACGTACTTCAGGTACAACTTCTTGGTGAAAAGTTTGCTACTATTATTTTCACATATTTTGTTTGGTGCTGGTCACATGGATGTCACGTGTCAATAGGGAGCAAACGTTGGGTGCGCTAACCAGGAAATCTAATGGCATGTATAGGGAACACCACAGTAGTACCACCATAGTGCTTGAGTAGCCAGTAGGCTTGGACAATGTTAGACATTACTAATTGCACGAAATCTCGTAGTAGAGTGTTTATACAGCATGCGATGCATGAACACAATTCTAGGTTTGGAGATAATGTTGGGAATGAGATGAAATATGTTTCGTTTCAGTTGGTTGTGTTGTCTTACATGATACATTTTTCCCATACAGTAATTCCCCTGACGAAGATGCTCCGGCATCGAAATGCATTGGGAGTCGTCGCAAGTTTTGACACATTTGTTGTATCACATGTGTATGATGTGGATAATGAGTTTTGAAGAATCACATTATATTGCATTATATTCTCAATGAAAACGAATTGTGAATATGTTTGTAAAATGCTAACAAAAAGTGAAAAACAATGAAAAACCAGAACAAGCATGGAATTTTGAAATACTAAAGTAAAAAAAAAACAGACGTTTTTGAACATGAAATTTGTTTGTGTCTGTGTATTAAGATTTTGAAGATACATATGGTTTAATGAAGGTTTAATTACAGATACATATGATTATTTTCTAAAAAAAGTGGGTAAAGAACTTTGGCACTGGAGCCAATTCGAACAGTGCATTCCTGCAAGGGACATAGTTGTGTCTGATTTTGCAGTTATTATAGGAACCTGACAGGGGTCAGTCAGGCAGCAGGTCTGCACCGATGGTCATAAGTTAGAAACTTTTTGTAAAAAAACAGGGTGTGCAGGTTACACAAATATTTTTTGTAGAGTGAAAGCGTGCACATCGCCTGACTGGGCGCGTGGGTGCATGTCTGTTCGGGCGCGTGCAAATCTCCTGTCCCCCTTCGCTAACAAAACCGAGCATGCACATGTGGGCGGTCCGGGCGCCATGTGGGTGCACATCCTTGTCCCCCTTCGGCCACCAAACCGTCGACTATAGGTCTCGCCAAGGCGAGCAGCGCATGCGATGCGTTGCTAGGCGAGACCTAAAAAGCACAGAAGAATTTTTCTTTGCATCTTAAAACGATCCCTCCCCTTCCCACCTCGGACGCTCACTGGTGTTAAGAAGAAACTTACAAAAGTTTAAGCAACTCTTTAGGAAGAAACTTACAGAAGTTTGAGCAACTCTTTAGGTCTCACCTTGCTTTTGAAGACCTATTTTGTACAACATCAAATATTGGAGTATCCTTTGGGTAAGCCCATTGCTGATCATTGGTAGGCCTTCCTATCAATCCCATTTGCTAGCTTCATTTTCAGTGGCTTTCTTTCCTCTCATAGTGGTTGTCCCTCCCCTGGAGCACAGCTTTCTTACCATTATTTGTATCCGATAATCCTTTCATGGTTGATATTAAGGAACTACTTTCATTTTTCGTTTTAGAACTCCATTTAGGCACATCTCTTTTAGTGCCCTTGCCCCCAGGGATGCTTATTCCTCCCTCACATTAATGCTCCTCCCTCCAACACCTTCCTGCTTTATTTTCAAGTGACTTTTTTTTAAATAAAGAAGTAGCGCCTCTCTGTCAATATTCCTTGCAATAATACTTTTTGCTGAAGATTTGTCTAGGTGAGCAAAGAGTTCAACTACACAGGGAACAAAAACAACCTCCTCTTGAAGACGCCCCCGTTTTGAAAACAGTCCAGTAAATATCCAAACAAAATATTTAATTAACATCAGAAATTGGTCCCTAAGAAAGGGCAGGGCCAACTGTAGCCAACAAACGGTCATTAAAGTGTACAACAGCTCACTTAATCCATCAGTATACGAGTGAGCTAAGAGCCTATTGTAGCTTTACGACTGTTCACAATTCACTGCAACTTAATTTTAAGATTTTTAATAAGTATCAAACTATAAATGGAGCTTAAAATCAAGAAAGCATTTGGTCCAAAGGAGCTCTTCCCCCTCCTCCCCACACACACTTCAGTTTAACGATCAATCTTCGGGGGAAATAACATGTAAAAAGAACAGTCTCAGGCAGTGCAAGCAACCACTCCCTGTAGATGTAACAACTCCACTTTTCTGAATTAATCATACAGTTTATCATAAGGAGCGATACACAAACTGAGAAGTAACACTAGCCTGATTTTAGATTATGTCATACCTGGTGTAATCAACTTTAAGAGCTGCATATTTCTCCTTATCAGAATACAATTTTCCATGACATTAAAAAGGCTAGGCTGACCATCGAATACAGGCTTGATCATAGTGCATTTATCTCCTTCTTTCTTGCAGTTCACATTAACCTAGAGCTACTAACATTATAGGCCTGGACGGAGTTCACAGAGTTTTTCTACCCAAAACTCTGCAAAGTGACCAAAAAACTCTGCTGCGAAAAGCAGAGGTCAGCAAGCGGTGGAGTGCGTTCGGTCACGCTGCTCGCACTGATTTTTAGCTCTGGGTGTTTGTCCCCCGCTAGACAATCAGCACCAAGGGCACCATGCACAGTTTCTTTCTGCTGCTGGAGTAGAGTTTCTACGCAAGCAGCAGCTTCTTCAACACAAACTGATTGTTTCTCAACGCGTGCAGTCTCGACCGTCTGCGACCGCCTGTGTTGAGAAATCTCACTGGGAGGTGGTCTAGCATTGGATTTTCATCGCTCACGGCTGCCAACCTAATATTAGTGAGTGAGGAATAACTGAGTTTTTCGGAACTCCGGGAGCTGTGTGGATAGCAGAAAGCTCCACGAATGGAGAAGAGTTCACCACCCAGGTCTAATTACTGTAAATAGTTCAAGTGACAACTATAAAGCTCATCAGCCAGGAAGTTAAGTCCCAATAGCAAGTTTGTCCTGGGTTCAGGCTAAATAATTTATAAGCCATCCACACAGTGACTAAAATCCTCAACATAGTAAAGACTTTAGAAATTACTTTTTAGTGTGGTGGAGGAGTTACAGAAGGGGGTCACTAAAAATAGTGGGTTTGGGGAAATACTGAAAAAGCAAGGACTAGACTCCAAGGATCAAAAAAATCCCAGCCCTACATCCAAAGGCCATTTCTAGGTAAGGTAATAATGGCATATCCGGTAAGTACATGCATATGCAACGCATTTATTTCCTCTCACTCTTTGCAATAGCCATTATTTTGTGCTGTCTAAGACCTGTGCAACACCATGGTTTCACACTTCTAGCATGGCACCCAAACATTTCCTCCACATAGGCCAGCCTATAACCAGAACGTTAATTTATACTCCCAAAGGTAGCCCAGGAACAGGGGAGGGCTTTGTACCTCAAAGAGGTGTATGATACAATGTATACATTATATCAACAATTGGGAAAGAGGTTTAGGCTTTACAAGGGTTATGGAAAGTGCTATACAAGTCCAAAATAAAATACTTTTTTCTCACTCCCCTAAGTTTGTTTTCTTCCTATCTAGGTTCCCTTGAGTTCGCAGTGTAGTTATGTAGCCCACCTTTCCTTCTACTGATTTTTCTACCACTTAGCTAGGGGATATGTTTTCTTTGTTGTATTGGACAGCTCAAAGCATTTTTGGCCTCCCTTGGATTTGTGTTTATTTCTCCTGGTATCATCCTAAATCACCCAGAGTTCTCAGCAGCTCTAAAAGGTGGAAGGCTGTAATATTGTTCCCTTTCTTGATACGCTAACCGCTGTGTATGTATCTCTGCATGATTTACGAGGTTTTAATGTAGTTTTGCCCAGATTCCCATACCAGAGTGCAACTGTATACTTTACCTTCCCTTCTGTGCCTTGGATGGGCTGAAGCAAGATCTAGATTCCTGAAGATGCGTTTCTGCCTATCCATTTCTACATTAAAACACCTTCTTCCAGCTTTATGCCAGTTAAATTCCAGGGGAGGCACAGAGGGAAGGTATTAGTTCATATTGGTTCACAACCCTTTCCATTCGATTTCCCAGTAAACATTCAATGTGATGTATTTGGTACAGATTGGTCAAAATGAGGAAAAGTTATAAGGAGGTCCCCAAATCCGACATGCAAAAATATATGGAATCTTTGGAATAAACTTCCTTTGGAGTGAAGATGCATTTCATCTACCTCCCAGTTCCATAAGAAGTTGAAAACGTGGCTTTTTTTTGCATGATTGTTGTTGATTCTCTCAGTTTCTCCCCACTGGAAGTGCAGAGAAGCAGGACACTCCTCGGAGTAACAGTGCGCTATAGACATGCCTTTTACATTATATTACATTAGATATGGAATATGGGCTAGAAGGCACTAGAAAGTGAAGCGAGATGAGGGTTTGAAAAATGAAGATGGAAGAAGGCAGCAATACTGAAAAGACCACAAGAACTAAGTGCAAGAGTTGAGAAACAGTTGTAAGGCAGAAATGCAGCAAAAGAGGACAAGGGAGAATAAAGATAGGATTTCTTAGACTGTAAACTGCACAATGCGGGTATTTAGTCTCTGGAGCAGTGCAGGATTTGTGGAAACCAGCATGGTATATAGAACATTTGAGTGCATGCAACCCAGTAATGGACAGGTCTAAAGTAATTTGTGATAAGGTGATACAGCTGTAGTTTTTCTTCGTGGGGTAAGAGGTAAAATGCACGCCCAATAGGCTGAGACACGGCTGGAAGAGAATATAAAAAAAAAAAAAAAAAAAAATTGTTGTCTTGTACAGAGGCAAGTTTCATTGAAAACTGCCAAATAAGAGATTGTGGCCACAAAACTGTTTAAAGAGGCCACATATTGTTTAATGGGATTTCTTACTACCAGCAGAAGATTCGGAAACTACGTGACAACCATAACTGCAACAGACGGGTTCCTATGATCAAGAATGCAGAATCCACAAACAAAAGTTTGCCAATTTCTTTAGGGCTTAGGATACCACATCTTTTCTCTGAAGCTAGAGGCGCGACAGGACCTTGGATTCAAATACACAGCAAGAGGGTGGATGCTCAGATAAGAAGAAAATTGAATACAAAAAGGAGGAACTATGGTGACAGCTGAAAGGCACTCATCCCATGGCTGCAGGTATGCCAATCACAGTAACCTTAAGACTGTTTTCCTGTTCCATGCCTCTGACGAAATGAAGCCTGAGAATGCCTGAGGCACAAACAATGAAAACATCCCATTTATTACTTGCCCCCCCTAATGTCTCCTCTTTCCAATTGGTGGTTTACTCACTGTCGAGTGTTGTTTTGCAACCATTCTCTTTTCACTCTTACATCAAACAGAATTCACAGACTTTGCTTTTGGCCACATCTGCGCATTCACTTTTTGGGCACAGTACTTTCCCTCCAATCATTTCCTATGCCAACTTTGAGTGGGGAGGTATACAGATGCCTTTAAGAATATCTGATATTCAAAGGGTGTTTGAAGCAACACAGCATATGACGATAGCCTCCATAGGACCCAAAGGAAATGGAAATCAAAAGGGGAAGGGAGGTTGAGATGTACGCAGTGTCCGACGACTGCACTATGAGATCACAAATGGAGAAGACTGTTGTTAATTGATGTATGTAAATTCCTGACAATGAGATAAAAATAAAAAAAGTTTAATAAAAAAAAAATCACTTTTCATTTAGCCAATTTTCCTGTGAACTGATTGTTTTGTGAAATTATTTTAACCTTTGCTGTTATTGGTCCATTGTCCTTATTTGGTTCAGGTCAGTCCAATATATATTGTAATGGATTTATTTTGCCAAGGATTAAAGTGCTAATACACTTGGGAAAAAAATGGGAAAAACGGGGAAGGGAGGGAGGGGAACATAACTTCCCACTGCAACGGCTGGCTTTGCAGAGAAAGGGCTCTATTGTCATATCTCTATATGATATGAAGCCGGAGAACAAGTGTTGGGTGCCTTCCAGGGTCTGAAAAATAACACTGCTAACTATTTCTGAAGCATGTATAACAGATGAACGGCCTCTTGTTGGCTGAATAACTGCTTTTATAAATACCCAGCCAAATCGTGCTGATTTAGTCAACCTCAGAAAAATTAAAAGGGAGTCGGCACCGGCAAGAATCGAACCGGTGTTCAACTGCTTTAAAGGTGGCACTGATTCACCTAGAGAATTTAATAGTCACTGTTCTAAAAAGGCTAAATGCCAATGCATCAGCAGAAAGCCGCTGCACCCTTCATACACAGAAGGTGCTTTCTAGTAGGCCAAAGAGGCTTTATTGACCTGGTTGAGATTCTGTGCAGCCAAAAGTCTGTTTTAAATCAAAAACTTGAGTGAAAAAAAAGGTATATATTGGTCTGAAAAAAGATACAGAGAAGTATGTATGGCTGATAGCTGCCAAGTAGAGGGTTCTGAGTGACACTGACAGAGAAGCTGGAGTTGTTCAGGGTGTCATGAGGAACAGTGAGGTGAAATACCTCTAACTTGTTGGCAGCTGCTCATTCACCTTGGAATGTGATGCAATGGTCTCATACATAAGTTCAGTTAAAGGTAAAACAAGATGGAGCAAGATGTGCAAATAATGTAACCAGTTCATTTAATCTGTTAGGAACCTCAGCCTTTCATTTGTTACTTGTTTAGTATTTTGTGATATCATTTGCTTAAGTATTCGCCTTACATTTGAAGTAGAAAATATTTTTTAGCACTGGCCTAGGACAGCGTTAGTTAGCTGTGGCGCTAGCTTAATGTGATAAAGAAATTTAGAAAATACATATGGCCGTAAGAGGCTAGGGTTTTAAAGGGGCGAGGTTATGATGTATAAAATGAAGTATCAGCCAATTGCAGAATTACAATAAGAAGCAGTGAGGCGAGAATGAGAAGAGGCTGTACTCAGAAATAGAAGGTATGTAGAGGATGGATGGTAAGTAGAGTGTCGCTCGACGAAAGAAAGTATGCCAAAGTTACTTGTCCATGCAGGGATTTAGGAGTATAGTGGAAGAAAGCTTTCCGAGGTAGCAAGCAACTGGAGAATGTAAGCTACAGTAAGAAACAACATACACATAGTGCTCTGTATCAGAGGCAGACAGCATAAACATGGTTCCGAGTGTACACATTATTGAAACATTTAGAGCCCCAGTCTGCTGTGTGCCAAACCTGGGACAGCTCCTTCAACCATAGTCTGGAGTATTCCAACCTTGGTACAGGATTGGAACGTTGCACAAGGAGAGGTGGCACAGAAAAAAAAAGTCTCATTTTAAGATCTTCCCTCACTTTTCTGTAAATTATAAGATTTTTTACTCACACTAAAAAGGAGTTATTTCGCACTGGCTGAGAGTGTCTCACCAATGTGCATTAAAATGTATACAATGCAGAGCTAGATGTATACCCTGTTTTGTTGCATAATCCCTTCCAAATGCATTCTGTGTGTTTTTTTTTTTTAATGTGGCTATTGTAGTATATGCACTGTATGTATAAGCGAAGCGGAGTGATGAAGAGCTTTGGGGTCCATTTTGAACGTCCCGGGCCTGTTCCTATGCACAAGTTGGGGGTGATGTAGTTTTCCTAGACAGTGGAAGTGTATCACACTGCAGGAGGGAGGAGACCTAGACAATGAAGTGAGTACAAAAAAGACAAGGCTTCTACAGAATACGATTAGGTGCTTCCTGTCATTTGGTAGATGGTGGGGGTGAAGGGGGCTGCATGCTGTTCAGCGTGAGAAATACCTTTTAGGTAAAGCTCCCCTTTTGTCTCTTTACTGATCACTATCTTTGCGGCTGTTCATAGCCAGGTGCAGACAGTTCACAACTCTTTGTGCCTCTGTTGTCAGTGCTCCAAGCTGATGACTTCCCTGCTGTCAGGCGCATCACACTACACAAAAGCTGTGTCTACAGAGCTGCATATATAGGAACTTGAAAAGGAAGCTACACCAAACCTTCTAGGCCTGCAGCATTCTGTAAATGGCTCTGAGCCGCGCTATCCTCTCAAAACGTGGCTGTGCTAACACACTGTACCACAGCACTCCACTCTCAACTATCATAAGTCTACAAAAACCCAAATCTAAGCAGCAAGACTTCTTCTAAATGTAAATATACAAATCTATATTTCTCCAGTCCTGAACGCACTATAATAGCTCCTAATGGCAAGACTTTCAAACTGTACACCACTCACAGCAGTATTAAGGACAAAGCGTCAAAATCAATTCCAGCACAAATCACAAACTATTCCAAAACTAGAAGGTTACCATCCAGTTTTGCACCACATTTAATAATTCCTGCTTATAAAAAGAAAAACATTAGTGACACTAATTTCTCTCTGCAAGTGGCAAAACTTAGAAATTTCCTACCAGCATTGTTCTGACCCAATAACAATCACTTAGAGGATCTAAATGGTATTTCTTTAGTACGAACCTAGCCAAAAGGTACTGGAGCGCTGTACATGGTCAGAAAGATGGTTAAGACTTGGTTATTCCCATTGTGATTAGTGATTAAATCTGATTTCCCCGCCATAGTGTACAGTGCTTAATGTAGGTAGGCATGCCTTGGTACCTGCTGTTTACGACAGGCTCCTCTTACATGGTATTTAGTGACAAGGAAAAGCTGCTACTTCATGGATCATTTGCTAACCTCGTCCCCATGAGCAGCTGAACGACAGAACCAGAAGAGGAGCTAATGGTGAAGCAGGCTTGAACTCTCAGATCAGGAACCAGAAAAAATCAGAGTGGTGAAACATTTGCATGGTAGTAGTCTGGGACTCGCCTGTCTAGAAAGCAAGTTACCTTAACTATACAGTCTTCAATGTTTACTCAGCTATAAATAGAGCAGGTATGGGGGACCCGATACACCCATACTGGTATACTCACCAATATCTCAAAACTACACAGGAACCACATACACTTTCTAGGACATGGTAGATCAGCTACACACCAAAGGATTAACTGAACAGGATAAGAGGAGGGCATCAACAAATCAATGAAGAACCGAACAGGAACTCTATAAGGAAAAAACCAACATCTAGGACAGGGGAGTGGCCATCACCTACCACGGATGGACTCAATGCTAAGCTTACGCTGGAATTGCAGAAACGTTTTAGAATAGGGAGAGCACCTGCATGAACCAAACACATTATCCAGAATAGAGGAGACAATGAAAAGACCAAGGATGAACTCATCATGGTTAGAAAATAAACACTAAACATGAAGACAATTACATGATGACAGCCAACACACATCTCCACTGGGACAAGGACCTCAGTATCAATGCAGCACTGAGACGGGGAAAAAGACAAATGGAAGCAGATTTGACGATGCTAGTATTTTATCTTCTCAGCCTATCTATGTGCAGTACATAATAATATCCTGTTGTAAGCACTTGCACCATATGGCCTGTGACTTTCTATGCTGTTTAGTGATTACAGAGCACTAAAAAACAAAAAACAAAAATATATATATATATATATACACACACACACACACACACACACACACTATACACACACTAAAAAAACAAAGATCAAAGGGACATTAGGTGAAAATGTCAGTTGAAACCTACCATATTAAATTAACAAAACCACTGAAATACATCAGTTATAGTTATCTCAAGTTAATATAACTCATCCTCTAAAGTAACTATAACTAGTGCCCCCACCATGCACAGTGCTAACATAACTGCAACATCTGCAATGATGTAATTGATGAAATCAGTGATGTCTTAAAACATGTAATGAGTGATGTCATATGGGAGGTAAAAAGTAGAGCATGGCGAGGTCGCAGGTAAGTGATGTTACAGTATAGTGTGTGTTATTTTAAGTAAAACAGAGTTAATGACTGTCATATCAACCTAAAAAAACTGACCTTTGTCTTAGTTGATAAACATCACCAGTAATTATATTAAAATGTATATTTCATTATTTCACAAAAAAAGTAATTGTCAAAAAACAAATAAATTTTTATTAAAACAAAAAGCATCAACATGTCTTTGAGTCTTCCTTATAACATTTTTACGACCACAAAATGCAGCCATAAAAACAAGCACAAGAGGGCTGTGCACTCCAGCTGAACAGCATAGAGCTAGAGCTCAGAGTGCTTTAAAAAAAATATGGTAAGCTCTTCTGGGGTCATGGATTTAATGACCCTAGAGACAGTTTTTAATGTTGCTGGGGGGCACTCGCTTCAGCTCCACACAACACAATAAAATGCTTGGTGGTGCCTCTGCCCCTTCTAGGGGAACTACCAGGATTTAAAAAAAATGTTTTTTAAAAACAGTACAAATCCATTGCATGGCATTCTGTGGCTCTTCATGCTGGAGCAGTGAATAAATGAGCATCTCCTCCTACGGATTAATTATTCTCTTATTTTTTTATTTTTGTGGCATACCCCACAACATCTGCCATGTTGGATACTGCAGGGGGTGTGGCCCCATTGTCTTTGTGGCTCCCCTGCCTGTACCCATCCTGGGTGTGGCAGAGCTGGTATTGCTCCCACTCTGCAGGAGCAGCCTTCGGCACATGTACAGAAGACTTTTCTGCCTGCGCTCTTGCAGGCAAGATAAAAATAGGTGCCCTGGGGGTTAGGGTTCCCGGGACACCGTCCAAATCCAGCCCTGGGGGATTGGGACCCTGAGGCCAAACAATGGCTTAGGGAGAGGGTGGTGTGCCCCCTCCCTTTTTAATAACATGTATCCCCAGGGCTTGAGATCCCCAGGCATGAAAAAGGCTTGTAAAGGGGTGCCACATGCCCCCCTCACCGAAAATTATAAAATTGCTGATGCCCAGTTGGAGATCTCCAGGATATCGTCCTAGACCCAACCCCAGGGGATACGGTCACCCCAGCCATACAGTGGCTCAGGAAAGGGGGTGTGCATGACCCCCTTTCCTTTAAATAAAATGATGCCCCTGGTTTGGGATCCCAGGGGCCAGTTAAAGGCTGGGGGCACACTCTTTCCCCAAAAGTTACAAACAAATCTTCATGACATTTTCTAAAAACGTGCCCTTTTTGGTTCAGCTGCTGTGTTGAAAGTTTCGGGGTGATCCGTCAAGGGGAAGACGAGAAAAAAAAAAAGAGGGGTCCAAAAAACACGTTTTCTCCTTGCTGTGTTAATAGGGATTTTTCATTTTTTGAACACTACTAAGCCCGAACCACTGAACAGAATTACACCAAATTTGGCAGAAAGCTAGATATTGATCTAGGTAGCTTTTTTTTCGATTTGGTGTAAATCCATTAAGTAGTTTAAGAGATATTTAAATTAAAAAAAAATATAGATATCTGGGAGCCCAAAATCCTATTGAAATCCTGCTGAAATGTGACGGACTGTCAACATTTCAAACAGAAAGTGTTGGCAGCCATCTTCCAGAGTGCCACAAAAATTGTTAAAGAAAAAAGGGGACAGGGTAGAAATACCCTGCCCCCTATGCCTAGGGAAAGGGGTCCCACAAGGCCAAAAAACGCATTTTTTGTTTTTCAAATTTTCAGCAGGATCAGCAGATCCTGCTGAAATTGTTATTTATTTATTTATGTTTTTTTTTTTTTTTTAAACGAAGCGTGGACTCCTGGGCTTTGTTATTAATTTGCCCCCGGGTGGGCCAGGTCCTAGGGGCATTTTCATATTTCAGGAATTAATCTGCATGGGCCCCCCTCCTGGGGTTTACTAAAGTCCTGGGGACCACCACCTCCCCAAGGCTTATATTTTTAAAAAAATTGTGTGTGTGTGGGGTGGGGGGGGGGGGGGTGGCGGCTCCCGGACCACCACCTCCCCAGGCTTTGAATAATGCGGTGACCCACCCCCTAACACCCCCCCCCAGGGTCCCGGGGATCACCACCCCCCAGGCTTTCATAAAAAAGAAAAGAATATGTGGGCCCCTTCACCCCCACGCAACCCCAGGAACCACCACCAGCCTGCGTCCATACACCTCTTACAGCACTGGAAACAGTCCTATACATTCAACTTCTTGCTTCTTGCCATGCACTGCACAACACCTTTCCTGTGCCCCCCACACACACACTTCAGGCACTTGAGCATGTATTTACTAATCCATCACTACGTAAACTAGTTACTTGCTTATACACTATCATGCAACACAACACCAATCACCACCCCAGCCGCTCACTGGCGTGGGTAGAGGACACGGAGCCCCCTATTACAGACATCCAATAGTCCTTTTCTTGTGCTCAAATGGAAGCACTTTCACCCAACTATAGGCTAAGGCTGCTGCACTTCAAGTTTTTACTACACTTATAACACTCTCCCACACAACTCTTTCGTATGAGCTTGTTAGCTGACCCGAACTGCAGCAGACGAAATTCCACGCAGGCCCCTTTCATACATCTAGCCTGGCACTGCGCCAAAGTTGTGGAATACTGGGAGGACGTTTTCTCCCTCATTCTTGCAATCACAGGATACTCCCCCACCCCCCACTGTCTATTGGTGGGCCTATCAGAGACGTCCCTGAATGTAACGGACGGCTCATCGCCATGTTCCTTCTCATGGCCAAACCGAGAGTGGCCATGAATTGGAGTAGACAACCTGCTCCCACCATCAAGGCTTGGCTTCAGGATGTTACATACTGTCAGGAGCAACTCTACCCTTATGCTTCCATCCCAGGGACATATGGGAACCATTTCTGGCTTATATGAGTCAAAGAGCCTCCTCTCCATCCTTGCCTGGAGAAATCCCTTTCGAGGCTACACTTGAAACCCTTGGGTCCGCACTGCCTCCTACCAATTAATCTGAGAGCCCTATTGTTATTAATTTCCCCCCGTATTCGCTGCATATCAAATGGGCATTGTGCCTTTCTGCACTTCTATTCCAGGTCATTACATGTCATAGTGAGCTTCTAGGCTGTTATTCCGGAATGTCTTCTTTGGAATACGACAGTTGGGTCACCAAATGGAAACTGCTACTTCCTGTTACACTATTGTGATATTGTGCAACTTCTTTTCTTTCCCATTACCCTTTCTTTCTCCTGGATATTCTCTTCCCTGCTTCCCCTTCCCTTGTTTTTGGTACGTTGCAGCTGTATTATCCTACCTTCTTGATTTAAATGCCAATAAAAAAAACAAATTTTTAAAAAACGTGTTTCCCTTCCCCTAAGCGCACTCTTTACAGGTGAGGCTCGAGAACTGTTGTACCGCCCTCATCGCCGCCACCGATGACATCCGAGCCCTGATGGACAATGGAGAAACAGCGGCCCTCATCCTCCTAGACCTCTCCGCGGCATTCGACACGGTCTGCCACCGCACCCTAGTACGGCGCCTCAGCAACATCGGAATCCAGGACAAGGCGCTGGAATGGATCATCTCCTTCCTCGACGGAAGAACACAGAGAGTCCGCCTACCACCGTACAAGTCAGAGGCCTCCGACGTCATCTGCGGCGTCCCCCAAGGATCATCTCTGAGCCCCACCCTCTTCAACGTCTACATGAGCCCCCTCGCGGCCATCGTACGCAAACACAACCTCAGCATAATCTCCTACGCCGACGACACCCAGCTGATCCTCTCCCTGACCCACGACCCCGCCGCCGCCAGAGCCAACCTGCACGAAGGGATGAAAGAGGTAGCCGAGTGGATGACGACCAGCCGCCTGAAGCTGAACTCGGACAAGACGGAGGTCCTCATCCTGGGCTCCTCACCCTCCGCCTGGGACGACTCCTGGTGGCCTCCCGCCCTGGGCACCGCACCCAAACCGACAGACCATGCACGAAACCTGGGCTTCATCCTGGACTCCTCCCTCTCCATGACCAGGCAAGTCAACAACGTCTCCTCGGCGTGCTTCAACATCCTACGCATGCTACGGAAGATCTTCTGGTGGATCCCCACCGAGACCAGGAAGACCGTCACCCAGGCCCTCGTCACCAGCCGACTGGACTACGGCAACGCCCTCTACGCCGGTACCACCGCCAAGCTCCAGAAGAGACTCCAGCGGATCCAGAACGCCTCAGCCAGACTCATCCTCGACATCCCCCGAACCAGCCACATCTCCGGACATCTGAGAGACCTCCACTGGCTCCCC
The DNA here is from genome assembly GCF_964261635.1 of Lissotriton helveticus. Lineage (NCBI taxonomy): Eukaryota > Metazoa > Chordata > Amphibia > Caudata > Salamandridae > Lissotriton > Lissotriton helveticus. The sequence goes on along the minus strand of NC_136071.1, from coordinate 347,398,019 downwards.
GTCAACAAAAGAATCACCTTCCGCCTCCTCACCCACGCACACAAAGCCCTACACGACCAAGGCCCGAGCTACCTCAACAGTCGAGTCAACTTCTACGCTCCGAAACGCCACCTTCGATCAGCCAACCACGCCCTCGCCGCCGTCCCCCGCATCCGAAGAGCGACGACAGGAGGAAGGTCCTTCTCCTACCTGGCCGCCAAGACCTGGAACTCCCTCCCGACCGACCTGAGCCTGACCCAAGACCACCTCTCCTTCAGGAAGAAGCTGAAGACCTGGCTGTTCGAGCAGTAGCGGCACCCCCCCCCCCAGCGCCTTGAGACCCTACGGGTATGTAGCGCGCTCTATAAGTGCCACTGATTGATTGTGTGCTTCAAGTCTGCCCATTCCATTTCATTTGTTTGTTTGTGTCCTTTAAAAATCCTTGCTTCCACATGGATAATCTTTCCTATTTGTCCCTCCTTTTCATGATTGATCATTAGCACGGTGCAGGCCCACATTACTTGTAGCCTTCCATTTGCCCTTTTTTTAATTCCTGGCACTTTCCTTAAGTGTTTGTGCTTTGTTTGGGTTAATCAGTCTGGCACCCGCTTCCCGGCCACCGCACTTTATAGGTCATCATTGCGGTCGCTATTGCTTGTTGCACAAGTTATTTGCTACGCCTGCCCCTCACACTTCCTGCCACATTCACTGTTTCATTAGTACTGCCTCCGTCCCAATCTCTCACTCCTGCCGCCACGTTGTTGGTTTCATTTAGCACTGCCTCAGACCTTGTCATATGACGCATTCCATAAAGGTTTCACGTAAACACTACTTTGAAAGAGCTGCCACCAAGCTTCATCTTTCATCATTCAGTGTCCTGTTGCTTTCAAGACAACACAATGCATGCCTTGAGGCCCACTTTCCCTTTAAAACTTTTCTTATTCCTGCTTTCTTAAAAGAAATGTGTATTTCAGCTGGTGTACCATAGTAGCCCTGACACCTTTACGTAGCAGCCAGTTCTACAACTCGCATTCTGAGGGGGATCCTGCCCACGGAGCTCTGCTGAACTTCCTGTGACTGTGCTTCTGTCTCACACACTTCCCTCGATCCTCCCAACTCCTGTGGGAAGGCAAGCTCAATCCTCAAGGTGATGCATGCCCCGCTTAGTGAATGCCCCAGCCATGCTACTAAACTTCTACCAGGTGGGGCGAGAGCAGTGCCTGCCTGTACCCCCAAACAATGGATGGCATGGACAGCAAGCCAACTCTAGATATTGCAGAGGGAAACACTTGAGACCTGGTGTGTTGGGGACCCCGTAGGCCAGGCCGTCATTCTCTAGTAGAGCTAAGCCCGAGCAGAGCAGCACAAAGGACCCCAATCTGCAGCAGCTGAGCTCCACACTGCTCTGGAAGAACCAGTACTATGAAGTCACCTTGGCCCTGGGGAGCCAGTAGCAGTCCTGGGCATACTTGCAGCACTGGCGAAAAAGATCCGGTAATTGCCTGAGTCCTAATAAGCTAGCTAAGTGATCCCAGACAGTTGACATCTTGCTGTGAACTCCTGCTGCATCCCTTTGTACCCCAGCTTGATGTCCCCCAAGCGTGCTGTGTTTGTTCGTGATACCACATGTTATGTGCCCAGCCTCGCCACTGGCTACATTGCCATTGCACTAGAGTTACTGGTGCATGTATGCCTGTGCGCTACAGTCTAAGTGTCTGGTTCTTCCCAGCTCGTATTCTCCTAGTAAAACAGGCAGCGTGCCCATCTGCCCAGATATAGTATTTGGTGCCCCTAGACTACAGGCCCCTGTATCAAAAAAACCTGTGTGCACTAATTGCCATACACCATGCCCTTTGTATACTAACCTGTGTGTCCTGTAATCAAGTCGTAGTGTGTGATGTCAAAGGGTGCACATCCCAAATGCCCACTTATGCCCCCTGCTAAGTGTATCCAAATGCGAGATTCTGTGTTCCCAGGCTGTGCACCCTTTTCTGAGTATCAGATGAAGCTCTTGAATGTCGGCACTCTCATCCCAAAGCTGTGCATACCCAATGAAGTGGACCAGAGTACCCATCATCGTGGCACTATGATCTGGTTTAAATGTACGGGGCTCAACTATGTATCCATTGTCAGCGTATGATTCCCATAGTTTGCACCTGTGCTTGCCTTACCCCAGTTGCCCCTAGCACAGACTCAGGCCCTTACCACAGACAGTACAACACCAGACGGTTGATCCTGAAACTCAGACTGTTCTATGGGATATGTCCCTCCTTGTCCTAATTAAAGTGTGTGTGTGTATTTAAAGAGGCGTATCACGGGCTCCTTCAATGCAGGGGCCTGTGTTGGCCGCTAATTTCCACTGCTCCAACCAGGACTCCGTTCCAGCTGTCTGTTACATAAGATAAACCTGTGCAGTGCATCAACTGATATCGGTTCCATAAAGTGTGATAATGCGTTTTCATTTATTTTACATTTCAGCTGTGTATTATTTTTATATATAGATACCCGAAGGGGAAAGAACGAAAAGTTACAAAATGTTTTGGTTTATTTTTGTCACGCCTTTGAACCCGCACCTCGCTTACTAGCCCCGCCACCGTTGCACACAGCAGAACAGTTCCCTTACGTTTTTTAATGCACTTCGGCCGCTGTACACAAACACTCCACCCAATGTGATAGCATCAAGGCCGAGCGGCTCGCTACCCGGGCCGGAACTGCTTCCCTCAAACAGCGTACGCTGCACGAGGACAGCCGGCAGCACGCGGCGCTGCTGCGCATCCCAAGGACACCGGGGACTCTGAACCGAGATAAGAAGCAGAGGTTTCGAAACGTCATCAAGGCCGATTTTAGCGAGCACGCGCTCTATCCGAGGTAGACATCTCAGATGTGAAGCGCGCCACCAATCATGTCAATAACGGAAACACGACCAATGAGATGGCGTAAGGACCTCGCGCTTACTACACACACAACAGTTTCCAGTAGCATTGAGGGGCGCAAGAAGTCAGTCAGGCACTGAAGGGTGTGAAGAGTCGGGCCTGACAGCGAGGACTGAATGTTTATTTACTATCAGGTGTTTGTAAAGTGCGAAGTAGGAACCTAACCGCACCAAACCAGTCTCGAGGAGACAGCGAGGGGCTGAGGCTCGACGGGAAGTCGAGGGGATACAGAAAAGGGCTCCGAAGCAAGAGAAATAGTGGACAACGCGTTGTGAAATAGGATCAAGTTTACTTAAAGAGGAGGGTGACATCCCTAAACATAGAACGCCTTTGCCAATAGACACGCAGAACCAGGATGAACGGATCCACAGTCCTGCTTCACCTTAGCCCCATCCGACCATCACCCCTTCCCTGCTCTCGGACCACCTTCCACAGTACACTTTATGCAGGGCGCATCGCGGGGATCTGGGAATGAGCGTTATTTAGACAACGTGGGGCCCGGGAGGCCCTGGATCTGGTACACCAGCCATGAGATACTGGGCAGCATTTTTTGTGGAGTATGTGGTTAACTTACCACCTGGGTTACTGCTAGGGATGGTAGTAAGTATGAGACTTACATTCAGCTACACTCAGTAATTGGAACTGAACAGCAAAACAGGGCAGTCAAATGTAGGTTCGCCACGAGCAAGTAGGGGGGCAAAGCAACATCCGGGGATGCGAGTAATTGCCCTGCAAAGTAAGATGCTACAGTCAAAATACATTCGCAGTTTACGAGCATTTTTTTCATGTTTTCTCGTTCTTTCCAGAACTTGGTGTGCATTGAAATGGAATTCTGTTCGGTTCCCTAGAAGAATGCCAAAGGTAGCTGTTAACACTATTTTTTGAAAGTCCGAGAGGGACACAGTAGTTTTCCCTCCCACCCTACGTTCTTGTGGTTTATCTTGTTGGCCTGTGCTGGTTGACCAGAATACATAACTAATTGTACCATCCCAGTACAAGGTATGATTCTGGAGATATTGCTGATTTAATATCTAGTTGCAACCTAAGCTAAATTCTCCTAGTTACTGGTGCAAACCAGTGAGTTCTTAACCATTGAAAATGTTTGACGAGCTGTTTGCCAGATATTTGCTCCTAAGGTCTCCTCCCCATGCAGACAGTCTTGGGCTTAAAGTCTGTTCCCACCACTGGTGTCTCCTTTGCTAGAATGCTGAATGTGGGTCAGTTGGACCTTTAGCTAGTCCCTGTAAACGTTCTGGTATCCCCCCATCCACCGACCCCGGATTCCAGCTTGCCACATTAACTGGACAGTGCAATTCTGATTTTAGGACAAGTACCCTTCCAAACCGAAATGTCTCTTGTTTTGGAGGGAGATATCAGCAGTCTGGACAAATACACTGTGAGCTAACCTCTTGTCCTCACTACACGCACATTACATAGGGCCCCATATAAACTGCAGAAAATTATATATGCATCTAAAACACACTTGATTCATTTTATACACACTGGGGATGGAGGAAGGACAGCAACTAATCAGCATGCTACATTAAACAGGTTTGAACCTTCTACAATGCTGGACAATAGTGGCCCTTCCCTTAAGGTAGATCTACTAAGTGATGTGCCCTTAACCCCTTAAGGGCAGGTGTTGGCCAATGGCAAACGCCTGCACTACTTTCCCAGTGCGTCTGTCGACCACTGGCAGAAACTGGAGAGGTATATAAAAGGCCCCTCTGGTGCTCTGCATCATAGCAATTCCTTTATTTTAAGCTTGGGAAGCTTTTTATTGTCATTTACTGTAATGACAATCAGCACTCAGCAACCTCATTGCAGTAAAGTCAAAATAAAACAAGCTGATGGGCTTGTTTTGTTTTCACAGTGCTCGTGGGCACAACTCGAACCCAAGCACTGAATCTCTTGACTGGAGTTATTGTTGGAAGGAGGAAGATTCCCCCTTTTGAAGGGTACTTCTGCCCATTGGATTCATGCTTGGGGATCGCCACAGGAGCGCGGTCCCCAAGCAGGGTTTCACCACTACCCACCAGGGATAGTTGGAGCAACACCTTAGGCAAGGGCTTGTGCACCCCAAGAACCCCCTTAAAAATGTCAGACTTTTGGGCCGAAAGCCCATTAGAAAGCCCCCCCTCCCCCTCCCCGGGTACGGCAGAAAGCCCTCTAGTCACTAGGGTCTACAATATAAATAACTATAGGAGTGAGGGCAGCACATAATGGGCATGGATATCTCCACACCCCCAAAAAAATTCTAGCAGCAGTCTTTCTGCTCCCACTGAAGGGAGGATGGTGAAAATAGAGAAATAAAAACAAAATTGTCAACGTCAATAGGTCTGGCTTTAATTCACTGTGCTCAGCACAACCACAGTTACACTTCTCAACCTTTGTTCAAATGGGCAGTCTTTTACCTCTAGTGTACTGGAATAGGAGAACCAAGGAGGGTCTGCCTCCGCTGGTGTGATGGAAGATTGGCACTACTAAAAGTTGAAGCAGAGAGCTGAGCTACTCAGGATAAGTGCCAGAGAGTGCCTTGGCCACTATGCTGTGTCTTAAACAAGAGCGGTTTATTCATTGGTTATCTGTAGAGGAAAACCAACTGGGATTTAACAGAAGTTGGCAGGAGTAACGCAAGTAGCAGCTGCATTGTGCACAGGTTGAAGGTGACAATTAAGGTATTTAGGCAAGTCAAGTGACACTGCATTCCTGTAATGTAGGGTGAGATAGCTGACTGGATCACCAACTTTCACCCTTTAACTAAGAAGCAAGGAAGAATTTTCCTTAAGCCCTTGAAAAGAGAGTATTACAAAATAACTTGACAACATGAGAGCAGAAGGTAAGATCATCATTGATGGTAACATCACCATTTTAGTCATAGTAGCAGGGGCTAAAATTAGGCCAATAGCCCAGGACCCTCAATGGAGATCCAGGTCTAAGGATGGTTCTCCTGGACCAACACCTCCATTTTATATGTATTCAACTTTAAACACTTATTTGTCATAAAATATGAAAATGGGGAGAGGAGATGGCCTAACAGCTAGGGCGGTCGACCACGAATCTGGGGAACTGGGTTCGAGTCTCAGCAGTGACGCTGAACATCATGTCATTCTGGGCAAATCACTTAATCTCCCCGTGCCTAACCAAAAAAATGAATGTGTCTTCATGTAATGCACTGGTGCTATGTAAGGAGCTCTGATACCCGATTCGGGTCAAGTTCACGCTATATAAGAGACTGTAAAATAAAAAAATAAAATGATGCAAGCCATTCATTAATTTTAATGGGAAAGTCAGTCTTACTAGAAATTAAATATTAACAACATAGCTAAAAATAACTGTAAAGCCCAAAAGAACAAAATCAAGGCAACTAATAGGGTTACATAAACGTTAATAACTTCATAATACCTTTAAATTACTCAAACGCCAGTGTTTGTACTTTTAAATAGAAAAAAGTACTTTAATTAACACATAACTAAATACTAAACATACAATTACAAATGTACACAATGAAATCAAGAATTCTCTAGCACCACCTGAGCTAGCAGGTCTCGAAAAGTCCTAAATATATTACCAGATCCGCAGATCTAGTGACTTGAATAATCTATGCGACCAAACTCGCACCCTGGACACATAAAATGGTCTCAAATGATGTGATACTAGGCCAATATTTTAATTTTCGTTATTATCACATATGGGAGCACATTTAAATATGTGAGCTCAGCAGGTCTACTGTACAAAAACTCTTTTGCTCCATGTATAATACAATTATAGGTTAAAAATAGTGTATGTACACATGAAGCCTGACCTGCCTGACCTGCCTCTTAGTTCACTAAAGGTATTGTCATCGGTGCTGGGAAAGCATGATGTAGTAGCTCACTGTCATTTACACACAGCACATTTCCATTGCTACAGCAACAAACTTTCCCACTGACATGCAGTATTATTGCTAAAACTATATACCGTACAAACGTGAATGTGGAAACTGGGTTTGAACAAATATTTATCATTTGCACATCACCAAGCAAAGCGTTCTGATTTGTTCCGATCGTAATAAAATCTTTGATTCCATCACACTTTAGAATTACAAAATGCGCTTTCCTAACTACTGAAACATATTTTGAAATATCCGTACAGTTCATTTAAAAGCAATTTAAATATTGTTAGAAAATAAAACTGACATCCTGCTGCCTCTTATTTCACACTGCCCATACCCCAGCACAACTGAAAGACAGTTCCCTTTTCTTTTCTCTCTCGGACTGTAAAGTTAGTGGATTTTGTAAGTATCTCCAGGACAAAATAAGCTGCAATTTTTAAGAATACTTAAGCTGGCATTTGACCTCTGTCTTCGAATAAACTGTGACGAAATAAAAACATGACTTACAGGCATCTTTATTGCTCATTTACTTTCTGAATGAACAGAACCCTTGTTCTAAGCCAGCTCCAGCTCTCTCCCCAGACTGGGATAGTAGGCCCTAAAAATAGCTTAGCATGATAAAATCTGACTCACCATAGCAAGTGGGCAACTATATTTCTTGAGGCCTGACTAGAGCTCTGTTTAAGAAAATCTTAATGTTGAAAAATGTATGGCCCTTCCCTATGGTGTTTGTCAAGGATTTTACATGAGGATGCTCCTCTTCTTCTAGTAAATCGCAGCGTTCTCAAAGTAGTTCACAACGCAAATCCTGACTCTCAAGGTACTGAGGCAGAGTAGGCCATTGTTGACTCGAAGAGGTGTTGTAAGTTAGAAACTCAGAGTTGATTAACACACCAAAATAACGCTCAATCAATACTTAACCAATGCTTTTTCCTTAAAAAGGAAACATACTTTAATGCACATACAACTAAATACTACACACAAAACCACAAATATTTATAAGATTTCATGTGAAGTTACAAATTGGATCCCTTTCTTTCGGAGCCTCACAGACCAATCAGGGTGCAAATTACATACCCTAAAGAGCGATTATAAGGGGTATCCAACCCTGTAAATGTGGTCTGCTTCCGTTACTTGCGAGATACAGTGCAGCAATTTGTGCACCAGTAGCCTTTAATCCTAGCAAACAGTAATGCTGCTATATAGGCACAGAGGGAACTTTCAGGCTTTTCACAATCATAAAGGTTAAGCTTACAAGCTTTATTGTCAAGCCATTCAAAATATAAAATGATAGGGCTATTGTCTTTGTCACCACATTTACTAATCAAAAACAAGTCTGCTTGAAACAATGAGAAAATGGATCAGAGAAAAATGCTAGCTTTGGGCTGATGTATATAAGAGAACACTTTCTGTGCTTGACAGATGTAATAGTTCATGCGCCTATGCCTAAAACCTATTCCTAAAACTAATGTTAAACGTATACAATGTATTGTAACAATGGATGTTCGTTCTACAGGAGTTGTGGCTGTCCTAAGTCAGATCATTAATGGTAAAGAAAAAACTCAGTAGAGTTTGGTTCTAGGACTCTGTGGGGAGTGAATAACCTCACAGTACCATGCAGAAGGCAACACTGCCCTGTGTAGAGGTGAGTGAAACATTTAAAATCTTTAAATCGGAATGTTGATTCTTGAAAGTTAATTTCACAGCCATAATGCCTTGGTTGATGTGATAAGGGATGGGAAGGGCAACTGCACATTTAATTAATTTGTTATCAAGGGTAATGGAGTTACCTTTCAGTATTGGTTTCAACTCTGGACTTTAACATCCATGATAAAAGGTCGGTTTGTGGATTGTAATTTTCAGCGGTGAGGAGATGGAAAGAATTGAGGATATGGCGGGCGTAGTAGAGTTCGTGATGTCATGGATAAGATCAAAGGTTTCATAAGGCTATTAAAAACAACTACTATTTGATTATTAGTGGCATGGTGTTGAACGTGATGTGGACTTATTTCAGAGTGCCTATTCTGAATAAATAACATAAGATAAATATTGGCCGGTTCGGACCACTCCTTTTATGCCTGTTGAGTTTACCCAAGAAAACTTGAGGAAAAAGTAGCTTCTGATTTTGTGGTCTCCCTTTACCTTCAGAGATTTGCATCTTCTAATGGATTATTATTCTAAGTGGATCAAGTATGAATGTTTCCAAGTTAACCTAATCTTAGCAGTTATACATTTTTTTACAGAATATTTTCCCACTAGAAGGTTTGCAACAGGTTATTGGATCATGTAACTGAGTGAAATCTATTATCAAGATTTTCTAAATTCACATGGTTTTACACATTTGACTACTGCACTCTATTCCCCTCAGTCAAACGGCCTTGTGGAAAGGGCTAACAAAATTAATAAGAAGAGTATTAACAAACAGGGGCAGAGATGCGGTCTCAAATCTGATTCCAGCACGACCTCAAAGATTTTTAAGTCAACATTTTGAAGATGTGGAAAGGATGAAGAATGTTTTCACAAGTACCTGAACGAAGAGCGATGAGTATTATGACAAAACACCTATCAGGAAAATTAATTCTGACATTGGTAACTGTTTGAGAGTTAAGAAATAAAATATGGTGTATAAAGGAGAAGGAGAAGGAGAAGCGTGGCTCAATGGTTAGAGCGGCAGACCCTGATGCAGAGGTCTGGCCCGGGACCAGGGTTCAATTCCCGCCTCGGCGGCTCTTGGACTCAATTTCCCCGGACCTGATAATTCTCGCCTCGGTGCCTAGTCTAATCATGGGTCCCACTCTGTGACTCTGGGCAATAGCTTGCTTAATCTCCACAACGGCCCCCGCAGCGCTGTGGATGCCTGGCTTCACCTTGGGGGTGCCCAGGAGTGGGCATTTCACAGGAAAACCAGGATGGGTTCCACAGCGGTATGAATACAGCGCTACGAGGCCTCCGGGTAGAAGTGCGCTATATAAATACAATACAATACAATACAATACAATACAATACAATAAAGCTTTGTCAAAGCAGTCTGAATTTATTGTGAAGTTATTGTGGAGGTATCTAAACAATCAGTCAAGTTGAGTAACTACAACTAACTGATGGGCTAAAGGAATATTTTTTGTTGAACCTAATTTGGGGTGTGAAGTTATTTGTGTACAGACATTAAATGATAACTTCTTTTAGCATGGATTTTAAGTTCAATTAAAGATAATATTGAAAGTGACAGTGCAAGTTTTTCCTTTATGGGTCATAATGAGCACGATGAGGGCATCACTGAAAATTCACTTGAGGATTTGAACAAACAGTTGAGTACTGACTGTCAGAGAAGGTGGGGTGCCTAGTGATGTAGGCAGAAGTATTGAAAGTACCAACTCAAAAAACAGTTGGGGGTGATAAAGGGATACAGAATGATTTCTATAATTTTACACAAAGCACAAGGAGTGAAGATTCTCTCACCAAAAGGCTGGTCCATCCTTCTAAATATCTGGAAGATTATATTTGATTTTGCTTTTTAATTTCTTTGCTATTTGTTTTTACATATCTGGAAGGATGTATTAAATCCTCTCATCACATATATGTATTAGGTACTTTTGAACCATTTTATATACAACGGAGGGGACATAAATATATCCTGCATGGACACAGAGCATACCCCAGCCCTAACACCTGAATGCCTGAGAACCTGGTATCTTTACTTTTTTTTTACCCTGCCATCATGCTAATCGAGTTTATCTGCAAAGGCCTAAACCTGCATATGATAACACGAGTTACACAACCTATTTTGAGACCTGGGAGAGCACACGAACCATACCATCAAAATGGGCATGGAACTACTGTCTGTGCGCTGAGTGAGTTGCATAAACTGGTGGTGGAAGTGTACTGCAGTTTTGTGAACTATTAGTTTGACCAGATCTTTTCCGTTTGTCAAAGATTGCATTCTATTGTCCCTCTCCTTGTGTAAAGTTTCACATTTATGAGAGCACCAGGTCTTTTGCTGAAATTCTGTGTACATGTATGCAGTGAAAGTGTAGCACATAATTGGTAGTACATTTGTGTGTGGCAAGGGCTTTAGTACTGGAACCATGGAGATCCATTCTGGATGCTCCTGATTTAGCTTGCCACAAGGTGGAGGAGTGGATACAGCTTCCCCCAGGCAGTGAAAGTGCATCAACTGCATTCCTGTGGCTGAAGGGTGGAGACCCAGACACTGAAGTGAGGTAGAATGGAAAGAGGGCTAACCTTAACATTTAGTGAGGCCCTTGTTAGTAGAGCTCTGCTGATTAGTTTCTCCTTAAAACTGCCATTTGATAATGACAGAGGTCAGGGATGGAACTGTAGTTGTTCACTGTCCGGATGTTTCTAGTAAGGCCCTGTCATTTTTGCCTCGCCCCGATTACGGCTTCAGAATGACTGACAACAGAGAGGTGCAGGGATCTCACATTTCACCTTACCCTTGTTTTCGGTACTCCTGCTTAGAGACAGCCTCCCGGCTACCTGCTGCCAGAGCCACTGCCTTGTGCAAAGTCAGAGACTGAGAAACAGCCAGAAAATGAAATATGAAAGAGAACCAACCCAAACCAGTTAAGAAACCTTAGAAATCGGCCCATACCCCCTGTCTGGCACAGGAGTATACAAGTGGGTCCCCAAACCACTCCACTTTTTTCCAGTTCAAAGTCTTTCAGGATCAAGGAAGGGAGTGCTCCACAGAGTTCTCAAAGGACTGTTCTGTGACCTAGGATAGTGTATGTGTGACAGCCTGTCTCCTAAAGGTGAGGGGATATCATCTGAAGTCTGCAACTCTTGTTTGATGCCTGAAATACCATTTAACTACTGAGCGAGGGAGGAGGGTCCAGTCCCAAAAGGAAAGCCTGTCCAGAAGAGAAGTCCAGTGTATCCCCAATGTAAGTAACACCCGCAGGAAGTCAACGTAGAGGGAGCAAGTCCAGTAGTGACCTGTGGTGTGAGGCCCCAGTCTCCCAAGCACTACACGTTGCGAACTGTCCCAAAACATCAATGAGTCGCTCATCATACCGCTGTGAGATCAAAAGAATGGTACAGCTGCTAATGCCTGACCTCGAAGCAGAAGACCTTGTCACCAACAAACGCAGATGTCCTGATCGGCCCAGAGACTGCAACTTCTAAAGACACCTATGGAGGGCACAGCCCAGCGGCTGCAACTACTGAAGAAGAGTGCCCATTGCAGCTGTTCTGTGTTGATTCTGAAAGTGGCTTGTGTTGGAGAGAAAACGCAGCCCCTGCACTATGACGCTAAAGCTGCTGGAGTGGATGTGTAGAACGCATCTGTTGGCGCCCCCAGAGTTGCATCTCCAGCAAACAGGTAAAAAATATGGCCTAGCTTTGAAGGCACAAAAGACGGAATGCACAATCTGCCATATGAACGAAAGATTTTTGCCTAGGTGCAGACGTGTTAGCTAAAGCTATTTTATTATACTTATTTATGCAGCTAGCCAGTGGAGTAATCCAGAGTAACTGCACCTCTGCACATTTAAGGTCTAGACCTATTCCATACCAAGAGCTATAGACATTAGCTAACTCCTATAGTGGTGAGAGGGTCGGGAACCAGAATTGTAGCGCTTCATTGAGAATCGTAGACAAGATTACAAACCTACATCAGAAACCTATATTGAATTATGTACTATTTGGTTTGCTATCAGACTAACTAAAATATAAGCAGTTGGCTGGACAAACCATTTTTCTGCCTGCTGAATGTTGTTACGATTTTTTTTCACTCCCTATTAGCTCCCGGAGAAACTTTTGACTGGTTGTCATCACTACAATGAGAGTGAAATACGGAGGGGGTGTACTTGGTGCAGTTTGCAGAGCCATTGTAGGACAGACCCCAGAGATCCAGTGGCGAACTACCTCATTCACCACTGTAGTGGCCCAATAGCACCTACCTGCACTATGGCACCTCCAAACCATGTCTGACATGGACTCCTAGGACCTTTGTGTTTTATGTTGTGCATTAGTGTCTTTGTTTCTGCCCTGGCTTACATTGGCATCTAGTATCTGGTAATTTGCTCTCCTCCCATTACTCACCTGCCCTTCCTTGTGAGGTCATGGTGCAATGGCATGGCATTTGGGCTCCTGTGTTATTAAATAAACATGTTACACCTGGTGAAAATCTTCATTACACACATCAACAGAGTATTGCGGTCCACATTGTAAAAAACCTTCTGTGGAATCAAGGCCACAGGACTTCGGTTGTTAAAGTCATTCTTATCAAATTGTACCACTAGTTTGAACTGTATCTCTTCCTCTAAGAAACTACCAACGCCACCCAATGAGTTCCAAGTTTCATCCCGATTAGTAGTTGTCTGTAATGCCTTCGTGGCTCGTGTGAACTATCATTACCAGCCACGCAAAGGTTTCCATGTGTATTCTAAGGCAGTGCTCTGATAAAAATGTTCAAGGATCAGAAGATAAGAGTGTAGCTCTATCACACCAACATGTAGATTCATGACAAGTTAGGTTAATATCACATTACAGATAGGCACAGTAGTTAAGACAAGATTGCTTTTAATCATAGTATCTTGCTCAGAGTCCAGCCAACATGTGTTTCGTCGTATGGGGTGAAACCCACGACTTCCTCAAAGCTGGGAAAAAAAGATACAGAAAACATCATGTTGTCTTAACAATCTTGTCTTAACTACTGTGCCTACTCTGTAACGTGATATTAACCTAACTTGTCATAAATCTACATGTTGGTGTGATAGGGCTACACTCTAATGTTTGTGATCCACGGTTGCATTTCAGGGGTTTTGGATGATTGCCCCTCCCTAAGCACCCAACAAAACTAATAATTTCTAGCAACCACATAGTTGCAGATAATCTGAGAGCACCATTTCCATCCAGGGCTAATCATCCCATTTTTCCCTCATAAGGATCAGAAGATAGTTGTTAAAAATTAATTCTTAAACACAAAGGGTTTGTTAAACTTCTCTATGCTCCATGTAGCTTGGGAAAAGCACCACTTACATTGCTGAATGTTTTAAAATCACTACCTGAGCCTCGACACAGGCTTTCAGAATGTTCACAAAGCCTACCTCCTAAGTCAAAACTATGGTCATGAAACAACGTTTTTGTTTTGCCGTTCCCTCGCTATCTCAACCCAACCTCATCAGCTTTCTGAAGCTACTCTTTTGTTGCTCAACACTATACAAAATACACACACACACACACACACACACACACACAGACTAGATATACAGAAGTGCTCTCATTAATCAATTGTGGGAAAAAGAAGGTTGATTTGACCTCCGCATATTCGACCCTGCAACTTGCTGACGGCACACACATTATCACTGCAAAGCCATAGAGTCCACAGTATGAATGGGACACATGATGAAAGGTATTTTGTTTACTGTTTAACACACGAGATCTTAAAAAATATATTTTTTTCGGTTCCACATCACAGTTGTTATTCATTGAGACGGTCGCATTATTAGTTTGGTGCAGGGATTTGAAGTAGGAAAAACATTCAAACAAATAAAAGTATAAGAGGCTTCTGGTATTTAATAACCCAATGACATCGCACAGCCATACGTTCCTGCGAATTGTCCTCCATCTTCTGCTTAGATTTTTTCATAGTCTGGCATTGTGGGGGTCGCCACTACATATAAGAAACGTAATGAAAAAGGTGCCTTACGCATGCTAATAACCAGAAGCCCTGCACCGTTGCTCAATTTCTTCCTGCCAACCATTACGTTGAGTTGAAATGGATAGGAGTTAATTTAAAGAAAATTAACTGCGCCACGATGTAATGGGGTCGGGTGCTCTTGGTACCGCTGGTACTGTTCATACGGAGACACTGGGAGAAACTAGACTGCCAGCTTTGGTGCTGAAGACCAGGGTTCGAGCCTCGGGGTCGCGTCTACATCCTGCAAATCACTTACAGCCACATGCATCATTGTAACATTTTGCGATTTCTTAATTGCGAAAATTAAGGAATTGCAATTAAGAAATCGCAAAATGTTATGCATTAAGAAATTGCAATTTTTTTTGCGATTTCTTAATTTTCCTTAATTGCGATTCACAATTTGCGAACCGCAATTAAGGAATCCTTTTCCATTGATTCCTATGATTGATTGATTGATTGATTGTGGGTTTCGCGCTAGAATCGACTGCCGAAGGAGTATCTCTGCGCTGTAGACCGCTGGGGAACCCGTCCTGGCTTTCCCTGTGAGATGGTCCCTACTGGGTATCTCCAAGGTGAAACCAGGCATCCCCGGCGTATGTGGGGGGCCGCTGTGGAGATGAGGCAAGCTAATGCCCAGAGTTGCCGAGTGTGATCCCTGGTTAGAGTAGGCACCGAGGCGAGCATTATCGAGTCCGCTGACCCTGGTCCTCGACCCTGCCGCGTCGGGAATAGAACCCTGGTTCCGGGCCGTCCTCTGGGCCTAGAGGCCCATAGGAATGAATGGGAAGCCATTCTCATTTTGCGATTCGCAATTAAGGAATCGCAAAAAAAAATGCTATTTCATGGGTGGAGGGGGGGTCCCCTGAAATTTAACTTTGCAAAAATGCACTTTTGTGCATTTTTGAAAGTTTTCGCAAATTACCATGAAGTCCAACTTCATGGTAATTTACCTCTCCCAATTTGCGAATTCGCAAAAAAAAAGTTAATGCATTGCATTTAAGAAATCACAAATTGCGATTTCTTAAATGCAATCGCAATTTAAGAAGTCGCAAATTAATTGCGATTTCTTAAATTGCGAAAATAGCAAAAAGTTTAATGCATCTCAAAAAAGGGATTTGCATTCGCAAACGGCCGAATTTTGTGATTCGCACCGTTTGCGAATGCAAAAACCCTTGATGCATGTGGGCATTAATCCCCCTGTGCCTGAATGTGTAATGTAAATACGGTGCTCCTGTAAAGCGCTCCAATACCTTCGGGTCAAGTTCGCGCTATATAAATATGCAACAAAAATAAAAGTCTTCCACATAGAAGCCAGCAGGCATACAGAAGCGCGCCCTCGCTGTGCACCGTCAGACAGGTTGTAAAAGTAACTGCAGCCAATTCCTGCCCCTTTCTTTTCACGTCAAACCCTCGGTGAAATGTAGTTTCCGGCATTACACTTGCTATGTGAATTTCCTAAAATGTCTCCTGGTTGCGTAATTGAGGATCGTTTGCCTAAAACACGGGAACGACTACCGATCAGAACGCTAGTGGCGCTTGTTCGAGGCACTTGTGTTCTTCTTGCACTTGAGCAAACATGCGTCTTGGCATCCAGAATGCACACAATGACTTCTTCACTTTGTAAAAAAGACCAGAAAGGCAGAATGGTTGAACGTTAATGATCTATTCTGAGTGCTAAATGCTGTACTTCAATTTTGCTTAATTTCCTAACATTTTGCATAATTAAGCAAAATGAAATTCTGTGAATTTCGCACAACTATTTGCCATTGCAGAATCACCCGCTTATGATTTCCGTGTCACTCCCGTCATCACTCCTTTAACGGATGCATTTTGCTCCATAAGTGCGGGGAGCAGGGGCCGAGCAGCAGCGCAGGTGCTCCCAATAGCCAGGTGGGTATAAACTGTCCATCAGTGATGGGAAAAAACGAAGGCCTTGAATTGGTTGAGGGCATTTGTCTCAGGATGGAACACTGCCCAGCTGCCCGTTGGCTGAACAATTAAAGAAAGATACGATAGTGGCCTTTTCACTCGGCACCTGTGCTTCTCCGTGAGCCGCCACTAGGCGCGAGGCAGCGCTGGTGGGCGCGAGAAGCGACCTGGTCGGTGGGCGCGAGCAGGCTGCTCGGAGCAGGCTTCTGTATGTGCCGCGCTCGTTGCGAGTGTGAGCGACGCCACATCTGGGTTCAGTGGGTCTAACTGAAGCTTGAGAAAACTTTTACAAAAGCCGAATGGACTAGCATTGCCACGGCTCTTCAATAAATCCCACTTTGATAAGGAAATCAAGCACAGAACCTTAAACAATCCTTAACGATGGACGCCAAAATTCACATTATGGGATTACGTAATCAAGCTAAATAGACACAGAACGCATGCCTGTGGGAGAGGCCAGCTAACGCTTAGCCGATTAAAACTTCAAAAGTTGAAATGGAATTAAACAGATTTCTGAATGTATAAAGCGCTAAACGGATTGCCCATGCCTTGTACGGCCTAACACACAAGTATAAGGGAACACAAGTTAAAGCTGCGCGGATAAGAAAGATCTGCTATTGTGTCAAAAGGCACCTTTGAATTCGGGAGGGCCCGTATTACATACATTGTGGGTCAGCGTTTTTAATCTGCCGATTTTGGATTCCATGGGGAATCTTGTAATGACAGAACAGCACAATAAGAGTTTTGATTCCTCTCCAATCACACTTGTTAGTACTGCCCAATTTATATTTTATGTTCACAATACCAGTATTTCTAAGAACTCTGAATACTGGTAAAACTGAGGAACACCACACGATCCATCTAGAAGCAAGCAATGGCATCGAATGGATAAGAATAAAACAACTTGGTTGACGGTCTACTCTGCCAATTGCATGTACCCGAAATAAGGTTCTGAAGGATTAGCTTGGGTAAAGAGGTTGAATGGTCTGTCCAGGCTGCTAGCTCTGGGGTCACCCACAGTCTGCGCCAAAAAGTTATCGGTCTACTCCCGTCTCGTCAACAATGGGTCTGATTCCTACGTCCAAGGGTAGGGGGATGAGTGGGGTACTTGGCGGAAGACCCAGCTGCTGTCTCATGAAATTATGTTCTGTTTTGGACAGTGGCCCCCTAGTTCAGCCCCATACATTGCCGCACACCTTGCTTGCACTTTATATATCTCAGCCACCGGGGAACTAAATTCACTATGCTTTCACTTTCAGTGGTGCCTGTAGTATATTCAATTATGTATTTATGTGCAGGTTTTCCTTGAACATGGAATCTCAATACGAGTGTTCCTCGTGCTTGAGATTCCATGTTGCCTAGCACTGTGTTGGAACTGTAGTAGTTCTCCTGTGGTCACTTGGGACCTGGAGAGCTACATAGAGGGTGTATACATCTTTTTCTATGGAATAAACTTGCACTTGAAGTCTACCGCTACAACTGGTTTCCTGTGCTTATTTGAAGACTATTTGAAGACTCTACACCTATTTTGGCAACGAGTGACCGGAAGAAACCTACAAAAATACACTTTATTCTACTGTGAAGATTTCATGCTATTGCCACAGATCGGAAAAAAAGGAATCTATTACAAGACTTTTCTTCATGTGTGTTTCAAAGGAACCTTGATGACTTTTTCGCCGCTGGATTGGTAACTCTTGAATCAAGTGAGTGCCATCAAGCTTTGTCGGGGCCTTGGCTTTGCGCAAACTCTTACCGTTATTGCCATTCTTTAAATACAGCTTGTGCTCTCAAGCGTTCCACTGCGCGCTTATGTGAAGGCTTTGTTGCTCCGCTGCGCGTTTGGCTGCTCTACACACGCGCCGCAGCGAACGCAGTCACCCGCCTCTGGACTGTCATAGAACTCCTCTGGGCATCCGTACGCTGTGTGATTGTACGTGACCCCAGAAGTCAGGGGGGTCACGTTATGTGCCGCCATCTTGGATTCTGGATGCATCGAGTGTCGTTCACTCATAATTGACTTAAATACAATCGGCGTGTTAAGTTGGTTTTCGGCAAGACCATATTTACTCAGGGTGTGATCAAGGGCACGAGTTGCTCGAAACGCGTCGACTGAGAGGTTGAATAAAATCTCCCTTACTGCAGCCTTGGGTCCGTGTCTTCATTACAGGAAGCTGATGGTATGAAGATTGCGTTATATATATATATATATATATATATATATATATATATATATATATATATTCACTGAAAAAACCATAGGTTTGACACCAGTTATAGTCAGCTGGAAAGTTTACCGACATAAAACCATTGAAATTCCCACGCTATAGTTAGTTGGACTCACTATAACTTGCGCGCCTGCAATGCACTGCTGATGACGTCACATATTACATCACTCATGACATGGTCAGTGACATCACTCATGACATCACTGATGACACCATCCAGTGAATGTGTGTCTTTCTGAAAAATAAATATGTTTTATATATGTATATGTAAAGGTCGATGGAAGAATAAATGTTTAAATAAGTGTCTAAATGGATGGTTTTTTTTTTAAAATTGATTGGTTAACTGGCTTATTAAGTGCATCTTAGCGAATACATATTAGTGAGTAATGTTTAAATATATGTATCAGTGTTTCACTTTGTGTACAAGTGGCTGCATGGGTTGGTGAGTAGCTACATGTGTGTGTATATGGGTTATTAGATGTTTTTTTAGTATCAGTATGAGTGTCTGTATGGTTTGGTGGGGGTATTACTTAGCACATAGATGCATCAATGACTGACTCACTGTTTGTATGTGTTTTGAAGACAGCATATGTGCAGGACTGTATGGGTGGATGAGTGTGTATATGTGTGTGTTACTGAGTGAATGACTGTCTCACTAGTGTCTTTATCAGTAACTACATATGTTTTAATCTAGTATATGTGTGTATTGATGTATATAAGTGAGTATATGTGAGAGTGAGAGATTGTAAGAGTTCCTGTTTAAATAAGTATGTGTTTCTATAAGTGATTGTTTAAGAGAGTAATTATGTGTAAGTTTCCTTAGAAGTAAGGTGGTAGTGTGTGTATAGCTGTATATGCAAATAAATGGATGTTCAATAGTTTATTTGCATGTGTGAGTATGTGTGTGAGTAACTTTTGGATGACTGTCGGTGTGTAACAGGATGTATAGGTGTATCACTACATATGATGAGTGAGTATATGTATGAGTGACTATATAGAACTGTTGGTGAATGAGTGGATGTGTATATAGATGGTGGAATTACTGAATTGGTTGTTGTAACTGGTATGGGTATCTCCATGTTTTTGAAAATTTTAGTTTCTATTTTTGAATATGTGTTTCAAGGGTTACATTACACTGAAAGGGGGTCTGTCACTAGGATGGTGTCATCAGTGATGTCATGAGTGATGTCACTGACCATGTCATGAGTAATGTAATATGTGATGTCATCAGCAGTGCATTGCAGGCGCGCAAGTTATAGTGAGTCCAACTAACTATAACTTGGGAATTTCAATGGTTTTATGTCAGTAAAATTTCCAGCTAACTATAACTGGTGTCAAACCTATGGTTTTTTCAGTGAATTTAATAGGTTTTTTAAATGCTAATTCCGAACTATAACTGGTGTGAAACCTATGTTTTTTTCAGTGAATTTCATAGGTTTTGTAAATGCTAATTCCTAACTATATATAGGGCCTCAAACCTATGTTTTTTTCAGTGAATTTCAAAGGTTTTTTAATAGCAAATTTCTATAGCTATGAAATATAATATTTTTTATAATGAATCCTATATTGTATATTTATGTAATATTATTTTTTTAATGTATATTGTTCATGTTTATTTTTTATTTTTGCCCTGGAGCGCTCCCGGTGTGCGTACCGGTGAGCGCACGGTAAGCGCAGTCTTGCGGCGCGCCCCGGTGCACGTACCGGTGAGCGTCCCGTTGACGCTATTTCCGCGAACGAAAACATCATCGTGACGTATCGCGTAGCCGCGTGATGCGTCTTATGACGCACGGCGTAAGCGCACCCGTAAGCGCACCCGGAAGCGCCCGAGCGTATACGATCGCGCTACGTAAGCGCCCCCGGGGCGCATAACGTAAGCGTGTCGGCTCATGTGACCTGAAAATAACACTTTTCATTGGTTCAGAACAGTTTTTTTTTTCCAAATGATGAAAGCCCCCACCTTTTTTCCTCATTCTCACTTTGTACTTTGACTGAGGAAGACCTTTTTGCAGACCTGTTTGTAGTAAGTGAGAAATGGCTACAGTAGCAGCAGCAGCAGGAGCATCTCAACCACCACCACCACCACCACCACCACCACAGGACCACCACAACACCACAGTGGTGGTGAAGAAGAAGAAGAGGAGGAGGAGGAGGAGGAGAGGCAGTTCCTGCCTGAAGATAATCCCCCCTATAAACCCAAGGAGGACTTTGTGTGGGACTTTTTTAAAATCCCAAGGGGACTAAAGAAAGTAAATGTTCCAAAAGTCACATGTCTCATCTGTGGCACTGTACTTTCCAGGGGGAACCCTGCAAAAAAGTATTCATTTGGCAACAATACAATGATTCGCCATATGCAACGCAAGCACCCAAACAACTATGCTGCGGCAGAGATCAGAGAACGGACAAGAAACCCTCCCCAATCTTCTCCCAGCACCTCCAAAAGAAAACAACCCACTCCATCGGGTCCAGAGACAAGGGAGATGGTCCCAAATATCCAACCCCAGTTTGGAGATTATAAAATACTTTGTATATTTTGCGGGACTACAATTTCCTATGGAGCGCAAAGTATCAAACTGATCAACCGTGCTGGAGACAACCACAACTGCAAAAAGAAACCTTAATTTTTTCCTGATTTTTTTTGCTCCAGTTGAGCAGTTTACAATTCCCTGTTTTTTGTTTGTCCCCATAAAAATTACAAAAAAATATAATATTGTTCATAAAACCCAAAAAAAGTAAAAAAATGTTCAAAAAATATATAAAACAAAAAGAATAAAAAAACAGTTCTTTTTACAACTACCTCCAATTTATAAAAAAATGCTACATTTTTAAAAAACTCTGTCATTCTTTTTTCTCCAGGGTACGCGTACCGGTACGCGCACCGGGGCGCGCACCCAAAAAAAAAAGAAAAAAAATTAATGAAGGTGTGAGCATGAGGGAAGGGGACAGAGAGAGTGATGTTAAGAGAAAGAGAGCTAGAGGGAGCAACACAGAGGTACTGTGTAATAGATAGTAAGACAGAGAGAAGGTGTAAGAGGGTGTAAGTGAGAAAAGGAAAATGAATAAGGGAGTTAATCATTACTCACCTTTACAAATGCTTTGGGAGATTGAGAACAGTGTCAGACACACACACCAATATTTCTTTAGCAGAGCAAAAAGGTATGCACTCCGAGCACTGCAACCATGAATGGCACAGAAAACCTCTAATTCTACACACTTATCCCTCATGTTAACCAATTAAAACTCTTCCCTCACTATTTCCAAACCAACACCCTCCCCCCCCTCAGCCCTTTCTGCCTGTTAGCATAGAAACTCCCTCCTCACTGAGCTCTCAGGTTTAAAAGTTTATTCTACAATGTTGCAAATGAACTCAGCAAGGATGTTTGACCTCTCAATACACCAGCTTATCCGGTGCAATGTTTCTTTAAATGACTTTTTCTTAACCATTCAAATGACTTCTTTCACAGAACAGAACCATGCACCCTAACTTTCAGTTTTCAACTATCTGAATCCACCAATCATTGCTTGTGATTCAAGAGCACTGAAACTCCACAGTTTTTTTTGCAAACTCCTACTGTTCCAACTGCCATTTCATTCCCACACTTCATCTGACTGCACCAGAACCTCCTCTCATCATGTATTCTGTCTGGATTATTGGACATAGCTACATCCACTGGGCTCAAAGGTACGCAGCTATCAGAAATTTTCACAACCTTGATTTACCAAATGTGGACATCAAGTGGATTGGCCAGAGAGGATTGAGATGTCACCAATTGATACCATTGGTGAAAACCTTTTTGCATCTGCCACACCTTGACCTCATAATTATGCACTGTGGTGGAAATGACCTAGGCACTTTGACTGGAGTAGGTCTGGAAATGCTTTTAAAGGACACCTTTGGGCAATTGATGGCACTTTTTCCACAAACTGCCTTGGTATATTCCAATATATGCCAAAGACAGAAATGGAAGTGGTCCAACCAATTTTGTCCACAATTTGAGAAAGCACGGAAACATGTGAATAAATCTGTTTCTGCTTACATGAGAGACTATGGAATGGGTTCAATATACAACAATAACTTGCATTACAACATGCAAGATATCTACAGAGGAGATGGTGTGCACTTCTCAGATGAGGGGAATACAATATTCCTCCTGAATTTAAGACTGCGCATTGGAACCTACTTGTAGGTACCTAAATCAGCCACAGAACCCAAAAGCTCTTTTCAGGGCTACCCTACCTCTGATCACTCAAAATGATTATTTTACTCTAACTTTTTTCACTATTTTTCACCAAAGTACGCTCCCCGGTACGCTCCCCGGTGCGCGTACCGGGCGCTCCACCCGCGAAATAAAAAAAAAAATGTTGGGGCCTATATGGGCCTCCTAAGCCCCCCTCAGAAAACCTAGGGGGTCAGGGGGTGTCTACCATGCCCCCTTTTACCCATTCCCAACGTTGTTTGTCCTCCATCTTGTGTCTCAATTCTACCGAAACACAAGATTGCGGACTCTCGTAGCGCTGGTTAGCGCTCCCAAAAAATTTTGGAAGTTAATTTGCATAAAAACCACTCGAGAGACTTTCACCAAATATAGAATAGGCCCTACTACATACCAGTTTCTACCATTTTCCCAAATTTGGTGGAATTCCATTGAGCCATTTGGGCTGTCTAAATATCCTGAGGTAAATTACATGACAAAAACACATATGAAAGTGTTAGAATTTACAACCAATTAAAATGTTACTTTCGTTTTGTATTTTTATGTGCTGCCATTTGATTGGTTATGTACATGAATATATATGAAAAATGAGAGGGAAACACAGCCATTTTTACTAGTTCTACCTGAGGTACATTTATAAAGGATTTTCTCTCAAAACTTCAACTGCTTTCTGAAAGGTAAGTTGTTAATTTGTAAGGGGAACTATGTTGTGCACTTTAAGTTAATTTGGAAAAACGTTTTCTGTTAGTTATTTACTGTCCCTCTGTTATAGTTATAGATTGAGATAGGCTTCTCTGTTATAGTTATGGATTGAGTTAGGCTTCTCTGGTATAATTATGAATTTACTTAGGCTTCATCACATGCACTTTTTTATATTTCTACTTCCTGCCTGATACCATACACTGCCCAAAGATAACTTCACTGTTAAAAACTCAGAAGTACCTGTCTGAACTTAAACCCAACAGTGCCCTAACTCTACTGATATAGTTATTTTTTATGCAATTTACAGCAAGAAAATGGAAGGTAAAGAAGAAACCATTAATATTTCTTTTGAAATTACGGACGTGGACATTCTTGAAGAAGATTTTCTTGACTTGGATTTCATGGATGAGTCTCTGGGCCAAGAAATAATTGACTGTATAGAAACCATTGAATCATGCACTCAAAATTTTGAGGAGATTCCAGATAATCAGATGTTGGAAGTTCTATTAAATTATGAAAATTCTGAACAATAAATTTATATTTAATAATTAAAAATTGTTTGAGACATTATTCATTTTTATATGTAATTCATGAAGTAGTACCAAAATGATTATAATATAAAGTGAGACTTATAGTATACTGTGCAACTTTTTTGTGTTACATAGTAAGTTTGCTCATAGTTACTTCCTTTCTCCCACTATATTATCTCCAATGTGTATTTGACATCTCTTTTTCATCTCCTGCCTCCTTTCTCTCACTGTCTGTCTCTAATGCACCACATCACCGCCAATTTTGTGTAGATTCAGAAGAGAGTAAAATGTAATACTTGAAAACATCATAAGGGAGCAGGGTAGACTACCCATGATCCCCTAGGCCTTCTCAGGGAGAGCTTAAAGGATCTGTTTCTGCTTTCCCGACAGACTATGGTATGGATTCCATATACCACAATAACTTCTGTAACAACATGCAAGATATCTACAGAGGAGACGGTGTACATTGAATTTAAAACTCTGCATTGGTACCTACATATTGGTACTTAAATCACCCACACAACACAACAACTCTATTCAGAGCTACCCTACCTCTAAGCACTTTAAATTATTATTTTACTGTTTCACTGGGTTTTCCCCATGGTACGCTCCCCGGTACGCTCCCCGGTGCGCGTACCGGGTGCTCCCCCGTGAAAAATCGAAAAAAAAAAAATTGCCCTTTTATGACCCCCCACATCAAACCTAGGGGGTCAGGGGGGGTCTACCCTGCCCCCTTTTGGTCATTTCCCCCTTTGTATTTGCCACCTCTTGTGTCTCGATCCTACCGAGACACAAGATGGCGGCCGCTCCGGACTGTTTGGAATGTTGACATACACCCGAGAGCCAATCAGCTTTCCGCTCGCGAACTCGCGTAGCGCGCTGGAGCGCGCCCCATGCGCGTACCGGGGCGCTCATATAGATATATATATTTTTTTTAACCTAAATTACTCAAAATCCACTGGAGCACATATCTTGAGACATAGCAAAGGCACATCGGGCTACCAGTCCCTACAATTTTGCCAAGTTTGGTGGAAATCCATTCAGCCGTTCGGGCTAAAAGTGAGTCCAACCGCCCTATAGAAATTAACATGGGGAAAACATGTTTTGGGACCCCCCTTTTATCTCGGCCCCCGCTTGACGCCCCTCCCCCCCCAAACTTTCAGGGAAGGAGCGGAGCTGGCCATTTTGTTGGAGAAATTCAGCCAATTCCATCAATCGACGCCAAAGTTATTCCAAATAGAATGTTGTGGATTTCCTATGGAAACTAGGTCCTAACTATAACTACCTACTGGCGACCGCCAGTAGGATATATATAGATATATATATATATATATATATATAAACACACACACACACACGCTCTGAAGCATACAAGAAAGGAACCTACAAAAGGATACTAAAGGTATTTTAAAAAAGGGTGCACGTATACAAGACAAATCATTTACTAAGGGTATTTTACAAAGGGTGCACACACCTTAGTGTTCATTTAAAAAAAAAAAGCTGTGCAGTTTATTATTTAACATGTCTATTGAAGGAAATTTAGTGGCCCAAGGAAACACGCAACCTATGCAATTGTCTTCTCCGAAAGAGTGTTTAGCTGCACCTGGTGAACCTGCAGTTAAATAGAACCAGTGGAAAGATTATTTTTTAAACTACATCGCTAATTTCGAAGATGTTAGTGGTACATTTTCTCCTGAAAGTAAAAAAAAAAAAAAAAAAAAAAAAAGAGTTCTCGTGTACTGTTTAGGTCCAGAAGGTTTGGGCATTTATAATCAATTACAAAAGCAAGAAAGACCTATTAACGATATTGATGTTTTCAAGTGTGCTATGATGGACCTTGATGATCATTTCACGCCTGCTGTCTCTATTGCAGTCACACGTCATGCTTTCTTTCACAGGAAGCAAGAGAAAAGTGAAAGTATAGAGAATTACGTGGCTGCTCTCAAACATATTGCCAGTAGATGTAGATTTGGTGTTATTCATGATGAACTGAATCGCGACCAAATTGTCATGTACACTAAGAATAAAGCTATACAGGATAAACTTTGGGTGGAAGGAGAAAATTCACTTAAAAATATTATTGCTATGGTTAAAAAAGCTGAACTCTCCGATCGATGTGCTAGAGCTACACTTTCTCAAGAAAAATCTCCAACTGAAGTTGTAGGGAAAATACCTGATAACAAGCAAAAGAACTTCATGAGTAATGACAAGTTTAAAAACCTAAGGAAACAAAGAAAAAAAGGAGACTTTGTCGACAAAGAAGAAACGCAAAGTATGCCTGTTATAGATGTGGTAGTTCATCTCATTCAGCAAGATTTGATAGCTGTCCGGCAAAATCCACAAAATGCTTAGAATGTGGAATTGTCGGCCACTTTGCTAAAGTGTGCAAAAGGAAACAAAAAAAAACGATTTCCGGTGTCTCAGAAAGTGGCAAGTGTAAAGGACAGTGATGAGGATACCTTATCCAGTGAGTTTGAAGAGTTCTCAAGTGATAAGGGTATCACTCGCAAAAGAGTGCTGTTAAACATTTCAGATGAGGATACCTCTAAACCACTATGTTGGATGATTGGTGGAGTTGAAATACAAATTGCAGCAGATTCGGGCTCACCGCATACCATTGTGGACCAGTCTGTGTGGGATAAACAATTTGTTAATCAGATTGGTGGTTCTCTAGAACCGTAGGACATTTCACCAGAAAGTTATACTGGAGAAAAGATTGATATAGTTGGATTTAGAGCTTTAATGTTTAGATTCAAAACAGGCATGCTATTTGTAAATTGTATGTTGCTAAAGAGGGTCCCTCAGTTCTGAGATGGAGGGATAAAACAAAAGGCTTAATATTATTCTTGATCCAAACAGCAAGGAACAAGTGTTGGTTGCATGCGATGGGGAGAATACCAAAGCATGGGCTTCGCAGGAATTCCCTGAGGTGCTTTATGGCAAGATGGGAAAGTTAAAAGGTTGTTTCCATAAAATTAGATTTTAAAAAGGCGCTGTTCCAAAAATCCACAAAGCTCGCAATATCCTTTTCATTGTGAGGGATGAAGTTAAAAAAGAACTAGAAAAATTACTTGATTTGAACATCATTGAGCCAGTGGAGACTTCTGAGTGGATTTCTCCATTGGTGGTTGTACGCTAACCCAATGGAAAAGTTTGTGTGTGGACTTGCGCTGGCTCAATGGTAATATAATCGTTGATCAATTTCCGTTACCAAGAATTGACGAGATGCTAATGTTGACAAGGAGAGCAAATCATTTTTTACTCTGGATTTAACTGCAGCTTATCATCAGGTAATGCTAGAGCCGAACAATAGACACCTAACCACATTTTGTACACCATTTGGGTGTTTTCAATTTAACCGCATGCGTGCGGCGGTTATTTTTGCGCTGTGCGGCTTTTTTCTAAAAGCCGCGTTACATGACGAGCTCAGCTCATCATCAGCGTGCGAGCGGCACAACTCATGACGAGCTGAGCTCGTCATGAGCAGGCAAGGGGTTAAAACTCATGCCTTTCATATTGGCGTGCGCAGAGGCGGTTTTCCAAAGGATAATGTTTCAGTTGTTTAACCATATTCCTGAGGTTGTCTTCTTCCAGGAAGACATTCTTGGCATGGGCAAGAATACCGCACACCATGATGAAATTCTAAGGAAGGTCCTTGGTATTTTGAGAGATAAAGGGCTAGCTGCGGAAAGCTCTAAATGCAAATTTGCTGAGAAAAAAGTAACACACCTTGGGCATGAGATTTCTGAATAGTCCTAAAGAAAAATCAGTGGATGCTATTACAAAAGCTCCCGCACCCAAGAATAAGGAAGAGTTACGTTCGTTCATGGGCTTAGCAGAATTCTATGCAAAATTTGTACAAATGTTTTCCCACAAAACACACAAGATGAGGACTTTAATGAAACATAATGTTCATTTTGAATGGAATGAAGATTTACAGTCTTGTTTTATGGAAATAAAAAAGGCCATTGATAATGCTCCCATTTTTCAAGCTTTTCACCCATCTGCTGACACTTTTATTACCACGGATGCTAGTGGTTCTGGGTTAGGTTGGGTTTTATCACAAATGTCTGCACAAAGTAAGAAGGTTATTATTGCTTTTGCGTCTCGTTCTCTATCCCCCACAGAAGAAAAATATTTGGTGCTAGAGAGGGAGACGATAGCTTGTGTGTGGGCTATGGAGCATTTTCGGAAATTTATATGGGGCAGGAAGTTCACTTTACGCTCAGATCATAAACCTCTTACGAAATTACTAACTACGGAGGGATTATCTAGAGCTTCCGCCAGAATTGCTTGTTTCTCTATGAGATTACTTGATTTTGTATATGATGTGCAATATTACCCTGAAGACAAAAATGTGACTGCTGACTTTCTCAACAGAATGTCGTTATCACGCCAAGAAGTTGAACAAGATCCAAGGTGTGATTATTCTGTTGCAAGTATTTTGGATGAAGGCAGTTCTTCGCGCATTAAGAAGGAAGAATGGACGGATGCCTATCTTAAAGATAAAGTTTTACTGGAGGTGAAAAATAAAATTACTGATGGTTGGGGTAAAATGCAGAGAAAGGAGTGTAAGGATGATTTAAAAGCCTTTTGGGAGGTTAAAGATGAAGTCAGTTTGTGTGGTGAGTTTATTTGCAGAGGCGAAAGAATTGTTTCCCCCAGTGATGTCAAAAGTAAACTCGTGCTCTTAGCACATTAGGGTCATGCAGGTATTTCAATAACCAAACGCAATGTGAAAATGTTGTATTGGTTGCCTAGGATTGACTTAGAAGTTGAAAGGTTTGTAAGAAATTGTGCTGATTGTGAGTGTGCTGACAAAACGTTAAACACTTTTAACCCTCCTTTATTAGGAGCCCCCACCTTGAAGCGAGATTTACTTCGCCAGGGTCGTTTCCACTGCATGACACAGCGCCGCTGTTGCTAGGCGCTGGTCACTTCCCCTAGCAACTTGATCCGCCATCTTGGGACGGGGAAGGCTCGTGCTGCAGATCTCCGCCCCTCCCACCCTCCTCCCACACCTCTAGATGTATTTAAACCACCGACCTGCCCGTCCGCGCCAAAGGTAAGCCCGTATGCGCCCGTCCGCGCCTGGACCGGGCCCAGGGCCACCCCCCCTGGTCTTCATCCCTTACCCCCAAGAGGGACCTATACATCTAACCAGCTTCGGGACTGGCGTCCCCCTCAAGACCATTCTTGCACTATATTTGATCCTAATCTCCTTACGGGAAATTATTCTCATTGTTGCCTGAACTGCTCCGCACCTATATCATATTACCAGGAACACCCTCGATGTAACCCCAATAAAACTCTGAGCTCTTATTCAATAGCCCTCATTAATGTTCGATCTCTCGGCAAGCATCGACAGGAAATAGCCGAACTAATAGAGGACAAAAAGCTAGATTTACTATTCCTGACAGAGACCTGGATGGACAGCGCCTCTGACCCGGATTTAGTCATTGCTGTTCCTCACGGGTTTTCCATCTACAGATTGGACAGACAACGCAAGAAAGGGGGTGGGATAGCAATAATTGCCCGCGACCGATATGCGGTCAGAACCAACGCGATACCGCTCCTTTCTTGTGAGGCTCTTCAATTTTCCATTAAACTGACACCTTCGGTGAATTTCAAAGGCATCCTCCTTTATCGTCCACCAGGGCAAAGGTCTGGATTCATTTCCGATATCAGTCCTGTCTTGGAAGTGTCTGCCCTCGATAGCTCCTTTACCATCCTAGGCGACTTCAACTTTCATTTTGATAAAGCTGAAGATAACGACACAGCTGCCCTCTTGACAGACCTGACAACTTTTGGCCTTTCCCAGCTGGTAAAATCCCCTACTCACGAAGGAGGCCATATTCTTGATGGCATCTTTACAAATTTGAAGGACTTACAGGTCACCGACATTTTTCCCCTTACTTGGTCAGACCACTATGTCATAACGGCCTCATTGTCTACCTACGACACTGGAGCAATCATGTTTCTGGCCTGGAATGACATCAATAGCGACAGTTTAGAATCACTCTTGACCACTTCCAATCCACTCCTTTCACAGGACCCTAATATTGCTATCACTCAATTTAATGAGTGGGTGGGCTCCGCGACTTCTGCTCTGGTTCAGGCCAAACAATGTTCTCGTAACAGATCCTCCCCGTCAGCCCCCTGGTACTCCGAGACCTTAAGGACACAGAAACAGTTGTGTCGGAGGAACGAAAGGCATTGGCGCAGACACTATTCTGAAGAGGCCAAAACCAAATATAAAGAAACGGTGACCAAATACAAACTCATGATTTCTGAGGCCAAGAAGAAGTTCTTTTGTGAGAGAATAGAACTTTCTAAAAACTCCAACAAGGCCTTGTATGAAACCACCAAACAGTTAGCAGGTTGCTTGCCCAGTTTACAACCTCCCCCCTCCCAATCACTTTGTGATGCGCTGGCAAACTTCTTTTTTAACAAGGTCAACGATATTTATGCAGCCTTCGCTAATGGTGTTAAAAACTCTCCCAAAACTACCCCTGAGTCGGTTTGTATCCCTAGGACTAGCCCCTCGCTCCCCCAGTTTACGGAGGTTTCCATAGCTCAGATTAGGGATATTATGTCCTCCATTAAAACAGGCTCCGCCCTTGACCCCTGTCCCTTTAAAGTATTATCCCCAGTCACCGAAGTAGTTCTCCCAGCCATTACCACCATCTGTAACATCTTGATCAACACAGGTATCTATCCACCAAACTTGAAAAAAACTCTAATAAAACCATTGTTGAAAAAACCGAACCTCGACAGGGATGAACTCAAGAGCTATCGGCCCATTGCCAGCCTCCCAGTTTTGGCGAAGATCATCGAAAAGGCTTTGAATACCCAACTTTCAGCCTTTATAGAAGCATACCCAGGGGTGGTGAATTCCTATCTCCCGACGCCCGAGACATCTAGATTTCTTAGGAGGGCAAGAGGTTTTAATTTGCATTTTGTCCAAAGGACAAGTAGTATGGCCTCCAGGCCCTCCCCTGGTCCTTTTATTTTCTTCAAGCATGAGACACACATCGAGCTTCTGCAGCTCCAGTACACTCTCAGCAATGGCATGTAAGAGGCTGCTTTTTGTGCCTCTTGCTCTGACTTGAACTGTATGTCCCCTGCCTTGTATTCTCTGCTCCACTCCTGGGCCTCATAGGGCTCCAATATCCCTGCTCACCTTAAACTTAATTTGATTTCCCTTCTTATGCACCCCCTCCTTGTCACTTTGTGTTTCCTGTACACCTTATGTTACACCCGGTGCTTGAACCACTCCACCCTCCGCTGCACTCTCTGACATCCCTGACCCGCTCACCTTGGCCTCTCATATCTTACTTCATCGAGGGCTTACATTAAAGCTCATTAGTTTCCCCATGGGCTCTCATGCAGGCCGAAGGCCACCCCCAATTCTGTTCTTGCACTAGGCCTCTCATCTCACTTTGTGCCTGCACCAGGGGCATTGTGAACACACCGCTGTAGCAACTACAGCAGCTGTAGAGTTTTTGATGGGCCTCTTCAGTCTGCAGGTCCGCAGACAAAGGCCCATAATGGACTTGAAAGGGTGGGTGGGAGAGTGAGTGAATGGGTGGATGAATAGATGCATGGATGAATAGTGAAAGGGTTGATGGATAGATGCATGTATGAATAAGTGAAAGGGTGGATGTACAGATACATGGATGAATATATGCAAGAGTGGATGATAGATGCATACATTAATGAGTGAAAGGGTGAATGGATAGATGCATGTATGAATCAGTAAACGGGTGGATTTATAAATGCATGGATGAATACGTGCAAGAGTGGATGATAGATGCATAAATTAATGAGTGAAAGGATGAATGGATAGATGCATGGATGAATAAGTGAGGCTGGATGGATAGTTGGATGAGTGGAGTGAACGGGTGGATGTACAGATGCATGGATGAATACGTGCAAGAGTGGATGATAGATGCATACATTAATGAGTGAAAGGGTGAATGGATAGATGCATGGATGAATAAGTGAAAGGCTGGATGGTTGGATGAATGAGTGGAGTGAAAGGGTGGATGTTTAGATGCATGAATGAATGAATGAGTGAAAGGGTGGATGGATAGGTGCATGTATGAAAGAGTGGATGGATAGATGCATGTATGAATAAGTGAAAGGGTGGATGTATAGATGCATGGACGAATACGTGCAAGAGTGGATGATAGATGCATAAATTAATGAGTGAAAGGGTGAATGGATAGATGCATGGATGAATAAGTGAAAGGCTGGATGGATAGTTGGATGAATGAGTGAATTGAAAGGGTGGATGTTGAGATGCATAAATTAATGAATGAGTGAAAGGGTGGATGGATAGGTGCATGTATGAAAGAGTGGATGGATAGATGCATGTATGAATAAGTGAAAGGGTGGATGTATAGATGCATGGACGAATACGTGCAAGAGTGGATGATAGATGCATACATTAATGAGTGAAAGGGTGAATGGATAGATGCATGTATGAATATGTAAACGGGTGGATATATAAATGCATGGACGAATACGTGCAAGAGTGGATGATAAATGCATAAATTAATGAGTGAAAGGGTGAATGGCTAGATGCATGACTGAATAAGAGAAAGGCTGATGGGTAGTTGGATGAATGAGTGGAGTGAAAGGGTGGATGGATAGTTGGATGAGTGGAGTGATGCATGAATGAATGAAAGGGTGGATGGATAGGTGCATGTATGAAAGAGTGGATGGATAGATGCATGTATGAATAAATGAAAGGGTGGATGTATTAATGCATGGACGAATACGTGCAAGAGTGGATGATAGATGCATACAATAATGAGTGAAAGGGTGAATGGATAGATGTATGGATGAATGAGTAAAAAGGCTGGAGGGATAGATGGATGAATGAATGAGTGTAGTGAAAGGGAAGATACATGGATGGATGAGTGAATGGATGTAAGGATGGATGTTTGAAAGAATAGTAGGATTAGTGCAAGGGTGAATGAAGGGATGGGTGAGTGGATGGATAGGTCGAAAGTGGATAAGTGAAAGGATGGACGGCTTATTGAAAGGGTGGATTAAGTGGTGAGAGAGTAGATGAATAGATGGCTGAGTGGGTGGGGATAGATGGCTGAGTGGGCGGGGATGGATGGGTGGGTGGAAGGGTGGATGAATGGATGGGTGGACAGTTGAGTGTAAAGGTGGATGGAGGGATTAGTGAAAGGGTGGATGGATATATGAGCGAAACGGAAGATGTACGGGTGAAAGGGTGGATGGACGGACGAGCGAAAGCATAAATGGAGGAAGTGAAAGGAATGGTGGATAGATGAGTGAAAAGGAGAGTGGATGGGTGGATGGATGGATGAGTGGATGGATGAATAGGAGTGAAGAGGAGGATGTGTGGAGTGAAAGGATGGATGGATGAGTGAAAAGAAGGCTGGATTGTGCAGTTGGATCGATAGGTTTGGAGATGGCAGGATAGCTTTGAACAGGGGCTTCATGAACACCACACTTTTCAGCTACAGTAAGGTGGAGCTCATGATGGGCCTCTTCTGTCTGCAGCTTGGCAGACAAAGATTCGTAATTAATGTGAAAGGATGAATGGATGTGTGGGCGAAAGGATGATTGAGTGAAAGTGTGGCTGGCTAGATGGATGGATGGGTTACAGGGTTTAAGGATTAGAGAGCGAAAGGATGGATGAGTGTAAAGGATAAATGGATGGATGAGTGGAAGGATGGATTGATGGATGGCTTGAAGAGTGGGTGGAAGGATGAGTGAAAGGGAGGGTGGATAGATGAGTGAAAGGGAGGGTGTATGGATGAGCAAAAGAAGGGATGGATGGATGGTTGAAATGGATAGGTTTGGAGATGGATGGGTAGGTTTGGAAATGGATGAGCGGATGGACCGACGGACGAACAGATTGGTGAAAGGCTAATAGATTAAAGAATTAATGGGTGCCAATGTAAAGGTGAAATGCTAGATATCAGTGTGTGAAAGGATGAATGGATAGATGCTCAGATGGAAGAGACAAGAGAGCTATTCTGGCGAGGATTCCAATGAATTTTTTGCTTGCTTGGTGTCATAAGAACTTTGGATCAACGTGGGGGTTATTTTAATTTTCTGGTTACTCACTTGGCCTACACTATGCTCCTTTCTCTACCTTGGGATTATCAGGTAGGCGTGGTGCTGTATGCCAGCGCGTTCTTTCTAGACCGCTGGTATTTGGTCTCATAAAGGCCATATTGCCATAGAAATTCCTGGCACTGAACAAAACTACTTTGTAAAAGAGCACACAATGAAGCCAGCTCACAGATAGGAAGAGATAGCATTTTAATAAAAACACAAGGTCTTGGTTAACTCAGATTTAATTAGGGGCTCAAGTGTTAGTCACAAAGGGCACCCATGATATATGACTTTTTATTAATGCAGATTTACGTTTTTCATGAATTCACATGAATTTCCTTAAGTAGGCCAGGAAACCGTAGTCCTAGAAAATATTTGTGAATCGCATTTTAGCATGAGTAAATATGAATATGCCCCATCGGAAATCTGTTGACTGTTTACAAGTTCACTTTTTCTCCAACCACATTTTTCCCAGCCATGGAAGAAACTTTACTTCTGCCATTGTCACGGGTAAATTGCCGACCTCTCTCAGTATGGGAAAAGATTAAAGAAGAGCTGGTGAAAAACTCCAAAATTCAAATCCTTCTATAGTAATAGCCTGACATAACCAGAGAGGCTATTATCAGAGCTCTTCTATAAAGAGATTGCAGCCATTATTTGACTGCGTACTACATGGCACCAAAGGGACAAGGGGATTTTGTTACAGGACATGTAGATTTATGAAGCTACTTGTCCCATGGACAAGTACATATTTCATAAAATTCCACACCCCTGATACCATCTACTGGATGACTCCCAGTTTGGTTTCCGCCAATATCATGGGACGGAGACGGCCCAGATTAAGGCTGCGGAGGATATCAGGGCTATTCGGAATGCTGGGGGAACAGCAGTCTTAATACTACTGGACCTGTCAGCAGCATTCGACACGGTCGATCATACCATCTTGATCGACCGTGTCGAAAGCATGGGTGTTCAGCAAAGGGCCAAGACTCTCCTGGCCTCCTTCTTGGCAGAAAGGACCCAGGTGGTTACCATAGGACCCTTTCAGTCTTCCACCCTATGACTGCCATGTGGAGTACCACAAGGCTCATCCCTGAGTCCGACACTTTTCAATATATACGTGTCGGACCTTGCCAACACCATTCGAACTCATGGGATGAGCCTTACATCCTATGCTGACGATACCCAGCTGGTCCTTGCCATCAGAAATGACGGCCAAAAAAATCGCTGATGACTTTAATCTGGGCATGCAAGCTATCGGGAATTGGATGGCTTCTAATTGCCTGAAACTGAATTCTGATAAGTCCGAGGTGGTCATCTTCGGAAATCTGACCCCGGAATGGTCCTCCCGCTGGTGGCCATTGTAATTGGGTCCTCCTCCCACACCCGTGAGCAAGGTGAGGAACCTGGGAGTCATGTTTGATGACCGTCTCACTTTCCTTCCTCATGCTAATCAGATCACCTCCTCGGCATTTTATAAGTTACGACTTATAAAAAAAATTCTCCCCTTCCTTCCGGCTTCAGCAGGCAAAACCTTGATCACGTCCCTGGTTCTGTCCACCTTGGATTATTGCAACGCTCTATTCCTGAACACACAAGAAAGAGTTCTCAACAAAATGCAAGCTATCCAAAATGCCGCTGCCAGACTTTTGGGAGATGTCCCCAAATTTCATTCAGTGTCGGGAACCATCAGAGAACTCCATTGGCTTTCTATCAGGAATAGAATAAAATTTAAAACCCTTTGCATTGTCTATAAGGCCTTGCATAAACAGGGACCAGCCTTTCTCATTCAAAATCTTATTCCCTACCGTCCCCTCAGATCCCTGCGATCCTCCAATCTGTACGAGTTGGTGGTACCTCGCACCAAACTGGTGTCATGGGGTGACAGAAGATTCCTTGTGTCAGCACCCAAGCTCTGGAATACTCTGCCACTAGCCATTAAAAACAGCCCATCTCTCTGGTCCTTTCGAAAGCAACTTAAAACCTGGCTTTTTAATCAATGATCCCACTTCCCATCTTGGTTGAACATAGCAGATACTTAGCGCCGAGATGCCCATGGGCCTTCGTTCGCGCTTTAAAAGTGCTATAAATAAATAAATACATTTATCTTCTTTCAGTTGTCCCAATCTCCCTTTGGAGGAAGTAGCCATGGATATAATGGATCCTTTGACAGACAGAGATGGTAGAAGTTGGTATGTCGTTGTTCTGATGGATTTGTTTTCCAGATGGGTTGAACTGGAAATTCTTGACAAAGTCAACACAGAAATGTGAGAAAGTGCAATCTTTCTTGCACTGTTATGCTCCCACTTTTTTTCTGAACTGCTGGTGTGCTTTGACTGAGTGTGCCCTGGGTTCCTGCCAACTAGGTACCCAGGGCCTGTGTTCCTTCCCTAAAACTGTGTTGTAACTAAAACCCAATTGGCATCACTGGCCACATGCCAGCCCCTAGTAAATGGTACCCTAGGTACCCAGGGCATGGTGACCAGAGAAGACCCATGAGGGCTGCAGCACTTATTGTGCCACCCTCAGGGGCCCTGTACCCTGACACCCACACACTGCCTTTGCAGGCTGAGTGTCTAGGTACAGACCTAAATAAAGAGTCGACATGGCACATCTGTGTGTGCCATGCCCACAGAACCCACTGCCCTGGCATACTTCAGTCACCCCTTAGCTGGGTGCCCTATGCCAGAGGTGTGGGCACAGGTGCATGAGCCCTGTGCCCCTACAGTACCCAGGGCCATTCCTGGGCACTGTAAGTGCAGTGATGCCATTAAGAGTATATGGTGCAGGGAGGTTGTCATTACGAACTCCACAGCACCATAATGGCTACACTGAAGACTGACAAGTTTGGTACCAAACCTCTCAGCACATTAAACCCACACTGATGCCAGTGTGGGATTTAATGTAAAATGCACCAGAGGGCATCTTAGAGATGCCCCCTGAAAACCTAACCTACAATCCATGTCTGGGCTGAGTGGCTGCAGAGGCTGCCACACAGCATACATGTTGCTGGACCCCTGGGTGGAGAGTCCCCCGCTCTCCTGGGCCTGCAACAATGCACATACTAGGCGAGGTGCTAGGTCTCCTCTCCCAGGATGGGCAGGGGGAAGCTTCAAAGGTATGCCGCCTCTGTGAGCTTCTCCAGACCATTTGCTGTATCCAACAACTGCCCCCACCAGTCCTGACCCCCACTCTGGCGGGAAAAACTACGTGAGGAAGGGGGGGTGCCAGCCTGTGCCAACCCCACCCCTCAGGTGGGGGAGACAAGGTGAAGCAAGACCCCGGGCTCCGGCCATCTTGAAAATGGGGAGCCCTGCCCAATCACAGCTAGGCTCCTGCCCCCTCCCACAGGAGAGGAGCAGGCTAGGGGGTGTACCCACCCAAGGACAGGGACCTATTGGTCCCTGCCCTTGCCCTACCTGTAACACCCCTAAATTCAGTATTTAGGGGCTCCCTGAACCTTCCTTCCTCAGATCCCAAAAAGAAAAGAAGAAAGAAGATCAAGAGGAGGAAAACCCGCCATGCAGCTGCTAACAACTGACTTGGCCTGTCGATCCTGGAACCTGCTCCTGCCTAATCCAGGCAACTCCTGCGGACAGCAACCTTGGGACACCCAGAGGACCTGCCTGCCTTGACCCTCTTAAAGCCTCGGACTCCCATTAGCAGAGTCTCTGCTGCAACAACATCCCTGGTGCCAGCCAGGAAGCTCCGGACCAACCCACTCTGCACCCGCCAAGCCCGGCCCGTGCCAGAGTGATCCAGGACCACGAGGACGTCCCCCCGGCGACTGGTACCCAAAGTCCAGTGCCCAAAGACCCTCATCGACGACCCCGACGACGCCTGCAGCCTCAGGACAAAGGACCCCTCAGACCGCGACCAGCAGGAGGTAAGATTTCCCGACCTCAAAAGACACCCCTGCACCCGGCGCCCCACGGCCCCCTGTGCCCAACTCCTGGGTGCCTACCTATCCTCCAAGATCCCAACTTACCCCTCGAAGTGTTGGTCGCTCCAGAGAATCCTCCGTCCCCGAGCTTGCAGCCTTTGTTCCCTTTTCAAGTTCCTCATTGAATAACATTGAGCACCAGACGGCTCAAAAGCACCCTGAACCCAGCTGCCCGAGTGCCCCTGGTAGTGCAACCTGTACCCTATCCTACTTCCCCATTTGCCCTGAGCAAGTGACCAGGAGCCCAGCTCCAATAGTCGCGTGGCCTGCTAGCCAGCAGCCACCAACCGGAGGCCCCCTGCCCCTCATTGGATAACATTGGGCCTAACTACCTCTGCACCCGGCCGCCCCTGTGCCGCTGCGGGTGAACCAACTGTACCTACCTGACCCTGGGGGACCCCTTGAGTCGATGCCCAGAACCCTAACTTCACCAGCCAAGTACTCACCTGGAAACCGGTAACTCACTTACCTGCCATTGGACAACATTGACTAGTTTGACTCGAAAAATCTTCTAAGTGTGAAGTTTTGGAAACTAAAAATATTCATATAAAATCACCTGAATTCCGAAGTACTCACCTGTGATCAGGGGAGAAGCCAGTACTGTACCTTGTAGACCAGTACTGAATCGCAAAAGTAATCCTTACCGGGTTTACTAGTAATCTGTATTTTCTCCATAGGAATCCATTGTCTGCTTTTCTATGATATTTCTTCAAAGTGTCTACTTTTGAAAACTTAAAATATTCTATAAAAATCATACGAAATACTGAAATGCAATTACTTACATGTTTTAAGTTGAGACCCCAGTGCTGGACCTAGGAGCCCAGTACTGGATTACAAAAGTAACAAGATCATACTTTACCTGCAGCCTGAATTTTCTCCCATTGGATAACATTGCCAGATTTTCATTGAAAAGTTTCGAAGTATGAACTTTTAAAACAGCTTTATATTTCTGAAAAATTACTACCATAACTAAAATGATTTTACTAAATTGGTTTCAGCTTAGACCCCAGGACTGAATCTAGGATCCAGTCCTGGAACTACCACAGTAATAATCCACATTTGTAAAGCGCACAATCACCCGTTAGGGTCTCTAGGCGCTGGGGGCCGTCGGGAAGATTAAGCAAGCTATTGCCCAGAGTCACATGGTGCTGGGCTAACCTGCCGCCGGAGCCGGGGATCGAACCGTGATCCCCAGATTCCAGCGTCAGTCGCCCTGGCCGCGGCGCCACACCTCTTCCACAGTAATCTATATAGTAATCAACTGTACTTATATGATGAAAACTCATTGAGCTCAATGCTATAGTGTGTTTAGAATTGTGTTGCCTACTGCAACCCCTGTATCTATTGTGTTCACAAACTTTATTGCTTCTTTGCAAAGTAATTACATGAGAGTACTCATATCGAGAAAAGTATTTTTGATACCTGTTGGTTCTAAAAATAAAACAGCTATATCTGTTGATATAAAAACAATTGGCCTGGAGTTCAGTCCTTGAGTGTGTGAAACCTTTTGCTGACTGAGTGTGTACAACAAATGCTTTACACTGTCCTCTGGTACTGCCTTACTGCTCGACCAAGCTACCACTTTTGAGAGTAAGGTCAGCCCTGACTTTAACCTCTGTTATACCTCTGGGGTTTGTGGACTTTATACACACTGTACCTTATTCTGGTCCAGTATATATAGAGCCACTTTCTCACAAGCGAACATCATTGTATTCCTTGAAAGGATTTTCCTTGGGAATTTACAGCTGTATGTTGACGGATAATGGTGTGCAATTTAAATCTGAAGAAATTAAATTGTTCATGAGAAAGGCAGGTATTGAACAAAAGTTCACTGCTCTATATCATCCCAGAGGTAATGCTGTTGTGGAGAGGATGAACAGAAGGGTGAAAGGTGTTATCCAACTTTCCATGAAAGGTAAGGGCGATTGGAAAACTGAATAGAAAAGGATGGTTTGAACTTATAGATTAACTCCACATGAAACAGTGGGTCAAAACCAGTTTTGTCTTATGAGAGGTAGGTTGCTGTATTGCAAATTGAATCCTGGATGGTTGCGAAGGAGTAGAATTGTGGACTTAGATGTTGATAATGTTAAGGACTGTAATACGTTTTTTCAATCTAAGAACAACATTTATTTTGATTCCAGACAGAGTTAAAGATGTTGACTTGAAGGAAGGTCAGTGGGTAATAGTGAATACGAGCAGGGAAACAATTAAAGGGGAAAGCCGTTTTAGCATTCCTAAGAAAATTTTTAAGTGATGAAGAATACTGTGGAACTTGAGGATAGTCGCATTCACCATATGTGTTGATTAGCTTTGGCAAAACATGATTCTTGTGCTGGAAAATTGCCTATGGAGAATCCTATTCTTAAAAAAATGATACGCTTTTGGTGTTTGGAAACCAAGAATTTTGATAATGGTGAGCTGGATGTTGTATTAGCTGATAAGTCTGGAGAATTTGTTGAACTTGGATTGTGTGAAGTTGTTGGTGAAGAGCATGGTGTTGGCGGTAAAGCACGAAGTGAGAAAGGTTTGGGTGATTCGGAGACTGTCAGTGAATGTGTGGTAACCAAACCCAGCAGGTCTGGAAGGACTATTAGGAAACCCAAATTGTTAGAACATTTTGTGTGCACATAGCAGTTTTTTGAGTGTTCCTCATGCTTGAGATTCCATGTTTCCTAGCACCGTGTTGGAACAGTAGTAGTCTGTGGTCAGTTGGGACCCGGAGAGCTACATAGAGGGTGTATGCATCCTTTTCTATGGAATAAAATTGCACTTGAAGTCTACTGCTACAACTGGTTTCATTGTGCTTATTTGGAGACTCTGCGGTGCCCTCTAATTTAATACGTTTTGGGTCATTTGCATTTTGTATCTTAAGAGAGGCCACAGGAAAATAGCTGATAGCCCACTGGGGACATTTATGAATTAAATTGCAGTGGAGAC
The DNA here is from genome assembly GCF_964261635.1 of Lissotriton helveticus. Taxonomy (NCBI): domain Eukaryota; kingdom Metazoa; phylum Chordata; class Amphibia; order Caudata; family Salamandridae; genus Lissotriton; species Lissotriton helveticus. The sequence continues at coordinate 347,356,986 of NC_136071.1, read as the reverse complement.
AGGGCAGATCCTCGCTAAGCTCCAACTTTTAGGCCAGATCATGGATGTTCACTTCGTGCACATGCCCCTTAAGCAAGAAATTGCTGAGGTTAAAGGCTAAGTAAGAAGTTGCTGTGGGTAAATGCAGGGCCTTCTATCCTGGTTTTTAGGACGTTTTATTGACATGTGCGCAGTGCCAATGGTACCATCACCACGTCAAATATAATGTGCCACATGGCGGTGAGCCTCATTCTAAGGTCAAGTTCGTGCAGAAAAAAAATCCATAAAATGAGTGCTTAGACCACACACATGGAGTTAAGCAATGAAACTGTATTGTGTCAAAATATATGGTTTGTCCCTATATGCACTATGTGACTGGAATTAGTAGTGCTAGTTAAAACGTAACCAATGCCACGCAAGGGAGCTAAAGGTGAGGGCAGCCTTCACTGCCAGGGGCTGAATGCACATTCCAGGCACGTCACCTCACAGAGGTGTTGCTTATAAAGGTTTTCTGTGACTCACCGGTACCTTACAGCTCCCACACTGGAAGGGTATGGTATGACTCAAACACTGAAACAATGTCCTGCAGGCGGTTACTGCACAGCGCCGTCCCGCGTGCCCCGGTCTGGTAGAGAGAAGCTGGTGCTCCTGCCACATATCCAGACCTGCCCTGTCATAGAAGCGAATGCGTACAGGACCGGGGCTTCTGGACACAAATCTGGGATTCAGGACAGTGATGAGGATTTTAGGTCAAGCCTATGGTGTTTTTAGTTCAACCCTACCGGACGGGCAAAATACAAACTGTCCGCTAGCCATGCTCTTACGAGGGGGTTAAAGCTTACTATTACCATAAAACATTGAGTATTCCAGGACCAAGAAGCATTTGGATTTTTGGTGTGTAGTATAAAAGTATACATTGCTATTATTTTTTAAGTTGATATAATGAGGAAGTACGGTTTTATCACACATTTTATTAACTACAGAGACTGTACACAATTTTACTTAAAAGAAGGCTTTTCGATGGATATCCTACTTTATTTGATGTAAGCTGGGAAAACAACACTTTTACCCTGGTTTGTGAAGAACCATTTAAAATAACTTTTTTATTGTACGGTTGACTTAATTATTATTTTAAAAATTTCTGAATTGCTGACTGTCTTAGGAAATTAAAATGATTCAGTTAATAAGCAAAAAATAAGCACGTAATATTCGAATTTAAATAAGAGTGAAATCATGAGAAGAAACAAGGATGATGAAATGTGAATATGGCAGTTTATACAGCAACTGTATTATGAAAATCTGTTAGAGTTTTGCTGAGGACTACGAATATGTTATTAGACAAAGGACACAGAGTTTCGAGGTCCCACCAACAAAGTGTTTTGAACAAATTAATTCAAAAGGATGTACGTGTTAAAAAATAAGGAATAATTTTGAGAAGAAATGGAACTGATCTCTCAAGTTAAATCAGAAATTAGAGTACCATAGAAGGAGGAAGATTATTACAAATATTTATGAATTGTGCTGCGCATAGCGTTAATTTGAATACAAAGATTGAAAGCACACCAGTGTCATCTAGTACTGGACTCAAACAATCAATCTCCTAGGCCACCAGTTTGAAAGCACACCAGTGTAGTCTAGTACTGGACTCAAACAATCAATCTCCTACGCCGCCAGTTTTCACTGTGCTACCTAAAGAATCTATATTAGATTGAAAGCACACCAGTGTAGTCTAGTACTGGACTCAAACAATCAATCTCCTACGCCGCCAGTTTTCACTGTGCTACCTAAAGAATCTATATTTTGGTTGACACAATGCAAGACCATGATACCAATGCAGTATATAGATTGCTTCTTCGGCCTTGTACGGCATTGGGCAGGCCTGGCCATTGGTTTCCAACCCTTGCGGGTAACCAGACCCCTGCTGCCAACAGCCTTTGGCGAACCAAGTGTGGAGTTGGCCTCAGGGCCTGACCTGCAGCCAGTCTCTCCATCCAACCTACTGGTGCAGCTCCCCTCCCCAACCCCGTCCTCTGGGGCCTTTTTTCTTTTTAATTAAGGAGAAGGGGTGCACAGCGCTCTCCCAAGCCAATGGTGGCCCTGGGGACATATGTTTAAGCAAGGGGGAGCGCAGACCCCCGCCCCGAGCCTATTGTGGGCCTGGGAACCCAATTCCCAGGACATATGTTTTTTTAGGTGGGTGCCCGGTGTCCACCAGGGATACCCACCACCAAACCGCAAGTTGGGGGCAGAGGTGGAGACCCAGGGCCCGAGCCCCCAGCCAACTCCCCACATGTTGGGGTAGCCGTCTTTACTCCCGCCCAGTGGGAGCAGCTGTTTTTTGCTTGCTCCAGCTGGGCGGAAGCAATGTTTGTTAGCGTACCCGGTGGGATCCTTTTAAAATCTCAAATCAGGTGGGAGGGGACATGCCTTCCCTGCCCGCGCACCCGCAGGCAGGAATGTATGACTGCTCCCACCCGGCGGTAGATTTAAAAATGCTCTTGCCAGGCAGGAGCAAACATACGTTTCCCTGTGTGTGCTCTTGCGGGCAGGAATAATACTGTATCCCAGTGGTAAGCTCCTGGGTTGAGATAATTGAGGCAGCCCAGTGAGATAGGGTCCCCAGGGCCTTAACAGGCTCAAGGAGCGGGTAATGGGGGTCCCCCCTCCCTTTAAAGTTTAATTCAGCCTCAGGGAATGGGGTCCCCGGCAATTATTAAGGCTCAAAGAGGGGGCCACGCAGCACCCCCTTTGTGCGCAATTCAGCCCGGGGATACAGTCCCCAAACCTATTAAAGCTGGGGAGGGAGGGCAGTGCCTTCCTATTCTTAACTAATGGAGCGGACCTCAGGGGTTGGGGTCACTGGAGTCTCTATCAGCTTGGGAGAGGGCCACATGCCCTTTCCCCTTAATTAAGGTACTCAGCCCCAGGATATGGGGTCCCGGGGACTCAAAATGGGTTTGGGAAAAGGGGGCCCCACTCACGCCTCCTTCAAATAATTTCTAGAAAATGGCAGGCAGCCATTTTCTTTATTTTTCCTGCAAATGTGCTGGAGTTCTGTGGCATCGTGTCAGAAATGGCCACTTTTACGTTTTTTAAATTTTGGATGGGGGGGGGGGTCCTGCTGGGAACCCCCAAAGGCTAAGGAGCAGGGTGTATTATTTTTTTCTCTACAAAAATTGCAGGACAGGGGATAAGGTCGCAGAGTCCTGTAATGGCTGCCTGCAATATTTTTCTTCATGTTGCAGGCAGACAATCAAAGCACTCCCCTGCAGAGAATTGGCCCAAGGGGGAAAACCCCACCGAGCAAATCAGAACGCTCTATTTTTCAAAATTGGTTTTGAGGGACTCTCACAAGAGTCCCTCGAGGCCAACAGTCCAGATATACAAATATTTTTCTTCCTGAATATCTAAAAAAATACTGATTTACCCCAAATCACAAAAGCACACTTTCTGAAACAACATCTAGTGTCCAGCTAAATTTGTTGTAATTCCATTCAGCAGTTTTTGCAGTTGTGTTGGTAAAAAGTGTATGGAAAATGCATGGGGATTTTGTGTTTTGAGCACACCCCTTTTTTTCTCAGCCCCCGCTTGAAGGATCACCCCAAAACTTTCCATGCACAAACTAGGCAAAAAGTAGCACTTTTTTTGGAAAGTTTCGTGAAGATTTGTCAAACGTTATTAGCAAAACCAAAAAGGCATTTTCTATGGAAACGCTGACTTAACTATACCTACCCAATGGTGACTGCTACTGGGATATATATACACACATGTACATATATAATTATACTTACATGGGCAGACATACACATATATGTTGTGAATAAATATACATACATTGTAAAATTGATTTTTGTGTTTTGCTTTTTTATTGCTATTTATATGTGTATCTTTATAAAGGGCATACACCCATATACATACACACATTTATATAGAAAACCTCATTTACTTAGCCAGACATACCTACACATTTTAGACATGTACGAATATAGATATTGTGACAACGCTTTTTTTCTTCTTTTTTTTTTAATGCCTAATTTTAAAATATATAATGTTCTATCCGTGTAGAAAGCATAAAATATCCTATGTATAGGTACCTTCAATATAATCATATTTAAAAACTGACATATCATGTAAAGAAGCATAAACCCATATACACTCACGTATATGTTATTCACATATTATGACGTGTATGTGTGCAATGCATAAACGTGTCTTTATAGTCAGATTGTTCTTGTAAATTTTTTCTACATGTATAATGATAGCCTTATACAATACATAATCTCAGCTATATAGATAATTCTACATGCACATAGCCATGTTTACATACCCAGACATGCGTGTCCATCTAATGCATAAACATCTCATCTAAATCTCTTAATCATGAATTTATTTTATTAATTTAAAAAATATATATAAGAAAACACTTCTCGTTCAGTTTCCAAGGATGAGCCAGTAGCAGCTGGTCAAAGTCTTTCATTGTGCAAGCATATGTAAGAGGAATAACACATTTTGGTTGTATGACAGCCTTGTTCACCTAGAAGAAGTATTTATTCAGCACATGTTAACGCAAGAGTGTGTTAGCCAGGCACCGCTGAAGGTTTGGTGCACAGCAGAAACTGCGCCCATTCTTTCAAATACAAATATCAAACATGACTCCCCACTACCCTCGAATCAATCCAAAAGGGCCAGGTACAGACACCGCCATAATGTTCTCACAATGTTTTTATTTATTATTCATTCTCATTCTGCAATAAATAATAAGTATATATATATATATATATATATATATATACATACATATACAATATATATATTTATATACATCTCTTTTAGAAGGACAGAGAATGTTTATCACACCACAGTTCCAGAACCAGTTTTAGACAATAACCGAAGTTATGTCTCTTGGCCTAATGTTATGTCAAATCAGAAGTTATACTCAGGGATTTACGAATCGTTTGTGGGCTATCTTTCGGACTATGATGGCCTCCCTAGCACTACCATCCCTATATTAAACATTCATAACCAGGTTTTTACCAAGATGCAGGCCATTTTCCATAGTGAGATATGTCACAAGAGATTCCATTTGGTCAATGAGGCAAAATAATTTAATGATGAATGTAAGATTTCAAGCAAGCCCTAAGAGCAGCTGTTAAGGAGTGCAATCAGGTGATGACCTTGGAGGCAAGGTATACAATTCTGCTCTTAGAAAAACGAACATTTTCTAGGATGATCAGATCTGGCGAGATACGCTACATGCAATTAAAATGAAGGATAATCAGTCGTTTTGGTGAATAGATTCACAGAGTCACACTGATAATACGGGAACGTATCACCATCACTTTCAACCAAAATCTAGGTCAATCACTTCACTTTTTCGGTACGCCGCACCAAATTTAAATGATGTAGTATTGAGCCCAGACCAGGTGACCTCCTTTGCGTATTATCAGCTCCTTCAGGAGAAAATACAAGAGTAGTCTTTAGTTTAAAAGATACTGCCAGAGCTAGTGATCAAGTGAAATCAGCCAAGGCACCGGGGCCTGTTAAAGCCCCTGGTGACTTGTACAAAACAGAGCCCAAAGTATGGTCAAGGCACATCAATCTACATTCTAAGGAATTGCAGCAGGTGGGGAACCCCCGATTCATGGAGAGTGGTGGAAATATACAATTATTTTTTTACAAGGCAGGTCCTTGATGAATTACCGGCTTAGGTAGCCGAAAAACAAATTATGTCCCCTCTCCAAGCTGGATTTCATCCTAAAACAAGTACTTGTGATCAGGTTGTAGTGTAGTTCCTATCTTCCCAATATTGTGTTACACAAAGGGGGGTTAAACCCATATAGTCACGGGGACCTGGGTGCTATGTGATACATGTATAAGGAGGGGGTCCCCGTAAAGGTAGTGTATTGCCGATGGCCCACACTAGAACATGATTAATGACAATTAGTCAAAAATTACAAGGAAATTTACAATGGTAATAAAGTTTTATTACCAAAAAATGCAAAAATATCAGTAACAATACAACAATTCAATATTTTGACAAGCCCCAAGGGAGGGGGGAGGAGGAAAGAGAGGATAGGAGTGCTAAAAAGAAGTGATAAGACAAATAGACACAGTATAAGTAGTAACCTGATTATTACAAGGTTAGTGACACTATAGGAAAAATTACAGTACAAAGGCCAAAATACGGCCAAATTCAAACAGTTATCAAATAGTCATAAATCATCCGGCACATATGACAATTCAAATTAATGGGGGTTGTGCCCGGTGTATCAACAAAAGACAGTCGACGTTTCGACCCCTAATAACAGGCTGAGTAAAGTCCTTTCACGGGGTCTTCATCAGGACGTCACACGGGGAAGGGGAAGGGGGCCAAACTGTGGGAAAAGATATTTTGACTTTAATACATGGTAAAGACGGCAGTTTATCCAATAGTCTAAACCAAGCAATTAATTTAAAACAGATATAGCAAAATTAAATTACCATGGGGTACGGCCGAAGGGGCTCTGTACACAGGATTGACGCCACGCTAATAAGTCGCGGTCTCTCACTAAAGGTGGAAGACTCCACTAGAGAGGAGAAAATCTTCAGTTAGATCTGCACATGCTACAAGTCAAGAAACACAATATGGTAATTAAACGAAGGCACTGTGGACCTTCTTAAGACACTTAAGGCGTCCACAAGGGCAAAAACCAAGCCTTATTACCAATACCAATACCGAGGTATTAATTATCAATTTCATGATTACAATTCCAAGAGTGATAACTATTGGTAATAAGGCTTGGTTTTTGCCCTTGTGGACGCCTTAAGTGTCTTAAGAAGGTCCACAGTTCCTTCGTTTAATTACCATATTGTGTTCCTTGACTTGTAGCATGTGCAGATCTAACTGAAGATTTTCTCCTCTCTAGTGGAGTCTTCCACCTTTAGTGAGAGACCGCGACTTATTAGCGTGGCGTCAATCCTGTGTACAGAGCCCCTTCGGCCGTACCCCATGGTAATTTAATTTTGCTATATCTGTTTTAAATTAATTGCTTGGTTTAGACTATTGGATAAACTGCCGTCTTTACCATGTATTAAAGTCAAAATATCTTTTCCCACAGTTTGGCCCCCTTCCCCTTCCCCGTGTGACGTCCTGATGAAGACCCCGTGAAAGGACTTTACTCAGCCTGTTATTAGGGGTCGAAACGTCGACTGTCTTTTGTTGATACACCGGGCACAACCCCCATTAATTCGAATTGTCATATGTGCCGGATGATTTATGACTATTTGATAACTGTTTGAATTTGGCCGTATTTTGGCCTTTGTACTGTAATTTTTCCTATAGTGTCACTAACCTTGTAATAATCAGGTTACTACTTATACTGTGTCTATTTGTCTTATCACTTCTTTTTAGCACTCCTATCCTCTCTTTCCTCCTCCCCCCTCCCTTGGGGCTTGTCAAAATATTGAATTGTTGTATTGTTACTGATATTTTTGCATTTTTTGGTAATAAAACTTTATTACCATTGTAAATTTCCTTGTAATTTTTGACTAATTGTCATTAATCATGTTCTAGTGTGGGCCATCGGCAATACACTACCTTTACGGGGACCCCCTCCTTATACATCTATCTTCCCAATAGGCTCTGCGCATTGGAATAATACCTACAGCAGTAAAGGCCTAGGCCAGACGTTAACTAGGTCTACTACTGTCGATACTAGACTTAAGTTTTGGGTTTGCCAGCGTAGCTCAGAGTTCGCTAGAAACTTTCTCGAATGTTCAAGGAGGAATTAACTTCCCTGATTAGACAAGAAGGGATTTAGTTTCTGACAACCATAGAACATGACAACTTTGCTCTCCCGTAATCAAGAGTCAATCTCGAGAGTCGTGTGAACAAAAGGCAAATTATTTTACTCAGTCAGTACGTGCATTCTTAGTCTCATCAGAATGTAGAGAAAAGGAAGAGACGGGCGTGTTCAATAAAAGATGTTATTTATTGATCAGTCTCTTTTCTCATACAAGAGAAATGGATCGATATTATTGCGATACTTATAGTTAAGTAAAGTGCATACATTAAAAGCAATAGTATAAAGTAATACTGTAAAAACATTGATATGGTTTCTAAGCCATAAGATGTTTTAAAATGAATAAAATATATTTACATACACATATACATTTGACTAAACGTACTCAACTGGTGTTTCTAAATACGCCTACCCCGTGTACCTGACCTAAGTCTAATACGTGGGCGGGAATAGAAAGTTACAGTTTAAGTTAAGTTTGTTTTTGCCAAGTGAATAACTAAAGAATTCTCTGTGAGGGGTTATTCAGTTCTGTACCTGGAATTTAGGATGAATGAGGAATGGTATCTCTCTCTCTGGTCTCGATATTCCAGGCTGCCTGCGAGGGCTACCCGGAAACGCCGGTGCTGGATTCTCGGCAGGAGAAAGCAGCGCGTCTCTCAGCGCGTCAGGAAGGCGGGGCTGCTGCCAGCGGGGTCTGCTCTGCTCTTCGCTTCGGCAAGTGTGGCTGCTCCATCTCGTCACCACGCGTGTGTTTGCATATGGCAAGATCGGTAATATTTATACCTTTAAGGTGCCGAGATTGACGTAAGGATGGACATAGATACGTTAATAAAGATGTCATACGATTTGCTCGTTAGCACATTCTTTTACTAAAGTTCTCGGTGAAATCAAAACAATGGCCGCAGGGTTTTGCCCAGGTTGTCATAGGTTTGATTTGTTATGAGAACTCCGTATGCCTTATCAGGGGCTGGAGGAATATCGCTTGTCTAATTAGATCGCAAGCGTTATGACCTAATCAGATAACACGTTCCTGTGCCGTAGTGTGACTGCGTCAGATAACGGTATCTGCATCATGGGGAATTTCTGCCTCATGGGCTCACTGCTAGTTAACTTGTTGGTTTGTTTAACTAGAATAGGGTCAGGAATAGGGGGATCGATTCAGAACCAATAGGAATACATGACACCCACTCCACGCTAACTATGGACATATTTACTAATCTAGGCATAGTATAACATAGTACAACATACTATAGAGTAGTGTGTATACCTTACCACCCCAAAATACATAACTGCATTTTGAAATTTTCAAATATACTGAAAAAATTGCAGACATATATATTGTATGCACTCAAGCTGTAGAAAAATGCCAAAGTAACTGCATTATTATTGCTTATTTGGTATATGAGAATTACACATGAAATGGTTTCTGACAGAAAAAAGTTTCGAGACCATTCCATCACATAATAAAATATCTTTATGAACATGCCAGCGGCCAGCTAATGTCTATAAGCTATCTAAAATTTAGAAACCTTAGTTCTCTAAGAATAGTTCTTACTTTAAGCAGAAGATAGTGTCCCGAAAAATATGCAAAAATATTTGGGGCTGCTGGAAAAACTGCTGTCCGTGAACTGGAGCGAAAATGTTCATGTGACATTATTTTTAAAGTTGAAGGCCGAATTCAGGGAACGCCGTGTGCGAGCTTGCTCAAAAGTCTCTATTTTTGTTCGGGTGAGAACATCATATCATTTAGGCTTTCGAAAAAACTGTCAACAGCTTCCTGGGAAAGTTCCACTAACTCGGAAATAGGTGTGATCATGCATTCTTGCGCATGATTGTCTCCATTGGCATTCTGATTTGCATTACTGACAGAAGGTCGTACCTGTTCGATGCTGCTTTCATCTTGAACTTCACTACCCATCAATCGTAGTGGTGAAGCTTCCACGAATGCCATCATCAGGATTGGTAGCCTTTGAGGGCAGCACAAAGCATGAACCTTGATCGGGCTCAACAATGTTTCTGCATCCATCGGCGCATCCGATTGTAGCGTCAGACAGGTGTCTAACACGCATTCTTCTCCGCATAGCAGACACCTCAATACAGGTAAAACACATCTTTGCCACATTGGTCGAAATGATAGAAACCAAGTCATGTTCAGGTCTCTAAGCCGGGAGAGTCCCAGGATTTTTGATATCCGGTCCCGGTATCCAATGGCTAGGATTGTTTCTTCCCTTGTCGCGAGAGTTTTGTCTGTGACATGGGTTGCCATAACGAAAAATAAGGACTAAGAATAGGATTCCTGCAATTAGTCCCAGGATCAGGGGAAGTCCGCCAAAAATCGAATGGACGAAATCTGGAAAAATACCCAGTATGGCTTTGAATGGTGTTAATGCCATCGAAAATACTGTCTTAAATACCCCTGAGATCCCATTGGTATCAGAAATATTTAAGATTTCACTTAGGATTTCCGCGAAATGTACGGGGGAATTAGTTGATAATAATGTATGTATCTCTGCAGTCGTCCTTGCGACTTGTAGATCATACGTTTCTTTTGATGACGAGAGCCTGGTAGGCGTCTGAAGAAGGACTGTTTTCATTCTGCTTAAAGTATCTATTCGAATAGAAGTCATTTTCAAATCGGGCCATGCCCTTGCCTCCCTGTCTGGGAAGGAGCTGGGGAACAATGAGCGTCCACAGCACTTGACCTTCGCAGTAGTAGTTACTAGATAAGGAGTCCCGGGCATAAGACTACAACATCTGCGGTCTACAATAAGAATGTAACTCCCATTATAGAGTCTTTGAAAGAATGGTTCTATTTCTGTTGCAGGTGCGCCTTGCTGGTGACATGAAAGGTTGTATGAATTCCCTTCACAGGCTCCATGCAAACTAATTCCGTTACACAGAAGTGTGCCACTTAGTGACATCGCACAATTGTTGCCACTAAGAAACACTTTCTGTCCTTTATTACTGACACATGCATGTGAATAGGGCAGGTTCCATGTTGTTTTAAGGTACCCCTTTCCTAATTTCTCGTACATGCCAGCCTGTATATATTTTTGGCAGTATTGAAACCTGAAGGTTGAGATTGGAATATTTATGATTCCGTGTATTATCCATTCACTGACAGGTCGTTCTGACATTGTCATTGGTAATCTTTCTAGTTTTTCCATGCTCAAGATTGTATAATCAGCACCCTTTTGCGCCATACCGATTTGTCTATCAGTAAGGTTAAAGATTTGGAATAGTGACGTTGTGTTGATTAAACGCCAAGGCACATAGCCTGAACGCAGATTTTGTAACGTCCAGCCAAGCTGTACAATAGAACGCAATTGTGACTGACCGTGTTGTAATAGCAGTAAGTCTTGCGATAATATATCGATTGCTGACGACACAATGCTGTCCAAAGAAAAAATTCTGGAGGACAGAGTCATTAACCCATTGTCCACTACAGAAAGTGATTTTTCCAAATTAATACGGTCAATTTCCCGTATTCTCTCTGCTGTTTCAATTTGAGTAACCTTCCAGGCCTCATTGTATGCTGCATATACAGAGGCTGCTATGAAACGCTTTTGACGCTGTTTGCGTGGTCCCAAAGTGAAATCACGCAAGTCAGCACCATCAGTAAGTAAAGTCAGGTGTTGCTTAATTTCTGCCAGTGTGGAAGTTTGTAGCCATTGAAGGCATAATTTGCCCACACTGTAGGTGGTTATTATCCCTGGGTGATGTCTTTGGGGATATCTAGGGTCTGGCCTGGTCATTTTGAAACCCTGTGTTTTGTTCAGGAATCTGTCTTGACAGTTATTAGTATCTGTGGGCCAGATCAACCACTGTTTCCAATCAGGATGTGTTCTGTTTTGGTTTAATATATGGTTTACGTCTATCTCTTCATCTGTATCAGAGTTATTGCTAAACATTATTGGCTTTGGAATAGACGGTTTATTTAAATCTTTGATTTTGGCTAAGCCAAGACAGGTGGTCTGTTGAACAGTGTCATTTAAAAATATCATTTGTTCTGGGATCATGCAGGCTCTAAACAAAACTTCTATACCCTGTACTTGCCATTCTTTTGTACCCCAAACACTTTTCAATTCAACATTTTTGTCCCAATAATCAAATCCAAAAGTATTCATTTGTTAAAAAAATGAGTCTGAATATAACAATTTTGTGTTGGTTATCATGGTTTTGGTTCCTGTCTTGTTTGACAATTTAAAATAAAATGCTTCAGCATTACTTGTGTTAAAACCTGAAAAATATGAATATTTGTCGTAAACGGTTCTTGAGCTCCCTTTTGGAGGTGTTGCACAATGTTCCCATTGATTATAATTTAAAACATTTCTAGGTTGTGCAGATCTATGTAAAAAGTGGTTACCATAGTGGTTATAGCAATACATACTGTCATAATTTGTAGAACCCTGCAAATAATCATGTTTGGTAAATTTAGCAGACATTACTAAGTCAGACATCATGTTGTTAATGCTTTCGAAGTCCCAATCATCAGCAAATGAGTTTGGTTTTGCAAAGTCACTCAATGAGATCTTAATTTGGTGTGGATATTTCAGGATCTCGACCGGACCATAAATTTCATAGTCAGTGTTGTCCCAGGCTACCCCACCAGGTATCGGATTGGCTGTGAAGTTGGCTGAAGAAAGTTCTCTTTTCTCGACGTGTGAAGATGTGTGTGGTTTGAGGATCAAGTTGATTTTCTGACTTGCTGTGTCCATTTTAGCATATTTTCCCTCAATGAAGCGTCCCAAAGTAAGTACCATGATGAGCCAAAGTATGAGGATAAATGCACCAAAACCCACCCAAAATTCAATCCATGGAGAAATCAGATATGTTTCTTTCAGTTGTTTCAAAAGTTCTTTAGCTTTGTCTTTAAAAGTTTTTGATGATGGCTGTGTCTTTGATTCGCTGAAGCCCTCAGAGGAATCATCGAAGTTAATGAAGTAGCCGGATGCAGTTCTGTCAATTGTTCCAATTGGTTCAGGATTACTGTTTCTTGCATTTTCACTTGGTACTTCATTATAGATTGGTGTGTCTCTGCTAAATGTTTTTATTTGGGTTTTCAGAGGTCTTAGTTCTATTGCATTGTTGCATAGTCCTTGTTGTTCTTCTGTAGGCGTTTCGAATGTGATGAGCCTCTTCGTTAGGACCTCTGTACTGGTAGCAAACCTTGGTGTTTTGCTACTTATTGGGAGTCCACTTGGCCTACTGTTTGTTATCGGCCACATGTTGTGGTTTTACCAGGTCGATTGATACAACTCGTTCTCCTTTTTACCAGCAAGTGGCGGTAGTACAACTGATCTTGTCCCGTTGACAGACTAGAGAGGAACTGCTTTGATGTAAGAAGGCCCAAATTCCTTCTTTACCGCGATCTTTTCCCTGACTAGATCCCCGACTTTTGGAATCCAGACAGGTCTTGCTGGGACAGGTGGTGGTTCTTCAGTGGTTGTTGGCTGTTGTTTCAACTTTATGTTGCTCAGGTCTTTTCTTGTTTTGTTTAAGTCCTGCAAAATAGCCAAACGGTCTTTGATATCAAAGCTTTTTTCTTTCACCACTGAAGTCTGACTATCAATGTCAGAGATCATCATCCTAGTTCCAAATAATAATTCGTACGCACTGAATCCCTTCAGAGAATTTCTTGGCAAGTTATTGAGACTACGTTGGACACTTATTAGATGTTTGACCCACCCAGCTCCCGAACCTAATACCTTTGCCGTTATAGATTGCTTTATGTCACGGTTTTTTCTTTCAACAATTCCGTTCCCCTCAGGGTGAAATGGACAAGAGTACCGCAATTGCACGCCCATGCTGACCATGGCCTCCTTATAAGCCCGAGAGCTAAAAGCAGGACCACTGTCCGAATGCAGCATGCCAATTGCGTATGTGCCGATAAAGACTCGCAAATCTTTTATAACAGTTCTGGCGTCAGCCGTGCGCTGGGGCCACATCCATATGAATCTCGTGCATGAATCCACTGCGACCAAGATATATTTATAGTTACCATCCCTTTGTAAGGGACCGCAGTGGTCTAGATAAACACAGGCTAATGGTTTATCCGAGATTAGAAGGGGCGTCTGCGCTGGACGTCTCACCGTTGATACTTTCATTTTTTGACATATTTCACATTCTAGAACATAGTTCCTTGTTTGTCTTCTCATTTGGGGCCACCAGTATCTCTGTTTTAATAATGATACTGTGGCTGAGACGCCAGCATGAATAGAAGCAAGCCCTTCATGTGCCGCTATTATTAGTCCTAACCTATGTTCCATGTTTGGAATTGCCCTATCCCCCACTCCAGGGATTCGAGCAAAAGGAACATTGTTTGCATCAGTTATGTATGAGTATTTTACTGGAAAGCTTTTAGGGAGTGGTTCTATCGAATCCTTTTCTGAAGCGCTGACAGCTTGTAATATTTCGCTGTCTATTTTTGTTTTTGACCGGGTGACGGCAGCTACGGAAGCCGTTTGCACAGCTGCCTTTGCGGCCTCATCAGCCAATGAATTCCCTGCAACGTGAACGCCATCACGTTGATGACTCAGTGTATGTATCACGTGAGTCTTTGGTAGTTCTTTTTGTAAAAGAACTACTTGTTCCCAGAGCATTTTATGCTTGATTGTTCCACCTTTCGCATCCTTGAAACCATTCTGAAGCCAGATCTGCAAGTATTCATTGTAAGATTGAACGCAATAATACGAATCGCACACTATGAGTGTGGGGAAATCTCGATCGGTATTTTCAAGCGCCATCTTGAATGCCAGTAGTTCAGCTCGCTGAGCTGTACAATCTCCTAAAGATTGTGTTTTAGTGATTGCTGGTTTAAATTTTCCTTCGTGCCAGCGACCTTTAACGATCGCGCACGCAGCACTGTAAGCTTGCTTACCCCCCACTGCGGGTTGTGCTGATCCGTCTGTATATATTATACAGCCGTAGTGGTCTAGAGGCAGAATTTCGGTTGGCGGAGGACATTCAAATTCATATTGGAGAAATTCTTGTGTTTTTAAGTAAGGATCAAATTCGTACACCACGTCTGTTGCAGCAAGAGAATTAGCCCATTGTATCCATCTCGGATGGAGTGCTTTAGCATTTGGAATGCTTGCCTTTGTTACCGCCTCTAGGGCTGGTATTGGTGTCACGATTATTATTCGTTTACCTTGTGCCAGGGCTCGTTCTTTTGCTATAGCTGTCTGTGTTGCTGTAAGAATTTTTTCCGTTGGGCTAAATTTCATTTCAGCCTTAGTGTACAAGTGTGATTTGAATGCAATCGGTACCTTTTCTCCCTCATTAGAGGTCAGGTATGTGAATCCGCATCTCCCTGGGATGACTCGAATCACAAGATTGCGTGTGTTATCACGCGTTTCTAATTTTGTTTTAATTAGCATGTCTGTTTGTAAGGATCTCAAAATTTCTGTGTGTATTTGAGTCCAACTGGATCTTTTAAAATCTGGTTTAATTAGATCATAAAGGGGTTTTACCCTTTCTGCGTAATTTGCAATGTTCTTCCGAAATTTAGGAAGCCTAGAATCGACTGTAGGTTTTTTAGTGTTCTAGGTGCTTGGAGTACGGCACATTTCTCTAGGAAATTGTCAGCCAGGCTTTTGCCTTCGCTTGATAATTCATATCCTAAGAACAGGACTGTCAGATGGGCAATTCTGGATTTTTTAAAGTTGAATTTGTAACCCTCTGCAGCGAACCCAAGTATTATGGTGTTCACTCTTTTCAAGTGAGTCTCCAAGTCATCATCTGTTAAGTAAATGTCATCGACATAAGATAATGCTTCATCATCATATAGTTGAAGTAATTCTGTTACTCTCGCTGAGAATACCCCCGGGCTGTTCTTGTACCCCTGGGCTAACCGACAGAATTGCTTTTGAGTGCCATTTACTGAGAATGCAGTTAAATATCTGCTCTCTGGTGCTATGTTTTGACAAAAGAATCCATTGGAGATGTCCAAGGTTGTTTTGTATTTTTTGCGCACTATGTTATTCATTAGTGCAGCACTGTGTGAGTTTTGCACTGCAAAAGTTTTGCAACATGTGTTAAGGTGTCGGTAATCCAAAACTAGACGATATGAATTGTCTGGTTTGGAGACCGGAAACAAAGGATTGTTCATTTGTGAGGTGCAAGTTTCAATCACCCCCTGGTATTCTAGCTGATCTAGTATTTCATTTACCTGTTTTTTAGCTTCTTGCTTAATTGGGTACTGCCTTTGTGCAGTAGGTTGTGATTTTAACTGGATTTTGTGAGGAGGAGAATCCTCATCCCATCCTACGTGATTTTTATATAAAGCAGGTGCTAGAGCCACTGCCCACTTTCTAGCAAGTGTGTATTTTTTATGAATTGGTATTTGATTTGAGAAGGCAGGCATAATTACTTCTTCGCCATGAGGGCACTCCCTGACAAACTCTGGTGGCCAGTCTTTTTCAGCTAGAAGGATATCATAGCCCTTGGAGAGATTATCCCAAAATAGTCCCCTTATTTTCCTAGTCTTATCACCCTCTATACGCAATGTTATCTCGTATATCTTGTGGGGTTTGCTAACCCTGGTGTCTGCAGTTTCCACTTGAAGATATTCATTCGTGTCCACTGTCTCCAGATGATTCATAAGGACTTTGCGAGCTATGCTCACTTCTGCTGCGCTGTCTAGCATTGTCTGAGCCCACTCTCCGTTTTTCAGTTGTGTCCTCGGTATTCTCGGCATTGTTAACTACCTTGATACTGGCTACCTTCTTTTTTGGAAATTGTAATTTCTTTTTTAGTTGAGCAGGTTCCTTGTCTTTGGACTTGGTGTGCTCTTCTCTTTGTTCTGATCGTCCTCTTCTTTCCGATTTCTGCGAGGAATTCTGAAAAGATTGAGAGGGACGTGTATCAATGTCTTGATATCTATCAGGTTTTTTAATATTATCCCTATTTCTAAGGTTATATCTTTTCCCAGAGGGGTCACTCTGAGGTGACCTGTGTCTTTGGTTCAGAGATTTTTCTCTTCGCCTAGGAGACCTTCCTCGGGACTGGAATTTCTTTTCTTTAGGATTGGATTGTTTGTTTCCATCCCAGTTCTTTTTTGGTGAATTATTATTAAAAAATATTTTTTCTGGACTTTCAGTCAGTTGTGGTTTTACTGGTATTCCACCTAAACTGTCTCTACCTAGTTCCTCATAGGATTTTTCTATGATTCTGGCAATTTCAGCTGGTTGGTCTGCTATATCTGTCTCTTTTAACCTCTGGCGGATCGCCACGTTTGCTGCTTCACCTTTTATGTTGGCTAATAGTATAGCCGAGACCTGCTTGAAGTCGATCAGTAATTTCATACCAAGAGTTAAAGCGGGTTCTGGACCGTATTCGTCTTGAATTTGTTTTAGCACATCTGGTATTACCGAAATGGATGGAACACCGTGCGTTTTTGTGTAGATGGAAGCAAAGACTGTACCCCAAGTGTCACAGTCCTCAATGTGTGGTGCGATTCCCATTGGAAGACAGATAGTCAGAATCCTGTGCTTTTCTAGCGGGGTGGTGTCAGGAAACACCGCCTCAATTTGGGTAATTTTCTGTGCCAACCAGAATGGTATTTGTTCCCGTTTAGCCGGTACTTTACCTAGGCAGGATTGGATGTTCTGTGGTGTAATTTTATTTGTGTTCCCCTGGTGAGGGGTCAGCTGTGGAAGTTTAATCGCTGGCTGAATTGTTGAAGTCCGCATCACATACTGAACTAATTGTCTATGAATTTTTAGTAATTGTTTTAGCTGTATTAACAGCTCTCCTGTAGACATCCCTTCACAGTCTGGGTGTGGTGTGTATCCGGCTAAGACCGGCCACGTTGCTCCTGGTCTACCTAAAGGACCGAGCCTGGTGATGTGATTATTATGTTTTAGGGCGCCATCAAATAAGAGCAAATGCTCTTGGAATTTGAGTGGTACTTCCACCTCCTCGAAAGGAGTGTAAATGTCAGGTGGTACCTCTATTTTGTAATAGTGGAAGTACTTTGTTACAGCATTTGCTGCTGGAAAATGTATCCATGTATAGTATACCTCTGTCTGCCGATATTCGTGTGCCTCAATTACGAATATGACTGTGCCACCTCTAGGTGTCAGTCCATTTTCTATAAGTTTTAAGGTTATAGATTTCCTTTTGGTGACCGGGATTAGTATTATCTCCGGGTCTGCTGCTTGCATGGTAGCATCAGCATCTGCGAGTTCAGTTGCTAATCTAACTGCCTCTCTTTCATCATCACTCTCTGCCATTTTACCGACAGGAAGCTTATTTTGTTTGTTTGCAGATCAGGTTTCTTATGGAAACAAGGATTAGATGCACAATATTTTGGAACCGTTTATCCTTCAACGTTGACTTAAACCAAGAACCATACATAGGAGTTCCCTCCTGCGAGGTCTGGCGGATATAACCTTTCACCCACTCCAGACGTCTTTGGAGTATTTGGGAAAAGGGGTCTGAGTGAGAAAGCACGACTGAGTTACTCTAAATGTCTTACGTTAGTTTTATCGCCCTTTCCAAACGCGTTGGGCGCCATGTAGTGTAGTTCCTATCTTCCCAATAGGCTCTGCGCATTGGAATAATACCTACAGCAGTAAAGGCCTAGGCCAGACGTTAACTAGGTCTACTACTGTCGATACTAGACTTAAGTTTTGGGTTTGCCAGCGTAGCTCAGAGTTCGCTAGAAACTTTCTCGAATGTTCAAGGAGGAATTAACTTCCCTGATTAGACAAGAAGGGATTTAGTTTCTGACAACCATAGAACATGACAACTTTGCTCTCCCCTAATCAAGAGTCAATCTCGAGAGTCGTGTGAACAAAAGGCAAATTATTTTACTCAGTCAGTACGTGCATTCTTAGTCTCATCAGAATGTAGAGAAAAGGAAGAGACGGGCGTGTTCAATAAAAGATGTTATTTATTGATCAGTCTCTTTTCTCATACAAGAGAAATGGATCGATATTATTGCGATACTTATAGTTAAGTAAAGTGCATACATTAAAAGCAATAGTATAAAGTAATACTGTAAAAACATTGATATGGTTTCTAAGCCATAAGATGTTTTAAAATGAATAAAATATATTTACATACACATATACATTTGACTAAACGTACTCAACTGCTGTTTCTAAATACGCCTACCCCGTGTACCTGACCTAAGTCTAATACGTGGGCGGGAATAGAAAGTTACAGTTTAAGTTAAGTTTGTTTTTGCCAAGTGAATAACTAAAGAATTCTCTGTGAGGGGTTATTCAGTTCTGTACCTGGAATTTAGGATGAATGAGGAATGGTATCTCTCTCTCTGGTCTCGATATTCCAGGCTGCCTGCGAGGGCTACCCGGAAACGCCGGTGCTGGATTCTCGGCAGGAGAAAGCAGCGCGTCTCTCAGCGCGTCAGGAAGGCGGGGCTGCTGCCAGCGGGGTCTGCTCTGCTCTTCGCTTCGGCAAGTGTGGCTGCTCCGTCTCGTCACCACGCGTGTGTTTGCATATGGCAAGATCGGTAATATTTATACCTTTAAGGTGCCGAGATTGACGTAAGGATGGACATAGATACGTCAATAAAGATGTCATACGATTTGCTCGTTAGCACATTCTTTTACTAAAGTTCTCGGTGAAATCAAAACAATGGCCGCAGGGTTTTGCCCAGGTTGTCATAGGTTTGATTTGTTATGAGAACTCCGTATGCCTTATCAGGGGCTGGAGGAATATCGCTTGTCTAATTAGATCGCAAGCGTTATGACCTAATCAGATAACACGTTCCTGTGCCGTAGTGTGACTGCGTCAGATAACGGTATCTGCATCATGGGGAATTTCTGCCTCATGGGCTGACTGCTAGTTAACTTGTTGGTTTGTTTAACTAGAATAGGGTCAGGAATAGGGGGATCGATTCAGAACCGATAGGAATACATGACAAGGTCTTTCGATTTGCAACTCTCTACTGGAATTATGCTCTATTAAAGAAACAAAAGTTCTATGTAGCTTTTGTAAACCTCAGAGCGGCATTCGATCTTGTTCCTCACAAAAAACGGAGGGGAGTCCTGGCAGACATGCGTGTCCCAGGAAACCTACTCAATCTTATTGTAAGATTACATACTAAGAATGACGCCCTAGTACGGTGGGGAACCAAGGGAGAAATGACCGAACGCGTTCCAGTTATGTGTGGTGTACGCCAAGGATGCGCTCTTGCCCAAAAGCTTTTTACTCTATATGTATGATGTGGGGAAAGATATTTTGAACTGCAGGAATGACTCTTACCAGCCATTAACATGTAGATTCCTGTTTGCGGATGATTTAATCCTCATTTCCAAAAGACCTATTGTGGGAGGGGGATTGGGAGAAAGAAGGGGAAAGGGAGTGGGAGAAAGAGAGAGAGTGAACTCACAAAGCAGAAGACAGAAAAAAACTGATGCTGCAAAGAGAGAAAGCAGAGCAGTGAAGGAGAGCAGAGCCAGTAAGTGATGGGGTGGAAGTGCAGGACTACTAAGAGAGTGACTGGAGAGGGAGATGACAAAGTGAGCGCGGAGCACAAGGCAGAAAAAAACAGTGGTTGCAAAGAGGGAAAGGAAAGGCCTCTTACAGACTTTAGCGTGCAAACTGGCTTAATTTGAGAAACAAGAGAGCATAAAGCTAACAAGAGAAACACCCTAATGGATCAGTGAGTGGTACCAGAAATGCACAAAGTAACACGGTTTTACACCGGTTATATTTTGTAAACAGTCTGACCTGGGTTAAGGCCAGAATAAGAAAAGGAGTAAAAAGTTCTCCTCTTACCTGCAGGTGTGTCTCAACGGGTGGCACTATAAACTGAAGAAGGCGGTCTTGAACCCCAGAGGGAATATCTGGGGAAGTGAGGAGGGGGGACACTTGGTACAGCTCCAAACAGGGAAGATACCCTTGTCCTCGCTGCCTTTTTTGGTCTGGACACCCTGGGAATGGGACTAGTATAGGCTGGTGAAGAAGTCATGCGACCCTCTCTCAGGCACACCTCAAGGCCCAGCCAAATGGTTGCCCACTCCCTTGTTAAAGGCCTTCGCCTTTAACGGTTGGTATAGCCAGCTACGGCAGGCTATAAGGCTATATTAGAACATTGGAATGATGGAAGCTCCATTAAAGACAATGAAGTGGCTCAAGGCTACTAATGGCTGCTATAAGACTTCTGCTCAAACATTTCCTTGTTTGTCTTTCTGTTTCTCTTATATTAATTTACAACATTCTACCCTCAGTGGATGGAATTTTCTAATAGCCCTTCTGCCTCGGGTACACTGGCTAAAGGCACTATCCCTCATTTTAGGCCTACAACTCTGATTCAGGGCCTTTAACAGTCAGTATAGCCCTCATCAGAGGGCTGTACAGCTTTATAACTGCAAAGCTTGCATACCAGCTTACCCAAAAGTTCTACTGGAGTCTAAGGCCTGAGCGTTTGTACATACAAACAAATGTTCAAGTGTTTTAGGTCTTGGGAAGATGTGCAGTCTAATTAGTGAGACTATTTCCAAGTATATATGTTTATTATAGAGATCGCAGACAGCTTCTAGTAGTTCTGAAGGGCCCAGGAGATTTGCACCAACTGACTGCAAGGTGCTCTACCTCTACATCATCACATTCTACAATATAAATTCTATGACACTCCTTATAATATAAGCTCAGCAGAATACTAAACACCACATATATCTCCCCCCTTTCATAAACAAAAAAAAACTATTTTTTTTAAAAACTAATAGGAAAAATATAGGCATCTACCCACAAACATCATCACATGCAAATACTGCCCAATATTAATCATAAAAATGTGTTTGGTATCTTCCCATTTCTTGTACTTCTCGTAACACCTGTTCGTCCTGGCCTCCCAATTGTTTATCCACGTGTACTCCACTGTTAATCTGGTTTATTTTTGCCAAACAAAGCCATGTTCCACCACTGCCCACTGCTAGTTTTCATCATCTGACCTTTTATTTTAATGAGAGAAGTTGATTCCATAAACTTTTACTTTCCATTTTGCAACAACAGATCTTTGACACGAACAACATCACCTACTGTGAAATTCAAACAACGTATTTTTCTTTCCAACGTAACTTTTTTTCACATTTCTCACTGATGAATTCATCGATAGTACTCTTGGTCCGGTATGATTCACTCAACACTTCGCTCTCACCACCTAATACTTTGGATTTCCGAAATGGATTCGATGTCAAAACCACCTTCCTGCCTTTCATTAATGGAATAATGCCAGTAACCAAGTGTGGGGTAGTCCTGTAAGACCATACTGCATCACTAACAGCTGTTTCACAATCAACTTTTGCCTTAATAGCACTCTTATGCTCTCCACCAGTACCCTGTTGAACCTTTCGGCTTTGTCATTGGCTTGGGGATTATACAATGGTGAACGCAAATTCTTGACCCCCATTTTAGTTAAGAACACCAACATGGTAGCTGATGTTTATTGAATCTAATTGTCTGTTAAGAGTTCCTCTGGAACCCCTTTTCTACTGAACACACCCTTGAGAAACAAATGACTCACTTAGTGTTGGGTTTTGAAATGCCTCTCACTTCAACCCACCTTGACAGGTGATCTATTAATAGAACAAAATACCTCATGCTGCTTGGCAATACATGGAAAAGATCTAAAAAATCCACTGCAAACCTTTACCATATTCTGTGCATACTAATTACCGGTCTTGGAGGAGGTGTCGCTGTGGATAAATGTTTGTCACTATAGGAACACTGTGTACACTCCCTTACTAACATCTCCACTTCTCGATCTACACTAGGCCACCAAAAGTAATTCCTAAATCTGTGTTTGGTCGCAGACAGGCTTAAATGACCAAAATGGGTCAACTCCAGTATTCTCTGTCTAAAACACCTGAGAGGAATCAACTTGCCACCCCTCACTAACAAATTATTTTCTAAAGAAAATTTGTCAGCCACTTTGCAAAATGGTTGTAAATCCAAATCCATGGACTTCTCTTTAGGCCACCAAGTGATAAACTGCATTACCTGTTTTAGCACCATATCAGCCTCTAAAGCACTTCTGCCATTCTTCCATGTTTGAACACACCACCCTGCCCTCAATACTTGCAATAATGCATTTCTCAACTTCCTTTGTTCTTTTGTTTCCGACTCCCTATTCTTAATGGGTAATCTAGATAGGAAATCTGCTTTTACATTTTTTCCTCCTGCGATATGACTGACGGTAAAACTGTACTCCAATAACTTTGTTGACAATCTCATTAATCTAGCTGCTCGTTTCTTTATCTTGTACCCAGATCATATATCAACGCAAGGTGTATAGTCCATTTATAACCAAAACGTCCTTCCCCACAAGTAGGGTCTGAATCTTCTACCCTCACACAAAAGCTAGCATTTTCTTCTCCATCACTGAATAGATAATTTCTACTTCCTTCATTCTTCTGGATGCAAATCCACTGTGACCTCTTTCTCTCTAATTACTTGTGATAGAACTGCCCCCATATCACATGAACTAGCGTCAACTGTCACATTTGCTCCTTTCTTAAGAGGCTCCAGAAACATTCTTTAAGACCTACAAAATGTCCAATAAACTTTGCATAAAACCCACGCAATCCAATGAACGAACTAAGTTGTTCTTTATCTGTTGGATGGGGAGCATTAATGATACCTTCAACAATGCTGGGTTTGGGTTTCACCCCATCCATCGAATGAATATGTCCTAAATATTCAATTTCGTTCACACCACCTATACACTTATCCTCTCTAAGTGTTATGCCATTTTTCTGCTAGGTCACTAAAACCTCTCCCAACACCCTATTGGGTCTCTCTTCTGTGTTAGTATGCACAAGAACATCATCTTGGAAGACAACTACTTTGGAAATGTCTTGCAGCATTCTGGTCATTACCTTTGGAAATACTGATGTCGTGGAAGCCAGTCGAATGGCATGCAGCAACATATACACTTAGTTGTTTAACTGCAGTTGTAAATTCATCCATTTCAGGGTAAGTGGTGAAAGACATTTTGACCCACAATTCCCAGATAGTAATAAAGTAAACATCGTTTCCTGTCTGCTTTAAATTTCAAACCATCTATTGCAACTAAGGATGCATTAAAAGATCTATATTATAACCGCCATTTTACTGGTGTCTCGCCAGGTTCCTGTAAGAAAGGGCTTGGTAGAGTAACAGTTTTCATTGTAACCAATTATGCTCTTAACTGGCGTACATATCGTCGCACAAATGCTTAAAGGAAATTCCCAACCTACACTGCACACCTAAGATGGCTGTGACATGTCTCCTTTGTTGCGTGTCTATGCTGAGCAGTGCACGCGCAGTCGACACAGAGGAATCCAGAAGGGAGAGCTCGCCACAAGTCACTCCAGCAACCTCAGCCACATACAGGTAAGTTGCTAATTAACCAAACACTAGATGCCTGCCCACAGAATTTTTCCAAAGTGTGAAAGCGGGTTCACAATTACAAGCTCGGACTCCGTAGCGCGATCACTGGAAAATCAAGTTCCATAGCTTTAGTACGTGATTGCAGCAAAGTGCTACCAAGCACTGACGCTGCTCGCGCGGAGACAATGCCACTCCACAAGCTCATGTTATGCACTTTCTAACGGACAACAGTACATGCAGACCCCCAAACAGATTAAACACCGTAAAAAAGTGATAGCAAACAGCGGTAATATGCAACAGGATAACTTCCTCCTACACACGCAATCCAAGGACCCCAAATTAAGGTGAAAACAGTACCTTTGTAAAGATGAAGGCGAACTCGAAATCCAACGGAGATTAAGTAGTCCCCCCAAAAAATAATTTTACCAGCAAAATCCCATGGTTGTCGCCAGATTTGTGAAGATATGAAGTCCAGCTAGCGATATTATTTCTAAGTATATATATTTATTGTAGAGATAGCAGACAGCATGCAGTAGGTCTGAAGGAGCCAGGAGATCAGCACCAACTGATTCCAAGGTTCTCTCTCTCTACATCATCACATTCTACAATGTACATTCTATGACACTCCTTATAATATGCGCTCAGTAAATACTAAACACCACAGGTCTGTGCACCCACAAGCCATAACAATGTAAGCGACAAAGTGTAAGACCTTAAATAAACACGCGTAAAAAGTAATTTTCAAAAGAAGTAAAATTATAATTCAAATTAAAAAATACAGTGCCAAGTACAGTAGGCTACAGAAAGATATGTTCACAAAGCAATCCTTGTATATGGCTTAACAGATTAAATCACAACATCAGCAATGACATCACTGATGCAGCAGCACAATAAATAAATGGTCACAATAGCAACAATTACAAGAGAAAAAGAAATAACAGCATTCATGAGGCCTTATTTACATGAACTGCAAAAATGCAATTTATTATCCAAGTAATTAGCATTTGATGCAATTATTATTCAAAGCATTGATCGCTTAAGGCAACGCAGTTGCTCAGGGATCTGCCGGTTCAACTGTATTTACAGTGCTCTTGGTGTGGGAAAAGGGAGGCAAGTGGGTTGGGGTTCAAGTGAGTAAGTGAAGGTGGTGGACAAGGAAAAAGTAATGTGACATATATACATCAATTATACATGGTATAACCTATCCGCCCTGAATCAGGTCAGTTGTTCCCATAAGTACACATAACCCTGAAGGACATCAACTAATGAGAATTCTGTCATCAGAGCTTGTGAGGTAAGTATGTATAGTCAGCGTTTCGACCCCTGGGAAGGAGAGTGGGTTCAGTCCTCAAGGTGGGGTCTTCATCAGGACAAAACTGAGAAGAGCACTTCTGAAAACAGCAGGCAAGCTCAGCTGTACAGTCAAAGGAAGTGGGCTCAGGAGAGCTCTAATAAACGAGAAGGAATAATCATCATCCGTTATCCAGACTGTGGGTCAATCAATTACTCGCAGTCAAAACACAAATCCCCAAAACTTCCTCACGGCACTCCGGCTTGGGGAAAAAGAAGCAAGCTGCCTGGTAGTAATATGCATATCCGTACTCCAATACAGCATGCCCCGCAGAGCAGTGCATGCGCTGCCCAGGCTTGACCTAAAAAGTAATTCTCTCATGTCAGCATTGTCAGGATTTAACTCATCCAATCAAAAAAGAGCAATGCAAGACAAGCAAGAATTGGGAGGAAAGCTACTGAATCAAGGGCAGGGAACTGAGACAGACAAAAACATCCAGTGATATAGATAGCTATATATTTATTACATAGTGCATTCTGCAGCACAAGTGAAAAAGAAAAAAAAGCCTTAAAGAATTGCTTTTGTGCGGGAACGGGCCCCTTCCTACACAAAAACAATCATGCCTACAACGCAGGCACTCTTGCGCCATAATGCAAGATGCCTGTGTTGGTGACAGGCAGCCAAAAGTGCGCCAGTGCAAGGAGAGAGCAGGAAAGTGCCATATCTAGATAGATATGACACATTCCTGCCCTTTCACGCAGCACGGTGAAGCAAAGAGTCTTGATGCGTTGCGTAAAGAAATGTTGAATATGGTCTTAAGTGATTTACCCAGCCAACAACAAGAACTGAACCTGATTCCCCAGTTCAAAGTCAGGAGTTCTTCCCCTTAACACCACACCCTGGTTAGAGGGAGGGTGACAGGCTGAAGCCAGAATAAGAACTGTATTTTTGGTCTAGTTATCACCAGAAATAGTACTGAAAATTGTACCAAAATACAACATTATATAAAGCATTTTCAGGGGGAGAATCCCACCGCCCATTCCCCTTCAAAACCATTGACTTTGTTTGCACTTTAATTCATTTATTGCTCTTACGCCACACCACTTTCAAATTCCATCACCTGCCACTGCTCAGATCTATCACTATGAATAAATCTGTTTGTGCAAGAGAGGTGATGTTCTCACCAAGCAAGACAACGAAGGATACTATCAATGCCCAGCATTGCAGACTCAGTGCCATGCGTTCAAAGTCAGTGATGCCCTTTCAAGTGATGGCTCTCCAAGACCAGCTAACGCACTCCTTTTCCAACATCGGCAAACACTTGAGACAACTCATCTATGGTTTAAAGTTTGTGGAAGTTTATGATCCTATGTTATGTGTTTTATGTTGTAAAGGGTAGAGCCCGAGCATGTTTGCCTGGTACTCTAATCCCCCTTCAGAGGTCAGACTTATTCGGCAAATCAGAAATTCTCTGTAATATTTTATGAGTTTCCCTTTATAAAGGCCTAAAAGAACTGCATTTTTGGTCAATTTATCACAGAAGTATTGCTGAAAATTACATCAAATTTCTAAATTTTCTCGTGGGGAGCTCCCCCAACCCCATAATGAATGTCTGGTTCACTCGCTCAAAATAATTCCTTCCTTGCACTTAAGCCGCACCACTTTCAAATTCCACTAATCGCCACTGGTGTTAAGTAGTAGAAAGGGATATTTAAGGGAAGGGTAGCACTAATGTGTAAGTGTTTTTAGGGATCAGGGATGAGAACAGCTAAGGGATAGCAATGATGATATTTAGGATTCTAGGGAGGGTAGCGTTAAGGTGTAGTTAGGGTTTTCAAGGTTCGAGGAAGGATAGCATCATGGGGTAATAAGGTGTTTTAAGGTTAAGAAAAAGGTAGCACTAGGGGTTAGTAAGGAGTTTTTTATGGTTCAAGGAATGGCTGTGTTATGGAGTAGTAAGGGATTAAGGGATGGGTAGTAAAAAGGTTTTCCAGTTCAAGGAATGGTGGCATTAAGGGGCAGTTATTGGTTTATAGGGTTCAGGGAAGGGTATCGTCAAGGAATAGTAAGGTGTTTGTAGGGTTTATGGACAGGTAATTTTAAGTTGTAGTAACTAGTTTTTAGAGATCGGGATGGGTACTGTTAAGGGCTAGAAATAATTTTTTTAGGGTTCAGAAAAGGGTAGGGTTACAGGGTAGTAAGAAGTTTGTAGGCTTCAAGGATTGTAGCGTTAAGAGCAGTAAGACTTTTTAGGAAACAGTACATATACAAATGATATATTAAATAGGTAAATTAACGTAATATATAAAACGCATTAAATTTGAAGTAAATGAAATATTTTTAAAAATTATAATTAACTTAACGTTTTGGAGCAGAGGAGCTTAAAAAAGTCTCTCCAGCACATAAACCTTAAAACTAGGAATTAGACAAAAACACTAGTCTCTCAATGAATGCCTTCTTAAGGTATATCTGAAATTGACGATGGAAAGGGAAGAGGGGGAGGTGGATGGGACTGTAATGCAGCAACACATTGGTCAGGAGTGCCCTCCTGCCATCTGTGCTGTTGCCAGAGAAGAACAAACACAATAACTATCCAATTATGTAGGAGACATATAGCATTGAAGTGGCATGTTTTTTACCTAAATGTCAAGCTCTGTTGTAACACAACCATTACACCTAATTAGGAGCTCTCGCTCAGGCAACTTGATAAACAAACGATTACAGCTTTCAGAGGGAAGACACTATATCTGGGGAAGCACACAACTTCTGCTCAATCAAAACATGTCCTCCTGACCACCAAAACTCTCTAGTACACCTGAAAGCTCTTTTTTAGGTTGATCACATATGGTTCTGCAACAGCTGTGCTGTCAAGCCAGACCTAAAGAATGGATTTCTCGCCTTCTCCATTCATCCTTCTGTCAATACATAAGGATACCTCTGATCAGCATTCATCAGATAGGACTAAAGGACTTAAGGAATTACATTACATGCCATCCCTATTGCCACTCAAGTATTTCCACTTAAAAAAATTCAACATTCCCTAGATATTAACAGGATGCTGCAAAACAAGCTTCAGAATTATGTCAAACAGATTGGTCACAGGACAGCACTTACAAATATCCTGAACACTAATGACGGAAAATCGATAGCCTAAACATCGATCACCACATGTGGAAAGTATTGTAAACTATATTTACAAAAACGGAATAGTTATCTATTCTCAATCAATCAGTCTATCCATTAAACAGGTCAAATAAGATGAATGGAATATTATATTTTTGTAGTGAAGTCTGTAAGTAATTTCACATGAGACTATACAACTTTACTTCATAACAGCACACGGTTGAATAAAGTCACTGTCTTATAAGCTAGAAGAGCAAGCAACAATGCTTGACGTGTCTTTTCAGGCCAGCTCAGGATACCAGCTTGTGTTAGCCTTAAATTCCAAATATCTACAAATTTACAGAGTTTAGAAATTTCATTTTGCTTTTTTATGTTCATGTACTCTATTATTATTGTAATATTATTTAATTTTGTAAACAGTCATGGAACTGTGTGGCAGTTGCAGACCACCAGGAGTCCATGGACCACAGGCTAAGAATCACTGCTCTAGCCATCTGTATAAAGCCTTCAGATCTTTCAAAAGGGTTGTCTACATAGGCCAACGACACAAAGCGGAGTATCTACAGACTCTTCCTCTTCACACTGAACCATGACATACAGAGACATATAAGAGCAGGGATCTTTTCAACTTGCTGCCAAATAACAGCAAGATTTCTAAACTAATCAAAACACAGCAGAAACTAAATAATGTTTGCCCCTCTCTCCCTTAGAAATGTAGGAAGAAAGCCGGAGGGACAGGCTCTTCAATCTTCACTTCCTCCATAGGAATGTTAAAAATCCTCAACTCGAAGTCATGCTTTAGAAAAGGGGTCTTCAACCAGTAGCTCATGAGCTACCGTAGCTCTCCAGCTACCTCTGAGTAGCTCACCTGTGTGCAGCCCAGCTTATTACATTGGAAAGCTTTTGCTGGGTTGAATTATTATACATATAAACAAATTGAAATTATACAACACTAATAATATTAGTAGCTCTCAATGCGTTTCATTGACCATAAGTAGCTCTTAGTACAGAAAAGGTTGAAGACCACGGCTTTAGCATTTTTTTTTTTAATCCTGCCATTGCATCCAATACATCTGCTGGATGCTCATTTGCACCCTCAGCAAGATTACCTTCCTTTGATTGAGGTATCTGCATTTTTATTTTATTTTTTCTACATCACCCTAAGTTTGATAGATATTACAGGCCAGCACCATACAATGGTAAAACCATAGCTCTCACAGCTGGGCTTCCCGGCTGTCACACTGCACACCTTAACCATTAACAGCAGAGTAAGGTGTTTTAATCATTGGACTTATTCAGACTGGGAACGAAAACATTCAATCATTGGGAGCCAATAGTTTTCTTTCTTACTGAGAGTCAGATATTTTGCTTCACAAAGACAAGCTTTCTTTACAAGTGCCAACCATTCTCTATGGTCTGGGGGCACTGATTCGACCCATTTTTCTTTTCAATCACATGTCTGTCTAATAACACTAAGTAGAATCTAAGCCTACACTATCCCCCTCCACACTCACTCCTGGTTGTGTACCAAAAGAAAAATAATAAAGAAATGACAAAAAACAACTTACAAAATTTCATCAAGCGTCAAACTAACATAATTCCAAAAACTCTGCAAACTAGGACATTCCAGGAACAAATGAAAATCATCTGCCATTAGACAGTTACACTTTTTGCATCTGGAGTCTTGCCTCCCCGAAAGCTTAGCCAGTTTATATGGAGTTCGATATACCTTGTGTAATGAAAACAAAGAATCCCTTTTAAATACAGCTGGTTTCACAGTTCCATATAGCAAACCAAAGGATGCCTGCCAAATTTTCTCCAGGTCACCAGGCAGTCTTCCTACCGTAACTGAATCGGGTGGTGGAGTTTTCTCATCCTCTGCTTGGGAAATTAGGTCATACCATTTAGCAATCTCTCTAGTTATCTTTAGAGGCAATAAAATAAGCTCATATCTTGGGTCTCTTTCAAGACTTCTCTGTGTGCCGATACCCTTGAACTTAATTGGAGGTACTTAAATTCAGATAGCTTGCCAGCTGTGGTCTCCTTAACTCCTGCCCGGGTTTCAAAACGTTACCATCTGATAAATCGCCCCATCAAGGCACCTGCTTTTCGGAAAACTCCAAATTCAGCAAAGCAGTCCCAAGAGCAAAGTCTGTGGAAGACAGAGTTCATACTCTCAATACTGGAACTACTCAGATCAGTCAGCTTAATAGCTATTCTCTTAGTATTAATAAAACAAGTTTAAGCAAGAAATAGAAGTACTAGCGTACTCCAACAATAAAACACGGAGGAATCCTGTCACAAAGATAGTCCGAGTCTTTTCTCTACAGCTAGCAAGCTGTTCCACTCAGGAATTTCACAAGCACAAACTACTAATCAGCAACATAAATACAAAACACCCATGGCTATAATGTCTTCCAGAGGTCTCCTGAACCTTACTGTAAGCCAGCCACAAGGGAACTATAATAAGAATTAGAGAACCTTTATTATTATTAAAGCTTATATAGCGCGACTTCTACCCACACAGGGTTTCTCAATGCTTGGAGACAGAGAGGGTGCAACTGTTTCAGAAAAGTAGTCAGTGAGGTACAGCTTCTCAAGGTTTACAGGAGTTGTTCCAGAGCTTAGGACCCTGGTAGACAAAGGCCCGGCCTCACATATGAGTCTGTCTGTGCTTAAGGAGTGATCACTAAAATGTAGGGCGCAAGCCCGTTGGTTGATGAGGTCTCACCATTCCGTGGAGATATCGGGGGGCGAGCTCCGGATCTAGGTCTGTGCACGAAGCACAGGGCTTTAAATTGGATCAGTTTCTCTACCTTATGCCAGTGCAACTCCCGCAGAAGAGACAAAGCCGATGCACTCATTGGGAGTCTGTTGAGTAGCCTGGCCGCCGAGTTTTGGACTACTTGCAGTTTTCTCATAGAGGCTTTATCAGCTACCAAACAGAGGACATTACTGTAGTCCAATCTAGAGGCGTGCCTGAAGGACTGTCCTTTGGGCTGTACATGGAAGAATCCACAGGATTTTCAAAAGTCATTTCAGGACAGCAAAACAGGTAGCAGGCACCTTCACAACCTGGTGCTTCATGGACAGTTTTTCTCCCAGCAGGAAGCCATGGTTCTTCACCTTTTGGACCAGAGTGGGAAGAGCGCCTAGGTTTTCAGGCAAGTGCTGTGGGCCTCATAGGAACGGGTTTTTTTCCCCAGCACCAATACCTCAGTCTTTTCTCTGTTAAGTTTCAGAGAGTTCATGTTTATCCATGAAGCAACCCGATTCAGACAGGAATTCAGGGCCTCAGAGTTATAGTCCTGAGCAGGTGACAGAGACAAGATGATACTAGTGTGTCATACGCGTAGGAAAAGAAGGTCAGGCCAAAGCGGTCAACCAGGTCAGCCAGTGGGCGGACATAGATATTGAATACGGCCAGACTTAAGGCTGAGCCTTGAGGAAACCCAAAGGTAATGGCCTGTCATGTAGAGGAGATATTCGCTAAGGAGAGCTGGAAAGTTTAGTCAATCAAGAAAGATGCCATCCAGGATAAGGCTTTACACCATGTAGACCTAGAATGGACAGACTCTCAAACAGAGTGGCATGTGACGCAGTATCAAAAGCAGTGCCGAGGCCTAATAAAATCAGCACTGTGGCCTTGCAATCATCCAGGAGCCGCCTAAGATGTACTGTGAGTGATAGAAGGGCGGATTCAGTACTGTGACCCGCTCTGAATCTGGACTGTGAGAGGTCGGACTAAGTTGCGGGTCCCCACAAAAGCAGAAAGTTGCCTGTTAATATGCTTTTCCATGATTCTGACCACAAGGTAAGCATGGAGATCAGTCTGTAGTTTGACCAGTTAGAGGGATCCTGATTAGGTTTCTTCAGTATGGGCAGAATCTTGACATGTTTCCAGGAGTGAGGAATGTACCCTACTGTAAGGAGAAACTAAGGAGTCCCACCAGCAGCCCCAAAATGTCAAAGTCCAGGGAACTGAGCTTTGCTGGGGGAAGAGAATCTGTGGGGAGCCCATTCTTATGGATTGTGCCAATGATCTGAATAAAGGCAACTACATCACGTCCCATGCGTTAAGTTTCTGAGTAACTGGGGTGTTAAGCGAATGGGACAGACCATCAGTTCGCAGGAAACTGGAAGGACTGCATAATAATACTTGTAAGTGAAAGGATCGTTTCAATGGTGCTGCAACAAATCCAAAATAACAAAGGATGCTTTTCTAGAAGATGACCGAAAATGACCAATGTGTCCAAAAATCCTTCATAGAATGGGTTTCTCTCTTAAGTATGGGGCAAGCAAAAGGTCACTGACAGATTGAACATGTTTACAGTGCAGTAAATTCAAAAAAACGAATTGGCTGCTAGATTCTGGACTAGTCCACGATGAAAAAATAATAAAACAGCTCAATTTCAAACTGTTAAATGTCTTGTTGTAGAGTTGAGACACATTTACGTAAAAGGCTAGCTTGTTTCAAGGAAAGTTGGAATTTAGTAAACTTTAAGAATAACCTATTTTAGGTAAGGGCTGAAATCACACAATTCTATACTGGACAGGCCATCTTAAAACTGAATCCTGCTCGGCACTGGGAGCCATCTAACATCCGACAGGCACACTTTTTTAGGTCAAGGCTGGAGACAACTGTAAACAGCCTCAGGTGGCCAAAAAAATTCTAATGAAAATTACTTAATTCTATACATAATGGAGGTTGGTCTCTTCATCAATAGGCCAGTTCAACTGTCAATCACATTTTGCTGCCGCCTACCGCAGATAACGGCACACAACAATGGGTCAGCCCAATTCAGCCATTGGCTCTCTTACACTAAGAGTGACTGCATTTTACCTAATCAGGTGTGCACATCTGCCTAAAAAAAGTGCATGTCGGTACCAAGTCTGTTGTCCAATTCTACCTCATGCTTTTTTCCTTCCCATTTTTAACCTTTCAGTTATTTGTGTTTTCTAGTCTACAAAATTATTACATTCAAGATGACATGTTCTTTGCATCAATATAAATAATATTTTTCTGACCTTTGCCTTTTAACTAAAAATATTTTCTATCGCTACTCTAAATACCTCCGTCCGCTAGGAAGCACCTGTGTTCTTCTATTAAAATTATATGCAATGTTTCTTTAAAAAAAAAAATTTTAAACAAATTTTATTGACCGAAGATACATATGTATGCAAAGCTCTGTAACCCAGAGTCAATCGTCATCATCATCGTCCTAATAGCTACCTCAGTGATTTACAGTAAATGATAAGAGAATAAAGAAAGTACACAACAGACCCCCTTTCTTTTAAATTTTCATAATCATTATTGCACGCATATGGCCTCCACGCAAAGGTGAACAAGTTTTTTTTTTTTAATTATTCTTATTTGGGGGGGGGCATAAAATTGGTTTAGAAAAATGTTCAGTTGGACCAGTATGCCAATGCCAAACCTATTTATTGGCTTTGCCGCTGGTTGTTTCCTTAGAGTTCAAACTAGGCACCCCCATATTATGTGCAAAGTGCTACTTTTTCACCAGTTTATGGAGTTTGACATACAGGGAAAAGCAATAATTCACAATCAAATTAGTTGTTTCTCTTACAACAAGAATTAGAGCGCTTCAGGGAAAGCAGCACTTAAATTTATCAAACACTGAAAACTGCATTCTTTTTTAATAAACCGGCAATTTGCAGTTTAAAAGGCATATCCCGGTCTAAAGTCACCCCAAATACTGTTCGTATTCTCTTTAAACAACCAAATGTTTCCACTCTTCAGCACAAGTTTGCTCTCAAATAGAAATGCAAAAGGGTCTGGGTCTGGAGGTGCTTTCAAGAGCAGATAGAAAGTATTCACTCTTACACACTTAAAGCCTAACGACTTGCAGTAAGGTCAAATAAACTGACCAGGTTGTTGCATTCTTGCTTTTCCTGTGCTTGTTTATCTGTGATTTACCCCATTGTGCTGGAACCTGGAATGTGTGATGCATGCTTGCATCCTACATCCTTGGTTCCAGATTCTACTCCAACTGATTTATCTCCTGCATCTTCAGCCTAACAGATGTGCTGTGCTTCTTCTGCTAAGCGTGTTGAAAATAAGCAACAATGTATGAAAGATGTATTTGATTCAAAAATGAATGTCAAACTTCATGATTTTGTTGTAGGTGAGTGGGTGAGGGTGAAAAAACCTGGTTTTCTGGTTAAAGGATCCTCTAAATTTTTCCCTCCTATTAAGGTGGTCAAAGTGTTCAAAAACAGTGTTGCCACACAAGATGGTAGAGTTTGGAATGTTCGTAGGGTGGCAAGATGTCCCAATTCCTCTAACTCTTTTCCATCACCATCTTGTGCGCAGGTTAATGTATCTCCTCATGTGAAAGTTAATGGGTCTTCCCAGGGTTTTCCCCATAAAGATTTGTCCGTTGCTTCTAGGGTCAAATCTGATGTTAGACCTAAGAATATACCTAGTAGGTATCTGTGCTAAATTTTCTTTTATAGGGATAAGATGTGTTGCATTCTTGCTTTTCCTGTGCTTGTTTATCTGCGATTTACCCCATTGTGCTGGAACCTGGAATGTGTGATGCGTGCTTGCATCCTACATCCTTGGTTCCAGATTCTACTCCAACTGATTTATCTCCTGCATCTTCAGCCTAACAGATGTGCTGTGCTTCTTCCATTCAACTTCAAATAAATTACTATTTTGTATAAAGGAGCCTCTTACTTTTTTACACAGGTGCACTAAGAATACCAGTACCAACAGCAGTGACCCTTGTGGTGCCCCCAGTGCTTAATTTGTGTACATAAATAAAAAAACATCTTAACGACTGAAGCTCTGGTCAGAAGCCCACAGCAAGTTCAATAAAACATTGGTGCACCAAGTATCAAGGCTGGTAGCACTGGCGTAACGAAGATTGATGGGGCCCCCCTGCAAGGTACATGGAGGGGCCCCCGCTTTGGATTGAATACAGAGCTCTAAGGCCTGACTACTGTGCAGAGGGGGGGCCCTGGAACTCGGGGGCCTCCCCACACTGCGGGAGATGTGGGGCCTGTGTTACACCACTGGCTGGTAGTCTTAATTCCAGCGCATGCCTCTTTAATCCACTACCAGACACTCCCTGTCCCTTAATCTCACACTTGCAGGCTCCTGCTTTCTCCTTTTGCGAGAGGGTTTTTAATCATTCTGATTTGTTTTTCCCTCTCAAGCCCACAGAAAATATCTGTTGTGAAAAACAGTGCTGGGCTCAAAAACAGTGCCAGCGAACCCCACCGCCAACCACCTGCTCAAATTAAGCACTGGATGCACCAGATCAAAGGTTAATTTCAAAATAGGATAAGACCAACCCCACAGCAGCCCCCTATACAAAGGATGGGGTGGTTCATGGTGCCATAAACTAAGATCGAACCGGGCCTGTAAGGGTGAGCTATTCACAACAGTTAACACCAATCTAACTGGACATGCTTGCTACAGGAGAAACGGCAGATTAGCTGACACTTTAGCACCCATTGAGCTTTAAGCACGTTTGAAATGAGAGTACCCTATCTGTTTTAGAAGTTACTTTATAATTGGGAGATTAGCCTTACTGGGCCTAAATGTAACAAGAACTTTGACATCAGCGTCTGCAAGAGTGCTTAGCAACTATTTATTAAGAACCTGGGGACCGGTCGTTTCCAAAAAGAACCCATTAATCAAGAACTACACTAAAGAAGCAAATATTTTTATTTTCTCCTTTAGCAACCAGCTCAATCCAGAATCGAACCTGTTCGTTTAATGGCCTGTTGGAATGATATGCTTTTACTACAACTGGAAAGAACTCAAATTGGAGCCTGGAGCTCGTCACTTCATCTTCTGCCACTGAGGAGCAGATGGAGATTTCATGCCATGAAGGAGTACAAGTATTAATCACGGGAAATGATTTCTTTGTTTATTTAATGAAAAAGTAGTCCAGCAATTTAGTTTTCAGGTAGGAAGCTTTGAATCTATCGCTCTTGATCTCAAAGCAGTCTCGGTTAGGTTATTGCACTAGTAGGTCAAGTCAAAATGACAACGGATACATTGAGAGAAAGATGGGGGGAGGACCTGGGCAGGCAGATTAGTGGGCAAGTGTGGGAAGACATCCTAAGAATCGACCATCATGAATCTCGGAATGCCAAAATCACATAGATTCACTTCTATGTGAAACACAGAGCCTACATTACTTCCCACAAAAATCAATACATATTTTCCATGAGCCAAGGTGCAGTGCCTAGATGAAATGAGGAAGGAGCAGATTTGTTTGCTTTCGTTTGCTCCTGCCCGAATTTGGCAGTATTCTGGCAGAAATAACAAGATGCCCTGAGAGAGACATAGATGGACAAGTCGTCCAATCAGATAACTGTGTACTGGCAATGTTCCCCCATCATAACAAAAAATATAGTGCCAAGTAAGTTTATTCTTCCTACCTTGTTACTAGACAAACGTCAAATAACATGGGACTCGGCAATAATTGCTGGAAAAGAGGGGTTGCTAAACTGGGTGTAATACAAAGGTGTGCTGCTAACGAGAGATACAAAGAAGAAGAGTGTCAAGATATAGTGTGAACCTGGGAGGCAATTATGATCATACTAAGAGAGAACAAACAAGGTATGGGAAACAAGGCTGGTTTCCTGTCAAAATTCCTTTTCCCCTTCAGGAGCTGAATGGCAAGAAGGCAACTCACTGAGATAGTTTGTGAATCGCACGCCCCTCACTCCTGCTTTAAGTTCCAGGTACAGTAATAACAACTACAATAGCTTGTTCTTAAAGAAGAAAAATATATATGTGATGGTTGTACGATGGAACAACACAGGTAAATACTTTTCATACCTAAACCACATTTTTTTTACCACACATTTTTTTACAACACTTATGCTTTTACAACATATGCCATTACCACGCATTGTTTATAAACAAAGTATTTGGGGGTAGAGACCTCCACACCCCTCAAACATACCTCAAGTACGTGGTAAAAGCATGTGTTGTAAAAACATACACAGACATGCTAAATAAAAAATGTGTGGTAAAGTTACA
This sequence comes from Lissotriton helveticus, assembly GCF_964261635.1. Taxonomy (NCBI): domain Eukaryota; kingdom Metazoa; phylum Chordata; class Amphibia; order Caudata; family Salamandridae; genus Lissotriton; species Lissotriton helveticus. The sequence continues at coordinate 347,319,443 of NC_136071.1, read as the reverse complement.
ATGTGGTAAAAACCTAGTTGTAAAGGCTGTTTCCCATATGTGATTAATATGTATTGTGGAATTGATAATCTGCTTCAATTACCTGACCACTATTGTGTTCAAACGCTGGATGCAAGTTTACTGTATGTCTTACTGATGGTTTAACGCTTGAAAAACATATTTAAAAGGTTTTTAAAACATTCTGTATGATGCTGTGGGAGGATACTGGGGTGCAGTGTGAGAACAAAGGTTTTTCGTGCAAGTCAAAAAACATTCAAATATTTTACCAACGTCAGTAGTACTCAGATAAAAGGATAAGCAGCCAGTCCTTCCCCCGCTCTAATCCTTATGTTAGTTTCCCAAAATTACCTCTCCTACAAAGGTATTCCCAGTGCTTTAAATGGGCCGGTACTCACCGGTACTGAGTACTGGCACTTTTTCCTTTTCTCTCCTTGAGTACCGGTACTTTTTCCTAGCAGGAAGAGAGTACCGGTACTCATGGGACCGGACTTCAGCCCAGGCAGCGCGCCCAGGCAGCGCTTCCTTTATCACCTCCACTACCTCTGCAGACTGCAGCTCCTCTAACAAGCACTGTCTGCACGGATTTAAACACAGGAGCGCTTCTCACCAGGAACCAGCGTGAGGTGCTTTGGAAGTCTTCAGAGCGGGGAGGGAGGGGGGGTCTGCAGAGTGCTTATCGGATCCATTGTTCTTTCACAGTGGGGCCGAGATGGGGCTGTAAAATCTAATGGGTGGCGGCGGGATGCACTGAACAGGATTGAATATTCCGTGAACAGAACAGATAAAAAAAGTGGGGTTATGTGTTCTCTAACAGCGGCACATTAAGCGCACCTGGGGACAGACGCCAGCTGGCCTGCCCCTCTCGGCCTTGGACCCCTCCCGGTCTGCCCTGGGGGGGGGGCACCGTTCTGCAGCACTTATTAAATGAGTGCGTCCCTGGCTGAAAATTACAACTTGATCTATATTTTCTAAAACTCTATCTTGTTTTGAACCGTGTTTCTGTATATTGGATAAGTGGCAAGTGTTTGTGTACGTGGTTGAGAAAACAAGCTGGGGGAAGGCACTGAACTCTGGCTGGTACTTCAGAGTGAGTCACAGGAATGAACGCAGCTCACTCGGAAGAACACACTTTTCGGATACCCTTCAATTTTTTTTTTTTTTTAAACAAAATGTTCATGAAATGCTTGATTTCACTGTTGCACAAATAAAACACACATTCCACAAATAGACAAGCACCGTAGGCAAACACAGTACTAGCGCACACAACACAGTAGCGGATACATGCACACAAACGATAATACACGGACAGAGATGAGTACATACTGCTGATGTAAATGCACCAAACATTCATGCCCAAGCATGCACATGCAAACACTTGCGAAAACCACAAGCACGGACACACAGCACACACATTCCATTGGTAGACACACACATACAACATGCACACACACAATTTAAACACATACCAAACGCATACAAACTCACAAAAGAAACGATAGAGCTTCTACTGGTCACCTTACAGTATCTTGCTGCGCCTTTCTTCACAGCATAACATTTGATGAAGTCACATTTCCTTTATGGTTATCTTGATAAATAACTACCATGTATAGTGTGTGCTGCACAAACTGAGCAAAAGAAACACAATTGATGGACGGAATCCAGAACAAATCGAAACATTACAGTTTTTGTCGCATAGAGCCTTGTGTTACCTGCAGGTCAAAAGTTAAGATCCTTGTAAAATAGCTGAGTGAGTTATGACCCTGCAGCAACGACCTGCCTGCAAACAAGAAGGCATATATTTAGAACCTCGCTGTTATTTCCTCCATCTTTTCTTATTTCAAGGATGCTAAAAAAGCCTACTTTGGGTAGTAATAAACACTTATAATTAAGTGCCATATATATAGTTATTAGTGAGGTAACTAATGGACAGATACATCCGACATTCTAACAATGCATCCAGATTTTGTGCATACAACCTTGGCAAAGTCAAAAAGCTAACCCCGCCCCTTGTCCCACCTTAGCACCGCCCTTAACTCCGCCCACTGCTCTTTTTGGTGAGTACCTGCACTTATTTTTTTCCATTTAAAGCACTGGGTATTCCTAAAAGTCATATACCTGTTGCATCAGTAAAATTGAACATTGCTGCTGTACTTTCTTGATTTGAAGCATTTCTGTATTCAAACTCACTTGCATTTAGACGTCGGTGGGCCCTTCCCCGTGCTTTTTTTTTGTTTACAGCACCAAAAGTACCGATGCTGCACTCGTGAAAGGTTTGAAACTGTACAATTTTACAGAATTTATCAAAATTGCGATATCCTAATGGGCATCTTGCCCGCCCTTAAAATTGAGTAATTATTGAACCATCCCAGCTCCTGCACATACTTGAGTAATCAATACATATTGGCCGGCACTAAAAATAAAAATCAAAGCCAACATACTGTAGCATACCAAAATGATTTAATTAGCAACTGTGGATTTTTGGTTTCGTTGTGGGGTAAAGTATGTCAACAGTGTGTAGAGAAATGTGAGACAAGTACCAATGTGTACTGCACTCATAGCAAAAGAGTTTAAATATTGTAATTCTGAAACATTAAGAGGGTTGATTATGATGGCGTAACGATCGCCACGCCATCTTAACGTGAATTACCCACCGCCATATCACGATGGTGGTGAGTACCGCGGCGGACGGAAAGTCCGTCCGATGATTTTCCGCCGGTTGACAATCGTTAAGATTGCCAACTGGGCGAAGCTGGGGCTCATATATGGTGGCGGTGCCAAGCAGGCACTGCCATCCATATTATGATGTTTGGATTTTAAGGCCTTTCCATGGCGGCGATGCTGCCATGGAAAGGCTGGCAGGGACTTGCTTTGAGGCCCGTTGCGAGCCCCGGAGGAGTGGGGGGGAGCACTTGGGGGGTACCCCCCTACATGTCCATGCAGAAGGTGGCAGGCACCGCGCAGTGCCTGCCACATAGTGCATGGAAATGCACAACACAGCCTTTTACCATTGCAGCGGGTGCTGCAGGCAGCAGCACCCGCCGCAATATCAAAATGCCAGAGCGGTCACACCATGATAATGCATGATGATGCATGGCAGGCGGGTGGTCCCATTCCGGTTAGGATGGCGGGTAGACTCAGATCCGCCCACCATCCTAATAGGCCCCTAAGTCTATTGTTTCCATCTATTTGATAGTGGGTGGAGCTCTTCATATTAGCATTTATTTCTGACTTCAGGAGACACTTATACCACTTAGGGTGGGTTTCCCCGTAAATACACACTTTACAAATGAGCTGTTCTAATGCCCTTGTGACGGATTTCTATCTAGTCTGAAATGCACATATTGTTCTTTTGCACCCCAAAGGAAAAGAACCATAGCCCCCCTTCAGTGTAAATATAATTGTATCCAGTGTCGACCAGCGTTATTCTTTCTCCAACAACTTGATGATCCATTGGTTTGTTATGCTGTAGCAAGCTTCTTGTGGGCTGTACTGAAACGAAGGGGATTGCGTCAGAGCTGAGAGGGTTTCTATTTTAGTTATTTTTAGAGGTAACCATTTATAATTGTATTTATGTATGTATCATCTTAATATGGTTTTATGAGTGATTGATGATATAATAGATTGATAATTAGTTTGATACATTTTGTATTGTTTCCTGGCCCATGATATCGGAGTACTCTAGGAAAACAAAATAGTTGGGCAAAATGTGCTTACACATGAATTTGTATTATATATTTCTTTTATTATCTCTTTTTTTAAATGTATTGGTGTTTTTGATTTATGTATGTAGTTTTTATGCTTCACAAAAGATGAGAAATAAAGTTTTTACTGACTGACCCAAAAGACAATGCATAAGTCCAATCTTGTCGACACAAGATACTCATAAAGTCTATCCCCTGTGATGGGCTGAGCTACAATAATATTCAGGACTGTGGGGTTTAAATCAGAACAGTGGGGACATAGGCAAAGGGGACCATAGTAGTCCTGAACACTCTTGCACTACCATTGGAAGTTCGCTTAGGTCACAAAATGTTATAGGCATGTGACCGGTGGAGTGAATCGTAAAATCAGTCAACTTGAAACTTTAAAAAAACAAATATAAAAAATGCACCAGTGACAGCAAAGAAAGTACTCAAGGCAATCAACATTAATGAATGGCCAATTTTAAAGGGACTGCAATGTATCCCTTACACAAGCCAGTAGTGGAAATAGTGTGTATGCCCACTAGAAGGAAACCATTTTCACACAATACTTAAATTACATAGCACAAGTTACTTAAACTTGTTGGATATATATTTATGTCACAGAAGCGATTATAAATGTGGTCCAACAAAACATTATCTGGAGCAAATGCAGTAATAATCAGATCCAGGCATTACCACAGTCAAAGGTCAAATCACATTACTACCATCGTACAAATGAGATGGTTCGGGGTCATCTTGCTCTTCACTGCTTCATGCCATTGGCCTATGCAATGAGGTTGTGTGCTTAAATACCCTGTATTTATAACTAATGTCCACGAAATAACAGCATGGCATAACTCAAATATGCAGACACGGAGTAATATGCTATCTATTGTTATTATCAAAGAAAAAACTGTAATGTATGTTAATATGTGTTAAATAAGGCAGAGTGATGCAATAAATGCAGAACGAGTCCGGTAAGCTTCTGTATGCACAAAAAACAATGCCTGATAAACAAACACAAAAGCTGGATGCAAACAGTACACCTACACCGAGAGGCAAACATGACACAGTTGATAGAATAACCAAGTACAGGTCATTAGACATCAGTACAGTTTGTTAAATAAATAAATAAATAAATAAATAATTGGCGCAGTTGTTATCATGGCCATGGGGATGAAAATTATTTTTTTTTATCGATTCCCGTTCTGAAAGTCAGAACTCCCAACTTGCTGAGAAGAAATAATGAGAAGCCTCCTTCAAATGGATACGTTTTCGTCCATCAGTTTCGGTTGCTTAAATTAGCTTTATAAATAAGTTTGAAGGCTTTCTTGCGAATAATGTTTTAGTATCATATGAATGAAAATATGAAAGTTCTACAAAGTGCAGGGCGTTGTACACGAGGCACCGAGTACTGCACATGCTGTCATAGTTTCACAAACTGCTAACACTTTATAGCTTTCCATTTAACTCTGTGTACCAAGTGTTTCAAAAGAAGTCATTCATAATTCATTAAGAGACAGGCAGTTTACAATGAAGGGTGAACACACGCGTGTGCCGCACGGTACCCGCCTCTTTGCTGCACATGTACACCAAGATGTCTATTCTTTCATCAGGTGTGACCACATACATGCCGGCGTTTCGTCATAATACTTCAGGGGTCATAGGACAGCACTTACCTGTCGTTTCCCGACTGACGGTGTTGTAAATCCGATTGCCCCTGCTTTGCATCAGCACCTGAAGAACTGGCAAACTGAAGGCTATGTGAGCTAATTGAAGAGCGAGTTTACAGTGACTGACAGTTTGGAGACGCTACCAGGAGGGGCTGAGTGACGCCCCCCACTATAAAGAATGCAATTAGCTAGAAAGAGAAGGACCCACCCCGGAAAACAACGGACCGGCCACCCCGGAAGTGACCACCAGCGCCGCTCCGGAAAGGACGCCGGGCTGACAAGGAAGTGACCGCCCCCGCCGAATGCGCGCAGCCGTCTTGTCAGGCTTTGCATGCAAACAGCGGTCTCCAGAGCTGCAGGCTCTTTCTGAGAGGCTACAGCTAGATCCGGGTTCTGACAGCCGCGTGTGCAGCGCCACCTGCTGGAAGACAGAGAGCCGCTACTGTCCTGCAGCGATCTCATAGAGAACTAGAGTGCTAACCTACTTTACAGCGTATGGCATTATTGCGCGACATGGTGCTATGTAACCAATGTTTGAATCATTCGGCGTTATGTTTTTTTGCTGCAGATTTATAGCGCGAACTCGACTCAAAGGTATTGGAGCACTTTACATGAGCACCAGTTACCTTGTATATATGTTTTGGTAGGCACGTGGAGATTGAGTGATTTTGCCCAGAAACACAAGAAGCTGAGCCGACGCCGAGGTTCGAACCTGGCACCACAGCGCCAAAGTCGGTAGGCTAGCTCTAGCCATAAGGCCACAACCTCTGCCTCTGTTTTACTGAGAAATAAACCACACTTCAACCTTGAGAGCTAAAGCACGAGCTGATCATGAAAATGACTCACGCCTCAGACAATACAAGAGACCTTACAATTGAAAAGTAGTTCTTATTTCAAATTTGTGTTTCTGATGTCATTATACTGGGCGACCAGGGCTTTAAGTGGGCCGGATCTCAAGGGGTCTGAGCACCGGCAGTTTTTAGGTCGAGGGACCATCGCACTGCGAAGCAGTGGGCGGAGTCCCGAAGATTTTATGTTTTGGAGTTAGGGGGCTTGGAACCCGCCCCTCTTCTCCATTGGCTGGCTTCCTAAACAGAGGCCAGCCATTGGAGGAGAGGGGCTTCACTCCCTTTAAGCCCGGTCATTTTCGCAATCGGGGCGTGTTTTTTTACCTTCTTTCTACCTGTGACGTCATCCGTCACTCAAACATAAAAACACGCCCCCGATTCTGAAAATTTCTGAGCTTTGAGGCAGCCATTTTTGCCCAAAGCTCGCCATGATGGTGGACGCGACTCCCTAGCGCTCTGCTTCTCATCCCAATCGTCTTGCGCCTTGAGCCCCCCCTGCACTCTGCCGCACTCTTGCTTCAGAGCGCCGCTACCTTTGCAGCCCCCACCGCAGGAATCCACTGCGGAGATCTCGGAGGGGCCTCTGACCGCACCGCTCCATTTGCAGCCCCCATGTAGGAGAGTAGGGTCTGCTTTCCTATGGTCACCCCAATTTTTGCTTTTTGCTTTACTGGTTTTCGACATAATGTGGCTGTGGGCCTGCTAATCAGACCCACAGCCTGCTGTTCTCTCTCTAAATTCAACACCATGTACTTTAGGTACATCACCAATTTGGTACTGGACACCTTATCAGCCCATGTACAGTGTACTATGGGTACCCAGGGCATAGGTGCATCCATGGCCTACCAGGGGCTGCAGCATATCTTTTGCCACCCCTGGCTGGCCATCCAAACTGACACAACTGGCTGATCACTCAGCTGGGGCAAGGCCGTGTAATCACCCCTTGCTTAGATATAGTATACCTATATCTAAACCTATATCTGGACACATATATACCTATAAGTCACTCCTATGGCAGGCCTTAACAATCCTGGAGGCAGAGTGCTTGGTTTTATGTGAGCTGGTGCTCTAGCATGAGCTGAGCCTGTCTGCAGCTTTCGGAACCATTTCCTTATAGCTGTTCTAGGATACTGCCATACCATATACTCTTAAGTGCATTATAATCCTCGCGGTTATTGCTAATTTTGGTTTGGCTTTATCAAAACATGTCGTGTAAGGTGTCATACACTTTGGAATACTACCCCCTCGCCAGTTCTGGCGACGGGGGTAGCATTCCACCCTTCTAGAGGGAGAAGACATGTGGGTAACAGTAAACGCGGTTAAAACTAACCAGAGCCTCAGCATCACAAAATGGATGCTGCTGCCACCGACACAAGTCTGGCCTCCTGCTGCTGACCGAAACCTGGCAGGGGAGGCTTGGACAAAGGGTTTCCTGTCACAGGGAGGTGTCACACCACCCCAGACAGGAGATAGTGGATTGGAGCAGGGAGGGCTGAATGAAACTAGACACTGCCTGGGGCTCACAAGGTGTCCCATGCGAAATCCAGTCAAACCGGTTCTGGGGCACTCCAGCGGCAGCTCTGGCGCGAAACTGGACAAAGGGAAAGGGGTGTAACCACCCCCTTCCCTGGTCCCACCCATAGGAGGGACCTAGCAGGTAAACCAGCCCCTTGATTTGGAATAAAGGTAGGAGCTGTGCCCAGGAGCATTAGATTTATCCTGACTGAAACTTTGATACAGAACTCTGGACCCTTAGACATCCCACTCGACGTGGAAGACTGAAGAATCTCCCTTGTGGTCAAGGAGTGACCACCCTGTGCAAACAGGTACCACCCAGCGCCCAACGGTTTGCTTTGTTGCAGTTCCCGCCAGAACTCGAGCGACAGAGATCGACAAGACCCAGCTTCCCTGACTTCTAACAGCACGATCCGAAGTCCCAGCGAATCTGAGACCCGTGGAAGCGACGTGAAGCGCGGAGCCGGCCATCTTTAAAAGACTGCAAAGTGCTGACCGTGCAGCTCCCGAGGCACCCTCGAAGCTGTGCATTGGGGTTTGAGAAGCCCCAGCCCCGAGCAGCCGTGCACCGAAGATCACCCCTCTACACTCACCGAGTGCTGCATGGGGCCCTTTTGCATTTTCCTGCTCGACGCGTTGGTCCGGTCGCTTGCCCGTTGGCTAGTGACCCCAGAACCGATGAACCTTTGAAACTACTCTGCTAGTCTGGTTGCTCCAGACTGGCCCTCGCTCCCCTAAAAAGGAGCCACCGCTCTGACCTTGCTGGTCCGAGTAAAAAGCGAATTTCCAATCCTGCATGGGTTGCCTTTGCCAAGGCCTGTTGACTCCGATCCGGAAACCGACACCGCCGACAGCGAGAGCCTTTGTGGGACAGCTCGTGATCCACTCCTGGTCATCCTCGATGCCCCAGAGTCCACGTGGCAGCGGAGTCAAGCTTCCCGTCAAGCACCTGATTGCGCCCGACATCGCCTGGTTCCTTCCTGGTTCCATCCTGGTCACTGGCTAGTGACCCAGACTCTGTCCCCTCTGCTTTCAGGTACTGTACATCTTCGATCCACCCTTGGATCCAACCGGACTCTTCTCTCCTGGCCGCCTGCAGCATCTTCATCTCCAGGCTCCATAGAACTCCACGACGAAACCCGACACACTTTGGCACCTATGCACCCGCTTCCTGTGGGTGAGGTAACGATCTAACACCGGTGCTCCTGTAGTGGTTTACACCTCTAGTGTCCTAGTTTAAAGTGGCTTAATTCTATTCCAGTCGGAAGACTTCCAAAACAGTAACTTTGTAACTTTTACGCACCATTGACTTTGCATTGGTGCATGCGTGTGCTTTTAGCGCTGCACCCGATTCCCGCGGGCTACTCCCATCCTAACTGCTGTTAGTCCAGTCTAGTCCAAGCGATTCCCAAGGCCCTAGGCCTTACCACTGTTCGTAAAGTGATACTTATACCATTTATTTAGTATATGGTTTGAGTGGCCACCGGCCCTATCCATAATTATGCAACTTGTGTATGTTTAACTGTGCTTTTGTTTAAACGCTTGTGCCTCTGGACTCATAAAGAGTACAGAGGATTATTCTAGTAATAAATACATATATTTTTATAATATATAACTTGTGTGGTGTCCTTTCATTTGATATTACAGGATTGCATATGGTAAAACAGCTGGCTTCACATGCCCTCTTGAGTTAAGCCTAAGACTGCTTAGTCCATGCTACCATTAGGATAGCTTGTCGATAAGGTTGACTTACAACCACCACCATAAAAGATTGTTTGGACTGATACAAGGTGCTCACTAGAATAGTGAACATTATACATCAGGCCAACTTCTCACATTGGTGTGCAGCGGTTGGGATTTGAGTTTTCTGTTGTTTTACCATTGCAATCTTTATATCATTTGAAAGATCACATTAAGTACTATAGGTACATATAAACAAAGCTTACATACTTAAGTTCTACTGAACTTAGTAGTTGTAGACTAAAGGGCTTAGCACACCCTGACTACAACTCACTAGCAAGGTTCTAGTAGGAAAACACATAGTGTAGGTAAGTGCACCACTTACACCTCACTAGAAGTCATGTCTGGCACAGGTGAGCCAAGCAATGCTCTGCCTGTGACAGGTGACCTTACCAAGGCACCTTCCAGATATGGGAAAACTCAGCTTCAAGGACTTGAGTGGCTTGTGCACCTCAAGGGGGCTGAAAAAGGGTCACAACCCTACTATCTCAATCCTGATAAGTGCCCTAGAGGCAGATGATCTTGCTAAGGCTGCAGCAGCCCCCACAGGAAATCCAGGAGATGAGGTAAACCCCCCCTGAAACTTTCCCCATCACTCCCATAGTATTGGATGAGGAGGTAGCAGATGATGAGGATTCAGATGATCAGGGGGATCTCCAGGTCCAAGTTGGCAGGCTTAACCATGCTAACTTGAGCCTACATGGGGATGGAGAGGGGAACCACCTCCCCAGACCCGATAGCAGAATACTCCCTGGCAATAGAAGAGAGAGATCCTTTTCAAGGGAATCTAACCTTTCTAATGCCTCAAGGGGATCTCAAAGAGGAATGACTTCCCCCCACAGAAAAGAGCATAAGGCCAGGATGAGAGCTGTCAAACTCCAGATAGAGAGGGAAGAGATAGCCTTGGCCCAAGCTAAACTTGCTTTAGCAAGGGAACAAAAATTGAGTGGGTTAGAACCCACTGGTGGCAGCATAATTCCTAAAGAGAAAGACAGGTCCTATGACAATAGAAACCTGACAAAGATTGTGCCCCCCTACAAGGAAGGGGATGACATCCACAAATGGATGACTGCTCTGGAGAGAGCCTGCATGGTACAGCAGGTTCCTCAAGATCAGTGGGCAGCAATCTTATGGTACTCCTTTTCTGAGAAAGGGAGAGACAAGCTCCTCACTGTTAGACCTGAGGATGCTAAAAACTACTCTGCCCTGAAGAGTGCTCTTATTGATGGGTTTGGCCTAACCACTGAGCAATACAGGTTGTTGTTCAGAGATACCCAAACAGCTCAGACTCAGGACTGGACTGATTTTGTTGATTGTGCCACTAAGGCTCTGGAAGGTTGGTTACTGGGAAGTAAAGTTACAGACTATACAGGATTGTACAATCTAATAATGAGAGAACAGATCCTTAATAATTGCCAGAACCAGTTGTTGCATCAACACCTGATTGACTCAGATCTGACCTCTCCCCAAGAATTGGGAAAGAAGGCAGACAAATGGGTCAGAACCAGGGTTAAGCAGAAACCCCAGAATCATGGAGGTGATCAGAAAAAGGCAGACCAGAAGGGTGGAGAACAGAAACAAAAAGACCAGAAGTCTTCTTCAGGCCCCCAAACGAGTTCTAAAGAAGGGGGGGTCCGAAAATGGAAACAAAAAGAAGAAGGTTGAAGGCCCAAAGAAACCTTGGTGTAATAACTGTAAGTCAGTGTCCCACTGGGGAAGTGAATGCACTAAGAAAGGACCAGTACCTACCACTGCAGCCCCTAAGGCACCTGCACCCCCTAGTACAGTCAGCAGTGGTAGTGCACAACCCAAGGCTTTAGTGGGGTTAACCCTGGGTACTGAGATGGAGTCTGTCCTAGTCAGAGTCCCTACTCAGGCAGTTCTGCTCTATGATGTGGACATGGATATGTACCCTACTGTGAGTCCCAATACTTTGGGCAAGTATAGGCAGACGCCTTTAATCAATGAGAAAATGGCTCAGGCCTACAGGGACACATGTGCCAGTGTCACTATGGTGACACCTAACTTTGTGGACCCTGGACAAATTGTACTAGGTGAAAATTACCTAGTGTCCAATGCTAGCAGTGCCACTACTACACATAGTGTGGCTGTTGTTAACTTCTCCTGGGGAGGGGTAAATGGCCTCAAGAAAGTTGTTGTGAGTGCAGACCTCCCAGTAGACTGTCTATTGGGCAATTATCTAGAGAATTCCATATGGTCATAAGTGGAGTATAGGACTCATGCAGAGATGCTAGGTATTTCAGCACATGTCCTTGCTGTAACCAGGTCCCAGGCCAAGAAATGCCCACCTGAACCTGTGGTGGATCTTGAAACAATAGACCAACCACAACCCAAGAGAAAGAGCAAGAGGGTTAAGGCAGTGCCTTCCCACTTGCCCCAGGTTGAGGATCAGCCCTCTCAGGAGGATGGTTCTGTGAACCCAGAGGAGACTGTCCTGGAAGAACCTGAACTTGATCAGGTTGAGTTTCTGGGGACAGGGGGACCCTCAAGGGCAGATCTGGGGCAGGCTCAGTTAACTTGCCCTTCTCTTGAACCCCTCAGACAGCAAGCTGCTGCTGAGGCTGCTGGGAATGCTCAAGGTACCCATAGAGTGTATTGGGATGATGGGCTCCTTTATTCAGAGGTTAGAGACCCCAAGCCTGGTGCTACCAGGAGGTTGGTTATTCCTCTGCAATTTAGGGGCTTCCTTCTCACCTTGGCCCATGAAATTCCCCTAGCAGGATACGTAGGCCAGACTAAGACTTGGGAAAGACTTGTCCCACACTTTCACTGGCCTCACATGTCAGAGAATACAAAAGAGTTTTGTCGCTCCTGTGACACCTGTCAAGCCAGTGGCAAGACAGGTGGCATCACAAAGGCCCCCTGATACCATTACCTGTGGTGGGGTTTCCCTTTGAGAGAGTTGGGATAGACATTGTTGGACCAATGGATCCCCAAACAGCATCTGGGCACAGATTTATACTGGTGGTAGTGGATCATGCCACCAGGTATCCAGAGGCAATTGCCCCGAGGACCACAACAGCACCTGTTGTGGCAAGGGCCCTACTTGGAGTTTTCTCCAGAGTGGGCTTTCCAAAGGAGGTACTTTCAGACAGAGGTACCAACTTCATGTCTGGATATTTGAAAGCAATGTGGAAAGAGTGTGGAGTGAACTAGAAGTTCACCACACCCTACCATCCACAGTGCAATGGGCTTGTTGAAAGGTTCAACAAGACCCTAAAGGGAATGATAAAAGGGTTACCTGAAAAGCTTAGGCGAAGATGGGACATCCTTTTACCCTGCCTGCTCTTTGCTTACAGAGAGGTCCCACAGAAGGGGGTTGGCTACAGCCCTTTTGAACTTTTGTTTGGCCACCCTGTGAGGGGTCCATTGTGTCTTGTGAAGGAAGGATGGGAGTTACCTCTCAAAAAGCCTAAACTTGATGTGGTGGACTATGTACTTGGTCTCCGCTCCAGGATGGCTGAATACATGGAGAAGGCAACTAAAAACCTGGAGGCCAGCCAAGAATTACAGAAAGCTTGGCATGACCAAAAGGCTGTCCTGACTGAGTACCCGCCAGGGCAGAAGGTGTGGGTGTTGGAGCCAGTGGCCCCAGCAGCCATCCAAGACAAATGGGCTGGACCCCACACCATACTTGAGAAAAAGGGAGAGGTCACCTACTTGGTGGACCTTGGCACCCCTAGGAGCCCCCACAGGGTGCTCCATGTAAAGAGATTGAAAGCATATGTGGACAGGGCAGACATGGGCTTGCTCATGGCAACAGATGGGGACCAGGAGGAAGAGAGTGACCCTCTCCCAGACCTGTTATCCCAAAACCCTGATGATGGTTCAGTGGATGGAGTAGCCTTGGCAGGCAGCCTCTCTGACCAGCAGCAAGAGGACTGTAGACAAGTTCTGCAGGCTCACATACACATGTTTTCTCTCACACCCAGTCAAACTAACTGGTGCACCTATGAGGTGGACACTGGTGACAGTCTGCCCGTGAAAAATAAAATCTACAGGCAACCTGACCATGTCAGGGATTGTATAAAGGCTGAGGTGCAGAAAATGCTTGAACTTGGAGCAATTGAGCCATCAGAGAGCCCCTGGGCCAGCCCAGTAGTCCTTGTGCCAAAACCTCATACCAATGATGGAAAGAGAGAAATGAGGTTCTGTGTGGACTATAGAGGCCTCAATGCTGACACTAGGACAGATGCTCATCCTATTCCAAGGGCAGATGAGCTCATAGATAACTTGGCTTCTGCCAAATTTCTGAGCACATTTGATCTGACAGCTGGCTATTGGCAAACCAGGTTAGCTGAGGAGTCTAAGGCCAAAACAGCATTCTCAACCCCCAGTGGACATTATCAGTTTGTGCTAATGCCCTTTGGTTTGAAGAATGCACCTGCCACTTTCCAAAGGTTGGTGAATCAAGTCCTTGCTGGATTGGGTGACTTTTTTGCAGCATATCTAGATGATACTGCTGTCTTCAGCTCCACCTGGGAGGATCACCTGATCCGCCTGAAGAAAGTTCTGAAGGCCCTGCAAAAGGCAGGCCTGACTATCAAGGCTACCAAGTGCCAGATAGGGCAGAGCAAGGTTGTGTACCTGGGCCACCTAGTAGGTGGGGGTCAGATTCAACCATTGGAGAGCAAGATCCAGGCCACACAGGACTGGGCTCCTCCAACTACCCAGACACAAGTCAGAGCCTTCTTGGGCCTGACTGGGTATTATAGGACATTTGTAAAGAACTATGGGCCCATTGTGACACCATTGAATGATCTGACATCCAAGAAGATGCCTAAAAAGGTTCAGTGGACAGTTAGCTGTCAAAAGGCATTTGATGACCTGAAGAAGGCCATGTGCTCTGCACCTATCCTAAAGAGTCCTGACTACTCCAAAGAGTTCATTGTCCAAACAGATGCTTCTGAGTTGGGGGTGGGAGCTGTGCTTTCACAACTTAATGTAGATGGTCAAGACCAGCCCTTTGCTTTTATTAGCAGAAGGCTGACCCCTAGAGAGAGACGTTGGTCAGCTATTGAGAGGAAGGACTTTGCTGTGGTTTGGGCCCTGAAGAAGTTGAGACCATACTTATTTGGCACTCACTTCAAGATTCAGACAGACCATTTCCCTACAGGGGGTGGACTTTACAGTGGAGCACAGACCAGGGACTGACCATGGCAATGCAGATGGTCTCTCCAGGTACTTCCACTTAGAACATGAAGACTTATCTGGTCAAGGTTAAGTTTAATGTCCCTGCGTTTGGGGGGGGGGGTATGTAGGAGAGTAGGGTCTGCTTTCCTATGGTCACCCCAATTTTTGCTTTTTGCTTCACTGGTTTTCGACATAATGTGGCTGTGGGCCTGCTAATCAGACCCACAGCCTGCTGTTCTCTCTCTAAATTCAACACCATGTACTTTAGGTACATCACCAATTTGGTACTGGACACCTTATCAGCCCCTGTACAGTGTACTATAGGTACCCAGGGCATAGGTGCATCCAAGGCCTACCAGGGGCTGCAGCATATCTTTTGCCACCCCTGGCTGGCCATCCAAACTGACACAACTGGCTGATCACTCAGCTGGGGCAAGGTTGTGTAATCACCCCTTGCTTAGATATAGTATACCTATATCTAAACCTATATCTGGACACATATATACCTATAAGTGACTCCTATGGCAGGCTTTAACAATCCTGGAGGCAGAGTGCTTGGTTTTATGTGAGATGGTGCTCTAGCATGAGCTGAGCCTGTCTGCAGCTTTCGGAACCATTTCCTTACAGCTGTTCTAGGATACTGCCATACCATATACTCTTAAGTGCATTATAATCCTTGCGGTTATTGCTCACTTTGGTTTGGCTTTATCAAAACATGTCGTGTAAGGTGTCATACACTTTGGAATACTACCCCCTCGCCAGTTCTGGCGACGGGGGTAGCATTCCACCCTTCTAGAGGGAGAAGACATGTGGGTAACAGTAAACGCTGTTAAAACTGACCAGAGCCCCAGCATCACAAAATGGATGCTGCTGCCACCGACACAAGTCTGGCCTCCTGCTGCTGACCGAAACCTGGCAGGGGAGGCTTGGACAAAGGATTTCCTGTCACATGGAGGTGTCACACCACCCCAGACAGGAGATAGCGGATTGGAGCATGGAGGGCTGAATGAAACCAGACACTGCCTGGGGCACACAAGGTGTCCCATGCAAAATCCAGTCAAACCGGTTCTGGGGCAC
Organism: Lissotriton helveticus; assembly: GCF_964261635.1. Classification (NCBI taxonomy): domain Eukaryota; kingdom Metazoa; phylum Chordata; class Amphibia; order Caudata; family Salamandridae; genus Lissotriton; species Lissotriton helveticus. The sequence continues at coordinate 347,303,753 of NC_136071.1, read as the reverse complement.
TCCATCCCTAGCTCTGGCACGAAACTGGACAAAGGGAAAGGGGTGTAATGACCCCCTTCCCTGGTCCCACCCATAGGAGGGATCTAGCAGGTAAACCAGCCCTTTGATTTGGGAATAAAGGTAGGAGCTGTGCCCAGGAGCATTAGATTTATCCTGACTGAAACTTTGATACAGAACTCTGGACCCTTCGACATCCCACTCGACGTGGAAGACTGAAGAATCTCCCTTGTGGTCAAGGAGTGACCACCCTGTGCAAACAGGTACTATCCAGCGCCCAACGGTTTGCTTTGTTGCAGTTCCCGCCAGAACTCGAGCGACAGAGATCAACAGGACTCAGCTTCCCTGACTTCTAACAGCCCGATCCACAGTCCCAGCGAATCTGAGACCCGTGTAGGCGACATGAAGCGTGGAGCCGGCCATCTTGAAAAGATTGTGAAGTGGTCCGAGTGCTGCGTGGGGCCCTTTTGCATTTTCCTGCTCGACGCTTTGGTCCGGTCGCTTGCCCGTTGGCTAGTGGCCCCAGAACCGACGAACCTTTGAAACTACTCTGCTAGTCTGGTTGCTCCAGACTGGCCCTCACTCCCCTAAAAAGGAGCCACCGCTCTGACCTTGCTGGTCCGAGTAAGAAGCGAATTTCCAATCCTGCGTGGGTTGCCTTTGCCAAGGCCTGTTGACTCCGATCCGGAAACCGACACCGCCGACAGCGAGAGCCTTCGTGGCACAGCTCGTGATCCACTCCTGGTCATCCTCGATGCCCCAGAGTCCACGTGGCAGCGGAGTCAAGCTTCCCGTCAAGCACCTGATTGCGCCCGACATCGCCTGGATCCTTCCTGGTTCCATCCTGGTCACTGGCTAGTGACCCAGACTCTGTCCCCTCTGCTTTCAGGTACTCTACATCTTCGATCCACCCTTGGATCAACCGGACTCTTCTCTCCTGGCCGCCTGCAGCATCTTCATCTCCAGGCTCCATAGAACTCCACGATGAAACCAGAAACACTTTGGCACCTATGCACCGGCTTCCTGTGGGTGAGGTAACGATCTAACACCGGTGCTCCTGTAGTGGTTTACACCTCTAGTGTCCTAGTTTAAAGTGGCTTAATTCTGTTCCAGTCGGAAGACTTCCAAAACAGTAACTTTGTAACTTTTGTATGTTTAACTGTGCTTTTGTTTAAACGCTTGTGCCTCTGTCCTCATAAAGAGTACAGAGGATTATTCTAGTATTAAATACATATATTTTTATAATATATAACTTGTGTGGTGTCCTTTCATTTGATATTACAGGATTGCATATGGAAAAACAGCTAGCTTCACATGCCCTCTTGAGTTAAGCCTAAGACTGCTTAGTCCATGCTACCATAAGGATAGCTTGTCTATAAGGTTGACTTACAACCACCACCATAAAAGATTGTTTGGACTGATACAAGGTGCTCACTAGAATAGTGAACATCATACATCAGGCCAACTTCTCACACCCCACCACTGGAAAAGACAGGCTGAGCTCGCACAGAGGCCTCTGACATCGCCTCTCCCAGTCTGCTCCTCACTGCAGCCCCCACCACTGGAAACGACAGGCTGGGAGCTCACAGAAGCCTCTGACATCGCCTCTCCCCGCCTGCTCGTCCTTTCAGCCCCCACCCCATTGCTGTATATAAGCACCACTCCTGTGCACAAACATGCGTTCTTTTCTTTCCGTGCCTTTGGATGCACTCCACTTCAGATGTTGTCAGTTCTTCTGGCAACTTCTATACATACTTCTAACAGTGTGCTAGGAAACAATGTTCAAACTGAAGATGACCGGATTGACGCTGTGCCACGACAGCAAGAAATAAATCTCAGTAACAGATCAGCACAAGATGTCTTTGGTGCCTCGACTCGCGGCACAACTCTGTTGTGTGATAAGTGTGCCCTCAGGCACCCAGACGTCACTGAGTGCTGAGAGGCGAAGCAACACAAGCATATGCAAGATAAATGCAAGGAATGAGCATGGATGAAAGCAAACATTACGGTCTAAAAAGGTGGGCACATGCTTGCGATAAAAAGTTAACCATACCAGCAGATCAATGGTGCACTTTGCACAATACCATTGCAAGATGGTCGCTCTGTACATATCTCAGTGATCCGCCGTCTTGGAACTGTTTGATGCATAATTTATCACTGATTCGGTCTAGGAGCGCTCTCCCCTGGCCACTGAATGCAATGCTTGGATTTGCATAAAGCACTCATACTGCGCCTTGATAACACAGGACAGCAGTCAGCTAGGCTTCTGGTTGCACTGGCAACTGAAGGAGCTGGCTAATTCCGGACAAGGCTCACATCTCTTGTAGCACCCATTAGCATGACTATTGGAGTTGCATGCTCAGTTTTCTTATGGTGTTAATATCACACGAGTATGTCTGGAGTTGCACTGACTTAAACTGGATGGGAATCGTTTCTAGCACAATATCTGTTATCATTTTAGCACACTGGGTAGCAGCAGAGTGCAGATTGTGAGTGCAGAGTGCAGATTGTGAGTTCAGAGTGCAGATTGTGAGTGCAGAGTGCAGATTCAGAGTGCAGAGTGCAGATTGTGAGTGCAGAGTGCAGATTGTGAGTGCAGAGTGCAGATTGTGAGTGCAGAGTGCAGATTGTGAGTGCAGAGTGCAGATTCAGAGTGCAGAGTGCAGATTGTGAGTGCAGAGTGCAGATTGTTAGTGCAGAGTGCAGCTTGTGAGTGCAGAGTGCAGAGTGCAGATTGTGAGTGCAGAGTGCAGATTGTGAGTACAGAGAGCAGATTGTGAGTGCAGATTGTAGATTGTGAGTGCAGAGTGCAGATTGTGAGTGCAGAGTGCAGATTGTGACTGCAGAGTGCAGATTGTGAGTGCAGATTGTAGATTGTGAGTGCAGAGTGCAGATTATGAGTGCAGAGTGCAGATTGTGAGTGCAGAGTGCAGATTGTGAGTGCAGATTGTAGATTGTGAGTGCAGAGTGCAGATTGTGAGTGCAGAGTGCAGATTGTGACTGCAGAGTGCAGATTGTAGATTGTGAGTGCAGAGTGCAGAGTGTGAGTGCAGATTGTAGATTGTGAGTGCAGAGTGCAGATTGTGAGTGCAGAGTGCAGATTGTGAGTGCAGAGTGCAGATTGTGAGTGCAGATTCAGAGTGCAGATTGTGAGTGCAGAATGCAGATTGTGAGTGCAAAGTGCAGATTGTGAGTGCAGAGTGCAGATTGTGAGTGCAGAGTGCAGATTGTGAGTGCAAAGTGCAGATTCATATATATGTAACAAGCCATAGTTGCAGCTTATTTATCTTATGCAACTAATAACCATTGACAAAGCCAATAGTCCTGAATTCTTGTAGGTATGATGTTACTTGTTGAATCATATATCTGGATGCAATGACAGAAACAGCAAAATACAAGTCGGGCGGAACACTATGCTAAACACAGATTTTTAGCGTAAGTGTTTTAAAGCCACGCCCTTAATTACTTTGGCCACTGATGAAGCAAGGTGGAAACAAAACATTTTTGTATACCCCTTGTAAAATTAACTATCCATAACAATAATATGTACTAAACGTGTGGTTTTGAAATTAACCAACATAGAATAGAATGCACACACACAAATACACATGGGATACTAATTTGCATGAAATTGCCAAGCATAATTTACTAATTTGTCGTATATTGTGTCATAAAAGGTACGCATTTGTCGTAATCTAATTGAAAATTGCATGAATGTGCTTTTGTCTGTTTATTTGTGGCATAAATCATGAAAATTGGTTAGTAAAAACACGCATATGTGTTGCTTAAAGGTAGGTAAATACTAACTGGGATATTATTAGAAGGGGGAGGTAAACAGAAAGGCTTTATTTAGTAAATTTACGTTTTATTCGTGTTTGTTTCTGTAATAGTTCCTAAATTGAGGCCTGTGTGAACAAACAAAATGGAAGCTGACTCTAATTCCGAGGCGGCGGTCGAAGCACGCATGCGCCAATTGGAGATGCGAGCTGCCTGTGCCTGAGCAGTATGAGTCAAGGACAGCGTGCCCTGCATCATGGGGCACATGCCAAATTTGTTGAAGTCAGCAAGTTAACTCGTGGGAATGGAACACCGAATAACAATTTAAAGGACACTTCGAAGGAAGTAAAGTTCGAACAATAGCACCACTATTTTTTGTGTCATAATGATGACTTCGCACAAATTGAACAGTAAAGCGATGAGGTGATGCTCATCCAACTCTAAATTGACCAATCACGGACATTTTAGGACATAAGAGTTACAAATTTAGACAGATAAGTTAGTGAAAAAGGGTATAAAAGAGGACATTTGGGACTTTGAAAATACCCTGCTTTTCGACCTGATTTTTTCACCCCGAGATGCTGTCGGTCTGCGCAATTATTCTTATGGCGCAGGGTCTTTGACATTTTTCTGAACTTTAACTTTTGAATGGGTGCGAAGTACTATGAGAAGGGAACATCGAGAGAGATAGAGAGGTGTTTCTTTTGGAACTATTTTGTTTTTTTGCTGATGTCTGCCCTTCTACATTTGGGTAATATATGTTTTCTTATTTTCCTAAACTGTCATGTTTATAAATAAATGTTTTGAATTTAACCTTGCTTTCAGGATTATTAATGCATAACTGAATTATTTCTTTCAATTTAAACATAGAGATCATGCTAGGAGATCTAGGGCCAGATGTAGGTAAATTCCACTTACCGATTCATAAATACCGACTCATACCGAATCGGTATTTCAGAATCGGTAAATGGAATGTAGGTAAAAAATCGGTAAAAGTTACCGATTCGGAATGACTCGGCAACCCAATTCGGTAATTACCGAATCGGAAAATTCCGAGTCGGTAAATTCCGAGTCGGTGAAACCCAAGCTTTCCTATGGGCCTCCTAGCCCATAGGAATGAATGGGATTTACCGAATCGGATAAATCCGAATTGGAATATACCGATTCGGTAATTACCGAATCGATATTTACCGAGTCGTGAGTTTGAAAACAGCCATGTGAGCCTGCCAACCAATCAGGGACCCCCTCCACACCCCACAACCAAGGCCCTGAGAATCCAACCAATCAGATTGAAGCACTCCACCCCAGTACCTGGGAGTGGCCACACCCATGCAGGTGCAAAGCCAACAGAACAAACATTTCAGCAGAGGTGAGAGGAGCAGAGCATCCACAGGCAAGCAGTGCAACAGGATGGAGTCAACTGAAGGCCAAAAGGATGGTGGTGAGAGAAAAAGGAAAATCAAGTTCAGTCCAGAGGAACTACAGGTGGCTGTTGAGGAAATTGTAAGCCACTACAGCCAAATTTTCGGGAGGCACTCTCTGCATGTTGCAGAGAGTGTGAAGAGGAACATTTGGATTTCCATACAGGGCAAAGTGAATGCCATAGGTGCGACCCACCGGGAGATTGAGGACATAAAAAAGCAGAGGTATGACCTGCGCATCGTGACAAAAAAGAAGATTGCGGCCCAGAAAAAGGATGCTGGGGAGACTGGCGGTGGCAGGAGCAAAGCCCCTAAGCTGACAGCGATTGAGGAGCTAGTGGAAACCACAGTGGAGCCAGAATGCATCCATGGGATAGGAGACATGGACAGCACAGCAAAAGCTACAAAAAAACAAGGTAAGAGGCATGTACCCTTATCCACACCCATCAACCTGACCCCGTACCCCACTGTGTAGACCCATCATACTGCATAACAACTCATACTCGGTGTTAGCAATGCATCATGGTAGACGTAGTCATGAATACATAGATGCAAAGCATCCACCACATGACTCTGCAAGGCATGCCACACACATCACCAAACACACAATGTGCACTGGGCAAAGATGTGTAGACTATTTATTTAGGAACTACACACAGGTGAACAACAACATTGACCCTATGTCAATTTTATTCCACAGGAGAGTCCTCACGCAGTTCAGCACCACCAAGGGAGGAGAGGGCAGCACCACCTAAGAGAGGGGAGAAAGAGAAGAGACAATCTGGTCACAGCGCGGTAGAAGGAGGCAACGATAACACCCAGGCAGCCTCATCACCAGGACCGACCCACAACACCTGTCCCACTTTCCCCTCTGTTGTTTGGATCTCCTGAACTGACAAACACACCCATTGCAATGTCCAGGGTGTCCATGCCGGGAGGGGCAAGTAGGCATGAGGAGCCCCCTCAGAGGATCCTGCAAACCTCTGAATCGGAGGATGAGGATGACATCCCCCACAAGAATGCACCTGTGGCTGACAGGGCAAGACCACCGACAGCAGCAGGCGCTGCGCGCACCAGTGTGCTTGGCAGGAGGGCACGTGAGGGTGGGGAGGGGCAGGAAGGGGAGAGCGTCTTCTGTGGCCTGGAGGGCACAATGGTGAAGGTACAGCGGCAGCAGGCCAAAGCACTGTTAGCCATGCATAGGCAGGTCCACTGCATTAACAGTAAAATGTCCAACATGGACAAGGGCATTGGCCACATTGCCTCAAGTCTGGACCAAATTGCAAAGGGGATTACAGACATCTCCACATACATGGGAGTACTGTCAGATAAGCTGGACAGGGATCATCTGCAGCGTGCCAGGGATCGACAGTACATGCGCCAACAAACTAAGGCAATGAATTGATTTGCAACTAGTACCTCACTACTCTGCAGACGCTCTATTTCCATGCAGGATGCAGTAGTGCACTGCTGCACAGACTTGACACGGGGCATGGGGAGAGTGACGTCTGCGATAGAGCAGATGCTCAACACCAACACTGGCAATGCTGGTGACACGGGTGTGGAGGAGACAGAGGGGTCAAGCAGCAGGAGTGGCTCTAGCACACCAGTCCCGGAGGTGCGCAGGAGTGGCAGGCGCAGCCATGCAGAGTCAGGCCCCAGCAGGGGATCTGAAAGCCAGGAACAACAATCGCGCAATGTGGTGCGTGGACGTAAGCACTGACCTATGGTGCTGATTTACTGAACTGCGCACAGTGACGGCAACTGAGCAGGAGCAGCCAGAGACATTGACTTTGAGTAACGAAGCCTTTTCTGTGTGACAATGATGATGTAGTGCAGATTAAACTACACTTGTCGAACACTACACCTGTCTCTGTGTCATACATTACCTAGAAATATCGACGTGTAATTTCTGTCCGTCTCAATCTACCATCTAGTGCTGCTGGTCCTGTTGCCTGGGGCTCTGCATGTTCTTGGTCCTCATCGATGTCCTCGTGATGTGTCAACTCCACCTCTGTGCCTTCCTTGGTAGCAAGATTGTGCAAAATGGCACAGGTCACAATTATCTTGCAACACAGGATGGGGGTGTACTGTCGAGCACCTCCACTCTTGTGGAGGCAGCAGAACCTGCTCTTGAGGAGTCCAAATGTTCGCTCCACTACGTTGCGAGTAGACCTGTGTGCCACATTGTATCGCCTTTTGGCTCTGTTGGTTGCGTTGAGGTACGGTGTGAGCACAAAGGAACGCAGGGCATATGCACTATCACCTGGGAGGGAATGAGAGGTACATGAGTTACAAACACATTGCACATTCAGCGGCCATTCATTACAGGGTGTGTTACACGTATTTACCTAGCAGATATCATCTCCAAAATCTCCAGCAACTAGCCGTGTGTATATTCCGCTGTTCTGGAAAATGTAGGAGTCGTGCCTGCTCCTAGGAAATTTGGCCACTATGTCGGTGATGATGTTGCCTGCATTGCATATCACCTGCACATTGATGGAGTGCGTAGACTTACGGTTTCTGTATATGTGTTCGGTGGCTGCAGGTGGGCATAGGGGAATGTGGGTGCCATCTATGCAGCCTATCACATGCGGGAAGTGTGCCAGTCCATAGAAATCTGTTTTTGTTTTTGCTAGTTCCGCAGGTGTGTCAGGGAACCGGATGTAATGTCCCATTCTCTGCGTCATGGCATCCAGAAACTTCCTGAAAAAACGGGACAGACAGCTCTGGGATACACCTCCTACTGCAGCTATCACACTCTGGTAGCTCCCAGAGGCCAGCAGGTGTAAGCTACACAGCACCTGGACATGGGGTGGGATGGCGTGGGCCCTGGGTGTTGGGTGATCCAGGTATGGCTGGAGGTCCCTTATGAGGTCCATGATGGTCCTGGGGTGCAGCCTGTACCTCTGGAGTATCTCAGGCTCAGTCAATTGGAACAGTGTGATCCTCTGCCTGTATACCTGCTCCTCCCTTTGCCATACCCTCAGACCTGCAGCCTGTAGCCTTCGCCTCCTCGCAATCACATAGAGTGCCGCCATTTTTGCAACACTGTTGCATTTTGGGCCCATTTTTATAGGCTGCACATGGTTACCACCTGCTTTCAGTCCATGGTAAATACCGACTCTTAAATACCGATTTTCATTGAATTCGGTATTTTTGGCCTTTCCTACATCTCGATGGGCTTTTTTCCGATTTCCTATTTACCGATTCGGTGAATAAGGACTCGGTAAATAAGGAATCGGTAAATACCGATTCGGTAGATATGTATTCGGTAAATACAGATTCGGTATTTTCCCGATTCATATTTACCGAATCGGTATATTTTTGACTCCTACATCTCTTTTTCTCAATACCGGTCGGTAACGGCCGATTTGACCGATTTTGGCCCGTTACTGGGCTACCTACATCGGGCCCTTAATCTCTAAATAAAAATTAAATCAATGGAGAATTAAGCAGGCCTTGTTGTCCTTTAGTTAACTTTTACTAGCTTATCCATGAAAGAAATGAATAGTGGGGTGTTTTAAATCTTTCTTTTAGAAAAACCATGGTATTAAAATAAACTGCAGCTGTAAATAATGTATATATTTTAAGTTTAGGCACTCCGCTATAGCATCGCGGCACTCCTTTTAGGTCTTCACTGAATCCTCAGAGTACAATAAATGTGTGAGTGAATGAAATGTAAGAGTTATGGGCCCAGTTGTGAGAAAATAGTGAATAGGTCCGTGGGTTAAAGTGATGGTTTATGAAGAATTTTTGGAGCTGCGCTGCACCAGTAATACTTGGTAGCAGAGCATAGGTTGCTATAGGTTGACTAGGATATATGATGTGTAGAGTACAATTTATAGAATTTTGATGTACAGAAGTTTTGGACTAACATCTGTTGAGTTCGTATTACGTTATATGTAGTCTGGAAAAGGCTTCCGGAAAGTGTGGGAAGCTGGTCAATCTGTCTGCAGGCAGAAGAAGTGTGGCAAGTGAAGTTGCACATCACATAGTCTGTTTCAAAGTGGTGACATTGTCATATGTTACAAGTTTAGGGCCCTTTACGTGTAAAAGTGGTGAATGTATAGCGAGGGCAACCTGTGAAATCCTGGGTCTGAGCACAGGGATCATTGCGTATTCTGTCTTAAAACTCTACCCGAGGAGAGTAATGAAGTTTAACCTAAGCTTGAGAGAAGGGTAAGGTAGAGGAAAGTGCTAATTTATCGGCAAAAGTAAAATTTTGTGGTAGAGAAGAGGTAAGCGCTGTCTACTGGAAATACAGAATTCTTGTGTGACTGAAGAACTATCCTTTTGGTTTTAGCGAAACAGACCAATGGAGTTGTTTTATGTAGTTACTAACTGATTTTGCTGTATAAAAGTGTAAATACAGTGTACTGATACATTTTGTAAAGGAGGGGTCAGTCGAAGCTGCAGAAGACGGAGTAGGGCTGACATCAAAGGCATCGCGCTGGGATTGGTCCGCGTGACCAAGACAGAGTAAGGGCTGATTGGTGCATCAGCGAAAGCAGCGACATAATTAGTTGAGCACTAATGAAACGTATCTTGTTCTAATTGGTGCAATAGTTTGAACGGCGCGGCGATAGGCTGGCGTTATGAAGCAGTTTACAGAAGAGAGAGCGATCTTTTGAAAAGACAGGAGATTAATAACAAAATGGAATTTTATTACCGAATGGAGAAAGAGAAATCTTCATGGTTTCAAAAATTGAAAAATGTATTAAAAAAGGATAACGTAGGGGGAGGAGCCAAGCTGGCGACCGAGATGGCTGCGTAGGCGCTCCGCTCCGTGAGCCTTCTCACCCCGCGCATACATCCTGGCAAATATCCTGAGCCGTAACGACATATTTAAGTAGGCGAAGGATAACTTTCACTTACCGTTTGCTCCTGAGGCTTTTACGTGCGGCAGACCCGTTGAAATGTCCCCGACTGTTTTGCGGCCTTCACGGAGTTGGGACCGGGGTGTCGAGTGAGAAGAGTAGCCGGCTGCGACTGCGATAACAGCGGCCTCTGGTGGAGGTGGGGAGTCGGCCGGAGGGCACCGAAGATCTGTTGGCCGATGGTGGCGGTGCCGACCCAGTCCATCTAGCGGAGTGCCTTGTGGGATGTGCGGTAAAGCAGGGTCGAGGAGAGTGCACGATACTTGGCCCCCTTTCCAGTGTTGTGTCCGGGCATGACTAATGGCTTCTCCCGGACTCGGCGGGCGGCCCCCAGGGAGCGGCGGAGATTTTGTTTAGCCTTTTGGTGACCCTCCGCTGAGAAGCCTGCCTTGACCTTCGGGGTCCTCGAGGTGAATCCTGTTGCTCCCTGGTGTGGGACCCGGTCCCGAGGTGAGGTGGAGAAGGACGAGGCCGGATCAGCTAAGATGGCGGATGGCACCCTCTTACGCAGACCACATCCAGGCAGAGAAGCCGCTGTGCGAGAGAGTCCTGGGGTCTGGCGACACGAGATGGAGCCCACGTCCAGAGATATACTGGCTGCGCTAACAACCCTGCATATGACCCTGATCCGGGACGCCCGGGATCTGGGAAGACGGATGGCCGCCATTGTTGTCCCACCATTCCACACGGCCATAGTTCGATCCCGAGGAAGCGCCGCTGTGCCCGCCTCTGCGTCAGTGATGAGTGCTCCAGCTACGCTTATGTTCGTGGAGACGCTGGAAGACCCGGTTCATGAGATCGTTTTGGACAGATCTGTTGTACATGTGAGTGACTCCTCGAGGCACTTATCTATCCGGCGGCTGGGGAAACGACGTCGATCTATGGTTTGTTCTGCCCCGGCGGCGTTTCAGCGCTTCCTGGATGGTGTGACTCTCTTTCCCTGACTGGTGAGATTGTGTTCGGACTGGAGGATGTTTTCGGGGTCGATACCGGCACGGTTGGACTTCCGCCATACATGTTCGGCTGGGTTCTGGTGGCTGAAGTCCCATGGAGTAACAACGCTGCCCGGTCCGCCCGGATCTCTTGGACCTTCCACGCTGCTCTGTATGCCGAGTGATAAGTGGATGTATGTTGGTATTACTGATAGAAAAGGCCAGGGGTGAGACCGTGTAGGACATAGTGGACCTTATTGTTGGCTGACGGTGCTTTGGGGGACACTCAGCGGGGATGTTCTTGATTGTGCTATCGGTGATTAATGTTTTTCATGGCTATTCTGATCTTGCTTTTGGGATGTTTACTGTGCGCGGTGGTGGGGGGGGGGCGGGTGGCCAGATCGATGGCTCTTCCCCACATTTTTTCTCTTTTTCTTCTTTTTCTATATTTCGGGTCTCTTATTTAGGGCGACAGGCACGCTGCTGGGGGGGATAGGCCGTAGCCTTCTGCAGGGATGCAGGGTGGGGGGTAGGGGGATGGGGTTTGTTAATTTGTCCTTTTTTTGTTTCTATGGCCCTTTGTCTTTCTTCTTTTTTGGTGTCGTCGTTTTTCATGTTTCCTACAGTATGTTTCGTTTTGAGGGGTGGGGTGTAGCTTTGTTACGAAACGTGCTTGTTTTTACATTTATCTTGACTTGTATGCCTTACCCCCAATACTTCAAACATATTTGCACTATTTACGGATTTCCTGCTTTATGCTTGCTATTGTAGGACCTTGTATGACCATGTGGCATTGATTCTGAGTTTTTCTTTATTGTAAAATGAACCTTCTCGAATCCTGAAACTTGCATTGTACGCTTGAATACAAGTTATATCCTGGACACTTATTAGACCCCGATTTCCGGGCTGCTGTATTCTTCTATATTGATTTGCTGTACTTACTAATTGACTAGCGGCCGGCCAGGTTGGTTGTAGGCCCATGCGTGTATTTGCTTGGAGTAACAAATAAAGGTTCTTTAAAAAAAAAAGGAAAACGTAATTGTAACTAGACAGGGAAAAATAATTCCTCCGCCGAAAACGCCTGCATCATACATGATGGCAAAATATGGCTACCATACATGTATATGGTTAGAAAATTGGGCAAGGTATATCAGAAATGATGGTGCATTAGCTTTCACCGAAGAAGGATCTTTCAGTCTTGCGGTATTAAGAAACTTGAGAGACAAGATGATGAAGCTTGAACCAAGACCTAGACCAACTCAATTTGAAGTCTTAGCTGAGTGGGAAGATGAAATGCATGACTTAGAGCAAGAAAGGTTTGGAGACTACATAGGGCCAAGAAATAGAGGTCGTGGATTTTGGAGAGAAACGCATGAGACTAGAATGCGAAGGTGGAGAAATGCTAACATGTGTGATGGAATGTATCCGGTTAGATTGGTAGATGAGGAAAAAGGGCGAAAATGTACAGAAAAAGGAATAATATAGAAACAGGAAAAATGAGGTATGAGGATTGTGGGTCCGAGGATGGAGTGTTGGAAGAGATCCTAAATAGGAGACCACCGCCATACCAAGTAAATTCTATGGGTACAACTCCAAGTGATCCACAGTTAGAGGATAGACTAGCGGAAACTCCAGAACGATTCTCAAACTTCAGAGATCTCCCGGAGAGAGTAGAAATGAGATATGATTCGGATGTTCCATTAATCGGAACTAGATATATTGGGACACCTAAACAAGGGAATGGAATGGAGAGTATTGGAAATAGAGTAGAACAACAAGTTGAAGCACAACAGAGTACTTCTCAATATATACGTTCAACGAATGAATTAACTGAAAAGATACAGGAACTTACTAAAAATATAGAAGCAGTAAATGTTCCAGTAACAATAGGTCCTGTAATTCCAGTGTTTGAAAACCAGAAGATAAAAGAGCCATGTTTAACTATTCCTTTAAATCAGAGTTTACAAAAAGTAAAAGAAAACGTTTACCCAAATTTGTCAGAAATTAAACGTACCAACCAAATGACACCGCCAGATTTAACTTTTAATCAGAGTCTTCCGTATAAATTTCCAACAGGAGCGAAGTCTGGTTCTATAACTCCTGAGAAAAGTGTAGAGAAAATCGATTTAACACTCCAGTAGGTGCCGCTCGCAGCTGCGGATCTTTGCTTGGGTGTCAAACAGCGAGAAACGAGGACTCTAAGGACCAGGAGCCCTTGGGACACACTCACCTGTGCCTGCTTGCCCCGCCTACAAGCGCCATATTATGGCTTGCGGCCGCTGATCTTTGCTGGGGTGTCAAACAGCGAGAAACGAGGACTCTAAGGACCAGGAGCTCTTGGGACACACTCACCTGTGCCTGCTTGCCCCGCCTACAAGCGCCATATTACAACTCGCGGCCCACGCCTCGCGGGACGCGTGTCGGGCGAAGCCCGGGCCAAGGGCGGGCCCGTTTGAACCCGTTCGAGAATGGAAGAGGACGGCCGGGCCCCCCCTCTAACCTGTAACATTCAAAAAGGTTAGTGCTTGCTCTTTGCCGTAATTCATATTAGGCACTAGCCCAGTGCTCGTTTATAATACACTCTCTTGACCTATTACAGCGGCTGTGAGTTTATAAAGATGGCTCTCAGCGGAGGGGGAAAGGGGAAGAATTCATCAATGAGCGGCTCTGTCGCAGGCACCCTAGACCAGTTCATAATAAGGGCAACCTCTGTTTTGGCTCACAAAATCGCAATAACTGAGCGGAGGCTTTCCTTGGAGACAGTACAATCTAAAAGTTCGTCCCTGGGAGGGCTGATGCATGCAAAGTTCCTGGAGAGTCTCGTGGATGGGATTACTGAAATTCCGGAACGGGGGAGAATCACCGACCAGTCCCCGCAGGTAACAATAACCACATCGGGGATTACTCTCACCAAGGAACACCCGGCCAATTCTAAACTTGTGGTCTCAGAACAAACAGTCTCCGACTCCTCCACTCACTCGTGAGTATCCACAAGGTCGTTATGCAGTGCTAATTTGAAATCCACGGCCCGTGTGTCTGAATTCGCGGCAAAAAGAAAACGGGTTGGGGGTTCACAAAGAAAGAAAAATGCAAAACGCATAAACCCAACCCGATCGCCCCCCCCAGACCCCCATTTTGCTAGCCTCCCCCAAGAGAAGGTCTTTTCACATGTCTGCAGGCTTACCACTGATAAATCTAGATGGGGTCCAATTACCAGAAGGCGAAGCGGACGTTTGGAATAAAGTGTGTGCATTATTTACTTCCTCATTGTCTCCCATTATCGAGAGATTACAGCTCATTGAGGACAAACTGTCGCACCTTGACTCACTTTTTTTAACAGACCTTCGAATAAGGGACAAACCTCTGGGGCCACAAAGGGGGACCCTAGATCTAACTGAGAGTGCTTCTTGTAATTCCCGGATTATCATTCAGCAGCCAAGTGTGTGTCCAAGTTTGCCTTCTACTTCTGTTACCGGGTCTGCGATGGGTGGTACTACTGTGAATATTGAAAATACACAAAATGGGGGGTCCACTGACTATGCCTTTGGGTCTAGAGCCTCGCTCCCTAGGGGGAGTGTGTGCACTTTACCCATCGCACAATGTTAAGGGTCCTGATGATCGTTCATCCCATCTTACCCCTTGTGCAGTAACCCCTTCCTTACCCTGTATTAATTTACCCCCCGCATCGACCCCATATGTGGTTATTCTGGTTAAAGTACCGGTGTTGGAACAGGGAGTTGTGGAGACATATACTGAGCTAAAAAACAAATGTACCCACTGGTTAAATAAGAACCAGCCTTTAACACCACAGGTGTACAGTGAAATATTATTTGCCTGAAGAGTCAGCTGGGTGGGACAAGGCAGGAAATGCTTTGAGGGTGATTGTGTTGTAATCAATTTCAGGGACAGGAGGGTGGTTGACCATATATGTAACTGGAATACGGGGAGGTGGGGGCACTGGTATTCAGTCACTACCTCTAGCCTTCTTCTACCCTCACCAACAAACCCACCCCCAACAAGTGAGAAGAGCTAGAGACCATGGGAAAGATGGTCCACCCCAACCCAGAAGGTTGGTCTAATTCTGGGCTTAACCCTTTCAGCATCTTTAATAACTCAATACCAGCTCCTCTCCCTGTTAGTAACAGGTTTAGTGTTTTAGACCAGTTGGATTGACTCACCCACGGACATAACTCCGTCCAGAGGGCCTGTTTATCAGGTCCTTGTACCGACCATGAGATCTTCCACCTTTGTGATGGTATCGTTTATTTATTTATTTATTTATTTTAGTAGTTTTGTATAACGCTAGCTAGACCAAAAGGTATCAGAGCGCTTCACAACATGTAAATCATATTCAATAGTTAGCAAATGTTCAACTGTACAGAATAGGTCATCTAACTGATTGTTCCCAGATGGAATCTTGAGTTGAGACCGTGATGATCGTCTCAAAATTTTAGAAAAACTGGAGAGACAGTTGGAGGTAGTCTGGGGTCTGTCAGTTCCCTCGAGCACGGTCGAGGAAGAGGGCTTTGAGTAGTCTCTTGAATTTGGAGAACGAGGGTATTGTTCTGATGTGGGGAGGAATGGAGTTCCAGATTTTCGGAGCGTTACAAGCAAAGGATTTGGCTAAGGTTCTGTGCTTGCGAGTTTTCAGGGGGATGAGCAGTAGAGAGTGGGAGCTCCTGAGGTTCCTGGACTGGCCTGCCCTGGTGAGCTTGGCTGCCAGGTATTCAGGTTTGCCTTGGTGCAGGGCTTTGTGGGTGATGCAGGCTGTTCTGAAATTGGCTCACAACTCCACTGGGAGCCATCTGAGTTCTTTAAGGGCTGGAGAGATGTGCTAAAATTTCTTAATTCCGGAGACCATTCTCGCTGCTGCGTTGAGTGTCGTCTTCAAGGGGGCAAGGTGAGATTTTGCTGTCCCTGTCAGGGTCGCGATCCCGTAGTCTATTCTGGAGAGGACTAATGCTTGGATGGCTTGTTGAAGGTCCTTGGGGGGGAGGAAGGGTTTTATTTTGTAAAGTAATTTTAGGTTGAGAAAGGCACTTTTAGCAGATTTTGAGATGTGTTTCTTCATGTCAAGTTTTGGGTGTAGGGTGATCCCTAGAGATTTCACCGAGTCTGCCAGAGAGAGGTCGCCATTGAGGGCATCGATGGCTTTGAGCCATTCTTTGATTTGAGGGTTATCATCTTTGTTAGAAATGAGTAGTATTTCTGTCTTGTCTTGGTTTAGTTTCAGGTGATTGGTTGTGAGCCAGTCTTGTACCTCCTTGAGCGTATTGTTTAGTCTCTGGATGTCGTTAATTGAGGTAGTTTCCAGATAGAGCTGAGTGTCGTCCGCATATAGATGAAAGGGGATATTGGATTTTCTGAGTAGAGAGGTGAGGGGTTCGATGTAGATATTGAAGAGCTGTGGGGAGAGTACAGACCCTTGAGGAACGCCTCTGATGATCGGATGAAGGTCGGATTCGAAGTTTTTGATTTTTATTCTCTGTGATCGGTTGTGAAGAAAGGAGGAGAACCATTGGAGGACTGTCTCTTGTAAACCGACTCTATCTTGAAGAACCCTTAGGAGCAGGTTGTGGTTGACTGTATCGAATGCAGCCGATAGGTCTAGGAGGACGAGAAGGCAGCATTGATCGGAGTCGAGTGACTTGAGTAGGTCATCTATGACGTTGAGGATTGCAGATTCAGTACTATATCCCTTTCTGAATCCCGATTGATGGGGATCTAGAAATTTTATGTTTTCAAGGTGAAGGGTTAGCTGGGGGAGCATGCATCTTTCCATGATTTTAGCCAAAAATGGAAGGTTCGAGATCGGTCTGAAATTGTTCAGATCTTCTGTGTCTAGACCTGTTTTTTTTAATAGTGGTGTGACTTGCCCTACCTTGAGGCAGTCTGGAACAGATCCAGAGCTCAAGGAGCTATTGATAATCTTGCACCATATTGGAGCTAGGACTCGCTTTAGGTCTTTGGTCAGGAGAGGCGGTAGTTGGTCCAGGGCGTGAGCTGAGGGTTTGGCCTTGGAGATTAGATTTACTATCTCTGCTTCCTGGATGGGAATGAATGAGGACCACTGTTGTGGAGATTTCATGGAAGCGTTGACAAGGGTTTTGTGCATATTGTTCTCTTTGAGAGAGATGGGGTTTAAGCCCAATGCGAGGTCAATCTTGGCAATTTTGTCGTTGAAGAAGGTTGCGAAGCTGTTGCACCGAGCTTTGGATGCTTGAGTTAAGGAAGGAGTGGGTTTGGAAGTCTGATTTCTTATGATGTTGGAAAGTTCTTTGGGTCGATTTTTTGCATTATCTAATGCTGAGCAGAAGAAAGCAGACTTTTTATTCTTGATGTGATTTTTGTACGTCCTGCGGGCTTCTTGGAGTTGATCACGGTGGGGGGTTGAGGGATTATTCCTCCAAGTTCTTTCTACGGCTCTTAATTGCCTTCTTTCCTCGTTGATGTCAGTGGTGAACCATGATCTGGAGGGGATGCTTCTAGCTTTTTAAGTTTCAAGGGAGCAATTTGGTCTAGGGTAAGCGTTAACTGAGTGTTATAGAGAGAGGTGATATCATTGGTTGAGAGGTGGTCAGTGGCGCACGGGAGCAGCAGATTGATTCTTTCTTCTAAGATCGCTCGTGGGATTTGGGTTGTGTTTCTCACCCATTTGGGAGGGTCTCATTTTGGATTTGAGATAGTCAGGATTAGAAGGTTGATATGAAAGAGGACTATGTGATGGTCAGACCAGTCGACGGGGAGGATGTGATCGATGGTGATAGACTTCCTTTCCGCTATAATGGCGTCCAGGATAGCTCCTCTGTGATGAGTTTCTTCTAAGCAGTGTTGTGTCAGATTGTTTGCTTGAAGTAGGTTATTTAAGGATTGGATGAGTTTGTTCTTGGTTTCATTCCATCTTAGGTTGAGGTCGCCCAGAATTATGTAGTTAGAGTTGCCTAGTGTGCAGTGGGCAATCAAGTCGGAAAGGTGAACCCCGAATTCTGAAGAATTGCCTGGAGGATGGTATAGAAGATGACAGAGTATGGGTCTGGAATCCTGAGTTTTGATGTTGACAGAGAGGCATTCAAAGGAGCTGTAGGCACAAGAGGAGGTTTCCGTGATGGCGATGTTACTCTTGTGGATGATTGCTATGCCTCCGCCTCTATTCCCTAGCCTGTCCTTGTTGATCATCGAGAATCCAGGGGGGACTAATATGTCCATAATAGGGTAGGAGAGGTTGTTGAGCCAGGTTTCTGTTATGAATGCTATGTCTATGTCGTGGAGAGTATGGCTTCTGCTAATTCTGAGGTATGTTTAGAGGCTGATCTGCAGTTTATGAGCATGCAGTTGATGGGGGGTGCTTCTTTATACTCGTTCGGTTGGGCCTTAGGAAGGAGGGCCAGGTGGGAAGGGGGTCTTAGGGTTCTCTGAGTTTTTTTTTTACTTCTGACTCCCGTGATTACTTGGATCGTGGATTTTGGGGACGAGTTCAGTAGAAGTTCGGAGGATGCCTCGTGGGGTGTCAGGCCCTGCGGGGAAAGTGAGCATGAAGTTCTTGTGAGTGTTTCCAGGGAGCTGATCTTCCCTTTTCTAGGGGACCCGACTTTAGGTCTGGAAGGGACGTATGGCTCTGTGGGGGGAGTTACCTTGCCTAGGTTAGGTTGGATGGGATCTACTAGCTCAGAGGGAGGCTGGAAGGACTTTCGGGTTAGGGTTAAGGAGGAGATAATTTCACTCAAGCCTCGAACCAGGATTTCCAACTGTGTTTCTAGTAGGGAGAGGCGATGTGTCGTGTTGTCACTGTAGGGAAGATAGGTGTCTGAATCCGGAGTGAACTTGGGTGAGGGAGAAGGGACCAAGGGAGGAGGGACCACGGGGTGAGGAAGGGTGTCAGAGGCCGCATTGTTCTTGATGGCGGGGGTGGATCTCTGACTAGAAGGTAGTTTGAAGAGGGACGAGAGACCTGTTCAAGACGATTCTTGTGAAAGGGGCTGCCTGGATAATCTATAGTAGGAGTATAAGGAGAGGGGATAGGTGCCTCAAGGCATGTGACGGGTCCCGAGTGGAGAGGGGACGGAGTGCGAGTGCGAGTGGGCTGAGCTGGGGGGTGTTGTTCCCACTTGGGGGTTAATAGAGGAGGGGAGGAGGGGCAGGGATGGGCAGGCTGTCTGATTGACGGGGATGCTGCCTCGTGGATGTAGACTGATCCCGAGTGATTCGGGAGTAGGGACCTCTGGGTGGGCTGAGCTGGAGGGAGATGATCCATCATAGGAATCAGCAGAGGAGGTAAGGCGGAGGCTGGGTGACCAGGTTTTCTGATTGGCAGAGGGTAAGTGGAAGGGGGAGGGAAAGAGGAGGGGCGTAGGGAACCCCTTGGGGTGATCGTTGGTGAAGCGCAGGATGATAGCTTTATCATGTCTGGTCGGGAGGGGGCTAGTATCTTTATTCCCACACAGGGATCTATTGCTAGTCTTCAACAAGCTAACGAGTCACAGAGCCCACAGGGTGGTGAAGTTTGTGACCTGAAACCAACGATGTGTGTCGTCCCCCAAGATACAGTAAGGGCCGCAGGGAACGCAGAGGAAACAGGTTTGTTTGGCGCAGTTGGGCCTACTACTATGAATTCTAACATCTTAAACTGGAATATAGCAGGATTACGAGCAAAGGTGGCGGACCCTAGATGGCTGGAGCTGATTAAAACCTATGATCTACTGGGTTTCCAAGAAACTTGGGATACGGAGGGCGATGTTTGGGTTGATGGGTTCAAATCTTATTGCATGCCCGCCCAGCATTCTCTCTCTGGTAGAGCCAAAGGTGGTCTTTTATTGCTGTTTTCCCTCGCCCTTATGGGAACCCATAAAAAGGTTATGGTAGGGACCCCTAACTGCTTAGCAATTGAATATGTGGCCCATAAAACATTCAAACTGTTGGTGGTAAAATTTTTATAACTCAGCAGATTGTCGTATGGAGAATGAACATTTGTTTAATTTGAGACAGTTTTTAGAACTTTATTGTGAGAGTCAAACCACTTATTACCCTATTATTATCATGGGGGATTTTAATAATCATCTTTGCAACCAGAGCTGCCAGGGGGGAAATGATCCCATTGGTTTAGCAAGGTATGCCCCATTACACTTTGAGCACACACGTCCTGGGGAATATCTGGAAGAGCTCCTGTCAGAAATGGACTTCCACGAACCAAGTGATACTGTAATCTCAGAAATGACCCCCACTTTTACAGCCAGAGGGTGTAATACTGTTATCGATTTTATGTTTATGTCTTTACCCCTTTTATCGAAGGTTGTTTCCTACAACACTAGATGGTCTTACTATAGTGACCACAACCCAGTCATCCTTGAATTAGATAGAAGCTGCGGGTTGAAAAGGAATATAGGCATACCAAGAGATGAACTTAGTTTGAAACCCACAGATCAAGGAAGGCGGTTCAAATGGGCAAAAGTCTTATCTGATTATTTTTTTCAAGAACTAGCCACAAAGGTAGAAGACAAGATGGCAATATGCCTGAATGGGTCAAATGAGGATTTAGCAGTTTTGGGGGCCTTTGAAAGTATTTGCACTCAGGTAGCTACGGACCTGACCTATTCTGTCAGACCCAATTTATGGGAGAGAGGTGGTTCGACAGTAATTGCTCCAGCGCCCATCGGAACTTGATGATCGCACTAAAAAGGTCCCCCCAAGATAAAAAACAAATAGCGACACTTAGAAAGGTGTACAAGTCAGCACTTCATACCAGGAAAACTGAAATTAAAAAAGAGACCTGGGAAGCTTTAACCTCAGTGGAAGTTCTTAAAGACAGCAGTAGATTTTGGGCCATCGTGAACAAGCCATTATTCTCGGGTTTAGATAACACTCCAATTGAATGCAATATGTCAGAGGAACAATGGGTTGCCCACTTTGAGGCCATTTATGAGACACCTGAATGCGTGGAACATGAGATTGTACACGCTATTAGAGGGGCTGCTACCGTCTTGATGTTTTGTTAGGAGAATGTAGAACTGGCAATAAGGAATATGACGAGTAATAAGGCTACAGGCCCTGACAGAGTCCCGGTGGACTTGTATAAGCTGTATCCCTCATTCTGGGCCAAAATGCTGACTAATGTTTTTAACGTTTGTGCCAGACAAGATTTCCCTTCCTCGTGGTCTTCATCAATTATTGTGCCCTTTTCAAAAAGGCCAGAGAGGGGACCCTAAATGTTATAGACCCATCTCCCTAATCGATTCGGTAGTTAAGGTTTTAGGGAGAGTGATTTTGGGTAAACTAACGGATTGGCTAGACGAAAACCAGGTTGTGTCTAACATCCAGTATGGCTTTAGAAGTGGCAAGGGGACCCAAGATCAGTGTCTTAACTTATGTAAATGTAAATGTATTTCGATTTATATAGCGCACGAATCACCCAGGGGTCTCAAGGCGCTTGCTTAGGGAACCCGTCCTGGTATTCCCCTGTGAGATACCCCGGCAGGGTATTCACAAGGTGAAAGCCAGGCATCCCGCCGCGAGGGGCCGTAGTGGAGATTAAGCAAGCTATTGCCCAGAGTCGCAGAGTGTGACCCCGTGAGTCGAGTAGGCACCGGAGCGAGAATTGTCGAGTCCGTGGAATTTTTGAGCCCGAGACCCGCCGAGGCATCGAACCCTGGTCCACAGCTGATCTCAGCTTCCGGGTCTGCCGCCTCTAACCACTGAGCCACGCTTCTCCAACTTATCCTTACTAGCGGGAAATATACTCTAGCCAAAGAAGGGTTATTACAGCTGGCATTTATGGATCTATCGTCAGCTTTTGACCTGGTAATAGGTCAAAATTGTTGCAAATCTTAATGGAGATGGGGATAGAAATCAGCTTGGTCTCCTTTCTAGCAGATTTGCATCAGGATCTTACTGCTAGGATAAGGATTGATCAAGGAGGCAATTGTACTAGGCACTTTAAGTCAAGCCGGGGAGTAAGGCAAGGCTGCATTCTCGCCCCACTACTTTTTACTCTTTACATTAATAACTTAGGCAAAGTTTTAGATCTGGCTAGTCTGGATGTTCCCCTAATAGGTTACAATCGCTGCCCAGTACTTCTGTACGCCGACGACGCTGTTTTACTAGCACGCATATCGGTCGGCTTACAGAAGCTCTTAGATGCTTTTGGGCTTTTTATGAATTCATTGGACCTTAGAGTAAATACTGTTAAATCCCATGTAATGACTCTAGGTAGAAAAAAAAGTGCAACCGTAGAACCTTTTTTTGCGAAGGCACAGAATTAACTAGGGTGCCCGCGTTTACATATTTAGGGGCTTGTTCGACGAAAGAGGGACTTGGGCCGCACAACATAAGGTCAAGATCAATGCGATGACTAGAGCAATTGCGGCTGTAAATGGCTTTGCACAGCGGCTAGGGGCAAAACCGGTAGAGGCCATTTTAAATATATGTAAATCCAAGTGTATAGCAATAGCTACGTATGGTTCATCCATTTGGGGTTATAGAACGATTGAGGGGTTACAGAGAGTGGAGAACAAGTTTTTCTGCAATCTTTTGTCGGTCCCCCATTCGACTTCAACTTTTGCTGTACATCAAGAACTAGGGATGAGCTATATAATGGATAAACTGAAGCTAGCCCCTGTAATATGCTGGTTAAAAACGTGGCTCAATTCACAACTCGACCTAAATCATAGAATTATAAGGGATTGTATCTCTTTGGATGGAGCTAATAAAATTACCTGGCTGTATTATTTTAAGAATCTATTAGCCGATGTGGGCTGCCAAGATCTTTTTGACCACCCGGATAAGATTGTGAATGCTGATCTGGTGCGGGTCAGAATACAGCACCTGAATATGTGGTCAAGTGAGCGAGAAGAGTTGGAGTTAAGAAAACCGTCCGTTAGAGCACATTATCTTTTAAAGACTGTAGCAATGATGGAACCATACCTGGAAATTGTAAATAGGCCATTCCATTGTTTGTTTTTAACTAGGTTTCGTTTTAATCTTACACACTTCTTTCTAGGTAAATCACAAGGGTGGTGTAAACAAAATGAGCTAGGGCCCTGTACCTGTGATAATTCTTCAGCTAAAGATATCATGCATTTCACCATGTTCTGTGAACATGATAATGACATCAGGAAGAAGTTTTTATTTCCCATTTTAAAGAGAAAGGGATTTACTCAGGTTAAACCGGCTCTAATGTACCTCCAACAAATTTTTTATATAGTTTTTTTGTGGCAGCTGTGAGACTCAGGAACCTACGTAATTGATTGTCTTTTTATGAGATTGTTTTATATATATATTCATGTTTTTTAAATTCTGTAGTGTATACTTTTGTATTATAATATGAATTTTATGAAATACTCGGGCTAAATGTATTTTGTAAATGTCTATATTTGTATGTTCTGTACTTTTATGGTCTTTATTTACCCGATTAAAGTGATTTGACTGACTGACTTGACTCACTACAGTAGGGCCAACATAGCAGGAATTAAGTGATTGGATTAAAACCTTAAAACTGAAAGAAACGGAACCAAAATTGTTAGATGTAGCAAGGCTAAAAGTTGATATGGAGGAACTAATAATTGAAACAATTCTTACAGATAGATTGAAAAATTACCAGGATAATGAGATCACATTCATGTGTAAGAGTATTACGTGGAAAACCAAAAGCATGCATGATCGGTTTGAAAGCTTAGCAAGTGAAATGGACGTGGATTTTACAAAATATAAAATATTGCAGAACAATTTTAGAGTGGATTTTACTGACAAGGATATATAAAACATGAATACAGCAGGGAGAATTACTCAAATAAAATAATTAATTGTGTTATTGAGAAAATGGGGAGATATTGATAAGTGGAAAATGATTTGGACAAAGAAAAGAGAGGAAAGCAGTGACAAATCCACATTAGCGTTTCCAGTAAGAGAAAAAGAAGGAGTGGTAAAAGAATGTCCTATGAGAGAAATACCTGGAGGAGGATATGGGCATGTACCTTGGAGTAGACAAGATATTCTATCATTTACAAATGATTTTCCCAGATTGAGAGAGAAGCCAGTAGAGTGGTATAGGCAAGTAGATCAATTTGTGAAAGTTTCACAAGTTTTATGGCAAGACTTAGATGGGTTATTTGACATAATATACCAGCCGATCTATGGTCAGAGTGTAAGATTATGGTGAACTGGCCAAAAGAAGAATATCCACGAGATAAAGTGATAGGTGCTCCTGGACCTGAAGTAATGCGAAAATATGAGCAAGTGATAGTGTTTCTGAAAAAGAAAATTCCACCAAAAGAAACCGATTGGGTGAAAATAGACAGGACAATACAAAAAGCCAAAGAGTCAGTTCATGCATTTTATGAAAGACTATTATTAGTGTTTAAACAGTATATTGGATATAAGGAATTGAATGAAAAGGATATGAGTCACTATGTATACCGCTTTGTGTTTGGATTGAGACCAGAAATAGGGGATATGATTGAGCATAATTTGATGGGATGGCAGTCGTGTTCCGTGGACAAAGTCCTGAGACATGCAAAATACTGTAGTGATGAAATTGAAGTAAAACAGAGGAAACTCAAGGAGAAAGCAATGTGGGCACAAGTAAAGGTTGCAGAGCATCAAGTAGCTCAATTAGAAAATAAAATAGCAGAAGGGAACCAAAATAGAGTAAAAGAAAATTCTAGTAAGCCAAAATTAACTTGAAATATAGAAGAATTAAAGAAGAAATATCCATGTCATAATTGCGGTAGGATGGGACATTGGAGGAAAAAGTGTAAATATCCACCGAAAATTAATCTGGAAAATACATCATTGAATCCACAGGTGCAGAATGAGATAATTCAGCAACGATCGCCACAGCAACAGGTAGTTAATCCACAGTGTCAGGTGCCACAACATCCACTTCCTCACATTGTAAACCTACAGAGATACGGTACAGAGACAGGATTCTGTGCAGGAGACAAGGTAACAAGAAACAACAGAGTGCATGTGAGTCCGCAATATTGGCTGAAAGAGGACGGAAGCGAGTCGGATGACAGTTTCTGACTGTGCCTGAGAGAGGGAGAAGAGTGCGTGCTTGGCGCTACTCTAGAGGTAGATCAGTCTGGTCCATATGTGAATGGGAAGGTGAATGATGTAGATGTGACTTTCCTAGTGGACACAGATGCTACCCGTTCTACTGTTAGATCAGTGGAAATTCAAAACTTCCTCTCTCTGGTGAACACATTCAAGTTGTAGGTGTAGCTAATAAGCAGATTAAAACGTCCTTAACGAAACCAATTGAAATAGAGAATGGAAATTTCAAAGATATGCATCGATTTGTAGTGTGTGACAGTAGTCCTGTAAAACTCCTTAGAAGGGACATACCGTGTAAAATTAACTGTGCCATATATTGCTCACCAGATGGCATTGAGCTCCAAACTCCAGATGAGAATAATTTGTATAAAATGACAATGACACTAATTGAAGCAGAAAAGAATAGTATGTTTCCTGTGTTTGATCGAGAGAAAATACCCGAAGAACTGAAAGAGGTAGTCAGAGAGCAAGTATGGGATTTCACAGGAGAAAGATATTGGTTTGATGAAAAACGTAGATCCTGTGAAAGTTTCTGTGAAAGAAGGAATAAGTTATCCAAATATTCCTCAGTACAAAATGACAGCTGAAACAATTAAAGGAATCACACCAGTAATAGATAAAATGATTGAGCAAGGGATTTTGAGAGAAATAGAAAGCAGTCCTTGTAATTCACCGATAATGGAATTGAAAAAGCCTAACGGAACATTCAGAATAGTCCAGGACCTGAGAAAGGTAAACAAGATAATTGTTCCATGTTGTCCAATTGTGCCAGACCCAGCAGTAATTCTATATCAAATTCCACATGATGCAGAATGGTATACAGTCATTGATCTATGTAATGCGTTCTTCACGATTCCATTACACCCTGAAAGCCAACCAATATTTGCATTCCAATTCAGAGACCGTATTTTGGCATGGTGCCGAATTCCTCAGGTGTATACTGAAAGTCCCTCAATCTTTAATCAGTTGTTAAAGAAATCATTAGAAAATATAAGTTTACCTGGAGAATCAGTACTGGTGCAGTACATTGATGACTTGTTATTGGCGTCAAAAACAAAAGATGCATGTGTTTCAGACACTGTTACATTGTTAAATCATTTGGCAGATGAAGGACATAAAGTGTCACCATCAAAGTTACAATTTTGTCAGAAAGAAGTGCAATATTTAGGCCACAATATTGCTAAGGGAATCAGATCAGACAAGTCACCTTAGAAAGAATCAAAATGATACAAGGAATGAAACCTCCAAAAACCCAGAGACAGGTAAGAATGTTTCTTGGAATGGTTGGATACTGTAGACAATGGATTAGTGGATTTTCACTGATAGCTAAACTCTTACAGAGATTGACAAAAGCAGATGTAAAATACCCAATAACACTGAATAAGGCAGAACTGGAAGCTTTTGAGCAACGAAAAACAAGTTTATGTGAAGCACCAGCATTGGGAATGCCAGATTATGAAAAAGAGTTGGAATTATACTGCAGTGAGAGGGAAGGATGTGCATTGTCAGTTTTAATACAGAGACAAGGAAAACTGAGAAAGCCAATTGCATACTTTTCAGCTGTTTTAGATCCTGTTGCAAGAGCTTTGCCGGGATGCTTAAAAGCAGTAGCTGCTACAAGCATGAGTATTGAACAAAGTGAGGGTATAGTGATGGGATTTCCTTTGAGAGTGTATGTATCTAATTCGGTGGAGATTCTCCTCACTAGAACCAAGACACAGTACCTTACCAATAACAGAATGACCAAATATGAGAAGGCAATTCTAGGTGCAGACAATGTTACAATTTCAAGGTGTGTAAATGTGAATCCATCTACATTATTACCTGATGTTATGAATTTGGAAGTAAGAGATGAAGTGGATCACAAATGTCTAGATGTCCTAGAATATTGCACAAAACCAAGGCCTGATATCAAAGATGTACCTTTACCTGAGTCTGATTATGTAATGTTCATGGATGGATCATGTCTGAGGACAGATGAGGGTGTACTGAGCTCTGCGTATGCTGTATGCACAGTTGCAGATGTCTTGGAAGCATCTTGTCTGAAAGGAATCCGTTCAGCTCAAATTGCAGAATTGATTGCTTTGATTCGAGCATGTGAGTTGGGAAAAGAAATAAGGATCACCATAGTGACTGACAGTCAGTATGGATTTGGGGTTGTCCATTATTATGGTAAACTGTGGTCCCAAAGAGGTTATATGAATTCGGCAGGATCCACCATTAGAAATGCTGAATTTGTAAAATGCTAATTGATGCCATTCAATTGCCAGATAAGATAGCTGTGGTAAAGTGTGCAGCTCATAAAAAAGGAGATAATTATATTACTCGTGGTAAGAAATATGTGGATTCAATTGCAATACTGTGCCAACAATCTTGCCTCTATTAATCGGGATAGGCAAACTGAACATGTTTCAAGTCCTTTGATGCTAACTACAGTAGTAGAGACATGGCAGGAAGTAAAACAGCTGCAGGAAGAAGCTAGTGAAGAAGAAAAAGAAAACTGGTTGAAGGCAGGATGTAGACAAAGGGAGGAGGATGAAATCTGGATTTACAAAGATGAAAGACCAGTAATGCCTGATAACATGATCTCAAATATGGCCCGAATGTATCATGGTCAAGCCTATAATGGAAGAGATGCCATGATACAAATGTTTAGACAGACATGGTACAATCCTAAGTTTAGGATGATTGCTGAGAGCCTTTGTCAGAGATGCCTTGTGTGTCAACAACTGAACCCAAGAAGAAAAACTGTTGTGAGTTTGGGAACCATAGGACGGGAGGGAGGTCCATTTACAAGAATGCAGTTAGATTTTATTGAGCTTCCACCATGTAACAGACTTAGGTATGTCCTTGTGATCATTTTTTTTATTCTCATGATGGGTTGAAGCATTCCCCACTAGGAGGAATGATGGAGTGACTGTTGCCAAACTCCTATTACGTGAGATAATACCACGCTACGGTTTCCCAGTAACTATTGAAACAGATCATGGATGACACTTTCACAATGAGTTAATGCAAATGATTTGTGAAGCACTGGACATTTGTCAAAAGCTGCACTGTGCTTACAGACCAGAAGCTTCAGGGGTGTTTGAACAAGTAAATGGAACAATAAAAAACAGAATTGCAAAAATGTGTTTGGCCACAGGACTGAAATGGCCCAATACACTGCCACTTGCTCTAATGACCTTGAGGAGGACTCCTGACATAAGAACAGGATTAAGTCCCCATGAGATTTTAATGGGAAGAGTAATGAGACAAGCATTTGTACCAGTTGATAAACTGTTGAGCATAGATGATGATATCATACTGGATCACTGCAAGAATCTGTCTGACGTAGTAACTTCTGTGTTCCATCAGGTGGGAACTGAGTCACAAATGAAAGAGAAACATCCAGCTCATGATCTAGTCCCTGGAGATTGGGTTTGGATAAAAGTTCACAGGACAAGAAATTGTCTAGTGCCTCACTGGCAAAAACCTCGACAAGTTATTCTGGTTAGTACCACTCCAGTTAAGTGTGCTGGAATCAAAAGGTGGGTGCACGCCAGTCACACTATTCGTGTGCCAGAGCCTGAACATCTGCAGAAGGAGAGTGAAAGCACCACTGATTCAAATACTGAGGGTGAACCAGAAAAAGATCCAGATACTGAAGCTCGACCTGTTCGTCGACATCTGGAGATATCAGATACTAGCTCTGCATCGGAAGGAGAAGAGGAAATTGCTGAAGTACCAAATATTTAAGATCGACCTGTAAGTCGAGATTTGGTAGAAACTAATACCAGTAAGGACACTGAGTTAAGTGAAAATAAAACTGGTAATTCAGAAAATGCTGATGGACAGTCTGAAAGCTCTGAAAGCAGGAACCGAAATCTCGAAACTGTTGAAAAGGAAATAACTCATGATGAGGATGAGCTTCCAAGTACCAGCTATGGAGAAGTTCCTAACAGAGTGAAAGAACTGACCAGGGAGAATTTAAATTCTGAAAAAGAATCAGATCCTATAAAATTCATTATAAATGAAACTATAGAAAGATCTGAAACAGAAACAGATGACAGTGATGATGAAACTAAATTGAGGAGAAGTTCAAGAAAACGAACTTGGAGAGTGGAGCGAAACACTACAGAACTTGAAATAAAAAGAGTAAGAAAAGAAGATTATTGGCCTAAAGAAATTGATGGGCTGAAAATTAAACTGGTTAACAAAGCAAAAGTACAAGAGGAGCAAGTAAACAAAATAACCAGTCAAAAGGAGTTGTTGGGAAAGAAAATAGAAGTTGTGCAAAGGCCAAAAAGAGTGAGGAGACCAAATCAAAAGTATAAATCACCTGAGTGGACCTACATGGTATTACCTCCAATAAGAGAAGTAAACAGCAGTCAGAAGAAATTGCATTATCAAGGTGTGATAAAGAAAGTGAGCAAACTGTAACACAAAGAAAAGAAAAAGAATTTCGAAGTGTAACAGTGCAACAAGAGGAATATATATATATATATATATATATCCAAACAGAAGCTGTAATTGAACTTGAAGGGAACATTGTAAGTGAAAACAAGGTTAAAAAGAGACAATAGAAGGTAAACAGATTGTGAAAACTGCTGTGTAAAAAAAATGGCTACTAATGAAGTGATTAAATCTAAATGTTCCATTTTTAGAAAATGGTGTAGAATGTGGTTAAATTGTACTGGAATATTAATGTTAATATGGTTAATTATTGCTATTATCATTCATTTTAGTCCTGTTATTGAGAGACTGAAAACAAATGAGAGTTTGAAAGATAAAAATGATGATTTGAAAAATGAAAAATTACATGTATATAGACCTGAAATTCATCAAGATAAGTCACTCAGCGATTTTTCTAGAAATACATTTTCAAGACTATTGTCTGAATATGTGAGGACAATGGATGTTAGCGATTGATAAAGCTGCCAACATCTGTTTCCGAGGGGGTGACCTACCACCATTTGCCGTTAACATATGGAGTGACCTGTAGTGTAATATCAAGTTTATTTTATATATCTGGAAAATTAGAATATTATTATTTTGACTCAGATGATGTATTTGTAAAATTGAAGATTGTTGCATAACTAAATCAAATTAAGCCTGCTATAGTTTTTGGAGAATATTTCTTAGAAACACACGAATTGACATATGATTATGCCTTTAAACATAATTTGACTTGTAAAATGAGAAATGAAGAGAAAGTTTTTCTGAATATGGATGAGGAAAGGAGACAACAATATAAGCGTTGAGAAAAAGTGAAACAGACTAAATCTACAAAATTGGCATTTTCAGATGATAATATTGAAGGACATAATGTAAATGTGGCTATAAACATAGATACACCATTGTAAGGGAAATTGTGTATTCAGAGAGATAACACTGTGTATGACAATTATTTTGTGGGTGCAAGTCAATGTGAAGATACTTATATGATCAGAGGGGGATGGGGATTTAAAGGTGGAAATGACCCAGTTTTCCCAAGAATTTATTTTCTATGCGGGAACAAAGCTTATTATAGGTTACCAGACCACTGGTATGGCTCATGCTATCTTGGCTTGGCCTTTCCAAAAAATGTTCATGTTGATAGAGGTACGAATGGGATTCGTTCTCAAGACACCCCCGCGCCGCACGGCCCCCCAGCTGTGTGTGTGCCCCTCGTGTGAGATCGAGCGGCGGAGCAGTCAGTCCTGGTTTTGCAGATTGAGCGGCGGAGCACACAGCGAAGCACTCCACAGCAGAGAGGACGGAATGCGGGAGACGCTCTGTCACGGAGCTGGGAGCTAGTGAGCGACAGAGGGCCGAGGGCAGAGGGGCAGAGGGGCTGAACGGTAGAGCAGCCGAGCCCCGGGGCCAAGTCCCGTTCCCGCTCCCGCCAGGCACCTGCTCCCGCCCCGCCCCGGCTCCGGCTCCCCATAATTGGCTCCAGCCTCGGAGCTTGCCTAGGATCCGGGAAGCAATCGAAGGGGTAGAGCACTTGAGCCCCTGTCCCGCTGCACTCGGTGAATGGCTGGATCATAGTCCATTGCTCCTTCCTACTCACGTCGGACAGACTGTGTGATTCAACGCTCGGCTTCCCGCTGCCTAATTCACTGCAGTTCCAGTTCAGTTCACAGTTTTGCAGGTCGCAGAGAGCCAGCCCACCCGCCCGCTGACGAGCCCAGCAGGAGCGAGGTGCAAGGTGCACCGGAGGCGCTGGTGGTTTGCCCTGCTCTGCCGTGCTGACCGGGACGGTGGGGGCAGGGGCCGGCTGAGTCACAGAAGCCGAGGGGCTTGCCTGCCCGAAGTGCCTGCCCGCCCGTGTTTAGCGTTTAACCTGTCCGCCAGCCTTCTCCCGCCAGTCTTTTCCCGGCAGCCTCAGCCTGTGCCTGGACCAGCGGCGGCAACGAGCTGCCCAGCGGAAGCCGGGATAACCAGTGGCTGCGGCAGGAAACATACGGAAGCCAAGCAGCCAAAGCAGAATCACAGAACCATAGAACCACAGAACCGCCGCAATCACCTTGCATCACCCCGGGCCAGGGGGTCGCCTCACCAGGGCCACGGTGTGGAGAGGGAGAGAACCAGGTGAGGCAGTCTCATCGTTAGCACTGAAGCTGTTGCTCCCAGGGCCGCAGAGCAAGAATCCATCAGGCCCCGGGCCCTCCAAAGCGCCGAGCTCCAAGCCCCAAGCCCCAAAGCACCGTTTTTTCTTTGCACAAATTGCAAGCCTCCCCCGAGCACCCTTAAGCGAACCACACCCGCAGCGGTAATCAGGGCGGCAAGGTGGGGAGCTGGGGCCGTGTGCACCGTGAAGGAGAAGGGGAATGAGGAAGGAGGTGAGGAGAGAGGCGTGGGCGTCACGGCCAGCGGTACAGGTCCCACCACAGTTTGCACGCAGTAGTGGTGGCACGGCCAAGACCGCCAGGGTCGAAAGCAGGGGCCCAAGCAAACGCCTCAAATCCCCCTGCCCACCGATCCATCAACCTGCTCCATAGCCCTCAGAGCAAACTTGTTAGCCTATTGAAATATAAAAACGCTCTGAGGCCAAACAAAAAAGGGAGCGCAATGAGATCTGGCATGATCAGGCAACAACCAAAACCCAACTCTACATTGAGATCGCGGAAAAGAAAACTGGGGAAACCTGAGTCAACATCTCCAACAAACTCAAATAATCCCAAGGAACTCGGTTCAAGTACAAGCAACAAAAATATAAACAATACAGAGGCCTCACCCCTTACAGTAATGGAAACATCAAATTCACCCACAACTCAACCGCTAAACAAAAACGAACAAATCAAGGTCCTTGCTGCCTCACCCTCCTTAATTACTGCCTTCCAGCTACCACAACAGTCACAAAGACTTGTACAGCCTGTACTACCTCCAGTACCTCCAGTAAAAAAACTTGCATTAACGGATCCAGTTAATCTTGTAACGATCGACGGAACGCCAGCAAAGAAAAGGATATGTTCACATGAACCCAAGATTTATACAAAGTTCTCCTTTCT
Source organism: Lissotriton helveticus (assembly GCF_964261635.1). Taxonomy (NCBI): domain Eukaryota; kingdom Metazoa; phylum Chordata; class Amphibia; order Caudata; family Salamandridae; genus Lissotriton; species Lissotriton helveticus. The sequence goes on along the minus strand of NC_136071.1, from coordinate 347,271,228 downwards.
TAAAAACCCTGGAACAGCTATATTCTCTATGACTGGGAACATTAGAGGTCTTCAATCTCCGCTTTTAAGAGACGAGCACGACTCCAGCCGCACGATTAGCAGCCAAGTAGGCTTACCCAGTCCAGTGGAAATTTTGCGTCCACCCACTCCTGAGGTAGCGACTGTCATCCCTACACCAACTTCGCCTAAAGCAAGAAGAGTGGCAGCATCCACCTTCCAGGTAGAACACGAATCAATCAATTCCAATACTCGGGAACTGGTGTCTGCCAGTAAAGCCTCCAAAAAAGACTGGAGCATACCAACTGAGGCCAAGTCTCCAGATATAGTGGTCGACCCAGATCCAGTACAGCAGGGTGAGATCCACCCTAGCAAGATCAGCCCCCGTCACTTCGGTAAACAAGACGCGACAATGGAAATCAAGGCTTTGATACACAAAGAGGATGAAAGAGAAGATCTACCACCTCCCCAATTAGTTAGCAGTTCTCCAAACTCAACAAAAGAAATTAGAGACATTCGAGCAAAACCTTCATCAGTAATTGAAGAGCAACAAAGCGGTCTCAAACTATCGCCAATGCTAAACACCCCATCGACTCTATCCAAGTCACACCAGTTAAACCTCAGTAGCATCACTGAACAAATAACGGCGACCAACAAGCCTGCAGTGCAAGGGGCCGCCCAGGGCAGCACTTTACTACTGAACAACGATTCCCTGCCCACCAAGAACTTTCCAGACAATGACAATGACAATGACATGTCCTCTATAGCAGCACAGGAGTGGGAAGAACTAGTGGCTACCTATAACCGTCACCCATCTGAATGGAAGCCCACTGCGACGCCTTACCAAGTCCCGAGAGAAGTTACAGCCCAGGAAAAACAGTTCCCGAATCAATTTGGGTGACAATCTTTTTTTTTTTTTTTTTTTTTAAAACCTTTATTGAGTTAATCAAAGTATGACAAGCGCAGGCCTACAACCACAGAGGCCGGCCGCAAACACAGGAATCCGATCAGGAGTCATGCACGTGTATACGACCAAATAATATCGACAATACAGATACAGCATGTGATTGTATATGCCTCAACGCAGAAGGATATCAAAGGTTTAATTTTAAAGTTATAAAGAAGCAGAAGTGGCTGTACTATCGGTGGCGTCACACCATAACATGAAGTTAAGAAGAGATGGGGGGGAGGTACCCCGCAGTGCAAACAAGTCCAGGTGATGAGCAATATGAACCTTGGGCACACTTTGCCCGCCGAGGCTGACGAGGAATAAAAGACAATGTAATAGCAAGCGATTAGCGAGCACACCCTCCCGAAAACCCACCCTCCGGAGACAGTAAGGTATAAGCAAGTATAGACGCCAAACAGAGAAAGAAAAAAGATAAGGAGAGACAGCCAACCCTACTGTAAGGGAGGAAAAACCCTACCCAAAGAAAGAGGAAAGAAAAAAAGGGGACCATAGAACAAAACAAACTAAAATAACAAACCCCCCCAACACCCGCCACCCTGCACCCCTGTAATGGCTACGGCCTACCCCACTAACAGCGTGCCTGTCGCCCCGGAACACCCCAAAGAAGGGAAATAAAGAAAGCGGAGGAGGAGAAGAACAAACATACTCCGGGCCACCTATACCCCCCGCCATTAGCGACCTCCCCAAAACATATTGTCCATTATTAAAAGCAAGTATTAAGCACCAATATGGGGAGGACCTCAACCAAAACCACCCGACTCCCAGTGAGATACACAGTACAATCCCGGCATAGATCACAAAGCGTAGCTAACCCCAAAAGTCAAAGACAACCATGACAGTTCGGTTCTTCACGATAATCTACGTCGCCAAAGCCAGCAATCTCGCAGAAGGCGAAGCGTCCCAGATAGTACAAAGCAGAGGCATCTGATCTAAGGCAGGATACAAGATGAAATCAGCCCTGACCAGTGCGATTCTTTATGAAAACCCATGCCACCCAAGCCACAGTATTCATGTGGTAATCGAAATGTCCATAGCAGTTCGAAGCAGCTGAATCGGACCGAGGACAGGATACAAGATGGCGGCATCCACAGGACCAACGGGGAAAGATGAAGGAGATAAGCAGACCTCTCCGACGGTCACTAAAGAGCCGTTCGTGGCGATCAAAACCTTCGGCAACGATGTTTCGCCGAGCAGGAGTCATACCGGGAAAGCTAACTACGGTCTTAGGTGCAACATTCACGAGGCCAAAATCATCGACGTGAGCTGAGGCAGGCTGCCGCGCGGGAACCTCAGAACAGTAGGCCAAATCTTCCACTGGAACCACAGAATGCTGATCGTGTGTCGCAGCATCATCGTCCGGTCGCAAGCAGATATTTCCCAGCGTTTCTGACACTCGGTCATACGTGACTGTGAATTGGGAGTGGAGCGCCCCAATGGCGGCCATCACGGACCTCAACGATGGTGCGCCATCTGTCCTCTCCATCTCCCCCCCCCAAAGAGACGAAGCAGGACTCGAGCCCCAGACTCACTTCCGAGGCTCCAGGCACACACGAAGCCGATGGCAACAGCAGGCGCTCCCTCAGCTGGTGATCACGGCACCTTCGCCGACCGCGGGGGCCCCCCCTTCAACACCGCCATCCCCAGCAGGGTCTCCGGGCGAGCGTCCCCCGACCGCGGCGCACGATGCACACCCTGTGTCACGAGACCGAGTCCTCAGTGCCAGCCGGTAACTGGATTGCAGATCGGAGATGCAGAAAAAGATCCGAGTACGGAAGACCGGACAAAACACTGGTTCCACAGCCGCTGTTGATCAATTCCAGCCCGGATGGGCTAGAAATCGAGGTCCCGGCTTCAGCCCTGGAGTAGGCCGAAAATGGAACACGACATAACTCCACCACCCAGTATGTTAGGGAGTCCGGGATTGCACCACCGGTATCAGGCGAGCTTCATACACACAGGAGTCTGGCGTAGGTAAAGGATAAATGACAGGATATGCGAGCTGCCGGCAGAGGTCGACGGAGCCGGGAGCTTAAGCAGCCATCTTGGATCGTAGCGTAGCTCCTCTTGGGTGACAATCTTAAACACACTGCAACACTCGGCTACAGCCCTGGACTTTCAATCTCAAAAAATGGACATACAGCTTTGTGTTTTGCAGACAATGGCTGACTCAATCTCAAGAATTGACTGGAAAATCTCGGAACTAAATGGCCTCATAAGGAGGGGTCAAGACGCCGTCCTTGCGGCCCAACCAACTCTATTACAACCACTACCTTGTGACCCAATTTTAGACAAACTATCATCCTTACCTACGATGTTGGGGGCACTGATAAGTGACCTAAAATCAGCAGTTCTACCAACCCAAACCTCACAAACTTCCGATCCACACCCAGATGTCCCAACGACACCAACGAGCTTATTGACCGAGCACCCAATCGAGCAGAGGTCAGATATCATTGCATCCTCAACCGAAACATTAACATCCAGACCATTGGCAACTGAGCTAACCACCACGTCTGCGACTACAGTCGCAACTTTTTCAACAAACGCTCAGGAATCTTCTAAGACTCGGAGAAAGAACAAAAGGAAAGGAGGGAATCGGGCCCCAAGAAGCTCAAGTAAGAAGATAGAAATATATTCTAACCCCTCTCCTCTAACAGCAACTGTCACTGGGTCTCCGACAGCCGATGAAGTGCAATCTCCTCAGTATAAGGCCTCCGATACTGCACCTTCAGCATCCCCATCGGCACATTCGAAATTGACAAGTATCGTTACTAAGAAATCTGAACAAAAAAAACTGAAGCAGAAAATTTTACAATTCACAAAAACTCAGGCGGCACAAAACTCTATGAACATCGAACCAACACCATCTGAGCTTGCTCCAACAAGAGGAAGAGTGGACACTGCCACGGCTTTCAACACGGAGTCCTCTCTACATTTGACACCTATACCGACTAGTATCACCCGGAACCTGCAGATAGCCACCAATCAACGCGAGCAGTTAAATGCCTCAGACACAGCAGGGCCAAGCAACCCTTCTCAACCAATTCAACAGGGTGACAAGAGACCACCGCCGGATCCAACCAAACCACAGTTTTTGAACAGTTCAACATCAATCCTTTTCATTCCAGAATACACATCCCGCGGCAGAAGTGATATACTGAACAGGGGAAACATACTAAGGCTCATGCACTCACTAACAAATTTATCAAACATCAGTTCATCTGATCTCTTGGAAATAGAGTTCCAGTAAAACACCGAACCTCATCGCCCAGACATTACAAAAGCAACTTGGCACTCACTTGAGACAGCACATAAAATCATGGAAGAAATAGCGACGTTTCAACAATGGGGGATAGAGCTGAGACTCGAAGAAAGACCTCGCTACCCTACTCCTTTTCTTCCTCTAGCCAGACCTCCAGTACAAAAAAGTACTATCTCAATATTAAAAGGAGCGAGAAGCAGCTCGCCCGGGCCGTGCCCCCGAGACTTAAAAACCCCCAACTCTGAACAACATCAAAAGCTAAGCAGCTGTTCGTTACGAAAAACTGCTCACAATTGGAACTCAATTCAACGCACATTCGCAAGTTCAACTGTCAACAATTGACAGAAAGGGAAAGAACTCACCAATCCATCAGAAGGATATATGGACATTAGAATTTGCTCCTGGAACATCAACGGTTTGGCGAGCAAAAGAAATGATCCCGAATTTCTAGAATACCTGACTACATTTGACCGTATCCTGCTCCAAGAGACTTGGGAAGAAAAGGCATTTGAGCTCCAAGGGTTCACGTCCTGCTGTATTCCGGCAAATAAAAACTCAACTTTTGGCCGAAGATCAGGCGGACTGATGCTTTTCGCATCAATATCGACAATAGGCGAAATTGAGGCAATGGACCTGCATATTCCTCCCCCAAGCGTCATTCAGGTGGCAAAGAACCCACTTCGGTTAAAGAAGCTGCCCCAAGCTGTAACTATAATTAATACACACATTCATCCCAAAGACAAACAAAAAGGTGCGAAAGACCTAGCCAAATTGGTGAAAAGAATAATGGAAGAAAGCGTGTCTGATTCATTCATCTTGACAGGCGACTTCAATATGCTTCTAATTAATAAAGAACAACTTAGCGACCTTACCCAATACCTGAACGCAGCATGGGGCGTGCCGACACAAGGCCATATAAAAAACAAGAACCCAACGAAGCACTCAAAAATCCTACTTCGACATCTGGAACAACTTAACTTAAGGGCCCTGAACGGCCGCTACCCTGACGATGATCCACCAGTTGCCACCTTTCACGCGAATAAACAACCCTCCCATCTTGACTACATGTTCACATCTCTAAACATGCTTTGTCGGGTAAAGTCCTTTAGAATAGGTACGAGCGACCTCAGTGATCACCTGCCACAAGAGGCCATAATAAAAACTACTTCCCACCTGGAAACCGAAACCTTTATAGGCTTCGACACAGATACTGTCCCAAATTTAAGGCGGCTTCGCTGTAACGCCAGGAACATTGTTTCAATTAGCTCCATGGCGAAAAACCTCTTCTCCCAAGCTACCAGCTATGCATCCAAGGCATCGGATGTCTGGGACATCTTCATCAAAACCATTAGGGAGAAAATGGTAAAAAAAGGTTCCCAGCAATTCATGCCATCATCAGACGCCCCCTCGTGGGAATCACTCATGTCCAGAAACGAAACTACAAAAAAGATTAGTAAATCAATTACTGAGACAGTTGCGAAAGGATCCAACAAATTACAGCTTGCAAACTGCCCTACGGGAAGCTAAAACAAAGTTGAAATGGACAAAATGGGGCAACCAGAAGCGAAGTAACGAAGAACTATGGGTGAAGCTAGTTTACGAGGGGAAGCAGAAGAACAGCTCCAGATTCTGGCAAATGGTTAAAAGAATACAGAATCCTGACCTCCCTGGTCAAAACTCGCACATAACTGAAGAAGTATGGTCGAAATACCTACTGACGCATTTTAATAATGATGGGACTATTGACGAGGCAGTAACAAACAAACCTTGCTTAAAAACCACAAAGCACAACAAAGAAGCAAACCTCAACCACTACACTCCCACAAATCCCCTTGAAACGGGGGAGTACATCGCCATGAATACACCAAAATTCGAAAAATCAAAAACGGAAAAAAACTCAACAAAGGCATTTGAGTCAGGGCCAAAGACAATTCTCCCATCAGACATCCAACGACAAATATCAAGGGGGAGACCAACCGGTGCTCCTGGGCCGAACGGCCTACCACCTATGCTCTACAAATCAGATGTCGAATTTTGGAGCGCATCTTTAGCACCAGTGTTCAATAGTATCAGACTCTCACAGACCCTTCCTGAGTCCTGGCACGGTTCAATTATCAGCCCGATACATAAACAAGGTAGCAAGAGGCTTCCAAACAACTATCGCCTTATTGCTCTCCTAGATGTGGAGGCAAAATACTTTGCTGGCCTTATCTTGGAGGAGCTAACAACATGGGCAACTGAAAATTCCATCATGCCAATCAACCAAACGGGTTTCTGCAAAGGCCAAGGGACCACAACTAATCTCATGGCACTATCACTGCTGATGGAAGCAGCAAAAGAAACTAAGTCATCCTTATTCTTTTCATTTATTGACTAAACCGCCGCATTCGACCACGTGGACCGAAACAAACTTTGGCTGAAATTGGACAATTTGGGAATACCTAAATACCTATTAGACGTCCTAATACTGCTCCACTCAAACACCTGGATCAAAATCAAACTTGGGGCTGGAACACACCTTTCAAAACCCATAAGGACAACAAAAGGATTAAAACAGGGATGCCTACTTGCACCGATCCTATTCAATCTTTTTCTAGCCGATCTACCTGGGCAACTAGACAAATGCTCCAATCATGCACCGAAATTAGGGAAAATTACCCTCCGAAACCTGTTATATGCGGATTATCTGCTGTTGATAAGTCGGACTCCAATGGGCCTCCAACACCTTTTGAACACAACCCATGCCTTTTCAGTAAAGAATTCACTACAAATAAACTTCAATAAATCAAAGGTGATGGCTGTGAATTACAGGAAAAAAAAGAATCCTTTCTGGCACTTGAATGGCGAAAAGCTCGACCAGGTTATCACATATAAATACCTGGGAGTTATCCTGGACTCAAATAATACCTCTAGGGCACAGTTCAAGTCCTTGCGAGGGAAGGCTATAATGACCTATTTGGCACTAAAATCATTGAAGGTCAAACTACCTGACCTTACACTTAAACCTCTTCTTGAAATATTGAATGCCAAATTAAAACCGACTCTCACTTACGGAAGTGAATAACACCACGGTAAGGACGCGGCGTTGCTGGACACACTCATAGCCAACTCATACAGGGCTATCTTTAATCTTCCCAAATACGTCTCCCCGGCTCAGATTCGACTGGAATTCGGTATCTTGAAACAAACCCTAGAGAGGCGGAGTGTGTATGCAACAAACTGGCATAAGATTCGCAATGCAGATGCTGGATCTTTATGTGCAAATGTATGGGAAGAATTACTTCGGCACCGCAACTTCGCGCCGAGAGCCTACTTATACGTATCACTCAAAGTTCTAGGCCTGACTGACATCTGGGAAACATCAATAGATCTCTTGTCTTTTAAAAAAGTAGCCAAAAAATCAGCTAGTATAATTTCAGCGATAGAAGACAAGAAGGACCTAGCAAATAGAGCACATGGATGGCTAACGGTGGGTGACTATGAAAAACTGCGGCCACAAGCGTACTTCAGCATCGGCATGAAAATAAATGTTAAAGAAAAATTCTTAAAATTACGCCTCGGGGTAATTCCCATACTTCCACATCTACCGCCTTGGAAGCAAAACAACCCTTCACAACAGTGTCGCATGTGCAAAACCGGCAAGGAGGACATAGTTCACGTGATTTGCATCTGCCCTAGCGTAAAGGACTTGAGGCACAATGTTTTACGTCCTTTCTTCAACCTACATGCCGTTCGGTCCTGTAGACAGGCAGTCAAACTGTGCTTCTCTACTAGCGACATTAAGTTGAACTGTCAAGTTGTGAAGTTCTTTGACATAATAGGAAATAGACTTAACCACGCTAGATGAACTTTTTAAATCCCTCGAGGGTAACCATAAAACTGTTAACAATACTGTAATTTTATGCATCCTAATTTTGTTATGTTTAAGTAACAACAATTATTGGACGTTTTACAATTTTGTAAAGATTTTAATTAATCATATACAAATAAAATATTTACTTACTTACTTACCCTCGTGTGCCCTCGCTGCTGCTCGCAGTCTCGATCTGCCGTTTTCCTGCTCCCCTAGCTGGTATTGTTGCCACTGACTCCCTGTATTGTACCCCTGCTGTACCTTGGTCTCTGTTGTAAATTTGTTGTACTTTTGTTGTAATAGTGTGCATCTATTGTTTTTGCCTGTCTAGCCCCGCTCCCCGCTTCCCACCGCCGTTCTCGCGGCCACGCCCCCTTTTCTCTGTGTCCTCCCCGCTCCCGCCTCCCAGCTGCTCCTCCCTCCCACTTGTCCTTAAATGGCGACCGCGCGGCGCAGGTGAGTGTGACCTGTTCTCAGGACACCCCCGCGCCGCACGGCCCCCCAGCTGTGTGTTTGCCCCTCGTGTGCCCTCGCTGCTGCTCGCAGTCTCGATCTGCTGTTTTCCTGCTCCCCTAGCTGGTATTGTTGCCACTGACTCCCTGTATTGTACCCCTGCTGTACCTTGGTCTCTGTTGTAAATTTGTTGTACTTTTGTTGTAATAGTGTGCATCTATCGTTTTTGCCTGTCTAGCCCCGCTCCCCGCTTCCCGCCGCCGTCCTCGCGGCCACGCCCCCTGTAGGAGAGTAGGGTCTGCAATCCTATGATCACCCAGATTTTTGCTTTTTGCTTCACTGGTTTACGACTTTCCCTGGCTGTGGGCCTGCTAATCAGACCCACAGCCTAGCTGTTCTCTCTATTCCAAATTGTACCCAGGTACTGAATTGGCACTGGGCCCTCTCCAAGTCCCTGTACCCAGGGCAGAGGTGCACCCAGAAGTCTCCCAGGGGCTGCAGCATGTATTATGCCACCCCTGGGCTGACTAACTAAACAGACACAACTGGCTGCTTGACAGCTGGGAGCAAGGAGGTGTAATCACCCCTGCTCTAGATATAGTATACCTATATCTAAACTGAAAATGGGCACACAGATCTCCTATCAGTCACTCCTATGGCAGGCCTTAACAATCCTGGAGGCAGAGTGCTTGGAATCGTGTGAGATGGTGCTCTGGCATGAGCTGAGCCTGTCTGCGGCTTTCGGGATCTATCCCTTTACCGTTTCCATGATAGCGTCAGACCATATACTCTTAAGTGCCTTATAATCCTCGCGGTTATGGTAACTTTGGTCTAACATTATCTAAACATGTCGTGTAAGGTGTCATATGCTTTGGAATACTACCCCCTTGCCAGTTCTGGCGACGGGGGTAGCATTCCACCCCTCTAGAGGGAGAAGACATGTTGGTAGCCTGTAACCCCGGTTAAAGTTGAACATAGCCTCAGCTCCACAAAATGGATGCTGCCACCGAGACACAAGTCTGACCTCCTGCTGCTGGGAGTCCTTCCAGCGAGGAGTGCTTGGACAAAGGGTTTCCTGTCAGGGGCGGTGCTAGCACCATCCCAGACAGGGTTTTGTGTATCCCAGGTAGGCAGGGCTATAGAGGAAGGTGACTGCAAGTGGCACCCCGGTGCTCACTGTGCATATGCCGGCTCAAACCAGTTCCTGGGGCACACCAGCCCCTGAGCTGGGGAGAGACCGGACAAAGGAGAGGGGTGTAACCACCCCCCTCCTAGTCCCACCCATAGGGCAGGACTTAGTCGCGTGCCAGCCCCTTTTCTCAGGATAAAGGTAGGAGCAGGCCCCCTTCCAAATCAGATCATCTTTGAATCCTGAAACTACTTTCTACGAAAGGAACTCAAGACTTCTTCCTAAGATTTCTCCCTTGTGACTAAGGAGTAGTCACCCTGCATCCGCAGGCACCACCCAAGCATCGTGGTTTGCTGTAAGTCTCTCCTCCGGATCAAGACTGCCCAGCTCGACGAGAACCGGCTTCCCTGGCACCTCTGACCTCTACCTGCATCATCAGCCCAGCTGAGATTCGTGGGTGTGACGAGACCTCGAGGGACCGGCCATCTTCAAGACTGCACGACGCTTACCCAGCACGACCACCGAGGGATCCTTGAGTGAGTGCTTTGGGGTCTGAGAAGCCCCGACCCTGAGCAGCTCCAGCACCGAAGTCCAGCCCTCCAGCATCCACGAGATCTGCGTGGGCCCTTCTGCTCTTTGCTGCTCACCGCGTTGTCCAGGACACTTGCCGTTGGCTAGTGGCCCTTCTGACGACGAACCACGACGACAACACCGCTGGTCTGGTTGCTCCAGACTGGCCCTTGCTCCCTTCCAACAGAGGAGCACCCCGGACCCTCCTGGTCCACTCCAGACGCCATTTTGAGTCCACCGCGTGGGCTTGCATTTGCCAAGAGTTGTTGCCCCAATCCTGGGTCCAGCGACGTCGACAGCATATACCACCGTGGGACAGCTCGCACCTCCATCCTGGTTGCCGACAACGCCTCCTGGTCCGAGAGACTGCAGAGCCCAGCGTCGCCCACTCACCTGGTCGAGGTGACTTCGCCCGGTGCCAACCTGGTGCCCACCTAATCACTGGCTAGTGATTCAGGACTTGGTCCCCTCTGCTTACAGGTCTCCATCTTCATCGATCCAGGCTTGGATCACATCGAACTTCATCACTGGTCGCCTGCCAGCAACTTCTTCTTTCAGGCTCCATAGACTGCAACGAGGATTCCCAACGTCTTTTCAGACCTATGCAGCCGCAGCCCCTGGGCTAGGTAACCTAAGCATTTCGGTGATCCAGCATAGCTTAACTATCTAAGTGTCCAGATCCTTTTTCGTTTCAGCTCTACCTAGTCGGATTCGTCCGATAACACTAACTTTGCCTTTACTAGCCTCCATAGACTTTGTTCCGCATCCCACGTGAGAGTGCACACTCTGCACCCGATCTCCCTAGGCCTCCTGCTTGTAATCTAAAGGTTCAGTAGTCTAGTCCTAGCGATCCTAAAGCCTCTGAGAATAGTTACTTACCTGCTAGTAATCCGCATTCCACTTTTGTAGTATATGGTTTTTCGTGCCCCTCGGGCATTTGTGTAAATTGTGCGACTTTCAGTATTTCTTTAAGAGTTTTGTATTGTGCTTAGCTCCCTGACTCATAAAGAGTTCAGGGTAGTACTGTTATAAATAAATATACTTTATTTTCATAACAACTTGTGTGGTGTCCTTTCACTTGGTGTTCAAGGGGTAAATGTGATGGTAAAACAGCTGGCTTAACATGCCCTCTAGAGTTTAGCCTAAAGACTGCTCTTGTCCATGCTACTAGGATAGCTGGTCTATCAGGTTGACTTACAACCAATCATCAATAAGGGTCGTTTGGACTGATACATAGTGTTCACTAGAATAGTGAGCACTGCATATCAGGCCAACTTCTCACATTGGTGAGCAGCGGTTGGGATTTGAGCTTGCTGTTGTTTTACCACACACGTATCCTAAGAATATCATTTGAAAGATCACATAGGTACATAGGTACATATAACTTAACTTAGAATACTCTGAGTTCTACTGAACCAGCTGTTGTAGTGTTATAGGGCTTAGCACACCCTAAACTACAACTCTAGCAAGGGATCAGTAGGTAAACCCATAGTGTAGGTAGGTGCATCACTTACACCACACTAGAAGCATGTCTACCCATGGAGAGTCTTCAGAGACTCCCCTAGTGGCTAATGACCCTCCACAGGTCATCTCAAGATATGCAGCTCTCAGTTTCCAGGAGTTGAGACAATTGTGTACCTCCAGGAAATTGAAACAGGGGTCTAACCCCACCACTCCCTTTCTGCTAGGTCTCTTAGAGACATATGATGCTAGGAAAGCTTCTCCTACTGATGGGAGTATGCCAGCCTTCGAGGGTACCCTTGGTGATCCAGACCTCCTTGACACTGAAAATGCAGTTGAGGAGGAGGAAGAAGAGGAACTCTCTGGGGATGAGGCAGACAACAGGCCTGAACTAGTCAGCAGACTTACTAGGGCCAACTTAGACCTACATAGGGAAGGATCTGGGGGACCCCCAGTACTGACCCTAATGAGGCCTAACCTTGGAGTTAGAAGAGATAGATCTCCTTCTAGGGACTCCAATAGATCTCTGCACTCTAATGCCTCTTCTCAGAGGAGAAGGATCTCTCCCCAGAGGAGATTCTCTTCCCCTCAGAGAAGAGAACATGAAGCAAGGATGAAACAGGCTAATCTAAGGATTGAAAGGGAAGAACTTGCCCTGGCCAAAGAGAAGCTTGCCTTTGCTAGAGAGCAGCAGATGAGCGGGGTAGTCCCCACTGGTGGCAGCAATATCCCAAGAGATAAAGAAAGGAGTTTAGATACTAAACACCTGAGTAAGATAGTGCCCCCCTTTAAACAAGGGGATGACATCCACAAATGGATGGCTGCTTTGGAGAGGGCCTGCACTGTCCAGTGCATCCCCCAGAGTCCGTGGGCAGCTATACTGTGGCTCTCCTTTGAAGGCAAAGGTAGAGATAAGCTCCTCACTACTAGAGTTGAGGATGCTAACAATTACCAAGTCCTGAAGAATACACTGGTTGATGGGTTTGGCTTAACCACTGAGCAGTACAGGTTGCTGTTCAGGGACACCCAGAAAATTCAGTCTCAGGATTGGGCTGACTTTGTTGATTGTGCCACTAAGGCTTTGGAAGGCTGGTTGCTGGGTAGCAAGGTTACTGATTACACAGGGTTGTATAATCTGATCATGAGAGAACAGATTTTAAATAACTGTCAGAACCAGTTGTTGCATCAGCACCTTGTTGATTCAGATCTGACCTCTCCCCAAGAATTGGGAAAGAAGGCAGACAGATGGGTCAGAACAAGGGTCAAGCAGAACCAGACTCAGAACCAGGGTGGTCAGAAGAAAGCAGACCAAAAGGGTAGTAACAAGAATTAACAAAATGACCAGAAGTCTTCAACAGGTCCCCAACAAACCAAAGAGGGTGGGGGTCAGGCTTCACAGCAGAAAAAGAAGACTCAAGAAGGCCAGTCAAAAAGGTGGTGCCAATACTGTAAAAGTAAGACTCACTGGTTTAGTGAGTGCACCAAGAGAGGAGGGCAAACTCCTACCACTACAGCCCCTAAGGCAACTGCACCCCCTAGTACAGTCAGTAGTGGTAGTGCACCTCCCAAGGGAATAGTTGGGTTAACCTTGGGAACTGAGGGGTCTGACAACTTAGTTGGCACACTCACTCAGGCTGTCCTTGTCTGTACAGGGGATGTGGATATATCCCCTGATGCAAGTCCCAATACTTTGGGCAAATACAGGCAGACACCCTTAATTAATGGAAAAATGGCTCAGGCCTACAGGGACACTTGTGCCAGTGTCACAATGGTGACACCTAACTTTGTGTTCCCTGGACAGATCATGCCAGGTGCAGATTACCTGGTGACCAATGCCAGCAACGTCACTACCAATCATAGTATGGCAGTTGTTGATTTCTCCTGGGGAGGGGTAAGTGGCCCAAAGAAGGTTGTGGTTAGTTCAGACCTCCCAGTAGAATGTCTGTTGGGCAATGATTTGGAAACATCCCTATGGTCAGAAGTGGAGCAGAGGACTCACATGGAAATGTTAAGCTTGCCAGCACATGTCCTTGCTGTGACTAGGTCACAGGCCAAAAGATGCCCCACTGAACAGGTGCTGGATCCTGGAACAATGGACCAGACACCTTCCAAGAAGAGGAGCAGTAGGGTTAAGGCATTGCCTTCCCTCTTGCCCCAGGTTGGAGATCAAGTCTCTGAGGAGGCTGATCTCAAAGAACTGAGGGAAACTGAGCCTAAAGAGCTTGAACCTGATCAGGTTGAGTTTCTGGGCTCAGGGGGACCCTCCATGGAAGACCTGGGAAAGGCACAGTTAGACTGCCCCTCACTTGAACCCCTCAGACAGCAGGCTGCTGCTGAGGCTGCAGGGAATGCCACAGGTACCCACAAGGTATACTGGGATGATGGACTCCTGTACTCTGAGTCAAGAGACCCCAAGCCTGGTGCAACCAGGAGGCTGGTCATCCCCTTGTCTCAGAGAGGTTTCCTCCTTACCTTGGCCCATGAAATTCCCCTTGCAGGTCACTTAGGCCAGAACAAGACGTGGGACAGGCTTGTCACACACTTTCACTGGCCCCACATGAATGAAGATACCAAGGAGTTTTGTCGCTCCTGTGTCACTTGCCAAGCCAGTGGTAAGTCAGGTGGCCCAACAAAGGCCCCCCTCATACCACTACCTGTGGTGGGGGTCCCCTTTGAGAGAGTGGGGATTGACATTGTTGGTCAAATGGAACCCCAGACAGCATCAGGGCACAAGTTTATACTGGTGGTAGTGGATCATGCCACCAGGTATCCTGAAGCTATACCCCTTAGGACCACTACAGCACCTGTTGTGGCAAGAGCCCTAATTGGAGTGTTCTCCAGAGTGGGCTTCCCTAAGGAGGTTGTCTCTGACAGAGGTGCAAACTTCATGTCAGGATATCTGACTGCAATGTGGAAGGAATGTGGTGTCAACTATAAGTTCACCACACCCTATCACCCACAGTGCAATGGGCTTGTTGAGAGATTCAACGGGACCCTCAAAGGGATGATTCATGGACTACCTGAACCACTCAGGCGGAGATGGGATGTCCTGATACCCTGCCTCTTGTTTGCTTACAGAGAGGTCCCACAGAAGGGGGTTGGCTACAGCCCTTTTGAACTTCTATTTGGGCATCCTGTAAGAGGACTCCTTTGTTTGGTAAAGGAAGGATGGGAGAGACCTCTCAAAAAGCCTGGAACAAACATTGTGGACTATGTACTTGGTCTCCGCTCCAGGATGGCTGAGTACATGGAAAAGGCATCTAAAAACCTTGAGGCAAGCCAAGAACTCCAAAAAGCTTGGCATGACCAAAAGGCTGTCCTGACTCTGTACAAGCCTGGACAGAAGGTGTGGGTGCTGGAGCCAGTGGCCCCAGCAGCACTCAAAGACAAATGGTCTGGGCTCCACACAATCATTGAGCAAAAGGGAGAGGTCACCTACCTGGTGGACCTTGGAACTCCCAGGAGCCCCCTCAGGGTGCTCCATGTAAACAGGCTCAAGGCATATGTCGACAGGAAGGACATGGGCTTGCTCTTGGCCACAGATGAGGGACAGGAGGAAGAGAGTGACCCTCTCCCAGACCTGCTCACTCAGAATCCTGATGATGGATCAGTAGATGGTGTTGTCTTTTGTGGCAGCCTCTCTGAACATCAGCAACAGGATTGTAGACAGGTTCTGCAATCCTTTAGACATATGTTCTCTCTGACACCCAGTCAAACTAATTGGTGTATCCATGAGGTTGACACTGGAGACAGTCTGCCTGTCAAGAGTAAAATCTACAGACAGCCTGATCATGTCAGAGACTGCATCAAGACAGAAGTGCAGAAAATGTTGGAGCTGGGAGTCATTGAGCCCTCAGATAGCCCTTGGGCTAGCCCAGTAGTTCTAGTGCCAAAGCCTCACACCCAGGGTGGTAAGAAAGAGATGAGGTTTTGCATAGACTACAGAGGCCTCAATGCAGTCACTAAGACTGATGCCCACCCAATACCAAGAGCAGATGAACTTATAGATAGATTGGCTTCTGCCAACTACTTAAGTACATTTGACCTGACAGCTGGGTATTGGCAAATCAGGTTAGCTGAGGAGGCCAAACCCAAAACAGCATTTTCTACCCCTGGTGGGCATTATCAGTTTGTGGTAATGCCCTTTGGTTTGAAAAATGCACCTGCCACCTTCCAAAGGCTGGTGAATCAAGTTCTCACTGGGTTGGATGACTTCTGTGCAGCATATCTTGATGATATAGCTGTCTTTAGTTCCACCTGGGAGGATCACCTGGTCCACCTGAGGAAAGTGTTAGAGGCACTGCAAAAGGCAGGTCTCACTATCAAGGCCACCAAGTGCCAGATAGGGCAGACACAGGTTGTATACCTGGGCCACCTTGTAGGTGGAGGCCAGGTTCAGCCATTGGAGAGCAAGATACAGGCCATCCAGGACTGGGCTCCTCCAACCACCCAGACTCAGGTTCGAGCTTTCTTGGGCCTGACTGGTTACTATAGAAAATTTGTCAAGAATTATGGGTCCATTGTGACTCCACTTAATGACCTGACAAGTAAAAAGATGCCAAAGAAAGTTCAGTGGACAGCAAGCTGTCAGAAAGCATTTGATGACCTAAAGCAGGCCATGTGCACAGCACCTATCCTAAAGAGTCCAGACTACTCCAAAACCTTCATTGTCCAAACAGATGCTTCTGAGTTGGGTGTGGGAGCTGTTCTATCTCAGCTGAATTTTGATGGTAACGACCAGCCCATTGCTTTTATTAGCAGAAGGCTGACCCCCAGAGAGAAAAATTGGTCAGCTATTGAGAGGGAGGCCTTTGCTGTGGTTTGGGCCCTGAAGAAGTTGAGGTCATGCTTGTTTGGCACTCACTTCAAGATTCAGACCGACCATAAGCCCCTCTTATGGCTAAATCAGATGAAGGGTGAAAACCCCAAACTACTTAGGTGGTCCATTTCCCTACAGGGGATGGATTTTACAGTGGAGCATAGACCTGGTACTGATCATGGCAATGCTGATGGGCTCTCCAGGTATTTCCACTTAGAGCAAGAAGACTCACCTGGTCAAGGTTAGCTTATTGTCCCAAAGTTTGGGGGGGGGGTCATGTAGGAGAGTAGGGTCTGCAATCCTATGATCACCCAGATTTTTGCTTTTTGCTTCACTGGTTTACGACTTTCCCTGGCTGTGGGCCTGCTAATCAGACCCACAGCCTAGCTGTTCTCTCTATTCCAAATTGTACCCAGGTACTGAATTGGCACTGGGCCCTCTCCAAGTCCCTGTACCCAGGGCAGAGGTTCACCCAGAAGTCTCCCAGGGGCTGCAGCATGTATTATGCCACCCCTGGGCTGACTAACTAAACAGACACAACTGGCTGCTTGACAGCTGGGGGCAAGGAGGTGTAATCACCCCTGCTCTAGATATAGTATACCTATATCTAAACTGAAAATGGGCACACAGATCTCCTATCAGTCACTCCTATGGCAGGCCTTAACAATCCTGGAGGCAGAGTGCTTGGAATCGTGTGAGATGGTGCTCTGGCATGAGCTGAGCCTGTCTGCGGCTTTCGGGATCTATCCCTTAACCGTTTCCATGATAGCGTAAGACCATATACTCTTAAGTGCCTTATAATCCTCGCGGTTATGGTAACTTTGGTCTAACATTATCTAAACATGTCGTGTAAGGTGTCATACGCTTTGGAATACTACCCCCTCGCCAGTTCTGGCGACGGGGGTAGCATTCCACCCCTCTAGAGGGAGAAGACATGTTGGTAGCCTGTAACCCCGGTTAAAGTTGAACTTAGCCTCAGCTCCACAAAATGGATGCTGCCACCGAGACACAAGTCTGACCTCCTGCTGCTGGGAGTCCTTCCAGCGAGGAGTGCTTGGACAAAGGGTTTCCTGTCAGGGGCGGTGCTAGCACCATCCCAGACAGGGTTTTGTGTATCCCAGGTAGGCAGGGCTATAGAGGAAGGTGACTGCAAGTGGCACCCCGGTGCTCACTGTGCATATGCCGGCTCAAACCAGTTCCTGGGGCACACCAGCCCCTGAGCTGGGGGGAGACCGGACAAAGGAGAGGGGTGTAACCACCCCCTCCTAGTCGCACCCATAGGGCAGGACTTAGTCGCGTGCCAGCCCCTTTTCTCAGGATAAAGGTAGGAGCAGGCCCCCTTCCAAATCAGATCATCTTTGAATCCTGAAACTACTTTCTACGAAAGGAACTCAAGACTTCTTCCTAAGATTTCTCCCTTGTGACTAAGGAGTAGTCACCCTGCAACCACAGGCACCCCCCAAGCATCGCGGTTTGCTGTAAGTCTCTCCTCCGGATCAATACTGCCCAGCTCGACGAGAACCGGCTTCCCTGGCACCTCTGACCTCTACCTGCATCATCAGCCCAGCTGAGATTCGTGGGTGTGACGAGACCTCGAGGGACCGGCCATCTTCAAGACTGCACGACGCTTGCCCAGCACGACCACCGAGGGATCCTTCAGTGAGTGCTTTGGGGTCTGAGAAGCCCCGACCCTGAGCAGCTCCAGCACCGAAGTCCAGCCCTCCAGCATCCACGAGATCTGTGTGGGGCCCTTCTGCTCTTTGCTGCTCACCGCGTTGTCCAGGACACTTGCCGTTGGCTAGTGGCCCTTCTGACGACGAACCACGACGACAACACCGCTGGTCTGGTTGCTCCAGACTGGCCCTTGCTCCCTTCCAACAGAGGAGCACCCCGGACCCTCCTGGTCCACTCCAGACGCCATTTTGAGTCCACCGCGTGGGCTTGCATTTGCCAAGAGTTGTTGCCCCAATCCTAGGTCCAGCGACGTCGACAGCAGATACCACCGTGGGACAGCTCGCACCTCCATCCTGGTCGCCGACAACGCCTCCTGGTCCGAGAGACTGCAGAGCCCAGCGTCGCCCACTCACCTGGTCGAGGTGACTTCGCCCGGTGCCAACCTGGTGCCCACCTAATCACTGGCTAGTGATTCAGGACTTGGTCCCCTCTGCTTACAGGTCTCCATCTTCATCGATCCAGGCTTGGATCACATCGAACTTCATCACTGGTCGCCTGCCAGCAACTTCTTCTTTCAGGCTCCATAGACTGCAACGAGGATTCCCGACGTCTTTTCAGACCTATGCAGCCGCAGCCCCTGGGCTAGGTAACCTAAGCATTTCGGTGCTCCAGCATAGCTTAACTATCTAAGTGTCCAGATCCTTTTTCGTTTCAGCTCTACCTAGTCGGATTCGTCCGATAACACTAACTTTGCCTTTACTAGCCTCCATAGACTTTGTTTACGCATCCCGCGTGAGAGTGCACACTCTGCACCCGATCTCCCTAGGCCTCCTGCTTATAATCTAAAGGTTCAGTAGTCTAGTCCTAGCGATCCCAAAGCCTCTGAGAATAGTTACTTACCTGCTAGTAATCCGCATTCCACTTTTGTAGTATATGGTTTTTCGTGCCCCTCGGGCATTTGTGTAAATTGTGCGACTTTCAGTATTTCTTTAAGAGTTTTGTATTGTGCTTAGCTCCCTGACTCATAAAGAGTTCAGGGTAGTACTGTTATAAATAAATATACTTTATTTTCATAACAACTTGTGTGGTGTCCTTTCACTTGGTGTTCAAGGGGTAAATGTGATGGTAAAACAGCTGGCTTAACACACCCTCTAGAGTTTAGCCTAAAGACTGCTCTTGTCCATGCTACTAGGATAGCTGGTCTATCAGGTTGACTTACAACCAATCATCAATAAGGGTCGTTTGGACTGATACATAGTGTTCACTAGAATAGTGAGCACTGCATATCAGGCCAACTTCTCACACCCCCTTTTCTCTGTTTCCTCCCCGCTCCCGCCTCCCAGCTGCTCCTCACTCCCACTTAGCCTTAAATGGCGACCGCACGGACGCGCAGCGGCACGCCGATTGTGCGCCAAAGGCGCGCCAAAGGCAAGCCCGTCTACGCCCATCCGCGCCTGGACCGCGCCCAGCGCCAGAACCCCTGGTCCCCGTAGACACCTGCCCACACGACGGACCTACAACGCCGCCACCCTCAACGCACTCAACGCCGGCCGAAGCCCCGCCTGCTACCGAGCCACCCCGAAACGCACCCACGAACCCTTCACCTGCCAAGCCTGCAAATTCACCTGCCTCCGGACCTGCACCGCACCCGCCAAGCCGAGCACCCGCAGCAACCACCTGAAGTGCATCCTGCTCAACACCCGCTCCGTCCACAGACACACCGCCGAACTCTGGAACCTGCTCGACACCACAACACCAGACGGCGCCTTCCTCACAGAAACCTGGAAGAACGCCTCCTCAGCGCCCGACATCGCCATCGCCATCCCGGACGGATACAAGATCACTCAGAGGGACCGCGTCAACCAGACTGGAGGAGGCATTGCCATCGTCCACAAGAACACCATCCGCATCACGACCGACTCCAACGACACCTTCCCCGCCGCCGAGCACCTCCACTTCCAGATACACACCGACCCTAAGACAACCCTCAGAGGCACCCTCGTCTACAGACCCCCGGGACCACGCACACAATTCAGCGAAGACATCACGGACTTCATCAGCCCGCACGCCCTCCCCTCCGCGGACTACATCCTCCTAGGGGACCTCAACTTCCACCTGGAGAACAACAAGGACCGCAACACCGCCGCCCTGCTGGACAACCTCGCAAACCTCGGACTCAAGCAACTGGTCAACACCCCCACTCACTATGCAGGCCACACGCTTGACCCAGTCTTCTCATCCAGCAAGCACATCACCTTCAGCCACTCCACCGGACTTCACTGGACCGACCACAGCTGCGTCCACTTCAGCTTCAGAAAAACAACGACCCACCACCACCCGCAACAGGCTCCTCACAGGAGCTGGCGCAAGATCACCACCGAGCAGCTCACCACCTCCCTCAGCCAGAACCCGCCCGCCAGCACAACGGACCCCAACGAAGCAGCCCGCAACTTCACACAGTGGCTGGCCGCCTGCGCAGACGACCTCGCGCCACTGAAGAACCCTCCCAGCAGACCCAGAAGCAAGAAAGCCAACTGGTTCACCGACGAACTCAAGGACTCCAAGAAGAACTGCCGCACCCTCGAGAAAGCCTGGCTCCTCGACCAGACCACAGACAACATGACCACCCTCAAACAAGCCACCCGCAAGCACCACCAGCTCATCCGCACCACCAAGAAGAAAACACTGAAGGAACGAATGGACAACAACGCCCATGACAGCAAGGAACTCTTCAGCATCGTCAAGGAGTTCTCCAACCCCAGCACCGGCAACAACAACATCACTCCTTCACAAGACCTCTGCGACTCTCTCGCCTCGTTCTTCCACCGCAAGATCGCCGACATCCACAAGAGCTTTGGCGCACCATCCACGCACCCTACCGTCGAACCAACGCCCCCCACCGCCACCCTCCGCACATGGACCACGGTGACCACCGAAGACACAGCCCGCACGATGAACACCATCCACTCCGGATCTCCAACCGACCCCTGCCCTCACCACGTCATCATCGCACCCCAACTCCGGGACATCATCAACATCTCCTTCAACACCGCCACCTTCCCGGAGAGCTGGAAGCACGCCGAGCTCAGCGCCCTACTAAAGAAACCAACAGCGGACCCCACCGACCTCAAGAACTTTCGCCCCATCTCGCTCCTCCCTTTTCCCGCCAAAGTCATCGGGAAGACCGTCAACAGACAGCTTGCCCCCTTCCTCGAGACGAACGGATCCCTTGACCCCTCGCAGTCCGGTTTCCGAGCCAACCACAGCACCGAGACTGCCCTCATCGCAGCCACCGACGACATCAGAACCCTGCTCGACAACGGGGAAACAGCGGCCCTCATCCTCCTGGACCTCTCCGCAGCGTTCGACACAGTCTGCCACCGCACCCTAGTCCAACGCCTCAGCAACACAGGTGTCCAAGAGAAGGCACTGGAATGGATCATCTCGTTCCTCGCCGGAAGAACACAGAGAGTCCGCCTCCCCCCATTTCGATCCGAGGCCACCAAAGTCATCTGCGGCGTACCGCAAGGATCATCACTCAGCCCCACCCTCTTCAACGTCTACATGAGACCCTGTAGTGTAGTTCCTATTATCCCCACAGGCTATGCGCATTGGAATAATATCTTCAATAGTATAGACGTAGGACTGAGGTTAACTAGGTCTTCTACCGATGATATTAGACTTAAAGTTATGTGTGTGCCAGCTAGCTCAGAGTTCACTAGAAACTTTCTCGAATAGGCAAGGAGGAGTTTAACCTCCCTGGATAGACAAGAAGGGATTTAGTTTCTGACAACCATAGAACATGACAACTTTGCTCTCCCCTAATCAAGAGTATATCTCTAGAGTCGTGTGAAAACAAAAGACAACTTATTTTACTCAGTCAGTACGTGCATTCTTAGTTTCACCAGATTGTAGAGAAAAGGAAGAGACGGGCGTGTTCAATAAAAAGGTGTTATTTATTGATCAGTCTCCTTTCTCATACAAGAGAAATGAATCGCTATTATTGCAATACTTATAGTTAAGTAAAGTGCATACAGTAAAAACAGGATTATAAAATAATACTGCAAAAGCATTGATATGGTTTCTTAGCCATATGATACTTAAAATGGATAAAAGTTATATACATATATACATTGACTAATCGTACTCAACTGGTGCTTCTAGCTACGCCTACCCCAGTGTACCTGACCTAAGCCTAATACGTGGGCGGGAGTAGATAAGTAGCAGTTTAAGTTAAGTTTGTTTTGCCAAGGATCTGATTCAAGAATTCTCTGTGAGGGGTCATTCAGTTCAGTACCTGGGATTTAGAAGGCTGGAGGGCTGGTATCTCAATCTCAGGACTCGATATCCCAGTTGCCCGCAAGGGCGGCTGGAAACACCGGGGCTGGATTTCTCGGCAAGAGAAAAGGCAGCGTCTCTCTCTCAGCGCGTCAAAAGGGAGGGGCAGCGTCCGTGGGCTTTTTCTGCATCAGCTGGGCTCCTCGGCAAGTATCGCTGCTCCAATCTCGTCACCACCGTGTGTTTGCTTAGGGCAATGTCGGTAATATTTATACCTGAAAGGTGCCGAGATTGACGTAAGGATGGACATAAATACGTCAATAAGGATGTCATAAGAACTGGTCGTTCGTACATTCTTTACTGGAGTTCGTGGTTAAATCAAAACAATAGCTGCGGGGGATTTCCCAGGTTGCTGGAGGTTTGATTTGTTTTGAGAACTCGGTATGCTTTCTATGGGGGCTGGGGGAATAGTGCTTGCCTAACGTGGTAGCATGCGCTATGACCTAATCAGAGAACGGGTTTCTGTGCCGTTGTATGGCCACTATTGATTTATTAACCGGACAAGGGTCAGAAACAGGTATATTGGTACAGTTCCCATAGGAAATACATCACACCCACTCCACGGAATCTATGTCCATATTTACTAACCTAAGCATAGTAAACATAACTAATATTGTATGTGTATTCAAACCGCCCCAAAAATACATTAATTTGTATTAAATTTGGATTTGCGTAATACATGAAAAATGAATATAGTTACTGTATGCATTCAAGCAGTGTAATCATTCAAAGAGGATGCACATTTTATATCTGCACGAATGATTTGCGAAAATAACACATGAAATGGCTCTTAATACAGAAGAAAAAGTGCGAGTCCATTTCATCACATAGAAATACAATCGTATGTGTAAATAACCTAGAGGTCGAGGTAAAGTTTTCTTGAGGTACCTAAAAATAGAAGTGTCTGTTCTCTAAGAATAGTTTACTTTAAGCAGAAGATAAGTGCCTGAAAGGTAAATATTTTGGATGTTTGGAGAACGTTCCTGCTTGCCGGAGCAGACTCGAAAAATTCGTAGTGGCTTTATTTTTAAATTTGAAGGCCAAATTCAGAGTTCAGGGAACGCTGTGTGCATGTTTGCTCAAAGTCATTCTTTCTGTTCTGGTGAAAACATCATATCATTAAGATGTTCGAAAAAACAGTCAACAGCTTCTGGTGAGAGTTCGACAAGGTTGGAAAATGACGCTACCATGCAGTCATGAGCATGATTGCTTTCAGTGATGGTTTGATCAGCATAGCTGACAGATGGTCGTACCTGATCGATGCTGCTTTCATCTTGTACTTTACTACCCTTCAATCGCAGTGGTGAAGTCTCCACGAATGCCGTCATCAGGATTGGTAGCCGCTGGGGACAGCACAATGCATGAGCCTTTACTGGACTCAACAAAGTCTCTGCATCCAATGGCACTTCCGATTGTAGTGTGAGACAGGTGTCCAACACGCATTCTTCGCCGCATAGCAAGCACCTTAATACAGGCATAACACAGGTCTGCCATAAAGGTCTAAATGAAAGAAACCAGGTCATATTTAAATCTCGTAGCCGTGCTAATCCAAGGACTTTAGTTATGCGGTCCCGGTAGCGGATAGCTAGGATCGTTTCTTCCATTGTTGTTGGAGTCATGTCTGTGACACGGTTTGCCATATCGAAGCAAAAGTAGCAAAAATAGGACGCCTGCTACTAGTCCCAACAGGAGAGGTAGTCCGCCAAAGAGGGAATGGACGAAGTTTGGGAAAATACTCAGGATCGCTTTGAATGGGGTTAAAGCGCCTGAAAAAACTGTCTTAAATACACTCGCGATACCACTTGTATCAGAAATATTTAGAATTTCGTTCAACATTTCTGCAAAGTGTAGGGGGATATTTGTTGATAGCAGTGAATGAATCTCTGCCGTTGTCCTTGCAACTTGGAGATCATACGTTTCTTTTGATGACGTCAACCTGGTTGGCGTCTGTAGGAGCACAGTCTTCATTCTGCTTAAAGTATCAATTCGAATAGAAGAGAAATTAAAACTGGGCCATAACCTTGCCTCCCTGTCTGGAGTATCGTTTGGGAACAATACTCTTTCACAGCACATGACCCTGGTAGTCATGCTCACGAGATAAGGTTTTCCGGGCATTAGGCTGCAACATCTGCGATCTACAATTAGAATGTCACTCCCGTTCGAGAGTCTCCTAAAGAATGGTTCTATTCGTGTTGCAGGTGTGCCTAGCTGGTGACATGAAAGGTTATTTGAAGTCCCTTCACAGGCCCCATGCAAACTTAAACCCTGACACAGAAGTATACCACTTAGTGATTTTGCACAATTATTGCCACTAAGAAATACACTCTGTCCTTTATTACTAACACATGTGTGTGTATAGGGCAAGTCCCATGTCGACTTAATGTATCCTTTACCCAACCTTTCATACTGGCCTGCCTGTATATATTTTTGGCAGTATTGAAACTGGAAAGTTGTTATTGGAATATTTATTATCCCATGTATTATCCATTCAATGACAGGTCGTTCTGACATTGTCAATGGTAATCTCTCAAGTTTTTCAATGCTCAGAATTGTATAGTCAGCACCCTTCTGTGCCAAACTGATTTGTTTATCAGTAAGGTTAAAGATATTAAACAGTGACGTTGTGTTGATTAAACGCCAAGGCACATAGCCTGAACGCAGATTTTGCAACGTCCAGCCAAGCTGTACAATAGAACGTAATTGAGACTGACCGTGTTGTAACATCAGTAAGTCTTGCTCTATTATATCGATTGCTGAAGATACAATACTGTCCAGTGAATATATTCTGGAAGACAGAGTCATTAACCCATTGTCCACAACAGAAAGTGATTTTTCCAAATTAACACGGTCAATTTCCCGTATTTTTTCTGCTGTCTCAATTTGAGTTTCTTTCCAGGCTTCGTTATAAGCTGCATATATAGAGGCCGCTATGAAACGTTTTTGACGCTGCTTGCGTGGTCCCATAATGAAATCGCGCAAGTCAGCACCTTCTTTAAGTAAAGTTAGGTGTTGCTTAATTTCCGCCAGTGTGGATGTATGTAGCCACTGAAGGCAGAGCTTTCCCACACTGTAAGTAGTTACAATCCCTGGATGTTGTTTCTGGGAGTATCTTGGGTCTGGCCTGGTCAATGTGAACCCCTGTATTTTGTTCAGGAATCTGTCTTGACAGTTATTTGTGTCTGTGGGCCAGATCAACCATTTTTTCCATTCAGGATGTGTTCTGTTTTGGTTTAAAATACTGGTTACGTCTATCTCCATATCAGAGGTGCTATTACTATCCATTGTTGGCTTTGGAATAGACGGTTTGTTTAAGTCTTTGATTTTGGCTAGACCAAGACAGCTGGTCTGCTGAATCGTGTCATTTAAAAATATAATTTGTTCTGGGATCATGCAGGCTCTAAATAATGATTCTATACCTTGCACTTGCCAATCTTTTGTGCCTCAGATCGTTTTCGTTTCAATGTTATCGTTCCAGAAATCAAAACCAAATGTATTCATTTTTTCAAAAAATGAGTCTGAATATATCAATTTTGTGTTTGTAAGCATGGTTTTCACTCCTGTCCTATTTAACAATTTGAAGTAGAATGTTTCTGCATTGCTTGTGTTAAACCCTGAAAAGTATGAATATTTATCATAAAATGTTTTTGAACTGCCTTTTGGTGGAGTTGCACAATGTTCCCATTGGTTAAAATTTAAAACATTTCTAGGCTGAGTAGATTTATGCAGATAATGGTTACCATAATGGTTGTAGCAAAACATTTGGTCGTAATTTGATGAACCTTGTAAATAATCATGTTCTGTAAATTTGGCTGACATCACTAGATCAGACATCATATCATTAATACTTTCAAAATCACAATCATCAGCGAATGTGCTTGGTTTTACAAAGTCACTTAATGAAATCTTAAATTGGTGTGGGTACTTCAGTAGTTCAACCGGACCATATATTTCATATTCAGTTTTGTCCCATGCTACCCCGCCGGGTATAGGATTGGCTGTGAAGTTGACAGAAGAAAGTTCTCTTTTCTCGACGTGTGAAGATGTGTGTGGTTTAAGGACCAAGTTGATATTCTGGCTTGCTGTGTCCATTTTAGCATATCTTCCCTCAATGAAATGTCCCAAGCATAGTACCATGATGAGCCAAAGTATGAGGATAAATGCACCAAATGTCACCCAAATTTCAATCCATGGAGAAATCAGATAGGTTTCTTTTAGTTGATGAAAAAGTTTCTTTGCTTTGTCTTTAAAAGTTCTTTTTGTTGGATGATCGTCAGGTTCATTCAGATCTTCAGAAAAATCATCGAAATTGATGAAGTAGCCGGATGCTGTTCTGTCAATTGTTTCAATTGCATCTGGATTACTTTTTGTTTTTAGGATTTGCTTTGTTTCATTAGCATAGTCCGTTACATCATTGTAGAGTGGAGTTTCTTGATGTAAAGTTTTGATTTGGGTTTTAAGAGGTTCAAATTCCATTGCTTTGTTGCATAGTCCTTGTTGGTTCACTGTAGATTTTTCAAATGTGATCAGTCTTTCAGTTGGAACCTCTGTGGATGTAGCAAACTTAGGTGTTCTACTACTTCTTGGGAGTCCACTTGGCCTACTACTTGTTATTGGCCACATGATTGTGGTTTAACCAGGTCGATGGATACAACTTGGTTCTCCTTTTTACCAGCAAGGGGCGGTAATACTACTGATCTCGTCCCGTTGACAGACAAGACAGGAACTGCTTTTCTGTAAGAAGGCCCAAATTCCTTCTTTACCGCGATCTTCTCTCTGACCAGATCCCCGATTTTTGGAATCCAGACAGGCCTTGCTGGGACAGGTGGTTTCTCTTCAGTGGTTGTTGGCTGTTGTTTCAACTTTATGTTGCTCAGGTCTCTTCTTGTTTCATTTAAGTCCTGTAAAATAGCCAAGCGATCTTTGATATCAAAGCATTTTTCTTTAACCACTGAAGTCTGACTATCTAAGTCCTTGACTAACATTCTAGTCCCAAACAATAGTTCGTACGGACTGAGACCTCTCAGAGAATTTCTTGGCAGATTATTAAGACTACGTTGGACACTTATTAAATGTTTGACCCACCCAGCTCCCGAACCTAATACCTTTGCTGTTATCGATTGCTCTATGCCTTGGTTTTTTCTTTACACCATCCTGTTTCCCTCAGGAAGGAAGTGAGAAGAGTCCCGCAATGCAATGCTCATCCTAGCCAAGCACCCTCCCACAAGCTTTTTTGGAGCTAAAGGAAAGATTTTGGTCAGGACGTAGCCTGATTCTAGTGTATATGCCATTATAGACTCGCAAATCTTTTATAACAGTTCAGACGTCAGCCGAAAGTTGGGGTCTACATTACAAGTGAAAATAGTCTCTACATGTTAATAAGACGCATTATTCATACTGGGTGAGTTTATGTTGTTAGCTTATTCCTTATTGAGAAAAAAGCCGTGGGAATACACCGTTTCATTCACCACTGCGATATCTGTTGCAGTTTGAACAGTTTTTCGCGAATAGGTGTTGGTCCAGACTCATTCCTGGCCACCAGTATGTTGATTGTAATTCTGCTAGAGAATCCTTAATTGTGCGATGTCTAAGACCCTCGCCAATATGTGCGTCTACTATTAACAAGACTCTCCTGTTCATGTTTGGAATCACTCTATCCCCCACTCCAGGGATTCGAGCAAAAGGAACGGAGTTTGCATCGATTATGTATGTATAATTGAGTGGATAGTTGATCGGTAATGCTGAGCAGTCGCCTTTTGATGACGTTTTCACCGCCAGCACTGTTTCACCGTCAATGTATTTTACTGAACGCTTTTTTGTAGCTACGGAAGCCGATTTAGTTGCTACCGCTGTGGCTGTCTCAGCCAATGAGTTCCCTACAACGTGAACGCCATCACGCTGATGACTCAGTGAGTGTATCACGTGAGTCTTTGGTAGTTCTTTCTTTAAAAGAACTACTTGTTCCCAAAGTGATTTTTGCTTTATTGTTGCACCTGTGTCATCTTTGTAACCGTTTTGAATCCATTTCTGTAAATCGTTATTGTATGATTTGACGCAGTAATACGAATCGCACACTATAAGTGTCGGGAATTCGCGATCGGCATTATCTAGCTCCATTTTTAACGCCATTATTTCAGTTTGTTGTTCTGAGTTATTTTCTACTGAGTGTGTTTTTGTAAATAGAGGTCTCAGTTTACCTCCGCGCCATACGTCTTTTACAATCTCGCATGTGGCCTTGTATGCTTGCTCTCCCCATACTGAGGGTTGAGCATGTCCGTCTGTATATATTACACAGGCGTACTGTCGTAAAGGCAGAATGTCGATTGGCAGAGGATATTCTCTCTCATATTCTAGATATTTTAATTCATTCATTTCTGGATCAAAATAGTATTTTACTTTGTCTGTAGCAACAGAATTTACCCACTGTATCCATTCTGGATTCATTGCCGTTGTTGGTAAGTTACATGGGGTTGTTAATGCCTCAAAAGCTGATTCTGCTGTTCTGACTGTAATACGTCTACCGTCAGCTTGGTACTTTTCTCTTGCTACAGCTGTTTGAACCGCATGAACAATGTTTTCTTTAATGCTGAACTTTTTTGTTTTTTGTTTTTGTGTATAAGTGTGATTTGTATGCTATTGGTACCTTTTCTCCCTCATTAGAGGTCAGGTATGTGAATCCGCATCTTCCTGGGATGACTCGAATCACAAGATTGCGTGTGTTGTCACGTGTTTGTAGTTTTGTTTTAATTAACATGTCTGTTTGTAAAGATCTCAAAATTTCTGTGTGTTTTTGAGTCCAGTTGATTCTTTTAAAATCTGGTTTTATTAAATCATAGAGGGGTTTAACCCTCTCTGCATAGTTTATAATGTAAGTTCTTCCGAAATTCAGGAAACCTAGAATTGATTGCAAGTTTTTCAGTGTCCTAGGTGCTTGGATTACAGCACATTTCTCTAGGAAATCTTTAGCCAGGCTTTTGCCTTCACTTGATAATTCATATCCTAAAAATAGGACAGTCAGATGGGCAATTCTTGACTTCTTGAAGTTGAATTTGTAACCCTCTGCTGCGAACCCAAGTATTATGGTGTTCACTCTTTTCAAGTGAGTATCCAAGTCATCGTCTGTTAGATAGATGTCATCGACATAAGATAATGCCTCATCATCATACATTTGTAGTAACTCTGTTACTCTTGCTGAGAATAATCCTGGGCTGTTCTTGAACCCTTGGGGCAAACAACAGAAATTTTCTGCGAGCCATTTATTGAGAAAGCGGTCAAATATCTGCTTTCAGGTGCTATATTTTGACAAAAGAATCCATTAGAGATTATTTTTAATAAATATCTTTTCAGGATTTTCAATTAGTTGGGGTTTCACAGGTATTCCACCCAAACTATCTCTTCCTAGTTCTTCCTAGGATTTTTCTATGATTCTGGCAATTTCAAATGGTTGGTCTGCTATATCTGTCTCTTTCAACCTCTGGCGGATCGCCACATTTGCTGCTTCTCCCTTTATATTGGCTAGTAATATTGCCGAGACCTGCTTGAAGTCTTTTAGTAATTTCATACCAAGAGTTAAGGCAGGTTCTGGACCGTATTCATCTTGAATTTGTTTTAGCACATCTGGTATTACTGACATGGATGAAACACCATGTGTTTTTGTGTAAATGGAAGCAAAGACTGTACCCCAAGTGTCACAGTCCTCTACATGCGGTGCGATTCCCATTGGAAGACAGATAGTCAGAATCCTGTGTTTCTCAACCGGGGTGGTATCCGGAAATACCGCCTCTATTTGAGTGATTTTTTGTGCTAACCAGAATGGAATTTGTTCCCGTTTTGCGGGTACTTTACCTAAACAGGACTGTATGTTCTGTGGTGTAATTTTATTTGTGTTCCCCTGATGAGGGGTCAGCTGTGAAATTTGAATAGCTGGTTGGACTGTTGAAGTCCGCATTATATATTGGACTAATTGTCTGTGTATTTTAATCAGTTGTTTTAGCTGTGCTAAAAGATCTGGTGCAGACATTTCTTCAATGTCTGGATGTGGTGTGTATCCGGCTAGGACCGGCCACGTTGCTCCTGGTCTACCTAGTGGACCGAGCCTGGTGATGTGATTATTATGTTTTAGGGCGCCTTTAAACCAGAGCAGGTGCTCTTGGTATTTGAGTGATATCTCCACTTCCTCGAAGGGAGTGTAGATATCCAGTGGTTCCTCTATCTTATAATAGTGGAACTCTTTTGTTACAGCGTTTGCTGCTGGAAAGTTTATCCATGAGTAGAATACCTCTGTCTGCCAATATTCGTGTGCCTCAATCACGAATATGACTGTACCACCTCTTGGTGTCAGTCCATTTTCTATAAGTTTTAAGGTTATAGTTTTTCTTATGTTGACCGGGATTAGTATTGCCTCCGGGTCTTGTTGTAGGAGACTATTGTCATTCGCTAGGAGTTGAGCTGCTATTCTAGCTGCCTCCCTATCTTCTTCAGTTTCTGACATTTTACTGTCAGGAAGGTTATTTTGTGTATTTGCAGATCAGGTTTCTATGGAAACAAAGATTAGATGCACAATATTTTGGAACAGTGTATCCTTCAACGTTGAATAAACCAAGAACCCTACATAGGAGTCTCCCCCTACGAAGTTTTGGCGGATTTACCTTTCACCCACTCCAGACGTCTTTGGAGTATTATGGGAAAAGGGGGTCTGTGTGAAAAAGCACGACTGAGTTACTCTAATGTCTTGCGTTAGATTTATCGCCTATCCAAACGGTTGGGCGCCATGTAGTGTAGTTCCTATTATCCCAGTAGGCTCTGCGCATTGGAATAATATCTTCAATAGTATAGACGTAGGACTGAGGTTAACTATGTCTTCTACTGATGATATTAGACTTAAAGTTATGTGTGTGCCAGCTAGCTCAGAGTTCACTAGAAACTTTCTCGAATAGGCAAGGAGGAGTTTAACCTCCCTGGATAGACAAGAAGGGATTTAGTTTCTGACAACCATAGAACACGACAACTTTGCTCTCCCCTAATCAAGAGTATATCTCTAGAGTCGTGTGAAAACAAAAGACAACTTATTTTACTCAGTCAGTACGTGCATTCTTAGTTTCACCAGATTGTAGAGAAAAGGAAGAGACGGGCGTGTTCAATAAAAAGGTGTTATTTATTGATCAGTCTCCTTTCTCATACAAGAGAAATGAATCGCTATTATTGCAATACTTATAGTTAAGTAAAGTGCATACAGTAAAAATAGGATTATAAAATAATACTGCAAAAGCATTGATATGGTTTCTTAGCCATATGATACTTAAAATGGATAAAAGTTATATACATATATACATTGACTAATCGTACTCAACTGGTGCTTCTAGCTACGCCTACCCCAGTGTACGTGACCTAAGCCTAATACGTGGGCGGGAGTAGATAAGTAGCAGTTTAAGTTAAGTTTGTTTTGCCAAGGATCTGATTCAAGAATTCTCTGTGAGGGGTTATTCAGTTCAGTACCTGGGATTTAGAAGGCTGGAGGGCTGGTATCTCAATCTCAGGACTCAATATCCCAGTTGCCCGCAAGGGCGGCTGGAAACGCCGGGGCTGGATTTCTCGGCAAGAGAAAAGGCAGCGTCTCTCTCTCAGCGCGTCAAAAGGGAGGGGCAGCGTCCGTGGGCTTTTTCTGCATCAGCTGGGGTCCTCGGCAAGTATCGCTGCTCCAATCTCGTCACCACCGTGTGTTTGCTTAGGGCAATGTCGGTAATATTTATACCTGAAAGGTGCCGAGATTGACGTAAGGATGGACATAAATACGTCAATAAGGATGTCATAAGAACTGGTCGTTCGTACATTCTTTACTGGAGTTCGTGGTTAAATCAAAACAATAGCTGCGGGGGATTTCCCAGGTTGCTCGAGGTTTGATTTGTTTTGAGAACTCGGTATGCTTTCTATGGGGGCTGGGGGAATAGTGCTTGCCTAACGTGGTAGCATGAGCTATGACCTAATCAGAGTACGGGTTTCTGTGCCGTTGTATGGCCACTATTGATTTATTAACCGGACAAGGGTCAGAAACAGGTATATTGGTACAGTTCCCATAGGAAATACATCACAACCCCTTGCAGCCATCGCACGCCAACACAACCTTAACATCATCTCCTACGCCGACGACACCCAACTGATCCTCTCCCTCACCAGAGACCCCGCCACCGCAAGAACTAGCCTACACGAAGGGATGAAAGATGTGGCCGAGTGGATGAAGAACAGCCACCTGAAACTGAACTCAGACAAGACGGAAGTCCTCATCCTGGGACCATCGCCCTCCGCCTGGGACGACTCCTGGTGGCCCCCGGCCCTAGGCAACGCACCCAAGCCAACAGACCACGCACGCAACCTGGGCTTCATCCTGGACTCCTCCCTCTCGATGACCAGACAAGTCAACGCCGTCTCCTCATCATGCTTCAACACCCTACGCATGCTCCGCAAGATCTTCCGATGGATCCCGACCGAAACCAGGAAGACCGTCACCCAGGCACTCGTCACAAGCCGACTGGACTACGGAAACACCCTCTATGCCGGAACCATAGCCAAACTACAGAAAAGACTCCAACGCATCCAGAACGCCTCCGCCCGACTCATCCTGGACATCCCCCGACGTAGCTACATCTCCGGCCACCTGAGGGACCTGCCCTGGCTCCCCGTCAGCAAGAGAATCACGTTCAGACTCCTCACCCACACACACAAGTCCCTCCACGACCTGGGCCCCAAGTACCTCAACGACCGCTTGACCTTCTACACGCCCACCCGCCAGCTACGTTCGACAAGCCTCACCCTCGCCTCCATACCACGCATCCGAAGAGCCACCGCCGGAGGAAGATCCTTCTCCTACCTGTCGGCCAAGACATGGAACTCCCTCCCCACCCACCTTCGGCTGACCCAGGACCATCTCGCCTTCAGGAGACAACTCAAGACCTGGCTGCTCGAGCAATAGCAGACCCTCCTTAGCCCTAGCGCCTTGAGACCCTCCGGGTGAGGAGTGCGCTATACAAATGCTATGATTGATTGATTGATTGATTGATTCATGTAATAGGTAAACCACTAAGCCGTAGAGAAAGTGAAAGTGTAATTGAAATAATAGGTGAAGTTTTTGGAGCACTAATACCAACAGAAGAAATATCATTTAATGCAAACCGAATTAGAAAATTGTCAACGATAGTAGACAGATTGTCAACAGACACAGCTGGAGGATTTTTAATGGTTAACACTGAGATGTTTGCTATTAGAAGTATGGTAATGCAAAATCGACTTGCTTTAGATATAATTTATTGCAAAAGAAGCAGTAGTTTGTGGAATTTTAAAGGTGCAACACTGTTGTACCTACATTCCTGATAAAAGTCAGAACATTGAGAGATATATTACACAATTCCATAAAGAAATAAACTGGAAGTTGAAGGTGTTCTTGAGAAACTTGGTAGAAGTTTATCAGCAGTTAAAAAATAATTTTATGAAATAAGTAGTTCTATTGTAGGGGAAATACTAATAACAGTAACTATAATAATAATAGTGATCTTAGTTCTGAGATTAAGGGCCCGATGTAGGTAAAACGCATTTACCGATTTTAAAATACCGATTCGTACCGAATCGGTATTTCAAAATCGGAAAATATGTAGATAAAAAAATTCGGAAAATTACCGAATCGGTAGCAATCGGTATCGTGAGTCGATACGTACCGATTCGGCAAGTACCGATTCGGTATAGACCGATTCGGCCACTACCGAATCGGTAAATACCGAATCGGTAATAGCAATACACCCCATGGGCCAAAAGCCCAATAGGAACGCATTATAAATACCGAATCGGTATTTACCGATTCGGTAGTAGCCGATTCGGTATAATCCGAATCGGTATTTACCGATTCGGTAAATGCCGATTCGTCGAGCAAGGAAACTGAAACTAAAGACATCAGCCAATGAGGTGGAAGCACCCTCCCCCACCCTAGCAGGGTGTGGCAACCCAGGCAGGTGCAACTCATCAGAACTTTCTGGAGAGGCAGCCTGAGCTGAGCATCCACAGTGAGCAGCAGTGGTAGCAGTATCCAGATCCCTGTGAAACATGGCAAGCTGCTCTGAGAGGCAGAAGGCAGAGCGCAAGCGGAAGACCAAATTCAGCACCATGGAGCTGCAAGTGTTGGTGGAGGAGGTGGTGAGGGTACACAGGCAGCTGTATGGAAGGCTGTCCCTCACTGTTCCAGAGAGCACTAAGAGGAAGCTGTGGATTGAAATTGGGGAAAGAGTAAACGCTGTTGGTGTCACCCACAGGAGCCAGGACGACCTCAAAAAGAGGTTCTACGACATCCGCAGCCTCACAAAGAGGAAACTGGCCGAGCTGCACAAGCAGGCTGGACTAACTGGTGGAGGCAAGAACCGGGCGCCACCCCTCACTGACCTGGAGGAACTTGTGGCGACTACCATTGAGAGCGAGAGTGTTGTGGGAATTGGGGACCTGGATAGCTCATCCAGAGCTACAGCTACAGGTAAGAAGCATGCGCAACTTGACACACCCTACCAGACACCTCCCCTTTAGACCCAATGCACAGCCAAACCCCAGCCCAGTACTGCTAGCAACAGACATGAGCAATGCATCATGCTAAATGTAGTCAGCAAAAGTACCCAAAAATGCCACTGCAGAAGCATAATAAAAAGAACTGTAAAACTGCATCAAAGTATTTGTAATGAAATGTGCAATGCTTTAATAGTAGTGACTGTAATACATTAGCACTCAGTTGACAAATGCTTCTTTATACCTAGGGGCACCATCAGGCGGGGGAGCAGCAGCTACTCAAGCACCAGCTCCAGCACCATCAGCCAGTGCGGTGGCAGTGCCAATCACCAGTGTACATACACAGGAGGAGGACAACAGCAGTGCCCTGGGCAATGAGGAAGACACTGGACATTCCCTCACATTTCCACACTCCCCCCGACTGTCTCTGTCTCAGACGCCCCCATTGCAGTTCTCCCCGGAGCACTCACCACCACAGAGCCACCCTGCACCTGCCACATCTCCTGCCAGGAGGATAATTGTTGCTCCATTAAACCTCATGGAGGGAGCAGCGGGTCAGGCTCCAGCACAAAACCCTGTAACACCTGTGGCACCCCAGCAGACACAGCAGGGCAGCAGCAATCCCCGGAGGCCACGTGCATCCAGCAGTGCACTTCCAGCACAGGAGGGCAGCGTGTTCCTAGGGCTGGAGGGCAGTATGGTCAGTATCCAGAGGATGCAGGCAAAATCAATCTTGGCCTGCCATCGCCAGTTGTGGCTGCACAACCTGCAGATGGGGGAGATGGCACAGGGATTCAAAACATTTGTTGATAGCAACAAGGACATTGCAACAGGTCTTGGGCGAATGACCACTGCCATCACCCAGCTCTGCAATAAAATGGATGAACACGAGCACTGTCGCCGCAGGGATGCCCGCGTGCAGAATAGGTCTATCAACCGCCTTGCTGCTGCAACCGCCCAGCTATGCCAACGTGGGGCAAACATGGAGGCCAGCCTCACCCAGAACATGGCAGAGGTGACTAGGGGCATGGCCCGCATTACCACCGCCATGGAGACACTACTCATATCGAACACAGTTGTTAATCCCGCCCTGGGCCTGAGCGAGGCTGGGGACAGCAGCAGCCGCAGCAGCCCGGCCAGCGCAGTGTCTGAGCCGCGCCGGAGCAGCAGGCGCTCAGCTGAGGCTGCTGGTCATACAGAAGGGGGTGAGCCACATCCTAGTGGGGCTGCTAAGCGCAGCAAGAAATAAGACTGCCAGGGCGGGTGAGGCAACCCGGACAATTGACATTTAACCACATCTTGTTTACCTTTTCTTTTGTTGCACATCAGTGCAGTAACGTTGTTGCAACATTATTAAATTTCTTTTTTGAAAACAAACTTTGACCTGTCTGTGCATCTGTACTCACTCAGAAATAGTTGTCTGTTATCTCCTCACGCCTGTATCTGCCGTCACTTGGTGCAGACACTCCAGCAGGTTGTGGTAGTGGCACAGCATTGTCATCGTCAGGGTCCTCGTAGTCGGACAACTCAACCTCAGTGCCTTTCCTGACTGCAAGGTTGTGCAACATTGCACAGACAGCAATTATCTTGCAGCAGGTGATGGGGGTATATTGCCTTGCACCTCCGCTCTTGTGCAGGCATCTGAACCTGCTCTTCCAGATGCCAAAGGTCCTTTCCACTACATTCCTCGTGCTTTTGTGGGCACGGTTATACCTCCTTTGGCTGGGTGTTGAGGGGTTCAGGTAGGGGGTGAGAATGAACGAGCGGAGGGCATATGCACTGTCGCCTAGAAGGAAAAGGGGTAACATTACTCACATGCATACATGTACTTCACACTGCTATTTAGGTTATGGGGGTCTGACACTGTGTCTTACCTAGGAGGTATCCTTCACCGAATTCCCCTGCCATCAGCCGTGCATAAATTCTGCTACTCTGGAAGATATAGGAGTCGTGGGTACTCCCCGGAAACTTCGCAACCAGGTCAGTGATGACACACTTGGCATTGCAAATCACCTGCACATTTATGGTGTGCCGTGACTTCCGATTGCGGTATACGTATTCCGTGTCAGCAGGGGGGCAAATCGGAATGTGTGTGCCGTCTATGCAGCCAATGATGTGGGGGAATCTTGCCATCTGGTAGAAGTCTGCTTTAGTCTGTACCAGTTCTGCATGGGTTGCAGGGAAGGAAATGTACTGGTCCATCCTCTGGATCATGGCGTCAAGGAACTTGTGGAAGATCCTTGACAGGCTGCTCTGGGTCACCCCTCCTGCCACAGCAACTACACTTTGATAGCTGCCAGACGCCAGCAGGTGTAGGCAGCATAGCACCTGCACATGCACAGGGATTGCGTGTGCCCTTGGGGTGGGGTGCTGCAACAGGGGTTGGAGGTCCCTAATGAGGTCTAAGATGGTCTCAGAGTCCAGCCTGTACCTCTGTAGGATCTCTGCATCTGTGAGCATGATCAAGGTGATCCTCTGTCTGTACACCTGCTCCTGTCTCTGCCATTCCCTCTCTCCTTCCTGCTGTAGCCGTAGCCGTCTTGCTATGACATAGAAAGCTGCCATGTTGCAAGAAGAACTGCATTTTGGGTCCATTTTTATAGGTTGCACCTGGTTACCACCTGATTCCAATCCATGGTAATTACCGAATCTGAAATACCGAATTTGAAGCAAATTCGGTATTTCAGTGCTTACCTACATCTCAATCTTCAGTTTTCCACAACGATTCGGATTATCACCGAATCGGTAATTATACCGAATCGCTGCCTTTACGGAATCGGTATTTTTACCGATTCGGTACGTTAACGAATCTGTAAAATCACCGATTCTGTATTTTTACCGATTCGGTATTCTACCGATTCGGAGAATTTTCAGATTCCTTATTTTTTCCAATTCGGAATTCTACCGAATCGGTAACTTTACCGATTCGGTAATATCACAGATTTTGTCGGATTTCGGGCTCCTACATCCCGATGGCTCAATTCCGATCGGTAACGGCCGAAAATCGACCGACCGACCTACATCGGGCCCTATGTTGCTAATGTAGGCAGAGAAGAAATGTCAAAAGGTCTTTGAAGAAAAAGATTGGAGAGAAACAAGATAGGGAAAGAGAAAAAGGTGATATTGAGATGGAACAATTTAAAGAAAGAAATTAGAAGAAACAGAAACCACCGCCAGTCTGGCGGGTGCGATCCACCCGTCATCCACGCCTAAATGACCCCTGCCATATTAGGATGGCTGGGGGGTCCACGGCGGACGGGAAGACCGTCTGCCGCATTTCCGCCAGTCGATGAGTCAACCGGGCTTAAAAGGTTCTTAATATGGTGGCGGTGTCTGCAAGACACCGCCGTCCATTTTAACATGCAGGCGGAGATCTGCCTTTCCATGGCGGCGTTGCTGCCATGGAAAGGCATGCAGTTTCTGCTTGTGGGGGCCCGTTGCTGGCCCCCGGAGTGTACCTATGGTACCTCCTACATTGGCGTGGACAAGGTGGCAGGCACCGCGCGGTGCCTGTCACCTTGTGCATGCCAATGCCAAACGTGCATCCACAGCATTGTGGCGGGCGGTGCTGTGAGCACCACCCGCCACAATGTTGTGGATGGGGGATGCCACCGTGGGGTGGCATCCTAATGGCCACAGCGGGACCGCCGCACCTCTGGCGGACGGTCCTGTTCACCATTACAGTGGCGGACGACCTTTGTCCGCCCGTCAACGTAATAGGCCCCAAAGAACCCCAACCAAGGGAGTAGCCAAACATCAAGACCATTTCTTTAACGTAAATCTCAGATGGTGCCAAGCAAATGAAACAATTGAGTCTAAACCTCCCTGGAAGTGCTCCCTTGGCTCTTCCATCCATGCATTTATCCTTTCACCCTTCCATCCACCTGTTTATATGCACCATCTCACCTTTACATTCTGTCTTCCATTCATTTTGTATACATCATTCAATCTTTCACAGTTCCATCCATCCATTGGCCATTACATCCATTAGTTCACACATCCATCATCCTTGCATGCATGCATCCATCTATACATCCATCCGCTCATACATCCATCATTTAACTTACCTATCCATCAATAAGATCAGATTTCCATTTACTGTGCCATCCTTTACCCCACCCATCCATCCATATTCTCAGATTTCCATTTACTCTTTCACCCATCCATCCCTTCATCCATCCATCCAGCCTCTAAGATTTCCATTTAATCTGCCATCCTTTCACCCATCCATCCGCTCTCTCAGGTTTCCATTTGTTTCCTGTACTTTCATCCGTACTCTGCCATCCTTTTACCCACTCATACACCTATCCTTTTACCCACTCATCCATCCATCTTTTCACCCAGCAATCCTTTTACTCACCCATCCATCCTATCCCCTACCCATCCTTTCTCACACTCATCCATCCATCCTTTCATCCACCCGTCCTTTCACGCACTCATGCCTCCACTCATCCATCCTTATTTCCCTTCTCTATCAGCCCATCCTTCTCTCTCTTTTTCAACATTCATTTTTTACTTTTATCTGCCAAGTGGCAGAAAAAAGAGACCCATAAAAACTCCATTCTCACTAGCGGGGAGCTAACTACCCCCCCTACTGGAACTTCTCTTTCTAATACGCCACTTATTTTTATACCTTTACAATTGTGTAATTTTACATGATGTATAATTTGTATACTTTTGCCTAAAACGTCCTCTATGATTTTGTCATTGTTGGGCAATTTAGGGTTACCAGATTAGTCCATTTAACCAGGGACGTAGTGCTCACACCTGGATTTATTTTCCCATCCAAGTGTATTATGGTAGGTGTAGTCATAATTTCCAGCAATTAAACAATTTGGACTAAGATACTACATTCAAATGGTTTGTAAAAGGAAATCCCCGGACTGGAGCACTGTGCCCTAAGTGACATGTAGTGACTTTATCGTATAGGTAGTGGGGACACAGGGGACCCTGAGTTCAAATAGGCTACTAGTCTCAGCTGTACAGTTGCCAGCAATAAGACAATCCCAAACAACCGACGTATTGAGTACGAGTGGAGCCACGAGAGGAGCTGTGAGGGGAGCAGGGAGGCCGATTACTAAGAAAAAGGTCAAATTGAGAAAAGACACTGTTTAAGGATATTGCAACGCTGGTAGCAGAGTTAAAGGAATCCAGTGACGCTGCATAGAGGGCCATATAACCCCGCTTTGAGGTGATTTCTTGAAACAATACGGTGGCCCCCCTCCAGCAATACCCTCTCTACCATTGAGTTCCTGAAAGAAAGGAATATTACACTGGGAATAATAGACCAGATCCTCTATCAATCGAGGGATAACTATCCAAACTACCTCCAATTAAATACGAGAGGGACAGTTAAAAATGAATTCACAGAATTGTTTGTCCTGATGAAGGTGGTATCGTTACACACCGAAACGCTGCGTCGACAACCCTAACAACTGTGATTTTTATGATATACTTTTTAACTTTGTATTTGCACTGATAAACATTTTTTTT
This sequence comes from Lissotriton helveticus, assembly GCF_964261635.1. Taxonomy (NCBI): domain Eukaryota; kingdom Metazoa; phylum Chordata; class Amphibia; order Caudata; family Salamandridae; genus Lissotriton; species Lissotriton helveticus. The sequence goes on along the minus strand of NC_136071.1, from coordinate 347,230,678 downwards.
AACAATAGACTGTACTTTACATTTGGAATTTTGGCACTACAACTATGTTATATAACATTGATTTTATTTGATTCGTAATAAATTGTATTTTAAACACAACACACACGTTTTTTAATACTCTTGATTTGTTCATTATATGTCTTAAATTGTATAATATTGCACATTTTTGGATTTTGTTGGCATTGTGAGTTATGAGGGAAATACACTTAAGGGCCTCTTAACAGTTGAGTGTTTGGGACTTTTCCAGTTCTTTACGCAGAAAAAAGAGACCCATAAAAATTCCATTCTCACTAGCGGGGAGCTAACTACCCCCCCCGACTGGAACTTCTCTTTCTAATACGCCACTTATTTTTATACCTTTACAATTGTGTAATTTTACATGATGTATAATTTGTATACTTTTGCCTAAAACGTCCTCTATGATTTTGTCATTGTTGGGCAATTTAGGGTTACCAGATTAGTCCATTTAACCAGGGACGTAGTGCTCACACCTGGATTTATTTTCCCATCCAAGTGTATTATGGTAGGTGTAGTCATAATTTCCAGCAATTAAACAATTTGGACTAAGATACTACATTCAAATGGTTTGTAAAAGGAAATCCCCGGACTGGAGCACTGTGCCCTAAGTGACATATAGTGACTTTATCGTATAGGTAGTGGGGACACGGGGCCCTGAGTTCAAATAGGCTACTAGTCTCAGCTGTACAGTTGCCAGCAATAAGACAATCCCATTTTGCTAAATTTTAAGAATGTTTATATCTCTGAAATTATTAACTCTACCTCTCGGCCGTGTTATTTAATCTGTCTTTTCCTCCCTCTCTGCTACCTTTTATCTTCTCATTTCACTTTGGTTGTTACTCTTCTTGCCTACCTTCATACTCATTCTCACTACCCCACATGTATAGGCCAATGGCCTATGTCCTCAACTCTCTCCTTTTTAGGTCTCGCCTACACAGCGCTCATGCGTTGCATAGGAGAGACCTTTAGTAATCTGTTCCCCTTTTCACCCCAAAACATGCACGTGTTGCATTGCTTTCAATGGCAACGTGTGCACGTTTGGCGATTCCCTTGAGGGAGCGAGTTTTCAAAACCATCTGTTTGTAATTAACAGATGGTTCCTGCTCGCTCCTGCAAGGCAAACCGGCGCAGACCCCCTCTTCTCTCCCCTCCCCCTGCTGCCTCCTTTCAGCGCGAGGTGCGTGCTTGTTTTTTTTACTTGTTCGCCCCCAATGGATTTGAAATGTATGCTTTGCTTTACAGAAGCAAGGTAGAAGACATGTTTCATCTACCGTCTGTTCGCCTCTATTATCTCATTCTTTGAGGCACTTGATATCTCCATCAATGCCCTAAAACCCCCTCTCATCTTTGCATCCAGTTACCATCCAGTGCTTTCGTGAAAGCAAAATAGACGAGGTGTGCGCTGCTTATGCAACAGAAGTGCATAGCACTTTTTTCTGCAGCTTATCAACAACCAAGGCATTGTGCAAGCCTTTCTCAACAATGTTTAAATTCAAGAGCACCCAACAATCCCACGGCTTCTTTTTCTGCAGCCAGTATAACATATTGTTTCCTTCCACAATTATTTTTGAAAACTCCAACTCATACCGAAGATTGTCAGTGAAAGTGCGTGAACTCTGGTGCCATGGTAACCGGTGGTTTACAGTGGGCGGAGGTCGCCACTCGTAAGTTATCTACGCCGGCTGTGGGTCTTCATGCAGCGATCCGCGCTCACTTATCATTATATGTAAAACAACGTGTGTGAAGAATGAATCACAACGCAGATGTTTATGTCGAGCTTTCACAACCGACCAAAAATACTTTTGCATTGTCACAACTGAGGTCATGGCAGCACCCAGGCACTGATCCGTGTTGTACAGGCGCTGACTCTCCCAGAGTCTAACAATTCTAAAGACATGGGAACAATGCCAGACTACCCAGTACCGAGGAGGAAACAAATGTGTGATGTTTCCCAGTCGCCGAGGCCTCGTGATCCCCGCTGCGCACCCCAGCACTGCTGCCCAAAAGTGTCCTTGCTCTGGTTAGCACAACTCTGCCTGCCAAGGCTCACAATGAGTGTGTATTTCTGTGTAAGCATGGTTATGTGAATGCTTGTCTATGTGCCTGCTTGTGTGAATGTGTGCATGCCTGTGTGTGTGTGTGTTTGTCTATCTTCGTGTGTAGACGTCTCGCTGTGTGCTTGCCTGTAAGTCTATATGCAAATCCCCACTCATGTGGCCTGGTGAACTGCCTGGTGGCAATGCCTAAACTGGTATGGTATTTTTGTACACAGATAAATATGTCTTAGTTAATTAATTAAAAAGCTCGCCCCCCCCCCCCCCCAAGGGGGGCCGGCCGAGCACTTTGCCAGGACCGGTTTTGGTTCCCAGTCCGACCCGGAGTGCAGTGAAGTTCTGGGGTAAGATCTAGAAACTGGCATGGAACCTTTAACTCATTTTCACAATGTCAACCTGGCTATGAATATATGGCATTCGTTATTTATTTACTATAGCATATGTTAAGGGTACCCACGGCTGGTGCTGCCTCAGTGCACTTGGATTTGAAGAAATTGGGGATTACAATAATATAAGTAATGCTCGTAGATGAAACCTGACTGTATAGAAGTTCAGTGAGAGGGCAATTCCCCAGTGTAGAATGGGGAGCCGTGCAAATATTCTAGAAGGTGTGTCTCGCCTTGAGATGGTTAGTAAGGGCTGACGGCAGTACAGAAAAATATAACGGCAATGTATGTTTTTTCTTCAGCATGTTGAAACCGACAATGTCGAAATCAGAATGCTAACTTTCCAGGACAATGTGCAAATGGTCGTGGTAATATTTTTAAACTAGGGCAACGTGAAACTGGCAACAATTTGAAAAAGGGGAACAGTCATGTGAAAACTGCCATGAAAATGTTCTGGAGCAATGTAGAAATCGATACATTGAATGGTGTTTCTCTGGGGAAATGTACTGGTGTAATATGAAACTAGCGTGGCAGTTTTCAAAATGTGGCATTATTTTTTAATAGTGAGACAGTGCCACTACGTGAGGCAATTTTAATTGCTGGCAGTGTAGAAACTGATATCGCAGTGTTTCCTTAACCACTTGCATGCTAATCACAAGGTGAACTCGTCATGAGGCACACTGGATCTGTGCTTATGACAAGGTCAACTCGTCATGTATAATGGGAAACATAAATCTCCAGCACAGGAGGGGAAAACCCCTTAGCAGCCAAGTGGTTAATTGGTACAATGTGACACGTACATAAAAATGTCAAAGCTTGAACTGTAATGTAAACCCAACAAGGATATTTTATCTTGGAGTAAAAACCAGGCTCTATAGTGTAGAAACTGGCAAGCTGGCACCTGGAGCAGAATGTTGTGGTATCCTAGGACCATCCCAGTATATTTTAATTCCTCCCCTGGCAGACTGATACATTTTGCATCATACAGGGATATGTCAGCAACCTTGGGATATGGTGGGAGCACTATACATTAACAGCACTTTTAATGTTGGTTGGAAAACAGTGATGTGCAGTGCATTCCTCGGCACACTATTCAAACGGGTGTTTTCTACTGGCGCATTTTCTATCACTGTCACTTTTCACCAGTAGTTCAGTGGCAGACCACACTTCAGTTCCGTGGCACAAATGTGTCTCCATGGTGCATCCAGCATTTTCACTGGTCAGTCACACATAGAATTGATGACGCAGTGAAATAATGCTTCTGCATTCAGTAGGCAACCATATAACACGTTTATAAGTTCATTTTCAGAACTGCCAACAAAGCCTGTTGTTTTCAGAAGATTTATTTAGAAAATCATGCTGTAAAATACACCTTTTGTTCCCATTTTTCAAAGTGATCTTGGCACAAAACTTCTACCTCCCTACAAGCTTCCCTGGTGAAGGTCAGACGGGATCCACCTCAGAACTACTTGTAACCAATATGACTTGGGAGATTGTTTAATAAGTTGTGCCATTTTATTTTTAAAATGTTTCCAGGAAAAGGGTTAGACTTTTCCACTCTCATGCCAATAGGGGCCAATATTCATGCTTCACCTTTTGATTCTGGAGTGACCGCGCAGCTGTAGCTTCTTTTCTGCATATTCCCTTTAGGGGGAGCTTCAATTTGCAATTCCTCTTGAAATCTTGTAAATTTATTATTTTGTGCATGTTTGTTAGTGTTGTGTTCATTATAGGACTTTCCCTTTTTAGATCGAGTGTTTAGTTATCCAGCTCAATATCCTTGGTGCAACAACATCAACTGTTGCATGGCTAAACACTTATAAGGTCTCAAACGCGAGACCTATTGGCTATGCCAATGCTTGTTTTATTACCTATCGGTAACAACTATATAACATCTGTGTTTCAGGTTGTCAGGTTGTACTCACAGTGTCCATGATGCCAAGAGCTGGCCATCGCACCTTGCTGATCTGAGCTGACTTCGGGATTTCCTTGCTTCTACGCTGGTAGGCCTCACCAAACAGAACCCTCTCTTCTGCACATGCATGCATCTGCATATCTTTGAGGGGTGTAATTAAGAATGCTTGGGGCAACAGTAATTACAACAAACAACTATGTAAATGCAATGTGTAGGATGCTTGCTCTCCTGATAGTGCACTAAAATGAAGTACACTGTGCAGAGAATCCCAGGAGGCCCAGATTGGTAAACAGAGGCAAAAGTAGATCATACCAACACTCTATTTGTGGTAGTGTGAGCAAGCAGGTAGGCTTAACAGAGAGTAGTGCTAAGCATGTGTTGTAATCACAGTGACAATAAATGAGAGACACACTCAAGAATAAATCAGAGACCAATTTTCAAAAATTATATTGATTTTTATATAATTTTTGAGACAAAGAACGTCGTTCTACAGTAAGTACTCTTCAAGTTATGTATTTTTAGAGTTCGCAAAATAAATCACTTTTGTGCCCAATTACGCACCTTTTCAAGTCAATGGGGAAAAAGACAAAAATGCATGTAAAATCATATAATCGACTTTCAAGGTTCACCTCTTGGATCTCGGTAGTTAGCCAGGCCAGGTCCAATATTCCACCAGTGGATTCTCGGGAGCATCCTGGATTCGGCCGGGAGCAGGATGCTGAGGTTGTTGGTAGCTGTCGCTCTACGAAGAAGGGAGCCACCTGAAAACACACTGCTCAAGGAGACTTAAAGGTTAGTCCGAGGGGTCCCACTCGAGGGAGTAGGTCGCAAGGGCCAAGGACCACAGGAGCACAGCTGGTTCGTTGATAGCCAGGCTGAGGGCAGAGTTGATAGGTTAGCCGGATGCTGCACTTTAAGATGTCCGTGTGGTCAGGATCAGGCAGCTTGGGAAGCCGATTTTGGGACAGCTGGGCTACTCACAAAATGGGTCTCAGGGGTCTCGACTTCCCCTGATGGGTGCGTGCTTCCTGGGCAGTTGGAGTCCGGAGTAGACTCTTCGTCTTGGTGAAGCTGCCGAGGGTCCGGGACACCGGGTATTGGTACAGCATGACTGAGGTAGGTCCTAGTGTCCCCAAACCTGGTGAGGGGACAGATCTGTCCCTTAGAAACTGGTGTACCACTTATGGTCCGGGTGCTGCGTCGGAGTCATGGAACAGCAAGTCACTGAAAACTGAGTCTGTGGGCCGGTGCCTGCTGTCACAGAGGAGTAGAGCCTCTACTCCTAGGGTGGTTCTTTGGTGACTTTTTTAAGGCTGGAGGGGCTCCAGGGTATTGGAGGCCACACAGTTGCAGGAAAAGACCACACACCACAATTGTTGAGTCTTTAAGGCAGCAGGCAGGGGTTGACACCAATTTTCTGCAGCAGGGCTTCAGTACTCAGGTCAGCAGCTCTTCTTTGTCTTGTTCTTCTCTGTGTCAGTTAAATCTCAGTAGCAAGGTCCAGGGATGCCACTTAAATACAACATTTAGGGGCGTTTATGGGGCAGACAGATAGTAGGCAATGGGCTACATAAGGTTAGGGTGACTACACCCTCTATGTGACAATTTCCTGTGGGAAGAGGCACTACCCTAGCCCTGATAGGTTGTTTTCCTACCATCTCAAGATATAGGATTTGCAAAAGTGGGGCCCACATAGCTTGACACACTTTAAGGAGGGTGCTAGCTGAATGTGGGCACACCTTCTCATCTAACTAATTTTCCCACCTTTCCTCCCTCCAAACGTGGAGCAGGAAAGGGAGGTTGGCATCCTCCACTATCTGGAGATGAATGGGTTGCATTTCAAAGGTGACTTCGCCTTTGAAGCTTCCCTCCTCAGAAGGCCATCCTGTCCTGGGGGAGCTGTGAAGCACCTCCACCCAGAGCAGGCTATGTTCCTGGCCTCTGAGAGCGCTGGCCTTCACCCTATGAGGTCAGAAAAATGTCTAGTGGTGGCAGGATAGCTACGACTAGTCAGAAACCACAACAGGGCTTGGTAGGTTTTCAGGGAACCCTCTAAATAGTCTAATGTGTGCATTTATTAATAAATCCAACACTGGCATCAGTGAGAATTTATTAAGACAATATGTTTGGTACCAAACATCTTAGGGTACAGTGAAGCTATCATGGAACAAGGAAACTCTTAACCGCATGCGTGCGGGCGGAATTCCGCCCGTACGCTGAGTTTTTAAAAATCGCATGTTACGTGACGAGCTGGGCTCGTCATGAGCGTGCGAGGAGGCTACCTCATGACGAGCCCAGCTCGTCATCAGCGTCGAAGGGGTTAATGAAAAGTTTCCAGCCCATGTACTCTCTATGGCTTCCCTGTGCACTTATAATATTCAAGATGGACTTGATATTGTAGGGTCATATCTTTTTACACAGCTATGTCCACACATGGGCTATAGTGCACTCTGCCGTAGGGCTGTATGGCCTGCAGTAGAGGTGACTTACCTATACCACATGCAGTGCATGGGGGAATGGCACACAGGGCTGTGTGCCATGCCAACTCTTCAGTTTTCTCTGCACCAAGACATTCAGCCTGCAATGGCAGTGTGCATGGCCTTGGTGAGGGGTTTCCGGGGTGGCACAATTTGTGCTGCTGCCCCAGTGGAACTTCTTCAGTACCCATGCCGTAGGTACCTGAGGAACCATTTGCTAGGGCCTTAACGGGATGGATGAAGTTGTGCCAATCTTGGTACAGTTTTGGAAAAGAGATCTGACTCTGGAAACCTGTTTGGCAGAGATCCAATGCATTTACAGTTCAAAATTACATCAGGCATCAGGCAAAAGTGGGGGCTAACCATGTAAAAAGAGACACTTTCCTACACAAAGAATATAACAATTCAGGTTGCGTTAGGCAGGGAAAGACAACTTGGACAGGTGCAGTACTGGTTATGGACTGCCATATTCAATGCATATTATGCCTCTGTGTCACCCAGGAGCCAGGTCATTAAGTCCGCCAGTTGTGATAAGCCCATCAATGAATTGCTTGTATGTAACTGACTATGGCTGTGTAGGTTAACTACACAAGCTAGAGTGATGCTTTGTTGGTTCAAAGTATCGTTCATCTTATACATCATATAAGCACTTCAAGAGCGTTTCAACTGTTTTAAAGACCACTTAATTTTTATAGTTAGTCTCATTACATGAAAATAATTACTTTTTCCTTTCACAATGAACTGTCCCTCAGAGTGACACAGCTAAGATATTGAAATATCACACTTAGGCACACTGCTGACATTGAAATGTCACATATAGGCAAACTGAAAACTTGGCATCTAGGATATGGAGGTCAGGTTCAGCTCTCAGACCATCCTAAAAGTTATACCTATAAAAAAGGGATAGATCTTAAACTCCAAATGTGACTCCTTTCAAAGCTCTCCTGCAAACTTAAATATTCCAGAAAACAACGTTATCGCAATTGAAGCCTCATGGTAAAGCTGCTTTAGTCACATCAGTGTGCCTCTGCACGGTTCATTGATAGAATATCAATGTAACAAATATCGATGTTATAAATATCGAAGAAAAAATATAGAATGCAAAAATGTCGACACCCTATACTTAAACAGGTAAGTACAAAAATATTGATTAAAACATATCAAAGTAAAAAATATAGATGTAAAAAATATCAATTTAAAAATATATATAAAATAAAATATATTAAATAATATTCTTTTTAACAAACTAAATTAAAATTAATAAACATTTTAACTAAATATTACAAATAAACTTAAATTAAAAAAATATAAACACAGAAACATAATATTTCATACATATATATTTAAATCCTATCTTTATTTAATTTGTAAACTTTAAAATTATATAAAAATAAAAGATATATACATCAATATTTTAAAATAAAAAATCTATAATAATTTAAAACATTAAATTATTTAAAAATAATAAAACATACAATAAATGCAACAGTAGGGAAAATGTTGGATAGTGAAGGGGTAAAAATTACTATTCCCACTCCAGTAAGAGAAACAGTAGGGAAAGTGTTGGATAGCGGAGAGGAAAAATTACTATTCCCACTCCAATGAGTGCAACATTAGGGAAAGTGCTGGATAGCGGAGGGGTACAAATTACTATTCCCACTCCAGTGATGTGCAATAGTAGGGAAAGTGCTGGATAGCGGAGGGGTAAAAATTACTATTCCCACTCCAAAGACTGCAACAGTAGGAAAAACGTTGGATTTCAGAGAAACAAATATCACTAATAACATTTAAACAATGGAAAAAAAAAATCATAAAAATAAATAAACAATATTTAAAAAATATACATTTAAGTATATTAAACATATAAAATAAACACATAATGTGAACTACATTTAACAAAAAGTTACACGTATATTAAAAAAACACATTTAAAAACAATAATTATCTGAAAGGAGCATATATTAAGAGAATTATGTAAAACATAAATGTATTTATTTTGTTTACTACCCCAGAACACCACACTATTAAAAAACACTTAAAACGTTTTATTGAAATGTTTTCCATAATTAACATAATTAATAATCAATTACAAAATATTAATAATAAAAAAATAAACATTCAATAAATACACGTGCTTTAACACTATATTATTCACAACACGCACCTAAAAATAATTACACAATTACCATATTTAATTTGTAATTAATTAATTTACATTAATTAACTAATTACTTCCTACCATTTCCACCATTTCTACCTATAAACACCACAAGACCCACCTAAACCTATTTTCAAAATCAACATAATTAATTACTAATTAATTATTTAAAATTAACAACTAATTATTAGATCATCAATTTTAAAAATAAATTACTTTCCACCATTTACACCTATACATACCACAACACACACCTAAAACTAATTACACAATTACTATAATTAATGACTAATTAATTATTTAAAATTAATTAGCAACTAATTATTAAATCATCAATTAAAAATAAATTACTACCCACCCATCCCACCTACACATACCACAACATACACCTAAAACTAATTACACAATTACCATAATTAATTACTCATTAATTATTTAAAATTAACAACTAATTATTAAATCATCAATTAAACATAAATTACTTCCCACCATTTACACCTATACATACCACAACACACATCTAAAAATAATTACACAATTACAATAATTAATTTCCAGTTAATTAATAAAAAATTATTAACACATTATTAATGAATTCACAAAAAATTACTTTCCACATTTAACACTATAACATCTCAATTAACAAATATTAATAAATAAATAAATATTCAATACATTTGGGGCCGATTCCAATTTGGGAAACAAATGCGTACGACGATTCGTTTTCGTAGCCGTTTCCATACGAATCGTACGAATCCGTACGAATCGTGTATTACGATTTGTTGCGAGTAAATAAGTCCGAATCATTGCGAACCGTACGAAAATGAAGGGTAAATATGTACGACATCGACCCGCACAGTGAACCGTACGATTCGTAAAAATGCCGTACGACCCGCCAAGTACGATCCGGACCGGCGATTGAGTACACGATTCGTACGGTAAACGTCGCGTATGAGCAATTAGTACAGAGGGCAACAGTATCACATACGCACAGTACACCTAAAATCAAGGGGTGTACGCACGGGGTGTACGCACCGTACACCTACGACCTTGGGGTGTACGAACCGTACCCCTACGGTCCTTACACCTACGATCATGGGGTATAAGCACGAGGACATACGCACCGTACACCTGAAATCCAGGGGTGTACGCACCGTACCCCTGCAATCATGGGGTGTACGCACCGTACCCGGGGGGGGGGGGGTGTCTATTTTGTACGCATTTCGAGGTTAAATCTGCTTTCACGGTCGTTTTAAGCTCCCGTAGAAAAAGAGTCGTACGGAGAGTTGTCGATACGATTCGTACTTCCTGGGGCGGAAAATGCAGCTTCGATCCATACGGACATCGCGTACTTCGCGTTCGGAATGCGATTCGTACGGATTAGTGAGTTGTACGGTCTTCGGTACGATTCGTACAGAGAACTTCTTTGGGTACACATCGTACTACATCGTACGTACGGGTACGGTTCTGAATACGATTCGTACGGGAAAAAAGCTCCATACGGCTATTCGGAGGGCATTTTACCGATTCGGAATCGGCCCCTTAATATAATTGAATTACTTCCCACCTTATTCCCCTATAAACCCACAACCCGCTATGGTACTAAAAATGCAAAATTAAAATAATGAAAATGAATAACTACAAAAAAGAATCAATAAATTTAATATAATTAAATTACTTCCCACCCTATTCCCCTTTAAACCCACAACCTTCTACGATACTAAAAATACAAAATTCAAAGATTTTTTTTTACACATATAATAAAAATGCAAACAATTCTTACACCAAAAACACACCACATACATATAAAATATATACTAAAATACCTAACATTAATGAAATATCGATAATTTTAACAACTATATTTTTGCAAACGATATTAAACACTTCGATATTTTAAACAACAATATTTTTACAAACAATATTAAACACTTCGATATTTTCATTGATATTACTTACCTAACAATCGATATTCTTGACCACAATATTTTTTTCTGGCGATATTTCTCACTCACAATATTTTTCCCTCGATATTGGTGTAAGTCGATATTTATACATCAATATCTTGGGGTCCATTAGGATGTCGGGCGGTGGCACCACCACGGTGCTGGCGGGCAGAAAAATGAATTTTTCTGCCCGCGAACAGCGTTACTCACGTCCGCCATATTAGTAGGGCCAAACATAGACCATTTCCCGTCCACTGTAGTGCGACGAGCACTGGTATTAACGTGCGCCCGCCACCGCGGCGGTGGAAGCCAATGGAGACCCACCACCGTGCGGAATGAAGTCCGCCTCACTCCACAAATTAGGATGCCCCAAACAAGCAAACGCGAAGCAGCAGAGAAACCGCCCAACCAGAGAGGGTGGAAGCTTGGCAGCGAAGCGCGAAACCAGAGTCCCGGTCCACACCACCTGGTCACGACCACCATGGATCCAGTTCCACACGTTTTTCCGGCGCTGTACCTGCTAGATCCCCAGTAAATCATGGACCGTCGCGGACGCCGCCACAGGTACGCAATAACACACACACAACACACAACACATGGGCGGACACAGGGTCCAAATCCACATCAGACACCCTGGTGGGGACAGGAACATATCCACAAGGGCACCCACACATGACCCACCTGCCACCAAGTCCCCCCCCTGCATCCCGGACACACATCTACCACGATCATGCAGCAATGTCCCAGTCACGTCACCGCAGCAGTGAACACAAGGGAATACATGTGCACAATGCAGAAGGCAGGGTCGGTGCCAGTCATGGGCAGGGCACAAAGACCACAGGGCCACACCTCCTCCCACCACACATTAGCACACCCCATGAAGGCACATGCCATATGCCACTCCTGTGCATCCCTATGCACAACAACAAGCCAGGTCAATCCACACCCTGTACCACACAACAAACAACCAGGGAGACAGCCACTGCAGGAGTGGCTGCACAGGAACACACAACACACAGCACAGTAGCACAGGACCAGGGAAACACACACCACAACAACACCACACTCAGTGAAACAAAAATGAGTACAAGCACCAAATGAACACATCCAAGTAACACACATCCAAATGGGCACACAGCCTGCATGGTCACACATACATACCACAGACTGACACACAGACACATACACACCCCACATGCCAACAGCAATGGAACACAACAAATAGGAAATCCAAAGTGGGCTGCACACAAATGGAAGCCATGGAGACACACAACAAGCATGTGTACATCACATGCAAGACAAGGAACAGAGAACAACACACTCAGACCATCAAAGCACACATGGCAGGTACAGTCAGTGAAGTCAAACCACAGACATCACAGTGCAACAACACGGGGACAGCAAGGCAAACCATGTATAGGCACACGGATGAAAGGAAGGCCCTGAAGCCAAACTGAGAACAGCCACACATGTATACAACTACTTCACAGGAGTACACCAGCAGCACAATACACAGGGCCCATTGACACACTCCATGATTGCCAAACACCAGTAGGAATGTACACACATACCCCCCTCACACCAGCAGCACACAACACCAGTGTCAAACACACTGAAGGCTGGCAATACTTACCAGTCTATACACAGAAACAATCACACACCCTGGATGTAGCCACAAACAGCACACACAGGGATGCCAGAACAAATGTCTGCACAAAAACAACAGACAAAACACATAACCCAATAGAATCACCATAGAACCACAACAAGAACAGACATGCCCTGTGCAGCTAAACTGTGGAAAGTCGATGGGAGCACAGACACAACAGGAGTGCACAACCTCATTACTCAGGAACAATGCACAGATAACATACCACAACACACACAAGAAGTACACCATCACAGAACAACACAGCCACATCAAACAAACAACAGATGCACAGGAAAAATAAATCAAATACCAGACACAGCAGGACATCAGGGAATGCACACCCGGCAATGACAAGGCAACATACACACACAGCACTGTATGCACAACAAGCAGTGTGTGCACACCAAGAATGCCAGCTACACACAGACATGAGTGACAGAACATCAATCCACACAACACCAATCAGTACAGCACAAAGACAACAGCACACCCAGAAAGTGAAGCAATACCACAGCCAAAACACATACATCCAACACAATACCAACAGATGCACAGGTCTGGGACACAAAGGTGGAAACAACTTGACCAGAGGACTGGGCAACACACACAGTTGAACTGCATATGAGCAACTATGACTGACAAACAGCACAAGAACATCACATACAACCCATTGGGGAAATGCCCTCAGTGACACATTGATCCTGGACAAAGAACTGCACCACACAGCACACTGTCACAAATGAAGTGAATGGGAGGCACACACACATGTAAACCAAGGGGACAGCTGACATCAAAGTGAAGTTTACTCCTTGTCAGTAGGGGACATGGCAGGAATGTACCAAACACAAATAGAGGGAGTGCAGACCCACAGTGGGTTGGCATCCGAAGCACAGATAGGGGATGGTATGATACCACACACTTTCTTAGGGTCCGAAGAAACTGTTCCGAAAAATCTGATTTCCAGGCACAGTCCCTGGACTTATTCACCAAGTTAAAACAACGACTATATCCAGGTGCTTTGGTTGGGAAATCATGCAAAAGGGCTTCTAACAACCATCAAGAGGCTTTACTAGCCCTTCCTGTTGTAAAACCTTCATTGGAGAAACTGACTTTCGTCACCACCTTCAGTACAGCTTCATCCATGGTACAAAAAATCATCCGAAAAAATTGGCGGATACTGAATACCGCTGGTGATAAAATTTCATTCCCGCTTTTCTCCTTCAAGAGAAGTTCAAACTTGAGAGATGATTTAGTACACACCAGACCTCGGTCCACTCCACAAGAATCCATTCCGACATTGTGGAATCTCCCACCCGTCCAAGGCCACCATCCATGTGGCAATTGTCAGTGTGCCCTCAAACCAGAAAAACTCTAACAGTAGATATTGGCACGCCACGCCCCTGGATGTTAAAACGGCATACCAACTGCAACAGTGAAAGGGTTATCTATCTAATCACTTGCCCCTGCTCCCTTCGCTATGTAGGCATGACGGCCAGGAAGGTCAAACTTAGAATACAAGAACACAAAAGTACCATCAGGCGCAACAAACAGGCCACTCGTCTCACCAACCATTTCCTAACGATGAAACATTCTGCTGATGACATGGAATGGCTAGTGCTTGAACAGCCATTCATTCCTCTACATGTCAGTGATATTTCTCATTATCTGTTCGTCAAGGAACAGAAATGGAATTTTAAATTAAAGTGCGACATTGTAGGGTTGAATGATGAAATACCATGGATCCAGCTCTGATGACACTTTAACTACATGACTTGGCTGTCTGTGACTCCCCTGTGTAGTACAAGCGTTTACACCATCGAGTGTTTACATACATCCCATATAATACATACACTCGCTACACAGTCGGTTTATTATTGTCACGCGTCTTGTTTCCACTCCACATCTCCCTGTAGTCTTCATGACACATATCGGCCTGCCTTCAGAACAGATGGATCGTGGTCCTGTATAGACCACCTACTAGCCAACTAGTGTGCGCATGTGACGCGTGCCCTCAGTGTTAGGACAACCCACACAGCTCCATACTGGCTGTGGCTCGGTGAATTACAACGGGCTTCCATATGTGCCCTCGACTTTAGGTTTGCCTTCCTGTCTGTGCTATCTTTAGCGAGGCAATGCTCTACGGCTCCCCCCTACGAGGGCCCGCACTCTTTGACCAATCATAGTGGAGTTGCTTGTCTGTTTACTATATTCCTAAGGCCCTGCCTGTCTGCCATTCTCATTTTCCGGGCCGCGGTTCATTTCCGGTTCCCGGTCTATGAATCGAACCAATTACCTCACAGAAGGCGTGGCTCTGTGTGACTCAGTTGTTCCTTCCTGGTCCGCACGTCTTTAATCTAACCTGACCAGGCGGCTGTTTACTACATCTCTATAGTCCAGATTGCCGATTGTTCAACCAACACTTCCGGCTTCCGGTCTGCAATTCATTTTCCGGTTTCCGGTTTATACAATGAATCAATCACCATACATTATACTCGGTTAAGTTCTACATAGTTGTCCCCTTCTGGTCCGCAAGCCTTCTATTTAACCCGACCAGGCCGCTATGTCCGTCACCTTCCCCTCGGCTCAGAAGCCAGACCGAGGCAACGACGGACAGGTTGGTGACCGCATCTTTGGGATATACTGCATTATTTCTCGCCTGGAAATTTGCCTAATATTGTTCTCCGTGCAGCCTCCTCAGACTGGGGCTTTATAGTGACGCCTCTTAGTCTTTTTCCGCTTGTTATTTGGAGCTCGCCACACGGAATTCATTGATATTAACTCTGCACTCGATTCAGGCATTAGAAACTGTAAGAGACGTGTGCCAGAGATTGATGAAGGGATGTTTCCTTCACACTCTCTCCATCGTTTTCATGACTGTACCCCCAGCTCTATATTGAAACATCATTTTAGAGAGATACGATATAGGGATACAATTCTACCAACCAGCGCACCATCTACCATGCATACATATAACTCTGAGGTTTCTCGCATTTACCACGAAATAACCGATGCTTGGCATGCTGTAATCGCCATCTGTTACTGTCTACTTGACCCAAAGGGGTTTCATTTTTAGAAATAGTATGATTAAGGGAATCCTAACACATGTTCGTGGGCCAGATTTATAAATATAATCTACTTTCCCTCCCCATTTTTAGAGTGGGGCCTATTTGACCTGAGCGAGTGCCAGGCGAGGTGAGGCCATCTCCATACAAATTATGGGTGAGTTGCTTCAACTAGAATGTTGTATGCTGATCTACACATGCACTGATGCTTTCAAATGTTTACATCTGTTTTGCTGTGTTTGTTTTTTGTTTTTAGGAGAGTTCTTGTCACAATGATATGAGACTACCATATAGTAATCCCTTACCGGTAGGCCTACATTATTTCTTTTTCACTGTTGCAGTAGTGTACATTTATAGGTCCTGAAGAAAGCCTTGCCAGGCTGAACCATATTGACCATTTATTATCCATAACTGATAGTAGTATTTGTTTGACACACTATCATCACTCTGCTTTTAACCTTGCCATTATGTTGACTCCCCCTAATAAAGTCGTACTTAGGCATCAAAACTGGCAATTTTAAATATCACACATTTTTTTCACCATTACACACTTTCTTGAGCACTGCAACTCTTTTTCCTTCAGCCTACCAATGCATCCTGCTGGCTGTCTCTCTCACTGGTGGATCTAATACTAGCATCCCTCTACACAGGTTTAGTGAGGTACCTAGTAGATACCAGTTTCCAATAAAAACCCAGATGATGAGACTCCGCCAATGGGTGGGCTGATGGGTATCTTTTCATTCTATATTTCATCTTTCACATTGCTGTCCTTTTCTCTCCTTACAGTGGCTACTTCTTCACACTACATCCGAGTGTTTAGCATCTTGTAGTCTTTTTCCAGACCCTTAGCATCCCCTGTGTGTTGTTGCTTGTCAGTTTGGGGGACAGGATGCAAGCTGGTCTTTAAAAATGTCTTTCCCCTTAGACCCTCCCTTACATTTTTGTTTTTCGACCACACACAACATGCCACACTGGAGTCAAGAAGGCACTATGTGACAGCAAGGCATGAGAAAACACAACCACAATGGCAGTGTGGAGCAGCAGGTCTGCACAGTCACCACAAACACCAACAAGACACATGGATGAACAACAAAACACAACACTGTTATGTTATGTTATGTTATGTAGCTTTTATATAGCGTACGGCTACTCAGCAAGAGTGTCCCGACGCTTTCCACCAGCAGCTCAGAGTCAAATAACACAACACAGCTAAAAACAGAAGACATCAGAGAAAAATAATAAAAGCAATAGGCAGTAACAACAAACTAAGAATTAAAAAGCCAGGTCTTCAGGCCCTTCCTAAACTGGAGCAAATTGGCAGTGCTACGGAGTGGAAGTGGAAGCAGGTTCCAAAGCTGGGGAGCTCTGCAACTGAAAGACCGCCCTCCAGCACGGGCCTTCCTCACCCGCGGAACCACAGCTTTAAAGAGGGATTCCGAGCGGAGAGAGCGGACTGGACGATAAAAAGTCAGTCTCCGCTGCAAATATCCAGCCCCTGATCCATGCAGAGCTTTATGCATCAGGGTCAGGGATTTGAACTGGATCCGCTTCCTAATGGGGAGCCAGTGAAGCGTCTGAAGCAGCACGGAAGCTCGAGCTCGTCTGCCTAGGCCAAAAATCGCCCGGGCAGCAGAGTTCTGCACCACCTGAAGGCACTGGACCAGGTAATCAGGGAGGCCAAGAAAGAGGGCATTGGCATAGTCTAGCCTTGAGCCGACAAGAGCCTGCACAGTAATCCTCCTGTGCTCCTCAGACAGCAAGGGCAAAAATTTGCGGAGCATTTTCAGGATTCCGTAGCAGGTGCCGGCCAGGCCGAGAATGTGAATTCGTAGCGACAGCTGGTTGTCAAGCTTGACGCCCAAATTTTTGGCCACCAAGGAAGACTGTGCTGGAGGGTTCATGTCGGACGGCCACCAATGCTGCCACTCCGGATCGACAACGCAACCAAAAAATAAAATCTCAGACTTGCCCGAGTTGGCCCTCAGACTGTTCCGCTGGAACCAGTCGAAGACCAGTGCGAGGCAGTCCCGGATTCTCTCTCCATCAAACTCTTGGTCTTTCCCGCATGTGAAGAGGAGTTGCGTGTCGTCGGCATAAGAGACGATCTGGGCCCCGTAAGCCTCCACCAAGGCCGCCAAAGGGGACATAAAGATGTTAAATAACGTGGGGCTCAACACAGAGCCCTGTGGAACCCCAACTCCCAATGGCGGCATCTCGGCGGAACTCTGGGAGACCCAGACCGTCTGGCGGCGGCTTTCAAGGAAAGAAGTAAACCACCTGAGCACCGTCCCCCTAAGGCCGATGTCATAAAGCCTGGCTAAAAGCGCCTTGTGGGGGACGGTGTCGAAAGCCGCCGAAAGGTCTAACATGACCAGCATGGCCCTACCGCCGACATCCAGGGTCTCCCTAATGATCTCAGTAACCTCCAACAGAGCCGTTTCCGTACTGAAGTTAGGGCGGAAACCCGATTGAGATGGATGGAGCAGATTATTAGCTTCCAGAAAGCTTGACAGAACACCGTGGGCATGTTTTTCCGTTATCTTCACCAGCGCTGGTAGAAGCGAGATTGGCCTGTAATTCGCCAAAGCCTCGGTGTCGAGACCCGTTTTTTTTAGGAGGGGGATCACCATCGCTCTTTTCCAAGAACTGGGGACCCTTCCCTCCCTCAGGGAGGCATTGAGGATGGAGTTGACCAGTGGATTCACCACTGCCGCCATCCCGGCCAAGAATTTGGCGGGGCAGGGGTCAAGTGGCGAGCCAGATTTAAGATTGGCCAGCAGCGTCCGGGAGGCATCACTGGAAACAGCAGGGAAATCGGAGAGCACCGCCGCAGATATATGCGGTAGTCTGCAGTCCGCCCTCACAGTGCTGCTTCCGTCCGGTCCCTCCACGAAGGTGGCCTGAATAGCCTTGATCTTATTTGTGAAGAAACCAGCAAGATCACAAGCCCAAGCATCCGCCGAAGCTGGTGGGGGCGGATGGGAGCTGGGGATCGTAAACTCCCTCACAATATTAAAGATCTCCTTACAGGAGTTCGCAGATGCCTCGATCCTCCTAGCCAGATAGTCCCTCTTGGCACCAAGGATGTCCCGATGGTAGGCCTTCACCACCGCCTTATAGGCGAGTTTGGCCTCCCCATCATACAAAAGGCGCCAGGCCCTCTCGGCCACCTTGCACTGGCTCCGAGCCACATGAAGCGCCTCCGTAAACCACGGTGCACATTGCCGTGCCACCGTGGACCGGGGGGCTGCCTTAGGGGCAAGATCGTCAAGCCTATCGGTGAGCCATCGCTGCAGAGTCTCCGTGTCGCTGTCCAAATCACCCGAAAGATGACAGGGGTGATCCAGCAGCGCCTGCTCTAGCATGTCGGGTGTCACTCTATGCAACGCTCTCGAGACCGGTGTGAGCACGGTAGGCGCTCTGTGATCCGGGCGTGCACATTCCAACACCGAAAAACTGATCAACCAGTGGTCAGTCCAGAGCATCTGCAGGGTGTCAACCTCCGTGAGTGATACAGATGAAAACACCTGATCCAGGGTATGCCCCTTCTCATGTGTTGGCCCTGACACGCACGGTATAAGACCAAGCGGAGATGTAACATCCAGCAATTTGGCCGCATCAGGGTCGTCCGCCACATCAAGGTGGAAATTAAAATCACCGGCCACAATACAGTGCTGTGAGGTCAGCGCCAACTCCGAGACGGCTGTCTGCAGATCCTCCAAAAAGGAACCCACAGGGCCTGGTGGTCTATAGACTAGCAACCCCTTCAGGGCCTGACCAGGGGACAGTCTGAGCGTAAAGGCGAGCGACTCGGCATTCCCGATGGAGTTCAAGGGAAGCACTGAGCAAGAGACGCTCTTTTTCACCACAACCGCGACTCCCCCTCCCCTGCCCTTAGCTCTGTCCTGCCGGAAGATATTATACATCGGAGGAATAGCTGAGAAGACATCCGGATTGGATGCCTCTCCCAGCCAAGTTTCCGTCAGTAGCAAGCACAGGGGATTCTCCCTGACCAGAAGATCGTGAATGTGCAGGGCATGGCGACCTACCGACCTCGTGTTCAGCAACAGGCAGAGATGCTTCACGCCAGCAGTTGCCGAGCGAGGAACTGTAGCACAAGTCCAGGAAGGCGTCCAGCCGCAACCCGGACAGCGTCGTTTGCCCCGAAACCGCCCCGGGAAAACGGAGCGGCAAGAGCTGGAGTGGCCCCGCATGCCCCGCAATGACGCAGAGGAACACTGACTTGTCAGTCACACACTCTGCATACTCACAAGTGACAAAAACAACAAGTAGGAGTCAGACAGAACTGCAAGGACACACCAACACACTGCACAGTGCACAACATACAACTCACACATGTGCATACAACCACATCCACAGGGCTGAACAATCAAAATAACAGGCATACAACACCTGGGTGACACGTGTGTAGTTGACAATGCAGGAGCATGCTCACATCAACACCCACGACAAACTCACCCCCTGTACACTGCATACTTCTTGACCATCCAAGAGCTCATAAGGAAAGTAAGGCATGGGACTGGGATGACTGGCCTTCACAAGATGACCACACACATGCACCACTGGGCAAACATACAGGAAGAACACACACACGACGGCCCTGGCCAGCCTGCCTGCAATCCTGTGGATAAGAATCCCACTCTGTGCTGGCAGTGCCCCCCAACCTGACGTGTGTACAACATAGCCAACATGAACAAATTAAGAAAATGACAACTGCTTCCCATAAAAACTTTACAACATTGCCCCCACAAGTATCTGGGTCATGAAGCACTGAAGCCTTTGTCACACCTTTAAAAAATAGAGTAAGTGAACCAAAACATTGACTATGTTGAAGAGCCACACAGACCATGTGGCACAGTTAACTATTTACACACAGAAAAATAACTTCATTCAATAAGGACACTGACAAAATAGACAACAGGGGCAGCTGTCTTTATTCACATATTGCACAGATAGGCACCATGAGAAGAGAAGAGCAAGGGACTAAATGCAGAACATGTCCATGAGAAGATGCACAGGCAGTGGCAAATCATGAGTGGACAACAAGGCTAGTGGCCAGGGCAAAGTGCAGAGTATGTCCATGAGAATCTGCATAGGCAAGGCCAGAACAGCAGTGAACAACAAGGCCAGTGGGCTGGGCAAAGGGCAGAGTATGTCCATGAGAATCTGCACAGGCAAGGCCAGAACAGCAGTGAATGACTAGGCCAGTGGGCAGGGCAAAGTGCAGAGTCAGTACACGAGAAGCTGCACGGGCAAGCCCAGAACAGCAGTGAACGACAAGGCCAGTGGGCAGGGTAAAGTGCAGAGTATGTCCATGAGAATCTGCACAGGCAAGGCCAGAACAGCATGGAATGACAAGGCCAGTGGGCAGGGCAAAGTGCAGAGTCAGCACATGAGAAGCTGCACAGGCAAGGCCAGAACAGCAGTGAACGACAAGGCCAGTGGGCAGGGCAAAGTGCAGAGTATGTCCATGAGAATCTGCACAGGCAAGGCCAGAACAGCAGTGAATGACAAGGCCAGTGGGAAAGGCAACGTGCAGAGTGAGTACATGAGAAGCTGCACACGCAAGGCCAGAACAGCAGTGAACGACAAGGCCATTGGGCAGGGCAAAGTGCAGAGTATGTCCATGAGAATCTGCACAGGCAAGGCCAGAACAGCAGTGAATGACAAGGCCAGTGGGCAGGGCAAAGTGCAGAGCCAGTACATGAGAAGCTGCGCAGGTAAGGCCAGAACAGCAGTGAACAAAGAGGCCAGTGGGCAGGGCAAAGTGCAGAGTATGTCCATGAGAATCTGCACAGGCAAGGCCAGAACAGCAGTGGCAGGGCAAAGTGCAGGGTATGTCCATGAGAATCTGCACAGGCAAGGCCAGAACAGCAGTGAATGACAAGGCCAGCGGGCAGGGCAAAGTGCAGAGTATGTCCATGAGAATCTGCACAGGCAAGGCCAGAACAGCAGTGAATGACAAGGCCAGCGGGCAGGGCAAAGTGCAGAGTCAGTACATGAGAAGCTGCACAGGCAAGGCCAGAACAGCAGTGAACAACAAGGCCAGTGGGCAGGGCAAAGTGCAGAGCATGTCCATGAGAAGATGCACAGGCAGTGGCAAAACAGCAGTGAACAATGAGGCCAGTCGCCAGTGCTAAGTGCAGAGTATGTCCATGAGAAGCTGCACAGGCAGTGGCAAAACATCAGTGAACAACAAGGCCAGTGACCAGGGCTAAGTGCAGAGTATGTCCATGAGAATCTGCACAGGCAAGGTCAGAACAGCAGTGAACAACAAGGCCAGTAGGCAGGGCAAAATGCAGAGTATGTCTCTGAGAATCTACACAGGCAAGGCCAGAACAGCAGTGAGCAACAAGGCCAGTGGCCAGGGCTAAGTGCAGAGTACGTCCATGAGAAGCTGTACAGGCAGTGGCAAACAGCAGTGAACAACAAGGCCAGTGGCCAGAGCTAAGTGCAGAGTATGTCCATGAGAATCTGCACAGGCAAGGCCAGAACAGCAGTGAATGACAAGGCCAGTGGCAGAAAAGAAGTGCAGGGTATGTCCAGGAGAGGCTGCACAGGGAATGTGTGCGACTGTACCCTTCCATGGTCAGCAACACAGTCGGGGGTCACAATGTGCAGTACAGGCCCACCTGTGTGAGAGACAGGTGTGTGAGGGTGATTACCACTCAAACTTGTCTGTCAGGTGGACTGGGAGCTGGCTGTGTCCCGGGGACTGTTGGGGCACTTGACTGGGGAAAGAGAGGCCCAGCTGAGGTAGAGCTATCAGTGGCTTGGCAAGCAGGAGGGCTGCTTGGACCAGGTGGTGTATTAGCACGTGGAAGTTGAGTCATGCTGACGTGAGACACAGTGTGGCTGGGAGGTTGTGGAGGGGTGCCTTTCCACTTCTTGGGGATTCGAAATGGCTTCCCTGGGATCAATTAGAGGTGGTGTGGCCACAACTGGCACACTCACTAGCAAAGCTGCATCAGGTGCAGACGCTGGCCCCCTCCCTCTGGTGATGTGCTGGACCCAGCTGTATGCTTTGCCTGGTTTCGTCTCTGCCCCCTTCCCCTGTTTACTAGGTGTCACCCTTACAGTGCCCTCCTTCCCCTGCTTCACTGGGCTTGGAATGGGAGTCCAGGTGGTGGGTGATTCTGCCTTGGAGCCCTTCCTAGGTGTACCCTTGGCATGCACCACCTCCTTGGTGGGCACCAAAACTGTATGCTTCTCTTTGCGGGATGCTTTAGGGACAGGAGAGTTTTTGGCTGGGGATGCCTCTGAGGCATGTGTGCCTGAGGTCTGCTGCTTGCTTTTTGTTCCCTGGTGTCGCCAGACGGGCTTTTCCCTCTGCACTCTGGGCAGGCTTTGGTCTTCTGTGGGGATAGTGTCTGCGGCCGGGACCGCTTGGGTTGCTGCTGCTGTGTGCTTTGTGTGCCGTATCGTGACTTTGATGTATGTGGACCATGGTCATTATCATCAGACATGGCCACTGCCAGGGGGGTGGACAAAGGGACCGGAGCTGGACTGTGAGTATGTGCCTGTTGAAGAGCAGACGTCACTGTGGAGGACAAAGCCTGGACAGTCCGGTGCAGCCCATCCACGTCTGAATGTATGCTCTCCATGAAAGCAACTACCTGGGCCAATTTTTTTTGTCATGGTCAATGAAGGCATTGAGGAGAGCTGTCTGGCCTACACACATCTGGTGCAAAAGGTCCACAGACTCAGCACTGATGGCAGCAGGGGGGACAGGGGCAGGGGTGCCAAGAGTGAAGGACACTCTTCCCCTCGTACTGAGGCGGACACAGGCAGCACCAGAGGAAGTGGCTGGGAGGGTGGGCACTGGCCTATGTGCGGTGGAAGATGATGCAGAGTCCCCATTCTCTGTGCCCGCCAACATGGATGCATCCACGCTGGCATCAGATGATGTGGTACTTTGCGTCTCAGGCTGGGATTCGTCGAGCAGGCTCCTTTCCCCCTCTGCTCTGAGGCGCTGCTGACATCTGTGCCACTGGGCTCCCGTGCAGCTGTTGTGCTAGTTTCAGCCCCACTGGTGTCCGTATCCTGTCCCTCCGTGACCACAGGAGATGCTGCATGAGAGAGAGAGATGTAGGGTCAGGCCAGTGGCAGCAACAGAACAAACATATGCAAGCAATGCCTTACAAAAGATAACCAAATCTACATGTTGCACAATACCCTGTGCAATCACATCGTGCCAACACACTATATAGACTCAAACAGTGCGTGGAAACCATAAATTCAGGCATGAGTGAGCCATGTGATGACCATACAGCACAACAACCTGCTTGTGGCTTGTTAGACCTGGCACCTTGGCGTGGGTCTCCCTTCCACTTTTTGTTGCTGTGCCTCATATGTTTTTGCTGGTGTTAGCTGCTCAGAGCACTGTGCCACTGCCAACCAGTGCCACAGTGCAAGTGCTCCCTGTGTAAATTGCTATATTGATTAGATTCCATGATTGGCTTACTGTCAGACCCTGGTACAGTACACCAGGAGTGCCCAGGGCTTGTAACTCCAAATGCTGCTAGTGGGCTTTCAGCACTGGTTGTGCCACCCACAGAAGCTGCCTTGTAAAATGTGTCTAAGGTCTGCCATTGCCAGCGTGCAGTCTGGTACTGTCATGCTGACTGGGCAAGTGCACCCACTTGCCAGTCCCTAAACCTTCCCTTACCTTCATGTTAGTCACCCCTATGGTAGGCCCAAGGGCAGGGTACATTGTAAGTATAAGGTAGGACAAGCCTGATGTGTGTGGCCTGTCCTAATAGTGAATTACAGCCATTTTCGTTTTTCACTATTGCAAGGCTACCTGTTCTCCATAAGCCAGAATGGGCTGTTAGAATTATCACATTCTATAATCCTAACAGACTCAGGGAACATGGTAGAAATTCGAGTTTAGTATGCCTGAACTCAGAATAAGAAAATACATCTTTTAGTAAAGTTTATTTTAATATTCTGTGTTTGCAAATACCACTTTTAGAAAGTAGGTATTTGCTTGCCTAACCATTTCAGCCCGCCTCTGCTAGGATGTGTATCTGCTGTCTGGGTTCTGAGAGTGACAGGGCTGGGAAATTCAAGAGGGCAGGGCTAGGTGGCCTGGTGGTGAATAGAGAGATTTACATCCAGATGGGTGGGAGGAGTGCACCTGTGCTCTGAATAGGACTGTGCCTTTCCACCACAATGCTGGCTCCACCTCCTGTGGAGTGTCTGATGTCTCTAGCCTGCTCCCTAAATGAAAAGTCAGAGTCCTGTCAACAAAGTGTTCAGGAACTAGTTTTGGCTGGGCACAGGCCCCTCTACCCCAGAGGAACAAAGGATTTAGGGGTATAAGTATTGGGACCCTGCTCCCAAGAGATTAGATCCTGTTTTGACAAGAAGAAACCTCTGCCCGACGAGAAGGAACTGGGAAAGCTGAAGGAGGAATACTGTGCCTGACCTGGGGGATTGGCCTGCAGTGGTTGCCTTGCTGCTAAAGGAGAGGAGAGAGACTAAAAAGACTTTATTTTCAACTTGTGCCAAAAGATCTCCAAGGGCTTGTGAGTGAGCTTGCCCCCTGAACGAAGTCTCAGGACCAGTGGACTTCACCCGCCTTGAGGAGAGCTGCTGGAAACGCTGTTTTTCCCATAGCGCCGAGGCAGGGAGATGTGTGCGCCTCGTAGGTACTCTGTGAAGCCCCGTGCCGAGTCGTCCGCCTCAAACAACGTGACTCTGCGCCCAACGACCCGTAGCCACGAAGTCAACGAGCCAAAGCTCGCACCGTGACAGGGGGACCACGCATCGCACATCGCTTCACCCCCTTCGAGCCGCACTGATCAACGCACACCCTGCCGCTGATGTCAAAGCTGCAATCGTGCCTAGAGGTTGGGTACGCGTCGCACATCCGCGTCATACTGCCTGCCTCGCACCACGCCTAAAGACTGGAAGGTGCCGGCTCCAAGGTACGGCTCGTACGCCGCAACGTAAATAGATCGCACCACACCAAGCACCGTCACCTCAAGCAACGCGACTCTGCGCCCAACGACTCATAACCATGAAGTCAACGAACCGTAGCTCGCACCGTGACAGGAGGACATCGCGCTTACAACGCTTTCTTTTTCATCGCCCTGTCCGTGCCGGACACACCAAGCTAAGGTACTGTGTAAAACTCGCACTGCATTTTTGTACGCATCGGACCGGAGCGTCCGCTGCCCTTGTTAGACTCTTTTGGGCATTTTCATCACCGTGAGAGCCGATCCAAGGAGTACGAATCGCACAGAACTTTAAGAATACGCTTTTAACAAGAACTCTTTATTGCTAACAGTATTGTGGATACTTTTTGTTGTTATTTGGTCTTGTGCTAAGCCTTTATATAAAAGCTAACTATTTTTGATAAAACCTTGTGTGGTGTCCATTTGTAGTGTTGTCACTGGTTACTGTATGTAGTCACAAATGCTTAACTTATATCGCCTCTGAACTAGCCTTGACTGCTCGCGCCACGCCGCCTAGGGATTGAGCAGGGGTTATTTTAAGAGGGTAATTCCCTTGCCCTGACTAGAGGAGAGGGTCCCTGCTTGTCACAAGTACCTACCTGTGCCAACCAGAGACCCCCAATAATAACATCGGAAGACAAGCGGGAAGGATTTCGAATTTGCATTTGTGACTCATGTACAGTGATTGGTGAACACTACTTAGTGAGTGCAGACCATAACGCAACAATGTACTTTTTTGATTCTTGTTTGTTTGAGATTTCCATTTTTGAAAATCATGCCTGTTTCACTCAGAGTAGAAAGGGCAGCATCTGTAGTCTCTGAAAGCGAAGAAGTAGAATGGGAAGAGGAGAGACTAGAGAGCTACACTAAGGCCCAGCTGAAGGGCTTCTGCAAAAAGTTCAAAATTCCCCATGTTGGATGCAAGATCAAGTCAGACTACCAAAAGGCGCTGAGGGCCTGGATTGAGTCAAGGAGAGACCCTGAAGATTTAGTGGAAACTGAGCAGACAGAGGGCAACAATGGCTTTGGCAGAGGTCTGTGGCCAGAAGAGTTGGCATACAGGAAGGAAACCAGACTACATGAAATGGAGATGGCAAAACTTAAATTAAATGGGCAACTGGAGCTGGAAAGCAAAAAGCTTGCTCTGGAAGAGAGAAGACTCCAAATGGAGCATGAGATGGCTTTGAGGGAATTGGAACTAAAGGCTAAGAGCCTAGAGAGCACTCACTTTGGAAGCAGCACACCACCTGTACAGGTAGAATCAAAAGTGTACATACCAAAGGAAGTGGTTAAAGATTTTTTTAAGAATGATGACATAGGGCAGTGGTTCAAGGCCTACGAGGTAGCCATGTCCTCCCACCGGGTCCCCCGAGAAAGATTGGGGAGCGGGGTTGTGGGGGCGGTTCCTGAGTGAGGGGCGGGAAACACTGCTGGATTTGCCCTCAGATGTTCATAATTCTTATCCACACATGAAGGATGCTTTGATGGCCAGATATGGGTTAACTCCTGAGTTGTATAGACAAAGGTTCAGGGGTTGCACAAAGATTCCTAACAGTACGTATGTTGAGTATGTAACTTTTTTCTGCAGAGCATTGGATGGCTGGGTGAAGGGTAGCAAAGTTGATGATTTTCAAGGGCTTCTTGATTTAGTTGCATGGGAGCACTTGTCCAGTAACTGTTTTCCTGAGCTACGCCAGCACCTAATTGATAGTAAGCTGACTACCCCTAGGAAGCTTGCTGAGGAGGCGGACCACTGGGTCAGTACCAGGGTCCACAAGGGTCACATGGGAGACTCCGCCAAGGGTGGGCAGGGTCCCTAGCAGAAGAGTGGGGGGGACAAGGGTAAACAGAGGGAGTTCCAAAGAAGGTCCCAAAGTAATCCCCAAGGGAAATGTTCTCAGCCTCCCCCACCCCAGAAAGCATCCGGGGCCCGACAGGTCCCCCTGTTCAAAGGGGGCCCCCAATGTCAGGAGCTGACTCTAAGCGCCTACTAGATTCTCGCAGGAGACTGAAACGACATCTCCCAGAATCCCTGTTTGGCATGGGAGGAGCCAAGGTATATTACCCAGCAGGCTCAAAGATGGAGTGCGCGTAATTCTGTTGTAGCAGCTAGAGGCTGCTCGTCCTGTATCCTGTGTTCCCAGTGTTCAGCATTCTGTTCATGGATCCTTCCATTCTTTTGCTGTTCTTTTCCTGTGTTGGTTCCTAGCACTGGTTCGTGCTTTGTGGTTTGGAAGTGATCGTGCTTCAAGCTGAAGCTCGCTGTGTTAGAGCTGCAAGTCCATTCTATTCTTTGCCACGCTGAAGGAAGCGCCGGCGAAGACATTTCCATTGACATCGTTTTGGAAGTATGAGTCCAGCGCTGGCTGAGCGCGACTCGTTTTCTCTTCATTTTCCTTACCGGGCTGAGGGAAGCGCCGGCAAAAGGAAATCATTACCTCCAACACGCTAAAGGAAGCGCTGTTGTCGAGGTACCTTTGTTGCTGTTTGTGTTTTGTTTACCAGCGCTGTGGAAGCGCGATTTAAAGTACAAAGCTGTTACCTCGCCGCGCTGAGGAAAGTGCAGGCTGAGAGAACCCTTCTTTGCAGCTTAAGGAATTTGGTTCTTTGGAGAAAGTAAGGGGATACCTTATTTTACTGTGAGAGACTTCGAGACTTATTGTTCCATTGGTCTGGGGAATACCTGCTTTCTTTGGAGTGATTTAACTTCCTAGGCAAGCTGGTCCATGGTATCTTCCTTTACTTCTTGCTCTCTTCACCACTTACCTGGGACTTATATATATATATATTCTTTGGTATGTATGATTTGGTTTTATTTAATGAAGTAGTGGAATGCTCGAGGAATGGAATGAATGACTAATGTTGTGCCTTTTTGTTGTAGATTTACCCTGAAGTCCAGGAGAGAAGTATCTCCAGTAGGATTGATGACGCCGTTGTCGGAATACAGATATTGGCTCGACTTAAGCCCAGGTATTTGATTAGACCTAGCGAGATACTATGAGAGTAGTCAGTATTGTAAGCTTTACTAATCAGACCCCCCAGGATATAGCGGCATGGATTCGCAAATTTAGCGGCACAAATATGAAAATTTAGCGGCACAAATATGGAAATTTAGCGGCATTTTTGCGGCACTTTATATTACTCATAATCATTCAGTTTCAGCCTTAAATCAATGGAAACTGTTTTAGCAGAGTATTCCACTTTGAATAGGCCCCCTGGAATATGGAATAGAGGAAGCAGCCCACAGGTGAAGGCTGTTATTCCTTGAAATTGCAATTCTCCATTTGCTTTAGTACTAGTACTTCAATGAAAGGAAAGAGGGGCTCCAAAGATGGCTGCTCAGTGTTGTCGACCTTGTGGTAAATCAAAAGTGGGAAGCAGCGCCTCGGGCTGATTCTGGTGTAATGTCGGTCAATCCGTCTACTCAGTGTCAGAAAGAATAATTGGGACGACCTCGTCAGGTGGTGAAGTTGAAGTGCCCGGGCCGGCATGGGTCATGGGGCTGGAAGTGGGGTCGGAACCGAAGCCATAGGCAAGACAGACTCAGATGGTCCAGCTGGCATCATAGGTGAACTCAAGTGGAAGGCATCTCTGCTCCTTGGGGCCCGAAGGCACACCATAGGGAATAGGTAGGAATGCAAAGATTCAGATCATGCCTACGTGGATCTCCTTGATCTGAGGCAGCATTGCAGTAAGTAAATTAGTTGGTTTTCGCAAGCAGCAGAGCGCCGCTCAAGCCCCTTGTGCTGGCCGTCTAACGATCCATCCATGGTCTAGCCCCTTCTTACCTGGTTGATACTCTTTCACATTATCTTGCTGTGGCACATTCCAGCCTCGTGACACACTCCACTGGAGTGCCCCCTTCGATCTCAGATTTGTAGCCTCCACATCTGCTTTTCAAACTTCCCTGCAGCACTGAACTAACATTCCTAACTCATTAGAAGTTTTCTTGCCTCTCCTTCACTGCCCTCCCACTCCAAAGACATCATAACAGTCTGCGGTGCGGTCGCCATGTGCCATGCTGCTCCTGGCGTCATCATTCAAGTTCTGACATATGTACCAAGGAAGCTGAGAGGCATTCGAAAGGGGATTCGGACACTCTCGCTGAGCACAGCAAGAATCACCACGGCTCTATATTCTTCACTGCTTCTAACCGAGCAGGTAGCCAGTATGTGTTTTACCATTTGATGCACGTGAGCGCAGGTAATGTCAGAGTGATCCAGGGGCTCGTCTGTTTGTGGTGGAGCAGGCCTACGAATATGGAGGGGGGGGCTAATGCACCCCACTTCTATCAGTCTGTTAATTTAACAGACTGATAGAAGTGTTAAAAGCTTTATTCACGCACAGGGAGGGAAACTGTTTGACCGGGATGTGCAATTACTTCATCTCGCCTTGAAACGCTTTGAAACGCCGGAAATTGCCTTTTTTGTGCTAGCGGGCAGCTGATAAGGGCGATTAGCAGGGAGAACATTTGCTGCCTTCCTGAGATCCGTTAGGCCAGACCCCCCAGGATATAGCGGCTTTTGTAAAAATGCCGCGCGATTTTTACAAAAGTGCCGATTTCGCGGGCACTTTAGTAAAAATCGCGGCATTTTTACCAAAGTGCAGATTTCGCGGCAAATCGCGAAATCGCGAAATCGCGATATCCTGGAGGGTCTGACTAATAGATGCCTTTTTGTTGCAGGGCTCCCTCTCCCCGCTGTTCCCTTCCTAATACCTTCCCTCGCCTGATTACCTTACTACTCTGTGTTGAGTTCCAGAGTTGGGGACATCAGGAGGTGGACTCCTTTGTGCATCATTCGGAATCCAAGGAGAGGACGTGCATCTTACAAAATTACGCGCCCAAGATAATTTTCTCCTTCCTTTCCTGTGGTGTACTAACATGGCGCCCCTAGACGATGTTTTACAGGCCTTAGTCCTAGTACAGCAAGAATTAGATGCTTCTAAGGCAGAGACGGCGGCTCTTAGGGAAAGAGTAGACCGACAAGCGAGGAATCCATTTGATGCTTCTCAGGGGGCCTCGCAGATCCAAGTGCATGTGCCTCCACCCATTCCTTTGGCTAGCCCGGAAAGGTTTTCTGGGGATCCTTTAAAAATCCAAACATTCTTAACACAAATAATGTTACATTTCTCATGTAAGCCGGCGTCTTTTCCATCTAATCATTCCAGAGTTGCCTTTGCCATTTCGTATATGACGGGTGATGCGGCCAATTGGGCGGTACCTCTGGTCAAATACGATGACTCGCTTCTTTCAGATTGGGATTCGTTCCGTAAAGAATTTGAAAGAGTGTTTGACAGACGAGCCACTACCTTTTCAGCCGATCGAGAGTTGTTAGAACTTAGACAAGGAAAGCAGAAATTAGTTACATATCTGACTAAATTCAATCGTTTGATAGACGAGAAAGCTTGGCCTGAGGAGAAGAGGATGTCATTTTACTATCAAGGGTTGAGAGACAACATGAAAGATGTCATTGCCCAGATCGATCCGCAACCTACGTCGTTCACTGATTTAATGAACCTCACGTTGCGTCTTGATCATCGATTAGCAGAAAGAGAGGGAGAAAGAGTGTATGCTCATACGGAGAAGACCGAGAGAGGATAAGAACCCCTCTGTCTTCTTCAGAGTCGCATTCCAAACCCATGGAGGTGGGGGCTGTTCGAGTCCCGTTATCTCGAACGGAAAGGGAAAACCGTAGGATGTTGGGTCTCTGCATGTATTGCGGTAAGAAAGGACATTACGTGAGGGACTGCACAGTTAAACCTAAAAAAGCAGGAGGGTTTTTTGCCCATAAGAAGATGGCCGTCACCACTACTCCTGATGCTCTTGTCACTATGAGGGAGCCAGGTAGCGAGATACATCAAACCAGCACTCAAGGTTTACAATTACCATCGTTGGCAGGGACAGAAGTTGTTACATCCATGGCTCATATCGTCATACCCATGTATCTTACGGATAAATTGAGAACACATCTAACAGCTGTTATGTTGGATTCAGGAGCCACGGGGAACTTTATAGACTGTGATTTAGTTCAGAGATTGGCACTTCAGAGAGTTCCTAGGAATACTCCCGAAAGAGTACTAGCTGTGCATGGGAAACCATTAAAGTCAGGCCCCATTACTGAGGTAACCGAAGAACTGGAGTTGGCATGGAGGGGGAAAGCCATGAACCATGTAGAAAGGATCTCCTTGAACATAATCGAAGCACCTCAATACGAGATCATATTGGGCATGCCTTGGTTATGGACTCATAATCCCACGATTGACTGGTCAACAAAGACTGTGGAATATCATTCAGAGCATTGTAAGGAGAATTGTATTCAGTATCACAGTTCTCATGTAGTGGCCCTCACTCAGTCATATAATATAGCAACAGCCGTTGAAAAAGAGACTAAACTCCCATCGGAGTACGCTGATTTGGAAGAAGTATTCAGTGAGAGCAAGGCAGAGAAGCTTCCTCCGCATCGTGACTATGATTGTCAGATAGATTTGATACCCGGGGCAAGTTTACCTTCTTGTCGGGTCTATGCTTTATCCGGACCAGAGACAAAACACCTCAGAGAATATCTAGACCATAACGTGGACATAGGATTTATAAATCCATCTCGTTCGCCCGCGGCGTCGCTTTTATTTTTTATAAAGAAAGCCAACGGTGATCTGAGAACGTGCATAGACTTCAGAGTCCTGAACAAAAATACTGTTCGCAACAGATACCCTCTTCCGCTCATCTCAGTCTTGTTGGATCAGGTGAGGGAGGCTGTCATCTACACTCGACTTGATCTAAGAGGGGCCTATCACCTGGTTAGGATCCGAGAGGGAGATGAGTGGAAGACAGCTTTTAAAACACGCTACGGATTGTTTGAGTATCTTGTGATGCCGTTTGGGCTCTGTAATGCCCCTGCGGCGTTTCAATTCTTTATCAATGACGTCCTGAAAGAATATGTGGACAACTTTGTAGTTGTCTATATAGACGACATCCTTATTTATTCCACCAAAGAGGAACAACACGTTAGGCATGTATCTTTGGTCTTACAACGGTTGTTGGAACATGGGGCCCGATTCACAGAATGAACTTAAGACTAAATCCTAAACTTACTACTATTTGGTATTCACAGAATGCACTTACTACTTTCGGTATTCACAGAGTGAACTTACTACTTTCGGGATTCACAGAATGAACTTACTACTTTCGGTATTCACAGAATAGATTTAAGACTACTAACTTTACGTCCGCACTCGGGCCGGAAATTCCGGCCCGTAGGCAGAGCTTCCGGCTTAGGGGCGGAGCTTGCGGCCCGGAGGCGGAGCTTGCAGCTTGGAGGCAGAGCTTCCGGCTCGGAAGTGGGGATTTAGCCATGGCTGAAATCTCCACCTCTGGCACGCAAGCTCCGCCTCCGGGCTGCAAGCTCCGCCCCCAAGCCGGAAGCTCCGCCTCCGGGCCAAGATGCATCGCGGAACACGAACTACACTTACCACAGTCCTTAGGGGCGATCCCGCTGGTGTGTGAGTAGTGTGCGACCCCACCCCCATTGTACTAATGATAGATGGTTTGTCAGACCAGGAATGAGGCGGCGGCAGCTGCTCCAGAGGAAGGGCAGTTGGTGTGACATCTTGGTAGTACATCTTGCAGGCAATGATCTATGCCTCTGTGCAGGAGTCAGGAGACAGCTGCTGCTTGACATGAAAAGGGACTTTAGAGCAGTTTCCAGAGCATGGATATCAAATCTAATTTCTAGATTTAAGTGGAGGGGAGTGAATGTGCACAGCGCAGTAAAAAAATCACTAGCGCAAAGCATGGGTGGAACTGCATAGGAATGGGCTAATAACGTTGAGGAGCCGGGCATTCTACGCAGACCATAGGGTTCACTTGTCTAGTGTGTGGACACACCTGTTCACACTAAAATGCACAGGGGCTCTTGGGTTGGCAGGATCTTCTTAAGCAAGAGGCCTGCAATGGTTGTTAGTGCTGAGAAAAAAAGAGGAGGGCGAAAAAAGCCATGAAAGACCCACAAGGCGAATGTCAAGGTCAAAAGAACGATTGAGTGGTGTGGTCTTCCCTTACCGCGTGCCTTGGGATACCTGCCCATGTGGTTAAAGTATCTATGTGATAGTTGCCTAAATGTTAGGCCAATGGAGTTCTTGTTGTGAAAATATTTTTGCTGGTGTCGTTTTGGGAATAATTTTGTGTATTTTCGATATTGTTTATGTATAATTGTCACATTATGTTAATAGTCTAATAACCTGACCATCGCAGTTTTCTAGTGGATGTGAGTTGTAATGTATCTCAGACTTGAAATGAATGTTTACTTTTAGTAAATGCTATGTAAAAAATGTAAATGACATACACGGAACACATGAACCTAGCGGTCTTTGTTTCTTCTCCGCATAAAATAAATAGCGGTGACACATACAAACCAGGTACTCTCTTTTGTTACACATTATTGGGATACCAAAGGCACAGTGGGAACCGGATTAAGGACAGTTGCAAAGGTAGCAAGTTAAACTTAAACACTGCAAATGTTGACTCCCTCGGCATTGACAAAAATATATTAATTATGGTGCAAACAGGAGTCTTAGACTATTCATTATTATTGCGAATAAAATGTGTTGTGATTTGCACTGGGCATGACTGATGACCCACCTGCGAGTACAGAAATTAAAAATAATAATAAACTGCAGCCTTCTAACTCCAGTGAGAATATCTGCCACATTATTCTGGGTATACCTCAAGAAAGGACTAGGTAGCTCAAGTGCCTGGGTTAGAGTGAAGGCCCAGCCAGCAAAAAAGGCTTAGTGGGGCTCCAGCTCCACCAGCAATGGGCAAGAGCCAGGCTTTCCCCATTTTAGGTTTTGCCTGCACATCGCTTGCAAAGTCTCTTATAATAATAATAAAAAATCTTTAAAAGGGCTTACAGCCCACCCAATACTTACCTTTACTTACCATTGGTTGAATCCAATGTCAGTCTAATTTACATGCTTCTGCTTGGTCAGCATGTCATGTGCACCTCTTCCTGCTCTGCTTTGTCTGTTCATGCCAAGGAGTTTGGCCCAAGTATAGCTTCCAGTCACTCGACAGTGGCCAGTGTCCTTCCACTGGCTACGCACTCTGAAGGTACTTTAAAAAAATGTTTATGGAGCACTCCATACAAGTGCATCTGCAGGCTGTCTTCTCTCCTCCCTGGCATGTTAACTCACCACCACCCCGCCTGCCACCATTGTTTTTAATCAAAATCCCCCCCCCCCGCTTTTAACCCTATATATCCTACTGCCTACAGCTTTATCCACCCCCCCCCCCCCGCTTCAGCCGCCTTTTGCGCCCTCACTCATGTCCCTCAATATATATTTTTTTGCTATTATGTACCGGAGGATTAAGTGATTTGCCCAGGATCACAGACACTCAAACCCGCTTCCCCAGTTCCAAAGAGAAGGCACGAATGAGAATCACCCGAAAATGAAAGGGGTCAATTTTACTTTTAATAACTTGTCCATGTGTTTTATGTCTAGTCCCGTCCCACATGCTCAATGTTCATCACACCTGCAACCAGTATATTCCACTGATTATTCATGCTTACTTGTCGCTCAGGCCTGAAATAAAGCTTCCACCTTTAGACTGGTACAACAAGCTTGTGTGAGGATCAAGGGCCATATGTATCAAGCACAAATGCGTTCGCAAACGCCGAAATTCGCAGAATTTTGGCGTTTGCGAACGCATTTTTGCTAAATGGTATGTATGAAACAAATCTGCGTGCAAAATAAGGAATTGCAAAATTTGCGATTCCTTATTTTGCGATTGCATTTAAGGAATTGCAAATTTTGCGATTCCTTAAATGCAATGTAAGAAGCATAAAAACATTGCAAATTGGCCTTAAGGAATCGCAAATTACCACCAACTTCAAGTTGGTGGTAATTTGCGATTTCCTTGAAAAATTCACTTTTTTGCATTTTTCAAAGTGCAATGTGAAGCACATACATGCCCTTAGGGCATGTACGTGCGCCACATGTGCACCCATGCTTATTTCAGGGGTGCAACAGGGTGCACCCTTGAAATTGCATTCTCAATTTGCGATTCGCTAATTGTTAATCTCAAATTGAGAATGTCTTCCCATTCATTCCTATGGGCCTGTAGGCCCATAGGAATGAATGGGGAGGTATCCCTTAATTGCGAATCGCAATTTGCGATTCGCAATTAAGGAATATGTAGGATTTGCAAAATTTATTGCAAATCCTACATACATAGCATTTTGCGATTCTCAGATAGCGATTTGCAAAAAATCGCAATTTGTGAGTCGCAAAATTAGTTTTTGATACATATGGCCCCATGTCATATATCCAGGATTACAGGATGCTGACCCGATGCTGAGATTTGAACCAGCTCCCCCAGTTCCAAGGAGGGGGCACAAACGAGAACTACCCGAAAATCAAAGGGCTCAGCTTTCTTTTAATAACTTTTGTTGGACTTGGCCCTTCTGGCAGGTTCACCCCTAAACTTTTTGCTTTGTGAATGTGAATTGGAGGTAGTGATTTTTTATTTCTGCACACTTTCACTGTGTCCCAGTGGAAAGTGCGTGCGCACTCTGAGTGCGTGGAGTAAGGTTGGCCTGCCCTCCCATAGGAATGCAAGGGGAATGTATGTGTCCCTGGTAGTTCCTGATGCGTGGGGTGTACAGGCTCGAGTCTGGTATGTGCGAACTCGTGAGAGTGAATGCTGCGAAATGATGTATGCGGCATGAATGTGTCTAGTGTGGAAGTGCCACTTCTAGACATGGCTGTACGTGTGCTGTGAGGGTGCTGGCGTGTGATTGGCTGGAGCTGGCTGGGATGCCAGGCTCCATGAGTCATGATGGGTCTGCCCGGTGGTGAGTGTGGAGATTAGCATGCTGATGGCTGGGGAGGAGTGCACCTGTGTCTTGAATGGGGCTGGGCTTTCCCCCACACAATGCTGGCTCCGCCCCCTGTGGTGCGTCTAACGACCCTAGCCTCCCTAGTGAATGAAAGGGGTGGTTGAGCCATCAAGGGTGCTCCAAAACCAGCTGCAACTGGTTTCTCCTCCACCCTGCACCTACAGACAAAGGATTTACAGTATAAGAAGGGGCTGTGTCCCCTTACAATTAGTTCTTTCCTGATCCTACTTGAGGGGGGCTGCTGCTGCTGCTGCTGCTGGGGCCAGGAGGAACCGCCACTTGGACTGCCTCCCTGCCTGGAGGGCCAGTGAGCTGGCCCCTGGCCCAGCCTTGCCCCCCCCCTGCCTTGCTGCATTCCAAGGACTTTCTCTGGACTTGTGCTGTCCTCTAGCGCTGGGAAGCGCTGGAATTGCCTCCTAGCGCTTGGAAGCACTTTATTTTCTGGTTATAGCGGTGGGAGCGCTTTATTTTACCCCTAGCGCTCGAGGGCGCTTCACTTGTTCCTCGCCGGTGCCCACCCGGCATTTGGCCCGTTTTTGCCCATTTCGTGCCCCTGGCAGGTGCCCACCCAGCCAGGGACCTGGTGCCGTTCTCAGGGGCCCGAGCGAGTGCCAATTTTGCGGGATAGTTAAATTCATCTGGGAGCCTACCCCAGGTTTCATCCGTGAGCCGCTTTCTCCCTCTGGACCGCCGCGCTGCCTGCGACGACCCGGAAGTGACCCTGCCAAGGCCCCCAGCAACCCGGAAGTACAGCAGGCCAGGCAGGAAGCGGACGGGAGGCCACTCCGCGCTCCTGCCCGGCAAAGAAGAAGCCCGGGTGCAGAGTAGCAGGCGGGGCTCTGGAGGAGAGACCGCCGCCCTCCGCGAAGCAGAGGAATCCGGAGGAGCCGGCACCGGAGAGGAGAACCAAGCTCCGGCCAAAGAAAGAGACTGCCAGCGCCCCCGCCGCCTCCCGAAGGCAGTCCGGTGAGTGGAGCTGCCCGGGAGGAGGGGGGTTGGTGCGAGGCCAAGGCTCCTGGGGGAAGTTGGAGGCTCAAGGCGGTATTTTGTGCAGAGCCCCGAGAGGCTCAAGGGGCACTTGCAGCATCTCGAGTCCCCCAGAGGGAGGGACTCTCGACAAAGGCGCCCCATGTGTTCGCGGGTCCCCCGTGAGGGACCCCACCGCCCCAGAGAGGCGGCACCTGTTATTGAAAGCCGGAGAGGCTCGTGGGGGCACATTTATCTCTGGGAGCCCCGAAGGGCCCAAGAAGGCGCCAATTGTATTGAGAGCCCAGAGAGGCTCACAGCGCCACATTGGTTCAGAGCCACGGAGGCTCAGGGCAGCATTTTGTTTATTAGGAGCCCAGAGAGGCTCACAGCCCATATTTAGTTACGAGCCCTGAGAGGCTTAGGAGGGCCATTCTGTTTGGTTAGAGACACGAGGCTCTTGGGGGACACAAGTGCTTTGCAGAGCCTGAGAGGCTCCAATGTTGTCCCCACCATCATTGCTTTACAGCTGCCCAGCACTTCGTGGGCAGCTGCCACGTTTAGGCCCCTGACACTGGGACACAGGGCGTCCTAGCCCCAACAAGGCCAGTTGGCCTAGAGACAGTCACAGGTGGTGACTAATGTGATTTTGCGCAATTGGTCTTGTTTTACACCTCTGAATGTATGTTATGCATCATGTGTTATGTGCTTATACCCCTACAGGTATTGTGATACTTAGGTGGTTTTTCTCCTAGTGCAGGTGGTGCTAGTGAGGTCCTGGTTATCAATAGTTACTGGTTGTGTGCTACAGTGATTTTACATTCTATGTGCTATGTTCTAAAAGTGTTACTTCTAAAAGTGCTGATTCCTGACAGTGGTCCAGGTGGCCCTGTCTTGTACATATCCCCTGTAAATTCTGCCCGTGCCTGTTGGCACATTGTAAAGTGTGTGTTTTTATCTAATGTGTTTTGGTGTAATACAAAGGCTATTTTTATATAACCTTGTGTGGAGTTTCCTTTGTGGTGGGCCTTGGGTGTTGTTGCTGGGGTGCGTGCGCAAATACTTAACTCACATCGCCTCCAAGTTTAGCCTTGCTGCTCGCACCACGTTACCTAGAGGGTGAGCAGGGGTTATCTTGGCGTGTAACTCCCTTGCCCTGACGTAGGAGTGGTGGTCTCTGACTGACTTTGGCGCAAGCCCTGGCCAGCCAGGGATCCCATTTCTAACAACTTTTCTATGTGCATGTTGTCTGTTTCCTGTCCCACATGCATAATGCTCACCTCACCTGCAAACACTCTATTCCAACCATTATTCATGTCTCCTTGT
Source organism: Lissotriton helveticus (assembly GCF_964261635.1). Taxonomy (NCBI): domain Eukaryota; kingdom Metazoa; phylum Chordata; class Amphibia; order Caudata; family Salamandridae; genus Lissotriton; species Lissotriton helveticus. Next base: position 347,191,838 of record NC_136071.1, on the reverse strand, counting down.
CGCTCAGGCCTGCATTAAAGCTTCCACTTTTAGATTAGTTCAACCAACTTTGCCGCATTCATATTTCAACTTTAAAGTACTTGCTATCTTTTACCTGCTCAATCCATGGTTTGTACTCGTGATGGGGCCGCAGACCATAAACGAATATAAATCCTATTTCCAAGCTCTACCCAACATTAGTCGTGCCAGTTCGGATATCTAAATGCTTACACAATGCTAGCAAAGCCATCAGCACGAGCAGACAGTGTGCATATTTTTATAGTATTTATGTAGCTTAGTCACTGCTCCCAAGCAGCAGCACAATGTTGTTTACAGACAACCACCCCGCAGCTTTTAACCCACCATGTCATACTCCCTGCACTGTGTTGTTTCTCCCCCCCCACTTGCTTCAGTCACCTCCCGCGCCCTCGCTCATGACCCCGAAAGCATTGGAGTGCTTTAGATGAGCACAATTTACATTATACATAGACACTCCTTTTTTTTAATTACACGGGGGGTGGGGGATGGGGATTAAGTGATTTTGCCTAGGAGCATAGGATGTTGACCTGACGCCGAGACATGAAACCGGTTCCCCGGTTCCAAGGTCGGCAGCTCTTCCTTTGACATACATTGCGTTAACCCATCACTCCCCGCCATTGTTTTTAAGAACCCCCCCTGCTGCTTTTAAAACAGCAGCTCGTCCTGCTCTCTGTTGATTTACCCACTCCTCATCTCCAAACAGAAACAAAACCATGCATAAGTAATAGAAAAGTGCTTAAGCGCATAATCCGAAAGTCAATATTCCCTGAATATTTCAAAACAATAGAAATACAAGCACTGATAAAGCCAATGGATCTTGCATAGGTGAAACCTATTGGCTTTGCCAATGCTTGTTTTTCCAGCTACCGGCACCCACCCCAGCAGTTGGAGGGGAGGGATTAAAAAAGGTTGTGGAAGGAGGAAAGCACCAAAAGCGCTCATTTACACGGTACCTGCGGTTTCTACAGTCCGCGCACCTGAGCAGGTTGCATGTTTGCACCATTATTTCTCCTTTCTCGTCACAGTTAGAAATGGGGCCGTATTTGGATGCAGGCTATCGGCTGAATACGCAGTAAGCCCACCACATCAGGACGATGCGTATGTGGCCAGCAATGGCCGCGGCTGACGATCGAGGAGCCGACCCTGAGAAACTACTACGCCTTCTGCACAGGGGTGACAGACTGTGCTAAAGAATTTCATTTTTTTGGTTTAATCTAAGGAATTTATCGAGTCCTCCAAGTGGGTGTTCGGCCTTACAACTGAAAGCTGAATAAAAAACGGCTGCACTGATTCGGAGTTTAATCAATCAATCAATCATACGTTTGTTAAGCGCTACTACTCACCTGTGAGGGTCTCAAGGCGCTGGGGAGGGGGGGGTTTCGCAGGTTCCAGTCCAGGAGTACTCACAAACTTTCTCTCGGGGGGCAAATTTACAGTGTGGTTTGTGTCCGAGGCCCGCACCGGTGGGGGCGGGCCTAGAGCAACAAAAAAAACTGTGACCATGAGGTTGAACAGGTCCCTGCAGCGGACGCCTTCGTCCACTGAGCCACCAGACCCGGCATACACACATCTCTCTCTCTCTCTCTCTCTCTCTCCCTCCTTCTCTCTCTCTCTCTCCCTCTCTCTCTCTCCCTCCCTCTCTCTCTCTCTCACTCCCTCCCTCTCTCTCTCTCTCACTCCCTCCCTCTCTCTCTCTCTCTCCCTCTCTCTCTCTCCCTCCCTCTCTCTCTCTCTCACTCCCTCCCTCTCTCTCTCTCGCTACCTCTCTCCCTCCATCTCTCCCTATTTCTCCCTCTGTCTCACTCAGACTGTCTCCCTCCCTATCTCTCTCTCTCTGTCTCCCTCTCGCTCTCTGTCTCCCTCTCTCTCTCTGTCTCCCTCTCTCTCTCTGTCTCTGTCTCCCTCTCTCGCATTCCCTCTCTCTCTCCCTCTCTGTCTTCCTCTCTCTCTCTGTCTCTGTCTCCCTCACTCCCTCTGTCGCCCTCCTCCCTCTGTCGCCCTCCTCCCTCTGTCGCCCTCCTCCCTCTGTTGCCCACCTCCCTCTGTTGCCCTCCTCCCTCTGTCGCCCTCCTCCCTCTGTCGCCCTTCCCCTCCCTCCTCCGTCCCTCTGTCTGTCACCCTCCTCCCTCCCTCTGTCTGTCACCCTCTTCCCTCCCATCTCCCTCCCTCTGTCTGTCACCCTCCTCCCTCTGTCTGTCTCCCTCCTCCCTCCCTCCTCCCTTTGTCTGTCACCCTCCTCCCTCTGTCTGTCACCCTCCTCCCTCCCTCCTCCCTCTGTCTGTCACCCTCCTCCCTCCCTCCTCCCTCCCTTTGTCTGTCACCCTCTATCTCCCTCCCTCTCCCTTTCTCTGTCTTCCTCCCTCTCCCTCTCTTTGTCTCCCTCTCCCTCTGTCTGTCTTCCTCTGTCTCCCTCCCTCTCCCTCTCTCTTTGTCTCCCTCTGTCTGTCTCCCTTTCTCTGTCTCCCTCTCTCTGCCTCCCTTTCCCTCCCTCCTTCGCTCTCCCTCTGTCTGTCCTCCTTTCCCTCCCTCCTTTCCTTCCCTCCCTTGCTCTCCCTCCCCTGCTCTCCCTTTTCCTCCCTCCTTTCCCTCCCTCCCTCGCTCTCCCTCTATCTGCCTCCCTTTCCCTCCCTCCATCGCTCTCCCTCTATCTGGCTCCCTTTCCCTCCCTCCCTTGCTCTCCCTCCCTTTACCTCCCTCACTCTCCCTCCCCCTCCCTTTCCCTCCGTCACTCTCCCTTTGTTTGCCTCCCTTTCCCGCTCTCCCTCCCTATCCGCCTCTTCCTCCCTCGCTCTCCCTCCCCGTCCCTTTCTCCATGTCAACCTCCCTCGCTTTCTCTGTCTGCCTCCCTTTCCCTCCCTCCTTTTCCTTCCTCCCTCCCTATCTCTCTGTCTGCCTCCCTTTCCCTCCCTCCCTTGCTCTCCCTCTGTGTGCCTCCCTTTCCCTCCCTCGCTCGCTCTCCCGGTCTGCCTCCCTTTCCCTCCCTCCCTCACTCTCCCTCTGTCTGCCTCCCTTTCCCTCCATCCCTCGCTCTCCCTCTGTTTGCCTCCCTTTCCCTCCCTCCCTTGCCTCGCTCTCCCTCCGTCTTCCTCACTTTCCCTCCCTCCCTCGCTTTCCCTCTGTCCGTGTCTGCCTCCCTTTTCCTCCCTCACTCGCTCTCCCTTTCCCTCCCTCGCTCGCTCTCCCTCCATCTCCCTCACTTTCCCTCCCTCCCTTGCTCTCCCTCTGTCTGCCTCCCTTTCTCTCCCTCGCTCTCCCTCTGTCTGCCTCCCTTTCCCTCCCTCCCTCGCTCTCGCTCTCCCTCACTTCCCTCCCTCACTCTCCATCCCCCTCCCTTTCCCTCCCTCCCTCGCTCTCCCTGTCTGCCTCCCTTTCCCTCTCTCCCTCGATCCCCCTCCCTTTCCCTCCCTTTCCCTCCCTCCCTGTCTCCCTCCCTCCACCTCCCTCCCTCACTCTCCCTTCCTCTGTCTGTGTCTGCCTCCCTTTCCCTCCCTCCCTCTCCCTCCGTCTCACTCACTTTCTCTCCCTCGCTCTCCCTCCCCCTCCCTTTCCCTCCTTTCCTCGCTCTCCCTCTGCCTGCCTCCCTTTCCCTCCCTCCCTTGCTCCCCCTCCCTTTTCCTCCCTCCCTATCTCCCTCCCTCCACCTCCCTCCCTCACTCTCCCTCCCTCTGTCTGTGTCTGCCTCCCTTTCCCTCCCTCCCTCTCCCTCCCTTTCCCTCCCTCCCTCTCCCTCCGTCTCCCTCATTTTCCCTCCCTCGCTCTCCCTCCCCATCCCTCCCTCGCTCTCCTTCTGCCTGCCTCCCTCCCTCGCTCCCCCTCCCTTTCCCTCCGTCCCTCCACCTCCCTCCCTCGCTCTCCCTCCCTCTGTCTGTATGCCTCCCTTTCCCTCCCTCCCTCCCTCTCCCTCCCTTTCACTCCCTCCCTCGCTCTCCCTCTGTCTCCCTCCCTCCCTCTGTCTCCCTTCCTCTGTCTCCCTCGGTCACCCTCTTCAACTCACCCTGCTTGTGTGTGCCGGGGCTGAGACAGCTTGCTGGCACACACACACACACAGCCCCACCCGAGCACTTCACGGGTCTTTAATAGACCCTTTGTATGTTAATGAGGCTTTTGTATTTCACCTCTTAGTGCCCCTGCAGCTGCACTCTGACTATGACTGGAATGCCCGGGCCCCCACAGAGCAGCAGAGTCTCTCAGAGTCTCGGCGCGCAGTGTTTGCTGACACTCTTTAATTTTTTTTAAACAAGGGTAAATTGTCTGCAAGGTCCCCGGGCCGCCAGGAAAGGTTTGCCGGGCCGCTGGCGGCCCGCAGGCCATACTATGAGTACCCCTGTTCCAGTCCATCAAGGAGGGGGTCTGTCAAAGAGCCAGGTTTTGAGGTTTCTTGTGAAGATGGTGAGAGATGTTGTCTGTCTGAGGTGGAGGGGGGGTCATTCCAGGCTCTGGCCACGAGGAAGGAGAAGGAGCGTCAGCCTGATCCGGTCTTTCTGGTGCGGGGAAACACACCGTAGGAGAGCTGGGCTGATCGTAGGGTACTTTGGGGGGTGTGGAATTTGAGTCAGCTGTTCAGGTAGGCTGGTCCGGTGGCGTGGAGTGTGGGTGAGCATCTTGAAGGTGACTCTAGCTTTGGTGGGGAGCCAGTGGAGTGTGTGCAGGTGTTGGAAGATGTGGCAGTGTCTTGGCAGGTTGAGGACTAGTCTTGCGGTGGCGTTCTGGCTGTTCTGTAGCTTGCGTATGAGGTTTTTGTTTATTCCAGCGTAGAGTGCGTTGCCATAGTCGAGTCTACTGGTGACCAGGGCATAAGTGACGGTCTTTCTGTGTTCGAGGGGGATCCATTTGAAGGTCTTGCTTAGGAGGCAGAGGGTGTGGAAGCAGGAGGACGAGACAGCGTTGATCTGGCGGTCCATGTTGAGTTCGGAGCCCAGGATGATTCCCAGGTTGCGTGGGTGGTCTGTGGGAGTGGGCAGGCTTCCGAGGGTGGGGGGCCACCAGGTGTCATTCCGGGCATTCAGGTGTGGGCCCATGATGAGTACTTCTGTTCTGGTGGTGTTTAGTTGAAGGCAGCTGTTTTTCATCCATTTTGCGACGGCTTCCATGCCTTCTCAAAAATTGTCTCTGGTGGTGTTGGGTTCGTTGGATAGGTAGAGGATGAGTTGGGTGTCATCTGCCTACAACACAATGTTGAGTCCGTAGGTTCTGACGATGGGGGCGAGCGGAGCCAGGTAGACATTGAAGAGCGTAGGGCTGAGGGATGACCCCTGGGGCACTCCGCAAGTGGTTGGTGTAGGGTCCGAGAGGAAAGGGGGAAGTCTCACCAGCTGCGTTCTGCCGGAGAGGAAGGAGCGGATCCAGTTGAGGGCCTTGTCTTGAATCCCTGCGTCGTGGAGTCTGCGTATTAAGGTGCAATGAGAGACTGTGTCGAAGGCCGCTGAGAGGTCGAGGATGATGAGGGCTGCTCTTTGTCCTTTGTCCAATAGGGTGCGGATGTCGTCTGTTGCGGTGAAGAAGGCGGTTTCTGTGCTGTGTTTTTTTCTGAAGCCAGATTGGGAGGAGTCGAGGATGTTGTGCTCTTCGATGAATGTGGCAAGAGGCTGTTGATGGCTTTCTCAATGACTTTCTCTGGGAAGGGGAGCAGGGAGATGGGTCTGTAGTTTTTGAGGTCGGTGGGGTCCGCTGAGGGTTTCTTGAGGAGGGGTTGATCTTGGCGTGTTTCCAGTCGTCGGGGAACGATGTGGTTGCCAGGGAGCGGTTGATGGTGTGGCGGAGCATAGGTGCGATGGTGTCGGCGGCTCTGTTGAAAATGTGGTGAGGAAGGAGTCTGTGGGGGCCCCAGAGTGGATGGCGTTCATCATCTTCAGTGTGTCTTCGGTGGTGAGGGCTGTCCAGTTGTTGATCGTTGGCTTCATGGTGTCAGGGGTGGTTGGTGAGGGTTCAGTGTGTTGGTTGTCTTCATCAAAGTTGTCGTAGATGCTCTTTATTTTGTGGTGGAAAAAGGTGCTCAGTTTGTCTCAGAGGTCTTGTGAGGGTGGGATGTTGGTGGGCTTGCTGGTAGGTTGGGCGAACTCCTTGATGATGTTGAAGAGTTCTTTGGTGTTGTGTGCGTGGGTGGAGATTCTGTCTTCGATCGCTTTTTTACTCGTTTTTCTGATGAGTTGGTGGTGGACTTTGGTGGCGGCTCTGAAGTTGTTCTGGGCTTCTGTGGATTTGGTGTACCTCCAGTCCCTTTTGAGGAGGCGGCAAGTGAGTCTGTACTCTCGAAGTTCGGTGGTAAAACATCTAGCTTTCTTGGCGTGGGTGTTGTTGTTTTTCTTGAGGGGGCTAAGGTATTGGCGCTGTTGGTGATCCACTGTGCAGGGTTCGGGCTGCGGCGTTGGGGTGCTCGTTTTCCGCGATGGTCGGGGTAGAGTTGCTGAGTGATGAGGTTAGCTGTTTGTTGGTGATTCTGGTCCAATTTCTTCGTGGGAGCAGGTGCTGGTGTCTGTGGATGGTGGGTGTTCTGAAGGTAAAGTGGACGCATCGATGGTCGGTCCATGGGAGTTTGGTGATGTGGCTGAAGGTGATGAAGTTTCCTGTTGTGAAGAGGGGGTTGAGGGTGTGTCCTGCTGAGTGCGTGGGTTTGGTCATGATCTGGCGAAGTCCAATGTTGTGGAGGTTGTCCAGGAGGGATGTGGTACTGACTCCCTTTGGTTGTCGAGGTGGAAGTTGAGGTCTCCCAGCACAGCGTAGTCCGTGGAAGTGATGGCCTGCGGGGAGATGATGTCCGTGATGGATTCGGCAAAAGGTCAGCGGGTTCGGTCGGTAGATGAGGGTTCCTCAGAGGGTGGTGGTGGGGCTGGCCATTATATTGAAGTGAAGGTGTTCCTTCAGTTCTGTGGGCTCGTCTGAGTTGATGAAGCGGTCGGTTGGGGGGGCTTGTTGAGCATATTGAGATTTGGGCGGCCCCATTTTGCTCAGCTGCTAGGTTGTGCGGACAGGCAGGCAAAGTCAGGACCAGCATTTTCGACGTCTCTGTGACTCATGGAACAGCAGCTGGGAGCAAAACTTCCTCGACTGACTTGACTTGGCTTTTGATTTGGGTGAATGCTGAGAGACTCCTGAACTGGTTGAGCAGCCTCTCAGAACCACAGCAGACCACACCAGTCTACTGAGGCTGTGTCTCCCTGCCATCATAGACCACCAGGTTTCTCGCCAGGGGAATAGTGCACATGCTTTGCCGCTGACCCTGGTAAAGGGTTTTGGAGGTACCTGGCAGAGGGTAGCTGGGGGGGGTGGTTTCTATGCGCGATAATTTCAACCTTTTGCCTTTTGAACTTCTGCAAACTTTGCTAGTGCAGCAAACAGCATGTAATTTCAGCAGTGACTTTGATTAATGACTAATGACTAGTCCTTAAACTGTGTGGGAGAAGGGAGTAGAGGCGAGGAAGAATTGAGAGAGCGAAAGTAAAGATTAAAGGAACTTTCAATATGCAAAATATTTCTAAAGACACACTGCAACCCATCTCGATTCCACGGTCCTGGCTCAGAGGGTCAAAAAGCAAGTAGGGCAAGCAGCAACCTGGGCAAATTGCACTGCATCTTCACTGAAAGATTTGGTAATGTCCACAGAAAATCCAGAGCACAGGTTGCCAGCCTCAGAGCTCTCTCAGAAAGACTGTCAGGGGGTGCCTCAGGAGACTTGGATATGAGCTTTAGTCCCACTCCTTGTGACCCTGTAGTGGGCCCCCCCAGCCATACAAACAACTGCAGAAGAATCAGAGGAGCCTATTTCAATGTATGAATCTGAGGGTGCTAAATCAAAGGAACTTAGAAAAGACCCCTTATTATTTAAAGCTAAATCCGGGTTAACACCGGGCATAGATGTGTTGGAGAGCGTTCCGTCAGTTGCTGCGTATTCCCCTGGCTCAATGGAGGGCATGTCTCTCAGGGGAGACAGTAATGCTTTATCGCAACCCTAATAACAATTTCCGCTGTCTCTCTCAGAGAGGCCATTGGGAACAGCTGTGTCTGAAATTACCGGGCAGGAAGTAATCGGAAACACCGAAGCACTAGCAGCACAAACCAAATCCTGATCTGAAGCACTTCAGGAGGCCCCCTCTCAGGTCGATACATCTTTTTCTCTGCAATGGGACACCAAGAGCCTGCTCAATCTAGTTTTGGAGGAAATTGGGGAACTGAAAGCCCCTCAAACTGTGGAGATTGCTGCTATACATTCCCAGCTTGCAAAAATCAAAGATACTATGTCCCAGATCCAGGCACGACTTAATGAGGCAGAAGCAAGAATATCGTAGCTGGAGAATCAAGTTGTTACTATAAAAGATAAGGTCGCAGCTTTTAGACCCAAAAATCCACAATGGAATATAAATGAGAGGAATTGGAGAATTACTATAGATGCTCTAATCTTCGTATCCTCTGTATTCCGGAGAGTCTTGAGGGTCACCAGACACTTCAAAGGGTCGACTCTTTTATTTTAAAAAAAAGTCCTCCCGGAATACAATGGCGATCTGACTCTCACGAGGCCCCATCACATGCCGGAACATCTCCCTCCCAATGCCAAATTCCTTTGGACGATCCTGGTCAACTTTGAAGATTACCGGGTGAAAGAACAAATTCCATCCATGGCGGTTAAGCAGCGACAGTTCACCTCACTGGAAGTCGCATTATGTCGTATTTTCCCAGATATGTCCGATTCCGCAGCCAAAAGATGGCAAGAACTTGTCAAAATGCTCCATCTGTTCAAGGAACAGGGGGCACAGGCAATGATTGCACAGCAAAGTAAACTAAAAGTGCTTGTAAAAGGAAGATTTAATGTATTCTGTAATATTCCCGAAGCCCAGGAGCTGCTGCAGCAAATTGCTAACAAGACTTGGGGCCCGATGTAGGTAATCTCGATTTACCTACTCTTAAATACCGAATCATACCGATTCGGCATTTAAGAGTAGGTAAATGGGATGTAGGTAATTTCTATTTTTAAATTACTGAATCGGTAAGATTCGGTAATTACCGAATCTGTATTTACCGATTCGGTAATTGCCATTGATTCCTATGGGCCCTGAGGCCCATAGGAATCAATGCCAATTACCGAATCGGTAAATACCGATTCGGTAAAATTACAGAAATTGCAAGGGGGACAGCTGTTGCACCCCTCAATTGTGCATGGGTGCACATGTTACTGACATACATGCCCTTAGGGCATGTATGTCTGCAACATGGCACAGTTTTAAAGCAATAAAAATGCTTTTTGAAGGGTTTTCATTATTTACCCCTTGTAGCACTGATTACAGTGCTACCTACATGTTAAATTACAGAATCAGGAATTTTACCGATTCGTTATTTTACCGAATCGGAAAAATTACAGATTCGGTAAAATTACCGATTCTGTAATTTGACATGCCCCTACATCTCAATATCCAAATACCGGTCGGAAACGGCCTAAAATCGGTATATTCGGCCGTTTCCGACCGGTATTTGCCTATCTACATCGGGCCCTTAGTCTCTAAGCTCGAGGCTCTCAAATTGATTCTATGTTTATTTGTTTTTTTTCTTTTTTACTTCTTTACTTCTCCCTCTTTTCTAGTTCTCCTCAGGCAGCGTTCAAGTCTTTTTTTCACATGTCCTGGAGGGCAGGGGGGTGGTGAGATAGGGTGGATAGACCGATAGCTTCTGGCACAAGGTCAAGGTGACAGTTTCAGGGAATGGGGAAAGCCTGTCAGGTGTGAGCGGGGACAGTGGACAGCTCACCATGGCTTTTGGTGGGGGGCGGTTGAGACACGGGGTGGTAGAGTGGTGGTGGTGCGCGAGAATGGGAAGTAAGAGGGGAAGAAGAGATCTATTTCTAAAATCCAAAGCCAGATTTAAATTGCACTTTCTGAATTTTATTGATGAATATGTACCTCCTGAGTTTCAGCGCTTCATCAAATGACAGATCTTTGGGGGGGGGGGGGACTATGCGATTCACCAGGTATACTGGAAGACTTATTTCTCTTAAAGTTTCACTTTATATGGGAGACCTTTTATGGCTAAATAGTATATTGCGCTAATGGGTATAAGGGAAATCCTAAAGGTGGTCTCTTTCAATGTTAACGGCCTTGTTAACAAAAAGAAAACGTGGATAAGGATGGGACATCCATATTTAATTCAAGGAACTCAGATACCAGTGGGGAAGTTAGCTGACCTTCCCATGTTTAGATCTTGGGCAGCATATTGGGGCTTTTCCTCTTCCCAGGCAGCACATCAGGGTACTGCGATTTTTCTAGGTGAAAGATTTTGTGCAGAGGTGGTAAACTTCATAAGTGACAAGAATGAAGGTGGTGCTGGGCAACTTACAAGCTAGGGGGCAGATATCTTTAAAAAACAAACTAGAAAGGCAGTAAGTTATTTTTTGCTGCACCACCTGACTATACACAAAAGGTTTTTTAGTAGATTTCACAACAAATGCTGCCCACCTCTCTGGTCCACTGCCACAGGACCAAACAAATATAGACAAACAACAAGCACATAGAGAGGCAGCAATAAAGATAATTATACAATGCTTAAATGCATCAAACGAGACACATGTTCTTCTTTGATATGAAAAAAGTCCTTCTTTTTATTGTTAATATATCCTCTTGATGGGGGGCGCTAGAGGGCGCACTGCGGAATGGCTGGCTAGTGTGTCAGCTCCGCCGGACGGACGCGATAATAGCGGCCTTTCACCCTCTGAATCCACCGCCACTGACACGCAAAAGGGCGCAGCAGACGTCGGAATAAGCGGCCGATACAACCCTAGCAACCAAATGCCGAATTAGAAGCCACTGAAGAAAATATCGGTGGAAATCACCGCAATAACGAGCGGGGCTTCAAAATGGCCGCGCCCGACGATCGGTGCCGATGGAGCCTTGGGCAGCTGTGAGGACGAGACCGGCACATCTCTGCCCAACGGAATGAAGCGCTGAGGTACTGTCCACTGCATAGCGCTGCACGGGAGCTGGGGCCACATGCGGACGAAGAGATCGCCACAACCCGAGATGCGTTCCAGCGACCTCAAGATGGCGGCGGTGCTGGAACGCAAGTAAAATATAGCAACGGCCACCCGGGAGGAAGACGCGAGAAGCCGCAAATGCGGGGACGCTCTGCATGGCAGCGGGTTGGTGCGGGAGACACTGGAGAGAACTAACGAGTAGGGGCACACCCCCACCCGGCGGGTGCGTAACGGCTCGGAATCCCCAGCTACTCACTGCTGAAATAACGGACAAGCTCAAAAGGTGGTGAGGCGCGATCATAGAGGGGCCGGCGGTGCAACTGCTGCAGTTACCTGAGGCACGCCGATAGCGGTGTGTATGCTGGCACTGATGGACTAGCGGATCAATAGCGTATTATGTGCAGAGTGTGCACCAGAGACCTGCAGGGGTGCAGTGCGTTTGATGCCTGTCACACGTGGAGCCCTAAGAGAGGGAGCGAATATAGGGGTCTCCCGGCGCCTTGATATTATTGAGCGGGCACAAATACGCAGGCACACCCGTATAGCGGCTGATGAATAAGAACACCACGCAGTGGGGAGCTAGAACACCGGCACGCCGCAACCTATCGATTGCAAGCACTCCGACAGCGCAAAGCCCGAAAGCGACAAGGCGAAGTCCACAACAACAACAACCTGGTAACATGGGAAAACCAGATAAACAACAAACCAAACTCCCATTCGAATCCAGGAAACAGGCCAAGGATAACGCGACCACCTCCGATGTGGAGGGAGAGCCAGAGATGGCCGAAGGGTCTGGAATGGAGACGGTGCTGCGAGCAATTCAGCAAAGTCTGCAGGAGATGAACGGCAAACTGGACAACGTGATGTTACGAGTGGACAATATGGCGGCGAAGATAGAAAAGCACGACGAGCGAATCGTGGAAGCTGAGCAACGGATCTCAAAGGTGGAGGATGACTCCAAAACTACATCGAACGTCTGCGGCGGCCTCCAAAAAACGGTGGAGAGCCTACGCGCCAAGGTGGAGGACTAGGAAGCGAGGTCTAGGCGCAATAACGTCAGCATATCGGGCCTGCCGGAGTCCACCAACACTGGCAAAATGGAGACCTTCATCGAGACATTACTAAAGGAGATCTTTGGCACTGAAAAGTTGTCGCCGGTTTTCCTGATCGAACGTGCACACCGCTCCCTGGCGCCCGTACCAAAGCCGGGTGCTGCCCCGCGCATGATAATAGCTCGAGTGCTCAACTACAGGGACAGGGACACGATTCTCCGTCTTGCCAGAGAAATGGGCAAAATCACATATCAGGGAAATGCCCTGGAATTCTATCCAGACCATACTATGGCAGTGCAGTTGGCGCGCAAGGAATTTACTCCAGTGAAAAAGAAACTACGTGATCTCGGACTGGAGTATGCCATGCTCTACCCAGCAAAACTCAAAATCACGAATGCGGGAAAGCCTGTTATTCTTCCAACAGTGCAAGCGGCACAGGAGTACATCAAAAAGTTGGGGAAACGGCGGAAGGCGCAAAATCGGGACAAACCGACCAGTGATATCGACTGAATCGACAGGAAAATGACGACTCATGCTGCACTGCAGGACAAATTGGACCTGGAGACGGCTTGCTACTGACAAGGAGTAACGAATGTGTTGATGGTCATTGCGTCCAGGAAGTGACAAGGAACTACATTCGGAGTGGATAGCAACATGACAGCGGGTGCACGACTCAATTGTGCATATGGACCTCGCTGCTGCTCTGGCTCGAGACGGTTTCGTAAACAGTGAGTAAACAGATGGTGCGAGTAGGACAAGGGGTATAAGACAGGCCACATGGCCGAGGGCTTGGATCACAAACTCACATTGTGTACAATGCTTAGTTCCCGTTGGGCGTGGGGGCGGGTGACACCTGAGCCCACGGTGCACGGACAAGGAGTTGGGCCCAACCGCACTGTCCCATTAGGCACCCCGACTGTGATACACTCGCACTTGGAAGTACTGTTAAATTGAACGCTAGCAGGGAGGCGGACATACATGTCAAGGATGGTGTTGTGCCGTACTGCTGATACAAATTGGCGGGAGGATGAGGGAGGGAAGGATAAATGTCACGAACGTTTTTATAGATGCGCATGCGTCTGTCCACGTCCACTATGTGGATGGAGATGTGTGTACCTGGCGACACCCCCGAGTGGGTGCGCCCCAATTCAAGTCCCTATGAGGTTAAATGTTGAAGGGGGAAGGCTTTGGCAAAGTTTGGGCGCTAAAGTGGGTGGAGGGCGGGAAGGGAAACTGGGAATTGTTCACTTTAAATCGCTGCATCTGAGAAGCATGGCGACCTCCTTATTCATACATTGTATTGCAACGAAAGATATACCCCATTTCAAGTTGTTGAGGCTTAACTGTAAATTGAAGCGGCTTACGGACCTACCGTACTTAGAAAAGACAACCAGCACGCTACGACAGAAAAAATATCCACAGCCGTGACACGCCCTAGCACACTAAAATTCATCACGTGGAATGTCCGAGGCCTAGGCAACCCGAAAAAAATCAGGCAGATGTTTGCATATTTTGACCGCTTACACATTGACATAGCTTTCCTGCAGGAAACGCACATAGCAGCCAACAGTTCATCTACACTAGGCGTAAAATGGGCAGAATCAGTCACCAGCTCGAACTACTCCTCTTACTCTAGGGGAGTTAGCATACTGGTGCGGAAAGGGGTACACTTTACGATCTCACACATACACAGAGACACTGACGGTAGAAGCGTAATTGTAGTGGGTACGGTGAGACAGCAGCGGTTAGCATTAGTAAACACTTATGGCCCTAACATAGATGATCCCGGGATTTTTAGGAACGTGTGGCAAAACATAGCTGACATCCAAGCTAACCATATAATCTGGGGTGGTGACTTCAACGTAGCACTGCGGGACGGGCTTGATAGGACACTACACACGCTGGAACCGCATGTTAAGGCAAGAGAAATGATTCGAGATGCCATGGACGACTTACGGTTGGCGGATATGTGGAGGGAACGTCACCCAGGGGAGGTGGTAGCGATACACATTAATGCAGCACACAACAGTTGGTCTAGATTGGACTACTGGCTGGGCGCGCAGGAAATACTAACATGGGTTACTCATATCAAACACCTACCTCGAACGCTTTCAGATCACAGTCCTGTGCTCCTAGAGGTCACTATCCCACACTACGAGCCACCACCTTTCACTTGGCGTTTTAATGCCGCAGCGTTACGTGACCCATTATATGTAGACACCATACATAAAGCAATGGTAGATTACTTTGAGCTGAACGGCCCCACGACCGAGGACCCATGTCTACTGTGGGAAGCATTTAAAGCCACGACGCGAGGGGTGTGCATCAGTACGTCCACAGGTATCCTGAAAGACATACGGCAACAGCTACATACACGGGAGAATGCCATACACACTTTGGAACAGAAATACACGCAGACGGGAGACACTAAGATACTAGGAGAAATACAGGCCCTACTGGAGGAACATAGACAATTTGCCACTGACGAAATTAAATATATGTTCAAACGTAAGACAGCCAGACTATATGGAGAAGGGGGCAGACCAGGCAGAGCACTAGCCGAGAAAATTTGCTCTGGACGGGCACCCCAACACATAACGTCCATACGCACCCACGCAGGAGAGGTAGTCAGGGACATCAAGGGGATGACAAAAGAATTCATGACTTCGTATGGTAAGCTTTACGAGGCACGGCCGTCGCTCTCGCAGGAAGATTTACTGTCATATATGGCAGACGTGGAAATTGCGTGGCTAGCTGATGGACACAGGGAATATCTAGCTCGTCCTGTCACTGTGGAGGAAGTCATAGATACTATTAACCGGTTACCGAACGGCAAGGCACCGGGACCTGATGGCTTCGTGACAGAATTTTATAAGATGTTTGCGGACCTGCTGGCCCCACATTTAGTGAGACTTTATGGAGCAGCGCATGAGGCCCAGACGCTGCCAATGTCTATGAAGGAGGCTATGATTATTGCGCTCTTAAAGCCGGGTAAAGAAGAGGATAAATGCGACTCATACCGCCCCCTCTCACTGCTAAACGTAGATACGAAAATCATAGCAAGCCTGCTGGCAGATAGGCTTAAACCACTTATGCCCCTTTTGATACGGCCTGACCAATCTGGCTTCATCCCGGATAGATCCACTACACACAACACACGCACATTATTTGCATTAGCTCACTACCTGGCACCGGAAATAAAAGCAGTGGCAGTATTATTAGATGCTGCTAAAGCGTTCGACACAATCGACTGGTCCTTTCTCCATGCAGTTCTGATACGTATGGGGTTTCCCCCGATGTTCGTGGGGTGGATCTCAATGCTACACACAAACTTAACGGCGCGCATTAGAATAAATAAATACGTTTCAGAGCCCATCCCCATCTGTCGAGGCACTAGACAAGGATGCCCACTCTCGCCGATGCTTTTTGATCTAATATTAGATCCCCTGGCTTGCAAAATCCGACACCACCACCATGATTCGGCCATACAACTACCAACACGTCCCATACACATCTCGCTCTATGCAGATGACATGGTATTATATGTAAAAAATCCGGAGCAGCACCTCAATCCGCTCTTATGGGAGTACATCAAATTTGGTCAACATTCAGGGTTACAGATAAATTGGGATAAATCCCTTATTTCGGCACTGACGGACAGCACACACCCGACATCCTTGGACTATCCACTGGATTGGCAGGATGGGCCGACAAAATATTTGGGAGTATGGTATCATAGGGATCCCGAATTGGTCATCCGCACTAATTATGGCAGAGCAATAACGTCCCTAGAAGAGAAAATTAAGCGATGGAATAAACTGCCCCTATCCCTGGCGGACAGAGCGGCAATAATTAAAATGGTACTTTTGCCAAAGTTCCTTTATTTGTTCAATAATATCCCAATAAAGCCCCCGGCGGCGGTATTCCGAAACATTAAATCAATGGTGCTTAATCTGCTCTGGGCGGGAAAGCAGGCCAGGCTGGACCTACACACTATGACACTGCCATATGCTAAGGGGGGTTTCAAGATCCCAGATTTTTATCTCTACTATCTGTGCGCTCAGGCGCAATTCGCGCATTACTGGTACCATGAGATACCTTTCTTGACCCACGTGGCTGTGGAAGCAGGAGATGCAGACCCAATCCCACTAGCTAACATATTACCGCACAAACGCTCTAGACTACACGACCATGACATTAATCCTGTAAACGCTACCGCAGAAGCGTGGAGACTGAATGGGAAAGCAGCGGACAGCCTACCACTTTACGCACCCGCGCTTCCGCTGGCTCACCACCCGGCCATTTCGATCACGCAGGAACAGGTTGGAATGGATTTGTTACGATGTGCAGGGATAGACAAACTAGGCGACCTATACGACAATGGAACCTTTCAGACGCTAGATAAATTGGAGTATATTAGTAACCCGACACTACTATTTAGTTTTAATTACTACAGGCTACAAAGGGCGATGAGAGAACTCTTTCCAACTTACCCAGACGAGCCCAAGACACTGGCAACTTTGCAATTGATTCTCACCACGCCCACAGCTTCACACCTGGTATCGAAATTATACACAAGCATACAGCATGACATAGGGAGGAACACTGACAGGGTGAGGGACAAATGGAATGCAGTACTTGAGGATCCACTTTCTGAAGATGAGTGGGCAACCACTTGCCTACTCACAGGAATACTGACGCCAAACGGAAACTTACGGATCATTCACTATAAATATCTACACCAGATGTACTATACACCCCAGAGGCTGCACAAATACGGACTCAGGGACGACTCCAAATGCCTTAGGTGTAGGCAGGAAAATGCGGACTTCCTACATTTGGCGTGGCACTGTCGCAAGTTGGCGGGATACTGGGAACAGGTGATACAAGTGCTAAACGAAATGCTTGGGGCTTCACTTGAATGTAGAGCGAAGGTCTGTCTGTTAGGCATTGTCCCGCAACTAAGGGCGCAAAGGCGCAAATTCTGTGTGGTGGCTCTGTTACTGGCCAAACGAAGGGTGTCTCTACATTGGAATAGTAGACGGGGACCCGGGATCAAAAACTGGCTGGAGGACTTAACGTACTGCCGGGACACACTGATCACATATGAGGAAGAGTTGCCGATCAGGTCACGTCCCAGAGACTATTGGATGTACTTACGTACCTATTTACAGGAACATGGCACGACTGAGACTGATGATAACTAAAGGCAAGGTCTTCGACCAAGTGCATGAAATGGAGTAATAGACTGTAAAATCATGATGAGGGGGGAGGATGCTGTGACACAGAGATCGTAAATCTAGAGTTCTCATATTAATCTCTAATTGTTTTGTTGTTATCTCAGGAAGCATATCTTAAAAAAAGTAAGAACACTAGCGTGAATGTAAGCATTTATAGCACTGCTTTATGTTACAAGGGCTATTTTCCGCAACGCCGCCGGTCCTCTGGATGTCGGCTGATGGGCCGTGTACACCAAGAACGTACTTTATAGCTTAAATGACTGTGCAGCCGGCCTGTTAAGGTTGTAGGCGTGGAAACATGTATTATTTCTCTGCAAAGTGCAATAAACTTCTTACACCCAAAAAAATATATATCCTCTTGATACAAGATGTTTAAATCGACAGCCAATGTTCTTAACACATGAAGATCAAAGAAACAGCCAACGCGTTTCGCCCGTAGGCTTTCTCAGGGCAATTCTCAAGGTTAGCTTAGATAACACTGGTTTCCGGATGAGTAAATAGTCAAACGTATGAACTTGTTAGTAAAGATATCCAGTGCATATAATAACAAGACGATAGAGATGAGGCATGAGACCACAAAGCAAATCCTTCAAGTTTTAATATCACAATATTTCTTTCTAAATTCTTGCTAATATTTCACAGCTGAGAATCAGCTCGGCATTTTGGGTGTATACTATGATATGTATCACTCCCGTGGATCCAGTATTTCTCAGACTACTCCCATGTAGTCTGTGGTCTCACGACTCATCAGTTCCTCGATTCAAATTTCGCGCGAAACCAGTGTTGTCTAAGCTAACCTTGAGAATTGCCCTGAGGAAACCAGTGTTATCTAAGCTAACCTTGAGAATTGCCCTAAGGAAGCCTACGGGCGAAACACGTTGGCTGTTTCTTTGATCTTCATGTGTTAAGAACATTGGCTATCGATTTAAACATCTTGTATCAAGAGGATATATTAACAAAAAAAAGAAGGACTTTTTTCATATCAAGGAAGGACATGTGTCTCGTTTGATGCATTTAAGCATTGTATAATTATCTTTATTGCTGCCTCTCTATGTGCTTGTTGGGGCAGATATCATACCTTTGTTAGTATTTATGCCCCGGTTGAAGATAATGCTGAGCCATGAGAAGATTTATTTCAATTACTATGTGAGGAGGGACTCACTGAGGTGTCCCCATGGGCGGAGTTTCCCCAGAAGCAGACTGATGTCCGAGGGAGTCGGGACGACAGAAGGAATCCTAATCCAGAGCATATTTATCCATGCCGTCTTTCCGTGTCTCTACAGAGAGCCAGCAGCCAGGACCCGGAAGAGGTTAGGATCAACCCCGGAAGTGACTATGGGGATCCAATGAAAGCGGGAGATCTCGAGGAAGAAGGCGGGCGTTCGTGGGAAGCGGCGACGGTGGAGAAGATGCCAGGAGGAGAAGCAGACGAGCAGAATCCTTGTGACCGGACCAGCGTGAAGGAACCAAGGGGAGGAGACGTCGCGGACGAAGAACCAGATGAACCGTGGTGTGAGGACTGGTGGAGTCCCCCGGAGGATGCTGGAGAGCGGCCGTAACTCTGGAGAGTTACGGCAGGGTCTGTGAGTGAGGGTGTAACGGAAATTGGAGGGTAGAACTCGGGAGTAAAAGGGGAGGCGGTAACGGGAGGGGCACGGGACTGTGAACTTGCACTTAAAGGTTGACTTGAGCACAGTGCCGCGTTGGAGGTGGGGCGTCCTAGACAACTCCTAACTTGCCCGGGACTCAATGTACTTGAATAATCATTGCCTCCAAATACTTTGTTGGTCGTCCTAAACAGGAGGTATTGCCTTTCGCTTCATTGTGGGCATTTTTGATGGTTTGTCCCTTCAGGTGGTGGCATTCTGGTGGTTTTCCTCACACTGGTGAATCCCATCGACTACATACCCCTTTTCTGACTTCACTTGCCCTAAAGAAACCTCATATTAAAACACTATCAGGTGTGGTGACGGTATAATTCCTAAATCACTTGAGAACTGATGTTCTGACGGCCCCTTCTTTCTCCTCTTTTATGAGCCTTCAGGGAAACCCCTTTGACTCCGACGACGAGGAGCCTGGAACATCGCCCTTAACAACACGGATACAAGAGGAAGAAACACCAGAAGAAGAATATTGTGACGCCAGAACATTTATTTCCCCTGAATCCAAACCTATTGCAAATAAATCACTACCTGTTCGCACATACCTACAGCCTCCTCGCCTGTTTATCAAACCTGCACTCCCACAAGTGGTGTCAGAAGTGGGATTGAGAGGCAAAATGGAGGCTGCTCTGGCGAAGATGGCCGAAAACCAAGAACACCTGTGGAAAGTAATGGAGCGCTTCCTGACTGTGGTGGAGGAAGACCGTGGTAAATTACAACAAGTTCTGTCAGGACAAAGCCAAACCCACGGGCAAGCAATCGATAAACTGACAGAGGCCTTGGGACAGCAGAGAGATCCTACCACCCTGCCCTCAGTGGTTTTGCAAAGATATGTAAGTGGAGAAGATCCAGATTTCTTCTTTAACAATTTCAAAAGAATGGCGACGGCAGCATCCTGGCCTGCTGATAAATGGGGACAATATTTAGGACCTCTATTATCGGGTGACCTACAGGCTGCTTATCAAGCTGCAACAGTACAAGGGGGTGTCACATATGCAGAAATAGAAAGGTGCATCATGGAACGACTAGGGATCGACGATGAATCCTACCGACAGAAACTACGACAAATGAAAGAAGGACCCCAAGAGACACCCAGAGCTTTGTACTTTAGAGTGAAGGACATGGCGGACCGTTGGTTGAAACCAGCCACCACTCATAAAGACGGAATCATGGTCAAAATATATTTGGAGCAATATTTGTCCTCCATACATCCCCCTATACAGAAATGGGTATGCCAACAGGCTAAACTTACCCTTGAGACGGCGGTAGAAATCGATAGTGCATATAGTAGGGCACAGGAATTGCAGAGAGGACGGGATGACTTTTCTGGGAAGACCGGAGGGCCAGTACCACATCGTCCTCCCCGACCAACAGTGACTAAGAAACCAGAACCTTTGACCATTGTGCCAGGAACCCCAGTCTTTAGAGCACCGATGGGTCCACAGTGTTTTCAATGTGGAGGTATAGGACATATTGCTCGCTTTTGCCCCCAGAAAGAGAAAGAGGAACCAATGGAGATTGGAATGGCTCGTAATTATTATTGTTCCCCTTCAGAAAGAACACAACCAACCTATCATTGCACGGTTTCTGTAAACGGTCAACAAGTAATCCCCCTCGCAGATACAGGATACCTGCATAGTGTAGTGCGACCCCAAGATCTGGGTTCTAACATTGGTCCCATTGACGGAGCGGTCGCCATACGATGTGTACACGGAGACACCAAACCTTATCCTACTGCTCAGGTGACAATACAACACCCTAGAGATACAGGAACCACCTTGACCGTCGGTTTAATACCCCGACTGCCCGAACAGGCTATTCTTGGAAACGACTACCCAAAGTTGGCACAGTTGTTACATGATAAACCTACCCACGAGGAAGAATGGTGGTCCACTGCCCCATTTGTGCAAGAGGAAGGAAAAGATTGGCCAGTTGCCAAAGCACGGAAAAGTAGACAACAAAGGAGAGCGGAGAAAAATAAGACCCCTTTGGTACTACCTGTGTTCCCGGATGAAAACCCTTGGGATACGGATAGAAGTTTCCATGCGGCCCAACAAGAAGATACAGCTCTACAGGAAGCCTGGAATCAAGCCTTAGAATAGGAGGATCCTCAACATGTAGGTCCCTATTTCTTTAAGAAGAATGGCTTGTTATACCGGAAAGGAAACCCTACACGAAAAGCCCAATTATTGATACCTGGTGCTTTCAGGGAGAAGGTGTTGTATTTAGCTCACAGCCACTTGCTCGGGGGACATTTTGGGGGCAGATAAGACAGAAAAGCAAACCCTAGAACTCTTCTATTGGCCTGGGATTTATCAACAAGTTAAACGATACTGCCGAGAATGTCCCGTATGTCAGCGCAATAGTAGGTACCACCCACCCAGAGCTCCCCTACAACCACTCCCTATTATAGGTGAACCATTTAGTAGAATAGGTATGGACATAATAGGGCCTTTGTTACCATCCCATAGCGGGTGTAGGTATGTTCTGGTTATGGTGGATTACGCCACACGTTTTTCAGAAGCCCTACCACTACGTAGACCAGGTGCAACAAATAGTGCTAAAGCTATGATTACTGTGTTTTCAAGAGAAGGTTTCCCAAAAGAGATCCTAACTGACATGGGGACGCCTTTTGTGTCCCGACTAATGAAACAGGTGTGTTCCCAGTTAGGAGTCAAACAAATACGGACATCGGCTTATCATCCCCAAACGGATGGATTAGTCGAAAGATATAACGCCACCATAAAGACCACATTAAAAAAACTCCTAGCTTTGGAATCTAGGAAGTGGGAAGACATGCTACCCGTGGCCCTGTTTGCTATTAAGTGCAAGGAACAGAAAAGTACAGGATACTCACCATTTGAACTATTGTATGGTCATAAACCACATACATTGTTAGAAATGACTCAAGAAAGGTGGGAAACCGAACCACACAACTCCAAACCTATCACGGAGTATGTGTCTAACCTACGAACCCATTTGGGACAGATAAGGGCAATAGTCAGAAATAACCTAGAGGAAGCCCAGATAGCCCAGAAGAAACAGTATGATAAAGGAGCTAAAAAAAGAACCTTCCAAGTTGGAGATTCTGTATTGCTAATGATGGCCTCCTCTGACCATAAGTTATTAGGACAATGGCAGGGTCGTTATACTATAATTGACAAGGTCACCCCGGTAACATACCGCATTGAATTAGACCCAATCCGCCACATCTCCCAGGTATATCATGTTAACCTTTTAAAAAAATGCGAGGGTCCTGTCCCGACCGCCGTGAACATGACACAGGTACCGACGACCCCATTTGACCAATGTATAGATCCCGATTTACCCGGTTCCCTATGACAGAACCTATCACAGGTTTTACAACCTTTACAGAGTACTTTTTCCACCTCTCCAAGTAGGACGACCTTTATTGAACATGCGATAAGAACTTCCCCAGGGAAGCGAGTGTGCCAAAGACCATATCGCATTCCAGAAGGCCGCAGACAAACCATACGTGAAGAGATTCAGAAATGTTACAAATGGATATCATTGAACCCTCTATGAGTGAGTGGAATTCCCCAATAGTCCTAGTACACAAACCAGATGGGTCGATACGTTTCTGCATCGACTTCAGAGAAGTCAATATAATATCAGAATTTGATACCTATCCACTACCCAGGGTAGATGAAATGGTGGAAAGAATAGAGCAAGCCAAATACATTAGTACCCTTGATCTATGTAAGGGGTATTGGCAAATACCCCTACGTAAAGAAGACAGAGAAAAAACAGCATTCTCTACACCCGATGGGCTGTACCAGTTTAAGGTGTTACCCTTTGGATTACATGGAGCACCCGCAAATTTCCAGAGAGCAATGAATGACATTTTACGGCCCCACGAGAAATATGCTGGTGCATACATCGATGATATAATCATCTGTAGCGAGACTTGGGAACAACACCTATGTCACACTATCATCAATGTGATACAGGCCCTAGAGAAGTATGGTTTAAAGATAAATCCTGCTAAAAGCCATCTAGCAGCCCAAACCGTCCGGTATTTGGGCTACTTGTTAGGAGAAGGAGTGATTAGACCACAAGCCTCCAAAGTAACAGCAATAACACAAATACCCTTACCCCAATCAAAAAAAGACCTACGAGCCTTCTTGGGGTTACTGGGGTATTATCGTAGATTTATCCCTCAGTTTTAACAGAAGGCAGCCCCTTTAACCAACTTACTACAGAAAAACTGTAAGACTGAAGAGATCCTCAAACCCCCCCCATTAGAGGTAGTGCAAGCTTTTGAGTCCCTTAAAAGGGCTCTAACTTCGGATTCAGTGTTAACAAGTCCAGACTATTCACTTCCCTTTGTTTTACAAACGTATGCTTCGGACCAGGGGCTAGGGGCAGTATTATCGCAGGAAACACCGCAGGGAGAGAAACCCATATTATACATCAGTCGCAAGCTGTTTCCGAGAGAAAAAAATGATGCCACCATCGAGAAGGAAGCCTTGGCCATCAAATGGGCTATAGATTCATTAAGGTACTATCTTGAAGGCAGGGACTTCATTTTATATACTGATCACGCCCCTCTGGAATGGTTAGCCCGGGATAAGGGCCATCACGAGAGAGTACTCAGATGGTTTCTTTCCTTACAACCTTATCGGTTCCACACCAAGCACAGGAAGGGAAGCGATCAAGGCAATGTGGACTATTTATCTAGATTCCCTCAAGATGTGACCCCAAGTAGAAGGACAGCACGGGAAAGGGGATGTGAGGAGGGACTCACCGAGGTGTCCCCATGGGCGGAGTTTCCCCAGGAGCAGACTGATGTCCGAGGGAGTCGGGACGACAGAAGGAATCACAATCCAGAGCGTATACATCCATGCCGTCTTTCCGTGTCTCTACAGAGAGCCGGCAGCCAGGACCCGGAAAAGGTTAGGATCAACCCCGGAAGTGACTATGGGGATCCAATGAAAGAAGGAGATCTGGAGGAAGAAGGCGGGCGTTCGTGGAAGCGGCGACGGTGGAGAAGACGCCAGGAGGAGAAGCAGACGAGCAGAATCCTTGTGACCGGACCAGTGTGAAGGAACCAAGGGGAGGAGACGTTGCGGATGAAGAACTGGACGAACCGTGGTGTGAGGACTGGTGGAGTCCCCCGGAGGATGCTGGAGAGCGGCCGTAACTCTGGAGAGTTACAGCAGGGTCGGTGAGTGAGGGTGTAACGGGAATTGGAGGGTGGAACTCGGGAGGAAAAGGGGAGGCGGTAACGGGAGGGGCAAGGGACGGTGAACTCGCACTTGAAGGTTGACTTGAGCACAATGCCGTGTTGGAGGTGGGGCGTCCTAGACAACTCCTAACTTGCCCGGGACTCAATGTACTTGAATAATCATTGCCTCCAAATACTTTGCTGGTCGTCCTAAACAGGAGGTATTGCCTTTCGCTTCATTGTGGGCATTTTTGATGGTTTGTCCCTTCAGGTGGTGGCATTCTGGTGGCTTTCCTCACACTGGTGAATCCCATCGACTACATACCCCTTTTCTGACTTCACTTGCCCTAAAGAAACCTCATATTAAAACACTATCAGGTGTGGTGACGGTATAATTCCTAAATCACTTGAGAACTGATGTTCTGAGTGCCCCTTCTTTCTCCTCTTTTATGAGCCTCCGGGGAAACCCCTTTGACTCCGACGACGAGGAGCCTGGAACATCGCCCTCAACAACACGGATACAAGAGGAAGAAACACCAGAAGAAGAATATTGTGACGCCAGAACATTTGTTTCCCCTGAATCCAAACCTATTGCAAATAAATCACTACCTGTTCGCACATACCTACACCCTCCTCGCCTGTTTATCAAACCTGAGTTCCCACATACCAATACAAACTTCTGGTGAAATAATCATGGGAGGGGACTTCAATTTTTTACCAAACCCAAAGATTGATTCTTGAGTTATAGCTAAAAGGCAATTAAAACCTAAAACCTTTAAAATTATTCACCATTATAGAAGAACTTTGCAGTTAATTGATCCCTGAAGGGAAGTATTTCCTACTATAATTACATATACCTGTTTTTCTGGTAGATTCCGTACTTCTTCAAGCATTGATTTTTTTCTTATATCCAAGACTCTCAATTTTAGTAATCAGAGAACCTTGCCTAATGGATTTTCGGATCATGCAATGATTATTTTAGAGGTTGAGTTAGGTAAAACGTTCGTACATCCTAGAGATGGACTTTTAATAGACAGTATTTACTGGAAGAAAGCTGGATGCTATTCTGTAAAACAGAGATAAAGTAATTTATTGTAATAAACCATGGGACGGCTCCCCCTCATATTGTATGGGATTTCCTTAAGGCATATATTTGTGGGTTGGTTATAAGTAAGGATGCGGAAAGTTTAAAAAAACATAAAGAACAACAGCAAATCTAGAACAGAATGTTCATCTGTGCTTCGTTACCTTACTCAGAAGTCCTTCGGCCCCCAATCAGCGAAAGCTCGATTAGGCTAAACAGGCACTAAACAAAGTATATTATTTAAAATGTGAAACCTCGAATCGTAACTATACGCAAGAGGTATATGAAGAAAGCAATTTTATAGGGAGGTTTCTTGCATGGCTGGCCGTTTGTAATTGGATAATCACTTTGAAATGCCTTGTTACTGGTAGTAGTGAGGATCCATCTTACAAAGGGGGTATAATGCTGGAACATTATAAGTGCATCTATGGTCAAAAAAAGTCAATTAATAATACGTCCCTGGAGAGGTTCTTTCAGGAACAGAACATCCCGGTAATCTCTGAGACCGAAAAAGGTAACATGATGTGCCCCGTTTTCCAAAGAAGAGCTGGGGGAAGTTATAAGGAACCTCCCGAATGGTAAAGCCTGCAGACCAGATGGTCTACCAGCGGAATTTTTTAAAGCATTCTCTGGGGTTTTATTAGAATATTTTTTATTGGTCGCCAATATAATGCTAGAGGGAGGCCCGATACCAGCATCATTTTGAAAAGGGAATGAAGTCAGTTTTCAAAAAAAAGGGAAGGACTGCGAAGATCCCAACTCTTATCACCCGATTACAGTTTTGAATTTGGACTACAAAATGATTACAAAACTTTTAGCCAATAGATTTAACATTATAGCATCAAATCTGATCCACTCTGATCAAAATCGTTTTATTGCAGGGAGACAGCTCGGGACAAATACGCTTTAGCGGAAGCATTAGATTACTTTGAGACAAAGAAAATACCGGCCCTGGTCCTCCTGGTGGATGAAGAGAAGACGTTTGACCTCGTGGTCTGGGAGACTCTATTTCGTATTTTGTCTAGGTGCGGTATCCCCCCCAGATCACGGGGATGATTCAGAGAATGTACATAATGCAGAAGCCAACATTATTGTTAATCCCTCCGAGGTAGGGCTAGTTAGTGTTAAACGAGGGACCAGCCAAGGCTTCCCGCTGTCTCCTGTTTTATTTGCCTTTTTATTGAGCCTCTGGCTATTGCTATTCGAGATAACGTAGATATTCGTCCCCCTACCAACTATGGGTAAACATAAATTATACGCTGACTATATTATGCTCAATCTCGAACTGTGATAAGGGGGTTCAAGCAAAGGTCTACGAAATCTTCGCGCATTTTGAATCTCTTGGAGGGTATAATATTAATGAAAAGAAAACAGAAATAATCCAGTGCGGATGCAAGTCAGACGTCTTGCATACTGATGTAATCTCATGCATAAATTCTCAACCAAAAAAATACTAGGAATTAATTTTTCAGCATGAATCGCTGACTTGTATGATCTAAATGTTGCTCCGCTGCTTTTAAAAGTACAGGATTTATTGCTCCGCTGGAACTCTCTCCTGTTAACTATTATGGGGAGGGTTTTGCTGATTAAGATGTCTGTTCTCCCGCTGTTCAATTTCTTATTCTCTGCAATTCCATGTGTTTTAACAGCACCCTTTTTCGGTAAATTGGAGTCCATGTTCATATCCTTCCTTTGTGGGAAAAAAGCCCCTCAAATTGCACTGAGCACTTTATATGAGGATATGGAGAAGGGTGGGTTAGCGCTCCCTAATCTCAGGGATTATTATTGTGCATACTTTGCACAATACATGTTCAGGTTCAAGTCAGAATCGCATACAGGAATATTCAATTATTTTAAGAGCCTAATCTGTATAGAGCACCAGATACGTAGTCTATTAAAAATTACAAAATCACCAAAACTAGTCAGTAAGTACATGAAGTGGTTCTTTCGCAGATACCAGGATTTTTGTAGAAGATACACAGTCCCAGTTATTAACACGTCAACCCCCTTATCCAAACTCACTTTGGTACTCGGGATTCAAGAATCATCCGAAATTATTAAAAAATGGGCCAGGGCAGGATTTGGGAAAATCTTAGACTTTTAAATGGGTGGCTCAATATATCCGAAATGCATGATTTAATTTAAAACGATTTCCTTCCTTCTTCTTGGATCCTATAGCATGCTCTACAAATTTCTTAGTTAATTGGATCTGATGCAGAGTAACGAGAGAAAAAATCTGATGCTAGCACTATTTCAAGAAGGTGTGGATAGGAAACCCGGGGAGTGGAAAGAACCTTTAGCCCCTACCAAAGGTCCGGATCTTGCACAGAAGGCAATAATAAAATGGGAAAAACATGAAGCTTTGGTAACTGCGAGAATGTAGACCGAAGTTAATAAACTT
The DNA here is from genome assembly GCF_964261635.1 of Lissotriton helveticus. Lineage (NCBI taxonomy): Eukaryota > Metazoa > Chordata > Amphibia > Caudata > Salamandridae > Lissotriton > Lissotriton helveticus. The sequence continues at coordinate 347,164,243 of NC_136071.1, read as the reverse complement.
AACTTCACTACATTATGGGGAGCCAATTGGCGCTTATTTTTTAGCAAATGGCTGCTATATAGAACCCCACAGCTCCTATCCCAGGTTTTTCCTAATCAATCTAGTCAGTGTTTTCACTCTTCAAATCAGACGACAGCCAACTGGACGCATATTATTGCACAGCGCCCTTTAATTCAGGGGTTTCGGAATAATATTTTTCGACATTTGGAGTCTGAATGTCTAATTAAACTGGATTCTAACAGTTGGCTGAAAGTTTTGGGTTACGATCCTTCATGGGGTCTATCTGAAAAATGGGTTAAATTAATATATAGCGCAAAGGCGGTCGCCAGGTCACTGCTGCTTTAAAGATGGCGATCATGTCAGGTACCAACAAAGTGCGAGTGGGTCAAGAAAATGAAGCAGGTTAGAAATAGGGAAAAGCTGTTTGCAATAGACAACGGGGGATTAAGAAATTTGATAACATTTAGGAATCATATTTCAACTAAATAATATAGAGAGCTTAAAAAGTATCAATGCACTGTTAATAGGACGAAATACTATTAGAAGCTTCTTACGTTGTTATATTTGTATACCTTAATCCTCTTTAATGCACTATTAGACACTTTAGTCACTTAAAAAACAAACAAAAAAAGAAAGTCAGTACTGTATTTGGCCTTTTGGATGAAATACTTCTGATATATCTGTATACTCTATGCTGATTTGCACTTTAATGCACTATAGACACTTTAATGATTATTAGTCCAAAGTTACTCTGACTTTTATTTGGATCATGTATACCTTTTTTCTTCTCTAGAATATGTATGCTGTATTTATTGATCAGAAGTACATTACTTGATATTGACACTGTAATATTAGACGAATTTGTAAATTTGGATAGATCTCAAGAAAAAAAACCAAGAAAAAAAACCCAACAAAGGTTAGAAATGGAGAATAAGCACCCAAAAATTATTCGGGTAACGGGGAGAGGGGAATTGTGAGAGAGGGGACAGGATTGATGAACGAGTCACCTGAGCATCCTTTATTTCTTGTTGCACATAAAAACCTTTATGCCCTCATTTCTTTACACCTAATAGTGGCTTTGATGTCAGAATGGGAGTGCAAAAAACGGGCCTACTTGCTGCTTGTAGCACGGGCATTGCTTTCTAGATGGGGCTGTATTATTTGCTTATTTTGTGTTAGGTTCTGTGTAGATCCAAAATGTGCTCTTATCCTGGGCTACATAATTTGTGTTCCGGGGACTAGTCTATGATTATTTATTAAATACTCCCTTACCAGGATGCATCCACCAGAATCAATTAAGATGTGGTGTTGCTTATTGTCGTCACTTCCAGTATGTTATGTAGCTCCACCTGATTTCGGTTAGATCCATGAAGAAGTTTTACTTAAATGCTGAAACCGAGTCGTTGGCAAGTTTCTTATAATAATGGTAATTCTATTTTAGGGTGGATTTTGGGAGCCCCCAGTCAAATCCGGGCAGCCGGACAAATGTTAAGGTGAACTCAGGAAATTCAAATGTTTCTGTTTATTTGTGAGAAATAGTTGGCAGAAAATAAAGTCTTTGTTCTATCTGTGCAATATATTTTGCCTGTGTGTTCTGACTAACCCTTAGTTTCAGTTACAATGGCACCCGGCAGATCACCTTCCTAATTCACTCCAGGTGTAATGAGAGAAAAACATCCAAAAAAGAGAAAATGAGGGGAATAACATTCAAAAGCAAATTGAAAATATGTCTACAACACAGACCAAAGAAATCGCATGAAATGGTGAGATATAGATTGACTGCCCACAGAGCAGCAGAAAACAACTTGCAGGAAGAAGTCTTCCAGAAAGATTTGAAGCTCACACCATAGAAAGAAGTGGCATATAACAGCCAATCAGAGAGAACTGAAGACCACACCATAGAGTAAGAAGAAATGTGCATATCAGAAGAAATAGCTAAATTACACAAGGAAAGTTGCATTTACCAGTCACAAGGACTTGTTCACACCACCGAGAAGTGTAACTGCAACAAATGATGCATGAAATGCTGAATGATTCAAGCATCCTTCCACAGTCAAGAGATCTGGGTTAAATCCATCGTTCTTATGCCCACTAAGCCACCCAAGTTTGGACCCAGACATATGCAAATCAGTCTTGACCCTGGGCCTCATGGGAAGGGTCTACTAAGAATTGAAAAACTTACAGGGGGATTTGGTAATTCCAACTCAGAATCCCAGCTAATTCCTCTTTTTGGTAAGGATGTTCACATACAGGATTTGTAAAGAAAGTATAGGGGGACCCCTCAGGTACAGATTGGGACCAGGGGAAATGACAAAAAAACGTATTGCAATGTCCCTACGTTGGAGAATGACCAAAAGATTGGGTACCTACAAGGTAGGCTGCCCACTAAGCAAATTCATTTACTGAACACAACCACTAGAACTCAAATGCAATATTGCAGATGGATAAGTTCTCACAACATCAAACTTTTGTTTCAATCATGGACATATTAGCATATCAGTGTATTAATGGTTTCATGTGACAAGAAGCACTCTAAATCAAAATTTTAGTATATATAAAATAAACATAAGTTTATTACACATTTGTCTTAAATTTTTAAAAACAGGTATATTGTACACAACAAATACGGCAAATACATAAAAATTATACACAAATTTTTTTTAAAAATGTTCAAAGGAACACAGGTCGACGCGGCGTTTCGGTTTAAAAAACCTTCATCAGGACAGTTTCTAAAAAGAAACACAATATTACTACAATATCATGACACAAATGTGCACATACATAGAAAACAATAATGCAGCTGTCACCTAATAAGTCACATCATTTCATTTCAACGGTCTATCACAGTATACTCTCATGAAAAATTGCGAGAGATATCAATTTATAAAACAGTATTGTTGTTATGTGGAACAATCTTTTTTTATGCTAATGGTTGTACCATTGAATTTGCTTAAGAAATGTAACAAAAATAATGATATTACTGGGAGTCTCCGGAATAAGAGATCTACTTTATTTATTGATGGGCGGGTATGTCAATAAACCGGCCACTCTTGTGAAGATGGCTTACCTTCAGTTTTTGTGATTGAATTCACAATTATTCAGTAACCGGCTTTTGTAGTGACAAAGCCTAGATGTGTCCTGGTTTGGGTCCACATATGAAGATAATGACGTCCCATATATTCGGGATATGATAAAAACCTTTCACTATAGGGGTACAGATAAAGACCAGAGATAAGTTTAATCCCCACTTATGTTTATACACAAAATTTAAACACAAAATTTGAAAACTAAGCAAAAAATCAGTGGGTGACATAAATACCTCAGATGTGAGTTTTGATCAATTTCACTGTATCGGAGGGGCCACCAGAGGATTTGTGCACTATTGGATCAATATGCACTGCAAGTTAAAAGGAACAAGTTCTTTTATTGTTTTTTATCAGTTATTTTTCACATCTTTTTATGGCTATTTCATAGCTGCCTAGCCTATTACCTATTAGGAATTCAACTTACCGATGGCAATTCTTGCGTAATCGCTACAGCCGCTTGGTACATGTGCTTCATAGGCTGTTTTTGTAATGCTCGCGATTTCAATTACATCTGTAAATTAATAGAATATATTTAAGTTTGTTGCCATCTTTTATGCAGAGATAGTCATATGGCATGTAATATTTGCTCCCTATTCTGTACTATTCTTCCTTTGTGGATTATACAGCAAGCGGATTTCACAGCGAGATATTTATTTAATTAACAGTGGGCGCTCGAGATTACCCTACTTACTCTCCGTCTGTGACAGTATCATTCGCAGTTTGAATTACCCGGTATGGCTCGCTTTGCTGTTTACCTTACCCCTATTATATGCTTACACATTATTTTATATGTGGGGCCTGTTACATTTTAACTTGTGTTTTGCTGGTTGGTGCAGATCCCGTATTTCAGTGGGACTACAACGCGAGATTGCAATGCGGTGCCGATATAATCTCGCGTTGTAGTCCCACTGAAATACGGGATCTGCACCAACCAGCAAAACACAAGTTAAAATGTAACAGGCCCCACATATAAAATAATGTGTAAGCATATAATAGGGGTAAGGTAAACAGCAAAGCGAGCCATACCGGGTAATTCAAACTGCGAATGATACTGTCACAGACGGAGAGTAAGTAGGGTAATCTCGAGCGCCCACTGTTAATTAAATAAATATCTCGCTGTGAAATCCGCTTGCTGTATAATCCACAAAGGAAGAATAGTACAGAATAGGGAGCAAATATTACATGCCATATGACTATCTCTGCATAAAAGATGGCAACAAACTTAAATATATTCTATTAATTTACAGATGTAATTGAAATCGCGAGCATTACAAAAACAGCCTATGAAGCACATGTACCAAGCGGCTGTAGCGATTACGCAAGAATTGCCATCGGTAAGTTGAATTCCTAATAGGTAATAGGCTAGGCAGCTATGAAATAGCCATAAAAAGATGTGAAAAATAACTGATAAAAAACAATAAAAGAACTTGTTCCTTTTAACTTGCAGTGCATATTGATCCAATAGTGCACAAATCCTCTGGTGGCCCCTCCGATACAGTGAAATTGATCAAAACTCACATCTGAGGTATTTATGTCACCCACTGATTTTTTGCTTAGTTTTCAAATTTTGTGTTTAAATTTTGTGTATAAACATAAGTGGGGATTAAACTTATCTCTGGTCTTTATCTGTACCCCTATAGTGAAAGGTTTTTATCATATCCCGAATATATGGGACGTCATTATCTTCATATGTGGACCCAAACCAGGACACATCTAGGCTTTGTCACTACAAAAGCCGGTTACTGAATAATTGTGAATTCAATCACAAAAACTGAAGGTAAGCCATCTTCACAAGAGTGGCCGGTTTATTGACATACCCGCCCATCAATAAATAAAGTAGATCTCTTATTCCGGAGACTCCCAGTAATATCATTATTTTTGTTACATTTCTTAAGCAAATTCAATGGTACAACCATTAGCATAAAAAAAGATTGTTCCACATAACAACAATACTGTTTTATAAATTGATATCTCTCGCAATTTTTCATGAGAGTATACTGTGATAGACCGTTGAAATGAAATGATGTGACTTATTAGGTGACAGCTGCATTATTGTTTTCTATGTATGTGCACATTTGTGTCATGATATTGTAGTAATATTGTGTTTCTTTTTAGAAACTGTCCTGATGAAGGTTTTTTAAACCGAAACGCCGCGTCGACCTGTGTTCCTTTGAACATTTTTAAAAAAAATTTGTGTATAATTTTTATGTATTTGCCGTATTTGTTGTGTACAATATACCTGTTTTTAAAAATTTAAGACAAATGTGTAATAAACTTATGTTTATTTTATATATACTAAAATTTTGATTTAGAGTGCTTCTTGTCACATGAAACCATTAATACACTGATATGCTAATATGTCCATGATTGAAACAAAAGTTTGATGTTGTGAGAACTTATCCATCTGCAATATTGCATTTGAGTTCTAGTGGTTGTGTTCAGTAAATGAATTTGCTTAGTGGGCAGCCTACCTTGTAGGTACCCAATCTTTTGGTCATTCTCCAACGTAGGGACATTGCAATACGTTTTTTTTCACATACAGGATTTAGCAGCCAAAATCGTCGTGTGAAAATAAACATATTCATGGTATTTCTCAAAAAAACTAAAATAAAAAGATGATTAATATTTGTTGATAAAGAAGAGAAAAACAAATAAAATACATAAATTGAAAATGTGTTCAATATGTAAACCAAATGATTACATGGAAATCTTGAGACAAAAGTCAGTTACCTTGCATCTTCAGGCAGAGGTGTTTCACGGGTTCCCAGTATGACTTCATGGACAAAGCTTTGTAAAGAATTGAATATTATCCCTCGGAGGAAGTAACCATAACCAGTTTGTTGGAAATAGTTCAAGACCACACCACAGAGGCAGCAGCAGACACCAGTATTTTAGAATGAACTGGAGACCGCACCACAAAGAAAGCAGCTGAAACTAGCGTTTTGGAAAGATTTGAAGCCCTCGCAATAGAAAAGTCAGCAAAAAATAGTTGCAATGAAACAGGTCTGTATTCCACTTGTCAGTTGTGGGGCCATTTTGATTTTACTTTCAAACCACTATCCTCACATAGATTTGTACACCGTTCCAAATCATGTAATGCATTGTAGACAGTGACAGGATCATGTTCATCCCCAGTGATGGACAGTAACGTGGTCATATCTCAAACATCATGGATAGATTGCAACTCATGCTAGAGAATGCAAAGCTCAGCCATGCGGAGACCTGAGTCATCTGATCTCCACCTCTCCCAGGTGATCTCCCCAGCCCAGTAACATCATACCCATCACAACCCTTAGCTCTGACTGGGGCAGAGAGCAAGGTCTGACGCTGGTCCAACTGCTGTTAAGCAGCCATCACTAAAGGTCTTTCACAGACTCCAATGACAGCTGGATAGACTCTGGTAGGTCCCCTTAGTGCTGAGCCCATTGAGTCTTCAGATCCCACTCTAGAGCTCACGTCACCTGGCATGGTGCACAAGTATGATGCAGGAGGCCAAGGAGCCTCAGAGCTGCTCTCACTAAGACCCAGGTTGAGGGTTTAAACATCGGGATCATAGCTCAAATGTCCTAGACTCATAGAGGCAGAGGGAAGGCTTGGAAGAGCACTGTGTCCAGAATGGCTCTGATGCAGGGGAGCCGTTGTGACGGAGTCAGGTGTGACTTCAGCACGTTGATGGAAAAGTCCAATGATGTCAGCAGGTTGGCCATTGTGCTCACAACTGCTTGAGAGTAGCCAGTTGTCGAGGTATGGGAAGACTGGCATTCCCAACCTCAGCAGATGGGATGTGACCACCACCATCACCTTTGTGAAAACCTAAGGTGCACTCACCTTTGTGAAAACCTAAGGTGCACTCACCTTTGTGAAAACCTAAGGTGCACTGGTAATGCTAAAGAGAAGCATGGAGAACTGAAAGTGCTCTTGGCCTACCTGAAACTGCAGGTAACATTTGTGGGATCCGGATCCGGGGCAGGTAGAATCTAAGAAAAGGAAAGCATGTTGAACTTGCCCTACCGGAGGAAGAAGCTCAAATGGTTCAGATCGAGTATGAGCCGAAGGCCTCCATCCCTTTTTGGCACCAGAACATAACTGGAGTAACGGTCAATCCCAACCTTTGCTGTTGGTGCCTTCTACGGCTCCCTTGGCTAAGACAGCTTGAACTTCTACTCAGAGTATTGACAAGTAATCCTCCAGAAGGTGTTGCGGTATAAATGGCATTTCCGGGGGTGGTACAAAAAGGGTAGGGAGTATCCAATTAGTCAGTTATTATGCTACTTTGCCTGGGGGGGTGGAAGGTAATGCGGCCTCCTGCTGAGCGATATTGTTCTGGCAAGGGGGACTCAGAGGTTTTGTGGTAGCGATGGGAGGTGGGGCTGGGGTTTGGGTTTGATTAGATGTTCGGCCCTGGGGGCTTGGATGCTGTTGGCCTGCTCCCCTGCCTCTACCTTGAAAGTAATGATAGGTCTGTGTTGGGTTGAGGCGTGATCTGGTGTTGCCTCTGCTGGTATACCCTGTCAATGCCTCGAAAGGAGAGGAGTTGTTGAGGGAACTGCCGAACAGGTGGAAGAAAGCCTAGCGAGTGCGTTGTAGCCTTGCTCTCTTTAAACCTCTCCAAGGAAGAGTTCATCTTCACTCCAAAAGGGCAAGAGCCATCAAAGGGATAGTCCATTAGCGATTGTTGGACATCTGTAGAAAAGCCTTTTTTGGGGCCCCTCAAGTATTCCCTTACTATCATCTTCCAACAAAGCTCCTCATCTAGCCATAGCAGCTCTCTCACATGTATTTCATTTGTTTTATAGCGCCTCTCATACCAATGTAGGACGTCAAAGCACACACAGAGATAATGTTACATGAAACAAAAGGGACTACGAGGTGTAGGCATTTTTTAAAGTGCTTGGTTTGGAGAAGCACAAACTCAGGATTCAAAACATAACACTTTTTCGGGTTGGCTTTACTGATCAGAATGTATTGCTACCCTAACAACCACTTTTTAAGCCATATTTGGATAATGAAAGACTGGGGGAAAAACACAGGTTTCTAACGATCCGTACCATACAGTTTGCATACCGCTCTTTGATGGGAGTTCATAGCTCCCTGAGCTAGATCGCAATTGCTTTTTATGAACTGCACAATAACGAAAGGATCGCTGTGACAAAAGCAGTAACCCACTGAGCTATGCACATAAAATGCAGTTGTGTAAACAGCGTCATACGTGTGTTTTTTAGCAAGCATGTTAACCCTCTGCGCTTAGATGAGCCAAAACTGTCACTAGACACTAGACAAAACTCTGACTCCTCTCCAGCAGGAATATTAATCACCAGAGATAGCTTGACACTTTTATTGTTTCTTTAACATGAGGTGGCATTTCAAGTTTAGTACTTCCGATTATGATTACATCATACCTTTTATTAAAAGTGACAGTTTTCAGCAAACGTAAAAATATTTATGCCCCTCGCCCCCACCGCACCATGACGACAATGTTGTTAGTGAATTAAGAGGCAAGTCAGCTGTCATATGCACTGGTCCCCGACCATAGCTCCTATGCGCACATTAACAGCTGGAGCAAGAGCACCTATTGTGACGCAGGAGCAGCTGGGCTATGGGCAACACCCAACTATGATTGGCAGCTCCTCCGCTAAGGACGAGGAGTGTCGGCCCTCTGCTTGCAGCAGTGAAATAAAGAAAACATAAAATGAAAATAACTCATTATTATTATCATTTTAAGTTTCCCTGTTGCAGCAGTTTTGGGGGCGGGGCTGATCTGCTTACAGAGCAGGGGAGGGAAGGAGTGGTTTGGACTCCCAACCAGCGCATGACCTCTTGGGCCTACCAAACATTCATGCTCACTTTCCCTGTTCTCAATGCAGGCTGCATTACAGCCTGTATTGAGAACATGCCCAGGCCCCCATTCCCTGCCTGAGCACCGATCTACAGCGCTCAGACCAATCACAGCGCTGCAGTGCAGTGTTGTGATTGGCTCAGGGGAGTGCTTCCTGCTTGCCTGTTCCGGCTGGAGTGACGACGGAGGGACGGCAGAGGAGAGACCCGATAATCAGGTAAATTTTGTTTACATTTTTACTTCCTCCCTCCTCCTACTCCGCACCCTACTGGCCGCCACTATGGGCGACAGCTGCAGCCCCTTCACCACACCTACGGCATGGGTCGCCTGCCCTCTGTTGTGTCCTTGCCTCGGCGGGCTAGAGTATAATTTTTTTAAATCTATTTGTGCATGGCAGGCGTTTGGCATGGACAAGCTTGGCCCAGGGCACCAATCTATGCGCCATCCAACCATGGACGGCACTGGATTTTCAGTACCAAGAATCTCCACACGGAGTATCAGAAAATAGACAGTTTTGGCCATTGGTAATGCACCCAGGTATAGCAGCACTTACCGCGGGTAGTTGTTGCTAGGGGACTGGAGGAGTAGTCTCAGATCAGCTGCTGGCCTGGCTTTCTGCACCGCAGGACATGGCCCAGGAACTAGAGACCATGCGTTGTGGTGATGAGGCGAGGTACACACTTTTAGGTTGAAAGGGAGGGGAGCGTGGGGCCGGCCAATACAATTTTACCAGGACTGTCTCATTGGTAGTGCTTCTGGGCACTACTACTGATTGAGGGCCCTGTGAAGCCAACACATCGCTGTTTGCTGCTGTTTTGCCATCACCTCTTAGTCTAGAGGTGGTGTTACATTTGAGAACGCTTTCAAAACATCAGCAGTTGAGTGCGGGTGTTAAGTTTCCCCCCTGGAGCCTGGAAATTTGCAGCTCCCATTGGTGAGCGAGGGGGGTGAAAGTACCATCCCAAACTCCACTCTAGGGAAGATGAGACCCATCAACTGCAAGTCACCATTAATTTTCTATAACAGGGGACATTACAGGAGCTTGGCTTGGTACCGTTGGGCTAGTGTCTGGTCCCCTTTAATTCCTCGTTATCCCACACATCACTCTTTATTATGAAGACCACATGTTTGGGTTTTCGTACAACAATAGATATGAACATAAAAATCTGAATTCATGTAAATATGGACAGATGGTTTGTCACTGAGATTTGAAAAGTTGTAGGTCTATAGCTTTTGTCCCTAGATTTTCAGGGCACACAAGATGACTGATGGACCGGGAAACTCTACAGAGGTGTGACTTGGTGCATTGCGCAAGGTCGCCTTACCCACAAAGCCCTGTAAACCCTGCAAACCTTTCCCCTTCCATGCAACAGACCCACCCACATATGCAAGGCTCCGTTTCTATCAGGGAAAGTGTAGGAAGGAAGGATGGCAGGGTATTTGCCAAGTGCAGAGTCTTGTGTCAAATAAATGTGAGGAAATTCTGTTTTAAAGTCATTGTTTAGGGGGTGTGGCCAAGATGGCTGTCGGATGAGACGTGCCTCTGTGTCTGTCCGACTCCGCCGAAATAAGCCTGTACTTCAGCTGCCTCCCCACGTCACTTTACCAGTGGGGGCTCCTGCGGACCCGTTGCACAACTCAGCAGGGCGTTGAGGCGATCTGTTGGGAACTGATGAACCCGCGAACCGAACCCCTTCGATGGGCAACCAGAGAAGGAGGGGTTCTTACTGGCCTCCCCAAATCCCACCTGTCCCCCCTTAAGTCTGTTCTCCATTCAGCAGCTCGTTTCATTTATGGGGCCAAAAGAAGCGACCACATCACACCAATGTTATCCACCCTCCGCTGGCTTCTCATCGAGGCAAGATCTATCTACAAGACTGCCTGCATCGCCCACAAAGCCTTGCACTCCTCCTCTCCTCGCTACCTGGCGAATAAACTGAAACTCTCTGGAGGCTCAAGACCATCACTAAAAGCGGAAAATCTACTGCTTGAACCTCCCACTTTCAAGAAGGAAAGATCGATGGCCCAATCCTTTTCAGGCAACGCAGCGAGAATCTGGAACTCACTTCCGCCTCAGCTCCAGACCATCACCTCCTCCCAGGCCTTCAAAACTTACTTCAAAGTTCTCCTTCAAAGACACTTCCAAAGTTAATTCATGCCCTCTCTATTATCTGAAGGAAGCCCTTTCAGTATAGAAAATCTCTATTCTCCATGACTATGGAAGTGCCTTTCCAGTGTGTTCTTGTGGTTTGAGAGTCTGCCATTTATTGCAGTACTACCCTTTTACCTGTGTTTGGTACCCTTTTGTAACATGCACACATCACTTTTCTCTTGTAACACACTGTTTGCTACCTCTTACATTTTGTTTGCTTTCGATACTTGCACAAGTGCCACCATTGCCTACGTAACGTTTGTTCTTGTGTTTGAGTGTCCTCCATTAATAGCAGTATTATACCTCTACTTGTACTTTGTACGCTTTTGTAACCTGCAGTCATGTCACTTTTTCCTCCTGTAATGCACCGTTTGCTACCTCTTGTATTTTGTTTGCTCACGATTGTCACTTTTGCCTCATGTAATGTAACGTTTGCTTTTGTAATTTGTTCACTTGTAATGTTCTCATGTATCAGTTCTGTTCCTATTGTGAAGCGCTCTGACACCTTCGGGTAAAGTCCGCGCTATATAAAAACGCATAAATAAATAAATGATCAGACGAGCCGAGGGCAGCGGCGGCCGAACCATCCTCAGGAGCCTGTGGCGAGACAGAGGGGGCTCTGACCCTTGGTGGAGACCCGCAGTAAGCATAAAGGGATCCGGGCGGCTGAGCGACTCCCTCCTCTAGCTGAGAACGCACTTGGGTCTCCCTCCCACTGGCAGAGTGGGGGATCAGATGCACTGATCGAGGCCGGGCCTGGAGAAGTCGCTGTGGCCCGGCAGTGTGCACAGAGGTATTTCAGAGTGGAGGGGGTGCCTATGCTGTGGAGGCGCACCACACTGACCCGAAGAAGAAGTTGAATGAATGAATGAATGAAAAAAGATTTCTATAGCGCCTAACTACCCGGAGGCCTCGTAGCGCTTGTGAGCAGACAGGACAAGTAATAGCAGGATTGTTAAATAGCGTTAAAAAGGTGAGTTTTAAGCAACTTACGAAAGATTTGTAAGTTGGATTCCCTGCGTAGATTGAGGGGGAGGGAGTTCCAAAGATTGGAAGCATTTATTGAGAAGGAGCGACCTCCCCATCTCGCTCTGCGAACTCTTCAAGTAGAAGCCAGAAAGGCATCACTAGAGCGGATGTTCCTGGCGGGAGAGTAGGGAGCCACCAGTGAATGTATAATAGCGGGACCGGTTTTCCAACTAGCTCCATGGGTAAGGCACATGGCCTTGAAACGTATTCTGGACTGAACGGGAAGCCAGTGGAGCGTTTTCAGAGCGGGACTCGCAGACTGCCTACGGGAGATCTGAAGGAGTAGACGGGCTGCGCAGTTCTGGATTACCTGGAGTTTTTTTTATAGTAGCACAGGGAGCACCCAAATAGAGGGCGTTCCCGTAGTCCAGTCGAGACAGGACGAGGGCCTGCACCATGATCCTAAGTGCATGAAAAGGAAGTAAGGGTAACATTTTCCGTAACATCCTCATCAAACCGAAACAGGTGGCCGAGAGCTTGGCAGCTTGATGATTGAAACAAAGGGAGCTGTCAAACCAAATGCCAAGACTCTTAATCTGCTGCTTGGGGATGGGCATACTGCCAAGACAGGACGGCCAAGATGATATCCTTGTAGGTGAGGGTAGTTTGCCCAGAAACATTATCTCTGTCTTATCTCCATTTAGCTTGAGATGAGATAGCTCCATCCATTAGGCTACCGCCAGTAGGCAGTTGCCCAAGGCGCAAGATTAACCTTCTGGGTGGTTTAATGCAACCACCCGTTGGGTATCATCTGCGTAGGTGATGATTTGAATGCCGAATGGAAGAACTATCCCTGCCAGTGGGGCCATATAGGTGTTAAACAGTGTGGGGCTCAGGGAAGAACCCTGAGGGACCCCACAGCTGAGAGGCCATTGATTGGATGACGTCGTGTCCTCAATGACTTGGAAGAACGGGTCCTCCAAAAAGGACCTAAGCCAAGCCAGAGCCCTGTGCCTCACTCCAAGGTTGTGCAGGCGCTCAAGCAGGATGGTATGATCAACAGTGTCGAAAGCGGCACTGAGATCCAGCAAAATAATTGCTGCTGAGCCGCCTTGATCTACCAGCCTCCTGGCCTCTTTCGTTACTGCCAAAAAGGCAGTCTCTGTCCCGAACTTTGGCCGGAACCCTGTCTGGGACTCATGAAGAAGACTATTTGATTCCAGATGTTGAACTAAGTTGAGGTTGATGCGTTTCTCGACCAACTTACTCAACCATGGGAGAAGGGAAATAGGTCTGAAATTGGCCAGGTTCGAGGCATCCAAGTTAGGTTTTTAAAAAGGGCTCGAACCTGAGCACATTTCCAGGCTAAAGGTACCCTTCCTGTGGTGATAGAAGCATTTAAGATCTGCAAAATTTTTGGATGGATAGCTTCTGAAACTAAGGTGAGATGTTGTGGGGGGGCAGGGTCCATAAGTGAGCCGGAAGTGACCCTGGAAATAGGAGTAATCAGCATCGTCTCATCTAGCAAAGGAAACTCAACTAGTGAGCATGGTGGATTAGGGAGAGAGCTCATGTTGCTGGAAACTGTGGACCTACTCTGATGGTGGGGGAAGGATTGAGATATTAAATGGATTTTTTGATGGAAGTATTTGGCTAGATTATCAGAGCGAGCTTGTGCATCTTCTGGATTAGGATCTTTATGAGGTATGGAAGTGAGGGATTTACACGAAATATTTCTTTAGGTGAATTCGCGGCTCCGCCAATCTTCTCCTCGTAAAAGGAGGATTGGGCGATTTTAATTTCAGCCTTGTAATTTCTTATTGCCTCTCTATAGTTAATTTTCCTTTCAATATCTAAGTTCTGCCTCCATCTCCTTTCGAGTTTTTTGCAGATTTGTCTAAGTTCTCTTAGTTTGAGGGAGAACCAAGGAGCCAGCTTTTGTTTGTGGGTCTTGCGGGAGTGTTTTTTTGGGAGAAGAGTGTCAAGTGAATTTTGGATCCAAGAATTAAAATTATTATTTCCCTTTTCTAGATCTGAAACAGCGCCAGGAATAGTGGCAACTAGAGTCGCAGACCACCGGCTGGGGGACAAATTTGCCCATTTTCTTTCCAACCGAGGAGCAAAGTTCTGCATAGGGAGAGGGATAGTGGTTTCCCAAATCAAGGGGACTAGTAGGTGATCAGTCCAAGGGAGCGGAATAGGAGATCCTACTACGAGATCCTGATCGTTGCTGAACACCGGATCAAGAAGATGGCCCTTAGTGTGCGTGGGGGCAAAGCCTTTGTGCACAATTTTTAGCGCTAAAAGGCTTGCTAATAAATCTTTTGCCATGTGGTCAGACGGGTCATCTAGATGGATTTTGAGGTCGCCTAGCACAGTAAAGTTAGCGGAGGTTAAGGCTAAGTCAGCAATGAAAGATGGAAGTGAATTAAGGAACTGACCTGAGGTCTTTACTAATGGGTTGTTACTTAAAATCGCAGTAAGAACAGTTGGCAAGGTTGTTAGCGGGGGACAGTGAGTGTAGGAATTTAATATCCAATGCTCCTTGCAGATTCAGTAAGGTCTGAGCATCATATATATAGGTTTGATGGATACAGCCAAGGTTCGTGGCCCCTGGTACCGGCTGGGCACGGCCGGGCATGGACGGGCGCAGATGGGCTTGCCTTTAGCGCGCCTCTGGCTCGCCGTCGGCGCAAGAGTTTGTGATTTTTAAAACAAATAATGAGGCGAAATTCAGTTAGGCCAGAGCAAAGGAGTCTGAGGTAGCGCTAGCCAATGACAATCGTGCGCTCTAGTCAGTCTGTCGCTGCGCGTCAGCGCCCTGAAGATTAAGTAGGCTGAAGCGGGAAGACACTAGAGCGAGAGCCTCTCAAAATGGCCGCTCACGAGTGTCCCACAGGAAGTGAGGATAGTGCCCCTTACTCGAAGCATCTACTCCCTCCACACAACCAGCATGACAAGCTGCGGTGGACCGGGGAGACTGACGCACACAACAACCAAGCACAAGACTGCACAGGTAAGTAGAAATATTTAAAACAACAAGAGTTTGTGATTTTTTAAAACAAATAATGCGGCGAAATTCAGTTAGGCCAGAGCAAAGGAGTCTGAGGTAGCGCTAGCGCAATGACAATCGGGCGCACTAGCCTGTCTGTCGTTGCGCGTCAGCGCCCTGAAGATTAAGTAGGCTGAAGCGGGAAAACACTAGAGCGAGAGCCTCTCAAAATGGCCGCTCGTGAGTGTCCCACCGGAAGTGAGGATAGTGCCCCTTACTCGAAGCGTCTACTCCCTCCACACAAACAGCATGACCAGCTGCGGTCGACCGGGGAGACTGACGCACACAACAACCAAGCACAAGACTGCACAGGTAAGTAGAAATATTTAAAACAACGAGAGTTTGTGATTTTTAAAACAAATAATGCGGCGAAATTCAGTTAGGCCAGAGCAAAGGAGTCTGAGGTAGCGCTAGCGCAATGACAATCGGGCGCACTAGCATGTCTGTCGCTGCGCGTCAGCGCCCTGAAGATTAAGTAGGCTGAAGCGGGAAAGCACTAGAGCGAGAGCGTCTCAACATGGCCGCTCGCGAGTGTCCCACCGGAAGTGAGGATAGTGCCCCTTACTCGAAGCGTCTACTCCCTCCATACAAACAGCATGACAAGCTGCGGTGGACCGGGGAGACTGACACACACAACAACCAAGCACAAGACTGCACAGGTAAGTAGAAATATTTAAAACAACGAGAGTTTGTGATTTTTAAAACAAATAATGCGGCGAAATTGAGTTAGGCCAGAGCAAAGGAGTCTGAGGTAGCACTAGCGCAATGACAATCTGGCGCACTAGCCTGTCTGTCGTTGCGCGTCAGCGCCCTGAAGATTAAGTAGGCTGAAGCGGGAAAACACTAGAGCGAGAGCCTCTCAAAATGGCCGCTCGTGAGTGTCCCACCGGAAGTGAGGATAGTGCCCCTTACTTGAAGCGTCTACTCCCTCCACACAACCAGCATGACAAGCTGTGGTGGACCGGGGAGACTGACGCACACAACAACCAAGCACAAGACTGCACAGGTAAGTAGAAATATTTAAAACAACAAGAGTTTGTGATTTTTTAAAACAAATAATGCGGCGAAATTCAGTTAGGCCAGAGTAAAGGAGTCTGAGGTAGCGCTAGCGCAATGACAATCGGGCGCACTGGCCTGTCTGTCGCTGCGCGTCAGCGCCCTGAAGATTAAGTAGGCTGAAGCGGGAAAACACTAGAGCGAGAGCGTCTCAAAATGGCCGCTCGCGAGTGTCCCACCGGAAGTGAGGATAGTGCCCCTTACTCGAAGCGTCTACTCCCTCCACACAAACAGCATGACAAGCTGCGGTGGACCGGGGAGACGGACGCACACAACAACCAAGCACAAGACTGCACAGGTAAGTAGAAATATTTAAAACAACGAGAGTTTGTGATTTTTAAAACAAATTATGCGGCGAAATCCAGTTAGGCCAGAGCAAAGGAATCTGAGGAAGCGCTAGCGCAATGACAATTGGGCGCACTAGCCTGTCTGTCGTTGCGCGTCAGCGCCCTGAAGATTAAGTAGGTTGAAGTGGGAAAACACTAGAGCGAGAGCCTCTCAAAATGGCCGCTCGTGAGTGTCCCACCGGAAGTGAGGATAGTGCCCCTTACTCGAAGCGTCTACTCCCTCCACACAAACAGCATGACAAGCTGCGGTGGACCGGGGAGACGGACGCACACAACAACCAAGCACAAGACTGCACAGGTAAGTAGAAATATTTAAAACAACGAGAGTTTGTGATTTTTTAAAACAAATAATGCGGCGAAATTCAGTTAGGCCAGAGCAAAGGAGTCTGAGGTAGCGCTAGCGCAATGACAATCGGGCGCACTAGCATGTCTGCCGCTGCGCGTCAGCGCCCTGAAGATTAAGTAGGCTGAAGCGGGAAAACACTAGAGCGAGAGCGTCTCAAAATGGCCGCTCGCGAGTGTCCCACCGGAAGTGAGGGTAGTGCCCCTTACTCAAAGCGTCTACTCCCTCCACACAAACAGCATGACAAGCTGCGGTGGACCGGGAAGACTGACGCACACCACAACCAAGCACTAGACTGCACAGGTAAGTAGAAATATTTAAAACAACGAGAGTTTGTGATTTTTAAAACAAATAATGCGGCGAAATTGAGTTAGGCCAGAGCAAAGGAGTCTGAGGTAGCACTAGCGCAATGACAATCTGGCGCACTAGCCTGTCTGTCGTTGCGTGTCAGCGCCCTGAAGATTAAGTAGGCTGAAGCGGGAAAACACTAGAGCGAGAGCCTCTCAAAATGGCCGCTCGTGAGTGTCCCACCGGAAGTGAGGATAGTGCCCCTTACTCGAAGCGTCTACTCCCTCCACACAAACAGCATGACAAGCTGCGGTGGACCGGGGAGACTGATGCACACAACATCCAAGCACAAGACTGCACAGGTAAGTAGAAATATTTAAAACAACGAGAGTTTGTGATTTTTTAAAACAAATAATGTGGCGAAATTCAGTTAGGCCAGAGCAAAGGAGTCTGAGGTAGCGCTAGTGCAATGACAATCGGGCGCACTAGCCTGTCTGAGTGCCCCATCGGAGTGCCCCAGCGGACGGTAGATGGTGGACACGCATGTGGCTCGTGACAGTGGAGGAGGGGCTTCTGAGCGACAAGTACAGGCCATAAAGCCAACGCGGTTGGGGGCTGAATGCATTGGAGGATCCCACCTAGAGCCTGGGAGCAAGCCCATTTGCACTTCCTGTGGACGGCCCCCAGCACCTGGGAGGTGGTGGCTGGGAGTGTAGGGTTTACTGGACATTGCATGAGGGACACCCCTGCCCTGAGAATAGCCTGTTGTGGTACTCCCTACAGCACCTGCCCTGGGAGCAAGAGGGGACAGAGGGGCCCATAGTAGAAAACATTGCCACAAGAGTATCCCGACAGACGGGAACTGCGACACACCGCTGGTGGGACCAGGCACTCTCCTAAGAAGTGGGCACACTGCTCTTGGCCCAGAACATTGCCTGGGGTGGGCCTTGCCGTCACACCTCTGTACGGCGGTGAGCGAAGAACAGCAAACCGGACATAGTTGCAGCACGCTTGGGAGGACCAGGGGGGCCCTTACGGCCAATTGCCCAGCCGGGAGAACCTCAGGCCTACCACAGAGCCAAAGCTGAAGAAGATCACAGAGATCCGCCGGGACTTTCCGCTGTGAGAGTCGCCCAGAGCGGGTCCCCTAGGAGCAGCAGCCAGCCCAGCAACATAGCTAGCATTGACGGCAGCGGAGGGTCAGATCCTCGAGAGGTGTCCACATATACCCTGAAACAGACTTACACAGAAACTACCTTGCCCTACCCGATAACATCCTGCGCCAAACTCGACTATGCCCGCCTTGCCACAGCTGAGATGTGAAGTCCTACATTGCCTCCGAAGATGCCCACCCGGCAAAATGGCAGTAGTCTGACCCAAAAAGGAACGTTCAGTAAAAGACCGGTTAATGAAGTAGCCTATACCCGGGGCAACTACTGGAACTGCTCGGGAAGGAGAGTCACACCCTGAGGGAGCAGAGGATGCGGACTCCCCCACCACTAAAGCATTCATGACCGCGCTTTTTCATTACTGCGAGAAGACCTGCAAGAGCTGAAGGGGCAGCTGTCGGCCGACTTGAAGGAGCTAAGAAGGGACCAGGAAGACTTAGTAGCCCACGTTGCACATCTAAAAGAGCACGAGACTGGAAGGGAAGAAGAGATTGAAATGATGCAGCAATAGATCATCAGACTGAAAGATCAACATATAGAGCTCCAGGCCATCACAGATGACCTCCAGAACTGCTCCCGCTGCAACAACATTCGCATTCGAGGTGTACCAACGAATGCGGAGGGAGAGGACATCCAAGCCTACACTGTAGCCCTCTGCGGGCAGCTCCTGGGCGACGACGCGCACCACAATCTACAAATTGACAGGGTGCATCGCGCAGGGAAACCAAGGGGTACTAGTGCCCCTCCGGCAGATATCTTGGTGTGCGTTCATGACTTCCAAACTAAAGAAACACTCCTTTGCCGCGCAAGAGAAGTGCACCCTGTACAGTTTCATGGGCACACACCAACCCTCTTTCAGGACCTGTTGCAACGACTCTCTACTAGAGGAGGGAATTTCGATAAATCACAAACCAGCTTAGAGAAAAAGGGATTGCATATTCTTGGGGGCACCCCTTCTGGATTATCTTTCAATTTGATGGCCAAACAAGACAACTCTGCTCGCTGAAAGAAGCTCACAAACTCCTGGTGCTGCCTGATCCCAGCTCCTGGGACCAAAGGGGAAATCGTCCAAGAGGCTCTAGATCCCGCCGCCCCAAATGGCTAAGAGTGGGAAAGCCAGCAGCCAGCCTCAAACCAGATCGCGAGACAATAGTGAAATAAAGAGAAGCAGTCCTTCATTCCTTACAGGATTGCCATGGCAGGTAGTCTCCACCTGATGGTAGCTGGGTTTACATGTGGGGAGCACATCCAGGGTGGAGCAGGAGAGACCCTCCGGCACCTGCCACACCTACAAAGAGGCCTTGGGCGAAGACACCAAGACAGACAATATCCAACAGATGCCTAGAGGCCCATGGCTCTTGTCCCCGATGGAATGTTACATTACGACGAACTGTTGTCGCTTCCTAGTTGTTTTTCTATTCTGTGTAGTTTAATTGTGGGGTTTTTAGGGGGGGGGGCTTTCCTATAATAATAATAATAACAATAAACCAGCTTAAAAAGCGCATGGCTACACTAGCTAGTGTGTCACCCGCCCTGTGACAAGAGCCAATTCAGGCAGTGAGGTAAAGCAGAGAGAATCAAACAGGAGGATTACAAGATGGGAAAAGCCACGTCTTGAGCTTTCTCCGGAAAATAATCTCAGAGGGTTCCAGCCAGAGCCCTATCGGGAGTTTATCCCAATGTGTAGCCGCTAAAAAGCGAAAGGAGCGCCCACCTATCCTAGCTCTTCTGATGGTCGGAATGTTAACCTGACCCGTCCCACTTGATCTCAGAAGGCAGATGGGAACATGCGGGGTAAGAAGGTCATGCAATGCAAATAGGAGGGCCCCTTCTTCCGCAGAATGAGGTGGCTGACACACATAGCTTTAAAAAGAACTTGTTCCATCTCCGGGAGCCAATGAAGGGAAGCCAGGGGCTTATTGGATGAGGCTCTCCTCGGGAGCATTAAAACGAGACGCGCTGCAGCATTCTGAATGTGCTGGAGTCTCTGTACACATTTAATATTTGCTCCTAGGTAAAGAACATTCCCTTAGTCCAGACGTGATGTCACAAGAGCATGGACCATCGTTTTCCTTGCTGAAACAGGGAGTACAACTAAGGTCTTCCTGAGACAAAACAGTTGCCTGCTACCTGCCTGGTATGAGTTTCAAAGGATAGTTTGGTATCCAACCACATCCCCAGGTTTTTTACCTGATCCCTAGGGTGAGGGGTTGGGCCCAGCGTAGGAGGCCACCATGCAGAGGACCAGATCGAGGGAGCCTTACCTATCACTAGAACCTCTGTTCTATTGCCATTAAGTTTAAGGCAATTATAAGCCATCCATGCCGCCAGGTCTTGTAGGCACGTTGAAAGATTGATGGCTGCTTCACCAGAGTCTTGAGTTAGTGTCACCACCAGTTGTGTGTCGTCAGCGTATGACACCACACTAACACCAAACTACCCTATAATCTCTGTCAGGGGGTAATGTAGAGATTAAAAAGGGTGGGGCTAAGTAAGGAGCCCTGGGGACCCCTTGGTCCAGCTTAACGCTTTTGGAGTAGAAGGGTTTCTGTGACATCTGAAAACTGAGGTCCTGTAAGAAGGATCTTAACCATTCCATCGCTCTGCCAGCCATGCCTCCTTCCCTTAGGCGCTGAAGTAGTGTATGATGAGCAACAGTGTCAAATGCGGCCCTGAGGTCTAAGAGGACTAGAGCAACCATCTGTCCCGCATCTACATGTCTACATGATGGTTTCAGTAGATAGAAGAGCGGATTCGGTGGAATAAATGACACGAAAACCCGATTGAGTAGGATGAAGTAGGTTATGGGAGCCTTGAAACTACAGACCGGCAACGTTGCTGTTGGTTCCTGTTTGCACAGGGTGGTCACTCCTTGACCACAAGGGAGATGTCTTCCGTCTTCCATTTGAAATGGAACGTTGAAGGTCCAAGATATGTCTTTCAAAGATTCGTTCAGGATAATCTAAAGTCCTGGGGACACAGCTCCTATACTTATACTAAGGATGGGGGCTGGATTACCTGACTAGGTCCCTCCTATGGGTGGAACTGAGAAGGGGGTGGTCACACCCCCTTTCTCTTTGTCCAGTTTCGCGCCAGAGCTGTGGCTAGAGTGCCCCAGCAACTGGTTTGAACCAGGCTATGCATGGAGCACCTTGTGTGCCCCAGGCAGTGTCTAGATGCATTCACTGAATGCAGCCCTCCCTGCCCCAATACACAAAACACCTCCCTGGACAGGAAACCTATTGTCCAGGCCGCCCTTGCCGGAGTTTCCCCCAGCAACAGGAGGCCAGACTCGTGTCTGAGGCAGCAGCATCCATTTTGTGATGCTGAGGCTCTGTTTAACTTTAACCGGTAAAGCAGTAACATACATGTCTTTTCCCTCTAGAAGGGTGGAATGCTACCCCCGCCGCCACAATTGGCGGGGGGGGGGGTAGTATTCCAAAGTGTTTGATACCTTACACAACATGTTTTGATAAAGCCAAACCAAAGATAGCATTAACTGCGAGGACTATAATGCACTTAAGAGTATATGGTATGGCTATATCATATAACAGCTATAAGGAGATGGTTCCGAAAGCTGCAGAGGGGCTCAGCTCATGACAGAGCACCCTCTCACATAAAACCAAGCACTCTGCCTCCAGGATTGTGGAGGCCTACCATAGGAGTGGCTTATAGGTGTATATGTGTCTATATGTAAAGGTAGATATAGGTATACTATATCTAAGTAAGGGGTGATTACACCACCTTACCCAAGCTGTATGAACAGACCTGTGGTGTCAGTTTGGAAGGCAAACCAGGGGTGGCACAATACATGCTGCAGCCCCTGGTAGGCCTAGGGTGCACCTATGCCCTGGGTACCTATGGTACACTATACAGGGGCTCACAAGGGTGACCCAGTAACCAATCTGGTATGCACCTAAAGTGCATGGTATCAATTTAGAGAGAGAACAGCTGGGCTGTGGGTCTGATTAGCAGGCCACAGCCACATTAAAGTCGAACAACCAGGGAATCACAGAAAAAGGTGGGGGTGACCATAGGAAGCAGACCCTACTCTCCAACACAACCCCCCCCCCCCCCCAAATGCAGGGACATTAAACTAACCTTGACCAGTTGAGTCTTCAAGGTCTAAGTGGAAATATCTGGAGAGTCCATCTGCATTGGCATAGTCAGTCCCAGGTCTATGTTCCACTGTAAAGTCGATCCCCTGTAGGGAAACGGACCACCTAAGCAGTTTGGGATTTTCACCCTTCCTCTGATTTAGCCACAAGAGGGGCTTATGGTCTGACTGAATCTTGAAGTGAGTGCCAAACAAGTATGGCCTCAGCTTCTTCAGGGCCCAAACCATAGCAAAGGCCTCCCTCTCAATAGCTGACCAACGTTTCTCTCTAGGGGTCAGCCTTCTGCTAATAAAAGCTACTGGCTGGTCTTGACCATCTTTATTCGGTTGTGAAAGCACAGCACCTACCCCCAACTCAGAAGCATCTGTTTGGACAATGAATTCTTTGGAGTAGTCTGGACTTTGCAAAATAGGAGCAGTGCACATGGCCTGCTTTAGGTCATCAAATGCCTTTTGACAGCTTACTGTCCACTGAACTTTCTTTGGCATTTTCTTGGAAGTTAAGTCATTAAGGGGTGTCACTATGGAACCATACCCCTTGATAAATTTCCTGTAGTACCCAGTCAGGCCCAAGAAAGCTCTGACCTGAGTCTGGGTGGTTGGAGCAGTCCAGTCCATTATGGTCTGGATCTTGCTCTGCAATGGTTGAACCTGGCCTCCACCAAGGTGGCCCAGGTATACAACCGGACTCTGCCCTATCTGGCACTTGGTAGCCTTGATAGTTAGGCCTGCCTTTTGCAGGGCCTCCAAAACATTCTTTAGGTGGATCAGGTGATCTTCCCAAGTGGAGCTAAAGACAGCAATATCATCTAGATAAGCTGCACAGTAGTCATCCAGACCTGAGAGGACTTGGTTCACCAACCTTTGAAATGTGGCAGGTGCATTCTTCAAACCAAAGTGCATCACCACAAATTGATAATGCCCCCCAGGGGTTGAAAATGCGGTATTTGGCTTTGCATCTTTAGCTAGTCTAATCTGCCAGTAGCCAGCTGTCAAGTCAAATGCACTCAAAAACTTGGCAGATGCCAATCTGTCAATGAGTTCATCTGCCCTTGGTATTGGATGGGCATCTGTCCTAGTGACAGCATTGAGGCCTCTGTAATCCACGCAAAACCTCATCTCTCTCTTACCATCTTGGGTGTGAGGTTTAGGCACCAGGACTACTGGACTGCCCCAAGGGCTCTTTGAGGGCTCAATGACTCCCAAATCCAACATCTTTTGGACCTCTGTCCTGATACAGTCCCTGACATGATCAGGTTGCCTGTAGATTTTACTCTTGACAGGCAGACTGTCCCCAGTGTCCACTTCATGAGTGCACCAGGTAGTCTAACCTGGAGTCAGAGAAAACATATGTCTGTAGGACTGTAGAACTTGCCTGCAGTCCTGTTGCTGTTGGTCAGTGAGGCTGCCTGCCAAGACTACACCATCAACTGAACCATCATCAGGGCTCTGAGAAAGCAGGTCTGGGAGAGGGTCACTCTCCTCCTCCTGTCCCTCATCTGTAGCCATGAGCAAGCCCATGTCTGCCCTGTCAACATATGGTTTCAATCTGTTGACATGAAGCACCCAACCAAATAGGTGACTTCTCCCTTCTGCTCAAAAATAGTGTGGGGTCCACTCCACTTGTCTTGGAGAGCTGCTGGGGCCACAGGCTCCAACACCCACACGTTCTGTCCTGGCTGGTAAACAGTCAGCACAGCCTTTTGGTCATGCCAGACCTTTTGCAATTCCTGGCTAGCCTCAAGGTTTTTAGATGCCTTTTTCATGTACTGGGCCATCCTGGAGTGGAGACCAAGTACATAATCCACAATGTCCTGTTTGGAAGGTTTGAGAGGCAACTCCCATCCATCCTTCACCAGACACAGGGGTCCTCTTATAGGATGTCCAAACAGAAGCTCAAAAGGGCTGTAGTCAACCCCCTTCTGTGGGACCTCTCTGTGGGCGAACAAAAGGCAGGGCAGCAGGATGTCCCATCTTCGCCTAAGCTTTTCAGGTAAACCCTTGATCATGTCCTTCAAGGTCTTGTTGAATCTTTCAACTAGACCATTGCACTGTGGATGATAGGGTGTGGTGAACTTGTAGTTCACTCCACACTCCTTCCACATAGCAGTCAAATATCCAGACATAAAGTTTGCACCTCTGTCTGAGACAACCTCCTTCGGAAAGACCACTCTTGAGAAAACTCCCAGGATGGCTCTTGCCGCAACAGGTGCTGTTGTGGTCCTTAGGGGAATAGCTTCTGAGTATCTGGTGGCATGATCCACTACCACCAGAATAAACCTGTGCCCAGAGGCTGTTTGGGGATCCATTGGTCCAACAATGTCAATCCCTACACGTTCAAAGGGAACCCCCACCACAGGTAGTGGTATTAGGGGGGCCTTTGTGGTGCCACCTGATTTGCTACTGGCTTGGCAGGTGACACAGGAGCGACAAAACTCCTTGGTATCTTCTGACATATGAGGCCAGTGAAAGTGTGGAACAAGCCTGTTTCAAGTCTTGTTCTTGTCAAGATATCCTGCAAGGGGAATATCATGGACTAGTGTGAGAAGGAAGCCTCTGAATGCCAAAGGTATGACTAACCTCCTGGAAGCTCCAGGCTTGGGGTCTCTATCCTCTTAATACAAGAGCCCATCATCCCAATAGACTTTGTGGGTCCCACGAGCATTCCCAGCAGCCTCAGCAGCAGCTTGCTGTCTGAGGGGTTCACGAGAAGGGCAGTCTAACTGCGCCTGCCTCAGATCTGTCCCAAGAAACTCAACCTGATCAGGGTCAAGCTCTTCTAGGACAGCTTCTTCCTGGGTCTCACAATCAATCAGCTTTCTGTGAAGGCTGATCATCTTCCTGAGGCAAGGGGGAAGGCACTGCCTTAACCCTACTGTTTCTCCTCCTGGTAGGCAACTGGTCCATTGTTCCAGAATCCAGTGCCAGTTCAGTGTTGCTATTTCTGACCTGTGACCTAGTCACAGCAAGGACATGTGCTGATATTCCTAACATCTCTGCATGGGTCCTATACTCCACTTCAGCCCAAGCTGAAGTCTCCAGGTTATTTCCAAGCAAGCATTCTACAGGGAGGTCTGAGCTAACCACAACCTTTTTGAGGCCAGTTACCCCTTCCCTGGAGAAATTAACAATTGCCCTACTGTGAGTGGTAGTGACATTGCTAGCATTGGTCACTAGGTGATTTTCACCTAGTATGATCTGTCCAGGGTTCACAAAGCCAGGCGTCACCATTGTGACACTAGCACACGTGTCCCTGTAGGCCTGAGCCACTTTATCATTGATTAAAGGAGTCTGTCTGTACTTGCCCAAGTTACTGGGACTCACAGTAGAGGACATATCCATGTCCACAACACAGACAAGAACAGTTTGAGTTGGTATTCTGACTAGGCCAGAATCCAACTCAGTTCCCAGGGTTAACCCTACTACACCCTTCTGTTGAGAACCACCACTTGGAGCTGGACTAGGGAAGAACATTTGCCTTAGGGGCAATGGTGGCTGGAGCTGCCTCCTTCTTGGTGCAATTACTGGTCCAGTGAGTATTAACCTTATAAATCTTGCACCATGGTTTCTTTGGGCCTTCTTTCGTTTTAGATTGTTGGGAACCCCCACCATTAGAAGCTTTTTGGGGACCTTGAGAAGACTTCGGGTCTTTTGCTTTCTCCCCACCCTTTTGGTTTTGCTTCTTCTGATCACCACCTTGGTTCTGTACCTTCTGCTTCACCCTGGTTCTGACCCATTTGTCTGCCTTCTTTCCAAATTCTTGGGGAGAGGTCAGATCAGAGTCAATCAGGTGTTGATGCAATAGCTGGTTCTGACAGTTGTTAAGGATCTGTTCTCTCATAATCAAATTATACAATCCTGTGTAGTCAGTGACTTTACTGCCCAGTAACCAGCCCTCCAGAGCCTTAGTAGAACAGTCTACAAAATCAGTCCAGTCCTAAGTCTGTGTCTTTTGGGTATCCCTGAACAGCAACCTGTACTGCTCAGTGGTTAGGCCAAACCCATCTATCAGAGCACTCTCCAGGACACAGTAATTGTCAGCATCCTGTTCATTAACTGTCAGGAGCTTACCTCTACCTTTATCTGAAAAGGAGGGCCACAAGATTGCTGCCCACTGACTTTGGGGTACCTGCTGTACTTTGCAAGCCCTCTCCAAAGCAGTTATCCGTTTGTGGATGTCATCCCCAATCTGATAGGGAGGGATAATCTTGTTCAGGTTTCTATGGTCATGAGACCTTTCCCTATCTCTAGGAATTATGCTGCCACCAGTGGGCTCTAGCCCTCTTAACTTTTTCTTTCTCTCAAGAGCTAGGGTCTCATTTGCAAGGGCAGATTCTTGCCTCCTGATCCTAAGCTTGGCTTCTCTCATCCTAGCTTTATGCTCCCTTCCCTGAGGTGAAGGCATTCTCCTCAGAGCTGAGGCATTGGCCCCTACTGATGAATCAGAATGGCCAGATGCACTGGAAAGTGACCTGGGTCTTCTGTACTCACCATAAGGCCTACTTGGGGGTCTGGATTGGATCCTTCCTTCTCCAGTCCCATGTAGTCCTAAGTTAACCTGGATCAGTTCCCTGACCTCTACCTGGTTAGCATCCACATCATCATCAGAATCCTCTTGGTTCTCACCAGTGGGATCTTCTGTTGAGGGATGGCCCCCCTCTGTACTACCTGGGTGATCTGGGTTGGATGCCCTTTCTGCATCATACTCCACTAAAATATCTACCAGGTGGTTAAAGGTTGGACTCTGTCCTTATCTCAGTCTTCTGACTGAACACAGACTTTTCACTTCATGAAAAGTAAATGTGTCATATTTAGAAGGCACCCTCTGGGTTTCTTCTTGAAGAGGTCCACCAGGGCCTGCTTTCAAGGACATTTTCTAGTGAGGTGTGGTGTGTGCACCTACCTACACTAAATGGTTTCCTACTAGAACCTCTCTAGGAGTTGTAGTCAGGGTGTTCTAGGCCCTTACCACCTACAACAACTAAGTTCAGTAGAACGTATGTATATCTAAGACTTGATTTATATGTACCTACAGGTACCTTGATATGATCTTTCAGATGATATTACAGGAATATTTGGTAAAACAAATTGCAAGCTCTTATCCCAACTGCTGCACACCAATGTAAGAAGTTAGCCTGGCATATGATGTCCACTAGTTCTAGTGGGCACCTTGCACCAGTCTAATCGACCCTTATTGATGATGGTTGTAAAGTCAACCTTATAGCAAGCTATCCTAGTGGTAGCATGAACCAGCAGTCTTCAGGCTAAGACTTCAGTAGGCGAGTTGTTTTACCATATATAATCCCTTGAATACCAAATGAAAGGACACCACACAAGGTATATATCAAATATATGTGTATTTAATCTAAACACAACCCCTCTGCACTCTTTATGAGGTCAGAGGTAAAAATACAATACAAGTCACACAGTTAATACACAATAAGTTGCACAGTATACGTTATGCCCTAGGGGCCTCACTAACCATATACTAAGAAAGTGGTATAAGTACCACGTGAGAGTTAGAAAGCAGGTATAGGGCCTTTAGAATCGCTGGGGCTACGCTAAACAACCGGTTGTTAGGAAGTAGGAGACCCACGGGAGCCGCGTGCAGTGTCTAAACACAGGCGCGGGTTCCCATTGACTTTCTATGGTGTTCGTAAAAGTTACAAAGTTAAAGATTAAGGACACTTCCGGATGGACTTGGATGGAACCGTTTTAAACTAGGACACTTCGAGAGTCAAGACCCACCGGAGTACTCTAGTTACCTCACCCAGGGAAGCCGGGTGCATTGGTGTCTTTTCGTGTCGGGTTTCGACGTTTTCTATGGAGAGCTGCAAAGAAGTGCTGCAGGCGACCAGAGGAAAAGTGTCCAGGTGGATCCAAGGGTGGATCGGAGATGTGAAGAACCTGAAAGCAGAGGGGACAGAGTCTGGGTCACTAGCCAGTGACCAGGAAGAAACCAGGCGATGTCGGGTGCTTTGCAGGTGAAGATGGTGAGCTTGTCTCTTCAGCCACGAGGTCCAGGAGGCATCGACGATGACCAGGAGCTGAATTCGAGCTGTCCCACGATGGATCTAGATGACTGCAGTGTCAGTATCCGGATTGGACCCAACAAGCCTTGGCAACCGCAACCCAAGCAGTATGTCGAGATTGGCTCTGTTGCAGACCAGCAACGTCTGGGCGCTTCAACCAGCAAAGCAAAGTAGTTTCAAGATGGCGTCTTTGGGGGGCTCACTAGCCAACGGGCAAGTAGCCGGGAAGACGCGTCGAGCACAAATGTGAAGGTGGGGCCAAGGGACACTCACGGAGTGTGGGGCATGGGCTTCAATGCAGAGGATGCTCTGGGCTGAGGCTTCTCGTACCCCAATGCACAACTTACTGAGGCTTCAGGAAAGGAGTGCAGTTAGCAAAATGCAGGATGTCCAATATGGCCGGTCCCACGTCTCCCGTGTCCGCCACAGGTCTCAGCTTTGCTGTGGATGTGGGTCGTGGTCAGAGAAGTTTGGAAGTGCAGTTCTTGAGTCGCAGAGTCTTCAGGTTCCGGCAGGAGCCTTGAAACTGCAGACCGGCAAAGTTCAGTTCTTGAGTCGCAGAGTCTTCAGATTCCGGCGGGAGCCTTGAAACTGCAAACCGGCAAAGTTGCTGTTGGTGCCTGTTTGCACAGGGTGGTCACTCCTTGACCACAAGGGAGATGTCTTCCGTCTTTAAGTCGAAATGGAATGTCAAAGGTCCAATATATGTCTTTCAAAGGTTCATCTAGGATAATCTAAAGTCCTGGGGACACAGCTCCTATACATATACTAAGGATGGGGGCTGGATTACCTGACTAGGTCCCTCCTATGGGTGGACCTGAGAAGGGGGTGGTTACACCCCTTTCTCTTTGTCCAGTTTCACGCCAGAGCTGGGGCTGGAGTGCCCCAGCAACTGGTTTGAACCGGGCTATGCATGGAGCACCTTGTGTGCCCCAGGCAATGTCTAGATGCAGTCACTGAATGCAGCCCTCCCTGCCCCAATACACAAAACCCCTGTCTGGGGAGGTGCTTGAACCTCCCTGGACAGGAAACCTATTGCCCAGGCCGCCCTTGCCGGAGTTTCCCCCAGCAACAGGAGGCCAGACTCGTGTCTGTGGCAGCAGCATCCATTTTGTGATGCTGAGGCTCTGTTTAACTTTAACCGGGTAAAGCAGTAACATACATGTCTTTTCCCTCCAGAAGGGTGAAATGCTACCCCGCTGTAGTATTCCAAAGCGTTTGACAACTTACACGACATGTTTTGATAAAGCCAAACCAAAGTTAGCATTAACCGCAAGGATTATAATGCATTTAAGAGTATATGGTATGGCTATATCATAGAACAGCTATAAGGAGATGGTTCCGAAAGCTGCAGAGGGGCTCAGCTCATGCCAGAGCACCCTCTCACATAAAACCAAGCACTCTGCCTCCAGGATTGTCGAGGCCTACCATAGGAGTGGCTTATAGGTGTATATTTGTCTATTTGTAAAGGTAGATATAGGTATAATATATCTAAGTAAGGGGTGATTACACCACCTTACCCAAGCTGTGTGAACAGCCTGTGGTGTCAGTTTGGAAGGAAAACCAGGGGTGGCACAATACATGCTGCAGCCCCTGGTAGGCCTAGGGTGCACCTATGCCCTGGGTACCTATGGTACACTATACAGGGGTCACAAGGGTGACCCAGTAACCAATCTGGTATGCACCTAAAGTGCCTGGTATCAATTTAGAGAGAGAACAGCTAGGCTGTGGTTCTCATTAGCAGGCCCACAGCCACATTAAAGTCGAAAAACCAGGGATTCACAGCAAAAAGTGGGGGTGACCATAGGAAGCAGACCCTACTCTCCTACAGGCTCTTCCCCTTGGTGTCTTCTATCGGCCTCATGACTGTTTGGCATAGACACCTAAGACTAGAATTGGGAGCTAAAAGCCCGATTGCCATGGCATAGAATATTGAAACTGCAAATTTCTTCTCCTCTCTAGGTGATTTGAAGGAGACCGATTGACTACCTTGTGCGTTATTGCCATGCCCAACTGTGGCAGGAAGAGAACATATCTCTATAGGCTCAGACATACTTTTGCTGTCTTCCCAAGTTGTCCTAGAGAAATAAATTGGTTAATCTCAAACAAAGTAAACATATGCACTTAGTCTCTTGGAATGTTGAATGAATTATCTCCAAATTAAAGAACTCTGATTGGATTATATTTGGTTGGTCTTGCGATATAGTCTGATGTCAAGAAACTTGGGGACTTTAACTTTTCTATTTAGACGGGATCTTTTTATTTTGTAGCCCCGCCAAATGATCATACCCTGGTAGACTTAAGGGAGGGATTTGTATTTTCATCTCTATTACCTCCAAAATTAGCAAGATGAAAAGTATTGCTTCTTATTTTCAATTGCAGTATTTCCAAGTTGCCGATTTGAAAAGATTTGTTAATTACACTGTATTATATTAATTTTAACCCAAGAAGGAGCCCTATGGTAATAAATGTGCTGGAATTTGAATTAGGTAAGTTCATGTCAAATAGTAGCTCTGCAGTTAATATGATTTGGGTAGGAGATTTTAATGCATCCATTTGAACACAAAGGACACTTGCTGTTTGTGGTTTGGCTAATACTGAAGGTTCTGACAGCCTGCATTTGAAACAACATCATTATGGCGATGCTCTCAATCGATTATTTTTTATTTTTTATTTTTTGGAAATCTTTTTATTGAAGTGAAGACCAACAGTGGCCAACATGGTCACACATAAGGCTGCAAAGGCATACAGTAGATCACACAAGGGTACATTGTTACATCAGTGTCATGGCAATAGGACTATAATACATACAAACAAACGTCTACCTCAAGTACCATTCGCCGAGGCTGGGGTCTCAATCGATTATTAACGAAATACAATCTTGTCTTTGCTGCTGTTTGTCCAGTACCAGGCCAAATTATACCTACATTTACTGGGGAAGGTT
Organism: Lissotriton helveticus; assembly: GCF_964261635.1. Taxonomy (NCBI): domain Eukaryota; kingdom Metazoa; phylum Chordata; class Amphibia; order Caudata; family Salamandridae; genus Lissotriton; species Lissotriton helveticus. The sequence goes on along the minus strand of NC_136071.1, from coordinate 347,132,852 downwards.
TTGGCACTACTATTGATTATATTATATTTTCCCAGGAGCTGTCATCTTGGTTGTACGGTTTTTAGGTCTCGCTTACGCAGCGCACATGCACTGATTGGGAGACCTTTAGCCGTAGTTCAGCTCCTTTTCGAAGCATATACTCGTGCTTGAGGCGGCATACACCTTGCGGGAGCGCGCAGGGGCTCGCCACAAGCATGAGTGTGTGCTTCAAAAAAGAGCAGACTGCTCTCCCAAGCGTGCCTCCCTCGCTCCGCCCCTCCGTCTTGCTCGAATTGTTACCGGTCGCTTCTGCAATGTTTTTGCTTTCAGTGTTTTCACTCTCAGCTAGATTTTGTTCTTGCCTTTCGCTCCAAATCACCCCATTTAAATGCTAACAAGATGTGCAGTTCATGCCCCGCATTTCCATTCACAGTGCCACCAATTTGTTCAGTATATGTAAATATCGAGCTCTCTAGGTCCAGTTTTCCAGAGATCCAAAGAAGCAGCCGATATTGAAGTAAATAGGCTTTTGTTTGCCCCTTCGAAACTGTGGCTTTAACACAATTTGCCCATCTGCAACTAGCAGCACAACGTTCCAAAATCAGACAGGGTTAGGAAGACACCCAGTCATGATGCTATCTCATGCTCTTCCAACTCTGACCTTGGCCGGGCACACCAGCTCCTAATGTCCTTACTGTTTTGGTCCCCTCACATCAGGCAGTCCACGTTAGCATATAGAAAGTCATATTGTGTGCCTCAATGGAGGCAAAGCTAGAGTGATCATTTAGCAGGCATTCTCCTTCTAGCATCAAGGAGAGCTGTTCTCCTATTTGGTGATAATTTTAAATTCTTCACACTACTTGAGCGACCAACAGCATGTGAGTGGATGAAAAAGTAGTGATGGGGCAAATTAAAGTGTTAGATATGACTTGCCTATTTTAAAGAATGGGTGAGCAGATTACCAAAGATGGAGTGTTTACCTGAGTTATAGGGCGCATGCGCATTCCCAAGTTGGACCTCGTTCTAGCCGAATCTTAAAATATTCAGAGGCTCACACTTTTGTGGCTTCGCTGGCAGACCTTCCTTTTCCTCTCGGGTTAATACTTCTGATTATTTTCTTTAGATGTACTTTTATATTTACCCTTGTAAAAGTACCCAGAGATTGCCAAACGGTGGTTAGTAGTACTATACAAAAACACTAAATAAGTAAATAATAAGTTATCCTTTATCATCAACTCTCTTTAATTACCAAACCTTTGCCAGTTCCCATCACAGATGGCAAGGTAGATTGTTTTACATAAAAAAGAAATTTCTCGACTACTGTGGGAAATAACTAAAGTGTTCCACGCCTGGATTTGCTGGCTTTTTCTGTGCACTTTACCACTGCTCAAAAGTAATAAAGTCACTGTGCTTCCCCACTAAAATTTGATGTACATTGAAACCTCCTGTTTGGCTTATTTAACTGCCCTATAAGTCCCTTATAATTTGTACCTTAAGTGTACCTATAGCATGGAAATTAAAATGTCACGTGGCCTGCAGTGTGTGTGTTTCCACCAACCAAAAGTATGACAGATATTTCTACTGTCAACACCACTGTTCTCTGGCTAGGCTGCAGTTTAAATGCACTGCAAAAACAAGACTGGTAAAAATGCATTTGCCATGTAGAAAAGCCTATTTTTATGTATTTATAAGGTACTTCTAAAGTGCGCATTTTAGACCCTCAGGGTAGAGTATTACCTTATAAGTGTTTAGCCATGCAACAGTTGATATTGTTGCACCAAGGATATTGTGCTGGATAACTATACACTTAAAAGGTCCCAAAGGCGAGACCTATTGGCTATGTCAAAGCTTGTTATATTGTTAGAAGCTGTACCAGTGACCACAATCCACTCTCTAGTAAATTGAAAGTGTTATGCCATGGTTGACCCTGTTCAGGCAAACATACTTTTCTAGTAATTGAGGCTTTTTGATGACAGAGTAATTTGGACTCTAATCGGCTACTTTGAGATTTGATGCAGAATGAGGGAGGTGAGTTTTGTAGTACCTGTTTAGATTTTAATGCAGACCCCACTGAGATAATCAATGCCTATTCTTTGCTTTGAGTAGCTTTAAAAATGTGATGACCACTAAGAAACTGAACTGAACTAAGAAAGTTCCCAGGACTGCATAGCCTTATAGATGGTTCAGTAGAGCCTGCTCAGTGGCTCATAGGAATCTATTAGAAGCACTTAAGAACCCTCGTTTCGAGACAAGGCCCGGGAATGCATTAGGCTCTATACGGAGGTGATAGCTAATAGAGTGTGTGACATCAGAAACCAAGCATGGCAAGTTCTTATTAGAGCAGGTAAACTAAAAGATAGCAGAGCATTTTGGAGGGTTGTTTATCAGTCTTATTTTTCTGAGACTGTGGCCCCAAACATGGAAACCTTGATCCGTGCTGAAGATTGGGTAACTCATTTCAGCCATTCACACTCTTCCACACAGGGTGGTTGTGAAGGACTGGTGGAGGTTAATAAGGGGCATGTAAGTGACTTTAGACTTTACACTCTGGCCGTTGAGGGGGCTGAGGTAGTTTCAGCCATCAAAAAGTCCCCCAATGCTAAGTCACCGGGACCTGATGGCATACAGGTAGATGTTTTTAAGGACAACTTAGTTTTATGGAACCCTTAATAACCAATGTTTTAAGGGCTGTTACCAAATGCACATTCCCTTTGAATGGCTGGAAACCACTATTGTACCCAGTTTTAAGAAGGGTGACAAAAACAATCTTGCCTGCTATCCCTAATTTCTCAGCTGGACTCTACTATTAAGATCTTGGGTAGGGTCTTTTTGGCTAGGCACAAATCCTGGGCTGAACAGAAAGCTATCCTGAAGGATGTGCAATATGGTTTTCGTTGAGGCTTAGGGACGGTAGAACGGTCTTGTATGTTTTTGTAATAACCAAATGTTATTATTTATATCAGTAGCATCCATCAACAATGAAGTAACATCAGCACAGCGTGTGACTGATCAAGGAGCAGCTGTAAATGACAATAGCAGCACATCAGAAGTCCATATGCTCACATGTTTTTGAGTGCAGCCCCTTGCTTCATGAATCAGCTTCTCCAGGCGCGCACACCTGTCTACTCCCTTCCTCCGGACTGCCAATGAAGGGGGCTCTGACAGCTTTCAGGTGCGGGCGATGTGCCATTTGGCGCTTGGTCCCCCATTTTCCTCCAGGAGACCCAGTAGAGCCATCCAAGGACCCAGATTAGTATGGCGGCCCAGCACCCCAGTGATCTCCTGCTCCACCCTACCTCAAAAGTCAGACAAAGCTGGGCAAGACCAACCCATATGGAAAAAGTCAGTACCAGTGAGGGTGCCTTACACACACACGGCCTGAGCAGCAAGGCCCACCCACTGCAATTGTTGAGAGGTCAGATATATTGCAGGGAGATAGTTGATTTGAACCATCTGAAGACATGAGGGAATCACCAGGGGTCTTGGAGCCAAGCACGCCTTCCTCCAGTCATCATCATCCAACTCAACCACCCAGAGGAGGAAGGAAGCAGTCAGGTGCATTGATCATCAGGCAGCGGTTAAGTATGGAGAAGGCTCCCCCTTGTCCAACCTTCCCATGAGCAGTTTAGCCTTGAGAGGATTATATTTGGGGATCGACTGAGACATAGACAAGCAGGGCATGACATAGCTGAAGGTAACTAAACAATTGCGTGTGGGAGAGGCAATATTGTTCCCGCAGCTCCTGAAATGACATCAATGTCCCCCTTAGGCGAACATCTTCCAGGTAAGTAATCCCTATACTGTCCCACTGGGTGAACCCCTTAAGACCCGATACCTGCTGGAGCCAAGCACCCTGCCACAGTGGAGTAATTTCAATAAGGCAACAATCCCAGTGGATATAACTCAAGGCCGCTCGTCAGTAAAGCAATGTTACTTGAGTACAGGATGGAATAGAAAAGGATATTGGGCTACCGTGAAGCAGACCTTGATATAAAATTCAGCACAATAAAAGGTGTCATCCCATCCCCTTGTGAACTACTCCTTAATAGGGACCAGGTGCACAGTGCAAAGATGAAGGCCTCGTAGCGCGTCCCTCTACCCAAAAGAAGGCCGTCATTCTCTTGGTAAGTGATTAGAAGTACTTCCGTGGGATCGGATGAGGAAAGTTTGCCAGAACATAGAGATAGCGAGAGAGGCATATCATGTTAAAATAAGGCTATGCCCCCCCCCCCCCCATCGGGGTAAGTGGCAGTGCACACTACTTTCGCAAATCCCTTCCCCACGCTGATGTGAGGGGTCGACAATTGAGAGGCCAAGCCAGAACTGGGAGACAAGAGACAAAAATGTCAAGATATTTAAAGGAGAACATCGTACCAGTACCATGGGGCAACAGGTATGGCCAGCAGCAACCCCCGCAATCGGCACCAGTACCGACTTGCCCATACTAGTCTGCAGACCAGAGGCCTCCTCATACAAACGGAGGATTTCAAGGCATCTGGGCCTGAAGACTGAGGTATTTTAAAAAAAAGAAAAACATCATCTTCACAGAGGGAAATGCGGTCCTCAACGCCTCCCTCTCACTGCTATTTCTGAACCCAAGCATTGCATCTAAGCAATCGCGCCAGTGGCTCTATTGCAAAAGCAAACAATAAGGGGGACAGAGGGCATCCCGCACGAGTCCGCCTGCGGATGGGGAAGGTTGGGGAAAGGAAAACATTTACATGGACCATGTCGAACTCCTTTAAAAATCGATGAAGAGGAGGGCTAAGGAGTGTCCCAAGCAGCTCGAATGAGAAAGGGCCGGCTGCACTCTCCTTATGCAATGACGTGTGATCCTACCAGACATGAAGCCACATTGGTCTGGATGGATTAGATAATGCAACACCAAATCAAACCTAGTCACAAGCACCATCGCAAATATCTTGATTGCGACATTGATGAGGAAAATCGGTCTGTATGAAGAGCAGCGGTCCGTAGGTTTGACCTCCTTCAGTATGACCACAGTGGTGGCATTATCAAGGTCAGGGGGAAAAGACCCTGCAATATAAAGGGCCAACAGGTGGGGTATCAGATGGGTGTGATAGCATTTAAAAAAGTGAATGGGGAACCCGTACGGGCGGAGGTCTTGCCTGATTGGATATCTGAGAGAGCCAAGCCTATCTCTTCTGCCGTAAAAGGCTGGTTGAGTGAGTTCCTAAGCCAAAGACTTAGGAATGGAAGGCAACGGAATATCCTGAATCAATGGGGACTCAACCTCTTGTGGAGATGGCGGGAGTGACATACAGTGGCTTTGATCGTAATTCACAAAGACGTGCAATCGCAGGCAAATCCTCACAAAGGGTGCCAGAAGAGTCCCGAATGACTGGTACTAGCCTGTTCGAGACATTGCGAGTCGCCAGCCAATGAAGCAATTTACTGGAATTATTCCCATATTCATAAACCTGTTGGGTCGATGCTCTACAGCACGGTTACACCTCTTCAAGAGAGACCTGTCGCAGCTTGCCTCTCGCCAGTGCTAACTGGTGTTCAGCGACTCCCAGGTCCCGACCTTGAGCCCGCTGCTCCAAGGCAATGATTTCAGCCTCCAACTCTGTCACCTGCGCCAGCTGTCTCAACTCCATTCTCCACATATATCCCTTAAGCAGACTCCTCAAGGTAGGTTTGCTCGCTGCCCACTGGGTCCTAACAGAGGATACTGAGCCACAGTTGATTTTTCCACAAAGTCGGCACAATATTGATCCATTAGGTGCCACGCATAAAAACACCATATCGGATGAAGGAAGCCCAGTTGGGATCCCCACTCCAAGTGGAGGGGCGCATGATCAGATATGACTCACAGCAGAATCCAGACAGACTGCAGTGTAGTAAATCACATGCTGAGAGTTAGTGCACATCAATTCTGGATTCTCTTTTTTCAGTAGCAGACGCATGTGTGTTGGTCTGCTATGAGGGGTTCCATGAACGCCATGCGTCCCAAGGAAGCTAACTGAGCAGGGCATGCCTTCCGGCCGTCAGAAATATCCAGTGTGTGGGCAGGAACTGCATTAAAGTCCCCACCTATCAGGGTCGTTCTGGGGAAAGAGCCATCATCAGTGATCTGAGCGCCTGTAGGGTAGATTGTAACAGCTGCTGGGGGGGCATAGGCAAAAACAAAATCATAGTGTTTGGTCTCCAGGCAACCCTCAATCCCAACATGTCTCACAGGGGGTCAACATAAGAAGCAGACACAGCGAAAGGAAACTATCTACGAAAAAGAATCGCAACCCCCTCTGGAGAAACTGGCATGAAAAATTTGATCGTACCCAAATCAGCCAAAGAAAAGGGCAACTGGAACCCAAGAGGTGCGTCTCCTGGAGCAGGACCACATCCGGTCTGTACAGTGGAAGAGGTGTGGTGCAGTAGCCAGGGTGCCCGACTCCGGACCACGGGGTTCACGTTCGATCCCCAGTGGCAGGTTAGCCCAGCACAATGTGACTCTGGGCAACAGCTAGCCTAATCTTCCCGACAGCCCCCAGCGCTGGGATACCTCTCCGGAGCTTTACAAATGCTGGTCTTACATATATATACACACAGCTTGATACAGCGCAATGTCATCTACCTCTTGATACTATCTAAAAGACTATTTATATTCCAGGAAACAACTCTAGCCATGGGCGGTTCAGAGATAGAAAATGGTGGGTCTGTCCAGAGTCCAACAGACGCAGGCGTAGACCAATATGTAGTACCATGGAGCCTAACATGTAAATGAGAACACCCGTCTTGGATGACGCTTGCGGTGGGTGCCTAAAAACCTGTACTGACATTCCTAATCAAAATAATACTCCCTCTCCCAACTCCTGCCCATCCCATACTTCCAACCCTGAAGCATCTGTCACCCAAGAAAAAAAGATAACTCAACTAAGCAAGGAGAAAACCCAATCAAGGGGGCCAGTCACCTATACGGAGGACGGCAAGAACTGAGAAGTGGGAAAACAAACTTATTAGTACGTATAACATCAGAGAAACATCCCTTGTGCCCCTTCACCCCCACCCCAACAACAGGCCAGCAAGAGACACAGGACTTCCCTGGAGAGGCATGTCCGCTATGGAGTACAGTGCACCATGATCAGTACAGTGCGAAGTGTGATGCCCACCGGGGCTCAGGTCAAGTCCACCGCACCTTCCAAAGACTGAAAAAGAGCACGGGTATCAGAGAGGGACACCTCTGGGTCTACAGCATTTATGGCACTCTCCACAACGACCTTTGTCATGTACGCTGGTTCGGCTGGCCCCTCCGGGAATGGGTTTCTCATCTCTGGAGTGCTTGAGTGGGGAGGTGCTAGGGGCACTCTGTCACCTCTGACTCCGCCAATCTCCCGGTCTCTGTTAGTCAGAGCAGCCACTGCTCTGTCGCCCATTTCCAGGCCTGATCAGGGTTGTCAAAAAAATAAGTAGACAAATTGAAGATCATCTTGAGGTGAGCCAGGAAAAGAAGCATGTACTGGAGCTTGAGCGTACAAAGCTTTTGCTTGACTTCCTCAAATGAGTGGCGTTGTTGCTGAACCGCTCAAGGTTTGCCCAGGAAGATTAAGATTTTAGCGTTGAGGTAGCGCAAGTCTTTTTGCATTCGGGTCTCATGAAGGATAACATTGCAATCCCTATGGTTAAAGGGACGACCTATCACAGGGCAAGGGGGCCCCTGGTGGAGGCCTCCTAGTGAGGACAGGATCTGCCTGCGCCACCACAAAACAATGGGACAGCTTGCCAAGCAGGACCCAGATTTGGAACTACTCCTCCAGAAAGCGATCCATCTAGAGGGCCTTCACCCCCTCCTGAAAAACAATGAGGCGTAGATTGTTTCTACTGGATCAGCTTTCAGCATCTTCTGCCGGTCCTCCATGACGGCCATTGTGCAGTTCAGTTTAGAGACCTAACGTTTGAGGGTAGCCATCTCATCATCAACTGTCGAAACCTGGGCCTTATCCTTATTCACCCGCTATGTGACTTTGCGAAAGTCTTGACATAGTAGGGAGACATTAACCACATTGGTGCTAAGGCAATTCCCGCTGGGTGCTGAAAAGCTTTCAAACCCACTGTTCATGACAAGGTCAGCTCGTCATAAGCACAGCTCCAGTGTGCCTCATAACGAGCTGACCTTGTCATTAGCATGGAAGGGGTTAATCCAGTCACCTTCCACTTAAGATTCCACTGCCTCTCTAGAATCCTGAATGACTTTAAGAATGGTTGTCAGGTCAGCGTGGGGTTAGTTAGGCACGGCAGGAGGGGGTGCCCCTGCAGCCCCCCTCCCCGAGTATCCATCACAGAACTGATGTACTGGTCCATCTTAGAATGGGGGGCTTATCACAAACATATCACTGACCGCAAAGCGATGGTCGCTATGGAGGACAAAGTCACAATGCAGCTGGCACGCTTGCATCGGGGCTGCATGAACCAGCCAGCACCAATGGAGTCAAGAGGCGCTCCAGGGAGGCGCCACCATAACTCAGGAGCCAAATTAGGAGACGGAGAAGGTTCAGACAAGAATCCACCCGGAGATTCACACACCCGCTGGCCCGCCTGCCTAAGGGCAGCACAAGCAGCCAGCATTGAGAGTGTTGGGGCTCATCACATGGAAGCCTGACCACCGTGCAGAAGGACGATCAAGGGCAAATGGGTGACCAGGCATGGGGCAGAGGCTCCTTCACCACTTGGGCAGTGCCTCCGCCTTCATCGGCAGGATACAGAAGTTGTCAGAGAGCAATAGTGGAAGGGACCACTGTGTCTATCCAGCGCAACACTTCCCCTCAGACTCACCGGTGCTGGAGTTGTCGACATCCCCGTGCAAAGGGGATCCCTCCAAGGTCTCAGGCAATAGGGCAACAAGACTGTTCAGGTCAGCCAAGGCACGATCACTACACCTCCCAGTCCACCGAGCCAACCAAAGTAAAGCACCTCATATCACAGTGGTCAACCACACCAGCACCTGCATCCTTGTTGCACCACCATTCGGCAGCCCAGGGGATTACAGCTGCATAAAGCACCCCAGTGCGGCTGAAGGAGCACCAGGCTGTTCAATCCTGGTACATGGAGTTGCTGAGGCCCTGCAAAACAAATCCCCACCAGGTGCTTCCATGCATCTACACCTAGGGGTTGCTGTTGCGTAGTTGCGGGCCGATGGCAATGCAACAGTGATGTTGCTGGAGTGCTGTCACTTAGACCAGGCCATGTGCGGCCCCAGGTGCAGGACAGGGAAGACTGCAGCTGTAAAAACGGCCCCACTGACCCCCCAGTCGAGAGCACGGGGACCGGAGCAGAAGTACGCAGGGAGCATCTGGTGAACCTAACCTGCAATACAGTTACAATCCTGTAGGCAGTGGAGCACCAGAAAAGAGTCTGGTTGCCCCCAGCAATGTGGTTCCCCTCGGCCACTATGCTATAAATCGCGGAGAGCAGGAAGCCCACCCTCCATCACAGCCGGGGCATGGGTGGTTCCAGAAGATGCCGCATACAAAAAACAGTCTTGCTCAGGAGAACACCACAAAGCTTCCAACAAGCAGCAGAGCGGGCGCAGGCAGTTGTCATTTTGACGTTGGCCTCTCTACCGGACTGGCTCCATAACAAGGTTCCAGCAGCCCGTCTCTGTCTCCAGAAGGCAAGGTAGGGTTCCAAATGTGCCCAGTGTCCACTGGACCCGGGGTCGGGGACCAAAGTAGGCGCTGTCAGGATGAGTGAGGATGGATGGCTGTCGGGCGACGGGAGCGAAGTTATAGCTTGATTGCCATCTTACCCTCCGTGGTCACGCCGCCTCAACAATTTTATCTTTTAACTGTTAAATATACCAAAGGCAAGGGCACACCCACCATCTAGCATTTATGGACCCGACTAGCGCTTTTCACACTGTCAATCACTCTAAGCTCTGGTTCATAATGTCAGGAATGGGTGAGGAGGGCCCACTGACTGGACTCTTGAAGGATATGCACAGGAATTGTACAGAAATGGTCCACGTTGGGTGAAACGGGGAACACAGAGAACCTAATGTATTTTCCGGCGTATAAGACGACTTTTTAACCCCTTAAAATGTTCTGGAAAGTCGGGGGTCGTCTTATACGCCGGGTGCCAAATTTGATGGTATGTTTTCCTGCGTTTTTACATAGCGCGGACTTCACCCGAAGGTGTCAGACCGCTTCTCAGTTGGAAATGGTGCAGCTTAGGGAACTTTAATACACATAACTTAAATGAATCAGCCTGAAATAGGTACCGGTAATGAGAGAGAGCCATGAAATGGTACAGCTTAGGGAACTCAAACCCAAGAACGAACGTTACGTAGGCGATGGTGGCACTGTGGAAGTATCAAAAGCAAACCCACTGAATGCGGTCTTTATACGGTATATAAAACCATATAATCAATCCAAAGTATCGTCCAAAAGCAGAGGCGCACACGACAGGCAGACTCCCACTTCCAGAAGAGTCCTTTATTCAGCAGAAACCGGCAGCACATTGAATCATTCTTTTAAAACTTCCCTACGCATTTCGGAGCTCCTGCTCCATGCTCATGGGAAACATGCAGTGCGGCAGAAACGGAAGCACGTTTTAAAAGAATGATTCAATGTGATGCCGGTTTCTGCTGAATAAAGGACTCTTCTGGAAGTGGGAGTCCGCCCGTCATTGTGCGGTCTTGAAAGAGGGAAATAAATTACAGTTACCGTATGTGCAAGTATCAAAAGCAAATGGCGCCGTGAGTCCTACCTGGACTGCAGCTGCACACGCGCCTCCAACCGCTTGCACATGCCCAGGCAGACGAGGCAGCAGGACGAGGCAGCAGGACGTCTGAAAATATAACGGGCAGCGCTGAAGCACCTAAGATGGCGGCCCCCACTGTGTTGCACATCTGACACGCGCTCCTCCACATGTGCTGATCTCTCTCTCCTTCCATAATTCTCACGCTCATCGGAAGGAGAGGAGCGTCAGTACCACATGATCTCCTCAGTCCATGGACATAGAAAGGGGACTGTAGAATGTTTCCAATGGCAGTTTTGCAGCAGTTCTTTCAGCATGGTACATTCCTAATGCATTACAAAACACACTACTACATTTCTTTTAAAGGTTTTTATATGACCTTCATTATTATGTTGAATTCTTACATAAGGTAGGTACTTTCTTTTGATACACACCTCAAATGCACTATACAGTTTAATAAAGAAAGGAGATGCTTGGAGAGGGCCTGTAGTGTGAGCACAGAGTTTTTTATGCAGTGTGCACAGGAAGTACCGGTACCAGTACCAGTAGAGCACTTGCCGTGATTGGCTGGTTGTTGCAAACAGGAAAGTCAGTCTGGTGAGCAGATATTTACATGTGGTGGTGAAGACAGTACAGCACCAGTCTCTGTACCTGTTCATACAGTACAGCACCAGTACATACAGTACAGTATGCAAATGGATGACAGTCAAGAACCCATCATGGCTCCAACAGCAGCAAGAAGAAAGAAATATGAAGCCAGTTACAAACTTAAAGTTGTAAATTTTGCCATGGAACATAATAACTGTGCTGCTGCAAGACAATATGGAGTAACAGAAAAGATGGTTCGGGCCTGGAAAGCAAATGAAAAAGCATTAAGGAGTATGCCAAGGGGTAAGTGTGCATTAAGAAGAGGCACCCCACATTGGCCAGAACTCGAAAAACATGTAGCAGACATGGTGAATGAGCATCGCCAAAGCGGTTATGTAGTGACACGAAATAAAATACGTTTGTTTGCACTTCAGTTGGCCAAATCTAACCCAGATCTCAGCAACAGATTAAAGGCCACTGTATCCTGGTGTACTAGATTCTTGGGAAGGCATAATCTGGTATTGAGGCAAAAGCCGAAAATTGCATAAAATGTACCTGCAGATCTTGATGCCAAAATACATAGTTTCCATCGCTACGTTATTAAGCTGCGCAATGAACATGGCTATGCGCTAAGTAGTATTGGAAATATGGATGAAACTCCAATGAATTTTGATATGGTTGGAAACAAACATGTCCATCCAAAAGGTGAAAAAACAATTTTAATAAAAACAACAGGACATGAGAAGTCCAGTTTTACAGTGGTACTAGCATGTACAGCTGATGGCGCCAAACTGAGACCAATGGTTATTTTTAAAAGAAAAACAATGCCGAAACTCAAGTTTCCTGTTGGTTGTTTTGTACATTTGAATCAAAAAGGCTGGATGGATGAAGAAGGGGTAAAGCTATGGCTTGATAATGTATGGAGCAGGCGACCAGGTGGACTTCTTCAAAAACGTAGTCTACTGGTGTGGGATATGTTCAGGGCTCATTTAACTCCCAGCACCAAGCAAAGGCTGGCAAGAATAAAAACAGATGCTGCAGTTATTCCTGGAGGATTGACGTCGTTGGTACAGCCACTGGATGTGTGCCTAAACAAGCCATTTAAAGATCGCATTCGAGAACAGTGGAATGAGTGGATGGTTAGCGGCGAAAAATCATTCACAAAAGGAGGAAACATGCGTGCTCCACAGTTGGATGTTTTGTGCAATTTTGTCATAAAAGCTTGGAATGATATAGATGCAGAAACAGTCATAAAGTCTTTCAAGAAGTGTGGCATATCAAATTCATTAGATGGTATGGAGGACGACTACTTGTGGCAAGATGATGAGGAAGCCGAAGCCGAGACCACACCATCTGATACGGAATTACCAGATTGATACGATGACTGCTTTACAGATGTACCACAAGATCTCATTGATTTACTTATGATGTCAGATGACGAAGAGGAGGATTTTGAAGGCTTTTAAAGGGAACGCCAGCAAATCCTGTAAAATCGCTTGGAGTTATGAAAAGTTTAATCCACTTGCACTGTTTTATGTTTACCGTACATGTTTGATGACAAACAGCCTTATGTTTACAAGTGACTTTTTCATATGGTTCTAAATAAAAATATCGTGACTAAAGCAATATTGTTTATACAACCAATTGGTTTGAGTTCAGTCTTTGAGTGTGTACAATAAACGCTTGACACTGTCCTCTGATAAAGCCTTACTGCTCATCCACACGGTGGAGGACTAGAATCACTAATAAGCCCAAAATAAATTCTCAAAATGGCTATGCAGGACTGTGTTGGACTGCATTGGAAGTGGGGGTAGTCTTATACGGCGAGTATAGCACGAAACCTACATTTTATCAAGAAAAGTAGGGGGTCGTCTTATACGCCGGGTCGTCTTATACGCCGGAAAATACGGTAAGCACTTTTTTAGGGGGGTTCAACAAGGGCGAGTTGAATCCAGTTGAGGGTGTCTGTACGTCGGATCCTCGTGCTCACCTGACCACTAGACCGCACTCAAATAAATATTGCGGCCGTGGATGGAACAACTACTTGGTTCCATTAAGGGATTGGAATACTTCCGATCCTAAATGCCTAGTGGCATTTATAGATACATGGCGAGATGATGGACAGGTGAATTTATAGAGAATTCTTTATATCATTTTTTAAAACGTTTTAATTAGAGCAAATTCTTGAAAAAATATAAAATTTTATATTAAAGGGACAGGTTTTTCTTGGGGGGGTGGTTACAGCAAGCCAAACAATGCAGGCGGTCAGGTACAGCAGTGATACAAAATACACATTCTTTGACAGGTCAATCTAGTCTATAATGAGCCCACCATTGGCACATATCTTCTTATGCGGGCATCCTCTTGCAACATAAATTGGTTCCTCAAGTTTTGCGCACCAGTCTGTCTCCCTGTGCCAGGCCAGTAATGTGGGTGGATTAGTCGAGTTCCTGGCTCAGAAAAAATTCCTTTTGGCAATGAGGGTGGCCAAATTAACCAGCGACCGCTACCCCACCCCCACCAACGTTCCCTCCCAAGTATTTAAACAAATCGAAGCGAGCTATACATGGAGAGAGATAAATGGGCCTCTTCAGGATCCGTGTAAGTGAGCCGAAAATGGCAGCCAGTACCTCACAAATACAGGGCAAGTCCAGACCATATGGAAATGAATTCACTCTCACCATAGCGCACCCACGAGGTGAGTATTGGCGAGCCCTCTGCAACGGCATCAACTAACATGTAGATATTTCAGTTTTATCATCTGAGAGCCCGTAGGATATTGCCGACTTTTGCGGTGCAATTAAAGCCTCTCTTCACTCTCTGTCTTCCAATGGTCCACCCATGCTTCCCATTTGCATTAAACGGGCTCAGAAGTTCCGGTGAATTAATTTCTAGGAATTTATAAATGTGCGAGATTCCAACTTTCCCCAAGGCCCCCATTAGTATGTGGGCCACCTAGAAGCTGAACTCAGGAATCCCCTAGAGCCATAAGTTGCAGAAACATATACAATTCTAAGCTGTGAAGATGGAATTCTGCCTGCAACTCTTGAAAGGACCACATATGGGACCCCTGCCAAACATCCCTCAGCATGGAGATTCCAGTTAAATCCCATTTGCCAAAGCCCTCTAAGTGGGATACCTGTCCCAGTTAGCAGCCCCTCCAAAGGGGGGTCTCCAAAGGAATCCTTCCATCCCACCCAGTCCAGCGCCGCGCTGACCTCCAAACCAGAAAGACCACTCTAGAAAGTTCTGACAAGGAGCGTGGAATCGGTGCCCCATAACATGCAACTCAATATTAGTGAATGGACTCTCAGAGGCGTCCTCACGCTATGTGCACTTAGAACCCAAGTGTAGTAAGCCTTTGTGTTTATTATCCCTGTGGCCTGAGTGATGTGATTTGAGCTACGGGAACATTACAAATATAGTACTCCGCAGCCCTGGAGCGTATGTACACAAAGAACCAAGCATGGTTTACACCATTTTTATCATTATTTCTATCTGCCTATGTCATAGGTCAGGTACTAACGTAATTTTGCTGAAAAGGCAAACTTGTCCAGGTAAGTGACTTACACTGCAGAGGGCCTTGTGAGAAGTAGGGCAGAATATCCCTCTAAACCGCCCTATCAAAACACAAACATTGAAGGACTGCAGAAATGAGAAGGCGACAAGAGCCTTAAGCTTCGGGTTGAATGAATTTTTTTAATGAGTGTACGAATAACACAAATAATTTATCTTGGCAGAAAATGGTGTGCTTTTAAATACATCCTTTCCACATTCTAATCCTCATTTGTATAAACCTGTCTTCGACATAATAAGAGCCAATAACGTGATTTATTGTAGAGTAACAGGTGCAAAGTGCAGCAAAGCAACCACAATCCTACAAGGAACATGATAAAAAAACAATTCTGAAATCAGATTCTCTTATCAGATCACAGCACAGCAGAGGACAGGCCTCGTGCAAAGAAGCTGACATTTTTATCCTGTATTTTGTACTGGTAGACTTTAGACTGATCCTTCTCTCCCTTAGCATGGCATGGTCCTTTCCAGGTGATCTTCAACTGCAAAAGATGGGGAAAAAGTTGTTAAAAAGTGACATTTACAGTTCTTTTAATACAACTATACAACTTAAGGGTGCTCAATGTGGACATAAGGGTCAAAGAATGCGCTGCTTTTGATATTGTCCTGTGATAGTGACATTCTTTCTCTGCTTTGTTTTATATAATATATGTATATATATATATATATTTTTTTTTTTTCACAGAAAAAACCATAGGTTTCAGGGGTGTTATAGTTAGCGTGACATTTCACTCGTACAAAACCATTGAAATTCCACTGTTATAGTTAGTTCAGCTAATTATAACTCGCACGCCAGCAATACAATGCTGATGAAGTCACATATTACATCACTCATGACATGGTCAGTGACATCACTCATGACATCACTGATGACATCATCCAGTGAATGTGTCTCTTTCTGAAAATTAAATCTTTTTTATATATGTACAGCTCAAGGTCGATGGAAGAATAAATGGGTAAATAAGTGTCTAGATGGATGTTATTTTTTGTAAAATTGTTTGTATAACTGACTGATTAAGTGTGTCTTAGTGAATACATGGGCTAGTGAGTAATGTTTAAATATGTAAATATCTGTATCAGTCTCACTTTGAGTATAAGCGGCTGCATAGGTTGGTGAGTAGCTACATGAGTGTCAATATGGGTTATTAGTTGGTTTTTTGAGTATCAGTAGGAGTGTCTGAGTGTCTGTATGGTTCGGTGGGGGTATTACTTAGCACATAGATTCATGAATGAGTGACTCACTGTTTGTATGTGTTGAAGACAGCATGTGTGCAGGGCTGTATGGGTGGATGAGTGTGTGTATGGGTGTGTTAGTGAGTTAATGACTGTCTCAATACTGTCTTTATGAGTAACTACATATGTTTTAAATTAGTATATGTGAGTATTGGTGTATATAAGTGAGTATATGTGAGAGTGAGAGATTGGAAGAGTTCCTGTATAAATAACTATGCGTTTCTATTAGTGATTATTTAAGAGAGTATGTGTACATTTCTGTAGAAGTAAGTGTAGTGGTGTGTGTATAACTGTATATGCAAGTAAATGGATGTTTGATTATTTATTAGCATGAGTAACTATGTGTTGAGTAACTCTATAAATGAGCGGCGGTGTGTAACAGGATGTATAGGTGTATGAGTACATATAAAGAGGGATTACATGTATGAGTGACTATATAGGACTGTTGGTGAATGAGTGGATGTGTATGTAGGTCTTCGAATTACTAAATAGGTTGTTGTAACTGGTATTGGTATGTACATTTTTTTGAAAATTTTAGTTTCTATTTTTCAATGTGTGTATCAAAGGTTATATTTGGGTGAGAGGAGGTCAGCCACTCTATCACAAAGATGATGTCATCAGTGATGTCATTTGAGATGTCATCAGTGATGTCATGAGTGATGTCACTGACCATGTCATGAGTGATGTAATACGTGACGTCATCAGCAGTGCATTGCGGGTGTGCGAGTTATAGTTAGCTGAACTAACTATAACGGTGGAATTTCAATGGTTTTGTACAAATGAAATGTCCAGCTAACTATAACACCCCTGAACCCTACATTTTTTTCTGTGAATTTCTAAGGTTTTTTAACTGCTAATTCCTAACTATAACGTGCCTGAAACCTATGGTTTTTTAAGTGAATTTCAAAGCTTTTTTAAATGCTAGTTTCTAACTATGCCTACATAGGTAGGACATGTGAAGAAAGAAGAAAAACACACAGAAAGAAGAAAAAGAAATGCAGAAAGAATCAATAGAAGTCCTCAAAGACGAAGAAAAGTGCAAGAAGAAGGAAGACATGCAGAAAGAACAAACAAAGGAGCAGAAAGAGGTTTTTTTGCAAAATCATCCTGTACCCTCAACTTTTTCAGATGGGTACTGGTGGTAACCGATTCTGGCTAACCAGTCCTAGAGCCAGTGCTATGCTAAAAGGCACTTAGAATACAGTTAAAACACCTACATACACTAGGGAACACTATGCGTTGGGATACCCGTTTTATTAGCATGACCTCCTGTGTAAGCCCCTAGTATATAATAGGGCAGGGGGATTAAAACTACCTCTTAAAACGCAACACAGGGCGCGTTTGCACACTGGTGAAGGGAGGGGGGCTGAGCTGACGTGTGAAAACACGCCCTGTGGCCGTTTTAATTTGGGAAATAAAGTCCCCTTGAATCCTGAGTGTCCCTTGGGTACCACTAGCCCATCAGGTTTCTCTACTTAGCACCACAGGCTGTGTTGCAGAGAAAATGGGCACGGCCTGGACCACCTCTCTGCAACGCAGCACAGTGGCATTTACTGGAAGCACCTGGTGGACTTGTTGGCCCCCATGGGCTCTCAGGAATGAAGAGCGCCCCGTCCCCTCCCTTCCCCACTGTGTAAACACGCTCTGGGGCCGTTTTAAGTTGGGAGATTAACTCCCCTTGAATCCTGAGGGTCCCTAGGGGCAAATTAGCCCACTAGGTACGTCCAGTAAGCACCATTGCAGAGAGGTGTAAAAAGGGGCACAGCCTGCACCACCTCTCTGCAACGCAGCACAGTGGCGCTTACTGGAAGCACCTGGTGGGCTAGTTGGCCCCCAGGGTCCCTCAGGATTGAAGGGGAATTATTTCCCCAACTTAAAACGCGCCACAGGGAGTCTTTGCACACATCACCTCAGGCCCTGTCCCCTCCCTTCACCACTGTGTAAAGGCGCCCTATAGCTGCTTTAATTTGAGAGATTAAGTCCCCTTGAATCCTAAGGGTCCCTAGGGTCAAACTAGCCCACTAGGTACCTCCAGTAATCGCCACAGAGGTGCGTCCCAGAGAGGTGTAAAAAGGGGCGTGGCCTCTGAACACCTGTCTGCAACACAGCTCCCTGGCGCATACTGGAGATACCTGTTGGGCTAGTTGGGCCTCAGGGAACCTCAGTATTAAAAAAGAGTTAATCCCCCCAACTTAAAACACGTCACGGGGTGCGTTTGCACAGTGGTGGAGGGGGCGGGGCTTGTGTTGACATGTGTGCAAACACACCCTGTGGCGCAGTTTAAGTTGGGGAATTAATTCCTCTTCAATCCTGAGGGTCCCTGGGGGCCAACCAACCCACCAGTTGGCCCCCAGGGATCCCCAGTAGTCAGGGGCGCGTTTGCAGAGTGATGAAAGGAGGCGGCGTGGCCTCCGGCATGATGCCGGTGTTTTTTTTTTATGTTTTAGAAGGGGGGCTTCGTTTTTGTCATTTTGTGGCCCTGGGGACCCCATCTCCCAGAGCCTGCCCCCTGATTTTTTATTTAAATTTAAATTATTTTGGAGGGGGGCTGCATTGCCCCCCTCCTCTGGCCCCATCCCCCGGGGTCGGCCTTTTTTTTCAAAAAAATTGGGGAAGGGGGCCGCGTGGCCCCCCTTCCGGGCCACTTTTAGCCACGGGGACCCCATCCCCAAAGGCTGGCCCTCTCTGTTGTGGACCGTGGAGGGGGTCCCCAATCCACCCACGGTCCCAGCCGGCTCCCCACGTCCTTCGGGAGCCGGCATTACTTTTCCACATGGGGAGCTGCTAAGATGCAGCTCCCCGTGTGGAAAAGCAATTTGGTTTGACTTTTTCTCCTTCAAAATTCAAACCAAGTTTGCTATGGCAGGGTGGGCGCCATGAGGTTCCTGGGTATCCCGGGACACTGCAGGAACCGGCCCTGGGGGGGTGGCGGTCCCCAGGGCCCTCAAGGGCACCAGGAGGGGGGACGCACGGCCCCCCTCCCACCATTTCTAAAGCCCCGGGGTGGTAGTTGTCCCCGGGGCTGGGGGGGGGGGGGTTGAAGCCAGTAGGTGATAGACAGACAGACAGAAAGACACACGCACACAATTGTTGTCTCCTTATTAACCAGACAACACGCTTTAGCCCATTTGCTTCCAAGTGAGATTTATTTGGCAAAATCTACCCTACGCGTTTCGAAGCGTCCTGCTTCTTCATCACGATATATATATATATATATTATATATATATATATATATATAAATAGTCTCTTACCTACTTGAAAGTAGGTGAGGTTTCTCTGCTTAGAAATCAAAAGGGTAAGAGGCAGAGGGACAGGCTCTAAGAAATGAATTCAATAGGGTTCTAAATGCATTAAAACATCCATGATGGTCGCCTCGCTGAGGTGATGCTGCTGTTTATTGTTGTTGATAATTCGCTCCATGATTCAACACAACTATGCTGTTATTCCTTGACGGCTGGTGGATACTGCTATTTACTATTAAAACTAATAATATTTGGTTATTCATTTTTTTTAAAAACACATCCATGATGGTCATAGGGTCTATGGGGATATTTGGGGGGGCTTATATTATCCAAAATAAGCCTTAACTTGGCATCAGAGAACAAGTCGTGGCTTTTCTTATTTTTGCTTGTTAACAGCTACAAGAATGACAGTGAGTATGTTTAGTGGAACTTTTACAGAAAAAAACAGTTCACATGGGCATACTGTCCCCATCTTCATGTTAAACTTTTTGTTGACACCCCTCCCACTTCATTCCCTAGTCCAAGAAACATTCTTACAACAAGTGTTTGAGCGCAGTGTCAGCCTCGTCACCGAATAGGCGGAAGCCATCAAAGGGCATGTCTATCAGAGACTATTGGACATCCCCTGAAAACCCAGTGGATCTCAACCAGGTGGAGCGCCGCTGTACCTAAATCATACCCCAGAGTAGCTACCATCTGCCCTCTCCACTCAGGCTAGGTGATGGCACCAAATTATATTCAAGGGCACAGCTCTTTTTACCTTTAATCCTGTGGGAAGGCTGCCTACTAACTCTCTCCAGTAAAAGTCACTTAGGTCTCCATAACTGGGGTCATTTGCCAACTTGATGTCTGGAATATGGCCCTAATATATATGTTGTGTATTTGGGACGTTTAGTTCACAGGCGGTTGGTGAAAGGATGGGGATGGCACATTTGTGTGTATCGAGAAATTTGCTTCTCCAGTAATATAGGGACACAAACACTTCAGTGTGACAAACCATCTGGCTGGCTCTGTCCTCCTGCCTTGATCACTTGAGGGGAAAACGTGTCGGGCCCCTGAGCCTGCTGGTAGACCCCAAGATCCATATGCCATTAAAGTTGAAGGCACTGATGGGGTAATATAAGGGGAGATAGCCCACTATTTTCATCTGTACCTTTATGAAAGCATAAAAGACCATTTGGGTTCTTACCTGTGTGGTAAAGATTTGTGTGGTAAAGGCGGTTTCCCTCGAGATTTTAGGGGCAGAGTTTTCCTTAAATGGTGCGATGCGGCTCAGTTATTTTAATGTATAGAGAGCATTTATGGCTTAGATATGCTCTCTATGGTATATATTTGTTCCAACACGCGGTCTTCCATGGCAATTTGCTTGCCCAATTGCCATGGGCTAATCCTTGACTATTAAGAAGGTTTGTTTTGCCATTTTTTGCAATTTCATCTTTTATTTGGCCACAATGAGACAGGTTGCTTCCATGGGCCTGTTGTCAGAGATAAACTTGATATCGTATGTGTACACAGTCTTTTGATTCTCGAAACCTAAGCAGATATGTTACATGTATACATTGTCCATTGCTATGATCACTATAGAAATCGTCATTTGAATAAACAATATATGTGGATGTAATGTGTACACAAGTTGTAGTCTGATACATCCATATACATTGACATCTATAAATGAATTCTGTTCCAGATCAACAGGCAACACAGTTGTTCAGTATATAAGCACGTTGTCTTTTTGTGTAAATAGTATGACCTTTTAACCAGAAAGTTATTAAAATCTGTTACTAAAATGTATGGACTTCGCTTAAGGAAGCCTGTCTTGTATTTGTTATGTATGTTATCAAAAATCCCAGTTTGTTTTAACGTTGGAAGTTTTTTAAAGTCAGCCCTCTCTAAAGGTACGTCTTTGACAGCTCGATCTGCTGTTTCTTGTCTGAATGTCGTTGTTATGCTTTTAGGATTGATTTTAAAGAATCGAATAAAGCTTTTGAAAATTGATTTGAATTGATGCGAGCACTCAATGAAGCTAAACAGAATAAGGACATGTTTAATGATGATTTGAGTTACAGGGAAACACTACATTCAACACACAGGTACTGTTAAACTTCAGACTGCTCCTTCAGCCTTGCACTCTACCAAAAGCCAAAAGAAAAGCCTGACGTGCACAAAGCTAGAGTCCTAGTGCTCACCTGTCCGTGCACATCCTTGCAGAAGCCAGTCGCTAGCCCCTCGGCCTCCAGGGTCAGGCTACTCTGGTGGCGGAGGAAACTGACCACAAGTTCATTTTCATCGTCCTCAGGGTCATCGGTGCTGTGCGCCAGGGCCACTATGTTTCCCTGCACCAAAAAGAAAAGAGGAGGTGGGCCTGTGCAATCTGTTTTGAATCAGTCCTTCCCTTAGGAAGATCACAGAGGAACCACCACACGGAGGTAAATCCACAGAAGAATCCACCAGAAGTGCTGATTCGTCTGTGATCTTTCAATGGTCTTCCCCCTTTAATCAATGGCCCCATTGTTATCTCTTGTCACTTTCTCATGGTGATAGTTCATTGACTCTTGCAGGGCTTGGTACTCATGCTGACACTGTGGGTATAACGATGGCAAAGCCTCCATCCAAACAGTACAGGTGTTAATCTATCGATTCTGGGGAAACACCCATGTTAGCCGTGTAAAGGCCTGAGCTGTTTCTCCAGAAACCATCATTTCAGGAAATACCTTCACCCTAAGACTAGTCACACCATCACAGCTCTGCAACCCATCCCAGAGGCAGGACATCGGACACTGCTCAGTAACTCATTCTCCCTGGACGTAACCTCCAACACCAGTGACTGGGAGGGGTGGACTGAGGTAGAACTGCCACTTACAAGACCATAAAGGTGAGGTTAAGATTTCACAGACTTGGGTTTGACTTTGACTCCTTTCAGATCACTGACCATAGGTAAATCTGGGATGTGCCTTATCCTGTGTAGAGCTGTAACCTTTCTCAAAGCCCATCCAGCACACAACACTTGACGGGTTCACAGAGGTAGCCACAGTGGCATTTAAAGAGCGCTGATTGGACGCATTGGGTCCTCCGAGCGAAAGCAAGGCCCTGGGTGTCTGCACTGGGACTGTGAACACCACCAAGGGTCAAGTGACGTGCACGTACCTGGGGTTGGTGAGTTAAAGTGCTGTTTCCTCCTTTCCTTTTTGCATATTCGCTTTGCATTTAAAATAAGGGCAGTGGGTTTCGCCACGGTGATGTGTGAGGTGCTAACAGTAGGCTTGTGAAGGATATGTAAAACGTTGGATGAATCTGCCAACCAACAGTGTGATTTAATGAGCTATAATGTGCATATAATACTGGGTCCGGGCATTATCGTGGGTCGTTAGTTAGGGTGACCAGAATCTTAAAGCCAAAAACCGGGACTTTTCCCAAAAATAGAAGGACTACAATTTTACTTCAACCCACCGAACATAATGACAGTGCTCCTTATCAGAGAAATACAGAAGAGGCAGTAGGAACATATATAAAATGCTATTTTTAAAGCCAGAAGCTTGCCTGTTAATTAAATAGCTTTCTTATACCAGCTGCTAACTACCCCTGCTTTGCAAAACATAAAAAGATACCTCCCACCGTTTTCAGCCGACCCCCTCTAAAACCAGGACATGAGCTTAATTTCCTGAAATCTGCCGGGACAGCTGGCGAAAAATCGGGATTGTCCTGGCAAATCCGGGATGCCTGGTCACCCTATCTTTAGTTGACGTTGAGCCTAGGGTCTGATTGGGATCACAATTTGGCCCGGGCACTGACGGAAAAAGTGGCCCACATTTGCGGGGCGTGGCCACATTTGCGAGCGTGGCCCACATTCGCGGGCATGCCCAACATTTGCGGGGCGTGGTCCACATTCGCGGACGTGGCCCACATTCGCAGGCGTGCCCTTTTATGAAACACACAAGGAATGTAAGTGGGAAGATATTGTTCTTGGAAAGGACACAGGGCCATGGTGACAATGTCCTACAAGCTGAGCACCTGAAAAACAGCCAGGCCCTTTTCTATTACCAAATTATTCCCAGCCCTCCAGTGCAGGAGCATCTGAAAACAGCGAGGTCCCTCCCTTTCTATTATAAAATTATTCCCCAGCCCTACCAGCGTAGGAGCACCTGAAAACAGCGAGGCCCCTTTCTATTAAACAATGATTCCCCAGCCCTCCAGTGCAGGAGCACCTGAAAACAGAGAGGCCCCTTTCTATTAAACAATGATTCCCCAGCCCTCCAGTGCAGGAGCATCTGAAAACAGCGAGGTCCCTCCCTTTCTATTATAAAATTATTCCCCAGCCCTACCAGCGTAGGAGCACCTGAAAACAGAGAGGCCCCTTTCTATTAAACAATGATTCCCCAGCCCTCCAGTGCAGGAGCATCTGAAAACAGCGAGGTCCCTCCCTTTCTATTATAAAATTATTCCCCAGCCCTACCAGCGTAGGAGCACCTGAAAACAGAGAGGCCCCTTTCTATTAAACAATGATTCCCCAGCCCTCCAGCGCAGGAGCACCTGAAAACAGAGAGGCCCCTTTCTATTAAACAATGATTCCCCTGCCCTCCAGCGCAGGAGCATCTGAAAACAGCGAGGCCCCTTTCTATTAAACAATGATTCCCCAGCCCTCCAGTGCAGGAGCACCTGAAAAACAGCGAGGCCCCTTTCTATAATAAAATGATTCCCCAGCCCTCCAGCGCAGGAGCACCTGAAAACAGTGAGGCCCCTTTCTATTAAACAATGATTCCCCTGCCCTCCAGCGCAGGAGCACCTGAAAACAGCGAGGCCCCTTTCTATAATAAAATGATTCCCCAGCCCTCCAGCGCAGGAGCACCTGAAAACAGCGAGGTCCCTCCCTTTCTATTATAAAATTATTCCCCAGCCCTACCAGCGTAGGAGCACCTGAAAACAGAGAGGCCCCTTTCTATTAAACAATGATTCCCCAGCCCTCCAGTGCAGGAGCATCTGAAAACAGCGAGGTCCCTCCCTTTCTATTATAAAATTATTCCCCAGCCCTACCAGCGTAGGAGCACCTGAAAACAGAGAGGCCCCTTTCTATTAAACAATGATTCCCCAGCCCTCCAGCGCAGGAGCACCTGAAAACAGAGAGGCCCCTTTTTATTAAACAATGATCCTCCAGCGCAGGAGCACCTGAAAACAGTGAGGCCCCTTTCTATTAAACAATGATTCCCCTGCCCTCCAGCGCAGGAGCACCTGAAAACAGCGAGGCCCCTTTCTATAATAAAATGATTCCCCAGCCCTCCAGCGCAGGAGCACCTGAAAACAGTGAGGCCCCTTTCTATTAAACAATGATTCCCCAGCCCTCCAGCGCAGGAGCACCTGAAAACAGCGAGGCCCCTTTCTATAATAAAATGATTCCCCAGCCCTCCAGTGCAGGAGCACCTGAAAACAGTGAGGCCCCTTTCTATTAAACAATGATTCCCCTGCCCTCCAGCGCAGGAGCACCTGAAAACAGCGAGGCCCCTTTCTATTAAACAATGATTCCCCAGCCCTCCAGTGCAGGAGCACCTGAAAACAGAGAGGCCCCTTTCTATTAAACAATGATTCCCCAGCCCTCCAGTGCAGGAGCACCTGAAAACAGAGAGGCCCCTTTCTATTAAACAATGATTCCCCAGCCCTCCAGTGCAGGAGCATCTGAAAACAGCGAGGTCCCTCCCTTTCTATTATAAAATTATTCCCCAGCCCTACCAGCGTAGGAGCACCTGAAAACAGAGAGGCCCCTTTCTATTAAACAATGATTCCCCAGCCCTCCAGCGTGAAGGACTGGACTTTTATCAGTACCAGCGGTGCCAGGGAACAACACCTATAACCTTCATGGGATACCTGTTTCGGCGCACAAACTACAGAGACACGGGACACTTCCTTCGACGTCAAAGATTCAAGGTTTATTACTGCAGGGAACACAGAAGTCACGACAAGTACAACACGTGCAACTTGGGGAGACTGCTTCAAATTGGTTCTGTGGATCGCTCCTTTTATACAGATTTTCCCCATAGGACATCATGATACACAAAGTTTACAACCGGTTCCCATAATTATTCCTCAGAGGGGTCGCTTTGGTCACTTTGAAGCACATAAGGTCCGGAACATGAGTGCGGAAACATTTGGTGGTTCCCAACTGTAAAAACCCATCTTCCCAACATTAGCAAATTCCAACCGGCAGTAAAACAGATCGAAATAGGAACTAAAACAGGTGGAGAGGAAGATGGAAACAGTGGGCGAGTCGAAAAGGGTGTAAAAGGGGAGGTATCGGGAAACACGAGATACAGGCATCAAAGGGACGTGCCTAAATGAGATGCACGGCTGAGACAATAAACTGGCACGGCAAGATGAGCCTCGAGCGGGGCCATCTGCCTTACAGTATCATCCCCCTCATCATAAAGACACTTACAAAGAGCATGTGTCTTCCGCAAATATCGTGGGAGTCCCAGGGTCGCGAAGCGGACAGTGTCCGTTCGCTGCCTACTTGAGGGCAAGAGACAAAAATGGATGCCGTATCTAAGATGGAACCCGTGGGTACAAATGGAAAACTCACATATCAAATGAACGGTACAAGTTAGCACAGCGAAACTGCGCACAACTACTAGACTCGTCATTTACGGTTCTTAGATACCAGACTCGACCATATTCGTGCGAGTCGAAAACACCACCTAAAAATTGTCACGGAACCTCAGACGCTCCTTTTGCCCTCATGTAGGCAAGCACTAGTCGGAATCATATTCGATATTCATCAGACCCTCGAGATGTTGTTGCAGCATAGCTCTGTCCAATCGAGACCCTTTGGTAACAGGTGGCTGTCTCATACACGTTGTAGCACAGAGGCCACATAAGGCAGGACCGCACTGTACACAAAGGCAACACGTGAACAGGAACACTACAACGACTCCAATGATCGTCAGAATTTTCCAACCCCAAGTCGACATCAGGCCCCAAAACCAACCAAGTAGCGTCCAATCCCCTACATCCACGTGTATGGATTCGGAGATCTTATGCAACCTCGAGATGGCTTGATAGACAGTCGGAGCGTTATCAGGAATAAAAATACAGCAAGATGAATGGATCACCTTACAAACTCCACCTCGGTCTGCCAAGATTACATCTAAAACCATACGGTTTTGTAACGTCATAAGTCTGTCCGCCTGAAGTTCTGTGGTGATATTACCAAGGGCACTGGCAGTAATATTAGCTGTCGATTCTACCACTCGAGTCAACTGTCTCAGATTCCTACTATTAACCATAGGTCCCCAAAACGGGAGGAAACCCTTGAAAAAGTCTCCTGCCTCTTGACCGGCAGTATCCTCTTCGCTAATTACGCCTCTCACAACTCTAGTCTTGTGATAATCTGCATCTACAGTGAACGTAGGAGGCAACAAGTTGGCAATAAAGCATGCACCTATAAAGTCAGAGGGTAACCATGCATATGCACGATCATGACAAATAAAGTAGGTACCCTTGGCAGCCAGGAACACAGGGGAGGAGACCATTGGCAGAATGTAATTTTCAGTGCAAGCACTCTCTCCAAGTCGGGCTTTCGATCTACGGCCGCGACCTATTAGGCAAAAATTACCAATGTGGGGTACGACCCATATCGGAGGCGAGCTTTTAAGCTGTTTTTCATTAGTGAACACACTATATTCGCCTCTACTTAGGACCCTATAGGCTTGTACCTCTTCTTCAGGGATAAGCGAAAGATCATAGATATCGCTATCTAAATCCTCTATTGCTATCGATAAAGTTTTTTGGTACGAAGTAGGACCAGAGTAAGGGGAACGTGGTTCTCGAATGGGGTGGAAACCCAGTGCGCTTCGGAACATTGTTTGAAATGCTCGAGCAGACCCTTGGGAGCTATACGGTAACACCAGATATGGAATTCCCTTATCCGTAGTATGTGGCATCAACCCACACACCCAACAGTTAGTAGTGTTTACCACTAACTGATGCTGATGAAGGAGTTGAATAAAGGAATTATTGCGGAATTCTGCACGTCTAGCCTGCTCGTGTTCAGGTAGGATGTGAAAAGAATGAGGAGAAACAGTGGAGATGAAGTTAAAATCAGGGGTAGGAGTAGGTGTGATAGAAGACAAGAAGTGAAACATTGTGTAATACACTGCACCTACCAAAAATGCAGAAATAGTCATGAACAATACGAATATTTGAAATATGAAACATTTGGTACGACTGAGTTGCTGCAGCTTGAATCTTCTTGCTTGAGCTCTTTCCAAGTCCATCAGCTTCGAAAATGCCATTCCCTATGACCGTCCGCAACGTTTCTTGACGCACTTCGTTCTGTGTAGCAATAGTCAATTCCTAGGAGTTCCCAGGAATCGACGGTCTTTAACCTAGCGTCAAGACCTACTAACCAGGAGGAAGTACACGCGCGGCCCTACGGTCTTTATTTCAATATATATATATATATATATACGCAAAAACAATGTCTCTCAGCTGTGGAAACAAAAAGGTGTAAAGAACGGAGCTCAATAAATATACAAAATAATTGTAATAACGTGAGTGTTTTTACAGTGTTCAGGGAAAACGGGATAATGCACTTATCAAGGGACAGAACAGATTTTTTTTATTAGTCTCTGGTGCTTGATCGCAGAAAATAACGAGTTTTCCCAGAACGTGTCTGTTCATTAAACAAAAGATCTGTAGAAGGGACAACGCCCTGTTGATCAGCTGAATGCTCTGGTCTTGAGTTTTCTGTTGACAAATGTTCAGTATTGCCTTTTTGCTGCACTGGGGATTCTCCGACAGGTTGTGCGTCGCTGAAAGGTACAAACGCTGGCAATCCTTCGGTTTCAGTTGATGCAATGCCTTTCCTCACCCACGAGTCTGCTGGCAACGGAATGGGGACTTTCTTGGTGTGGGTGGCATGCACCCAATTTCTGCGCCCCTCAAGACGAACTGCAGTTCTCGTGGCAAGGAGGACTTGGTAGGGTCCAGTGAATCTAGGGTCCAAATTGTTCTTGCGTGAGAAGTTGCGCGTCACCACCCAATCTCCGGGTTGGAGTTGGTGGCCTGGACCCTCCGTCTGTGTTGGCAATGCTTCGTGAACCTGTTGGTGAATTAACCTCAGTTTAGCAGTCAAGTCATGAAGATAATCGATTAACATTGGATACTCAAGTTCACAAAAGACACCTGGTCTAGGGACCCCCCAAACATTGGCAGGACGACCGAATACTATTTCATAGGGACTGAGCCCTACTCGGGAGTGTACAGTTGCCCTTGTTGACAGTAATGCTAAGGGTAAAGCGTCAGGCCACGAAAGACCTGTCGTAGCCTGAATCTTTGCTAGTTTTAGTTTAAGGGTGCCATTGTACCCTTCCACCAATCCTGCTGATTGTGGATGGTTTGCACTATGAAATTTTTGAACAATCCCTAATCCGCGACACACACTCTTCATCACGCTCCCAACAAACTCACTTCCGTTGTCTGACCACACAACCCGAGGCATTCCGTAACGGGAAAAATATTCTTTGAGTAAAATTTTTGCCGTGGACAAAGCCGTATTATCCTTAAGGGGGTAGGCCTCAATCCATCGGGAGAATGCGCACACCACAACCAATACATACTTCAAGTTATTACATCTTTCCATGTGAATAAAGTCCAACTGGATAACTTCGAAAGGGTATGCAGGAGGAGCAAAATGGCCAGGTGGAGTGGGAGTGCCCTTACCAGGATTATGCATCAAACATACCATGCAATTCTTAACCAAACGTTCAGCACATTTCGTAATACCATCATTCTTCCACACAGGAAACAGCAATTTACAGATACCTTTCGCGCTAATATGTGCTAACCCGTGTGCCATAGTCACAACAGCCAGCACATACGCATCAGGCAACATCCATCTTTTCTGTTCCGACAAGTCAATCCAACAACCATTCGTATCCAACTTTCCCGTACTTTCTTTCCACTTCGTCTTTTCAGTCTCGGTAGCCTCATTCTGAATGGATTTCACACTCTCAACAGTGTTTTCACACATACTTGATTCTGTAGGCCACCTTACCGAACTCGTCACATACATTCGAGTGCTAAGGTTCCGGGCAGTTTCTTTAGCAGTTTCATCCGCAAATGCATTACCACAACCAACATCATCCGTCACTTTACAATGCGCACTACACTTAACAATCGCCACTTGCTTAGGCAACGTAAGTGCATCCAGAAGATCATTCACAAGCTGGCCATGCTGAATCTTCTTACCATGTGACGTAAGGAATCCTCTCTCTCTCCACAGTCGTCCAAAACTATGTGCCACACCAAATGCATACTGGCTATCTGTAAACACATTCACTCGTTTATCTTTAGACAATACACATGCTCTCGTCAAGGCAATGAGCTCAGCAGCCTGAGCTGAATTTTGACTCAACCTTGCGCTCTCCACAATCGTTTTCAATGTAACTATAGCATACGCAGTTGTCACATCACCATTCGGTAATTTGAAACAAGAACCATCCACATACAGAGTACCATCGGGATCTGTCAATGGAGTATCCTTTAGGTCAATGCGACCCTTGGTTTCTTCCTCAGTTCTGAGGTAGCAGTCATGTACTGCTTCACTGCTTGATTCTGTGTCGATCGGCAGCAATGTTGCTGGACTCAACACATTACATCGTTTTATCCGTATATGACTGGCCAGCAACGTCAACTCATACCCAGACAATCTTGCGCTCGTCAGATGTTGAGTTTTCGTTCGGTTTAATAGAGTGTCGACTGCATGCGGAACCATTACCGTGAGCATATTACCCATGACTAGACCTGCAGACTGTCGAATGGACGCCGCAGCTGCCGCTGTTGCCCTTAAGCAACTTGGCAAGGCTCTTGCTACTGGGTCTAAAGTCGAAGAAAAGTATGCACATGGGCGTTGCTTACCACCAAAAGATTGTGTCAAAACACTCAACGCGCAACCATCCCTCTCGTGAACGTATAGTGTAAACGGCTTACTGTAATCAGGAGTACCCAACACAGGAGCCGAACACAACGCATCACGCAATTCAGAAAAACTTTTCTGACATTCTTCAGACCAAGGTACTGGAGATGAAACATCCTTGCACGTAAGGGCTATCAATGGTTTTGCCAACAATGAAAAATTTGGAATCCATTGTCTGCAGTAGGACGTAATACCTAAAAAGGCACGAACATCTCTCTGGGTTTTCGGCACAGTCATTCGGGAAATCACTGCAATTCTCTCTGGGGTCAACCTTCTCCCTTCTTTTGACAATAAGTGACCTAAATAGGTAACTTCTTGGCAACAATACTGTAGCTTCGAAGGTGATACCTTGTGGTGCAAGTCATGTAAATAGTGCAATAATGATACTGTAGCCGTTTTGCAAATAGCTTCTGTATCAGCTGCCACTAAAAGATCGTCTACGTATTGAATCAAAGCTGCACCTTTAGGCAATATAAAGTCATCAAGCTGACTTTTAAGTGCTTGGCTGTAGATTG
Organism: Lissotriton helveticus; assembly: GCF_964261635.1. Classification (NCBI taxonomy): domain Eukaryota; kingdom Metazoa; phylum Chordata; class Amphibia; order Caudata; family Salamandridae; genus Lissotriton; species Lissotriton helveticus. Next base: position 347,102,042 of record NC_136071.1, on the reverse strand, counting down.
ATGGACTCTCACAGTAACCCTGTGGAGCGCGTTTTAGCCTAAAACTGCGACCTCCTAATGAGAATCCGAACAGGTCTCTGCTTTCTTCTGCGATTGGAATACTAAAGAAAGCATTCTTTAAATCGATCACTGTGAACCAGGAGGCAGATGCCGGAATCATTGTTAGTAAAGCCGTAATGTCGGGAACCACAGGAAATTGCGGAACCACTATTTTGTTTACCTCTCTCAAATCTATAACAAAACGATACACAGGAGGTTTAGTTGGGTCAGTTCGTTTCAAAATTGGCAATACAGGGCTATTGCACACGTTTCCACGAGTTTCTTCAACAACACCCTTTCCAATGAGATCATGAATGATTCCTAACAGTGCTCGTTCGCCTTCAAGAGAAATACGATATTGAGGTAACCGCGGTAATCGCGCATTTGGTTTTAATTGGATCACATAGGGTGGAATGTCTAACAGACCCACATCATTGGGACCTGTGGCCCATAAGGACTTTGGGAGGGAATTCAATTCCGGTGGGAATTTATCAACCGATAAATACATGGGAGAGATCACTCTCCTCCCCAATGTAAGTTCCACTCCTTCAGGGGAACAATACAATGTTGCATATAATCGTTTCAACAAATCCAAGCCCAAAAGATTTTCACCACAGCCTGTAGATAGAATCAGTGGAGCCGTTAGCTCACGTGGTCCAATCATAAGAGGCAAAGGGTTAGAGACTGGGTTACTAACAGGGGCGCCAGAGAATCCAACGGAAACATTCGTTAAGCCAGACAAAGGTGCGCCAGGGAGTTTTGAATGCATGATGGAACTTTTCGTCGCACCAGTGTCTAACAGAAAAGGCTCAACTACACCCGATGTAGTCACTGCAACGTAAGGCCCACTCTGATCGACCGGAACTGACACTACTCCCTCTCTTTGTCTTAGGCTGTCCTAGTAGTGGTCATTTACAACAGTCTCGTGGTCTATATAATAATCATCAACATTATATTGTGCAGACTGAACTGATCCCGCATTTCGCTGGTCAAAATAATTATTTGCATCCGATTGATTCTGATGACGATCAATCTGATTGTGGGATGAACCACGACCTCTACCACGTGGTGCCTGCTGAGGACCACTGCCACGATTTCCTCGAGCTGACACACCATTTAAACGGTCTTTTAAAGCAAGACACTCATATTTCAGATGTCCCTCTTTCCTACAATATGCGCATTGATTATATCCTAGTGTAGATCTGGGATCAAAGTTGTCAGGACGCTGCTGCATCCTATCAGGCTGTGCACGGGGTCGATACTGCTGTTGCGCATCATTTTGGTTCGATCGCGGAGGGTATGCTTGCTGCAACAAAACCTTCGTTTTGAGTTCTTTCGTTTTCTTTTCTACACGATCACTTTCTTCCTTTTCCCTATTCTCATAATACTGAGCCGTTGCCAATATTTGCGCAGGGGTTGAGACTGCCCACGCACTTTCTGAATTCTTTAATTTGTTGCATAGCTCAGGCAGCAAATTTGACACAAATTTGTCAACGAATAACCGCTGACCTCCCTCAGCGCCCATGTCCTGGCCGCTGTGGTCGATAAACGCTTCCTCAAACCTCGTAAAGAAATCCGAGACGCTTTCGTCTTTCTTTTGCTTACAAGCTGACAACTTATCCCAGTTCACCTTCATCGCTGGCATGAGAGTTTTCATGAGCGTAATGATTCTCTGAGGCAAATCCAAGATCATTTGTTCAGGTTTAGCTCCACCAACTTGTAATGCATCAGCTGCTAGCAGTGCAGCCCAATCACCCCCTAATTCAACAGCGTGATTGGCTTGACGAATTTTAGCCCAAACTGGTTGCGGTACAACATTGCCAAACAACATGTCGATGTCGGCAATATTCATAATAGAAGCTTCCACCAGTTGTGATAACTCCTTATAATAACCAGCCGGATTTTTACGCGGATCGGGTAAGGATTGCTTCACCTGCAAAACTTCCGATCGTTTCCATGGAAGATGTATCCATACCCTTTGAAAATGCGGCAGAACCGGAGGGTTAGCTTGCGGATCTCCAGGCACCCACAGTGGCGGGACTTCTCTCATGGGATACTGACCAGGAACCGCTTTCCAATTCTCAGTGGTATCATCTAATGACACTCGAGAACGTGCTGCGGGTCTAAATGCTAATAAACGTTCCACGGCACGTCGTACATCGTCACCTACAATCATACCATTCGAAAAGTTACTCTGGAGTTCAATTATGTCGGACGGTACATCATCTACATCATTATTGTACCATTCTTCCCTCAAAAAGTTACACATTTCCTCAAATACGAATCTCTGCGTAGGCTCATTAAACTGAGAAAATGTATCGAACACTACACGTGGAGTGTAATTGGCAGGATGTCTTATCCACCTATGGGCCATTGTTACTAACGTCTCTTTCTCCCTACCACTAGGGATCTGACTCCGTCTCTGAGGAGTATCAGATGAATCCGACGAAAATAACGGACCAGGAAGGGGTGAATAAAGGGTAGCAACAGAATTAGGAACACGCTTACGAACAGAAGGAGAAAGAAAAACAGGAGCAACAACACTAGAGGTAAAAGAAGACATAGTAGGAACGGACAAGGTAGTCGGAGAAGCAGAAACAACAGTCTGAGAAGGTACAGGTACAGGAGCAGTAGGAACGATAATAGATGGAGATACAAACGTAGGGTTAACAGCGGGCTGACCCGCAGCCGCTGGAGCAACAAGAGGAACAACAGGAGGTATTACAGGAGGAACTACAGGAGCAGTAGCACCCTGTACATAAGGAGGTGGTGATTTCATCAAGTATGATAGCAAGGGATCCTCCTTCAAATCTTCTTCTTTCTTTTCTAATTTATTCGGTAAAGCTGGGTAACATTTATCTATTTTCATATGATGCAATCTAGTAGCTATTTCCAGGTCTTTTTCTTCTTTGTCTTGTCTACATTCTTTTATAGCTTGCATTATCGGAACAAATTCTTGCTTTTTATCCTTTTTAAGTTGTTTGATTTCTTTCTGTTTGGCCTCTTTACGCCATATTCGAAAGGAATCAAACATAGCTGGCCTAGCTTTCTTTAAAAATAATTTAGCCTCAAGATTATCTAAAATCAAAAGTTCAAAAGTTCCGTGTGGTGGCCATCTAAGGTCACCGTCCTTCTTCGTGTAGCGGATCCAGTAATCATTATAGATTATGGGACCCACACCGTGTCGACTATATAGATCATGTATCGGAGTTCCAACTGGAGGTATCGGACATGAGTCCTCCAACCGGGAGTCCATTGCGCAACATTTGAAAATACGAAACAAACCACTATGGCTAGGCATCGTGCACACTAACCTAGTATCAAACTTCAAGGATTACCGAAGCAATAAAACCTCGTGTAAGTCAAAACCCTCGGTTTTTGGCAATTGCAACTGTCAAATAATACTAAGAACCAATACTAAGAACCACAAATGCAATGGAACCATGCAATACAACAAAGCCGTAAGGCTATTACAAAGCTCGGAGAGCTATTACCACAAAGCCTGAGGAGGCTATTACAAAGCTCAATGAGCTATTACAACAAAAACCTTAAAGGTTAACACCAAAGCTTTCAAAAAGCTAAAAACAATCACTAAGGACTGGGAGCGACCCACAAATACTTAACTCAGAACTTCAATGGCGTCACCAGGAAGGCCCGTCTATCGTCTCGCTTTGTACAAAGATCTACGCCGGACGTCGAAGACAGGTCGACAGTCAGGGCATCGGTCCATTGCAGCCGTCAGGAGGCGGGAATCTTCGCAGGGAAAAACTTCGGGCCACTTATTTCGACAACAGGATCGATGAAGCGGGGTGCACCTTCCCTCGGAGATTTCACACGAAGTTCCTCACGAACATCAGGCTTTGGACCGGACCGGTACCGCTGAAGTCGCCCCACGTTGGGCGCCAACTGAAGGACTGGACTTTTATCAGTACCAGCGGTGCCAGGGAACAACACCTATAACCTTCATGGGATACCTGTTTCGGCGCACAAACTACAGAGACACGGGACACTTCCTTCGACGTCAAAGATTCAAGGTTTATTACTGCAGGGAACACAGAAGTCACGACAAGTACAACACGTGCAACTTGGGGAGACTGCTTCAAATTGGTTCTGTGGATCGCTCCTTTTATACAGATTTTCCCCATAGGACATCATGATACACAAAGTTTACAACCGGTTCCCATAATTATTCCTCAGAGGGGTCGCTTTGGTCACTTTGAAGCACATAAGGTCCGGAACATGAGTGCGGAAACATTTGGTGGTTCCCAACTGTAAAAACCCATCTTCCCAACATTAGCAAATTCCAACCGGCAGTAAAACAGATCGAAATAGGAACTAAAACAGGTGGAGAGGAAGATGGAAACAGTGGGCGAGTCGAAAAGGGTGTAAAAGGGGAGGTATCGGGAAACACGAGATACAGGCATCAAAGGGACGTGCCTAAATGAGATGCACGGCTGAGACAATAAACTGGCACGGCAAGATGAGCCTCGAGCGGGGCCATCTGCCTTACAGTATCATCCCCCTCATCATAAAGACACTTACAAAGAGCATGTGTCTTCCGCAAATATCGTGGGAGTCCCAGGGTCGCGAAGCGGACAGTGTCCGTTCGCTGCCTACTTGAGGGCAAGAGACAAAAATGGATGCCGTATCTAAGATGGAACCCGTGGGTACAAATGGAAAACTCACATATCAAATGAACGGTACAAGTTAGCACAGCGAAACTGCGCACAACTACTAGACTCGTCATTTACGGTTCTTAGATACCAGACTCGACCATATTCGTGCGAGTCGAAAACACCACCTAAAAATTGTCACGGAACCTCAAGCGCAGGAGCACCTGAAAACAGAGAGGCCCCTTTCTATTAAACAATGATTCCCCAGCCCTCCAGCGCAGGAGCATCTGAAAACAGCGAGGCCCCTTTCTATTAAACAATGATTCCCCAGCCCTCCAGTGCAGGAGCACCTGAAAACAGAGAGGCCCCTTTCTATTAAACAATGATTCCCCAGCCCTCCAGCGCAGGAGCATCTGAAAACAGCGAGGCCCCTTTCTATTAAACAATGATTCCCCAGCCCTCCAGTGCAGGAGCACCTGAAAACAGAGAGGCCCCTTTCTATTAAACAATGATTCCCCAGCCCTCCAGCGCAGGAGCATCTGAAAACAGCGAGGCCCCTTTCTATTAAACAATGATTCCCCAGCCCTCCAGTGCAGGAGCACCTGAAAACAGAGAGGCCCCTTTCTATTAAACAATGATTCCCCAGCCCTCCAGCGCAGGAGCACCTGAAAACAGCGAGGCCCCTTTCTATTAAACAATGATTCCCCAGCCCTCCAGCGCAGGAGCACCTGAAAAACAGCGAGGCCCCTTTCTATTAAACAATGATTCCCCTGCCCTCCAGCGCAGGAGCACCTGAAAAACAGCGAGGCCCCAGCTATTTGTAAATTACTCAGCTCTCCCCCGCCCTTCACTGCCTCGGGGCAATGGCGTGGCAGGAGAGGGGCTAAAGCAAAAACACAGCTTCTGGGCAATCCATGGGGGTGGGGGGGGGAGGCTAAGGTGAAGATGTGCGAGTTCCCCACATCACCTGGCCCCCATAGTGAGACCCATTCTTCCTCGCCCACTATGCCCTGAATGAGAAGAGCTGACTAATGCAAGCACTGTTTCTGGGCTGTGTGGGCCCCAGGGGGGCAGAGGTTAAAATGGCTCATAGGCCTGAGCAACACCTGGCCCCCTGGGAGGCCGATTCTGACACCCAATCTCTCCTCCCCAGCCCACCATCAGCATGATTGCTTGGCAGGGGGTCAAGGAGAGGCCACAGCTGATCATCCCTGAACAGCCGGCCACACAATGAAGCTGCTTTCCTCTCCCTGTCAATGCTCTCTGTGAACTGGGAAAGGGTGAAAAAACCGGCACAACCGCAGTGCCAATCTGTCCCTGCCGATATAGTCACGTCTGGAATAAGGAATTCCATACAGAAAATGGAGCTATCACGCCAATTTCCGCATGGAAACGCCTAATTCCAAACCATTTAGCTGTCGAAGTGGGCCAGGAAATCCATGTATTATTTCCCGCATCCTGGAATACCGAATGAGTTAATACCGCACTGCTTCTAATTCGGATTCGGCTGAAAGTAGAGTTTTCGGTAGAATCGGTAATATTATGACAATTATGACAATCATAATGAAGGCCAGAGTGGCATAAACCGAATATAAGATGAAATGATAATTAGAAAATCACTAATTACTTTGACGTTTATTGCTTTCTGTGCGTGCGGCAAATGTTTTCTTTGTCCCTTTCACACATTAAAATCTAACAGGAAAGTAATTAATACACAACTACTATTCACAGATATCGATATAAACGGATGTATTTTTATATGTATCCATACTAATATAATAAAGAGAGAGCCCAAACCTTTGAGGCGGGTAATCTCAGGAACCACAGCACCAATCACAACACCCAATACAGCGTTGGAAAGGGCAGTTGCAGCAGAAGGACATAGGCTATGCAGACGCCCACCATATACATTGAAAAGGTAAAAGAACCGTGCCAGCAAAGTAGTACCTTGTGGGGCGTGACAAACGCTGGGGGCGTGTGGTACGTTCCGCCCTTCATGCCATGTCTCATATCGTGTGCTGTGGGCGTGTGCTGGGGGTGTGGACGTGTGCGGGCGCGGGATTACGGAAAAAAAAGCGAGCGTTGTGCCCAATATTTCATTGTTTTTTCTTCCCAGGTTCTGTACATTCCAGCTCCGGGTGTCCACCCTGCTCCCTTTAAATACCCCTGCACCCCATAATCAGAACCCACCCTTACTCCTTAAAATACCCTAACACCCTTAAACACTAACCCATCTTAACCCTATAAATATACCCTGTACCCCAAAACCCAAACCTATCCCTAAATCCCAAAAATACCCCTGTACCCCAAAACCCAAACCTAGCACTGAACCCTTAAAAGACCCCTGTACCCCCAAACCTACCCCTGAACCCTAAAAATACCCCTGTACCCCAAAACCCAAACCTAGCCCTGAACCATAAAAACCCTGTACCCCAAAACCCAAACCTACCCCTGAACCCTAAAATACCCCTGTACCCCAAAACCCAAACCTACCCCAGAACCCTAAAAATACCCCTATACCCCAAAACCCATACCTATCCCTAAACCCTAAAACTACCCCTGTACCCCATAACCCAAAACTATATCTGAACCCTTAAAATACCCAAACACCCCAAAACATATACCTCAGTACCCCAAAACATATAACCCCCATACCCATACTTACCTTATCCAAACATTAAAAAAAACATGCGTTTACCATTCATGCATTTACAACGAATTTCGTTGTAAATGTATGCGTGGTAAAAGCATATAAAATGTAATGCCATGCGTTATAATAGCATTGCGGAGTCATGGTACTTTCGTAATGAAAGTATGCGGAGTGATGGTATGCGGAAAGAAAGTTGCGGAATAATGGGTGTTTACCCTCCCCCGGTAAGTACATTGGTGGCAGGGCGGCCCACATCTCCATCAACATACTCATATTTTTTCACCACCGATTTGAAAAATGCACAGGTCTCTCTCATTGATGGCCAGCACCGACATACACTTTTAGACAAACCTCCCGTCACAAGTTCTAGAATTGCGAACTTTAGAGCTGGGGAGCTACGTTTGAATCTCGGCATCAGCTCAACATCCTGTGATTCCAGGCAAATCGCTTTGTCTCCCCGTGCCTATCACAAATGAATGTGTTCTTCTGTAATGTAAATTGTGATCATGCCATGTTGTCGAGTTCGCGCTATATAATATTGCAAGGAAAAATAAAGTAGGGAAACTCGAGTTCACACACTACTGAACGCACACTCTTAAGTGCATCAGCAGTGCACTGTGAATCGGAGCGTTTCACAGGCCTGTCACAGATAAGAAATGCTATCAAAACGAAATCCTACAAAACAATATACTACTGGCCGGCAGCAATTCATACCCGGACAACGTCGGGACGGGCTGCTAGTGTAAGGATATTGCTGTAGTGAATTACGAGTAATTATATGTTTGTATGTTAGCTTTCACATTAAAACAGAATAGATATTTCTGCTTCAAGTATCCCTCAGGCCCACGGAGGAGACGGAGGTGGCGGTCCAGCATCCAGACGAGGCGGTGGAGGAACGCGGCGAGTCCCGACCAGAGCCCAAGCCGAGAGTCCAAGGTCCGAGGTATCCGGAGGCCCACCCGTAACAGAAGTCCGAAGTTCGTCCGTCCGGCGTCGAAGCAGTCCAGTCCAGTCCGAGGCCTTCCGTTCTTGCTGCCCGGTGAGTACCATTGCTGGGGTAGTATCTAGACAGGGTCAATCTAAATTGACTCTGGTCCGTGGGTTGGTGGTACACAGACCCAAAACGAAGTGTCCACTTTGGTGGATGCGGGTCCTAACGTGTCTCTTTATGAGACCGGTGAGTTTCGTACTGTTTTAGCAGTACATCTAGTTTCTGTTCTAGTCAGTTCTGTTTCTCGAGAAAATTCATGTATTCTGTTTCCAGTATTCCAGGTAGTATTCTGTTCGAACTGTTATTTTAAATGTTTTTCATGTATTGTAATGTCGTGGTATGAATGTGGAGTATTTATCGTGTTCATTGTGTACTGTAATTGCGTAATTGCGTATTGTGTCTAGGTTACAGTTCAGTCATGCCCTTATTTTCTAAACTACGTCAGTTAAAAACCAGAAAAGGTCTGCTAGAAGCAGCAGTTCCTGTCCCGCCTAGGGACAGTCCAGGTCATTTTATGTATCAAAAGCATGGCATAAGTGCCATATTATATCTAGATTTATGGGTAGAGTATACCAAACAGTTAGAGGAAAAGTATAGATGGCCTGTATCAGGCACATGGGATGCCGAGTGCATCATGCGAGTAGAAGAAGCATTATGGAAAAAGAAAGCCAGACAGTCACAGAAAGATGCCATCGAGTTATGGCGCAAAGAATCTCATAAGAGAACCGAAAAAGAAATCAGAAAGTCAGAATTAAGTAGAGAATCTTTAGAACGAGCCCAAGAAAGGGAATTAATCGAGATAGGTGAACAAGTCAAAACCGAACAGTCAGACAGACAGAGGCATGCCCTTATTAAGGGTATGTATCCTCTTCTTGCCGAGGGCTTGCCAAAAGCGACCCCGGAGGCATCCAGTAATTTTCCGCCACCCTTAGTTCCGACCAAGCTACGTCACAAACCGACCGCAGCTGATATTTTCATCTCGTCCTACTTGGACGACACAGTCCCAGAATATGCAAATCCTGTTCCGCCAGTCCCTGTAAATCATGCCATTCCTGCTCCTCCAGACACCGGAGTACCTGTTACGGTACCCCCGGTTCAGCCTGCATTACAATTTCCCACTCTGCCAGCACGAAGAGTGTCAGTCGACGATTCTAGTTTAGGGGCCGCAGGAGGAGGTCCTCCTGGTACCCCGCCACCACACCAACGTAGAACGTTAGTCGAGTTACATGAATGTGCGTTACAGCGTACGCCCAAATTTTAAGTCCGTTGCAGATATCCGACGAGCTCTTACTGAATGCCGCTATGATCCGGTTGCAGGTGATGATAGTACAGTAATATATTCCATCCGTGTAAGACGGGTGACCGGGTATTTAGACACCCTACCAGATATGAAAGAAGATCTAGACAGAATATATCGTTTCATCCGTACAGGGAATGATCCAGAAAGTATTGGCGAAGCCATGTCTCAAAGGAAAGCTGAAATCCAGCTCATGATATTAAAGTTTCTGATTAATTGTCTAATAAGAGAACAAGACTACCCGACTAAAGATCCGGCCGAAATGAGAATCCTGACAAGGTGGAGTGATAATATAGCCGAGGGTAAGCACAAGACTATCAGTAGTATAGAGAGTATGTACAAGAAAATTCGTAAAGAAATAATAAAGTTACACGAACAACGTAAAGCAGCACAAGTAAGCGAGAAAGAAAATGACTCTACCGAAGAGGTAGACGACGAGAATCCCACTAGAATAGCGTATGTAGGAAAATCTAGATTTCCAGATCGCCATTTATGCCTAGAACACAAGACAGTTTTTCATCATCCAGCACCAGAACAAGGTTCTCTAGAACAAGTATTTCAAGCTACCGATCACATTTTGAAGTCACGAATCGGTTATAGTGAGTTAAGTACTATGCATGAACAAGAACTAGTCCGATCAGCAGTCCGATGGATTACTGATTCTACCACTTTTCCAGACGAAATAGTGGCACAAATGTTTCTGAAATTGCCCCCAGCCGAGCAACGACTGGTGGGTATGTATATGATCCAGCACCTCATTACTCTGTATGAGGGTCAACACTCTGATCCAGGTCCGTTACACGATGTCCTGAACGAGTTACTCCAGTATAGATGGAAAGGTCTAGGTACCGATTTAATTAGTATCATTCTAGAACAGCGCCACAAATATAGAACGTTTTTGAACCCGCATTTTGTTCATGTCTCACCCCCAGAAAGTAAACCCTTTTACATAGATAGACAGAACCCGTTACGAGAAGTACACCCAGTCAGGACAACAGATGGTGAAATGCAACGAGTGTTTGTTTACACCCCGATTACAAAGATGGAACTCTTAGAGATGAAGAAATTAATTCCTTGTCACGACAAAGATCCAGCAGGGTTCCACCGAGAATTAAAAGACATGCTCCGTATGGGAGAATACACGTACCCAGATATTATTAAAATGTTAAAAGTCTTATTGCCCGCAGGGGTATACGAGAAACTCAAGGAAAAAGATTGGGAGGTGGGAGAGAAAAAGATCGATTGGGCAGTTCTAGAAGCTGAAGATAAGATACGAGTACCAGGTACCGGTCTTGGAGAGAAATGTAAAGAATTACCTGAATTGTTGATACAAGTTTTGCCCAGATTATTAACCACTAAAAAGGAAGACTGGGATGCAATCTCAGCCTGTAAACAGAAACAAGACGAAGACACTAGTGATTTTTATTCTAGATTTGAGAAATGCTTTAGTATTAACAGTGGCCTCAAGACAAGTAGCGAGTCATACCCTCATCTTTTTGTTACTAAATTAGTCGAGAATTCAAGTCCCCAAGTAAAGAATCGAGTTTTGAAAGTCGAAAGTACCTGGCAAGCTAATACTCCGTCCCAGATGTTACAGATGCTCCAGTACCACCAGAATAGAATCAGAGAAGAGCAAGATCATGAAAGAAAACGTATGAAAGACACGAAAATGAAAGTACTAGTTGCACAATCTGTTCCTCAAGACAGTCAGAAGAGGGGTCCGAATCAAGCAAGTCATCCTGCAGTTCCCGTTAAAGGGACATGCAATTATTGTAAACAGCCAGGTCATTATATAAACAAGTGTGCAGTTCTGAAACACAATATAGCTACTGGTAAGACTAAAGAAAGACCACGTCCGCCTAGACAAGAACAAGTTTCACAGACTTCTCAGCCACAGAATGCACAACAGACAGTTCCAGCACCGCAGCCTATCGCTGCAACACAGCATGTTACACAGCAGATGTACCAGTATGCACAGTCCGAGTATCCAGAGTATCAGCCATATTCATGAAACAGCCTAGAGAGGGAGGTAGGCTTGCCTCTCATCGAGATACCTGTAGATCAAGAGGGTCCCTATGTTCATAGTCAAGTATTAGGGAAAGACAGAAAGTTTCTGATTGATACAGGGGCAAGTAGGACCACCATCAGCCACGCCGAAGTTCCAGGGGCTCCGCTCTCAGGCTCTAGAAATGTTTCCCTTGGATTTTCAGGAAAGCCTATTGTAAACGAGATATCTAAGCCAGTTACTCTAGAAGTAGGTCCATTGTCCCGCACTACTGATCTATTACTTACGAAGTCATGTCCAGAAAATCTGTTAGGTATTAAAACACTGAAAGAATTAGGTGCAGTTATTTGCTGCTCCCCAGAGGGAATACGCTTGTTCCTACGTGACTTCAAGGGTCACTATGTATTACGAGATTTTGATCCGAGATTGTCTAATGTCCCGCAGCATCTATGGGCGCAAGGTCCAACTGATGTTGGTTATATGCAAATCACACCCCATCGTGTGACTCTCAAGCCGGGTGTAGTCCTGCCACGAATCAGACAGTACAGATTGCCACCTGAGGCTGTAGCAGCCTTATCCAAAATCATTGACGAGCTCATGGCTCAAGGAGTAGTTGTAGAAACTGACTCCAATGTATGTAATTCTCCGATCATTCCAGTCATGAAACGTACTGATCCAAATGCACCCCCAGTATATCGATTAGTGATTGACCTTCGAGAACTTAATAAATGTATTATTCCCCAGTACCCAGTTGTCCCAGATATCTCTTCCCTATTGACAGCCATTGATTCCGAAGCCTCATTTTTCACAGTCATAGACCTCAAGAACGCGTTTTTCAGTGTCCCCATTCATCCAGACAGCCAGTTTCTTTTTGGATTTTGTTTAAATGGAAGGAGCTATATGTTCACACGAGCTCCTCAAGGTTTCACAGAAAGTCCTAGTATTTACAGTCAAGCACTTAAGAGACAACTAGACAACATTCACATGCCAACTGACACTGCCCTGCTCCAGTATGTCGATGATCTACTAATCACAGCCCGTTCTGAACGTGCTTGCGAGCGAGCATCCCTTACAGTCTTGTATTTCTTGGCAGAGATGGGGCACAAGGTGTCCCCTTCGAAGCTTCAATTCTGTGTACAGCAAGTGATCTACTTAGGCCACTTACTGTCCAAGAGGGGTAGGCAGTTGACACCAGACCGTATCCAGTTAATAGCGAGTCTTCCTCAGCCCAAGACACAGAAGGAGGTACGTGCTTTTATCGGCCTTACTTCTTACTGCAGACAATGGATTCCTCAGTATGCATTCCTAGCCAAGCCACTGATACAGTTAACGACACAGGAGGCAGCCGTATCGACTGTCCTCCCTTGGACATCTGAACATACACTTAGTTTTAATGAGTTAAAGAAAGCCTTATGCCAAGCTCCTGTTCTAGCTACACCGAACTACAGTAAGCCTTTTACACTTTTCGTCACTGAACGTGAAGGTACAGCATTATCTGTTCTCACACAAGATCAAGCAGGACAATACAAGCCCTGTGCTTATTTTTCGAGCACACTAGATCCTGTAGCCCAGGCTCTGCCTGCGTGCCTCAAGTCAGTTGCAGCCACAGCACTAGCTATCAGACAAAGTGATTCCATAGTGTTAGGACATTCCTTGACAGTACAAGTTCCACACTCCGTGGAAGTTCTTTTAAACCGAACACAGACTCAGCACTTGACAATTGCACGTTTAACAGGTTATGAATTGACACTGTTCCAGCCACACATAGAAATCAGACGCTGCAACGTTCTAAATCCTGCTACACTGTTACCATCAGTTAATTCAAATCCTGCCACACACGACTGTGTGGAAGTAGTTAATATTATGACTAAGCCAAGACAAGATCTGACAGATATTCCATTACCAGATCCCGACCTGACACTTTATGTGGATGGTTCATGTATGAGAACAAGTACAGGAGAACTAGTAGCCGCGTATGCAGTGACTACTGACACTGAAGTTATAGAAACACACCGTATTGACACCCTGTCTGCTCAAGCAGCAGAGCTAGTTGCTCTGACTCAAGCCTGCATACACGCTAAGAACCTGAAAGTTAATGTTTACACAGATTCACGTTACGCATTCGGAGTCGTACACGACTTTGGAGTGCTCTGGCAGGAGAGAGGTTTCATGACTTCTCATGGAACCAAGATTCAGCATGGTCTCCTTATTCAGGCTCTGTTAGATGCCATACATTTACCGACATCTATTGCTATCATGAAGTGCAAAGCACATACGAAAGTTACTGACATTATTTCTCAAGGTAATGATCTAGCAGATCGCACAGCCAAGTTTACAGCACAGACTCCAGACATTTCAGTTAACCCGACACAGACACATACTCCAGATCAGACTACATGTATGACAGTTAAGGACCCCACTCAAGATGTCATAGATATTCAGTTACATGCTACTCCCGATGAAATCAAGAAATGGTCCGAACAAGGAGGGGTCCAGACAGATCAGGGATGGGTAACGAAGGGTAAAGCCACATGGTTTCTCCCCGACTCTATGGTTCAAGTCATTATCAATACCGCACATAGTCCAGCACATTTAGGAGAAAAAGCTATGTTAGACAGTATCCAGAACATTTGGTTCAACAAGCATTTACGGGCTGCAGCCAAACAGAAAGTCCGTACCTGTATGATATGTTGTCAGTTTAATCCAGGTAAAAGTGTCCCGGTGGAACAAGGTGGATTCCAGCCCCCTGACCACCCTTTTGAAGTCCTCCAGATGGATTACATTCAGATGGAGCGATGTCGAGGTTTCAAGTATGTCCTTGTAGTTGTATGCGCTTTGTCCAGGTGGACAGAAGCATATCCAGTCCCAGATTACACAGCCACGACCACTGCCAAGCAGTTGGTTCGTGAATTCTTCCCCCGTTACGGACTCCCTAGAGTCGTATATTCTGATAACGGCCAGCCATTCTCATCTGAGCTTATGAAACATGTTTCCCTTTTGTTAGGGTACCAGTGGAAGTTCCATTGTGTACGCCATCCTGAAGCAGCCGGTCTCGTAGAGAGACATAATCAGACCCTGAAAATTCGAATTGCAAAAGTATGTAAAGAGAAATGTGTGGACTGGCTAGTAGCTCTGCCAGTCGCTTTATTTTATATGCGCATGGTCGCACATTCCAGATCAGGTCTGTCCCCGTATGAGGTCGTATTCGGCCGCCCCCCTAACATGTGGGGTACACCTAGACCTCGAAGTATTACAGATGTTTCAAGTAATATGCTGACAGATTACCTAGCTTCCTTGATGTCTGCCCTCAACTCTTGTCGTTCACAGGTTGCCGCCGCATTTCCAGACAATACCGAGGTGGCACCGCATGACATCGTTCCCGGATGCATGGTTCTTGTCCGGAATTTTGATCGTTCAAGTCCGCTGGAGCCTCGCTGGAAGGAACCCCGACAGGTCCTCCTGGCCACCCGTACTGCCGTCAAGCTGGAAGGCAGGAAGGGCTGGGTCCACCTGTCACATGTGAAAATATTTTTTGGACTAAAGCCTGTTTCTAAGAACATTACCGAGGATTTGAAAGACTGCCAAAGTACTATTCTTAAGGACTGTCCCGCAAAAGACAATGATACTGAACCCTCCCTGTTAGAGAAAACTCTGCAACAGGAGTATAAGCTCAAATTAAGGTCTAGTAAAATAAGTCAGCCAGTTTGTCTAAGTCCTCCCCTAGGTGAAACGGTTAGACCGGTTTCTGACATGTATATAATAGACCCCCATAGTGAGAGAGTTAGTCAAAACTCAATCCGATGTATCGTTTTTCTAAGTTTCATATTGTTTTTCAGCCTTATGATTACCTGCACATGTTATGCATTTTATTTGTATTTTCCAGTTTCTCATGTAAATAAGTCTGCTAATGCTACAGTAGAACACACGTTTAGTGATCTGCCTCCTCATGAACTCTCATATCGTCTCGCTATGCGAAATAATTCTTTTATCCGCATGTTACATTATTCACACCAGACCAGCAATGCCACTAATTGTTGGGTGTGTGGTCGACTCCCCCCTTTCCAGACACCGAAGGGAGTTCTGCCACTCTTTCCTTATCCATTTTCACATAATGGTTCGTGTGGAGCATGGTCCACGTTAACGTCATCCTCAACAGATATGTCTTTTCTTAACAGTACATGTTTTCCAGACAAGCAAGGTCTTCCCCACAGAACAGGGTTAGATCTAGAAAATGAAGTTTATAATTTAGGTAATTATTCTTCGAATTTCATGGTCCTGAATGTTCAGTCTGATTCTACTCCAGACCTACCTACTATATCAGTATTACCAGTTAAAGGCGAATTATGTGTCCGAAATAATGGTTCCGTACATGTAGGCCATAGTGATTGTACTACTATTGTCAAGTATAGTGACAGTAGGAAATCTATTTTCAAAGCTTCACGTCATTCTTATTTTGTTTGTGGTCAGACCGCATATGTTCGTTTGCCCCTCGATTGGGAGGGAACCTGTTACATTGCCTTCCTACTGCCACCAGTTTTCCTAGCCCCACCTGACTACCATAGGAATTCCCACCTAGTACATACTAGACACAAGAGAGACCTCCCGATTGTCGATTATACTGAAACTGCTCTAGAACAATACATAGATATCAATAAAGGTGTCTTCCCCTACTTAGGCACTGTTGTAAATAGTAAACTGATACGTAGATTAACCAGAACCCTTGAAGCAGTAGTGATTGAGACTACTTCTGCTCTAAGTAATATAACCGAAGAACAATCCTTTATGAGAATTGTCGTGCTCCAGAATCGTCTCGTCCTTGACGTCATACTGGCCGATAGGGGCGGGGCATGTAGAGTCATCGGATCTAGTTGCTGCATTTTCATTCCTAATAACGCGCCGTCTGTTTATTCAGCCATAACCAGACTCCATAAAATTGCCCATATGTTACACCAAGATCCAGGCACCTGGACATGGTCCGGTTGGTTCTGGAATATAATTTCCGCCTGGGGATGGAAAGTATTGTCATTTCTGGGTATTGCAGTAGCGATCATATTCAGTTGCTGCCTCTGTATACAATGTGGCCCTGCGATTTGCGGCATTTGTGCTACCTCTTGTATTCCTAGTCCCAAGTCCCGTTCTAAATCCAGTTCCAAGAAAATTCGAGACGAGCAAATGATACTGTATGAAATGATAGATGGTATCATGAATATTGATGTTTCCTGATGGAAACGTAGTGACAAGGAGGGAATGTGGAAAAGTAAATTTTGCCATGTTCTGTGTCCCTACGTGTCCTCCATCTTATGTTATGTGTGCACGATTAATATGCATATGTATTCCCCATGTTCGATTAAAGACGCAATTACAGTTGTGTCCATCTCTAGTATGCCAGTTTCCAGTTCTCGTGAAAGCTACGAGTATTAGGCCTATGTAAAGTTACGTTGCCACGTTTCCCAGTGTGCACGTTATTCCATTGTAAAGTCCCCGTTTCTAGGCCTCAAAAGGGCCCGGACACCAGATTCAGCTCCTGTCTCCTGAACCCTCGCTGAGGAGCGATACAGCCCCCACCTGTATCCTCGACCCTTCACTTACTTCCTGCCTCACAGTGCCCGGTTCAGCCTGGCTCTGCCTCTGAGTCTGCCAAGAGTATGTTATGATTCTAGTTATCAGTCCAGCCCTCCTTCTCTGCATTCCTAAGCTACTGAATCGCATCAATAGTTTCCGTCATCGTCTAGCCTTTACGTCTCCATGTAAGAGAAATACTGTATTTAATGGTCATTTAATATTCTTCATCACGCACTACATGTAGAATAATGCATGCTCCAGTCTTAGAGTCTGTTAGCCTCTCCCCTCCTGACTCTTAGTTTATATCAACATGTCCTCTAAACATTAGATACTAGATAGGGTTTAGGTACATGTCGCCCTGACTCTCCAGACTTCAGTCTCTGCTCCTAGCACAGAGTTCATCGCCCCCAGCTTCTCCTAGTAACACGTCATTGTCAGTTTGCGCGCACCATTAGGTTAGAGGTCCCGGCTCCTTAGGTAGCCCCCTCCATGTTTCCGCCCCATTTATGACATATTCTGTTACGTTTACATCACATGTCTATGTACACGCCTCTTGTTACACCCACTTTCACTCTTATCTTTCGCGACTGCTATTGACCACACCCACTGCTCCGCCTATTGTATTCGCTGTAATGCAACTGTTTTAGTATATATGCTTGTGTACTGTTATTAAAGTTAGCGCGCTCATCCCATATCCAGCCCCGGCAGCTGCCGGGCCCTGTCATCCTATTCCTGTGCAGGTTGTCCTGTTCCTGTCCTTTATGCTGTATTAAACCTGCAAACTCCTACTACCTCGAATCTTGACTCTTATTTATTGAGCTATCTGTTATTGCTATGTCCAGTAAAACCTAGATCCGGTATTATTTATTTATATACCACATCCCTCATACAAGAGACCATCTATTGTTTTTCCAATCCAAATTCAGCCTTCTACGCTTTAGTAATCCAACGGTGCCACCTTTTGGTTCTGAAAGGGAAGCACACCCTTAACGAATCTCAAAGTATACTCCACATTCACCCATCCAATTCTTAACATTTCACATGCACTGAGAGCAACTTTGAAAAGCCATCTTCGTACTAACCTTACGAAAACGACATTAAAGCGACGAAGTCAGGTATCCCACAGTGCTAGCGATGAACTTTCTAATAACGCAAAATACTCGAACTGTGTTCACTGAACTCTATAATCAAAGCAGCACTCAAAGCCATTACATCTTCGGTTTTCATGTTCCACCGCCTAACATGTTATTACTCTGTAAGGCTGAACACTTAATCACTGGAAGCCGACTGACAAAACCCAGGAGGGACCTGGAGGAGAGCTACAAAATACCAGTCGCGGCTTCTGCCTGGAAGCAGCAGTGGTGTGTGTGGGTGGTGTGGTGTGTGTGGGTGGTGTGGTGTGTGGTTGGGTGGTGTGGTGTGTGGTTGTGTGGTGGTGTGGTGTGGTGTGGTGTGGTGTGGTGTGGGTGGGTGGGTGTGTGGATGCCGTAAAAAAAAGTAAAAAAATCACTTACCTCATGGCTGGCCGCCACCTCTCCTGCGTCCTCTTCCTGGCTTCTTGTGAGAAATAGGAAGCAAGAAGCACCAGGGTTCCCACGCTCCCCGCAGACAATCACAACACTGCAATGCAGCGTTGTGATTGGTCTGAGCGCCTGGGGTGGGCATGTTCTCCATGCAGGCTGTAATAGCCTGCATAGAGAACAGGGAAAGTCCATGACTGTTTTAGGCAGAACGAGAGGGCCGACCAAACAGTCATTGCGCACCTAGGAGGGTTGTACTACTCCTCCCATGCTCTTCAGTCCCGCCAGACCCCTCCCGCAAGCTGCAGCAGCAGCAGGACAAAATAAAATGATAACAACAGTAGTTATTATCATTTTATTTTTTCCTTTCTTTTGCTGCTTTGAGGTAGTGGGCCGACGCTCCTCCGCTTTAGCGGGGGAGCCGCCACTGCAAAATACGTATGGATGTGTGGAACGTAAACACTGTACACAATTCGACAAAGCCCAAAGAACAAGTAAATCATTTTCGGTATTCCTCTTAACTGGTTGAGTCTCTATCTAGCCTCAGATTCTTTACCTTAGAAAACCCCAGGCGTCAGACTGGATCCAGACATTTTTCGTGAGCAGTACTCCTGCCTGCTGGTATGTGTTGTCTTCGTGTGATGTCCGTGCCGGAAGTAACACACGTAGCGCCTATCAAGGCATCACCCTAACGCACAGATGTCAGTTTCTTTTTATGACTTTCCATGCCGAAGTGCGGAGCCACGAAGATCACTGACCACTGTTGCGTGAAACTAGGGACCTTGAGAGGGAACATCCCTTCACTCTGAATCAGTTGAAAGAGCGGGGAGGGTGGGTGGGTGGGTAAGGAATCTGCAGCTATATAGAGTCTCTACCAGATTAGGCGTTACTGAAGGTAGTACCTTGTTAATCTGATAGCGATTTCTAGCTGCAGATTCCTTACCACAGAATAGATACCCAAGCAATACCTCCCAGAGGTGGAGCTGCAACACTGATTAAACTAGGAAGCAAAGTATTTGTTTTTGCGGATCTGAATGTCTAGGCAGCAGTGTTTCATAAACGTGTGCAGGGAAGCATAAATTGCTGTTTGACATATTCAGAACAGGTCCACCCCACAAGCTAACGCAGTGGTTGAAGCTTTGGCTATGGTGCAATGAGCTCGTAAACTTTCAGGAGGTTGCTTTTTGGCCAATGCGTAGCAGATTTTGATGGAGAGCTCTATGAGATGGTGCGTTTCTGCACTGCCTTTCCTTTTTTGGCTCCAATATCCCCCACACAGAGTTGACCGTCCACTCGGGACTCGAGTGGTCAAGGTGGAATGACAAGGCTATTTTGGGGTCCAGACGATGGAGTCTCTCCTCTTCTTTAGAGGGGTGAGGCTGGTAGGCAGAGTGATGACTGGTCTACATGTAAGGGAGTTCCCAACTTCGTTAGGAAGGATGCCGTAGCCCGAAGAACCTACTTGCTTAAGTAGATGGTAAGGTAGGGAGGATGAGATAATATTATTTTTAGCTCACTGCCCTTACAGGCAAATGTTATTGCCACTAACAAGGCTGTTATAGGAGGTTTGCTTAGTACATGGTGCACACTTATTCAAGTGATGCACCTTGCACTAATTCAGGCAACTCCTATGGTGATTTTAGTGGTCTCTGATAGCCATAGAAAACTCTCAAAGTGGTAGCTGTGGTGAGCAGGCTTAATTTGAAGGAGTTTTAAGCAGCTTGTTTTACCAGTTTAATCTGTAGCGTAAGTTAGAAAAAGAGAAACCACAGTGTTTAGCAAAACTAGTCTATTTATTACAACACAATATCACTACCACATTGGTATGTCTCCTACCTGGAGATATCAACACAATACAAAAGAATACTTCAAAAGCAATCGGGTAAGCACCACACAATACAGTGGTCTCCAAGGGGAGACCAAGCAATATATTAAAAAAGTGGAATGCAAACTGCAAAGGAGAACGGGACTTAGACCAGAAGACTCAGAGACACATGGACCCACCCAAGGTAAGTACTCCAAGGGGCTATCGGGCGTACAGGGATCATACTTACAACACTGGAATCAGTGTTGGGGTATGATTCCAACATGTTTGGGTTTGTAGCCGCCACTATATAGTTAGACATATCGTAATGACTGATATCCATTATATGTCTAAAAATGGCTGATCGCATTTACAAAGCCTGGAGAATTGACTCCAGGGTTTGTAGGGGTGTCCTTCTCATGCAGGGGCACCCTCACCCTTAGAACCTACCCTCAGCACTGAAGAGCCTGCCAAAGGGGTGACCTATAAGTTTTAAGAGTAGTGACCTCAGATATAAGGAAACCTATATCTGTTGTGAGAGGTGCAAGCACCAACTCACACAGGCTGTGATGACAGGCCTTAGTCAATGTTAAAGTGGACTCCCATGAGTGGCACAATACATGCAGCAGCCCATGGAAGACCCCTGGTATACCTATGCCCTGGGGACTTATAAGGGTACCCCAGTAGCCAATTGTGGAGGTACCAAAGTACTTGCCATGACAATGTAGGGGAGAAAGCACAGTTGCTGGGGTCCTGATTAGCAGGATACCAGCAGACTAGATCAAAAACACACTGACACCAGGCAAAAATAGGATCCTACCTTCCTACAGCTGTCTTTTTTAGTAAGGCAGTTATACAATGGCTCGAAAGCAGCGCAGATCAGAAATGTGAGTATTAAATTAAGGTCCTAATGTGGTATACTGAAGGGTGCAGGTGGGAACATGTGTTGGAGACCTTTCATAAACCTATGTACAATAGGGCTCTTGTACAGGGATAGCTTATCTGGCGACCGGAAGAATGCCCAGATGGCAGAAAGATAGCCTTTCAACATGTCCAAAGTAGAGTTCTGCCTGGGCTAAAGTAAGAATGAACAACATAACCTGGGATATAAACTTTGGGCGGAAGGTCGAAAGAAAGCAACTGCCACAGCTCAATCTCCACGCATAAAAGCAAAGAGTTTTCAGGTTCGGGTGGAGAACCCTGCCCTGTTGCTTCGACAGACTATCCTGCTGAGGAGGCAGCCTGAACAGACAACCCCGTGTTCATGCTCAGTAGCTTGGGCTACCAGACTCTCTGTGCCCAATACGGAGCCACAAGAATGACTTGGGCCCGGTCGTTCCAGATCTTCTTGAGAAGTCTGGGCAGGAGTGGTATTGGCGGAAAGGCATACAGGAGGCCGGAGTTCCCTCGAGACAACAAGCATCTCCGAGGGAGAACCGTCTTGGAACCTCCAGTGCAGAAAACTGCTGACATTGCTTGTTCTTGATGGAGGCGAAGAGATCCAACCAAGGCTCTCCCCATTCTTGGAAGAGACCTTTTGCCACCTCAGGATCGAGACACCATTCGAGATCCACTAGGCATCGACGGCTGAGTTCGTCCCCCCTGGCATTCAGAGTCTGCCAGGCATTGAACCACCAAAGATATGCCCTTACGTTTCTTCCATGTTCAGAGGCACAGAGCTTCTTGACAAAGGGTCCACGACCCCACCCCTCCCTGTTTGTTGCAATAGCACATGGCAGAGGTGTGGTCTGTGTACCCCTGAACCAGTCTTCCCCCTGACTGAAGGAGATCGCTCAGATCTACAACAGTTTGATGTGGAGTCCGGATTCCGCTGGAGACCAGAGTCCTCTGATATCCACCTCTCCCAGATGGTCGTTCCAGCCCAGAAGTGATGAATCGTCAATACAGTCAGATCTTGTTGGGGAAGGTAAAGGGGTATGCAGCTGACCCAATCGTGGTTTGTTAGCCACCACTGCAGATCTTTTGCAGTGCCTTCTGAGATCTGGACCATGTTGGAGAGATTCCAACGATGCTGTTGCCACTGGCACTTAAGGTCTCACTGCAGTCCCCTCATATACCAACAGGCATGTGTCACAACAAGGATACAGGAGACCAAGTGGCCCAACAGCTTCAGGGTCAGTCCCACCGAAATCCAGGATAGAGGCTGAAATGTCGGTATCTTAGCCTGAATAGGCTGCCAGGAAGGGATTAAGAAGGCGCAGGTCTATAATAATAGGACAAAGGTGGCAGCCCTTCTTAGGCACCAGAAAGTAGTGGAAATACCAATCACAACCTACTTCTGATGCCGGCACCTTTTCTATGGCTTCCTTGGCCAAGACAGCTAACACTTTCTGGCGGAGCACGGAGTAGTTGTCCTCCATCAGCTTGTCATAAGTAGGTGGCTTTGGGTGGGGGGACTGTCACAATTGGGAGGGAGTAGGCCCTTTGGATGAGCTGCAAAACTCAACAGTCAGATGTTATTGACCTCCAGTGGTGCAGGTGATGGCATATCCTGCCTCCCAGTGAATGCCCATGATGGTCACAGAGCAAGCTAAAGGGGTTTGGAGTGTGCAGTTGCTGGGGGACCGGCTCAACTACTGGCTTCCTGTCCCATGTGGTCTGTGGTAACTGTGTCCTCGGCCATGAAATGATTGTGCGATTTGTTGGCCGGGGTTGCTGGGTGTGTAAAGACATGGTTGGGAGCCCTTCCCATGGCCATGACAGTGGTAGAAGGCAAACTGGGTTTGGCGATGCATGGAAAGGCCTAAGGACCAGGCAAATAGCTCTGCTGTCCTTGAAGTGTTCGAACGCAGTCAACCTTCTCTCCAAATAACCAAGAGCCACCAAATCGCATGTCCATGAGCGAAAAGGCAGTGGTTCTCAGCCAGGTGTGGCACCTAAGGGCCACCAATGATGAAATTGCTCTGCCCAGCGAGTCAGTAGTGTCCAGCCCACATCGATTGTGGACTTGGCTGCGTCCCTCCCATCAGCAATTGCTTGAGAGAGTATGGCTCTAACCTCCTTCAAGACATGGGAAGCACCTGCGCAACCGAGTCCCAGATGGTATGGGAGTACTTGCCCAAGAGGAATGCAGTGTTCACTGACCACAGTGCCAGGTTGGCAGAAGAGCACATCCTTTTCTCGAAGGTATCCATCCTTTTGGATTTCCTATCTGGTTGGGTGGGAGGGAATGCACTGGAGTTCACTTTCAAGGTGGAAGACTGGACCACCAAGCTCTCTGGAGCGGGGTGCTGGGTGAGGAAACTGGGGTCCCCTGGGTTGGGGCTATGGCGGCGATGTATTGCCCTATCCATAGGAGCCCCTGTACAGGGCTTGGGCCAGGCCACAAGTAGAATGTCGGTAAGGGCTTCATTAAATGGGAGTAATGATTTGTTGGGGGCAACTCCCAGCCTAAACACCTCTGTCAAGACATTTGTCTTGACTGCCACGGAGGGTAGCGTAGGGTTTAGAACCTCAGCTGCCATCAGCACCACCATTGCAAATGTGGCATCCTCCTCCATAGCCACAGTAGGAAGAAAGACCAGGCCAGTTTCTGGGGAGGTGTCCATTCCACTGGCATCTGCCAGATCCTCATACCAGTTGTCCTTGAGATCTTCTAACTGGTATCCATAAGGGTCTGCAGACCCCTCCCATTTGTCTTCCAATCCAGGCCTATCATAGGAATAAGGCACTGGCTGCATCATGGGAAGTCTTGGCCCGTCGGCACCAGCTGGATATGAAGATGGGGATGGCATCGGTGGCCCCGGAGGTGCCGGCAGTGGAGCAGATGCCAGGGAAAGTAGTGGTGGCTCGCGGGTGCCGCTCCGGATCCATCCACTGGGAGCGAACCAGCCGGCAGGGACCAGTAGGGGCCCCCTCTTGACCCCGCAGGGCCTAATGGCGCTCTAGTGAGGATGGTTCTCCCAAATATGAGGTGCATGGCCTCATAAAATTTCAGTAACTAGGGGGGCTCCCTCTGCTCCCGGAAACTCTGGGAGATATGAAGACAGCCCAAGCACGAGCTCCACCACAGAGCTAGGCCTCGAGTGCCGATGCTCCCTCATCTCATCAGATGACTTAGACGGACGTGGTAAAGTCGAAAATCTCTTCAACTTCTTGTGCCTGTGGGACTTACCTGATTTCTCATACGACCTCGACTATGATGAAGAGTGCTTGGAGTGGCTCATTGATTGATCTGGGAATCACCCTATCGACCGGGATTGTTCGTGTCAGCGGCAAGGAGCTTGAAGGATCGCTCCCTCAAGGCTTTGGGGTGCATGGTGTGGCAATCAACTTGGTCTTGGGCATCTTTGAAGCACTCCAAACACCAGAGGCACAGCAAATGTGGGTTCATCACTGACATCTGTTGGTGACAGGTGCCACACTGCTTGAAACCAGCTTTCGTGGTGGACGTTCTCGAAGCACCAGGAGATAAGTCTGAAAAAAAATTCAACAAAAAGACTGGGGTAGCTCTTCTCCAGATCTGCGCTGACTGGCATGAAGAGAAAAGAACTTGTGTCAGCGTGCTGGGGTGGCACCTATATAGGCACCTAGCACATCACGTTTGGAACGAATCACTCAGACAACACCACGCAGATCCGAATGACGCCACTTACAGGCACGCAAGAGTACTACTCACAAAAAAATTCCAGATCCAGTCTGAAGCCTGGGGATTATTCTAAGGTAAGGAATCTATGGTTAAAAGTCTCTATAAGATCATGATTTATAAGCGTTTTCACTGTGGACGTTGCCCCTATAAGACAGTATATTTTCTGCTTTTGTGATGCAACACTGACCCAAATGAAGAACCTTATCAAAAATGGCTGCGTCAATTGAGTTGCAGCACAGTGGCTAGTGGTCACAATGCAAACTAAATTACCTACCTACAAACTTGTAATTCAGCCAGAAGACCTGATTCACAAACCTTGAGAGACAACCCTAATCAAATCCTAATCTGTGACAACATACATGTAGCCAACCCTAGCTTAAGGCCCAGATTTGATTGTTCACAAGGACGTTGCATAAGGAATATGTTACTTACCCCCGTGAGCATCTGTTCATGGTATACAGTGCTGTAGATTCACATGCTTTGCATACTCCTGCTATCTAGTGTTGGGTCCGAATGTGTGCAAGTTGTTTTTCTTAGAAGGGTCTTTTGAGTCAAGAGGTAGAGTGACTCCTCCTATTGGTGATAATGCGCAGGAGCATCAACAACACTTGAATTATTTTCCTGCAGGCGGGTGAGAATGTAGTGTAAAGTAAGTGTAAGTATAGAGATGCGCATGTATCTACAGAGTAAACTGCAAGGGCTGTAGGTGTCTGAGGAGGAGTGTGGGTGCTTGTGAATCTACAGCAAAACATGACACAAACAGATGTTTACAGGGCAAGCAACATTATCTGTTCGAGGCATGTGTGGCTGTAGATAAACAAGCTTTGCATGAGACTATAAAGCTGCCCTCCTCAGAAGCGGTGGCTAACCTGTGGGTTTTGAAGTTTTTAGAAAAAGTGTATGTATACTTGCCTGTCCTACATTTGCTTGTCGGCGTACTTGAACATCCACACAGTAATATTTAGTGACAGTGTGTGATATAGACCAATAAGCTGCTTTGCATATGTCAGCGATTGGAATGTTTCCTAGGAGGAAAGCAATAGATGCTCCTTTTTTCTAAGAAGAATATGCTCTACAAGGTATAGGTAGAGTTCTTTTGGCTTTAGCGTAACATGTTTGAATGCACTTGACTATAAATCTGGCAAAATCTGGTCAGGATATAGGCTTTCCTCTAGGTAGTGGTGAAAAGCAACACATAGTTGTTTAGTGTTTCTAAAGGTTTTGTCCTATCAAAGTAGTACATAAGGGCTGTTTTGAAATCAAATGCATGGACAGCCCTCTCCTCAACTGAGTCTGGTTGGTGGGAAACAAACGGTAACTCGACTGACTGAGGTGAAAGTGAGAGATAACTTTTGGAAGGAATTTGGGCTTGGTGCGGAGTACCACCCTGTCTCTGTGGAGGTGCAAGAATGGTTCTTCCAAGGTTAATGCCTGGAGCTCACTAACAAGTATAAGTGAGGTAATAGCAATTAAAAATGCCACCTTACAAGAGAGAAACTGAAGGGGGCAAATATGGAGGGGCTCAAATGGAGGTTTCATGAGCTGTGTGAGAACAATGTTAAGATTCCATGAGAATGCAGGTGGAACCAGTGGTGAAATTACTCTTTTAAGCCTTGCATAAAGGCTTTAATGACTTGAATTGTGAATAAACAGGTGTTGTCTATTTTGTAGGTAGGCTGCTATGGCAACAAGATGTAACCTTACAGAGGTGTTTGACGGAGCTTCCAAACCAGGAATGTGAGGAGAGGGAGGGGAGGAAACACGTAGGCAAATATCCATGACCAACTTATCCATAGTGCGTTGCCCTTGGATAGTGGCTATGGGAACCTGGATGCGAGTTTAGGGAGTTGTCTGCGGTTGCAAACAGATCTATTTGAGGGAATTGAAAGTATGGGAGGACGCCTTGGTGGTTGAGTTCCCACTCGTGGACTTGTTGCTGTATCCGCCTGAGGAGGTCTGCAAAATCATTGTCTGTTCTCAAAATGTATTCAGCTAACATATGAATGATGTGATGGAGAGCCTATCGCCAAATTGTTTGAGATAGGTAAGATAATTGTGAAGAATGTGCCCCCTCCTGTTTTGTAGATAATACATGGCTGTCATATTGTCTGTCCGGACTAGGATAACCTTGCCGATCAGATGAGGTAGGAACGCTTTCAATGCTAGATGAATAGCTTGAAGCTCTAGGTAGTTGATGTGGAGACCTAGGTGTTTGATGCCCCAGAGACCTGTACTGTGAGGTCCTGCACGTTTGCACCCCATCCTGTGAGTGAAGCATCTGTTGTGACATCACTGTTGTGACAGTGATGTGGAGAACAGGGTAGAGGAAAGGCAACCTTTGTACTAGGTTGTTAGTGTTCCACCACTGCAGAGTGATGAGTGTGGCCGTCTACCAACACTGCGACTGAGTCTATTGTTGAGCTAGGCACTCTTGTAATGGATGCATGTTTATTGGTGCATGATGTACTATAGCAATGCTGGAGTCCATCATACCTAAGACGCATGACTGTCCTCACTATGAGTTGTTGATTTATCTGTAATTGGGGTATTAAAGATTGGAAATTCTGGATTCTTGCAGTATTGGGATAGGCTTAACCTACTTACGTGTTTACATTAGCCCCCAGATACGGTTGAACCTGCAGAGGTTGAAGGTGAGACTTAGTGATAATGATGGTGAACCATAAATGATGGAGCCGAGCTATTGTACTCAGAGTGTGTTGTTGACACTGCTGATGAGTCAATTGTCCAGATATGGAAATACATGGACGTTTTGTCTGTGAGATGAGCTCCTACTACAGCTAGACACTTGGTGAATTCCTGAGGTGCAGTGGTAACCCCGCCATGGAGAACTTTGAACTGATAATGTTTTCCACCCACCACAAAGCTGAGATATTTGCGATGTGCTGGGTGTATTGGTATGTGAAAATAGGCGTCCCTTAGGTCTAGGGTAGCCATAAAGTCGCCTTGTTGGAGAAGTGGGATCACATCTTGTAAGATGACCATATGAAAATGCTTTGACAGGATGTACTTGTTTAGGGGCCTGATGTCTAGAATTGGCAGTAAAGATCTGTCCCTTTTGGGTATTAGGAAGAATGGAGGATATACCCCTGATAACATAGAGGGACGGGTTTTAAAGCTCATTTGAGAAGAAGAACTTGAACTTCCTGTTTGAGCAATCTTTGAGTTTCCTGTGATAGGCAGCAAGTGCAAGGTGGAATGTTGGGAGGTGTGGTAATAAGCTATAGGCAATAGCTATGCTAGATAATGACCAACACTCACTGGTCTGATGTAACTTTGCCATATGGATAGGAAATCTTGTAAGCATCCCTCAACAGGTGTTATATGGTCGGGGTAGGAGAGGGAAGTCATTGCTTGTCAGTGGGTGTTCCACGTGGAGAAGCACCCTTACCTCTGCCTTTAGCATTATTGCCCCTGTAAGGGCCCGAAAATAACCTCTCAGAGGTAGGTTGACTTTAATTATGGTGGTAGGAAGTGGAGGTGTTTGAAGAGGCTGCCTTGGAACCTCCACAATAGTTGGTGCGGCAAAAGGAGCCACAGGGAGTAGGTGTTAGAGAGCCCCCATTACCTTCGTTGTCTCCGTATCCTTTTTTATTTTTTCTAGTGTTTGGTCTGTTTGGGGTCCAAACAGATGTGTTTTATCCTAAATATGCCATTTGATATTCTACTGCAACTCCAGAAATCAGAAATACAGAGCCATGAATGGAGTCTAAACAAGATGCTGGTGTTGATACCTCTATCTGCAGTGTCAGCAGTGTCTAAGGCACAGCATACTAAGGTATTTGAAATAAGTTTGCCTTCAGAGACAACTAATTTTTTGTTTTCCTCTGGGAGATATTGGAACAGATCCTCCATTTCATGCCAGTGAGCACCATCGTAATGAGCAAGCAGGCCCATTCAATCGACAATACAGCAATAATTGGTGGATTGTGCTGCAACTCTCTTCCCCGCCTCATTAATATGCTTGCTCTCTTTGTCAGGCTGCAGGGTATCTCCACTAGCTTGGGATTTGGCATGCTTGCGAATAGTAGTGATGACAAGCGAGTCCGGCGGTAACTGTCCTCTGATGTAGATGGCATATGATGGGGAGGCCTTATACTTCTTATCTACCCTGGGCGTGATAACCCTAATAGGGTCATTAAAGATGTCCTCTGTGTGTCTTAACATGCCCTTTAGCATAGGGACACACTGTGTAGCCCTTTGAGTGGTGGAAAGGGTTTCAAAGAGAAAGTCCACTTCTGAAGGCTCTTTATGGAGTTTTACATCGGGGAATACAGCAGCTCTGCCTATAAGCTCCTGACATGATGTTGAGTCATCAGGAGGGGGGGACAGGCAGGATATAGATCATTGTCTGTGTCCCCTGGAGGGTCGAAATCATAAGTATCCCAGGCGTCGGTATGTGATGGCATCCCAAAAGTGTCCTGCGCCCCACCATACCCGGCTGTATCATCTTGTAGAGACTCCTGGGGTGAAATATCTAGTTGGTGTTCTATAGATTGTAGTGGAGAAGGAGAAGCTGGTGGTGGAGGAGGCAAAGGGCTGGTGACCTTGTCTGACTTTTTCCGGTGTTTTGGTGGCATTGGTAGATCCAGAGCCTCCTGGAAAGACAGCCATCTTTTTGGTAGTGGAGGAATTAGAGATGATGGTTTAGCAAGGATACAGCTGGTGTGAGGCTGGATGTGGATTTGCTTTTGTTTGGAATCCAGTTGATCTTGTGGTCTATAAAGAATGAGCTCCACTGCCCTGCCGGAATCAGGCTTGGATTTCGGCTTTGAAGATTTTGGGTCTGACTCA
The DNA here is from genome assembly GCF_964261635.1 of Lissotriton helveticus. Lineage (NCBI taxonomy): Eukaryota > Metazoa > Chordata > Amphibia > Caudata > Salamandridae > Lissotriton > Lissotriton helveticus. The sequence continues at coordinate 347,072,140 of NC_136071.1, read as the reverse complement.
GGTTTCAGTTTTGGCACAGAAGCTCTGCTCGACGTCAAAGCGGTGCCAGTTGATGGTGTTGGTCGGCTCGTGACTGAGGGTAAAGCAGGGTAAAGCAGGTGCCGAATGGCAGTCTGGGACTGAAGTGCTCGATGCTGAAGGCTTCCGCTTTGGTTGTTTTCACAGCACTGAGCCGAAGGCGGGGCATCCAAACCAGTTACTTGGTGCCGACCATGGCCAGACTGCAGTGGTGGACCGAGGGCCTCTGTATGTTGTTCCAGAGGGACCAAATGTCTTTTGGGCTGATTGACATGGTATTGAGGGACACAGGGGACCATACTCACATACTGTTGAGCCGGCGTAAGGTCCTTCATCTCCAGGTCAACCTTGAGGTCAGAACCAGAACTGCCTTCAATTGAAAACACCTCTTCCTCCACAGCTGACGGCTGAGGATGTTCTTCCTGTTCTTTGATGTCTTTATGACCAAAGATTTCTGGAGTATTTGCGATGCTCTTCCACAACATTTTGAGCCGACTTGCTCGACCATCTGGAAGGGGTTTCTTGGAGTGGAAGGAGAGACAAGTGTCGCAATGGCGATCAACAGTGTGCAGAACTGGTGGAGGTTGGTTCGGGAATACTTTTCATGGCAGCGAGGGCAGTAACGGAAGGGCGTCTGTTCAATCACCAGCAGGGAATTCTCATAAGAACTTGATGGAGACTAAAGAAAGGCCTTGAAGGGCCAGAAGTCAAAGCGGCTCGCCTGGATGAGCGATTTAGATATACCGCGATAAAAAGAATGGAAAACGCAATTGAAACAATACCTACAAGGGGAATAGCATTGCATGAATTGAAAAGAGCACAGTGACGGCGTGGAACCAAAGCGCAGGCACACGCGTTTGAAACAGACAGCAGAAAGAAAACAATTTAACAATGGAGTCGATGCCCATGCACATTATTTTTTTATATGCACTGTGGTGGATATAATCCATAGATCTGCACATCAACACGTCTCCCAAATTGTAAGTATAACGTTATAGAAGTGTACTTCCACTTGATATTGGGTGCTTCCTTGGTGCCAAATACTCATCCACTTTGAGTATCAAACTCCCGGACTTACCAAGAGAGACCAGGTACCATTTTACATCAAAGACACCAGAGCACACCTTATGATAGTTACTTTTTTCCTACGTGCATTAGGCACTGTTACCATAAGCAGACAGTATTCTTTGTTCAAAGTTCTGAAAATAATGTCACATCAAACAGTCACTATTTAGTAATCGCAGCTGTGGAGTTAATTCAAAATCAGGCTTTATTCCTTATACAAAACAGCAGCCGACGCGCGTTTCGCCCTCTTGGGCTTCCTAAAGGCTCACTACTAGAATAATATAATCCTTATGTCTATCTTATGTCTCCAACTGGACCATAAGATTCACAGTAAATGCGTCATATAGTTATTTCCCTAAGTGATTGCATCAATATATCACAGTGTTATTTCTGTGTTTGGGGGCTTCAGTATAAATTCCTGGCAGTGCTTGTTCCTATGTAAGTACAAAGTCCTTCCCGACTTCGGTATCCCTAACGGAACCATGTTAAGTTCCATCGTATGCGTCAATGAGTCCCACAAGCGTGTCTGCGTATCAGCTCCCATTATCACCAAGAGAAGGATTTGCTCTACCTCGTGACTCGAAACACTTCTTTGAAGAAAAACAACTTGTACACATACAGACCCAACACTCGATGGCAGGAGTATGCAAAGAATGTATATCTATAGTCACTCATGTCTCGAACATATGTATAATCCACAACACACACTGGTGGCAGTGGTATACTAGTGTAATATTATCACACTGCAACAAAACTGGTGTGACAAAGCACCAGTGCTGTGGCTTTCCTGTTCAGGAAGAATAAAAGAGTATATTGTGAAAAAGCATCACAATCTTCAGCACAGTGGACAAAAAGTTGGTGTGGAGGTATCACTTCCTCCAACGTGTAATTATGGACATAGTCACTACTACAAAATCCAATAACCACATCATACAGGGGTGTCATGAGCGGAGCATTTGCCATGAGGAACTACACTCCCCTTCCTTCCCCAGTAAGCACCTTCTCTCCTCCAATGGAGATACGACTATTATTGTTCCTTCTCCCCAATATACTAGTGGGTAGGCAAAGATTAGGCTTCAGCGCAGATCAATTAAAATGAGGTAGGTGTGCAACTTAGTTCAATGTCTTTAGTGGCTTTTGTACCAATAAGCCTCAAGCGGGCACAACATACTTGGCCGTGTGTCTCAATTAAGCCCAGGAGCAAGCTGATCATTGTTGATCGACAGCCCTCTTGGCTTGCAGTAGGTGCAGATGGTGTTCAAAATACATCACTGAGAGGATTCCTCCTTGTAGATCTTCACAGAGGCTGAGGCGAGCAGGACAATCTTCACAGGACTTGCTCTGGGGAACAGGCTTACACAGCAGCACCAGTCTCTGGCAGCAGCCTTCCCATATCAGTGGTAGACTGGCAGCACTTGAGCTTAAGAAAATCGCGCTTCCATTCAAATCTTTTTTGTGGTGTCTGGATTCAGTTGACGCCCCTGGGCTGGTCTGGGAATTCAACGACTCAACTCAATTTCTTTTTCTTCATCTGTGTCACACTCTGGAACAGTCTTATTTGTAGCTGTTCAATAACTGTAAAGAAAGGCTAGGACACCTCTTCACAGCACCGGTTGCTCCATAATTATTCTCTTGTGTCCGTTAGCTTCTACATGCAGGAAACATGCTGCAACTCTCCCCTTGGAGAGACTCTCACGCACACGCCTTTCCTCTCTCAGCAGGGAGGCAGACTTCTAGACTCTTTAGACAGATCCTTAGCTTCTCGAGCAGAAAGTGCAGACTTCAGACGATGCTCGCTCACTTCCGTGAGCTGGCTTGTTACGCAGACACCAGCCGTAGTCACACAGCAGAACTTCGAGTACTCTGCGGAGCACTCCCATCCTTGGTTCCTTAGTCATGAAGAACATGGAAATGGAGGACGTGGAGTGATTTCTAGACAGGGGATGTGGACTCAATGTCTCAAACTTCACAACGCATTTGGGCTGGTCGTCTTTCAACTGTCCTTACCGGGCTGCTCTACAAACACACTCTGTGTAAAGTAATACTTTTTACAGTAGGTAGCACTGGGACTATCTGCAGCTGAAGCACCCACTGCAGAGGCACAATGAAGTGTGGGATCCTTGCACTGTGCTGTCATTAGCTTTCCTTAAATAGTAATCGGAGACAGACAAACGGACAGTCCCTGCCTAGAAACTTCCTCACCTTGAGGATAAACTGAAATCCCACCCTTCACCCCTACCAGCTACCAAATGGCAATGCTCAGGAAGAACTAATCAACAACCCCGTGCAACAAGGTCTTCATGGAACTTTTAAAAACACCTCTGGTTTCTGCCCTCCTCAATTCAGTGTTTGAATTGCCACCCTCCAGCTATAGGAATGCAGGCACTTCTAGTGTTCAGGGAAGTTATCATCACCCTCCATCTTGTGCCATGCTAAACCAGGGGCATCCAAAATGGATCCTTCTGGCCTCGGTACTCAGACTCACTTTCACACACAGTCCTACAACCACAGCCATGAAACATGCTCACTATTCACACCCACTCTCAACATGCACTTAAGATGTCAGCGCTAGGCTCCAAGTTTCAAATAACAGTGAAATTGTATATGATTGTGGTTAGTAGACCACACTCTCAATAACACAGAGAAAAGGATATGGCCACGTGACAAATTATAAAACACAGTATGCTGCCACTGCCGCATTACATGATACGCCCTGGAGGGGCGGCAGTCCACTGTTTACTCCGAGGGCATTTTTGGTGCACCAGTCTAGGACAGTGGACAGTCTAGGACCTCACATGGGCAGGGCAAGAGCTAGGCCTAACAACTTATGCTAGGTTAGAACTTCGTCAGGGTCAAAATATGTCAGGGTACCAGTTACACATGTAGTTGGGCAATCAAGGCAGGGGTACATTTGTTTTACAATGCCGTGAGCTAAGATTACCAATAGTTCCTTGTCATGCCAGGTGTTGATAGATTGAGCTACAATTGCCAACTTTCCACTCTAATGACATCCCTGACCAAGTCAAGGTTCTTATACTGTACTTCCTGCCCACTGGTTGTGTTCTGTGACATTGCAGTAAGCATCTTTTAAACGGCTAGCCAGTATCAACACCAGTGGCATAATAGTGCACTGTCTTAACAAATATGCGCAGCAGCATGTCACCAAGGCCGCGTTTGTACCCAACAGGAAATTCTAAGCTGCAACCCACTGATCACTGAATTTATCTTTGGAGCAAAAGAACACATTATGCACATATATACGGCAGTTCACTCAAAGCAACAGTTTTTAGGTCTCGCCTACGCAGCATGTGCTGCATAGGATACCTTTAGCCGTCGTTCAGCTCTTTTTCGAATCACATACTCGTGCTTGTGGCGGCATACACCTTGTGGGAGCGCGCAGGGGCGCGCCACAAGCACAAGTATGTGCTTCGAAATACAGCTGACTGCGCGCGCACGCACCTTCTCACTCCCTCTTTCTCCCGCGCCACCTCCCTCTCTGTGTCTGCCTCCCACTCTCAGATGGCGCCTTTACAGCACCTCCCAGTACTCGTGGACAAGGCACACCTACCATTGGCTGCCGCCTGGTGTGGACTGCACTACAAGTCCCGTGATGCCCCGCTCGCTCCGTTCCTCCTGCTCCTTCAAGTGGTGACCTATATCAGGTCAGGGCTGCTGCTTTTAAGCTCACTTAGTTTCTGAGCCTGCCCAGTGACACGCATTGTACAGACTGAGTGCAGAGCGTCCTTGTCACTCATTTTCTTGTTTCTTATTTGATTGCATACCTTCACTGGTGCTTGACCTCTTTACCTACCGTTTGGTCAGGTGACTTGTATCCAAACACTGCTCACCTTTTTTCTTTTTCTATAAGCACTACGTTAGAGTTATCTTGCAGTTTCTTTTGTGCTCCTTCCCCACCCTCACCTTAGTGTCCGTACCCTCTTGATGTGTTGCTCATCCTTCCCATACCCTCGACCCTTTCATCCACCAAATCCTGGCCATGTTGCTCCTCCCCCACTTGGGAGCCATTAAAAATGCTAGCAGCTCTCATTTAGTGCCACGCTACTATGCTCCCCAAATTTTTTTTAATTACCTTTCCAAGTGGTACCTGTATTTTATATCAGTAAATAACATTAAAAAAATGGTATATTTAGCATTCTGTAGGCACGTCTATGCGAAATGATGCAGCCACCAACAGCAGAATTTTCTTGCACTGGATCCACAAATAACATTGCTAAAGACAATTGGCCAAAGAGGTGATATCTGTTGTCTTTGCCTCTACTTGCTATTATAGGCAGCCGGAACCAATGAGTAAAATTCATAGCTTAAGAACTTTTTGTAGCTTTTGTGAAATGTTGTACACTATTTTTGTTGGTGGCTCTGTTCTAGGCACAGCTGAATCCCGGGTTTCTTGAACACAAAGGTGGCTTAGTCTTTATTCCACCTCCTTCGTCTACCGCTCTACGCCTCCTGCTTCTTTGTCAGTCTTAGGGGTTCTTTATCAGCCCAGAGTTTTCCCTTTGTCACAGAATTACAAACCAGCTTTCCTACCTTACTACCTTTCGATCTCTCACTATGGGACGAGATTTGAGTGTTGGTCTCAAAATCAGGAGTTGGTGCACACCATCTGCAACCATGAACACAAATTAAGCACTGACTATATTTGGGGAAAAGAGGAAAAGTTGTCGGTATCCCCATCATTTTTCTACTTTTGTATGTATATAGCTGTGTGTATTTGTGTGTGTGTATATATATTATAGTTTTTCTATAGTGTAAACCCATTCAAAACGCAGCTTAATGCTGTACGTGTTCTAAGGCAGACTTAAAGTCGACGAGTTACAGTAGAGGAAACTGAATTGTGGATGATTAATGCACTGTGATTCAGTATTGTTTTAAGAGGTGAGTCTTCAGCTCTTTCTTAAATTGGAGCAGCATTGGGTTGGTCTTGATGGCTACAGATCCTGGGTGCATAGATAGAAAAGGCCTATTGCCTTCTTTTTTTTCTCTTTTATACTTATACAGCCAGGACACTCTGCAACTGCAGACTGTGTGGTGACAATCACCAGAGATGGTGAGCTTGACTGCAAGAAAACAAGCATTTGCAATGCAATAGGTCTCTCACTTACGCAAGTTTCAGCTAATGACATTGCAAACAACAATGCCTTTTATTTTTGTTTTCATTTTTAAAACATAAATAAAGGCATTGTCATTTACAATGCAAATAGCTTAAACTCACGTAAATGCGAGACCTATTAATGGGTTTAATTAAAAGAGACTACCTGACCATGGTCAACATTTACACCCACTGACCTTCATACGCATGATTTTAATCTATCTCTTTGGACTTTGTGCTTATTTGATTTTCATGAGAGAAGTGTAAGGCATAAGGTTCCGGGCACCCTCTCCATTTGGACTGTTCAGAGTACTTTCGATTCTTATGTTCCTTATACCCACAACAAGCAGAGTATGCTGTTTGGAAGGATGGGCTTTATTATTTTAATGTGTTGCTCGAGAAGATTTATACTCAGACTTCTAAGAGAACTATTTACTTTCTAAATGGTAAGATCTGTTTAAATTGTGTTAAAATGGGAGAGTGAATGTTCAGAATACTTAACATAAATGTTGTGGATTGCTTTTTTATTTTAAACCTGTTATAGTAAATTGAAATGGGCAGACCTTATTCTAAATGGTTGCTGAGTTAATGTATACAGATATTTTGTATTGTTCCTTTCTCTATTTTGTACAAAGACTTACAGGGCCACCACTTTGTGGCGAATTCCAGGACTGGGTGATGGAGGGGAAATGGTACCTGAAAAAGAAGGGGAATATGGGAATGGAGAGTGAGGGCTCCTGTCACCAATCAGAACAGTAATGACAGGATGGCCAAGTTGAGATGAATTTGGATACGGTTGGGTGTCCTGTGGACCAGGAGTGCAAAAAGCCACTGGGTGTGAAGGCTGTCACTGGCTGACTGTAATATTTCCACTGTGGATACACAAGTGAGTTCGGAAGACTCTCAAGGGGAACTAAGATGTCGAAAGGCACTATGCTGGTCAAGAGAGGGGTATAGTGTGGGGGGGGGCAGGAAGTTGCTTTGCAAGCATCAGTGCCAGAAGAGTCTAGTGGGCAACAGTGGTTTCATATCAGTAGGATGTTTTTGCACAGATGATAAGTGGATCAATCATCTGCACCTCTCTGACTGTAACTTCTATTATAGAAAGCCTTTTCATTATTTTCACCCTAACGTTTCTTAACTGTGCGTTTGTTCTTCCCTCCACAATAACAACTCGTTGTCCTATTTTCCTTTCTACTCTATCCTTGAGACTGACTCTTCTTTCAACTGTAAAAGCGAACATGATACCTACTTTGATTATTCTCTCTTTTCGCTTCATATTACTGAAAATACAGGGGCTGTTATTTAATGGTAAAGTCATTTGCTATGGATAAAGGAAACCTGACTTCCAATGCTGACTTTGTCACTTACCAATACATTTGTTTCTCTCTGAGCCAAATTGTCTTTATCTGTCAAGCCTGGAAGTCCCTAAAAACACATCATGCTACAGTAAATAGCATTAATCACTGTATAAAAAGTGACCTTTATAACAGTTTCTCAATAGACTGTAACGGCACTGTACTGCAACTAAATGGAGACAAAGTAATTCAAAATGTAATGGTTCAGTTCTTTGGAAGTGCTTGGACATGAATAAAGGATTATAAAAGCAAAATGTCGAGGGGTGCTGGATGTATAAGGAAGCAGTGAAATGAAATTAAAATGGGAGTTCGCTTGAATAAGACTATCCATTTTCCATCATCTGTTTACATAGGAAGTGACACCAATAGTTCCTGCCAAAATCATCTTTAACAGAAGAGGCCAGACAAGAGGACTTCATTTCCCATCATCCATCTGCACAGGAAGTGACGAGACTTTCTACCTTCTCGTTACTCCTATCAACTCTTCCGGGATTCCCACCAGCTAGGTGTCCTCTGCTAAGGGCAGAGACAAAGGCAATGGCTCTTTGAGTCTGTTAGGGCCATGGACAAGAAACTGTGTTCTACTGAAATATACACTCTTAGAGATCATGTGATTCAACCAGCCCTCCATTCTCCCAATCCTCACATCACACCCAGACTTAGATGGCCAAACGCTCGAATATCAATCATTCAACACATAGACCCAGCCTAATACACATCTCACTAACTACCAAGCACCCTCAAACTGCAGAATACACACTCCAGCTCAGGTTTATTAAAGCTCACTCTGCAGTATTCCACGCACCAGACATTGCAGATCTCATCAAATATCACAAGCTTAATGACTTCTTCACTATAGAAATATGAGTCACCTCGACATCCTCGCACAGCCTAGATTTCCTTCATCCGACTGGCTACAGCATCCATCATGTCGGCTGTGCACACAAGAAGGGAGGAGGCCTCGCTGACATCCGCAAGTCCTCCTGGTCCTGCACCCAAGGCAAGTAAGTAACTCAGACCACAATCATCCATCTCATCTACAGGCTGCCTGGGCAGACCACGAACTTCATTACTGAGTTCTCAGATCTCCTTGCCAACTCATCTACCCCACTTGCTTACACTACCCTCTGAAGTGGCTCCAACCTTCCAGAGAATATTAACTTTAAAAAAAACTAAAAAAAACAAGAGACACCATCTTCAACCTCATCAACACCCTCAACATGGTACAGCATATCACACAACCAACACACTCCTGAGACCCTTCCAACCACCCATGCTCCTGGACTGGGCTGAATGTTGCACCATCCCATCTCCATGCTTGCGTTCCACCAACAAACCAAGGTCAATCTAAAAGTGAATACCAACAATTCAAATCTTTCAAAGACTTCTCTATAGGCAACCTAATGCTTGAACTCATCTCTCACTGCATCAACTCCACAGCCAACACCATTCTAAACAACTTCAACACTTTTTTGAAAAACGATGTGACGTCCACACCCCAATTAAAATATGCAAGTGCAAGCCAAAGGTATCGGTATCACAGTACTCTAAAGACCTTCCTGAAAATAAACGAATCATCTACAGACAGGAAAAGAAATAAAAGAAAAACAGACCTCCAGAGGATCTCATGATACAGATATTCCACAGTGCAAAACACAGACAGCTAATCACATCATCTAAAGCAAATTACTATACCAACACCATCAATGAAGCCAACATCATAAGTAAAATACTTTTCCAGACCAGCAGCACATCAACTCCATACCATACCCACCTATTGCTCACTCCACAGAAAAGTGAAAAATCATCAACGTCCTCTTCAGTGTAAAAATACAGAAGATCCAACAGCTCTTTGACAATACCAAGCCTGCTTCATCACTCACGTCCACGCCCTACTGTAGAATCCTGCAATGGTCATCTTGCAATGCCCTTTATTTTGCAAATCTCGAAGCATACTCAACTCCCATGCCACATCGCATGAAGATGATCTCGTACGCTTGTCCTTTATCTCTTTCGGGATGCTCTCCAATCCTTTCTCATCACCTTTGTCAACTCAAGAAATCTTTCCAAAACCTACCAGTCCTAACAAAACCTACACTAGACCCTGATGAGCCCACCAACTACCAGTCCATCCTACCATTCATCGGGAAGATCAATGAAAAAACAGTCTATGTTCAACTCCAAGGTCACACTAATGCTAACAATCTCCTATACGACTACCAGTCTGGCTTCGGATCACACTGCAGCACAGAGACCACACATCTTACAAATTGTAGACAAGGCCCGTCTGACCACAGATGAAGACGACCCCTACTTCCTGATATTGTTGGACCATTCAGCTGCCTTCGACACAGTCAAGTATCCTACCCTCATACACCAATGAGTCTTGAATGGGATTCACCAACAATATACTTCACTGGTTCTCCTCCTACCTTTCAAACCAGTTTGTTCATATGGCAACCTTTAGGTCCCAAAAGACCCTTATCACTTTCAGAGTCCCTGAGTCCTCTTCAACATTCACTTTGAGCCGCTTGGTGCTCTTATCACTGATAACAGCAAGATTCGCCAATATGCTCAGGATACACAATTCTACCTGAAAGTCCCTTCTGCTTCACATATCGAACACCTTGAACAATACATGCATATCTTCCAGACCTGGATGTCCAGCTCCTACCTGAAGCTCAACCCACCCACAGCAGAATTCTCGTTATTTGACAAGAACAACAAACAGTACAAACCCGGCTCAATGACCTGACACTTGACAGCTTCAAACCCAAACTTTCACTGAATGCAAAGTTAAGTGGATCCACCCTAGACACCAACCTCACCCTCAAGGAACACACTGCCAAAAAAAAACACACAAAAAAAATTTAAAGACGCATTCGTACCAGCGCTCTCTTCTAAGGAAAGTGAAAGCATTTCTTCGAGACAGCAACTTCAGAACTGCTGTTCAAGCCTCCATGCTATTGCAACTGGATTGTGGTAATGCTCTAAACCATGGCCTTCCAAGCCCCACAATGGCAACCATTAATGTCATTATAAACACTGAAGCATGACTCATCCAGAGACTGAAGAAATATGATCACATCACCGCCATCCTGATGAACTCTATTGGTTCCCTTTGTCAGTCCACAGCATCGTCAAAACCAGCTGCATCATTTACAAATCAAACACAAGGATATGAAGGACGGAGCGATGAAACTTTTCAGACACTCACCTCCAGTCACAGATCTTGGTTGAATCCATCATCGTTCTTTACTCACTTCACCACCCAAGTTCAGACACAGCTATTTGTAAATCAGCCTTGACCCTGTGCCTCATGGGAACAGTCCAGCCCGAACTGCCAAGCCATGTCCTCCCTGGACCGGAAGCAAGCATCCTGGGACCAGTTTCGGGCCAACAGCCCTCATCAGTCAGGGTACCTTGAATCCAGTAGCAAAGTGAGCAAGGGACAAGACTGATTTGCATATGACTGGGTCCAAACTTGAATGGCATGGTGAGCAAAAAAAAATGGATTTAGACCCAGATCTCTGTTCTGGGGTGAATGTATGACATTTTTCTGCATTCTGTCCATCAATTGTTCTTTTTGCATTTGTCACCCCGAGTGGGACGGGTATGCCCAGACGTGGGTCCTGTGCTCTCCATGCCACTGGAGTCAAGCTATCCTGGCTGATGAGAGCTGAAAGCCCGAAACCGGTCCTAGGATGCTTGTTTCCAGTCCAGGGAGGGCCTGCCCTGGCAGATCCGGCTGGACTGTTCCTATTGGGCACAGAGTCAAGACTGATCTGCATATGGCTGGGTACAAACTGGAATGGCATGGTGAGCAAAAAAAAAAGATGTATCTAGGCCCAGATCTCTGAACTGGGGTGAATGTATGACTTTGTTCTGCATTCTGTCAATCAATTGTTCTTTTTGCATAATTTACGAAGCCATCACAACCAGCCCCCCCTGCTTATCTTTCAGACAAGCTCACTGTCTCTGGTGGTTCTTTGCGCACCCTCAGTGAGGACACTATCTAACCGCAGACTAAGAAGTGTATAACCCAGGATCTGCTACAACATCTGCTTTTTCTTTAGGACTACAACAACGCTGCTTCAACTTAGGGAAGAGTTGTAGACGCACCACTTGAAGAACACTACATCACAATGGAACAGTTCTCAAAGCAGCTACCTCTCCTATCACTCGACCTTTTGCTGATCTTTGACCATGTGCAGTCCTCCACTGCATTTGGGCTAGGTTCATGCTATAGAAATACCACATACATACATACATGAACACTTAGACAGCTCTTTTTCCTATTTTATCTGTTCCCAATATTTCTTTCCACAGTTACCTATTAATTACAGTTTATGAAATGTGGAATTACTTGAACTGATGATGCATTTTGTAAATTGTATGGGGGGTTATGTTTTCTAAATGGACTTAATTTTAGAATGATAGCATGGTAGAGTATGCGTACTTTAGGCATCTTAGCTACAAGAAGCTATGCAGGAATACCCAAGCGATAGAGTGGGTATCTTACCAGCCCTCTTTCTTCATAGGATTGCTTAGCAGTTTCGTTCAATTATTCAAGTGTGCTCTTTCACATAGCACTTTTTTAATTAGGCTAATAATCATTAAATGTTTTACATGGGTTGAACTAGTGGTGTCCAATGAATGTTCGCATGGATAAGAGCCATGCTCAGTTTTCAGGATAACCAATGAATCTGTAAATGAGTTTGGTTCACATTCAATGTATGCAAATTTACCTGGTATGGATGTCATGAACATCTGTCATGGATTCACAATTCCTCATCAATTTTGAATCCTTTTGGTTTAAAAGAACTAAGGGCATACTGTGCTAAGACACAGGTCGCAAGCGTGGTTGCACTTTTGGCAACAGATTTTGAAATGTGACCTATGTACTAATCGGTAGCATCACAAAATGTTAGTTGCAAGGGATCACAGAATGACCTCCATAATAGATATTAATTAGACAGGTGCTATTAGCAACCCCCTGGTATTGGTTTCAAAAAGAAGGATGGAGGATCAGCACAGCATCATCCCCGTATTCCTGTACTTAGATTTCCACACAGAAAACTTTTTTTTTTAAACAACAACAAAAAAAGCAGCTCATGTTCCTTAATGGATCCACTCATGCTCTAAAAAAAAAAAAAAAAAAGGTACCACTTTTGGAAAACTTCAGAGGGAGCAGGACATGATCTCAACCAAGGTCACTGACACCATTCACTTTCCCCTTTTTGAATCAGTTAGCACCTCCTTTAAGGAGTCGGTAAACGATCAATGCTTTGCAACTGTAATTGTGGTTGCAAATGACTCGTACGTGCCAAATTGAATCGCATTTAGGAGTGGATGTTCGATTCATGTGTCTTCCTAATTGCAATTTAGTATTGGTATCAAAATCCATTCTGAGAGTCGGAAATAGGTTAAATAAACACCTAAAAGCCATTCGAGATTGCAAACATTGAGATTTTGTGAATCACTGGGTTAGCAATCGCAAAATTACTTTGTACATCTGGCCCAAAATTAACAGTTTATTAAGTACGTGTGATGGAATTTTCGATTTAGTTCTAAATTACGCATTCAATTATAGATGGTGTGTTAAACGTATGTCCAAGAGAGTTAGATCCATGCCAGACTTTAAAGATAAACGCTAACTAGGAGGTGAAGAGTTAGATACTGAATGTGCTCCTGTCCTGCAACCTGTGACTCAGGTTTCTCAAAATGCTCGGATGAAGTTCCTACAATTTAACTATCTCTAGCAGACATACTTAACTCTTGTGTGTCTGCAGGTCATGTATCCAAACACAGCACTTGCTTGCCCCAGATATAAAGTGGATGGGTCTCCTTTGTACACATGGTGTGGTCTTGTGAGGTGCTCAGACCCTGGTGGGTCTTGGATTGGGCTGGCAAAGGTGATTTAAATTTGCCTAAGATTTGCCTCTTTGTACCTATGCCATTGGCGGAAGCAGAAAAATTTAACAGCAAATTCATAGACCTTGAGTTGGTTCTTGCAAGAAAAAGAAATTGGAATGAACTGGCGATTATCGTTGCCTCCAGATCTGGACAGATGGAAAGCAAATGCTCATACATGTGCCCGAGTGCAGATGGATGCAAGTGCTTGCCATATAGGTGAAGCATCTAGACCAACATTGGTACTTGATTGAGAACCATTGCTGCGGGCTATTAATCCCAAACAGATGACAAACCACCATAGATAGTGAACCTCTCAAATGTATATTATCACAGAAGATATCCTCTTAACAGGAACTGTTCATACAATAGCAAGCCCACTGACTGTCAGCCTGAGGTCATGGTTAGTAGCAAACACAACAGTAGCTCTGCCATAGGTGTCTTTGAGTTTTGGGAGTGGGCAGCTGAATTGGATGGGGAGCGAGGGTGTCAGTTTTCTTGTTTTTGCAACCTTACGTTTGTCAGTTCTGTCTGGATTTAACCATATATTACCAACTATTGTCTGCGATCTGTGCACTTACTATGTGTACTGAATACGCTGTAACAGTAATGTTATGCCCAAAATAATCCAGGATAGTATTCAAATGTATTCAAAGTAATAAAGATCAATAAAAAAAAACACTAACTAGGTAAACAAGTTTTAATGTCTCCCTCCTACTATCTTCCTCTCTTGCTGCTCTTTTCACTCATTCCATTTTTCTCTTTCACGTCTCACTTTGTTCTTCTTCCTACTCCCAGCTCCATTCTATGCACAATCATGCTTCTGTTCACGTGTGCTCTCAAGTTCTGGACTTGAACCCAAGACTATTTGTTACCCAGTCTTGATATTTGTTGCCCTCAATTAAAACATCATTTTTTCAGGTTGCCTATTTAAAATAAGCCTCTTCATCCTTAACAAGAATTTCTCAATGCAAGTAAGGGTCTGACTAGTTGAAAAAACATTTACTGTCATCAGTCCACTTCTTTGGCCCTGGCATTTGGAAGCAAATATTAGTGCTCTTCAACCAACCACAGTAGAACATATCCGTGTTCTACAACCAGTTCACAAAAGTTCAGAAAAGGGAAAACGCTGATGGACATGTCTACTGCTAATGAAAACACATTGCATTAGCTGCTGAATCAGCAGTAATATGCATGCACCCCCATTACTCCCAGTGTACCTTTAACTGGGAGCAGACGGTCACTCTGCAGTAATGTATGAAATCCACCACTTGCACGGCCTTCACTCCCAGACTGAGCAGCACGCTGAGGTCATCCACTAGCAACACTGGGCACTTCCAAGTCTCCTCTGCACTGGAAGGTGCCAGCGATGACCGCACAAAGTTGTAAAGGTGTTTTAGGTCAGAACCACTGCAGTAAAAAAAAGAGAACAAAAAGAGTAGGTTTAAAACAAATTATCCTACAGATTGTTGGTGTGGCTTTTGTCTCCTATAGTTGCCTGTATGAAGGTTAATCTGTGTGCTTCAGTATAGATTGTGTTGGCAGAAGGGCAAGTAGTTTGTGCCAGAGCAAAAGAAACAAATGAGAAATGTTGGATTCTAGTGTACCACAAAGGGGCTGCTGTTGAATAAAGGTGGGGCTGCAGTAAAAAGGACGGCAGCACTGAAGTGAGATCTTTGTGGGAGCTGACCAACACCAGGGGAGGCATCAGGGCATTCCATCCCTTGCAAGTGAAAGGGGCCCCAGATCCCTGGGGTTGGCGGCGGCCCAATGGGGAAAAGCGATTGGAACTTAAATCAAAATAATATGAAGATGAATGATGCCCAAAGCTGTGGAGTGCTCTTGAAATGCAGAATGTAAAAATTAGTAGCATTAGATCTTTTCAAATAGTACATTCCATATGGAATTTAAAAACTGGAAATTTGATCACATTAAGGAATGGATGTCATTAAAGGACGTATATTTTACGGTGGGTTTTAAATCAATGTTGCCTTTTTTTAAATATTTGACATGTATTTTATAGCCAGCATATATAGTACACCTATCGGAGCCTGCAACTCCAGCAAAAAGTTGGCTGGCAGCATTTAAAGTGTGTTGTGCATACCTCCTCCACCCTGCCCACACACACACACACACACCGGAGCTCACACTATTCTTGTCATTAAGGGTTTACCGTGTATGTTAAATGTTTTGATATTCTATTATATTATTTCTTTGGGATTTGCGTATCGCTTGGCCATCCCTGGAATGTGGTTCTTGTACAGCCAGGATGCTCTATACCTCTATTTGAAATGTGCACCCCTTTAACTTCATAGAGCCCCGGCTGCAAATCTTGAACCAATCACTCCTAGTGTCAAAACACAGAATGGTAGCAGTGGAGGTTCATAACAGAAAAGAAAAGACACCTGATTACAAATCAATTAATTAACAAGGTGTTGGAGCTAAATAATCCTTGGCCTTGGATATCAAAGACTAAGAGAACCAAACTAGCTTTGGCTTTTGCTTGTGGGAGCTTTATGGGCCACTGTCATGGTCACAAGCTGTCAAGATTTTAGCCCCGTCAGTCAGCAAAGTCTTTTAAAATTGAATTATTTTGGGGCGTGGCTAGCGGCGAGTAAGATGGCTGCTGCGTAGAGGAGCTCCGAGGAGGCAGTAGCCTTCCGTAACGATACGATTAATTATCCGTATCACCATGACGCTCCAGAGACTCTCGCTGGTGGCTGGAGGCGAGCGACGGCTGTGGGACTGACTCCGGTCGAAATCCGACACCGGAATCAAGTGCTACCAGGGGCGGACTGTGGCGGCCTACGGACCCCTCTGAAGCTGGGGGCTCGATTGAAGAGCGCGCCGGGCGCGAGACAGTGTGGCGGCGGACGCGCAAGGATTGGTGAGGGCGGTTCAAGTAGAACCCTCGCGCTGGCAGGCGCTGGAGCATGACTGATCCGTGCGCTGGTGCGGGCGCTGTGGATCGGAGGCCCGCAAACACGCACCCTGAAATGGCGGATCCGAGGTGAGGCCTGTCCATAGCGGGGAAGCCGGGGACTCACCTACTCGGGAGCCCGGGCCTCTTGCGGTGCAAGGAACGCGGGGGCCCACACCACAGTAGGGACAGTGTCCCACAACCATTGAACTGGACGCGGGGCCTGGCACGACCCCCTCCCTCCCCCCCACTTATAAACGCTGCTAGCGATACTGGCCGGACATACGGGGGTGGTGAGGCCCGGCTATCCTCTCAGGGGTGGCCAAGTGCTAGTGACGACTGGGAGTACGGCTACATAACCTCGTACTGACACCTGCGGCAGATATTAGTACCAGAATGCGAGAACACAGGATGAACAGCGACCCCCCGCACTTGCCGATCCGTAGGTGGTGATACCGCGCAAGGGAGTGGGCCCCGGAATACGCCTACAGCCACGCGGATCGTAGAGTCCTGTGACCAACGGTGGGCAGCCCCGAGATACCCCGGCAAAACACGAAGATGCAATGGCAGATAGGGGCCCACGAAACCAGGCCGCGCAGTCCAAACTGGACAAATATGCTTATGGAAAGGACTTTCCGCCACTCCCAGAGCGAAAGGATCAGTCGGAAAAGACCCTAGGGGAAGGAGGCACTGCAAAAGTAACGTTGGAGGACATAATGGCAGCCCTTACTACTGTCCAGGCAACGGTAGGGTCCATATCAACGAATGTATCTCTCTTGAGGGCGGACTTCCAAAAAATGACGACCAGAGTCACCAAGGTCGAATAGGTCACTAAAACTCTATTAACAGACACAGCAGCCCTGCAGAAAACAGTATCCTGGCTCGAGGCTGAGAACAAACTAATAACGGCGAAACTGGACGACCAAGAAGGGCGTTCCCGAAGAAATAACGTACGAATTCTCGGAATTCCTGAAAGTGAAGGGAGCCCAGCGATGGACCTATATGTAGAGGAACTTGTAAAAACACGGCTACAACCCAGGGTTCTGTCCACCTTTTTCTCAGTCGAAAGAGCCCACAGAGTTCCTGGGGGAAGGCCCAAACCCGGGGTCCCCCCTAGACAAGTACTGGCCCGTCTGTTCAATTTCCGCGACAGGGACGCAGTGCTACAAGCTGCCAGAGTGGCCCACCAATCCGAGTTCTGAACTCAATATTGTCCTTTTTTCCAGACTACACAGCGGCGGTCTCTAAGCGCCGCCGAAGTTTTATGGAGGTCAAAAAAGAACTGAGAGCCAGGGAACTCCCTTACTCGATGTTATTCCCGGCAAAACTTAAGAGTTGTGGCGGAGGGCAAGACTTGGTTTTTTGATACACCGGAGGAGGCACATGACGGGCTCGAGGGCTGGCGACAAACCGACAGGCCTAGACGTGGAAACAGAAACCGTCGCCATCAGGGCGAGGCTGAAGATGCAGACGATCAGGATCAGCGTCAAGATGAGGGTGTGCACTCACAGCGAAGTGACATGGAAGACCTCGGTCACGGATGAACTTGAAATCTGGGAGATGAATGAACGTATATGAACACGTACCGGAACTGCTGTGCAGTCGCGCCTGCTTTGGACACTAAGCTGATGCAGTCTTTGGGGGGAGGGGAAGGACTGCGCTCTCCTTGGACTTCTTACCCCCTTCACGCAAGTACTTTTTTTCGGGGTTGGGATTGAGCACTCTTCTAAGTTGGGGGGACGGGCAGTTTTGAGTCCGTCGGGCAGGGAGGCAGGGAAGGGGGGGTGGGACACCAGGGTGGGACACAGGGTGTTTAAAGTTTGTGGTTTCAGTTTGTAACAGTATCGTCAGGTTGGCAACATACCCACTGGCTGCTATGTGTGCACATCACACGGACGAATTAGTACTTACATTCCTTAACTACCGTATTCATGGCGACACTAATCCCAGCTGACTGCGCGTCAGAACTGCCCCTTAACGCCCCAGTGACCCCCCTAACACTGCTCACATGGAACATACATGGCTTGGGAGACAAAATCAAGAGGGGCCTGATGCTGCAGGCCCTAAAGCGTCAGGCCCCAACGCTGGCCCTCCTACAGGAAACGCACCTCACTGGCACTGCATGTAAGGCATTAGATAGGTGGGGATACAAGATGGTGGTGCATTCGGAGTTCTCGTCTGGCTCCAGGGGGGTGGGCATACTGATACGAAAGCACTCCCCCTTCATAATACATCACACGAAAAGGGATGATCAGGGGAGATTCGCAGCTCTTCATGGTCAATGGGAAGGAAAACACGTTAATGTGGTGCCGGTATACATACCCCCGGCTCTACACGCGGTGGCGCTTCCAGCCCTCGGCGAGTTTCTGCTTGCTCTACCGGAGGGTGATCTTATAATTGGAGGTGACTTTAATGCCACGATGGATAGTAACCTGGACAGATACCCAATGAGGACGCACACACCTGGCATCTCCCGCCTGCAGGGTTTCACAGAGGCAGTTGGACTTATTGATGTCTGGAGGCACCGCCACCATGCCACAAGACAATACAGTTTTCACTCGAATGTACACAATAGCCTATACAGAATAGATTATTTCCTGACTTCCCTAAATAGTTTGCAGAGTGTTGACGATATAGCGATAAAGCCCAGAGGCATTTCAGACCACTCACCAATTCTGTTGACTTTCTCATACCACCATGAGGCCCGTAGGCGGCTCTACCCTATATACCTGGGCTCCCTGCAGGTCTCGAAAGTCCGAAAAGAGATCCGTAAAACCACAAAGCACTTCTTAGAGGAAAACACTCCGTCCGTTGACTCCCCGTCAAGTCTATGGGAGGCTTATAAGGCCGTAATTAGGGGACAAGCTATAGTCTTGATCGATGGGCACAGGCGTGAGAAGCAGAAAGAACTGTCAGATCTGGAACTAGAACTAAATGAAGCCGAGGCACGCCACTCGACAGACCCCCACGCCGACATCTTCACATGCACTGCGCCTCAAACAACAAGAATATAGGGACTGCTTAAAAGAAGTGGTCTCAGCAAAGCTCATGTCCACCAGTCATAAGATATACGATGTAGGAGACAAGGCTGGAAAACTCCTAGCATGGCTAGACAGAAGAGAACAGGGAGCCAAGGGAATAGCACAAATACAAACAGCGGGGGCAGCTGACAGCAGATCCACGAGAAATAATACGCACACTGGCAGGGCATTTCCGGGCAATTTACACACCAACATTAGTCATTACAGAGGACGAAGCTGCGGCCGCCATTAAAGATATAGTTATGCCCACGCTTACTCCGGAGGCTGCCCTAGAACTGGAGGCTGATCTCACGGAGGAGGAACTGCAAATCGCGATCCGATTGCTGTAGTCAGGCAAATCAATGGGACCGAATGGGGTCCCGATCGAATTATACAAACAAATGGCAGACATTGTCACTCCGCATCTATTGCGAATGTACACTGACAGCCTAGATAGAGGAGAACTGCCGCTCGTCCAGCGGTTAGCCACGATAGTGGCGATCCCGAAGCCTGGGAAACCTCCGATTGACTGCGCCTCTTATCGCTTAATTTCATTGCTCAATGCAGAGGCCAAAGTACTTGCTAAGGTACTGGCCAGTAGACTGACACCTCACCTCCCGCATCTAATTCATTCAGATCAATCCGGCTTTATGCCGGACAGAAACACCGCACCAAATCTCAGACTCCTGCATGGGGTGCTGGCTAGGGTCCCGGCCCTGCAGGAACCAGCAGTCGTGATCTCCCTAGACGCGAGGATGGCTTTTGATATGGTTGAATGGAATTTCCTCTTCGCAGTCCTTCACCATTTTGGTTTTGGCCTCAAATTTTGTGCATGGATCCGCCTCTTATATACCAGACCTTTGGTGTGTGTGACGGCCAACGGTCATCTCTCCGACAACAAACCACTAGCTAGAGGGACGTGCCAGGGATTCCCCCTATCGCCGATATTTTTTGCTTTGGCATTGGAGCCCCTGGCGGCGTGGATTAGAGGAGAACCATTAATGCGAGGCATTCAATGGGCGGACGGGTGGGAGGACCGTATCTCCCTTTACGCAGACGATCCTTTGGTATATCTGACAGACCCTGAGCACTCCCTGCAGGTCCTCCTTAAGATTTTGGAAAGGTATCCGGATACACCATCAACTGATCCAAGTCCATTATGTATGTATTACGTGGCCCCGCACCACGTCTCCCAGCAGACTGCCCGCTTCTAATTGCACAGGACTCATTTAAATACCTAGGCATTCATATCACACCTAGTCCTGCGGACTTTTTCTCTAAAAATTTGACATCCCCACTGGAGCGTTTGAAGAGAGATGTGACACACTGGGAGTCGCTCCCCTTAACATTATTGGGGAAGGCGGCGTTGTTCAAAATGATGGCCTTGCCTCGATTTTTGTACGTTCTTGAGAACACGCCACGTCCAGTGCCTCTGAAGTATTTTAAGCAAATAGCGGCTCAGGTGTCCACACTGCTATGGGGCAATAAGCCGGCACGAATAGCGCAGGCGAAGCTACACAGGGGGTGGTACGACGGAGGAGTGGTGCTCCCTAACATCCAATTGTATTATTGGGCGGCACATCTCTAAGTTATTAATCAGTGGATACACGCCTCCCAGGCTGACCCGGCATATAAGGCAGACAGGTTTCAGGTGGGTACGGGAAATGTACTTGCGGCTCTCTATAACAAAGGCCAGATCATAAAGCTAATAGGGCCCACAAAGCACACAGTCATGATATGGCATACAGCGCAGACGCCACTGGGATGGAAGGGAGTCATTACCCGGCTTACCCCGCTTTGGGATACTAAACGACTAGGGCAACTGAGAAACAGCAAGTGCTTTGACCAATGGGACAACATAGGCAGCTCCACAGTGGGCGACCTGTGGGTCAAAGGGACGGTGATCCCGTTTGAGCAACTCAGGCAACAATACGAGCTTGCACCATCTGAAGCTTTTCGTTATACACAGATTAAACATGCACTGTTGGCGGTGCTACCGCCAGACACTGAAGTACCCGAGGCCTCCCCGTTGGAGGACAGACTTCTCACAGACTACATGCAAAAGCGAGCCACATCATTCACCTATCGTAAGCTGATTAATAACTTAGCGGACCCTGCAGCCTCTCTCCGAGAGAAATGGGTAATGGACGTAGGGGAATTAGACAATACAGAATGGCAGGAGGCATTGGCCTCACCTAAAGAGGTGGGTATACCCTCACGACTCAGACTTGTGCAGCTCAAGATACTACACCGCACATATCATACTAGATGTAATCTATACAAAATGGACAGAGCGCAGCATCCATACTGTCTGAGAGGATGTGGGGAGGAGGGATCCTTCTTTCACACATTGTGGGACTGCCCCAAGATAGCGGACTACCGGAAAAAGGTATTAAGAACGGTGTCGCAGACGGTGGGGGTATCGCTGGTCCCAAAGCCACTTAGATGCTTGCTAAATGTGTGGGAACCCAATGATCTTACACGCCCAGCACAAACATGGGCCACCATGGGATTAATGTTGGCTAAGCGCAATATAGCACAGAAATGGGGAGCAGTGGAGGGGCCGTCGGCGGCGGCCTGGTGTATGGACATGAACATGGCTATGGTGGCCGAAAGAACGGTATTCATAAATCGGAGATGCCCCCAGAAATGGAGCAAAATACGGGGACCGTGGAATAAATATCGGGGGAATGTATGTGACCCGCCGCCAGATTGTGATGAAGACAGTTCTGAAGATGAGGAATAATATATATATTGGGAATGGTTTTGCAGGATTGTCCGATGTGTTGGCCGCAATCAGCCAAATTTGTACAGGTGTTGAAAGTGCATTGATATGGTAGTTATATAGACTAATTGTAATGTATAATCATGTCCAACCTGATTTTGTTGCTGAAGTTGTTAATGAAAATAAAAACAATAAAAAAAAAATGAATTATTTTCAGAAACTAGCATCAGAAGCTGTTCATTAAGAAAGAATCTCATTCAGAGCATTCCAATCATCAACTTTTGCTAGATTTTCCGCAAGAAAGTGAATACATTTGACTTAGAGAGAAGAAGGTATCACTTGTAGGCATTAAAGTAATAAACATTAGGACAAGACGAGTGCAATTTCCTAAGGCTAAAAACTACATGCAGGCTTAAGTAGAAGTCCAAACTCCTAACTATAATATTTTCCAGGGCAGTATTTTTTTTATTTTATTTACTTTTAAAAATAGAGAAATCCTGTAGTTTTCTACATAAAATAAAACTTAAAAACATACATTGTATTACATCAAATTATATTAGATAGCAAAACTTGCAAAAACACCTTAGAATAAATAAACTTCATGAGTCTACACACTGAAAAAATATCTCGACCTGACGCTGAATGAAGAATCTCACCTTTGAACTAACTCATTATCCCGCATCTATGCGTTGCATGATCCTTGAAGTAATGATGAAATTGACCAGAATTACTTCTAATTCCTAAGTCAGTCTACTTCACCTTGAAAACACTTCAAATAAGTAAACAATAATGATTTGCATCTCTGTGCAAAAGTGGGACTTTGCCAGATCTCCAGCTGGACATGATCATTGACCTAGCTCGTAGTAAAGTGATCAACTCGTTTCCAGCACTCTCCAACAATGAAGACTCAACACCATAATTTAAAACAAATTAAATTATTAGGTGAATACCTAGTACAAGAACATTTGAAGATGTGGGTGATTCCAAATAATGAGCTGCAAAAGTGCAACAATAGTTCCACACTTACTGCATTTATCAATACCGGCAACGGGTTTAATAAAAGTTCTATACATACTTTAATCATTGGCACATTTTACAATGAAGTCTTACTTTTTCTTACATTATTTTGGCCTATAGGTTTACAGAAATATCAGAAAAACCCTCATTTGGGCCAATTCCAAATTATCAAATAACAGACACTACTGCAACTAATAACCCTCTCAAACAGAAGGCTTAGGTTGCTATTTAATGCTTCTAGTTCTAGCAAATATTTTCAATTAATGCAGTGCGATTTCACATCCCAAATAAATAGCAATATGAAACTTCCCCCAAAAAATGTACGCAAGACAAAGGGGAGCCTTTAAAAGAGGATTAGCAATAGGAGAGCACCAACTGTTTTAATTCATTTAGTGCACCCCGACAAATGGCACCACACTTTCAAATGCTTAAATCTTTTTAAATCAGTGGGGTGGTAATTAAGATATTAGAGTTCCTCAACAGACTAGGAGTTTCAACATCGAAGTACCTTTTGAATATCGAAGTATTTTTTGGGGTATTTAACTCCATTATCTTGGACTAATTTCTCCCTACAGCAGTGGAGATTTGTTGTGTCTTTGCAGATTCTACAATTACATTTTTAATAATTTTAAAGCTTCATCTGCAACGATTACATTTAAGGCAACACCATACAGGTGAACTTTCAACAACCCACAAGTTATTTTCCTGTACTCCTTGTATCCTTGAACGCAAGGTTTGGGGGGAAAAACGCCAAGGCAGGGGTGGAGCACACGCCAATGTCTCGTCTCTCATTGCACTTTGTCCATTTAAGACACTGGTTCAAAAGCACACTTCCATAACTCTGTTTAAAGACATCGAGGACTTGTAGTGATCCAGTGGTAGTAACTTTGCTTTAAACAGACTCTCATACAACACGTCCATCTGTGCTTCAATTGCAGGCATGGCGTAACATGGGTCTACTCTTGTCCCATGTTAGTTAGGAGCGTCAGGTACTGTAGGATATCACTGGATATACTTGATACCTTCTAATTGTAGTGCTTAGAAGATTACACAAAGGGGAGAGCTCTTAAAGATTACACAAAAAGGGACGCACATGACACCGCAGTCCTTACAATTCACTGCTCTGCGTGAAGAAAACGGTGGTATCTTCATTTCTATGCCATGCATTCTCTCCGTAGTTTTAAGTCCCCTGCAGCGCAGCCAGTGTGAGGTAACAGAATGCTGATGGGTGCCTGGTGAAGTGAATGCCAGTTAGAGGATGCTGCTCCCGGTGGGGCTTCCTGATACCTTCTTACCATCTTCTACCTGTAACCTGAGACTCTTATCTTAAAGAATAAAGCATCCTGTTACCACCTGTACTACTGGCTACTCTGCATCATCATTTACTGCTCTGCCTGAAGAAAACACACTACTATAAATGATTAAAAAATATACACATGGTGATTATATTCTCATTTACAGCTATTTTTATTTTAGTCTATATCCTTTAGTTGTTTGGCTATATAACTTATGAAAACTTTGCATCAGAGGTAGCTTGCTTTGAGATGCATTAGGTGTCATTATGTATGTATAAAAGGGACACATTAATAACTTTTCGAGAGAGGATGCTCAAGGGTATCAAGAAATACCCAATACAGTTGGGTGGAAGGTTCCCCAGGAAGGGTAGGGTGGTGGGACGCTTTGGGTGGGGACACACAAGTAGCTGAAGAGTAAATAGAATTCACACAGGGTGGGAAGCATGTGGGGGGAAGGATTTTCTCATTAGAAACAAGGGATGTCAGAAAGATTGAAAAAAACACCATAATAGGGGACCAAGTGTAAAAATGACAAAGTTAGTTAATGGGTTGTGATTTGGAATGTGAACAGTCTCCGGGTACATGGTAGGAGAAGGAGAATTTTATAATACCTTAAAAAATCGAATAGCGGAGTTATAATATTGCAGGAAACGCACCTACTCCAAGGAGAATGGGAAACATCATAAAGGGACAAAAATAGATTAGCCAGTTTGCATGCACAAATCAACGGTGCAATGTGAAGGGGTCGCAATTCTGATTAAAAAAACAACTCAGTGCAGGCTAAGGTGGAAAATTATGTTGCTGTCTTTGGGGGGAGATGGCTGATAGTAAGCACCAAAACACGTGCAGTCCGATACACATTTATAGGGTATTACGGTCCGAATATAGATGACACAGGACCTCTCAGAGAATTTGATGGCCAATTAGTTGAGGTCGGGAATTTCATTGTGATAGGATGGGATTTTAATGTATTACTAGATCCTGTTTTAGATACATCTACCACTAGACCTGCAGTTAACCTGCTTATACCACATTGTGAAAGATCTTGGGTTAATGGATGTTTGGAGACAGAAGGGGGGGGTCACAGAAAAGGTTTTACTTATCATAATAAGAGAAACGGTCACTCCTCCCGATTGACTTCTTTCTGATAAGCACGAATTTAAGGCAAAAAGTAAAAAAGGTGGAACACCAGCCAGAACACTTGTCTGATCACTCAGCGGTGAGGTTGGAGCTTCTGCTGGCTAAAGAGGCAGGAACAACTAGGACAGTGGATAGAACTTTGCTGGGTGATCCTTTATTTATTAACCACCTCAAGAAAACATGTCAGAGGTTTTTTTTTAGATCAATGAAGACAGTGCCTGTCTACACATCATTTGGGATGCTTAAAAAGCATTTATTTGAGGGAGAATGCAGCACAGAAAAAAAGGAACCTAGACATAGGCTGAGTGAGCTGGAATTGAAGATCGAGGGGCTACAAAGAGCTCTACACTCTAGCCATAATGTCGGGGAGCAGGCAGCCTTGAGTAACAAATGAAAAGATGCAAAAGAAGATTCGGTTGACTATTTAGATGGACTTACTGGGAAGAAATGGGAAGCCAGTAAATTGGCTCACTATGAATAGAGGGGAGGCTGTGGGAAACGTCTGGCATTAAAAACAAGCGCAGGCAGCTCAAAAAGTCAGATCAAGGAGACTGGTGAATGCTGCCAAGATGATCCAGATATAGAGCAGGCTTTTGTAAACTTCTTTCAGAACCTATATACAAAAGACACAGACACTACAGCAGAACAGATAAACAACCGGCTCAAGGAAGAGGCTCTCCCTGTATTACAAGCAGAGTTGCATAACAGTTTAAATCAAGAGATAAACACTGAGAAAGTGGGGGAGAGTGCTAAGAGGGCTACAAAAGGGGAAAGCACGAGGCCCAGACTGTTTAGCTAGTGAATTATACAAGATCTTAAAAGACGAACTCACCCCGGTCCTCACTAGATTGTTAATTGCAGTATATGTAGCGGGCCAACCAAATTCTTGGGACGAAGCAACAATCAGTATAATCTTAAAACCTTAAGAAAGACTCCAAAGCATGCGAATCGTACAGGCCAATATCATTGCTAAACAATGGTTATAAAATCTACACACAAATCATAGCCCTAAGAGTAGACAAGGTGGTTGTTGGGCTTGTACTTGAAGACCACAATGGATTCATGAAAGGCAGACAGTTATACAAATTGACTCATGACTTAGGGAGTGCAATTGACATAGCGATAGAGGGAAATCCCTCTTACAGTAATGACTTTTCATGCTGCTAAGGCCTTTGATAGGTTTAGCTGGCCTTTCCTATTTGCGGTTATTAAACTTCAAGTAGGTGGTAAGCCAAACACAAATAGGAAGGGGTCCTCTCGGGGGACTCCTTCCCCTTTGTGAATGGGTGCAAAAATATTTTATAAGAGCAGGCAGTGGTCCCTTAAAAAATGAAAAGAAAGAGGTTAATTTCATATTTTTAAACGCATCCCGTTTTTCTTTAAGGAAAACGGGCTGCATTTGAGAAACACAATTTGCTTTATTGAAAAATCAAACACAGACATGGGATCTGCTGTCCCCAGCAGGCCACTATCCCTGTGTTTGCAGGCCATTCCCAATGGGTCGTAAATTGCGACCTGCCTCATGAATATTAATGAGGCAGATCCCTTGCGACCCATTTGAGAAACGCAAACAGTGTCTAAGACACTGTTGTACATTCCATTTTACGAGTCGCATAATGTCGCAATTTGAGACTCGCATAATGGAATGGTCGTACATCTGGCCCGTAAACTTAAAGCAGCGAACTCAAACACAAGCTGAAAATATGTCAAAAGGATTTTAATGCTGCCTGGGCTATTCCAAAATGCTTTTTAAAGCAGGTAGAGATTGAATTGCACTAAAGAAAATGCAGAGGATTTTACACAACCTATTATTCAAGAATCAACTCCTCGCCCTTCCAGAACCTCAGAACTTGCACAAATGGTCAGCATTTTTCACAGGAAGAAGTGGCAGCCTGAGTTGTACGTCAGAATAGTGAGGTCAATAATATCGACCAGTACATAGATCAACGCCAAAGTACTGACAACCACTCTATTGTCCAGTCAAGCTATATGGTATAGATTCAGTATTCTAACTCCATCTACTTACCTTGGCAATATGTAGGCAGTCGATACGGTGGAGTCGACATAAGTGTAGCCCAATATTAAAACCTCAATATTGTCTAAGAACGCCACCAATGCACAAGTTGTGTTTAAAATATGAACACTGACACTTTCAATTAGCTACACTTGAGCCTTTTCAGAAGATCCGTTCGTATCAACTTCTCAATATATGTTGATTGCTGCTGACTAGTACTAGAGTATCAACTGATCAATGTATTTTGATTAGTCTCTGGCCTCTGCTAGACGCTCTCAGCCGAAGTCCAAGTTTGCAATCAGGAACACAGAGAGATCAAGGTTACTAGATCCCACAGAGGTTCATGGCACAATCCAGAGGATAATGCACATGAAAGTTGACACATTCACAGGGGAAGGACAAAGACAATCCGCACACTCAGAGTGTCTTCTCAGAGACATCCTTTACTCTGCTCACAATCTCCCATGCACACAGCTCTGACAAAATATGCCATTTACAGCACACAAGTGAACACACTATGTTATTTTAAGGGTATTTGTAAAGCGCACTATCACCCGTGAGGGTATCCTGGCTCTGAGCAGATGTGTGTGTCTAGCCCTGTCTGTGATATGTTGGTTAATTGAAAAGCCAGGTCTTCCGCTTCTTGTGGAATTCAAGAAAAGAGGAGGAGGCACTGATGTGGAGTAGGAAGCTGTTACATGCTTTAGGAGTGATGTAAGAGAATGGCTGTCCTCTGGATCTGGTTCTGTTTATGCGTGGGATGTACGCAAGTAGGAGTCTTTGGAGCAGAGGTGTCTGGGTGTTTGGTGAAAGGAGATGCAACTGTTCAGGTAGGTAGGGACTAAGTTGTGTAATGCCTTGAATGTGTGCGTGTGATGAGTTTGAGAAGAGCATGTTTGTTTATCAGGAGCCATTGGAGCTCCCGAGGTGTGGTGTGATATGAGTTCTGTGTGGGAGGTTGAGAATGAGTCTGGCTGCCATGTTCTTGATGGTTTCTAGTCTTCCGGCCATTGAAGATGTTCCCGTAGCACAAGCTGGTGAATAGTGTGTGAGTGACAGTTTTTCTAATGCTGCTTGGGAGCAATTTGAAGATTTTCTTCACCATCTTCAGGGTGTAAAAGCAGGATGCAGTGAAGTGTTGACTTGGGTGGCCAGATGGAGTCCCATGGTGAGGTGTTTTTGCTGAAGATCACTACTTCTGTCTTGTCAGAGTTGAGCTTGAGACAGTACGTTTTCATCCACTTAGCAACTTCGGTCGTGCAGGAGGTGAACTTTTTTTCTTGTGTTGGGAGGTCTTGTCTGAAAGGGAGAGTATAAGTTGTGTGTCATCACCGTAGGAGAGGACATTGAGGTCATGTGGCAGATGGCGTGGAATAGGGTGGGGCTGAGCAATGAACCTTGAGGCACTCTGTAGGTGATTCTGCGGGCTTCTGAGGCGAAAGATGCTTCTGTTCTATCATTTAAGAAGGAGCAGATCCAGTGGAGAGCGGGTCCTTGGATGTCAATCTTATGCATGGTGCCTGATGAACATGGGGTTTGTACCGTGTCAAATGCTGCAGAGGTCAAGGGGAATGAATGCTGCTGCGTCTTCTCTGTCAAGCATCATGCGCATGGCATCTGCGTCAACAATATGTGTGATTTCTGTACTGTGGTTGGGCCTGACTCCAGACTGCATAGTGTCGAGGAGCTGGTGATTCCTTAAGTGGGTGGTGAGACATCGGTTGATTAGTTTCTCTAAGACATTTGCCTGGTATGGTGCGAGGAAGATGGGTCTATAGTTGGAAAGCGTATCTGGGTCAGCGGATGGTTTCTTGAGTAGGGTCATGATGGTGGCATGTTTGAGTCAATGGCGCTTAAGATGGATGTTAGTGCTTCACTGATTGGTAGAGGTCCTTTCATGAAGGTTTAGTGTGGGCAAGGGTTAGATGGGGGCCCCAAATGTTGGTCTTCATGGTAGCAGTGAATTCGATGGTGGGACTTGAGGTCAGGGTTTAATCTCCGTCTGCGATGGGAAGTTGAGTTTTGATGGTGACAGGGTCCAATTGCGGGTGAACGTTGCCGTATATGGATGTGATTTAGTTGCAGAAGAATTCTGAGATCTTGTTGCAAAGGTCTTGTGGGGGGATGATGTTGTTGGAGGCGGCAGGAGGGGCAATGAAATCTTTGGCGATGGCGAAGATTACCTTTCTGCTGTTAGTGCCGGTCTATTAAATGAACAGATCCAAGCAGGGATATCTAGTTGAAATAGGCATCCAAAACTCCACAGTATTAATGGAACACTCCAGGCATAGAGCAGCCAGAGTGCTATTTTTTAGCTCCAATCACTACAAAATGAGGAGACTGAGAACACACCTGCAATAATTTATTTCAGACCACTTCTAGTATACTTGTTCTTAATAAGACAAGTCTCAGTGGAATTTTTCTTATTGCTGTAAAGTTCTGAGACCGTTATTGTAATCAGGTTTGTTGTCATTTCTCCAATCTCTGACACAGGAGTGAAGTAATGCGATTTTCTCTATTACTGGTGAGTTGTGCTATTTACCTCTATCATGTAAATCTTAATATAATTTTGCTTGTTGCGGACAAGTTGTGTAATTTTACTCATTGCTTAATTTCACGATTGCACGTGGTTTCTAATGTAATTTACATTTTCACAGTTAACTTCTGACATTGTCTTCTGTAGTTTAGAAGAGTTCTGGTGTAATTTTCCACACTGCATGATAAATCAAAGTATTTTTCCCCACTTGAGGCGAGTTCTGATGTTAGCCTCTTTATTGAAGGATGATTCCACCAAGGGTTACTAGTACTGTACGACATATGATGACTTGTTGAAGGAACATTCTAAAACATTTTCCTTATCATAGTCAATTTCTTAACACAAGTTTCCTTATTGCAGGTAGCCAGTGTCATAATTTGCATCACAGTCTAGTTTAGATACTATTTAACTACAAAGGAAAAAAGGTGATGGGTGCAATGCTTAGTTAATTTCGGCCAATAGTAATTACTTGGGGAGGCATTCCAGTCTATAGTTTTTTGCCTTCTACGCAACTTTATGGCAAGACCATCCATATGCAAATCAGTTTTGGCCCTGGCCCTGGCCCTGATATGAACAGTTTAACGGAATTACTATGCCAGACCTGGCTTAATTTCTATGGCACAGACAACACAGGATGTACACCCGTCAGCTTCTAGCACAGTGCTCAATGCAGGCACTTTCTAGCCCCTGATCCTTTAATTCTTTCTTTCATTATTTCTCCTAATTCTAAGTATTTTTCAATGTTGCTATTCTGTTGATCTCTCATCAAATCCTCTCTGTTTCCTATATCTAGGCCTACTTCTTTGGTTTTCATCACTGATACACACATCCTTATGCTAATATTGGCTGGTGTGTTAACAACAACAAGGGACCCCAATTCAGTCAGCAGGGGACCTCGGAGAACAAACTTTTTAGAACAACAGCGGTCCCATGCATGTAAGTATATACGAAACAATAAATATAGACAGAGTCAAATCTATATTTGGAGCGACATATCCAGCCGGACAGAGGTCTTTAAATTTACTCAATGAACAAATGATTCATACAGAATACCTTCAACAATTCACCAGTGTGGTGCACAAGCCTGTGCCCAAACACTATCAGATCAAATACAGAAGGTGGATTAAGAACATAGAAGGGCTTTTTAAGGCAAAAGTAAAGTTTTCTGTTTAAAATTCAATTGTACAGAAGTATCAAGAAAGCACCATTACATCACATATAAATCAAGTTTTGTATATGGTGCTAGACAGGTCGACGGCGTTTCGGTCCCCCTACTTAATCATGGGGACCATCATCAGGACATTTATTTAATGCCTTAAGGTTATTAAGCCTCTAATTGCCTAAGGGAGAGATTGGGAGAAAAGCATATATACATTCTAGAAACAAAATCATAGAATTATTTACATACTTAATCAGGTGACTTGAGGTGAGTAGTGAGCCTATATTACATTATTTACACGTGGATCGTTACGCTCTGTGCCGTGAGAGCATGATTTAAGGGGGTAGGTCGCTACTTATTTAATGATCAGGGCCGTGTGAAAAATCCTCAATTGTGTCGGTATAGTGGACGGATCAATACTCCGGGCAGAGCGAAGAAGTGATACCTTAATTGTGCCGATATTGTGGCGCAGTAGTACGCAGTAATCCGGGCAGAGCGAAGAAGTGATTCCTAAATTATGCAGATATTGTGGTCGGCGCAGTGGTACAGACAGTAATCTGGGCAGAGCGAAGAAGTGATTCCTCAATTGTGCCGATATTGTGGTCGGCGCAGTGGTCGGGCTGATCGAGTGAGGCCAAGAATGGTGTGGACAACTGAGAGCATGTGCACATAGAACAATAATGCGGCGAGTGCGGGTGGTTGATGAAGTGATTTCCGTGGTTGCGAGGGGTGGTTTCTGCAGTTGGAGTGAAGCTAAAGTGGAATTGCGTGAGTTTATTAACAGGCTTACCAGGGCGATACAGTCAGCCGTTGCTGGCAAGGCAGTGTTAGCCTATGAAGGCAGGTGAGCCCTGTAAAATGAGGGAGTTGTTAGATATGGAAACCCATCGTGAGCTAGGCGGAGAGAGTGACCGCGAGGGGATTCTTACCAGACTCGGGCAAAATAGACTTGAACCGCGTTACAATTGACTGGAAGACTTATTAGCTGGTTAAGATAACTATATCAAGCCTAGCGGCTATTATTGGTCATTTCCATTACAGCAGACACAGCCACTTAATCAATTCTTTTTTAAAGGATGAAGGATAGTCAATGTGCTGGTATTAAAACATGCACTCAACAAGTCACATACTGATCACTGCAAGAGCCCCCTTAACTTCCTGTTTTATCTTATGGGCCAAAAGGTAGAATGTGTCAGGGCTTGCAAATATTAGGTGCCAGCTAAAGGGACCCTATCCCCTTCTAATCAATTATCTTTTACTGGTATTATTTACTAAAGCCTCAAAGCACTTTGGTACAACATCAGAAAAAGAGACAAGAACGAAAGTGGAATCTCCAGATGGTACAGTGTGTCAGACAAAAGTCTAACTGGACAACCATGTATTTGTACGTTTTCTGCGGATTAACAGCCATCTCAAACTCTGAATTTCTTTTGGCAAGTGGTTTCATAGCAAACGCCCTTGGATTATGAACACTCCCGCTTTACAAAGGGGCATTTGTAATGACTGGGTGTAGGAAGCTGGCTCTGTATGTACTATACCAAAATGAGGTATAGTGTACACTGAGTTTAGTGGAACCCCAAAGGTAGGCAGAGGTAAAAATGGATAGCACCTTACTCTCTATTTGTGTAGTGTGGGCATTATCAGAGGGTAGTGTTAAGCATTTGTTGTACAAACTCAATCAGCAAATGATGTCACACACTCAAAGACTGAACTCAGACCAATTTGATTTGTATAAAAATATTATTTAGTTGTATTTATTTCCTAGAACCAATCTAGCACAGGTAAGTGTATTTGATAATTTTCAAGGCAGGTTGAACAATACAAGCAAGCTGAATGAAAATTACTGTGTTACAGGTTTGTAAATGCTTTCAATACAGTGGAAATTACTGTTAAGATTACGTTGAATTACTTTTCAGATTACTTTTTCTACTCCGTGTGATACACCTAGATATCACACTGGGACATTTCCTAGAGAAAAGGTAAGTAAACAATTTTTAGTTCTTTGAAGTTTTTCAAAGTTCAATAAAAAGCCAACTCCACACACTGAACATTTATCAAGGAAAACAGTCAATGTATTCCTATGTAGAGAAATTAAGTTATCAGTTAACAGGTACATACCTTGTTGTGGGAGTTGGTATTCTGGGTTTAGAACAAGGGTTCCCCCAGGGTCAAGGACGCACTCTTGTTGCACCCTCAGCGGCACTAGGGCGGCCGGTCACTGAGGCCCAATGTTATTCAATGGGGGATAGGAGGCCTCCAGTTGGTGGCTAATCACGAGGAGGCCTCTAGGTTGTGGGCACAAAGCTCCTGGTGTTAGGCTCTGGGCAAAGGGGATTCAGTTAGCACCCAAGGTACACCCGCAGCACCGCAGGGTGGCTGGGTGCAGGGTGCTGTTTTGGCATTGGGTGCCTTGTTGATTTAAATGGGGATTCTCCGGTTTCAACAAAGACTGCAGGCTCAGGAACAGAGATTTTCTGTAGGTGACCACTGGTTGGAGAGATAAGTTGGGATGCCTAGGGATGCTGGGACACCGTCGGTTGGGCCACCCAAGGCCGTGGAACTTCGGGTGCAGGGGTGTCTTTAGGCATCGGCTTCTTCTTACCAGCTATTGTTGCGGTAGGGTGGATTCTCTAGAAAGAGGCTGCAGGCTTCGCTTGGAGATTTGAGGCAGGTCAGACATCACCAGATCTCAGGTCAAGATCGCCGGGGAGACCTCCCTGTGGTGTTGGCCCACACGAGCTCTGAACGTGGGTGTCGGGTACAGAGTGGTGCAGATTCATGGATTTGGCAGGCGCCAGAGTCTGTTGGGGAGCAAATCTGGTGCTCACTGGAGACAGTCTTTTCTGTGGAAGGCAGGGCAGGTCCTCAGGTTCTTGAGGTTGCTGGCTGCAGGACACGCCGGGATTTCGCTTCTGTAGGTTCGAGGTGGGGAGAGGCCGGTAGGGCTGGGGCCAAGTCAGTGGGCGTCCTCCTCTTCATAGCTTTGGCACGGCTTCTTCGGTCCTCCTCCTTCTTTTCTTCTTAGTCGGTTCTAGTCTGAGGGAGCAAGGTTCAGGGGTGCCCCAAAATACTAGATTTAGGGGTGTTACAGGTAAGTAAAGGTTGGGACCAATGGGTCCCTTCCTTGGGCTGGGTACACCCCTATTATACCATCCTTCAGTGGGAGAGGGGCATATGCCTCACTCTCGTTGGCTGGGTGCCCCCATCTGCAAGATGGCGGGGATTGAGAGTTGTGCTTCACCTCACCTCCCCCACCTTAGGGGAGGGGTTGGCAAAGGTGGGCGCACCTCCCTTCCTCACTTGGTTTTACCGCCGATTCTCATGCCCAAAGTGGGGGTCAGAACCGGTGGGGGCCAGTTTCTGGAAACAGCAAAAGGCCTGGGGTAGTTCACAAAGGCTGCAGGCCTCAGAAGCTTCCCCTTCGTGGACCCTGCCCTTCCTGGGTGAGGAGGCTTGGCACTTCGTCCCAGGATGTGCATGGTTTCAGGCTCTCGACCCAGGGGTCCAGAAACATGCCTGCTGGTGGCAGCTGGTGAGCAGCCACTCTCTGCCTGGACACTAGTGTTAGGTCGTTTTCAGGGGCATCTCTAAGATGCCCTCTGAGTGCATTTTTCATTAAATCCTACACTGGCATCAGCGTGGGTTTAATGTGCTGAAAAGTTTGATACCAAACTTCCAAGTTTTCAGTAAAGCCATTATGGTGCTGTGGAGTTCGTAATGACAAACTCCCAGTACCATATACTCTAATTGGCATTACTGCACTTACAATGTCTAAGAATTGGCTTGGACACTGTAGGAGTACAGGGATCAAGCACCTGTACCTTCACCACTGGTATAGTGCACCCAGCTAGAGGGGTGGCTCACCTATGCCAGGGCAGCGGGTTGTAGGCATGGTACACAAGAATGCGTAAGTAAGTCAAAATTGAGCATGTACTCCTTCCCTTTAAGATGTCCAATCATTGTGTACATAGTGTTCGATGAAAATACATGCGAGCAGTCTGTGAACCGTTCCCAAGTCACAGTTTAGTTCAAAGTACCAAAAAAGGGTGCGTCACTGGTGCGCCCGCTGTGCGCACGTAATTTGAAGGGTATTGCAAGGGTATATTGTTTTGTTCATTGTTTATTTTTAGAAGAACAAGAATACTCTCTTGATTTCTCACTTGGAGTCCTCTTCCACTTCCTCTTGTGAATACCTTGGCCTCATCATCTCAAGTAAGAACCTACCGATCTGCAAACTACACACCTTTTACCACCCCCCGGGGGACAACCTCCCTTTCATTGAACAATTAATGGAAATCATCTCTAGCAATGTCGATTCTGCGGTGTCACAAATCTTTCTGGGTGATTTCAACCTGCATTGGTCTAACCTCAATGACCCTGCGGCAGCCTGCCTTAAATACGCAATAATTGACTCAGCACTGTGACCAATGAACCCATACTGAAGGAGAAACTCTAGACCTCATCATTTCCAAATAACAGACCATCACCTTAGACTCCATAACCCCTCGTGACTGGTCTGACCATCACAGAATCCTTTTCTATATTAACAGGGACGTGATGTCGAAGAAGGGTCAATCTTGGAAAGCAAAGGTATGGAAAAGGGACCTCAGATCAGTAAACCTCGATATTCTCGCTGCCCAATGTAAATCTGTCCTCTCTTCCCAACCCGACCTGGTTGAGGTGCAAACACTCACTGACGCCTACAATTCGACCATTACCAACATCATGGATGTCATTGCTCCACTCCAACTTAAAAATGCTTCATCTAAAATATCCAAACCGAGGTACAACGACAACTTAAACACAGAACGTCGCACCCTTAGAGCAGCTGAACGCTCCTGGCGATCCAATCCCTCCACGGACCTACTAAAACTCCTGAGAGAGGTCAGGGGTCTCTACAACAAACAGATCAAGAGAGTGAAGGCCAACTATTTCAGACTACAACTAGACCAAGCGGCAAACCGCCCTAAGAAACTTTTCGAATTGATCAAACAACAATCGGTTACTGGTCCAATCCTCTCTGATCCGAATGGCATCCCACCCTCCTGCGAAGATTTTGATGCTTTCTTCACGGAGAAATCACGATTCCTCTCTATTGACCTCGCCTCTAAGAAGGCTTTATTACCCTCTTCTATTGCCGCCTCACCCCCTGACTTCTTTGAAAAGTATAACACATCCCTCTTGAACGCTAAGAACAATGCGTCTTGGGGCACCTTTTCCCCATTTACTGAAAAAGACATCAACAAAATTCTTCAGTCTATCAACCTGTCCAACCACTTTTTTGACCCATTGCCCACATCCATATTCAAAGAGATCAAGAGCGCTCTCATCCCCACCTGGACTAAGATTGTAAATGCTTCCTTATTTCAAGGCATGGACCCTGACTGCCTAAAAGCAGCTCAGGTCTCACCTATTCTAAAAAAAATCAACGCTGACAAATCTGATCTCAATAACTTCCGTCCCATCTCAAACACCCCCACTCTAGCCAAACTCCTTGAAAAATGTGTGCAATCCCAACTCTGTGCTCACATAGAGAACTACCAACTTCTAGACCAGCATCAATCCGGTTTTCGGAGGGGGGCACAGCACCGAATCGGCCCTCACACACTTTATCAATGACATTCTGAAAATGCTTGACCAAAATGAATCCTGCCTACTTGATCCTCCTTGACCTTTCCTCAGCATTCGACACGGTCAATCATGACAACCTCCTATCCATCTTGCAACACAGAATGGGTTTCCTGACCTGGTGCTTCAATGGTTCTCATCCTTCCTCCATCACAGATCACAAAGATTCAAGGCAAACCACTCCTTCTCCCAACCTTCTCCAGTAGTCATGGGGGTCCCCCAAGGATCCGCCCTTTCTCCCATCCTCCTCAACCTTTTCTTGGAACCTCTAGCTCACACACTAAACTCCATGAACTTCTCTTCCACATGTATGCCAACAACACTCAACTCTACTTGAAAATGTCATCCCCGGAAAACATCATCTCACTCAACACTGTCCTAACGTCCACTCAAAATTGGTTAACCCAGAACCATCTCCTGCTCATCACCTCCAAAACAGAGTTCCTGCTCATCTCCCCTCCAAAACACATCCCCAAATTAGATCTCTGGCTGACTCACCTGACTGCTTTCAATTGCACCCAGATTATCATAGATTCAGCCAAATCACTAGGAGTCACCGTGGAGACGCATATGAATAATCACATCAGCAATGTTTGTAAGGGGGCAAACCACTTGACTAGAACTCTCAGAAATACCAAACCTTCCTTGTCACAAAATTATTTCAAACAGGTGGTCCAAGCGCTTGTCCTGCCGAGGCTAGACTATGGCAGTGCTACTCTCTGTGGCCTTCCCAAATACTCATCAATACAATGGGAGTTTAAAGGGGAATACCAGAACAGCCAGCCCCACACTCAAAGGATTTATTGTCAATAATAGTCTGTCCCTACACTGATACACCTTAACTATTTTGCAGATAACAGCCCAAAAGGGTCAATACTTTTAAGACATCATTTTACATGAACCAATTTAATAAGTTGGTCATTAGGCTGCAGTGTATCCTATTTCTAAAACAAAGAAAAGTAAACCACCAACCACAGCCCTTTCATCACAGGAAAAAATGTGAGAAGGAAAGAAGGCACCTCACGGTAGCAACACCAAGGGGGAAAACTGACTGGTACTCGCCAGTAACCCACTTCTCATCATTGGTTACCTTCTTTCCAATAAGGAAATGTCCATGTGTATTGAGACAAAACCTTAACCCAATGAAAACAAAAACAGAAAAGAGAAGAAACAACCTAAGTATAAGTGTGTTTCCTATGTGTATAAAAATCACCCACGTGTTCAAGGATCCAGTGAGAACAGAAACGTAGTCCTCAACATTAAAAATTGGTAAAGCTTACTTGTTACCGATACTCTTTATTCCTTGCTGTAAGCTTTTCCACGTTAAAAATGACTCCTATCTAGTCAAAACTGATAACAACTAGCCAACATGTTTGGTTGCTATTAGCAATTTGAAGCAACTTCGTCAGGGCTAGGGATCCAAATCAATGTTTTCATGTGGGGTTTACTTCAAACCTGTGGTGGTGGTAAAATGAAACAGAAAGGATAAAAACGGGTTATCACTGCAATCTCTTTCATAGCATTCCCAAGATGTCGTAGTGCTCCACATCAGTATTTCAGAGGTTAACGAAAATGTCATACCTTCCGGTTGCGTAACTACTGCATACCGGCAACCTCACAGAGATGAAAAAACGCGTCAAACGATTGCGTCCATCTGATGACCAACAGCGGGTCTGTATCATTTGTAATCAAATTTGAAAGGCAGAACAACCCAATAACCGTCCATGGCAAATATTACTGGAACCCACATTCGAAGGTTCTCTCGCATCCCTTATCTCTGAGGTGGTCTCACCACTTCTCTACACACAACGCCCAAATACGCCTTGACTCCACCAAGGGCCTCACTAAATACCGCGGCTAGACTGGTTACTGGCGCCAAACTAAATGACCACATCCCCCCAGTTCTTAAATCTCTCAACTGGCTACCCTTTGAAGCACGAATTCAGCTAAAGATTGCAGTACTGGTGCACAAAGCCCTTCACTGTAATATTCCCAGGTACCTGGCACAAAAACTTGAACTATCCTGTGGGGAGAGAGCATCAAGAAGCTCCTCTACTTTCCTCTTGCAACCTTGCACCTTTAGCAAAAAGAGAACTTGTCTCTGAGCCTTTTCAGGGGCAGCTCCAAAGATTTGGACCTCTCTTCCACCGGAAGTACGTAGTCTCACCTCAACGACGGCATTCAAATTGGAAACCAAAAGATTCCTAATAAGCAAATTCTTACCCTAAGCGGGCTAAGCTCACGGGATCAGATGACATTGTTTGTATTATCATGGTGCCTCCATTCGATACAGTTCTTCTATTCTGCATATTATTGCCCCCTTCGTTACCCGCTTACTTCTGCTTATTGTATGGTCTTCTTTTTCCCAATTGTTGCTTTTAATACACTCATGTTCTCTCTTGTAAAGTGCTCTGATAACCCTCGGGATCTTGTTTGCGCTATATAAAACTTAATAAATAAATAAATAAGTAAGGATAGGTAGAGTTCACTGGGGAGTGTAATTAGAGTGCGGGTGGAGTTTGGTTTTTCAGATTCAGGAAAGTGCATTGTGGCATTTTGAGTTTACGTAATTCTTTGAGAAGGGGTGTTTTAAAAAAAATAAACACAGGTCACGGGGTTAACATAATTGAAGAATCATTAGTATGATTGTGCACATGAAGAGAGGAAATTATAGAACGGTCCGAACGGCAGGAAAAAGAGCACAAGCGATGATCGACTTTGATGTGTAGTGTTTCAGGAGGTTAAACTGGCGGTATGGCTATTAAGACGTAAAGGGCTGAAGTTTGGTATTTTGGGTTTGGGATATGTTGAAGGGAGGTCGGAAAGGAGATGGGTTGAGGTGTTTGGCTAATTTATTTTGGTTAGGGGGTTTATAGGTTTATTAATAACGGTTTTGATTACTAGGGGGCGGGATACGGGTTTAGGTTATATTACTAAATAAATTGGAAGCTGGTTAGGAGGCAGAGGAAGCAGTATGAAGGTGTATAAGTCTTTGTTAGAGCACTGATGTTATTTATCGGTTGGGGTGGGCTGATGGAAGCAAGGTGGTTACATTTAAATATGTAATTTTCATTGCACAGGTACATTGAGTAGTCTGTTCAGCTGTGTTTCTATTCTGTTACAATGATCCCTGATGAAGAGCCAAGAGGCTCGAAATGCATTGGATAATACAAAGAGTTCATTTTGATGTATGGTTGACCTCACATGCCGCTTGATAAAAACCTGGATGGGTACCAGGAGGAATTTGAAACTGTTGAATAAAGCATTCAAGGTCAATGCAGCTGTCTCCGTCATGCTTAAAATATGCATGAAGCGTGATGATTAAAAAGGAAGAGTTAAAAGAAAAAGTTGAATATGAAAAAATGATAAATTCACTAAGGTTGACTTTGAGGAATTTTCTCCTCGCCAGCAGTGCGACAGCGGGCACATCAGTGACGCACCCTTTTTTGGTACACTGGGATATGTGCCATGTCGACTCTGCACTTTGTTTTGCACCAAAACACGCAGCCTTCAAAGGCAGTGTATGTGTGTAAAGGTACAAGGCCTCTAAGGGTGGTACAATACGTGCTGCAGTCCTTAGAGGCCTTCCGTGGCCAAAGTGCCCTTGTTACCTGTGGTACCATTTACAAGAGGCTGACCTGTGGCCAAAGAGTGCCAATTGGGTTTTGTTTTCAATGCAGTTTAGGGAAAAAAACATAGGCCCTGGGTACCTGTTTGGCAGGAACCCAGGGCACACTCAGTCAAACCACATCAACAGTTTAGTAAAAAGAGGGGGCAGCCATGCAAAAAGAGGGCACTTTCTTACACTTGGCCACTGACGGGATGGTCTCTAAGGATCTCAACAATCTTCCGTGGAAGTACAAAGTCACCTTACAGCTCAATTATTTATCTTGGATCTGTGTCGGGTCAGTCTTTGTACACCAGAGGAGGCACTCTCAAATGGGTCCTCAATTCATCTGGGACACCATTAAAAAGTTAATATCAGTTTCAACGCCTGGAATCTGTTATTCTTAACAATCAATAAACAATATAGTATCATTAATGATCTTACACTATGCAGTGAAGTTATCCGGTGTAGCCAACCGCAAGGTGACGACTGCTGATCAGCTCTACATCTAATATGTAGGTCCCAGGCTTCACTCTCAGTGGCCAGGAGGGTCAATTCAGCCTTCCGTTGCTTTAAGGTTGATAACATTAATAACTTGCCTGTTAAGTACCAGTAGCTCAGTTCAAAGATTCAAGGCATGAGCTCGCTATCAGTGTCACAGTGTGCTTTGTAAAGATTGATGACATTATTATGTCTATCTGTAAAATTAACACATACCTCAAAAACTGAAGTGGAGACTGTCCACAGTCTTGCTCCTCCCCGAATAGGACATCACTGGATGACCTGAGGCCTTCAAGGAACACCAACTGCCCCTTTTCTCTAGCAGTTGTTAAATTGATTCCCTGATGAAATTACAAAGAAAAAAAACGTTCTCACAATTACATTTATATCAAAATTTGTTACAATCATTAAGCTTTAAAAATCATAAAATTGCAGCTATTTATTTAGAGAAAGAATACTCTCACAGCAGATGGCGGATCAAAATGGGTTGGGTCCATAAAAACAGACAGCGAGGGATTCATCCAATCCGCTTGCTTGATGATTGCTGCTAGCTATACTATAGCTATACCCACTCTGAAGAAGCGTGGACAGCACCGACCTCACTATAAAACACAAACCCTTTACTTCAATAGCATCAAAGGGAGTTGGGCAAATAAAGTAAATAAAGAAGCTCAACAGAAGTACTGAAAACTCCCTGTACAGTTGAAAACCATGCTTGTTTCCTAGCATTAACAAGGGTATATATAGCCATATATGTCCTGGTCCTGAAGACAAATGCTCACGTGCAGCCATCATAGATTAGACGGGATAATTGTACCAGTAGACTGAGAAGCCAGTCTTGATGTGAGCTTTATTTAAGCACCTACTCTGCTCACAGCACACCAAATGCAAAGAAAAAACAGTTTCAGTGCGAGAAAAACTGGCTCACCCTTGCTGGCCTGAGTAAGGGCAATGTACAGATAGAATGTGCATGCATGGAAACTGTAAAAAAAACTAACAACACAGCCAGAATCAAATAAATTAAGATCTTGTCACCACGTTTCGGTAAAAAGTAACATTTAACACCGGCCTGGCCCCCGAGATACGGTCCCCAGTGCATTCATACTCTCTTCTCTCTGCCCCCTCGCCACTCTTCCGGTCTCTTTGTGCTAGACACGTCTTTTCTCTATGACTCACGCCCCCTTCCCTTAACCCTAACTGCAGCCAATCCCTGTTCTTCTCGCAACCCTTCCAGCCCCATACCACCCATCTCCCCTCCCTCCCCACCCCTCCCCCAGTCACGCTAACCCTCAGTAAAAGGACTACCACTCCCCACCCCCTTCTCCGCCACGATGATAGTAGATATCTCCGACACCGATGGACAGAACTGCACATCACTGCCCGTCCTTACCACCCACCACCACCGTAGCTCGCACTTATCCTGGCAGTGATGTTGGCCAATATAAATGATAACGGACATGACGGTCATAGCTGTCAACCACTACTAACCCCCCTGCCCTCGACAACTACACGCTTCATCACCCACCATGCTCTTCCACCCCATACAAGCGTGGACATGTATGGCCGCCCGCCGAGACAGGGATCTTTCACTCCCATGCCCCCCACCCCTCACTGATAACTACAATGTACGCCTCATGCATGTTATCAATGTATATAATTATTGTACGTTTGAAGGAAGAGGCCTACCCGTGCTGTGAACCCTTGATATTTTCAAAAAACAATTGCAAGACAAAAAAAAATAAGTGACATTTATAAAAAGAAAAGACAAATAAGAAAACTTAGTTCAGAAGTTCTGATAAAAAAAAAAAATAATGGAGCAAATCCAGTTATCTCCGAGATCATGTAGTATCTCTAGGGTTGCTCTGAACAGTTCTAGTCTTTTGCCCTTTACCTGGCAAGACATGGAAATTGGTATCTCCAAAGAGCAGGAATTAGCTAAGAGAATGTAATACTGGAAATAGGGAGCTGTCTGGAGATGTAAAAAACACTTATGTTCGTACAATATGCTCTACTCCACCTTCTCCGGTTGGCCAAGTGAGACAAGACCCAAAATGGAGCACTAACTGCTGAATCACATGC
Organism: Lissotriton helveticus; assembly: GCF_964261635.1. Classification (NCBI taxonomy): domain Eukaryota; kingdom Metazoa; phylum Chordata; class Amphibia; order Caudata; family Salamandridae; genus Lissotriton; species Lissotriton helveticus. The sequence continues at coordinate 347,029,035 of NC_136071.1, read as the reverse complement.
TTGATTACAGATATTGCCTGGTGACCGTCTTCCATTCCTCTGCTTATTTTAGAAGTGAAGGGTAGGAAAGAGTATTTACGAGTTCTTCAGTACAAGTCCTAGTTAACTCTAGCACAGCTGCACTGGAAAATTGGACCAACAAGGGAGAAAGAAGTGACCTCTGAAATTAGAGATTTCCCCAACATCTTTAGTCTAAAATCTAATCAGAATCATTGGGTACATTTGCTCAGGGGGTGGTTTATGTAGGTCGGACTGAAGTTGTGCAGGACCTTGTATGCGCGGGTCAGTAGCTTGAACTGACACCTCTTCTGAACTGTGAGCCAGTGGATTTCCTTGAGTTTTTTTGGGGGGTTGTTGTGGGTCCACAGGGAAAGATTGAGGATGAGTCTGGCATCGGCGTTTTGAATGGTCTGTAATCTCTAGAGAAGGTGCATGGCGATCCCAGAGTAGAGGCCACTGCCGTTGTCCAACCTGCTGGTGATGAGGGCTTGAGTGATGGTGCGTCTCGTGTTCGGGAGGGGGAGACATTTGAAGATTTTTCAAAGCATCCGGAGTGTGAAAAAGTAGGCAAAGGAAACTGTGTTGCTCTGGGACTTCATGGTAAGCTTGCTGTCAATGATGATACCGAAGTTTCTGGTGTGATCAGATGGGGAGGGTTCGGGTCCTAGTTCAGTGGGTCACTAGGAGGCGTTCTAGGGTGAATTGTTGCAGAAGATCAGAACTTCCATCTTGTCAGTGTTGAGCATCAGCAGGTTCTTCTCATCTAGTTGGTGACACTCAGCATGCATCTGTGGAAGCTGGTTCTCGTAGTGGGATCCGTGGAGAGGGAGAGAATGAGTTGAATGTCATCTGCGTATGAAATGATGTTGAGACCGCTGGATCTGACTATGCTGGCCAGGGGTGTCACATAGGTGCAGAAGAGGCTGGGGCAGAGGGACACCGCTGATGATTTCCTTGGGTTCCATGATGAACAGAGGTGGGCGGACTTTCTGTGTTCTTCCAGAGAGGAATGAGGTGATCCATCTGAGAGTTTCCAAGGGGATGCCGATGTTGTGTTACCTGTTGATCAGAGTGTGGTGGGATACGGTGTTGAATGGTGCTGAGAGGTCGAAGGGGATCAGGGCTGCTGTCTCGCCGTGGTTGAGAATGGTTCGGATGTTGTTGGTGGCAGCGACAAGTGAAGTCTCAGTGCTGTGATTGCTAAGGAATCCGGACTGGGAGGATTCCAGAAGGTGGTTCTGCTCCAGATGTTTGGGAGTTGTTTGTTGATGACTTTTTCCAGGACCTTGGCTGGAAAAGGTAGTAGGGAGATGGGTCAGTAGTTGTTGAGTTCGCTGGTGTCGACTGACTGCTTCTTGAGCAGGGGTTTCAACCTCAGCTTGTTTCCAGTCTCCCGGGAAGGTGGCTTTGGCTATCAAAGTGTGGAGCAGAGAGGCGACTTTATGGCTTATTCTGTCGGCTCCAAGGTTGAAGAAGTGGTGTGGGCAGGGAGCTTAGTGGGCTCCTGAGTGTATGGAATTCATGATGGCTGCGGTGTCTTGGGAGGTGAGCAGGTTCCATGGTGTCAGTTGGTGGTCGGTACTGCATATGGTGTCAGTATGTCAGTTGAGGAAGTCTGTAGGCTTAAGTTGTGTTTTGAAGTTTGTGTAGCAGGTAAATATCGTGTTTTGGAAGAAATTCACAAAATTATTGCAGAGCTCCTGGGAGGGGGTGATGCTGTTCTCTGTGGCAGCAGGGTTGGCAAACTCCCTGACAATGATGAAGAGTTCTTTGCTGTGGTTGGAGCTGGACTCTATGTGACCAGCTGAACGTCTCTCTTTCTCTGCCGCAGTAGCCGGTAGTAGTGGTTTAGGGTGGTCTCGAAGGAGTTCTGCCGTTGCACCATTTTCAATCATGTTATTTGCAGATGAGTTTTGCCGCTATGAGTTATTTTGTTTACCAGTTGGCCTGCTCTGTGAATTTTCGGTGGTTGTTGTCTTTGATGGGGGCTATCTTCTCTGCGTAAAGTGTGATCCATGCGTTGAAGTTCTTGACTCTCTGGCTGAGGGAAGTGGCGTGTCGGAGCCGTTGAGGGCGTCGGCCCATTGGGTACTGGATATTTTGCTACATCAACGGTTGGGGACATTCTGCTTAACGTGGATAGTGGTATGTGGGCTAGTGCCGTTGAAACGGATTATGTAGTGGTCGGTCCAGGTGAGTTAGTTATGTGGTTGCTGGAGGTGAAAATGGGGTCCAATATGTGTCCTGGTGTGTGAGTGAGGCTGTGGACTAGTTGGGTGAGTCCAATGTTGTTCATAAATGCGGGGAGATTGATGGTGTTGGTGTCGCTGTGGTCGATGAGGTGGAAATGGAGGTTGCTGAGAAAAATGAAGTCGTTTAAGTCAATAGCAAGAGATGCGATGAGATCGGTGATGGAGTTACAAAAGATGGGGTGAGATCTTGGGGGCTGATAGGCAAAGGTGCCTCTGAAGGGCGAATTGCAGTCAGTTTCGATCCTGAAGTTGAGATGTTTCATGAACAGGTTGGGGTTACTGTGGTGGTAGTGCACTGGATAGACCCTTTATGGATGATGGAGATTCCTCCTCCAGGTCTGTTGATTCGGTCCCGGTGGGTGATCTTGTATCTGTTGAGTATCGCTGTGGCGATGTCAGGGCTGAACGTGGAGTAGAGTAAAGTCTCCGTGAGAAACGTGACATCAGGTGTAAGTGTGGAGATGAGGTCCCGCAGCTTGGAGGCGTGTTTGCACAGTGAGCGTGTGTTGAAGCGGAAGCATGCAAGCTGTTGGTGGGGTACGGTAGAGGTGTGGAGGGGGGTCTGCGTGGTGGTGGGTGGAGTGACTGTGGGCATGCCGTGGCAGGTGAAGTTACATTAGGTGCAGATGATAGGGCCTGCCGTAGTGTGGGGAACATGTGGCAGCAGCAGCAATGGTCGGGGGTTCTGGGGTTTAGGGTGTGGAAATCGGCGGCAGTGTTGCTGAGGGGGGCGTAGAACCAGGGTTTCTGCCACCGGATGAGGTCCAGGGATGGATGGGCACGCCTTTGGAATGCCCGCTGTGCGGGCCGCCATTAAGTAGGTTCTTGGAGGTAGAAGGGGCAAGGGGGTGCGGTGGGCGCAACTCGAAGGCGGGAAGAAGAGGCGGGAAACACACAAGAGAGCAGGTAAAGAGTGGAGGGAGGTGAGATTGGAAGTGGGGGACGGTGGAGGGGGCAGCAGGTGTGAGAAAGGCAACAACAGAAGTAGATGGATCAAAGTAAGAATGCAAAGCAAACAAAGAAACGTGTGAGAGCAACAAGGTATGAAAAAAAGGTACAAGAGAGAAACAAAATCAAACAGATGCAGAAGAGTGATGAAAGCAAAAGATGAATAAAGAATGAAAAAGTGGTAAAGAGCAACAGATGCAGAAACGAGAGTGGTGAAAGCAAATGAGGAATGAAAAAGTGGCAAAGAGAGAAACAGATGCCGAAACGAGGACGAGAAAGCAAAAGAGGAATGAGGAAAAAGTGGCACAAGAGAGAGGATGAGTGATTCTGAGTACAGAAGGCGCAAAAGGAATGATAGTGAGAGGGCAGAAAGACAGATGGGCACCTGGAAAGCAGATCAGCGGCCTGAAAGGCTTGTATTGGTCATAGGACCAGTCATGGTGAGTTGGGAGCTTGGGCACCTGCTCAATGGGGTCGCGCTGCAGCCACCATTAAGTAGGTCCTGGGAGGTGGGAGGGGTACGGGGTTGCGGTGGGTGGGCCAGTGAAGGCAAGTGAAAGAGGCAAGGAATGCACGCAGGAGTGGGGGGGGAGGTGGGAGGGGTGGCAGGGGGACAGTAGAGGGGACGGCAGGGGTGAGAAAGGCAATTACAGAAGGAGACGGAAAAAAGTGAGAATGTAAACCAAACAGAGAAATGAGGGTGAGGGAGCAACAAGGAATGAACAAGTGGCTCAAGCGAGAAACAAATGCAAACGAATACAGAAACTAAAGTGATGCAAGCAAAAACGGAATGAGGAATGAAAAAGTTTAAAGAGAGAAACAGATGCATAAACAAGGCTGAGAAAGCAAAAGAGGAATGAGTAAAAAGTGACAAAAGAAAGAGGGCGAGAGATTAAGAGTGCAGAAGGCACAGAAAGAGAGTGAGTGCAGGAAGACTGAGATGGGCAGCTGGAGAGCCGGCTCAGCAGTCCGAAAGGGTCGGTACTGGTCGGAGGACCACTCAAGGTGAGTTGGGAGCATGGGCACCTATCAGGACTGTTCAGATCTGCAATAGCCTTAGAATCTTCTGTAATGCTGACAGAACTACACATGTTGTGAGTGAGTCTTGGCCGAGCTATTCTTGAAGTGGAAGAAGGTGTCCTTCTCTTCAAAAAGCTGCTGCTATCCAAAGAAATGACCATCATAGCGACAGGGATGTCTCTCGAAGAGCCAGTATAACGCATACAGTCAGGCATGGACCTGGGCGCGTTGTCTACGGTCGGAACCCAAGCTGCAATTCACAAGCTGCTTTTAAGTGTCATGTCATAACTGACCGAAAGGAGAGTAGCTTCTTCTTGTGTTTAAGTAGGCTACCAGCTTGGCCAATTCCAAAAAATTATGGACATAAAGCCTAGCTGAGAAGTGTCATTTGCAGAGCAAAGAATTAGACTGTCTAAAGTAAAAACAATGTGGCCTGTGATTCAGTCTTTTAGGCTTCCTGCCCAGAGGAGCTAAAGGGAAGCACTGGGGTTCAGTTTGGAAGATGAAGTCTGGACAACCAGGCTCTCTGGTGACAGATGTGAGCTTAAGAAACTTTGGGTCACCCAGAGCAAGTCCATTGTACCTGCCAATATGTCTTTAGGCTGCTGGGATCGAACATAGCTATTCTCACTACCCAAAAAGGATTATAGTAGTAAAAAAGAAACAAAAGCAAAACAACTGAAAAAGTGGGTTGCATTTTTTCTGTCAAAATATTAAACTTTAGTTTATTAGAAGGCACAGACAATATTAGAATTTCTGCACCTTTACACACCAGTGAGGTAAATTCTTCCTCTGTTGGGCCCAGAAGGGGAGGGGATTTCCCCTTCTGGAGAGCTGACCAGATGACTAGTATTTTATAAGTCAATATAAAGGCCAGCGTGGGAGGCGGAAGCCGATTATTAGCCTTGTAATCATATTCAGAGTGACTATAATCGTTATCAAAGATGGTTGTGGTATCTGAGTCCGGTTCGAATAATTACTCCCCAAGGGCACATTTGTGGGTCCTAGGAAGAGGCTGTTTATCAAGGAAAACTCTTCTCTTTAGCCAGCCAGATAGTTTGATCTGTCTTTAGGGGTGGTGCCCCAAACTACTCTGTGGAGATTACACCATGGCTTATGACTTTATTTCAACAGACTGAGGCCAGAGTCTGTGGAATCGGAAGATGCTGGATTGGAGATGCTGGAGTTGACAAGCTTAAAGTAGTGAGTCCACCCTAAATATATACAACATGGCCAGACATAAAATAATGATCTGCATGAGGTCTGTTGGCAGAATCAGGCAATTCTGGCTGGATCCTTTGCAGCTTCAGAATCATGCCTTATCAAATATCAGCTATAAATATATTTTGGGAATTCGACCATTTTTATCCAAACATCAGTTTTTTAAGTATTGAAAAATACACATCTTTCCATTCTGGTACACATATATTAATTCAGCCAAACAAAATCTAATTTAGTGGGCTGGGCTGCACACAGGAGAGCTACTTACAGGTAGCAGGAGAGCTACAAGTAGCTTGTGAGCTACTCATTGAAGAAGCCTGCTGTAGATCCTTCCAATCTGAAGGTAGGTACTTGTTAGTTGGCACTAAATAAAGTGTACAACCCTCAGATTTAGCAGGTGTAATCTTACTAAGTCTCAGAGCTAGACGGGCAGAATCAGGGGATAATAGGACAGTTAGTTATTAATGTTTTGAGATTCCACTGAGTTGGCGCTGTGTAAAATATTAAGCATTATAATATATGTGAAACAGTAGACATGTTCTTACCAGCTTCTGGGCAATGATGTTATAGTGGCTGAAAGACTGGACAAGAGCCAAAAAGCACACTTTACACCCAGCTGAAAATGAACATTAAAAACACTTCAATAATTGGTTTAAATAGGACTACACATTCTCTGAAAACACATTGAAACCACGGAAACAAGCAAACTTCTTGTCAGCATGTTAAAACCAGGGCTAGGAAAATCATTACAAGCAGTCTTTCGGCATGTCACAAGTGGTGTGTGTATAGCAGAATACAGTGACAAAATAACAAAAGTAGGAAAATAACTTCATTTTATGTACCTTTACATCATGGTACTTAATTAGTGTGTAATAACAGATATTATTACTATCCAACTTAATAATTCTAATTCCAAAGACTTCTGAAAATTCAAAGTGCGAGTCAATTCTGTTTGGATCCAAAATTCAGATTTATTTCAAACAAAGCTCTTTCGGCTGTAATAATAATAATAATCATGCACACAACAATGATTTTTAAACAACACTTCATAACCGTAATCCCGGTCCATTAAGCAATTAATTAGAATATGAAACTGTATTAGGACATTGCAAGTCCATGAAACATTATGAAACTGGATCTCAACTGTACAAAGGTGCTTTAACAGTTTATTTTTAATATTGTATATTTTGTATCAAAATTGTTGTCACTTTTCGATTAAAACACATTTTGTACATCTTATCTGCATTTTATTTTAGCTATTTGCAGTAAAATTAGTGAAAGCACACAACAATCATTTATTGTAAGGAACAAGTTGCCTATATAGGTGCAAGGGTGTTTCTAGACCATCATTTCTCTACCAATTATCAACCTGTGAAAACCACAACACGACATACCATACACAGGCAATTCTCCATGGAGGTTCATACCCAAGTAATTTTCCATATTCTTAAAGAGAAGACAACCAGTATATTGTTTGTGGATGGATGATAGGAGAGTATGGACATGTGATAGCGAACAGATAAGAGTAATGCAGTAATCAACAAGGCAATGATATCCTGGCTCTCTTACACTATCAACCTGTTGGTAGAATCCACAGCAGCAGAAGGGGACGAGGAAGGCGCAACGGGCAGTTTAGAGCATTTACAAAAATATTACTCAGAACCTCTTGTCCAAATTAAACGTACCTTTGGGAAGAAACTTTGAGTGCTATATGCCTGCAGAAGAGTGAGGAACAGCCCAAGCAGCGGCCCTGGAAAGGCACAGGCACATACTCCAGAAAGCCATTGAAATTGGCTTAACTCTAGTGGAGTGTGCTCAGACACTGGATGCTAGATATGCCTTATCCAAAATATATAACTGGGAGATGTAGGATGGCATTTGTGGCAAATCAAAATGTCACAGACTTTTCCTGCTTGGGGCAATACAGGAAAAACAGAAAAAATATCTTTCATATTTTGGGAGAAAATGCCCTACCTGTCAGGGACTGGTATTTAGCCCTCCTATTCTTCAGCGTTCATGGAAAGAAACAGAGGGTTGAGGAATGTAAGAACATAATTAAAAACAAAGCACGTACCTTTAAGATAGAAAGACAGAAAATGATGGACAAGAAAGCTGCCGTCAGTTTTTGTATCCAGAACTAGGGCAAATTTCCCCTATAAAACAAAATAACAAAAGAGTCAAAGTAAAGCTATATGAAAACCTGCACTCAGATTTAAACAGAATTTTTTTTTAACAAAATTATTGATCTGTCAATACTTGTCCCTATAACATTGCATCACAAACATTTAACAAATCTGTTAAACTTGTATAAAATCATTATTAAAGCTTAATATTTTAATGTAGCAATTAAATAAAATCATTACAAATCAATTGAATAAAGCTTTATAACACAAGTTAAAAAAGGTGTATAACAGTAGTATGTACATTTTTAGTCAACAAGTTAACATTAAACTCAAGTGCCAAAAGAAAATGTGTAAATCAAGCCTTTGGCACATCTATTTATCACAATATCTGTATGTTATTTCACGCTCCTCAAATTTACGTTTATTAAATGGCATAGCTATTAACTTTTAAAAATGCAGGTCTCGGGCTAACTGTATATGTTAACCATTTAAGAAGACAACGCGTGCCTTGTTAACCGCTCTTACTCCCAACAAATGAAATAATAGTCTAAGCATTAATCTGCAAGCCTCTAGCAGTGCTCTCAACATACAAGGCAGTTGACCGATATACTTCCCTTGCTGTGCTGCACAACCTACAGTAACACCATGTCTTTTTCTACTTTCTTGATGAATTATCGAATTGAGTTATGGGAATAAGTATATACCAAAACCAAAATAATATTAGGTAGGTCCAATTTATTTAATGCCTGATACTTTTCAAGGTAAAACAATATTGGTTCCTTTGATCGCGTATTAACGAAGACGCCGCAATGAAATCAATCAACACTTTTAATTTCCAGTTAGTCATTTATAAATATAGTGAAGGATGCCATCTGATTTTTTTTAACAGTCTCTAGATTTTGAAAGACACCCAATTAACTAATCAAAAAGGGGTTTTCAATGCTAAGCCAAGTGTCCGGGGCATGAGATCAATCTCTAGATGCAAAATTATATGAAAATGTTTGAAATGAGCAGAAAGCGCATGAAGCAGGATATTTAACTCTAAACAACTATTAAGGTCCTAAGTTTGAACTACAGCAGGTCTTGAACCAAAACAAAGGTCTTTTTAGGTCTCGACTACAACATTGCTTTAGGTCTCGACTACAGCATTGCTTTAGCAATGCTTGTTTGTCAAGATTATAGTAAGGCTTTCAAAAGTCTACCCAAAACTGCGGATCTGGTACAGTTCATGTGAGCCAGGCGCGTGCACATCGCCAGCCACATCCCACACCATTTGTCTGAGCCTCGCCATCAGACGTCAAAGGAAGCCGCTCCCCCGCCACGAAATGCCGCTCCCCCGTCCCCACCACGCAATGTCGAGAGCTTGTTTCCGTCTCGCTTCTCTCTTCTTGTGCCCCAGGTCTCTATCCCTTACCGCAATGCACCCCCGTGTTTTCTTATTTTATATATATACACTTTGGTATTAAAAACACACACAAACAGCCCCCAAGCCCCCCACCTCCTCCCTGCAAGACCTGTTGGTTCCCGCCAAGACTGAAAAGGATGCGCCCTCTGTAATAATCCCGCACTAACAATTAATGGCTGTGCGACGTGAGAAGGGGATTTGGCTAAATCGCTCCCCCTCCACAGCAATGCCGAGAGCTTGTTGTTAAATGGGTTGATTTGTAATTCTCCAGCTCAACAGTGTTACAGTGTGAAGCAGGTATGCCGTTGCTATCCTGCTAGACATATGTCTGTCATGGCGTAGCAAATTATCTAGAAATCTCAAAGGGCGTTAAAGTGCTTTCCATAGATTCCAGATTCGTGGCATACTTAGGCGCCTTTATTCCAAATCTAGTACAGGCCTCTCTGCCTCTAAACTGTAAACGCTGACAAAGACTAGTTTAGGAAGTCCGAGAAATAATAACTTACACTAGGCAGCCTACACAGATGATAACGTGGCGAGGAGTACAGCTGTAGCACAGGTGTTGATTTATAGATGTATTTGCACAAAGTAACAAAAGTGTGAGATGCGATATACGCAATAAGCTTGCAGGATGCCTCTTGGACCCCTGTTCTCCCCTTAGATACCAATACTATCATTTAACTGCCAAGTTAATCATGCAAGATCCCATTTGTTCTCCCATAGGAGCAGCCCCGCCCCTTCCAGTCTGAACAGAGCGTGCAGCGGGTGTGCACTGGCCTGGGCATGAGGGTAATGCCTCGGTCAGAGCTGACCTCGGCGGGCATGCTGACAAGAACGCCTCGGTTTCTGCTGCTGCATCACTAATGCTGGCGGCGCAGCCGAGCTAAGGCTGGAAAGCACATCTTCTCACGCCAGCTGTGTCTGCAATGCAAAAGACATTGCCGCGTGCTCCGAGGATAATCTCCCAGCACATTTATATTAATTTCATATACTTGCAGCATGTCCGATGGTAAAGGTTGTCCCTTGCTTACATTTATCTTTTCATTTTATCATTTACAAGGTTGGCCTGCAATAGAAAAGTTATCGGACTTTAATGTTAAGAAGCAGCTATTCCTGCAGTCATTTGCATAACCCTCACACTGTGTTGAAAGAACGAGAAGACTTCAGTTAAAAGGCCTTCTGTGGTCGGTCTAAACTCGGCTGACTTAAAACAGTCTTTGTGTTACCACACACACAGATCTCACATTTACATTCTGTACTTCAATTACATTTATTAAACAAGCATTGGAAATGCAATAGGTCTCGCAGCATTAGAGTTTGTGCTTTTAGAATTGTTTATGGTTTTTTTTTTTAAATCTTTAGCATTTTTGTTTCCTGTAGGCAATGCCACATAAATACAAAATGTGTCATTTACAATACCAATAGGTCAAACTTTCCTAATGCGAGACCTATTGCATTCACCCTCAACCCCTCACCCTCACACAGTGCAATAGGTCTCGGAGCATTTGAGTTAGAGCTTTTAGATTTGTTTATGGCTTTTTTTTCTTTGTAATTCTTTAGCATTGCCTACAGGAAACAAAAATGCTAAAGATTTAAAAAAAAAAACCATAAACAATTCTAAAAGCACAAACTCTAATGCTGCGAGACCTATTGCATTTCCCTGAGTGATGCTGTGGTGGTGCGATAGATAGAGTGAGGGCAATAGATAGATAGATAAATAGATAGAGTGAGGGTGATAGATAGAGAGATAGAGATAGATAGATAGATAGATAGAAATATATAGATAGATATAGAGAGAGAGATAGATAACTAGAGTGAGGGCGATAGATAGAGTGAGGCAAATAGATCGATATATTGATAAATAGATACAGAGTGAGGGCGATAGAGTGTGGGCAATAGATAGAGTGAGTGCGATCGATAGAGTGAGTGCGACATATAGATAGATAGAGTGAGGGCGACAGATTGATGTGTGTGGTGTGTGGTGTGTGTGTGTGTGTGGTTGTGTGCGGTTGTGTGTGTGCGGTGTGCGGTTGTGTGTGTGGTTGGTTTTTTGTGTGGTTGTTTTTTTTGTGTGGTTGTGTGCGTGGTGTGGTTGTGTGTGTTTGTGTGGTTATGTGTGTGTGTGCGTGGTTGTATGTGTGTGTGTGCGTGGTTGTATGTATGTGTGTGTGCGGTAGGAGAAGGATACATGTGGAAGAGAGCAGCAGATCTGCACAGAAGAAAAGAACAGGGAGTTGGAGAAGGGGGCGGGGTGGAAGAGAGCAGCAGATCAGCCCCGGGAGAAAAGAACAGGGAGTTAAAGATGGATGCAGGGTGGAAGAGAGCAGCAGATCAGCACAGGACAAGAGAACAGGGAGTTAAATAAGGATGCGGGTGGAAGAGAACAGCAGATCGGCCCAGGAGAAGAGAACTGGGAGTTAAAGAAGGAGGCAGGTGGAAGAGAGCAGCAGATCAGCACAGGAGAAGAGAAAAGGGAGTTAAAGAAGGCGGTGGGGTGGAAGAGAGCAGCAGATCAGCACAGGAGAATAGAACAGGGAGTTAAAGAAGGAGGCGGGTGGAAGATAACAGCAGATCACCACAGGAGAAGAGAACAGGGATTTGAAAAAGGGGCGGGGTAAAAGAGAGCAGCAGATCAGCAGATCAGCACGGGAGAAAAGAACAGGGAGTTAAAGAAGGATGCAGGGTGAAAGAGAGCAGCAGATCAGCACAGGAGAAGAGAACAGGGAGTTAAAGAGGAGGTGGGATGGAAGAGAGCAGCAGATCAGCACTGAGTGGTATTTGGAGTGTATGTTGCATTGAGTGCAGTGTAATTATGTTGTAAATAATGATGTGGCACTGAGTGGTATTGTGTGGAGTGTATGTTGCATTGAGGAGAGTGTAATTATATGGTGTAGTTATGTGGCACTCAGTGGTATTATATGAAGTGTATTTATGTTGCATTGAGTAGAGTAAGTATGTGGCGTGTAATTATGTGGTACTGAGTGGTATTATGTGGAGTGTATTTATGTTGCATTGAGCGCAGTGTAATTATGTGGCTTGTAATTATGTGGCACTGAGTGGTATTTGGAGTGTAAGTTGCATGGAGTGAAGTGTAATTATGTTGCAAATAATGATGTGGCACTGCGGCAGAATGGGTAATGCTGTTACACAGCTGAGCCCATGTACAGAGCCTGGGGCACAATAAGGTGGAATGAGGCACCGTAAGGAACAGTGAGGTGGAGTGAGGCGGAATGAGGCAGAGTGGGGGATGCTGTTTCACAGCTGACCTGGGTCCCTGGTCTCTGGGATGTCAGTCTTGCCAGGACGATTGCTCCATATGGACTTGGTCAAAGATGCAACATACCAAAATGTCTCTGGTTGGATACATATAAAAACTTATTGTTGATAAAACGTTCTGCAATGACGAACAGCACAGTTTCCCTGTGTTTTATTTGGGGCATGGGAAGGAGACCGGAAATTGTGAGAAGTTTGCAAACCGTGTATGGACGCTTTTTTAACAAAATATAATATAGGAAAGTGAAAGGGCGATGTTTATTTTGACTCAGACCGCGGGCGAGGCTTCTCCAGTCACTGATGCAGTTAAAACTCGCAGAGCGGAGTGGTTGAACACGAGAAAGCTCCTCATTCTTTGGCGTCCCACCTCACAAGCTGCAACCCAATCCCCGGGAAGAAAAACAACAAAAGTCTGGTTACTCGAGCCTTGGGTTCCCAAGTAGTGCAAAGCAGGCCTTCTAGCGCTTCAAAGTCTAGTCAACACTAGCCATACAATTATAAAAATAATAGCAAAATTAATAGCTTTGTCATTCACAATGCCAATAGCAAATGTGACACCTATAGTATTTGTAATGCAATATGTGTTGTATTTATGTGAGACTTGGATATATTGATATTACAAATAACAATGGCTTTTTTTAAAATAATAATAATAATACTTAAATAAAAGTTGTGTAGAGAGAGAGAGTGCGAGAGAGGTGTGTAGAGAGAGAGAGAGATAGTAAGAGTACGCGAGGTGTGTAGAGAGAGAAAGATATGCATATATAGAGAGAGAGATGCATATAGAGAGAGAGAGGTGTGTAGAGAAAGAGAGAGAGAGAGGTGTGTGGAGAGAGAGTTAGAGAGAGCGATGTGTAGAGAGAGAGCTTGTGCTCTCCTGGCTCCTCGGGTCGGTTTAGTGTTAACACGTAATTGACAAACCCATCGTCAAGCAGGATGCCTCTGTCTATGTTGTTGCCCACTGGCGCCTGTTGTCTGTTTCAAGCAGAAGAGCTGGAGAAGGCGGATGCACATGCTGCTAAGGGAGAAGGGAGGGGGTACCCCCATAAGAATGGCTCTGTCTGCCTTGTCCCCAGTGGCGCCAGTTGTCGGTTCCAAAGTAACACTTGCTAATTAATAATTGTAGCAGAGAAAATGAAAAAAAACTACACAGATGTGTACCAACAGAGTGTAGAACCGGTATTTCTGTAACAAAATGCACAACCACGCAAATGTTTTTCCCTTCAGTAAATACTTAATGTAATAAAAGCGCTTGTTTTTTGAAAATTACCTTGCACCTCGCAAACAGAATTCCTTAATGCACGCGCTCTATATATTGTGGAACAAGCATACTAAGCCCTGTTGAGTTTTCAAACCACATGTAATATAATTGGGCATGTATGAAAATGAACTGTGCTTCCCTTGTGTACTTGTACACAAATGTAAAGGAGTAGTGCGAAATAATTCCAGGCTGTATCCTGAAAAGCGATCTTTACAGGTTATAGGTTGAATCCCTTCAATCTTGTACGTTTGTTTCGGTACGTTTGTTTCGCTACCAAGTGAAATGTTGGTGGTTTGCATGTAAGAAGGGATAGATGTTATATTTGTCTCAAAATACGTAGCAAAATAATTAGATGTATTAATTTAGTGTAAACTTTTAAAGCTTGTAGAGATTTCCCTGCATTGGGTTCTTCATTATGCGCCGTTAGTTATTGTCACACCTCTCGGTTTTAGTAAAAAAAAAAAAAATTTCATCCACCCCAGAGACTTAATTGCAATTAAATAAAACTTCTAAATTCACCGATGCACAAAGACATACAAACGCGCAAGCACAGATGAAAAAAAAACGTGCAAACACAGACCAGGCACACCTTTGGAAACCCATCCACTTGCAGCCGTATACACTGATGTATGCAACTACACATGCATGCAGCGACCAGCACATACAAACTTACACACGCACATAAATATACACACAAAAAAAGCATGCACAAACATATAGGGCATTAGCAATTTACACACACATAAACAAGCACACATATGCAGGCACTCCTACATACCTACACATATTCACACTCAAACACACATGCATGGAGGCATGCTCCCGCACATATACACGCACACGCTCTTGTCTGTGAAGCGACTTTAATGAAACATTTATTTTAATCCTTCAAAAAATGCAACATTTTAAAGTGCTAATACGGTGGCAGCATGTGGGAATGCCCTCTGTGTGGGAGTACACATACTAAACGTGGTTAGTGGGCATGTGAAGCGTACGCTGTGTGGGAGGCGGGTTCAAATAAAGGCATGGACACATGCTCCCGCACATATATACAAACACTCTCTTGTCTGTCATGCGACTTTAATTAAAAATTTATTTTAGCCCTTTAATAAATGCAAACTTTTACATTGCTAAGACGGTGGCAGTGGGTGGGCATGTCCTCTGTGGGGGAGTACACAAAGTAAACGGGGCAGTGGGCGGGTGGAAGCGTCAGATGTGTGGGAGGTGGGTGCAACTAAAGGCACTGAGGCATGCTCACGCACATATACACTCACACGCTCTCGTCTAAAATGCGTCTTTAAATAAATGTTTATTTTAAGACTTTATAATTTTAAGACTTTAAAATATTTAAACTTTGACAGTGCTAAAACGGTGGCAGCGGGTGTAAATGGCCTCTGTCTGGATGGACGCAGGGGCAGTGGGCGGGTGGAAGCGTCCGCTGTGTGGGAGGCGGGTGCAAGTAAAGACAGGGCAGCTGGTGGAAATAAAACTGCTAAAATGAAATGGAAGAAGGGAGTAGGTGCATGCGAGATGGTAGCGTCCGCTGTGTGGGAGGCGGGTGCAAGTAAAGACAGGGGAGCTGGTGGAAATAAAACTGCTAAAAGGAAATGGAAGAAGGGAGTAGGTGCACGCGAGATGGAAGCGTCCGCGGTGTGGGAGGCGGGTGCGAGTAAAGACGAGAGCTGCTAAAAGGGAAACTGCTGAGAGGGATTGGGATAAAGGAGGGGGTACATGCGAAACAAGACGGAGGGAAGAGAGGGGAGGGGGGAGGAGAAATGCGAGGGGCCAGAGCGGGTAAAATAAACAAGACGGAGGGAAGAGAGGGGAGGGGGGAGGAGAAATGCGACACGGCGGGAAGGGGCAGGCAGGATGACTCAGGGGAGGGGGCGGAGCGGGGCAGAGCGGCATGTGGGTGTGAAGAAGCCGGGCCTTTGAAGTGAAGCTAAGCTTCACTTCAAAGGTGTCGGAGGAATGCGGGCGGCTGTGCACGCGCTTTTAAGCTCAATGCACATGCGCATTGAGCTTAAAAGTCACGGGCACTGCAAGGAATCGCCACGATTCCTTGCAAGTTAGATAAAGAGTCGATGAGCCCCTATAGTCTCGCTTGCTCGATGCGCATGCGCATCGACAGGCGAGACCTAAAAATGCGCACACAAACCCACACACAACCCCACACACACACACACACACACAACTCCCCCCACACACAACCCCCCCACACACAACCCCCCCACACACACAACCACACACACACACAACCCCACACACACACAAAACCACACACACAATCCCACACACAACCCCACCCACACACACAAGCACACACACAACCACACACCAGGTTGGCAAAACATAGCATAGCAAAACAAAACATAGAATAGCATAACAAAACATAGCATAGCATACCAAACACAACAAAACATAGCATAGCATACCAAACACAAAAAACAACATAGCATAGCATAACAAAACACAACAAAACATAGCATAACAAAACAAAACATAGCATAGCATAAAAAACACAACAAAACATAGCATAACAAAACAAATCATAGCACAGCAAAGCATAGCATAACAAAACAAAACATATAGCATACCAAAACATAGCATAGCATACCAAACACAACAAAACATAGCATAACAAAACAAAACATAGCATAACAAACCACAACAAAACAGCATAACAAAACATAGCATAGCATAACAAAACAAAACATATAGGCCTAGATGTAGGTGTATGTGAATTACCGATTCATAAATACCGAATTTCACCGATTCGGTATTCATGAATCGGTAATTCAAATGTAGGTAGAAATTCGGTAACAAATACCGAATTGGTATGATTCGGTATTTACCGATTCTGTAATTACAGAATCGGTATTTGCCATTGATTCCAATGGGCCTTGAAGCCCATAGGATTCAATGGCAGTTACCGATTCGGTAATTACCGAATCGGAAAAAAATCTATCTCCCTCATCCTATCTATTGCCCTCACTCTTATCTATCTATTGCCCTCACTCTATCTATCGCCCTCACTCGATCTATCGCCCTCACTCGATCTATCGCCCTCACTCGATCTATCGCCCTGTCTCTATCTATCGCCCTGTCTCTATCTATCGCCCTGTCTCTATCTATCGCCCTCACTCTATCTATCGCCCTCACTCTATCTATCGCCCTCACTCTATCTATCGCCCTCTATCTATCGCCCTCACTCTATCTATCTATCGCCCTCACTCTATCTATCTATCGCCCTCACTCTATCTATCGCCCTCACTCTATCTATCGCCCTCACTCTATCTATCGCCCTCACTCTATCTATCGCCCTCACTCTATCTATCTATCGCCCTCACTCTATCTATCTATTGCCCTCACGCTATCTATCCATCGCCCTCACTCTATCTATCGCCCTCACTCTATCGCCCTCACTCTATCGCCCTCACTCTATCGCCCTCACTCTATCTATCGCCCTCACTCTATCGCCCTCACTCTATCTATCGCCCTCACTCTATCGCCCTCACTCTATCGCCCTCACTCTATCGCCCTCACTCTATCGCCCTCACTCTATCGCCCTCACTCTATCGCCCTCACTCTATCGCCCTCACTCTATCGCCCTCACTCTATCGCCCTCACTCTATCGCCCTCACTCTATCGCCCTCACTCTATCGCCCTCACTCTATCTATCGCCATCACTCTATCTATCGTCCTCACTCTATCTATCTATCGTCCTCACTCTATCTATCGATCGCCATCACTCTGTCTATCTATTGCCCTCTATCTATATATCGCCCTCACTCTATCTATCGCCCTCCCTCTATCTATCTCCCTACCTCTATCTATCGCCCTCCCTCTATCTATCGCCCTCCCTCTATCTATCTATCTATCTATCGCCCTCCCTCTATCTATCTATCACACTCACTCTATCTATCTATCACACTCACTCTATCTATCGCATCACCACAGCATCACTCAGCACCACCACAGCATCACTCAGGGGCACCACAGCATCACTCAGGGGCACCACAACATCACTATGCGCTACCACAGCATCACTGAACGCCACAGCATCACTCGTCACCACCACATCACTCAGCGCCACCACAGCATCAATCTGTGCAACCATTCAACAACAACTGGTTACAAATATGTTCTCTCAATGTTTGAAGCTTTATTAAAAATGTCACAAAAAGATGTTAATATTTCACTTCTGTTCTTGGATTTTCGTCACAATAAAATACACTGAACATAATCTTCACAAAAGTTATTTACAAAAGTTTTAAGCTATTGCCATTATAAATGACAATAACTTTTATTTAACCCCTTTGGGGCTGATGACGAGCTCAGCTCGTCATGAGCGTAACCTGCCGTGCGCTGATGACGAGCTGAGCTCGTCATGTAACGCGGTAATTTGCAAAACGCAGCGGGCAGAGGGAAGACCACTAGCGCGCTTGCGGTTAAGTATTAATTATTTTAAAAAATTAAAAGTCATTGTTATTTGTAATATCAATACATCTTAGTCACGTAAATACAACACATATTGCATTACAAATGCTATAGGTGTCACATTTGCAAAAGTTATAACTATTGGCATTGTAAATGACTAAGATATTAATTTTGCTATTTTCAAAACCAACACATAATTAAAAAATGTGTCATTTACAATACCAATAGCTCAAACCTTCCTAATGCGAGACCTATTGCATTGCAAATGATTGTTTATTCTTCCAACAGGCTGCTGTCATTAGATTTCTTATTCCCCATTTGAAGTTAGCCACCATAATCTGCATTGAGTCTGTTCCCGGCGGGATCATGTTAGAAAGGAAATCCACAGTGAAATTTATGTGATTTATCCTGTCTTTTTTTTTCTTTTACTTTATTGTTCAGTACATAGCATACAAGAACAATTTTGTAAAACAAACCTTTAGATCATTGTTGTAGGACTATTACACAAAAAATAAAGCATAAATAAACATACAAAAACCACTTAAATTTCATATCGACATCTCCATATGTTGTAGCATAGGCTGCCAAATTTTCATCCCCAATTGTTTCTTCCGCATCGATTTCATACGATACAGACTATATTCCATATTGAAAACATTGTAGAACTTCGCACGCCACATTTCATATGTTGGTGCCTCTGGTTGAAGCCACATAGAAGCAACACACAGTCTAGCGACAGCAGTAGCCATAAATAAAAGATGACAAAACAAGTAGCAGCTCTGAGTGGATTCAGATCCCTGCCCCACACCTACGGGCATTATCTCTCTAGAAATACACAGATTAACCCCTGTGATCTGTGATAAAAATTCTGAAATACGCCATACAAATTGTCTTAAGGCTAAACAATCAAAAAATACATGTACAATGTCGGCTTTCTCCGCCAAGCACCTGAAACATTTCCCGTCGTGGAGCCCCCCCCCCCCCCTCATCATTTTCACAGGGGTATGATATAAGTTAAACAAAGTTTTGTAATGTTGAGTGCGTAAGTTTGCTGTCAGCATAACTTAGGTAGCCATATCAATCAATTGTTGTACATAAAGACCAGTTCGCTCCATTTTTACTTCCTGCATCACAATTTCATCCCGTTGAGTCTCCAACAATATGCCATACAACACCCCTATCTTAGCTCTTTTTATCAGAGCCTCTATTAAATCTTTAGATATTAATGGCGTGTATCTACAATGTTTAAAAATGTATTTGCGAATTTGCAGAGATTTAAAAAAATCATTTTTGGGCAACTTATATTTTTCAGCTAAGTCTGTGAAGGAAACAATACCCCCTTCACTATACACATCCCCATGGCGTTGTATCTCCTTCTCCCTCCAAATAGCTATCTTTGTGTCCCAAAAGACCGAAGGAAATATTTCCGTGGAATTTAAAGGCGTGTAGTAACCTATACGACTTATAGATATAATTTTACGTACCAGCTTCCACGCCTTATATGCAGCAACAGCAATTTTAAATCGCGTCGTTTTGAAATAGCTTAGTTCATAAAATTTAAGTAAAGCTCACTCGCCTGATTCCCCATCAACATTTGATATATATTCGGAGCTCCAATAATCGCACTTCCGTCCCAATCACCAAATACTGTATGTTCTGCAAAAGACAAACTAAATAGTAAAATGTCAAATTCGGCACGTCCACCCCACCCCCCACGTTCCAATGGTAATGACATATACTTTGAAGCGCGACCATCTTTCTTCTGGCCCCATATAAATCTATCTGCGAGAGACTAACTGCAATAATTGCGGTCGTGTCAACTCCAACGGTACTGTCCTAAAATGATACATAGCCCTGGGGAGAATACACATTTTTAAGACAGTGCATCACCCTACCATTGATAGGTGGAGACACTCAACTCTTTCCAGGTGTCTTTTTGCCGAGGATATAATGTCAGCCCAATTGACTTTGACAACCTGATCTTTATACCCAAATATCTTGCTTCTGGCGTAACCCGAACTTCGCAAGGACAAAGCCCCTCAGTACAGACAACCTGAGTTTTAGAAATATTCAACTTATACCTGGCAACTGACCCGAAATTTTGCATCTGATTCTCTATCTCCAACAGTGCTTGCTCAGGATCAGATGTTATTACCGCTATGTCGTCGACACATACTTGATGTTCCCCCACTACCGTTGACTGTATGTTATGTGTTGTTTCCAACAATTGTACCTGTGGGTTTATATAAATGGCAAAAAGTAAAGGCGAGCAGGGACACAGGGACAACCCTGTCAAGTCCCCCTAGTTATATATACAAAGGATGACTCCTGCCCCATTACACAGATTCTAGCCCGTGGTCGTTTATACATGGTTTGTAGCGCTTTCAAAAAACAAGGTCCAAAACCCATCTTTTGCATTGAGGCCCAGAGAAATTACCATGATACGCGGTCAAATGCTTTTTCAGCATCTAAAAAGATTACGCCTATATAATTTTGCTGCACAGTAGCATAATCAAGCAGCGCAATCACCCTATGTAGATGATTAACAGTACTCCTAACAGGCAGAAACCATGTAAGTATCGAGATACCAGCGGGGGTAAAACTTGCGCCAGCCGAGTTGCGAGGATTTTTTAATATACCTTGCTGTCAGCATTGATTAATGAAATGGGTCTATATGACCCCGGCAGCCTAGAAGGTTTATCCTTTTTTTTAAAAAAAATTCACAATATTGGCGGCGTCCTATGATGGTGGAGGGTCCCCATGCTGAGCCGCTATAAAGGTTGGCAACATATCTTCCTTTATAACAGGAAAGACTAAACGGTATATCTCCAATGGGAGTTTATCTGGCCCTGACGCTTTCCCTGATGCAAGTCCATCAAGGGCTTTCTGAAGTTCAAGCATAGTGATCGGGGCTTCTAAGTCTTCACGTTCTGCTGGCACAAGTTCAGTTTAGTCAGAATTCTGCAGAACCTGCACAATATTCTCCTGCTCTACTGGATCTTGAGTATATAACTCTTTGTAATAAGTGTGGAATACATCCAGAATTTCTTCCATTGTCTCAACTATACCCCCTTTGCCATCTTCAAGAATCTCAATTCACTGAGCAGCTTGCCGACCCCGCATTCTTTGAGCTAAGCATCTACCAGTTGCTTCCCCATATTCATATCTTTCTGCCTTGTATATTTTTAATTGAGCAGCAATTTCCTGACTCCAAACCCCATTGATCTTGGCCTTACAACATGCAGTTTTAGTTTGTGCACCTTGGCTATCAGCATTGACTCTAACCGCATGTATAAGTTCCCGCTCAGCTATTTTTAAGTCCTCAAGCAGGCCCAGTATACATTCCTTCTGTCGCCTTTGCTTAGCCCACCCAAAGCTAAGTGTTTCACCCCTTAGACCGGTTTTTAGTGAGTCCCAAAAAATTGGTAAAGTGGTTGACCCTCTATTACTTTCTATGAACGATGTAGTCCAATTGCGTATATGTTGAATGTATTCCCCATCACATAGAAGTTTTTTATTAAATGTGAAAGATCACTGTTCCCTAGGAAGGCTAAAGCAAACAAGATCCAATAGCACTGGCCAGTGATCTGATGTAATACGGGGCTAGACCTGCATCTTTGCCCCAACAGTCATCGATCGAGGTAAAAAAATGTAATCTAACCGAAAAAACTTGTTATGTGGGGAAGAGTAGAACGTGTAACCCGGATCCCCTTGATTCACAACAGTCCACCCATCAACAAGTCCATGATCCTGCAGCACCTGCTGTAGGGCCCTAAATACCTTGGGCTTACCCCCCGTATACTTTACAAAATCAAGATCCCACGTCTGCCCATCCCCATGTATATTAAAATCACCAAATAATATCAAGGGGGTCCCCCACAATGCCAGCTCAACATTCAAAAACTCCAAAGTCTCAACCTCATCCAAGCTTGAGCCATATACTGTACAAAACACAGTCTTGGTGCCCCCTAGTACACACTCTGTAAAAGCCCACCTCCCCAAATTATCTACCTTTTCTCTACCCGTGCCTACCATACCACGATGGCCCAAAATCGCCACCCTCCTATTCATAGTAGCCTGTCTAGAGGTTGTTAATAATGTAAAGCCCAGCTCAGATAATATCCTTCGATTGATCCATGGGATGTGTGTCTCTTGTAAACAAAGAATATCTGAATTTATTAACCGCAAGTCAGCTATAACCCGTTAACCCTCATAGCCATCAATGAATATAAATATATCCTACCATTCCTACAAGACAAACTATGTACTGAATTTTCCCCTTTTAACAAGTCTCCACCCCACCCCACAATCCCCACGTGACCCTCATCCATCCTCCCACCACTGCCCCTGAACAGACCCCCACCCCCAAAACCCCCCCCAAAAATAGAGGCCGTAGGGCCCATCGCCCTTGTGATGCTCGGTGAGTAGCCCACTTAGTGCTCGCCCTCCCGAATCCATATTATACATACAGCAAAGAAAAGAAGAATGAATAATCCCACATTATTACAAATTATACCCTTTTTTCTTTTTTCTGAACAAGTACACGTATCCTAACAGTTTCTACCAAAACGACCAAAATGAAATTCCTCATTAAATCGATTGAAGATATTCTTTAGCTAAGATTTCAGAGGTAAAGAAACAAATCTGGCCCTTATTGATAGTCTTTAAGGTCGCTGGCTGCAATAGAAACACTTGAGCGCCCTTTGCTTGGAAGGGAGTAAACAACTGTCGCAGCTGCCATCTATTTTCCACTGTAGAGTGCAGTAGTCAGGTCGGACAAAGAATTGGATCCCCTTCCCTGTTCTCTTCTTATCCGGCCTAACCAGATCGTACAATGCCTGCCGAGCCAGAAAACTATTGAGAGAGATGAGAATAGCCCGCGGCTGCTGTGCCGGTTGCCCATTCCTTGGAGGCCGTTGCCGAAACGGAAATCTGTGTCCATTTCCATTCTTTCAGCTCAGGGAATGCTTCCTCAACTAACTCAATTACAAATTTTCGAACATCTTGCCCCTCAAGTCCTTCGGGTACACCAAGTATACGCAAATTACTATGGCGTAGGCAATTTTCCAAATCGGTTAGCTTATCATGCACTTCATCCTTGTTGGCTTTTATGTCTGCCACAGTGACCTTTTGTGCTGCTATCTGGTCTTCTAACGATGATATGCGAGTTTCTGCTTCCGCAATTCTTTCAGTAAATTAATTGCATGTCTTGGCCAGCCGTCTCACTGTATTTTGTAACTTCCTACAAGCAGTGTGTTTTTAGATTTTCGGCCCATGTTTCTAACCTATGCTCAGAAATAGCAGCGATACTTGACCTTGTATTTCTTGTATTTCTTCCACTGGGCCTCCAGCTGCCCCCAAGTCCAATCCTTCAAATATCTGCTCCCCACCAGAAAGCTCCCAATCAGGCATCTCTGTCGATGTTAGTCCAGCCCCTCCCGCCTGGATTTTCTTCTTCCGAACAGTAAGGGTTTCTGCAGGTGTGCCATGATTGAGGTCAATGCTAACAGATGAGGAATCTGCAGAGCCCTCTTCCTGTAATTGGAAATCCAAATCCTCATCAACGTCTGACATCTCTCTGAGTGTTCGGAGAGGGAATAAAATTCACTTTCCTTACTGCTGGTGGGCTCATTCCGGTCCTTGCCAGCAGCGCCATTGTCGACAATTTGGGCGGGTTCGTAAAGTCTTGCTCAGTCACATTGCCCTCTTCACAAGGGCCAGAAGCCAACTCGCCCCCCCCTGCAGAACCTCAGATGTGTGAGACTTTGGAGAGGCGATTAGAGTTATTACAGCCTTTTTACCAATGGTCGTTTGAAACATCTGAGATATCTTAGGTGTCCCATGTATAAGACCTTTACCCTGTACAGCAGCATCATCCTGTTGTTCACTGCCTGGCGTTTCTTTAGCATTCCTTGCAGCCAATGCTGCCCGTGTTCCAACTGCAGCCTCCACCATACCTCTTGTCTTGCCACCGTGAGCCATGCCAAATTCCTACTATGTTTAGAGCACAAAAAGATTTTATCGCTGTTGACAAAAGTAAGTTTGCACCAATGAACAGCCTCTCCCAGAAAGTCACTGGAGCGACGGGTACAGTGGAGCGGTTTCCTTAGAATGTCTCAGTCTTTATCCATCACGCACGATATTGTAAAGAAAGAAAAGGAGAATTATAGAAACTAACCAGAATCTCTCACTCAGCTCTGCCTCCACTCCACAGCACAAGGAATCAAGCAATCCGGCCGCTGCAGCCTGCACGAGTCCTGGCTGTAAGCCGGAGCACTCAATAGCTCTGTAGCTCAATACCACACGCGCCCTTTCCGCTGCAGCTGGCGCTGGGAGTCCCAGGTGGAGCTTGTATCCAGGTGCCGCTGTAGTGCGTATCACCGCCATTCACCCCTTAGGAGATTAGCCTTCGGAGGTCTCCGCGAATTTCAACAGATTTCACTACAGGAATTAATTTCCCCCAAAGACTTCTGTTGCCATCCTCGTAGCGGAGCGATGCACCATGAAACCGCCGTAAACCACCAGTAAGGGCGAGCCTACCAGGAGCTCCTCACTCACACGTCCGCGCCGCGGACGCCATCTTGCCCCTGCTATCCTCTCTTCATGAAAGCAAATTTCATAATAAAGAGAATAGCGGCTGCAAAAAGCTTTTCATTTAATGTCAGATGAAACGTATATATGTATATTATCTTCATAGGTTTGTTTGCAGTGAACCTCAACTCCACAATCTGTACATATTCAGCTGATTTTTTCTTTAACTGGAATTTACATTTGATGTACACTGGTAAACTGCCTGCAAGTCTGAGCTTAGCATGAATCTACTTGGCCAGGATGTCCCATGAAAATAGGAATTCTCTTTTTATGAGCTCCATAGCACTGGATTCTGGAGTGCAAAAGTCTTGTTTTTTTAAAAGATTCCTGACAGCAGTAATATTTCAACACAAGCTTAGCGCCAAATACATCCCAGTACATTGAACAAAAAAAACTATTTTGTTAATGTTCCTTTACATTGCTTACAATAACTATTTTACATTTTCTCCTTAAAAATAATGCCTAAGTTACAACTCATCCAATGCCACTCAAATCCAATTCCCATTTACATTTTTACAGGTTACAGAATTTAATCAAAAAAAGTGTGCTTAACATCTATAATAAGCAATTATTTTTTATGTTCCCAACCCAAACTTAATGAATACAGGTTGATTAACTTCTGGAAATATTCTATACTAGCAGCCCGTCCCGACGTTGTCCGGGTATGAATTGCTGCCGGCCGATTGTCGCGCCCATTGGCCACGCCCCCAGAACACGAAATATTGCCCAATAAAAATGATCATAACAAATGCCTAAATCCTAATATGTGAGCACCCTCCATAGAACTTCTGGCGGGAGGTGTGTCTAAAAGTGTATCTCTGTGCAGGCCATCAATGAGAGAGACCTGTGCATTTTTCAAATGGGTGGTGAAACAATATGAGTATGTTGCTGGACATGTGGCCCGCCGTGCCAGCAATGTACTTATTGGGGGAGGGATCGGCCCTTTCTTGCTATTTCCGTGGAGGCGGGCCTTGTTTCCGGATGTGCGTCGCGCGAGGCCTGTGCGCAACAGAAGTGGTAAATCTCCAGTGTGCGCATCAGGCATCACCGGACGATAAGGCGAGATTAGATTTCCTGCACAATGGCCCCTGTTTGCGCTCCTTCCGGCCCTTGGGAATAGCGCCATGCCTGACCTACATACAGTAAAGCAGGGGCACAGCACTGGGAGCGTGAGGCAAGCACACCCTAAGCTGGAATGTACGCTCGCTTTTTTTTTCTTCGTGATGCCGCGGCCCGCACACGCCCCCAGCACAGTATATGAGACATGGCATGAAGGGCGGAACGTACCACACGTTTTCGTAAT
The DNA here is from genome assembly GCF_964261635.1 of Lissotriton helveticus. Lineage (NCBI taxonomy): Eukaryota > Metazoa > Chordata > Amphibia > Caudata > Salamandridae > Lissotriton > Lissotriton helveticus. Next base: position 347,003,198 of record NC_136071.1, on the reverse strand, counting down.
GCCGCGCCCCCAGCACACGCCCACAGCACACGATATGAGACATGGCATGAAGGGCGGAACGTACCACACGCCCCCAGAGTTTGTCATGCCCCCAGCACACGCCCACAGCACAACGCAGACACGCCCACAAGGGACTACTTTGCTGGCACGGTTCTTTTACCTTTTAAATGTATATGGTGGGCGTCTGCATAGCTTATGTCCTTCTGCTGCAACTGCCCTTTCCAACGCTGTATTGGGTGTTGTGATTGGTGCTGTGGTTACTGAGATTACCAGCCTCAAAGATTAGGGCTCTCTCTTTATAACATTAGTATGGATATGGATGGATAAAGCTAAAGGATAAAATATATTGTATTAAAAAAGGTAAATTCATAGAGGACGATGATCATTTAAAAGGTTTATTTCCTAAACAAAAACAGTATTAGCAGTATCCTGCTATCTGAAATGGGATTACAAAAATGTGTTCATGGTCTTCTAAGGATCAACAATAAAGGGTGGTGCATACCACTAAAAAGGGCTTTTTCGTGGTTAAATTGTGCCAACTATAATACATTTTGAAAAAGGATTATATAGCCTATCCTTATATGCGCAAAATAACTTTCTTGAAAGATGTTGGAATGCAGAATAAATTAAAACAATCACCCCCTATCATTCGTTCATTGACCTGCCGCGACACAGGCTCCTGCTGGCTAATCTAGGATCAGTAGTAGCTAGGAGAGACATAGCTAAGTACTGGGGTGTCCAGCAACTTCCTACACTTATGGAATGGAAGTCTAATATGGACCTATATATGGTTGCGGAGAAAGTGGTTTACAGGGCGAGGGGCTGCCCGCGTAAATTCCAGAAAATCTGGAAGCCATGGATCAAATACTACAATCTGGACTTAGACGCAGATGGGGGAAGTCTGGACCTTTCACTGACAGGACAGAATCAACTCAGCAATAACTGTGAAGCCTAGCTTATGCCTCATGATTATGACTGTACGAGAATGTACCTATGTATTTGCATATATGTGATGTTGATGTAACTCTATGCTTCTCACGGAAAGGCCTGCTACAATACTCTTCACCCATTTCTATACCTTGCTGCCCGCAAATGAACATACTTCAGGCATTGACGGCTCCTTTTTCCAATTGTATGTTTTGTTTATCAACAAAATAAAAAATAAAGTTTTTTTTAAATGTAAAAAAAAAATCTATCATTCGTTTGCTCACCATTCCACCCCAGTTTAGATCTATGTAAATCAGTCTTGACCCTGTGCCGCATGGAAGCTTACTCTGTCACAAATTTCTTTTGCATGTCTTGCTATATAGTGTCAATATGTCATATAATGGGTGGTGTTTGAGACCCCAAGGTCACTGGAGTGCTGTGGCTTCCCCTTACTTTAATCTTAGCGACTCTTTCCTGATTATTTCTGTGTTGGCGCAGATGTCAAATGGATGAATTTATAATTTGAAGCTTGAATATGAGAACATGAAGAAAATAATAGAAGAAAAAATATATCTAAAGAAATATAGTAAAAGGATGGTTTTATATATATATATATATATATATATATATATATATATATATATATATATATATATATATATATATATATATATATATATATGTCATATTTGTTGTGCAGCTGTATAAAGGTTATAACGGCACCACTGAGAATTGATAAAGTTGATAGGACAGTCAGACTCTTTTTAACAACATGGACCAGTAGAGACATTAAAGTTATTGTTTAAGCATAGCCAAAGAGTTGGACCTGGGGTGCAGGGCCTATTTTTTGATGGACTTCTTTCCGCACACAAATTTAAATATATTTTCAATCTATTCTGTCCAGAATAAATCCCCTTGTCTGGTTATAAGAGTGTTCAGTATCTGGATAAAATACAAATTATGATTCCATCATCTGTCAGTTTTTTCAGTTCTATTATAAAGCTATATAATTTAAACTTTTTAGAAGAGATTGAGCCTAAGATTCTGTCACTTCAAACGTTGTGCATAATGTGGGAGAACCAATGCAGTTGTGTTAGGGCAGATCCATGCAATTTTAGTCAGCGGCCTCAGATGGTTACAAAATGTATGATAAAAGTCAACATGATCTACAAATGAAACTGAGAGACTATTCTTTGGTGTAATGTGGCTTAATGGAGGGATCAGCCTGATAAGTTTTAAGATTCCAGTTATTTTTAATATATCTTAAGGCTATCTAGACTCAGAGAAAGGGATAAAAAACAAAATGCTTAATGTAGCTTTGTTGTTTTTTTGAGCCCACACTTGTCTTTTCTCTTGCAGTATTTTGTGACTGAAATGTCACACTATTCCCTTCCTTTGCCAAGAAATGAATCTGTTAAATGATAGTATCTATGCTACTTGGTTTCTGATCACAATCCTGGTTAGTTTTACTAGTGATCGATTTAATGCGCTAGATTTTTAAGGACCTTCCGCCATACTCTCAGTTAGGCTATTCATCAAAAGGACTTATTTCGATCCCTTACTTTTTATATCAGTTTCCATTTTCACAATGGAAATGTCAAACTTTCTCATCAGATTACTTAGAGCAAACAGCGTTCATCAACTTTGTGGAAATGTTTAAGAATTAAAAATCATTAGCTTGCAATGTGTCTTACTTCATTGTGTTTCATTAATCCATGATCCCTTATTCTGCACTCAGTTACCTGTTCAACTTGTATTTAAATTGCATTGATTGCTGAATTCGTGGACCACTTCATCAACAACAGTTGGAATTTTCTTAATGACTACTTCTTGATGCTTGAGTACCACAGTCGAGGTAATATTTGTAAGAGTTGACAGGAGACACTGTGCATTAATCCAACATATTTCAGGCTCTGGCCTGAAGTGTTTCTCAAAATCTGAATTACATTTTGTATTTACCTTTTCTTTCGCAGCGGATGTCGCATCGCATTCATTTGGTAAAGTCCTGATAGTATGACTTGTACATCTTACTTCACTTAGACCACAAAAGTTATCACAATTGTTCACTAACACAGTTTTATCATTTCTGAAATCTGCTTTAATTAAGGTTGACATCTCCAAGTCAGATAAATGAAATTAAATCTACTTTGAGGCAGTTACATAATGTCTTTATGTTTTTTCTAGCCTTGACCCACAGCGTGGTTCCATTTGGGAACCTGATAGAATTAGACTGTCCTACCATATTACCAACATTAGCAATTTCCCCTTCTTATGCAGCTTCTTGGAATGCACTTGACTTATTATACTTCTCATGTTGACGAATAATTTTAACTTGAGGAGAAAATAAATCCTAAGCCAAACTCATTAATCGTCTATCCTGCTTTTTATCACATAAGGAATATAACTCAACTTTTCGATTATTGGACCACAAAATCAACGAAATTCCAAAGATGTCATGCCACTAGGCATTCCATTCCATATAACAACATTTGGGTAATTTAGAATCATTAAAAGCCACATAAGTGGCCAAAGTTTATAGCAGCTGTATTTGCATATCCATTTTTTCAATGCCATGCCAAAGCTCGCTTTTGAGTATGCACAAAATGATTTCATCATTTTAGTTTCATTAACGTTGGAAGTTTATCCTCAACCATTCTGCTCAAGTTCCCTTTGAGACCGATAAAGGGTGAACTCTATTGATATGGCACCTATAAAGTTTATTTACAATCATGGTCAAAAACAAGACTGCTTAATAGTTCTTTCAAAATTGTTCTACTACAAGCACCATCATAATTTCTTAAGCATCTGATCCCAGACTTCAATGTGCTGTAATGCTAGGTGAACTTCCACAATAATTAAAGCCTCTATCAGAAGCAGAGTCGGTCAAAATCTGAGGACATTCACTGAGCTGACCCGCACAAAATCTTGGGTACAGAAGGTGTTGGATTTAAAATCCAACACCTTCCCTACTGTTGCACATACTGGAGTTGGAATAGTAAATTATACTACTCCAACATCCAGCGACCCCCCACCTCCCCTAAAGCAAGTTGTTGTTATGACTTGCGGGGTAATGGTATGCATTGTTACAATGCGGTCGTTGTAACGACCGCGTTGTAATTGCCGCATGAAGAAAGCATATGTTGTAAGGAGGCATATTCTGAGTGTGGTGCTATTCCCTCAGTACTGGTAAGTAATAGTCAGGTACAAGGTGGGCCTATAACCACCACAGTTACCAAAGCAAGTAATATAAAAGGTAACAGAAACCTAGCAGTAGCTACAAGTCAAAACTTAATTCTAAGTTTAAACTACTTCAGCAGTCTGGTTACTTTTTTTGTTCTCACCACCAATCAGTGTGCTTCGTGGATGGGGTGCTAAGCCCTTAGTATAGGTGAGTGTTTAGCAGGTTCCTGTGAACCAATCAGGAGCCAACAGTGCAGTGACAGGTGCAGGTAATGTGTTAAAAATGAAAATCTAGTAGAAGGAAGAAGTAAAAAATGAATTTACAGTGCTTATTAGAATCAACTACAACATAACCCAGAATGATAAAAAGGACCCCAAGATGTAGTTTGTTAATTAAGAAGCCACATACAAAACTTCTTTAGGAATGAGGGTGTGAAATGTTGTAAATCTCCTGTTCTTCGTGATCCAGAAAACATAACTATGTTAAATGTAGAAAAATGCTGATGTGCATTTTAACTTACAAATAGAAATAGGTGTGCAAAAAGGTTGTACCACTATTCATGAAAGATTACAAATATTTCCCAAATAAATTTCACAAGTATATTCGTCACCAATTTTTGTTTATTCTATATCAAGTTTCAAACTCTGCTTTTAAACCTATGACAACTTGAAAACAGACTTCAGACTGTGAAAAGTGTGTCTTTTATAAAGACGAAAAAAACGTGGTACATAAAGATGCTTCCTTATCACTGTGAATTCCGCTGGGTAGTATTGCTTTGTTTTCTGGTTTGTTTGAGACATTACAGAAGACGACCAACCATATGGAAATCCTGTTTTAGTCTTTCTTGACAGAGCATACCCTTTTGGATTATTACCCCACATACCCTCGGGTTTGAGACAGAAATATTCTAAAATATATCTTGGGTTCATTTCAGAAATGAATCCCTCGCTGGGTTCTGAGCTGCAAAACACATCCAATTCAGGAACCTGCCTGAAAAACAGAGGTGCTCAAAACGAGTTTGGCTGCCTAAGCAGTTCGGCCCATGTCCTCACATCTGCACTATGATACCCCATCTCTACTCGCATTGTCTAATCTGTGCGATGGCCAATGTACATCCCTGAGGCCATGGTAGCCTTCACTTTGATAGAAAACTCTTAACAGCAGATGAACTGCACAGGCCATCAGCACTACCTTGCTCTCTCTATAATACATATTCCCTTTGTCCATTTGTTGTTATTCACCTACACTTCAGTGAGAATGACTAGCCCTGCAATGAATTGGGTAGGATTATCAGAGTCAGTAGAATACTAATGAAATTTATAAGGAACAAATAAACATATATTACAAAATATGGTAATTGGGAAGAAGAAGCGGCCCAACGGCTAGGGCGGTAGATCTCAAATTTGGGGAACCGGGTTCGAGTCTTGGCAATGACGTTCAACATCCTGTGATTCTGGGCAAATCACTTAATCTCCCCATGGCTATGAATGTGCCCTTGTGTAACGCAACTGGTGCTCATGTAAAGCACACTGATACCTGATACTTTCAGGGTAACTTTGCACTATATAAAAAGATTATATATTTAAAAAATTGGTGAATGATAATTGAGTGACGATGAGGCCTTTAAATTTTGTTTTTATCTTGTCCCTTTTGCTGTCCTTTAAACACAGGTCAAATGTCAGGCTATTTCTTCTGACATATTTGTGCTTATCTTCTAACCTCTCTACGGGAGTTTGCATGGGTTGTGTTTTAGCCCCAATTTTATTTCTTTTATGTATTAAAGGGTTGTTTTCTTCTTTAGTTACACAGGGAAAGGATTTTCCGAAAGTGAAAGCCAAATATATGCTGACTTTACTTTACGCAGATGATGCGGTTTTGTTCTCATGCACCCTAAATGGTCTAAGAGGTCTTATAGATGCCTTTGTTAAGTTTATGGATGATTTAGATATTGAAATAAACATATCCAAGGCCCATTATATGGTGTGTGGTAAGCACCAACGTAAAACTGGGCCCATGCTGATTAAGGGACAAAATATTAGGCGGGTTAGTGAGTTTTCCTATTTGGAAGTAACTTTAGATTCTAGGGTTAGGTGGTTGTCCTCTATATATCGCAATGCGGCTCGCGTTTTAACATCTCTGTAGAGGGCCATATTTGGGTTGGCGTGGTGAGTCAGTAATAAACCAATCCTACCTTTACTGGAGGTGTACAAACTTAAACGTTTACCTATTATTACTTTTGGGGCATCTTCTATACGGGGGTATAGGGACTACTCAGGTGTTCAACAGAAGGAGAATCGTTTTTGCTGGCGATTGCTTGGTGTTAGACCAGGTAGTCCCTATTTCTTTTTAAATGTGGAATTAAACCCGGGTTTTTGGGAAGATGGCATAATCTTGCTCCACTTCACCTCTGTTAGCGGTATGCAGGATTATACATACTGAATTTAATCCGGAGATTATTACTGATTGCTTAGCATGTGATTTGGGGCACAAAAACCCATGGCTAAGTTATATTAGAAGTACTGCTGAAGCTTAAGAAGACCGGAGTTGTACTTGTCTCCACGCTTGCTGAATAAAAGGGAGAGTTGCTTTGTTAAGAAGGATTCTTTGAGATTTGCAACTGCTGCTAGAGAAGCAAAGGAATTAGGGAAACAATCTCCCAGAGTTTACATTATGTTCAAGACATGCAAGGGGACTGAACCTTATCTTTCGCAGGTCAAAAATGTTTTAGAAAGATCGTTCTTGACCAGGTTCTTATCGTGCTCTATCAGATGCAACCTTTGTTTACTTCTGGGACAGTGCAACACAAAATCTATCCTAGTGTGCCCCTGAGATTGTACTTGCCTTTTGACAATGATGCACTTTACAGTTTTTTGTAAATAGTTTGAAACCTTTAGACATAGATATTTATTACGTACTTTAAAATCTCAGGGTTTTTGACAATGTTGACCAGCATTTTATTATCTCAGTATGTTACCCAATCCCGATGTGTGTTCTTCAGCGGGGGGCTTTTAAAAGAAAAGAATGCACTACGATGGTGCAACTTTGTAGATTTTTTTATATTTTTACATGTTAAGTTTTATTAATTTGTTCAATGTGTAACTGTGTATTTCATTGTGCTGACTCCTCTTTTCTGATTTGTAATAATCCAATAAAGATAATACAATAAAAATTGTTGCTTATGCTTTTAACATGAAGATTGGTGTTTACTTTTGTTTCTCTGACTGAAAAGTGACAGCATGTTGTAAAGTGAACTATCTGACAATCTTGCTGTGGTATGGGTCGTGTGAAAGGTAAGGCTGTAGGGTGTATTTCTTTTTCTACCACACATAATGTAAATACCTGTAAATTAACTGTACTGATATTTCGAAATATATCAGCAATTGGTAAAGCACAAATGAAGCACTTTTGTGTAATTTTGAAGTGCGAAAGAAACAAAGATTTTAATAGGATCAAATAAATACACTTGGTGATGCACAGATGAAATATTTGCTGAAACACTATTAAGTTGCATCAGTAAAACTGGACGTCTGTGCAAATTTAGAGGCCATTTCAATGCAAAATGTGCTGTCAGTAAATGGCTGTTTGCTAACAAACCATGCTGCAAAATACACCACCAGCTACCTACTACGCAGTTATCACTCTCCTGCTGAACACATTTGCTACACCTGTTCTTTGTTTGGTGCTTGGATTATTTTTCAATCCCTAGGACTTCCGTGATGTAACCTCATGTCTCTTTAATCCCCCCAGACACCCCCTGCCCCTTTATCTCACTTTTGTGGGTTCCAGCCTTCTCTTCCTCCATCTTTCCACTTAATGGGCTTTTCCCTTTCTTGCTCTCTGTAAATGTCAGAGAGTAGAAAAATGAGAGCCGGGCCCCCACCAGCAATCACTGGATCAAATTAACCACAGGCAGAACCGCCCTCACTCTGAAAATGATCCAGCTCCAGTGCCAATGGGTACTCCTTTTTTCTTTTAAACTTTTTATTGACAGCACAAGCAATCATTCATTACAAAAATAAAGCAATTTCGAGAAAATATAGTATATACAATTCCTTAGAAACTTAATCAAATAGCAATAGGCAAAGGAATTACAGTAAGTCAAAGAAAAATACGTCAATTTCATTTTCAAAATAAATTTTCCTAGCCGAACAACATCCTTAATAGGCAAATTTCATCCATCAAGTTTTCTAAACAACATAATCAGAACAGTGCTAAACAGTTAAAGTCTTGCGCGGAAAAGCTGTAAATCCTTAAATAACAAAGTGAAAGAAAATAAATGAAAATAGAAACTATTCCCAGATCTAGTAAAACAGGAAAAAAAATCGTTCATTCGATAAGAGGAAACAAGATACCCCATATTTTATCCACTTTCTTCAGGGATCGTTTCCCTCGAATTTTTGAGGAGCAAAGTTCCATATCATATATCTCATTTATCAAGAGCCACCATTCGGTTACCAATGGTGGTTTGTCTGAGATCCAAGCCCTAGCAATTATCAATCTAGCACAGGAAGTTAAAATAAACATTAAGTCCTTGTAAATAACAGTATTTGGTTGTATTCCCAGAAATATCATCTCGGCAGATAGTTTATCGAAGATCAGTTTTTTCAATTTCAGCACTTTTTCTACTTCGTCCCAAAATGTTTGCAAAGCCGGGCATGTGAAAATTATATGTACTAAATCAGCAGCTAGTAGGTCGCATTTTGGGCATTTTGTACGTTCAGATAAAGCATTGTTCCCTGACCACTTAAAGAAGTGAAGCGGCGTGTAGTACAGCTGACATATAGTCTTATAAGATTGAAGTTTTAAACTAGAAGAGTGAGTTAAAGAGTTGCTATTATGAAGAAAAGTCGAAGTGTTATGCGAAGAAATAGGCATTCCTAAATTAGTGGTCCATTTCTGTGCAAGTTTAATACAGTCATCAGGTTTAAATTGACAAAGGCATTTATACCCTGAGCTAATTATATCTTTATTTGTTTCCCCGTAAATACAAGTCCATATTTCTGAGTCTAAAATGTCCTTTAATTTCATTTTATTCACGAAAAAATCACGTGTCTGTATATACTTAAATAGCGCATTTTCCGGGAGTTTATAAAGTATTCTTAAGGTATCAAATGTTAAAAAGCCTGATGCACCGTATAGGTCAGAAAGTTGGTTTATACCATGATTAGCCCATATTCTAACTATTGGATTGCTAAAGATCTCAGGTAAGCCTGGGTTATTCCACATGCTTAGCTTAGGATGAAAAAACGTTGTTTTATCGATAGCCATGATGATATTCCATATATGAACTGCGTCTTTAGCAGTCTTAAACTTCACTCGTTTAAAGTAGTTCGGGTCGTTGCATCTAGCTAGAAATTGTACAGAATTTGCCCCTCGCATAAATTGGTGAAAAAAATAAGGGTAGCTAGAGGAGAAAAGGCTACGTATCCGACCCAAAAAAGAAGAGTAAAAATAAAATTTTAAATCGGGGAATTCAAGGCCGCCCTTAATAGCTGTTAGTTTGAGAAGAGAAAGAGCTCTGCGGTTTTTCTTGCAGCCCCAGATATAGCTGCCTAAAATACCATTCAGTTTTTTAAAGAATAAGTTGTTAATAAAAAGACCTCATAGACCTAAATAAATACAAAAATTTAGGCAGGATGTTCATTTTTATAAGGTTAATTCGTCCAAGCAAATTTAAGAGAACCTTGTGCCATTTTTTGAGGAGCCTTGTTGTCTCCTTCAGTAAGGTATGCTGGGGAGGCATTCGGCCACCCCAGCGGGGACCCAATGATGAAGCATGTCACCAGCTAGTGGTGAGTGAGGGTCCTTTTACAAAAAATTTGTGATTTTGCTTTCCCCCTGGAAATCAAACAGGGACTTTGGTTCCCCTTAGGAATATTTTTCTCCATAAGGGTTTTCTTTGTTCTTGAGGGGGGAGGCAAGAGGCATATATATAAAGAAAAAGACACTAAAACTTTTTGTTGAATAATCCTTTGTTCATTTGCACCTAGTCACTCCGTAGTTGTTGTTAAAATATTGATTGGGGTACAGGAGTGCCTGCTCATGCCCTTACTCTCTAGTTGTTAATTGATATATATTGCGCAGCGCACAGCTGCCAGAGTTTAAGTTTTCTGAAGTAGCGTAAGAGCTTCGTCTGTAAAATCAATCCACCATGGAGGATCAGTGTCTCTCCTTTTCCAAAGAAGAAGTGGTTGCTTCATTAGGTGATAGTACCTCAATTTATGATCCTTTTCTAGTACATACAATCCCGCAAAACCAGCGACTGGGAAAAGTTAGGTGACCTTAAGCGCAATGACTCAAGTCTATCTCCAAGGCCCCGCTGGATGAGCCGACTGCCGGCCTGTAGCCTTGAACTAAAAAATCCATATGTAAGACACTCTTTTAATCATTACACTAACTAATATTAGGCACTATGAATTTTGGCATGGTTTAGGGAGTATTGTCTACGCTACTATAATATTCGCACCATCTAGCGCATTGGGGATTTGAACCCCGAATATAAGCATATTATCAGACACTACCTCTTTAAGAGCTGGAGCCTAGCGTAAGGGACTTTACGTTAAGCTACCACGTGATCGGAACTTCCTCGCACTGCAAGATAAATGCGATCCCGGGAATGCACACCTCACTTCCGGGGAGACAGCAGCTCAGAGTGCAGGTATAATGCGGGGAGTCGCGAGTGCTGAAGTAAGTCACAAGCTCTAATTTGATTTAGCGGCAACAAAGGAAAACATCTTCTGTCCGTGGGATAACATCTTCTCTCCCCTTTGTTAAGATAGACACCGCGTGAAGGCATCCCGCGCTGTCTCGACCCATGGGGAGAGTCCATTGCTCTCGTAACGTGAGTGTTTGTGTTTGTATGTCGCTATTGTTAAAAGCACCACTGAAATCTTACCAGGGGCCCCTTCTTTCACTGGGTTTCCAGGTACTAGTAGAAGAGGCACGATACTATTCAGGACGAAGCACGATAGCTACATTCTCTTTAATTATTACTTTTGGCAGTGTCAGGATGAGTAAAGCATACTCCCTCTACATCCTGCCTACATTAAATAAAAGCAGCTGTAATACAGCCTTTGAAGTCACCTCGGGGTGGAAAAGTCTTTCACTTTACCGATGGGGGACATCAAAAACCTTGAAGGCTCTCTGTGAATTTCAGACTGCCTGGGAATGATCACCCTAATATAATAAAATAATGGCTTTGACACCATTCTGACATTGTGCATGTAATATTGCTATGCACTATAATTTGCTATTACGATGAGCTTATTCCATGTCAGTGTGTGTCATTATGTGTTATTTTGTATTGTCTTTTTCTTTCCCTCTCCATAGGTTTTTTATGCTCCTGCAAATCGCAGTGAGCTATCACGGCGACTAACCGTGAATAATACTATATGGTCTAAACTTCAAAAAGAATGTTTTCACATTTAGAGCCTCACGGGAGGGTGCGCCATAATGCGCGTACACCATCGGAGGACCTAATTTAGGTCCTGACGAATGCTGAGTGAATTTGCACTTGTTACAGCAGAAACATGTTGACCAGTTATTTGTGTTAAAGGACACAGGTTTCTTGAAACAGAACCGTGTAGTCCGCCACTTTGTTTTTAACCTAATACAGGTTGGCTGGTATTAAGATTTTTGTACATGCCCCAACCTTGTATTTTTAACTTTGCACCCACAGTTACACTCACACCTTAATTTGGGCACTGTTGCACTCACCACATCCCGCTCCGCTGTAGATCAGGCGTCGTAGCACGCCGGGGAGGCATTCGGCCACCCCAGCGGGGACCCAATGATGAAGCATGTCACCAGCGAGTGGTGAGTGAGGGTCCTTTTACAAAAAATTTGTGATTTAGCTTTCCCCCTGGAAATCAAACAGGGACTTTGGTTCCCCTTAGGAATATTTTTCTCCATAAGGGTTTTCTTTGTTCTTGAGGGGGGAGGCAAGAGGCATATATATATATAAAGAAAAAGATAACTAAAACTTTTTGTTGAATAATCCTTTGTTCATTTGCACCTAGTCACTCCTTAGTTGTTGTTAAAATATTGATTGGGGTACAGGAGTGCCTGCTCATGCCCTTACTCTCTAGTTGTTAATTGAATCATAGTTTAAAGCCATAATTTCTTTTAAGTTAGATGTTATTTTAATACCCAGGTAGTTCGCTGTGTGGCATACCCCCAAGACTGGGGCCGGCAGCTTGTAGTTGACAATAATTTGCGTTTTATTCAAATTTAATTTGTATCCCGAAACCAAGCCAAATTCGTCAGCTTCCTTAATGACCCCAGCTATGGCTTCCGGCACATCAGTTGTATGAATTGCCAAATCGTCTGCATACGCAGTAATTTTAAGAGAATTAATACCATGAGTAAATGGTTTAATACATTCTTGAGTCAGTATCGCATTAATAAAAGGCTCCATTGAAAGAGCAAATAAAAGTGGGGACAGGGGGCACCCTTGGCGTGTACCTCTTAATACCGGGAAACTGTTCGAAATTAAATTGGCATATCTTATTTTTGCGTTGGGGGAGTCATACAGTACTTGAATCCTGGTTAGAAATTGTTTCCCAAAGCCCATCCTCCTTAATATAGCCCAGAGATAATCCCACCCCACTCGATCGAATGCTTTTTCTGCCTCTAATAACACCATACCGAGTGGGGAGGCGTTAGTAGTGGCAACGTCAAATGCAGTAATAGCAGTGTTAACATGTGCTGTTGTGTCTCTGCCCGTCACAAAACTGTGTTGGTGTTGACTAACTAATTTAGGCATTAGCTATTACAACGGACAGCAGACGCCGACAGCCATCTTCTATCGTGCCGCTATCTTTGCTGCGATCCGAGTTATCCCTCTCGTGGCCCGCAAAGGAAGTCTTGCCGCCCGCATTTTATTATACGCGGCCAGAAATATCCCCGCCTGCATCATTTTGGGCGTTCCATTTGTCATCTCAGCTATTGAACTCACTAAAGGGAATTTTACCTTTCCTAAAGTCAGGGGGAGAATTGCTACGTTTCTTCAGCATATCTCGCTTGCGGAACCGTTCCCCCTGTGCTGAGCTGCTCCACCGTAATCATATGTTCTAACTATCTTCCACTTATAAACAACATGATTATTTTGTGAAGGTGACTCTGTTTCCGAAATTAAAAAGGATAGTTTTTATCTTTCTGAAAACCTTGCTGCACAACACAGAGGTTGTTTTAGAAATTAGCGAAAGACAAGTGTACGTCTACACTTTTTAAAAAAAATTTGTGTGGCTCCTGAAGAAGGCGTTGTTCTACGCCGAAACGCGCGTCGAGAAACATTCTCTTGCCACTCCCGTTTTATGTTTTATTGGTTACTGTTTTTTCTTTATTTAGCTTTATTGTGAACATTTATGTGTAGTTTTTATTGTGATGTATTTTTTTTATCTGAGTGTACTATTTGATGTTGCCTATTAAAAATTATATGATTTTAATAATAATTTTTTGTATTAGTGATCTTCCCCTCCACATATATTAGTCCCCTTTGTATGTATCTTAATTGCCTAGGAATTGTTACATATACATTAGCGGGGCTAATCTCATGGCTAGTAGCTTGGAATAAACCTTAGCATCGGTGTTTATCAAGGAGATGGGCCTATAAGACCCACACTCCAAAGGTGACTTATACTTTTTTTTAAAAAAAAAGATAATTTTGGCAGTTTTCCAGGAGTTAGGGGCTTTGCCTGTATCTCCAATTTGATTAATCACTGAGCAGAATGTAGTTAACAGTTCCTCGCTGCAGCATTTATAGATTTCAATTGGAAGTGTATCATCACCGGCGGATTTCCCCGGTGGGAGAGAAGAAATAGCCAATTGTAATTCGGAGAGTGAAAAATTTCTTTCGAGTGGTTCCATTAAATCAGGTTCCCTATCTAATGTCCAATTCTTGATTATATATCTTTGCATGTTCTCTTCAGTAGGGGTAGATTCGGGTGTATAGAGGTTGCCATAATATGTTACAAATTGCTGTAATATCTGTTCTGGTTGATTATAGCAGACCCCGTCCGCCCCTTTAATATTTTTAATCAAAGAATTGGCCCTATCTTCAGCGACCTTATAAGCAAGAATCTTACCAGCACTGTCGCCGCTTTCATATTGCGACTGTTTGTATTTATGTAGTTTCGAACTAACTTTTTCTCTTAAGAATGTTTTAGTTTTGGACCGGAGGGTGGTCAATTTAAGTTCCAGTAGAGGTTTATTTTTTGAAGTACGTCCCCCTAAATTCTCTCGTCTAATAGCCTCAGCCAAATATTCTTCCAGTGACCGTATTCTAGAAGTCATTTCCAAGATCTCATTTTTTCTTTCTTTGTTTTGTCTCATAATGAACTGCTGTGCGAACCCTCTAATGCTTGCTTTGCATGCATCCCATACATAAATGGGGTGAGCTGAGTCTAAGTTAAATTCCAAGAATTCTTTAATATGTATCTTCAATCGAGAGACAAATAAGGTATCTGTTACCAAATATCTTGGAAAAGAAAATAACCTAACAGCCGGCTTAGTAGATAAAATATTAAACCGTAATATAATAGGGTTGTGGTCCGAGGTTACTTTAGGACAGATCTCCATTTTACAACCCTCTAAAACACGGTCTGTCGTCCATGCCATGTCAATGCGGGAGCACATTTGGTGGGGGGCAGAGTAATATGTATATCCTGCAAGTGTCGGATATAGGTTCCTCCAAGCGTCTTTTAAATTATGAATGCGCGATAACTCTAAAATAGCTGCCCTAGTTTTGCGCATGCGTTGTGATGGACTCAACTTGGTCGTATCCCTGGCATAGTTCATAACGCAGTTGAAGTCCCCCATCATTATTATATCCCCTTCCCAATCCAAAAGTTCAATATTAAGACGATCAAAAACCCCCGCGTCGTCAATATTTGATCCGTACAGGGCACATAGTACATATTTTGAATTTGTTAGGTTAAGTTGTACTAATGCCCATCTACCGGCTTTATCTGAGGCAGTTCTAAGTACCTCCACCTTAAATGTTTTCTTCTTGAGTATAGCGACCCCCCTAATTGATGCATTCAAGGCAGTGCAGGTAATCAGTTCATATCCCCCTTGTTCCATCATTTTACGGTCCTGAAAACGAATATGGGTCTCATTTAAAAGGGCAAAGTGAGGGTTATACATTTTCAGTTCTTCAAAAACTAATTGTCTTTTAATTCTATTGTTGAGACCAGAGACATTCCATGCACGACAGTTTATTTGATACATTTATTCGATTTTAACCTCTGTAAACAGTGCCCATTGCGTTTATTTTTTAAATCATTATTCGGGTCTGTACATATGCTTGTGCTGTCGATTTCCCCCTTATTTCCCCTAACCCTTCCCCCCTCAACCCTCTCCCCTTGAGCTTCCCCCCCCTGCTCTAGAGGACCCACCCCAGGTACCTACACAGAAGCTTCCCTCTATCTTCTGCTGCCGCTGGAAGGGCAGCTAGCCAGAGAGGTCTCCCCAAGATCCCCCCCTCCATATTAAACTCATATACGGGGTCCCTACCTATCCCAACCCGAAAAATGTGCTTTTATAATTAGCAAAAATAGAGAAAAAAAAGGGGTTATTCGTAGCTTACGAATTCTAGATTTCTGTAAGGCTAACTACCTAAGTTTTAATATTCATTTTCGCCAAAAGTTGCTCTGCTTAAGTAACATCATTAAAAAAATAAGTATGCCCTGCATTTATAACTTTGAGACGCGCAGGTTCTTGAAGATATACTGTGGCCCCCCATAGACTTAAAAGAATCTATCAGTTTCCGCAGCCCCCATCTTTTGTCCATGGTGACCTTACTGAGGTCTGATTTAGCAAAAAAAGTTACGTTGTCACAAGTCACTGGTGTATTCGGTCGAGCTTTAATTGAGATTGCCTGTCTTAGCAGGTAATTGCCGAAATAGGCCAGAATGGGTCGAGGGTATTTGCTCTCTTTGTTTTTAGAAATGATCGGTAATCTATGTACCCGTTGAAGCTGGGAGTCCCAGTCCCAATCCCCTAGGTCCGGGAATGCCTTTTGAAATAATCGGACCAAATAGGCCCTTGCATCGGAACCTTCAGACCCTTCGGGGATTCCAAAAATTTTCACATTTTGGCGCCTCTGTCGGTTTTCAAGATCCTCAACTTTATTCTTCAAGATCTCAATGTCTTCCTTATGTTCTCCTGTTGAGGCCATAGTAGTGGCCAATGTTTCCTCGACGTCGACTACCCTCTGCTGTAGCTCTTCAATATCTTTAGTGACTCCACTTAGTTTGCTGGTGACTTCCTGTAAACAGTTATGTATCTTACAGTTATCTTCCTTTAGTTGACGGAAGTGTTGTTGAGATTCTTCGTGATGTGCCATGAATGTTTTCAGGATTAAATCCAGAGAGGAAGAAGAAGTTTCAGTTGGAGTAGGAGAAAGAATGAGAGATGTAGCGGGTGTAACCGTTGTAGCTGATATAGCCGGTAGTGCTGTTGCCTCATTACAGGGGGTAGTAAATATAAAGGAATTGTCTATCTGGCTGGATGTAACGCACCCAGCTGATCCAATATGAAACCTAGCAGGTGTAAAGTCCGGAGAGACCACAGTGATAGAAGCCAAATTGAGTTTTGAGCACGGAGTTAGGTCTAAACTTGGTAAACCCCCTTTGCTAGAAGAGATCTTAGAGGTATGGTCTTGTGAATTGTCAGCTTCTAAGGAGTGATTTCCTGATAGTGCATTAGACATGTTTTGAGAACCGCCCTTACCCTGCATCCACTTGAGTAGGGGGCTTTGATCTCTGATTATGTTCCCTCATGTAGCTGTTGATAATAGAGTTGTAATCAGCGTTGCTGTATTTTTAGTCTTCCCTTTCTTAGCTCTTACTTTTCCTTTCCCCCTTCTCTTAATAGCAGAGGATTTTTCCCTTCTTGTTTGAGCTCGGGCACTCTCAGATCCTCGATCTTCCCCTTCCTCTACTCCTTCCACATTCTCCTCGTACTCATCATTAGAGTTATTTTCTTGTACTGAGTTAGCCTCAATACTCTCCATATCATTATCGATACTGGAACCTTTCTCTTCCAGAGTCATATTCAGTGGTGGCACCAATATTTGTGCTTGTAGTTGTACCTGCGCTTGTACTTGTGCTTGTAATGGTTGAGGGGTTAGTGTAGTCGCTATGGGGGCCCTATCGGTTTGTGAAAGTGCATTGATATCAGAGGGAAGGGCGTCAGTATCAGTATCAGTATTCACCTCTGATTCAACCCCCCCATTCGGAGCCTCCGGAGGCCCAGTTTTAGTATTCGGCGTGGATCGCGCGTTCGCCCCTTTGTTTGGATTATTCTCCGCCGGTAAATTAGAGTCTAGCTCTCCCCCCACTGTTGCATCGTTATTTAATTCCCCTTGCTGAGTAGCTTTGCTGATAGTATTATTAGTCCTCTTGGTCTTATTAATAGCCTTGTCAGCAGAAAGATCATCCTCTTTTATTTTTAATTTTGACAAAGTCACTTTCTCCTTTACATACAGATTAATAGGGGGGAGATTAGGCTGTGGCTTACCAGCTTGATCCTCCGGTTGACTGAAGCGAGGCGTTCGTGCGACCACTGCAGGTGAAATAGGTCTAAGCAACTGTGCTCTCCCCTCATCCGATCCTCCCCTCTGCGCCTCTGATCCTTCCTTCAGGGGAGTGCCTTTCAACAGAGCCTTATTCTGCCTTGTATTTTTGGGAGCCATGAGAGCCATAAGAGTGGCCCTTCGCGCCCGTTCTACCAGACCAGCCTGGTCCTAGTTGTATCGATGGTAAATCAGTTGTCTGTCCAAAACCGCACCGTTTTAGTTCGTCAGTGCAAGATGATATTCCTGAGTCCCAGCACCGATGATCCCGATAATGTTCGCCAAGTAGCTCTCACCGTGGGGCAATCAGCACTGTGTAGTGAGCTTATGAAGAGCCGCACCAGAGTTGCCCCAAGACCGCCTCGGCGGCAACGCCGCTCTCCGTTCCTCGCTGTTCCTCGCTCGCCTCGGTTTCCGCCTCTCGCTGCGGCCGCAGTCCAACCGAGCCGAGCCCAGCTGAGCCGAGCGATAAGCACCAAACAGTCTCCGTCAGCGTGCTGTCTCCATCAGCGAGTCTCCGTTATCCGCTAGCCGTTAGCCGTTAACATTTCTCAGTTCTCAGGTAATCGGGTTATCGGGTCATTATCTTTCTCAGTTTCTCCTCATAGAAAGAGGGGGAGGAGGAGATCTCTGTGGAGCAACCTCGCCGCGGCGGCTTCAATCCGCCATCTTGCCAATGGGTACTCCATGTGGATAATAATTCACTAGTGTAAGCATGCTGGAAATGCGCGAAAACTGTTTTTCTTTATTTTTTACTCTTAAAGAAAAAACATTTTCTTCTTTGGAAAAAAACCTTAACCTGTCCCCAAAAAAGTTAGGGCACATTTTGATTCCAACTGTTAAATGTAGTGAACAGCAAACTTTGTTAATCTCAACAAATTACATTTGAGACTGTTACCACCGTATGCATGGCCAACCTTATTCCCCTGAAAGCCTCCATCCCGCACTTTACACTAGGACAACTGCAAAAATCCAAAATACGTTGCCAGCATTTTGATCTGCAAATAAATCTTCACGGATCCTGCAAGTTTTTGTGTTAAATTTTCATGTGCACGAAAATGGGTGAGTTAAAGATCTGCAGTCTTTTAAAGTCATAGCTCTACAAAACAGTGATAGAGTATTTTCTAACTTTGCTTATGTCTAAAAATCTGTAAAAAAAAATTATTCTAGGAGCTTCAGTCATAATGTGTCTAAGACTGGAGCCAAAACTCAGATAGGAATATGTGGCATCCAAAGAGTCGTGCAGTAGTACCTTGGCCATGTCATGCTCAAATGACACTGGCAGCCTCTGGACCTGGATGTGAGAAGTTAGCCTGGCATATGATGTCCACTATTCTAGTGGGCACCTTGCATCAGTCTAAACAACCCTTATTGATGGTGGTTGTAAAGTCAACCTTATAGACAAGCTATCCTAGTGGTAGCATGGACCAGCAGTCTTCGGCTAAAACTTCAGAGAGCATGTGAAGCCAGCTGTTTTACCATATATAATCCCTTGAGTACCAAATGAATGGACACCACACAAGGTATATATCAAATATATATGTATTTATTACTAACACAACCCCTCTGCACTCTTTATTAGGTCAGAGTTCGAGATACGTTACAAGTTACTCATTAAGCATACTATAAGTTGCACAAATACAATTCTGCCCTAGGGGCCTCACAAACCATATACTAAGTAAGTGGTATAAGAACCACTTCAGGAATAGTGAATAGGCCTAGGGCCTAGGGAATCGCTGGGGCTACACTACAGAACCAAAGGTTTGGAAGTAGGAGACCCACGGGAGACGTGTGCAGTGTGGGAACACAGACGCAGGTTACCATTGACTTACAATGGAGAACGAAGAAGTCACAAAGTTACTGATTAAGGACACTTACGGGTGGACTACGGTGAAACCCCTATAAACTAGGACACTTGGATAGTCAATACCCACAGGAGCACCGGAGCACTCGAGTTACCTCACCCAGGGAAGCCGGGTGCACAGGTGTCTTTTCGTGTCGGGTTTCGTCGATGCTTTCAATGGAGACCTGCAAACGAAGTGCTGCAGGCGGCCGAAGGAAGAGTGTCCGGGTGGATCGAAGAACTGAAGAACCTGAAAGCAGAGGGGACAGAGTCTTGGTCACTAGCCAGTGACCAGGAAGGAACCAGGTGATGTCGCGATGCAAACAGGTGAAGCTTGTCTCTGCAGCCACGAGGACCAGGAGGCATCGACGACGACCAGGAGCTGGATTAGAGCTGTCCCCCGAAGGATCTAGTTGACTGCGGTGTCGGTATCCGGATTGGAGCCAACAAGCCTTGGCAACCGCAACCCACGCAGGATGTGAAGATTGGCTTCAGGTCAGATCAGCAAGGTCTGAGGGGCTTCTCCTTTGCGGGGAAACTGGAGCAAACCTGGAGCAACCAGGAAAGCAAGATGATTTCAAAGGTTCCCCTTCAGGGGGCTCACTAGCCAACGGGCTAGCAACCGGGAAGACGCGCTGAGCTGAAATGCAGGAGCAGGCCCCACGCGGCACTCGTTGTGTGTGGAGGGCTGAGCTTCGGTGCAAATGGCGCTCGGGTCTGGGGCTTCTCGTACCCCAATGCACAATTGCGAGTTACCTCAGGAGTCGATGCAGTTAGCAATTTGCAAGATGTCCAGGGAGTCTGGTCCCACGTCTCTCGTGTCTGCCACGGGTAGCTTTGCTGTGGATGTGGGTCGGAGTCCAAGAAGTCTGGAAGTCCAGTCCTGAGTAGCTGAGTCTTCGGGTTCCTTCGGGAGCGTCGACAAAGCAAACCGGCAAGTTACTGGTGGTGCCTGTTTGAACAGGGTGGTCACTCCTTGACCACAAGGGAGATGTCTTCCGTCTTCTAGTTGATGTAGAAAGTCGAAGGTCCAAGAGTTCGTTTCAGAGTTTCAGTCCAGGATAATCTAATGTCTCTAGACACAGCTCCTATCTTTATACTAATCTAAGGGGCTGGATTATCCGCTAGGTCCCTCCTATGGGTGGACCCTGAGAAGGGAGTGGTTACACCCCTTTCTCTTTGTACAGTTTCGCCCCAGAGCGGGGCTGGAGTGCCCCAGCAACTGGTTTGAACCGGGCTATGCATGGAGCACCTTGTGTGCCCCAGGCAGTGTCTCCTTTTTCAGCCCTCTCTGCCCCAATACACTAAAAGCCTGTCAAGGCAGGAAACCTATTGTCCAGGCCTCCCCTTCCGGAATTTCGTCCAGCAGCAGGAGGTCAGACTTGTATCTGTGGCAGCAGCATCCATTTTGTGATGCTGAGGCTCTGTTTAACTTTAACCGGGTAAAGCAGTAACCAACATTTCTTCTCCCTCTAGAAGGGTGGAATGCTACCCCCACCGCCAGAATTGGCGGGGGGGGGTAGTGTATTCCAAAGTGTTTGACAACTTACACGACATGGTTTGACAAAGCCAAACCAAAGTTAGCTTTAACCGCGAGGTTTATAATGCACTTAAGAGTATATGGTATGGCTATATCATAGAACAGCTATAAGGACATGGTTCCGAAAGCTGCAGAGGGGCTCAGCTCATGCTAGGGCACCCTCTCACATAAAACCAAGTACTCTGCCTCCAGGATTGTTACGGCCTGCCATAGGAGTGACTTATAGGTTACTATGTGTCTATATATAAGGTAGATATAGGTATACTATATCTAAGTAAGGGGTGATTGCACCACCTTACCCAAGCTGAGTGATCAGCCTGTGGTGTCAGTTTGGATGGCCAGCCAGGGGTGGCATAATACATGCTGCAGCCCCTGGTAGGCCTTGGATGCACCTATGCCCTGGGTACCTATGGTACACTATACAGGGGCTCACAGAGGTGACCCAATTACATATTAAGTATGTACCTAAAGTACATGAGTCCATTTTATAGGGAGAGCAGATAGCCTGGGGCCCTGAATAGCAGGATCCCAGGCCAACTAAGTCAAAAGCCAGCTAAACACTAGGCAACAAGTTGGGGTAACCATCTAGTCAGATATCCATCTTCCTACACTGGAGAAAAGGCATGACAGAGGTTACGTAAAACAAATCTAAATATCACACAAAGGTAACTTCCAGCAGCTCCATTCAAAACTACAGTCTAATATTGGTATCAGACTACAACTTTCAAAAGCAAAAAAATCCTATAAATAAGTACTAAATTCAGTAACTTAAAACGTAAACAACCTGAATTCTGAAAAATGATGTGCATGTAAATGAATAGGACCACTGCTATTCCATGTAGTATCATTTATGCTTGTGTTAATGAGTGATCACTTCCTTAAAGCTGGTGCACGCGTGTCACTTGCATAGTTATTTGCCTTTAGGCCTTGGGTTTGAGCCATACCCTTATCCCTTTCTTCACCTACCTCGGCCCTTCCTTCCCCTTACATAGGTTTTTCCACATCCAAAACTGACAGCTATGCCAGTACTAGGCACACACTTGAGGACATGAGGCAATTCCCTACAACCCACAAATCAGGAACATACATCACAAAATGTAGACCCTTTCAAGGCCCAACCCCTCTTTGAGAGCGTTTCTGAAAAGGAAGCTTTTCTATGGTATGCATTTGTAAATGTAAATGTAAATGTATTTCGATTTATATAGCGCACTAATCACCCAGGGGTCTCAAGGCGCTTGCTTAGGGAACCCGTCCTGGTATTCCCCTGTGAGATACCCCGGCAAGGTATTCACAAGGTGAAGCCAGGCATCCCGCCGCGAGGGGCCGTAGTGGAGATTAAGCAAGCTATTGCCCAGAGTCGCAGAGTGTGACCCCGTGAGTCGAGTAGGCACCGGAGCGAGAATTGTCGAGTCCGTGGAATTTTTTTTTTTCAGCCCGAGACCCGCCGAGGCGGGGAATCGAACCCTGGTCCACGGCTGATCTCAGCTTCCGGGTCTGCCGCCTCTAACCACTGAGCCACCCTTCTCCACATTTTGCACCAACTACAGCAGATTACTGGGTCTCCACGATTAGATCGCGGATGTTCATCGCCAAAACAACTTCCACTATCCACAGCTGCAAACTAACCACGACTCTTCCGTTCAGATCAGCTGGCAGAGGCTACATAACCGTGACCATCTTTACCAATGGCACGGTCCTCATCCAAGCTAACAATGAGAACCTGGAAGCCTTCGACTCCATATTTCCCACACTTAGGTCAGCCCCTCCCACCCTCCCCATCCCCGCCTCTACGCCGCCTCCGACCACGACCACAACTCACAGTGAAGTCCGCGATACTCCCTTCCGCAACCCCTACCCAGTCCGTCAGGCCCCCCCTCCCCCAGTAATACCTCACCCTCCATGCTCAGCCACCCAACATCCGCAGGACACTCAATCCCCCTCCTCCTCCCCCTCCTCCAACCTCCTCACCTTCCTTAACACCAAGCTACGACAGCCTCCTACAGCAATCACCCCCACGCCAGCAGGCAGCCTTCAGACAACGAGCCACTTCCCCTCAAGTCTCCCTACATCCCTCAATCCACCCCTGTCCAAGCACCCCCCTGTCCTCCTCCCTTCCTCCCCCCTGTCTAAACCCCCGCCGGACCCTCCCCTGAACACCTCCCCCGTCCTTCACCCTATCTCCCAACCCACCCTGAACACCCCCCCCTCCTTCACCCTGACCCCTATCTCCCAACCCACTCAGAACACCCCCCCGTCCTTCACCCTGACCCCTATCCCCCAACCGACCCTCTCGAACCCTAGCACTCTCGGACCCACCGCGGATGCCTACATCCCCTTCCTTGAGGCCATATCAAAACGGCTCGCAGCCCTGGAAAACCAGGTCAACACTATCACCCATGGTCTTTCAGAAATCATCTCTAACCTTGGAATAGTCTGTAATCCCCACAAACTCTCCCCCCGGACCTCCCCCCACGTCAAAACGTCCTCCATTTCCTCTCCCACTCCAGTGGGCTCAAATCACCCGACCGCCAGGCCCCTTAGATCAAAAACTCCTATGTCAGACAGGGAAGCAGCCTTACTTGCCGCCACTTATGACTCCTCCCCTGCGGAGTCACCCAAATCTAAAATTCAAGTCATCACAGGTCACCGGAAAGACCGACCCATCGTCAATACACAGAGACTACCAGTCCTCACCGCTATACCTAGAGAGACTAAAGAGGGAACCACCAGTAAACAGGAGAAATTCACCAATTGCCTCCTAATCAACTGCAGATCGGCTTCTCTACACGCAACGGACCTAGCCGAAGCCATCCTCACACATGACATTGACGTTGCGTTCCTCACGGAGACTTGGCTTAATAAGACATCCCCTCCCTGCCTAGACATGCTGGTTCCACCTGGCTTCTCCCTCATCTCCAAAGATAGGATTGAACAACGAGGAGGTGGGGTCGCTATCATCCACAAGGACAGCTGGAGCATCACAGAAACCGCCTCCTTCGAATATGACTCCTTTGAATGCCTATCCACTGTCATCAAGACAAAAGACAATGACTCTCTACTGTGCCACCTACTCTATCACCCCCCGGGCAGAAATAACGAGTTCGGAGACCAACTATCAAACCTGATTGCACAAGACTCACTGGGCGACTCCAAAAACTTAATTCTTGGCGACCTGAACATCCGGTGGAATGAGACCCACAACCCTCTAATCAAATCGCTATCTAGCCTCCTTGACGAGAACAACCTCACCCAACATTGTACTGAGGAGACTCATTACAAAGGAGCCACACTGGACGCCATCATTGCCCAAAAGAATTCTATCACGGTCAACCACATACTACCAGTTGACTGGTCAGATCATCACATGATCTTATTCCACATCAATCACCCCATCATCTCGCTTAAACCTCCGCAAGTCCCGCCTAAATGGTCGAGAAACCTCTCCCAAGTACCCCAAGACATCTTGGAAGGTCAACTAAGCGCTCTTCTTTCAAATAACACTATGCACCTCTCGACCAACGACCTCGTCGACCACTACAACTCGGGGGTAGTCACCATACTTGACAATCTAGCTCCTCTAAAGCTCAAAAGAAACCGAACCACTCCATCCAGAACCTGGTTCACTGCGGACCTCAACGCAGAAAGAAGAAACCTAAGAACCAAAGAAAGAAAGTGGAGAAACAACCCAACCGCCATTCTCCGCCTTCAACTAAAATCAGCCCGTAGGAAGTACAACAACCATATCAAAAACAAGAAATCCAGCTTCTTCCGCGAGGCATTGGTCAAATCCAAAAACAGACCCAAAGAACTCTACAACATAATCAGACAACAAACAACAAAGCCCCTGCCCTCAACCCTACTGGCTTCCAAAGAACTCTGTGACAACTTTGCCAACTTCTTCATCGATAAAGTCCAAAAAATCGAACTATCTCTAGACATCAACAACCCACACCTCCAGAAGAGCTACTCGACCTCCCCAGTGGCACTCCCATCCGACTCCTTTCCCTCCCCCTGGCTAAGCTTTCGCCCCGTCCAGGAAACTGAGATAATCGCGCTGATCTCGACCGCCAAACCTTCAGCACACATCTCAGACCCCATCCCCCCATCTTTAATCAAACAAATGAAGCTTACCTTAGCGCCCATCTGGGGAAGAATCATAAACAGCTCCTTACAAAGCGGTGTGGTCCCCGATTGTCTAAAAATGGGACAAGTCACTCCTCTCCTGAAAAAACCCGGTCTCGACTCAACTGACTTGAACAATTTCAGACCAATATCTAACCTCCCTTTACTCTCGAAAACACTTGAACGCTGTGTACTCCTGCAACTGACGCAACACCTGGACAACATCAATCTCCTGGACCCCCTCCAATCTGGCTTCAGACAAGGCCGCAGCACTGAAACTGCGATGTTGAACATCATAGACGACATTCACGGATCTCTTGACGCTGACAAGTGCTGCCTCCTCATACTCCTTGATCTCTCAGCAGCGTTCGACACGGTGGACCACAAGCTCCTCATCATGACTCTTCAAGAAAGAGCCGGCCTTGGCGAGGTAGTTCTCAAGTGGTTTTCCTCCTTTTTACACAACCGTTCGCAACTAATAAAAATCAAGAACTTCACCTCCGATACCCAGCAAGTCAACAAGGGTGTCCCTCAAGGATCGGTGCTCTCCCCCCAGCTCTTTAACATCTACATGGAACCACTCGCTAAGTTACTCAGGAACGCCAACATCAACTTCCACCTCTACGCGGACGACACGCAGATTTACCTGGAAATTTCCTCTCTTAAAGACATCCAGAGACTCAACGATGTCCTAAATGAAGTTCAAGACTGGCTGACAAAGAATCACCTGAAACTCAACCCCGATAAGACAGAAACACTCCTCATCTCAAACAAAGAAGATAACCCTCAAATCATCGAGTGGCTAAAGTCGATCGATGCTCTCAAGGGTAACCTCACGCTAGCCGACTCCGTTAAATCCCTGGGCTTCACCTTAGACCCTAAACTAACCCTGTCAAATCACATTAAGAACTCGGCGAAAAGCGCTTTCTTCAACCTCAGACTTTTGAACAAAATTAAACCTTACATTCCCAACAAGGACCTCAAACTAGCCACGCAATCTCTAGTTCTATCAAGACTGGACTATGGGAACTCAATCCTAACAGGCATCCCCAAATCCCACCTGGCTCCACTAAAAACAACACTTCACGCGGCAGCAAGAATGATCACAGGCTGCAAAAAATATGATCACATCTCCCCGGCTCTCAAAGAACTCGAATGGCTCCCTGTGGAAATGCGAAGTACCTTCAGAACGGCCTGCCTAACCCACAAGGCCCTCCACACCGGCAAACCGGAATACCTGGCTAACAAGCTCAAAAAAGCAGGCCAAGCCAGAAACTTGAGAAGCTCTAATTCCCTGCTGCTCATCCTACCAAAAACCAGAAGGAAAAGAACTGCGGATTGCTCTTTCTCAGGAAATGCCCCCAAAATATGGAACGCCATCCCCCCGCACATCAGAACTCTACCGTCCTATGCAGAATTCAAGAGCCAACTTAAATCCTTGTACCTGATCCGCTCCCTTGGTTATGGATAACTTGGAGCTGCAAACGTCTCAGAATCCATGCGTTATTGTTGAATCCAGTACTGAGAAGCCCTGCTGTCCGAACTTTTCTTCTTTCCAAATTGTCTGTCGCCGATTGCTTTTATGGGGTTTGTTTCATGTTGTTCTCTTTTTCATGCCCACTACTGTGAAGCGCTCTGATACCTTCGGGTCTTGTTAGCGCTATAGAAAACTTCTAAATAAATAAATAAATAATAAATAAAGATTACATACCCATTATCTGACTAGTGAGGTAAATTCCACACAGAGGCCACCAAGAGACATATGT
Organism: Lissotriton helveticus; assembly: GCF_964261635.1. Taxonomy (NCBI): domain Eukaryota; kingdom Metazoa; phylum Chordata; class Amphibia; order Caudata; family Salamandridae; genus Lissotriton; species Lissotriton helveticus. The sequence continues at coordinate 346,976,243 of NC_136071.1, read as the reverse complement.
GAGCGATTAATAGCAATCAAATTAATATTCAATGTCACTGCCTCCTCAAGACTCAATGCTCACCACAGAAGACACTATTTCCCATAGCAACTGACTATGCGAAATATTGAAGACAGCCATGTGACTTGCTGTAGATGCTGTTCCCAACATCTGGTGCTCGTGTCTGTTGCAAATGATGCTATTCAAGGCAGTAACCATCCCCCATGAACAGGTAACAATGTTCATTTTTAGAGACACTACTCAGGAGGACCATGTAGTCACGTCACTACTGAGAAAACTACTCCATGCTGTTGGTTCTCATCGGGAAATTTAGTAATGCATGTCAGCATGACATGGGAAGAGGCAAGGCTCAGTTTCTTTAGAAGCTGTGTATCCTCGTCTTCACCACAAAGTACAGTCCCGGGGAGTCTCACGCAACCATCTCCCAGATCACATTCACTTTTTTTAAACCATACTGGAACCCCAAACTCAGATGTTTCTCTAACGGGTATTTTTTATCTTCATAGTTGACAGCTCTTTCTGTACTCATCATCTACTCCTTTTGCTCTTTTTTGTCTATCCTAAAGTAGATCTCTCTCAGGTTCGAGGGCTCCAGATGAGATACTTGTAGGTTGTATTTGGATATCAGTGACCAGTTACTTTGGGACCTCATTTTTGTTACTGTGGCTATGTGTCAATTGCCGGCTGTATGCTTTCCAAAAGGCCTACCAGCACTTTGGTGGCCAGGTTTGGGGGAGCGAGGGTAGAGTTCTTAATGTAGTAGAGGACAGAAAGTAATAATCTAAGAGTCGCCTGCCCTACCTGTTCCAGCAGTTCCAGCGATGAGTTCAGAATATGGTTCAGTTCTGCAAACATCCTCGTAAGCCCTATTTAGGGGATACAAAAAGAAATCAAGAGGTTAAAGCACAAGGACATTGTGTTATGTTCATTTAAAATGTGTATTTTTTTTAAACTTTGATATTTCAGAGACACAAAAATAAGAATCTATAAACACCTTTTCATTACAACCAGTGTCTTGCTTTAGGCTTAAGAATCAGTTCCTAAGGCAAGCAGAACTTCAATACAGCAGGTAGAGTTATCAAACCAGAACCACTTCATAGGATATCAAGTTTGCACCAAAATCACACTAATCAAGTCAGAGCTCTTAATTCAGAAGAAAAAACTCTCTACAAAGTAAAATACCCAATCACATTTCCTGGCATAACCATCTTTTTCCTACAATAATAAAACACAGTGTCTACCCTTGTGAGGTAACTTCATCCTACACCCCCTCCTAGTGACCAGTCATGGATACTGTGTTCCCCCATTGGATGTTTAGTCGCTATTAGTGGCAGATCTTTGCACAGGCAAAGACAGATATTCTCAAACATGGATCAAGCAACTTAGTTTTTTTTTGCACAAGCTGATCAGTAAGGAACATACTCATTATTTGTTTATTACCTATACTTTACTTATCATGTTTAATACACGGCAATTGTGCAATTAAAAAATGCAAAGCCACCGGAGTGCAGGTCATTTATAGTGTTAGTAGTGTTAGCATCCTACATAATAATAATCATAAAATATTAAACTACAGGTTTGTACAAAAGTCCTTGTAAACATATGTGAATAGCACTCTAGCCAATGATATTCGACCTTCCAAAATTACCTGGCAATTTTCAGAAGATGGAATGTGACTGGCAAGGCAGAATAAAACTCCTTCCGGAAAAAACTAAAAACATGGCTCTTTCAGATATAGGTCATGCATCACACGGAGATTTGCCGCTTCAGGGAGGTTCGAGTAGCCTGCAGCGTGGGGACACACTAGCTAGTGTGACTACACTAGCTAGTGTGACTAAGCGCTTTACAAGCTCATTTATTATTATAAATAGGGCTCCCGGTTTTATGGTATTTCTTTTTTTACCATTTCCGTCTGCATTTATTCATATTTATTTTTTGGTCATTTTTTCTGTATTTATCCACATTTATTTTTGTCGCAAGCAAATGACGATGCTGCAGCTAGTATTTTTTCACATTTATGCGACAGGGGCTATGGAGAGATTGTAACGACTGCACACACTTAGAAGGTTTCCAAACAAAATTGAACACACTAGAAGACAGAACATTCTATTTTAAACAAAAAGTGTGCATTTATTGTACTGACATCTGAGGCAGATTAAGCAGGTATCATTAAACAGCGCATTCTAAGAGGGAGTGATGTTGGATGCAGCCTCTGTTTTGGCAATGTTTGAAATTGTTGTTATTCTGATGGCATCAAACACGCCCTGTGGAACAAAATCTCTCCTGAAAGTTACCTGCAACCTGTTCTAACCCTTTGTGATGCAGAGAGCAAGCGCAGCATTAATGAGTAAGATTAGAAAAGGAATGAAGAATGCATGAAAGCATGGGAAATTACTTTTGCACGGGTAACATCAAGAAAGAAAAGAGACTGCGATCCACACCTCTTGATGGAGAAGGCTAATTGCACAGAAGCAGCTGGCATTCCACGTGTAAAGTGTTTTTAAAAAAAATACTTTGTGTTTTCTTTAAACGGGGTCTCCATAAAGTTGGTACACTGGCAGTATGTTATTTTTTTCATTCCTCCAAGCCTGCCACCTGCTGTCGAGCATACCACTACCTGCTAACAGGCCTCTCTGCCTTGCTGCCACTGATTGCATTCACAGGCTACCTTATTAGCGCTGACCCCAGCAGACCCGGCCAGATGATGTCTAAATTTCTATCAGTGAGCCAGCCTCCTAATGCACCCATTAACACCTTGTGCTCAGCTATAAGGCATTACTAGAATGGACACAGTGCTGCTTTAAAGGTCAAGTGCTTGCATTTCTTACAGCGTCCCCCACCCCTTTAACATGCAACACCTACTACCACCTGCTGCTTTGTGCTTCTACCTTAGCCGTTCTCTTAAAGAGGACTAAGTGGTGTAGATTAGTAAGAGGAGCGTGGCGAGGTAACGCTCGGCAGGAGTGAGGATGCGACACACTGTATGTCAGTATTTTCCCGTTTCTAAGTTATAAATACAGTTAAAGGAAAAATCTTTTTCCGTCTGTATTTATATGTAAAAATCAGTTTAAATGGAAAACCGGGAGCTTTAATTATAAAGTGGACTTTGGTCAGCCATGTAAAGAGACAGTAAATAGCTTTTTCTCCAAAGATAGAATCCCTGCTATCAGCAAATGAGACATATTTTTTTAATTAAACTGTATGATGCACCATCTCCATATAAGTTTACAAGGACATTTTGTACAAAAGAATGTAAAACAATATTTTATGAAAATATATTTTAAACAGCATTAAAGTTACTTCCTTTTGCAATGTCCTTATCAAGTACGGCACGGTGTACTTTATTCCTTATAATACATGGTCTCATAATCACCTTTCCCTCACAGTACTTAAATCCTTGGTGCGTAGTTCTTTAATTGCAGAATCCCATGTATTAGGGAAGGAATTTATTAAGGTGTCTGTAAGTTAAAATATTGAAAAATTACACGTGGGGGCTCATTACGATGTTGGGAGGAAAGCCTCCTCCTGACAGTCGGAATCTTCCCGACCCCGTCAGAGCCCTTCTAAATGTAAATTGATACTTGTATAGCACACTACTCACCCGCAAGGGTCTCAAGGCGCTTGTACGAATACCGCTGTGGAACCCATCCTGGCTTTCCTTCTGAGGTGTCCACTCCTGGGCACCCCCAAGGTGGAGGCCAGGCATCCTTAGCGTTGTGGGGGCCGTTGTGGAGATTAAGCAAGCTATTGCCCACAGTCGCAGAGTGGGACTCCATGATTGGAATAGGCACCGAGGCGAGAATTATCAGGTCCGTGGAATTTTGAGCCCAAGACCCGCCGAGGCGGGGAATTGAACCCTGGTCCCGGGCTAGACCTCTGAATCAGGGTCTGCCGCTCTAACCATTGAGCCACACTTCTCCACTGGCTGACTCTTCTGTTTTGGCTGACTCAGTCGGTTTACATTTTGACCGCACAATTGCGATGTTCGTGGTTGGAACGTGAATGGCCGGTCATTCCGCCTCGGTTCTGACCGAGTCACGGAGTATTCCTGTCAATTGGAATCACACAGTAACTCCATATGGACTGAGTTTCCGCCGTTGGGATTACAATGTCGGTTTCCAACAGCCTTTCGGCGCTGGCCTCTCCGACATGGAAAGGCTGTCGGAAGGTGACTTTGGAGGCCCCTGGCAGGGCCCTTTAGCACCCACGGCCTACGGTTGGTGGTCAAGGTGGTACCTAAGGTACCCCCCTGTAAAACCCTGCACTGTTTGGGAGGCACCATGGGGTGCCTGCGACAGGGGGAAGGTATTACACACCCTCCCCATTTCCCCATAGGAGCCTGTGTTACGGCTGCTTCTTAGGCGTAACACGAGCTCCCACTGGAAACAATGGAAATGCGACTGAACAGTGTTGGGGCACATCATGAACCGCCGCCCACAAGTTGGTCAGTCCCAAATCCGAGACGGTGTTGGCGGAGGCTTTTGCCCGACATCGTAATGAGCCCCTTGTTGTTTATCTTTAAGAGAGTGGCTGTTCTACATGAGACTAGTGATTTAAAAAAATATATATAATATGTACAAAATTTCTAGTTTTCTTTCTTGGAGCAGCCTGACTTTGCTTCAAAAATGCCCTCCTCCAAATTACCAATCTTTCTCATTACAGTCCTTGAATTATGAGGGTGACCCCTTAATCTCTGTGGGATCTTTATCAATATTTACAAACCTTGAATGTCTGTGCCCATGATCGAGATCCCAGAATACACTTTCAAAGGAAGAACCAAATCTTATCGAAAAAAAGGAAATGGCAACCTATAGACTCGGGGGCATATTTTCAAGGACTTATCTCTGAGTTATCGACACTTTCTGGCAGTCAAAGTGGCGATAAATGTATCACTCCATTCACAAGCTGGTGCTAACAGCTGATGTCACCAGCTTTCCTGCAATAGCAGCCACAAAAAACATCACCCACAGATGACCCCGGCAACTAACGCTAATGAGATGCAGAGTAGGCGTTCTCGTGCAAAAATCTGCGAAAACACCACTTTGCAACATTCTCAACAACCAGCCAGATCAGCGATAAGATCACAAAACAGGCGATAAGGCACGTTAGCAGTAGGGATTTAACACCTGCTCTAACCTGGTGTAAAGTCGGACGACAACCTGCACCATAAAAGGGAGCCCAGGCCAGAGCCACACCAGAAGAACAACAGATGCCATGGAGCTACTGATCATGTAGCTTGGAGCCCCAAGAGGGCCACAATACCCTGCCACCACCCCAGGCCCGCAACCCCCCCAGACCTCACCCCGCACCCCCCCCCCCCCCAGACTACCACAGAGGCAGTGCAGACAAAGACAGCGGACCTTCAAAAAATGCATCAGCCTCACAGACATAACACCAGAGGATGTCATTGCCCACTACAGGCTCAAAAGTACAACCATCCTCCGCATCCTGAACATCATTGCCCACAGGCTGACAGTACCAACACAGCGGACAACCAACATCCCTCCGCAGACAAAGCTGCTGGCTGTGCTGCATCGGATGGCCTCTGGTACCTTCCAACCAACAACTGCCAGAGTCAGAGGAGTCTCACAGCCAGCCCTATTAAAGTTCCTCACAACTGTCTTGGAATCCATCATCAGCTTGGTACCCCAGCACCTTCACTTCCCCACACTGCGCAGGAACAGCTGGAGACCAAGCAAGGCCACTAACGCCATAGCTGGCTTCCCGCACATGTTGGGGGCAATTGACTGCACACATGTCCTACTTGTGCCCTCTGCCAGCACTGCACACAATTACCGCAAAAGAAAGCACACGCATTCCATCAATGTGCAGGCAATAGTGGACGACCAATGTCGTCCCCAACTACCCAGGCAGTGTGCATGATTCCTACATATTCCGACAGTCCATCATCAACCAAATGAACACACCAACTCCACAATAATGCAGCTCACAACTCAGGTAATGCACATGTTACAAACTCACATACAACATGCCAAACAGCATGCCCACCCACCATACACGACAGCACAACTTACTGTGGTAACCTGGGCTAGCCATGTACATGAGCCATCAACGGCATAGCACCTCAGCCACACAATACCAGATTGTGGGGAGAGGTAGGAACCAGGCAAGTGCAAAGGAGGCAAGTAACCCATGAATGAAAATGTACACAATGCCAAGTGTGGCGTGGATGTGCTGGCCAGACTGCAGTATGTAGACCACAGACATATCCATGTCGACATACACTGCTGGTGTTTGGAGTGTAGTGGACAGTGGACGCAACCATGTTACCCCAGGCAGTGGGCCAGATAGCGGAAATGTAGCTTGTTACGTCTCCCCATAGAAGCGTGAGCGGAGTGGGCTGGTCTGGCGTACGCCAGGCCAGCGTAGGGGTGTGAATAAAAAGCGCGCAGCACTGGGCGTGGTTCTTTTCCGGAATGGCCAACCTGTCTACCAGGGCGGCGCATCTCACCCTGCCACGAGGCCGACGCCATGAGCGGTGTTGCCTGCAATCCTGTGCGCCTGCTGCACCCCAGGCCGCTGGTACCCAGACCTGTCTTGCCCACCCCTGCGCACCCAGGCCTCAACTGCTCACCTGCAGACACCAGCGTGTGTCAAAGAGGGCCCACCACGTGCCGGTGCAAGCTTCAAGCCAGAGGCCCGCTACCTTGGCAGCTTCCTCAGACCATCACAGCCTTCATGACACAGGCCCGCAGTACTCCTTTCTTGTTGACGTACTCCACCGCTGCCTCCGGCCTACACTCTGGTCAAGTAGGTCACACATTTGGAACTGAGTCTTGATATCCTGATGGCCGAGTTCATATGGTAATGGGACGTTTGATATCACTTTACTCACTTTGATGTGGTGCCACCGACTCTGTGCATGCATTCCAACCAGATGTGTCTTTGGTCCCTTGCTGACTTCTGCCTTCGGACCACACTGCGGTCCAGTAGGTCACACATTTGGAACCGAGTCTTGATTTCTCAATGGCAGAGTTCATATCATTGTACGCAAGGAGAGGAATAAGAGGAAGACGCGGTTCAATCCGAGGAAAAAAGGATCATCGTTACGGAGGTGATCGAACACTACCAACAACTGCTGTGGTGCCACTAACTCTGTGCATCGCAAGCCAACGACACGTGGCTGTGAGCCCCTGCTGACCGCTGCCTCCGGCCTACACTGCAGTCAAGTAAGTCACACATTTGGAACTGAGTCTTGATTTATTTATGGCAGAGTTTATATCATTGTACAGGCCTCATCGCAGACTGCATCCCCTTTCAGCTCCAGTGCCACTAAGTCTGTGCCCCGACATTCATGGACACTCTCTGGTTGTACTTTGGTGGCGTCTGAGTCTATGGCCTGGGGGTTGTCTTTATCATCATGTAGCTGATACTGACTTGGTGGTAAAAATTAGTCTGTAGCATTCCACTCCTCCATTTGCCTGTTTCTGCTTGCATCTGCCCTCTGCATCATGCCCTGGAAGGACTCCTTCCACTGTCCCCCGCAACCCTCCGCGACATTCATCTTCGATGAGGACCTGCTCAGCTCGTGTGGCCCTACCTCAGTGCATCGCAAGTCACCGTTCCGTGGCGGTGTGCCTGTGCCGGTCACAGTGCATCCAGGGCCACTAACTCTGTTCAGCTCAAGTAATGGACCCTTGCTGTTTGAACTTTTGATTGTCTGATCACTGTTGTAGTTGTTGCCGGCACCAACCAGCCCTGAGCGGTGGCTTACACTCACCCCACACCCATCCGGCACAGGCGTCACTGGACATGTGACCCTGGCAATAAAAGGGGTCGGGGGCACGTGCCCGTAGCCAGTCCCACAAACTATCTAAGTGTGTCTGTGTGGTCATTATGTATGCATGGGGGCCCCGGGCCCTACGACATTTCATTGTGCTGTGTACAGCGGACCCAACCATATCACCTCAGGCAGTGGGGTAGACCTGGGACATGTAGCTGTGTCGTACCCCCCTGTGAGCGTAAGCTGAGTGGACTTGCGTACGACAGTCCAGCGTAGGGGTGTGGTTAATCAACCCGGGGCTCTGGGCGTGGTTAAGTTTTGGGCTTGCCAAGGAAGTAACTAATGAATGTGTCTCTGTTGTAGTGTCGGCGCCACCCGTCCTGCAATGGACAATATTGCTATGTAGCTTGCTCCGGGAGTGCGGGCTCTGCCGAAGGGATAAATGAGGGAGCGCAAGCCCGCTCAGGGTCAGGGATCATACATGCCAACTGTTATGTGTGTCGCTATTACTGCAGCATATGCCAAAGGTCTACCCTCAACCGCATCGCGAGTTCAGCCAGCCATGAACTCTACATCTGTGTCTGCCCTATCCTTACCATAGGCCTACAAACACGTGGCCGCCCACCTTCAGCGCACAACATCACTGTGTCATTGTCAGGCTTGTGGACATGCGCAGACAGGCATGACAATGGTGTGCCATAGGAGTGCAAGTGATGCAACTGTGCTGCGCACAATAGTAAGTAGGCCTGGGGGGGGGGGGGGTTTGGAGGAGCAGAAATGAGGCTACGTAATACACATTGATGCCACACATTTGCTACAAGCAGTACATGTCAAACAGGAATCACAAAGTCACACATATCACACACCAATGTACCAGTGAGCCTGCCAACACATCATGCAGAACGAACTATTGACTCATGGCTCTCTGCACTGTCACATATGATCAAGGATATGCACTCTGAGCTTGGATGATGACACGTTCCGAGCCCCGAACACACAGGCCCAGAGGCAGTACAATGTGGTCCACAAACGCACCAGGGGCATCGTGGAACGCACATTTGGCATGTTGAAGTCATGTGTCAGGTGCCTGGACATCACAGGTGGAAGGCTCCTGTACATCCCAGACATTGTGTGCAAGATGATTGTTGCATGTTGTGTGTTGCACAACATATGTGTACGCACCAAGTGCCAGATGCACCGGATGATGATGAGGAAGATGAGGCTGGTGGACCACACCCCACTGCAGCCGCAGCAGGAATAGCCCGTAGGAACACCATCATTAACAATTTCTTCACATGTGCACATCACATTGTGACAGTCCTTAGCAATCATGAGACAGTACAAAATGACCACAGGCACAGAAGGTGCAAGTAAATGCATTCCAAGACACATTCCCTGAGTGCATGTCACTCATCTGTACAAGCACATCACTCAGACAATTGTAAGTGCGACATGTAGTATTGACAATTTCATAATTTGATAATAGATGGAGGGTGTGTCACCTATGTACAGAGAGGCTGTTTAGGGTGTAACGCATTCGAAGTGCCAGTTATGTGTGTCACAGATAGTACGGAATCACACTCTTTGGCATTTCACATGTGTCCCAAATCATTACATATAGGCTGTCATTTGTGACCTACAAGTGACAACAGGACTTCTTTTGGGGTCAAATATGTACCACCATGATGCAGGGATGCACCCTGTGCCTCAAGTCTCATAACATAAGCAACATGGACGTTAAGGGGAGTCACTGTCCCTACCTTCGTCCATGCTTTCAAACTTGATTGATCATAGACATGACACGTCTATGTACAGGAGGTGTTGATTGTTCCTCTGCAATGTGAAGGGGAGATGCGGTTTCACAGGGTGTTCCATGTATGTTTCTGCAGTGGCACAGTTTACATGCAGACTGCATGTCAACGTACATTGTGACTGTGAGGAGATGCCTATTTGATGTGGGAAAATGGACATTTGTTCTACATCACGGATGTGGGGTTGTACTCGTACATTGTCATCTCACTGTTTTTTTTCTCTCCTTTTCTGGTGCATTTTACCGCATGATGCGTGGGAATTGCAGGCCTGTCGCTGGTTATCGCTGATTTTTGTATCGCGGTTTGGGACATTGCCGCTTTTTTTGCGTTCGTGTTCCGCATTTTTGCGGCATCGCGTTGATTTTAACGCGGTCATTTGACGTGTTATCGTGAGACTATCGCATGGTACCACCGTGTTGAGAATACAACGTTATCACAGCGTTTTTTTCCTGCGATAGACTGCAATGTGAAGAGTTGCGTTAAGCTAATTTTGCGATAATTATCACACGTTTTTGAGAATATCCCCCACTGTCTCTTAAATGTAGAACTAATGACGGGTGGGTTTTTATGCCCACTAGGGCTGTGATTGTTCGAAGTATACTGACATATATGCCAACATTTTAGAAGATAAAAGTAGGATATTATTAAAAAAATTATTGGGATAATGCATTACTCTCATTGATTTCTTTTATAGCAGGGGCAATTTCAGGTGGGAGACAGCCAAATAAAGCCATTTTTTGCTTCAAAATTGGAAGACCCCCACCTGAATCGGGTCTATTGGCATGTACATACTGAATATTAGTATAGGGAGAGTATTTTTAATAATTAATGCTCCAATGGATTGATGAAAAATTCGAAAAGCAGTGTGTGAAATCTATTTGTAATCGCCACTTTAAGTGCACAATATTGTAGATTGTCTTCCGACACACCACGTACTGTAAAGCACTGCTTACTAAGTTCCTGCTCTATATCAATACATACACATAGGCAAACGTAATGAACCAAACTCGTTTCTACGTTATTTGGACCTTTTAAAAACGAGACTATATTATGCACCGTACACTCGTTGTTTGCTTGGTACACAAATGTACAGTTGAATATACAATTAAGGTCCTAAGGTGTTCTTATTGTATAATACATACTACGTGCGGCACATCAAAGATAAACAGTTAAAAACGTGTAAAACATTTTCGCCACAGCTTTTGGTTTCTGTTGCTGCACATTAATACATGTATTATTTCTCCGGTGTGTTCACGTGCGTGCCACTGCCGCCCCGCCTACGTCAGGTGAAAGGTTCCCCACAGGGTCTTACCTCCCGCCTCCCGGGCCCATAGGTCGGACTGCCACCGCTCAGCTCTCTGCCAGACTTCCACATAAGAAAGCGTGGAGACGCAGTTGAAAAGCTGGAACTGAAAAGCTCTAGAATAGGGAGTGGAAGGAGCTGTTCTGTCCACACAAACACTTCCAATGGAGTGTAAAAACACACATTGAACTAGTTTCAAAAAGCACCGCCTACACGAGTGACGCTACAAGGAAGAACCTCGGAAAGGAGACTCCTGCCGACCCGGAAATGATTACCCAGCCTCTTAGGGCCGTGGTTTCTCGTCTACACAGACTAAATTTAGTAAACTGTGCTTTGCTGTACACTGTATCTTTGGCTGTTAACTCACAATAAATGAGACGCTTAGGAGTCCGATCGCCACAGGAACTTACACTTGCGGAGAAAAACAATACAGTGACGCTTTATTAACACGACGGAAAATACAGTTATTGCTAATAACAAGGTGACCAGCTGGCCCCCTCTTCCCTTTTTTGGGACTCAATCTTTCAAACGCCACTCTGAAATTTAAAAAAAAACAAATGGAATCCTCATCAAAATCCATATGTATCCCAGTAGAAGAAAAGTGATGATAAACAAACAGCTTCCTCCTGCCCTCTAGTGAAGAATTTCCTCACTGGGGCACCATACTGAGCCAGGCGTCCTTCCAGTGTTTTGTCCTTAATCCCTGGTTAATTCTGGTAAATCAGTCTCTCCCTACTGTTCTCCCCATTATTGCCATTCTTATTTATTTATTTATTTAATGCATTTTTATAAAGCGCGGACTTTACCCGAAGGTGTCAGAGCACTGTACAATAGAACCAGTTACGTTACATGAGAGAACTGTTGCAGGAATGGAACAAACAAAAATAGCATGCCATAGAGTCAAAGCAACGCAGGCAAAAGGCACACAATTTATTTATGCGTTTTTATATAGCGCAGACTTTACCCGAGGGTGTCAGAGCGCTTCACAATAGGAACAGAACTGAAACATGAGAACATTACAAGTGAACAAATTACAAAAGCAAAAGTTACATTACATGAGGCAAAAGTGACAATCGTGAGCAAACAAAATACAAGAGGTAGCAAACGGTGACTTACAGGACGAAAAAGTGACGTGTGCAGGTTACAAAAGTGTACAAAGTACAAGTAGAGGTATAATACTGCAATAAATAGAGGACACTCAAACACAAGAACAAACGTTACGTAGGCAATGGTGGCACTCGTGCAAGTATCGAAAGCAAACAAAATATAAGAGGTAGCAAACAGTGTGTTACAAGAGAACAGTGACGTGTGCATGTTACAAAAGAGTACCAAACACGGGTAAAAGGGTATTACTGCAATAAATGGCAGTCTCTCAAACCACACAAACACACTGGGAAGGCACTTCCATAGTCATGGAGAATAGGAATTTTCTATACTAAAGGGTCTTCCTTCAGATAATAGTGAGGGCATGAATTAACTTTGGAAGTGTCTTTGAAGGAGGAGAACTTTGCGGTCAGTTTTGAAGGCCTGGGAGGAGGTGGTGGTCCGGAGCTGAGGCGGAAGTGAGTTCCAGATTCTCACTGCGTTGCCTGAAAAGGATTGGGCCATCGATCTTTCCTTCTTGAAAGTGGGAGGTTCAAGCAGTAGATTTTCCGTATTTCGTGATGGTCTAGAGCCTCCAGAGAGTTTTAGTTTATTTGCCAGATAGCGAGGAGAGGAGGAGTGCAAGGCTTTGTGGGTGATGCAGGCAGTCTTGTAAATAGATCTTGCCTCGATGGGAAGCCAGCGGAGGGTGGATAACATGGGTGTGATGTGGTCGCTTCTTTTGGCCCCATAAATTAAACGAGCTGCTGAATGGAGAACAGACTTAAGGGGGGGACAGGTGGGAGTTGGGGAGGCCAGTAATAAGAGAATTGCAGTAGTCCAGTCTGGAGAGGACCAGCGATTGGACGAGGATTTTAAGGTCATGCTCCGGGAAGAAGCGACGAATCCCCCAGAGAAGGCACAGTTGGTATCGAGCAAACTTTGCAATTGAATTAATGTGGGAGAGTAGATTGAGTTTTGTGTCGAGTATGACACCAAGGGATTTTGCCCTGTCGACAATGATGGGTTTATTGTTCAGTAGATTCATCTGGTCCATCCATGATTGAACAGGGGGAGGAGAAAGTGAGGAGGAGAGGAGGAGGAATTCAGTTTTGGAGGGATTCAGAATCAGTTGATGTGTTGACATCCAGTTTTGAATGGAGTCCAGAGTAGAGCTTAGGACGGAGAGATCGTGAGTGGAGGCAACCTTCAGGTAGATTTGAGTGTCGTCTGCGTAGAGATGATAGTGGACCCCGGATTTACTTAGGAGATTTCCCAGTGGTTCCAAATAGAGATTGAACAATGTGGGTGCAAGTATAGAGCCTTGAGGAACACCTTGACCCACCGCCAAAGGAGATAACAGAATGTCCGCTATTTTTATCATTTGGGATCTATCAGAGAGAAAGGTAGCAAACCATTTAAGCACAGTGCCCTCCATGCCCATTCTCTGTTGAAGATTGTTGAGGAGGGTGTTGTGATTGACAGTGTCAAAGGCTGCAGAAAGGTCAAGGAGAATTAGAAGACAAGACCCCCCGAATCGAGTATCTGCAGCGCGTCATCAATCACTTGCAGCAGGGCTGTTTCAGTGCTGCAGTTTTGGATGAAGCCTGACTGAAAATTGTCAAGAAGATCATTGTCCTTGATATGACGAGAGAGCTGTTTCTCAACACATCTTTCTGTGATCTTCGCAAGAAAGGGTAGGTTAGTGATGGGGCGGAAGTTGTTGAGGTCATTCGCATCAGCAGTGGGTTTTTTTAAGCAGAGGGGTGACCTGCCCAGTTTTGAAGGGAACAGGAAGGGAGCCTTGACAGAGGGGAGGGAGAGGTTGACCAGAGTGGTCCAATAGGGAAGAGAATGGGTATAGAAGTCAATGGCAATGGCACTAGGGATGGGGTCAAGAGAATGGTTGGAGGGCTTTGTTTCGAGGATGCACTTGAGGAGGACATCTTCAGAGATGGGGTCGAAGTTCTGCCAAATGGTTAGTGATTTGCGCTCCTCTGGGGGGGTAGGATGAGCGACCTGATCCACAAGTGATTTCACTTTTTCGTCAAAGAATACAGCAAAATCCGCAGCTTTCTTTGTAGAATCCTCCAACTTGGAGGTTGGGGAGAGCAGTTAGTATTCTTGAGGAGATCAAATAGTTTTTTGGGTCTATTTTTGGCTGAGTCAAGGAGGGTTCTGAAGTGTGATGCTTTCCCAAGGAAGATGTGTGTGTGGTACTTGGATCTTGCTGCACGAAGCGTGGCCAAATTATCGGTGGAGGGCATTTGCCTCCATTGTTTCTCCAGGAGTCTTAGGTGCTTCCTTTCTTCATAGAGGGATTTGTTGAACCAAGGTGCTGAGGGAATGGGCCTTTTCTTTTTGCTTTGGAGAGAAGCGACGTTATTGATTTCGACAGCAAGGAATGAGAGGCATTGGGAGGTGAGATCGTCAACATCTAGGTTCGGGTCTAGCCTTGGAAGTGACAGCAAAGCTGATTCACAGAGGGAAACGGTGTCAATATTTTTAGTGTCACGAAACCAGGAGGTAGCCCTCTTAGGTTGGCCAAGAGTTATAGAGTGTGCTAGGTGAAGAGAGAATAGGATGAGGAGGTGGTCAGACCAGTCTACCTGAATAGGGGTAGCGATAGAAAGCATGCCTGCTTTAGAAATAACAAGGTCCAGGATTGAGCCCTTAGAATGTGTTGATTCTGTGCAGTGTTGGATAAGATCTTTTGTAGAGAGGAAGGTGGCCAGCAAGTTCGCGGAAGAGTCTTGCAGAGAGCCCCAGTGGAGATTGAAGTCACCCACGAAGATCTGATTGTCACTTTGCAAGTATTCATCACTGATGAAGTCAGTGAGTTCCTCCATAAACGAAGGGCCGCTGCCAGATAGGTGGTAAATGACATGGAATCTGAGGGATGAGCGGTGGTGTAGTTGAAACTCAAGAGATAGACATTCAAAAGTGCGGAAGGCGCTGATGAGAGAAGCCTTAAGTTGAAGGGAGTTTCTAAAAATGACTGCAACACCTCCCCCAACTTCGATAGGTCTGTCATCCCTAAAAATAGAATAGCCTGTGGGTAATAGGAGATCATACATAGAGTGAGAGGTATCGTTGAACCAGCATGGGTCAAGCACAGCATGAACAGACTGTACAAGAAAAGTAAGAATAAATATGACAAATTTTACAATGACTAAAGAACTTCCTGGCGAACAATATCAGGCCATAAAATAAAAACAACGCAGGCAAAAGGAACACAATTTAAAATGCAGCAAGCACAGGATGTACAAGCAAAAATATAAATATATGTGACAAATTTACAATGACTAAAGAACTTCCTGGCGGGGTCTGAGAAGGAGGGAATTAGTTCTGGAAGTGTCTTTGGAATAAAAGAGATTTGAGGTCCGCTTTGAAGATCTGGATGGAGGTGATGGCACGGAGCGAAGGAGGAAGCGAGTTCCAGGTTCTCACCCCATTACCTGAGAACGATTGTGCCAACAATTTTTCTCTTTTGAAGGAGGGGGGTTCAAGAAGGAATTTTTCCGCATTCCGAGAAGGTCTTGAGCCTCCAGACAGTTTGAGTTTATTCGCCAGATAGCGAGGGGAGGAAGAGTGCAAAGCTTTGTGGGTGATGCACGCTGTTTTGCAGATTGCTCTAGCCTCGATGGGACGCCATCAGAGAGAAGACAGGATAGGAGTGATGTGGTCACTTCGTTTGGACCCTGAAATTAAGCGAGCTGCTGAATGGAGGACGGATTTGAGGGGGGAGAGGTGAGATTTGGGAAGGCCGGTCAGAAGAGAATTACAATAGTCAAGTCTAGAGAGAACTTGCGATTGGACCAAGGTTTTTAGGTCATTCTCCGGGAAGAACCGACGAATCCCCCATAAAAGTCGCAGTTGATAACGTGCGCTCTTGGCCATGGAGTTGATGTGTGAGATTAGGTTGAGTCTTTTGTCAAGTATGACACCTAAGGATTTAGCGCAGTCCACAATGATGGGTTTACTGTTGAGTAGATTTGATTGATCCATCCAGGCTTGAACAGGAGGCGGAGAGAGAAAGCTAGATATGAGGAGGAATTCCGTTTTTGGAGGGATTGAGAATGAGTTGGCGAACTGGCATCCAGTTGTGAATAGTGTTGAGAGTAGAGCTGAGTAGTGAGAGATCATGAGGGGAAGACACCTTGAGGTAGATCTGGGTGTCATCCTCATAGAGATGGTAGAGGATTCCAGATTTGCTTAGAAGGTTCTCTAATGGTTCCAGATAGAGATTGAACAGAGTGGGAGCAAGGATAGAACCTTGAGGGACGCCTTGACCAACCACCAGTGGAGACGAGAGACTATTTGCAATCTTGATCATTTGGGATCTGTCTGAGAGGAAAGAGGCAAACCATTTGAGTATTGTGCCTTCCACGCCCATTCTCTGTTGAACAATGTTAAGGAGGGTGTTGTGATTAACAGTGTCAAAAGCTGCAGAGAGGTCAAGAAGAATCAGAAGGCACGATTCCCCCGAATCGAGAATATGCAGCGCATCATTGATCACTTGCAGCAGGGCTGTTTCAGTGCTGCAGTTTTGAATAAAGCCCGACTGGAACATGTCGAGGAGATTATTGACCATAATGTGTTGGGAGAGTTGTTTTGCAACACATTTTTCTGTGATCTTTGAAAGAAAAGGGAGATTGGTGATGGGGCGGAAGTTATTGAGGTCATTTGTATCTGCAGAGTTTTTTTTTTAGAAGGGGGGTAACCTGTCCTGTTTTGAGGACAATTGGGAGGGATCCTTGACTGAGGAAGAGATTGACTAGCCTGGTCCAGTAGGACAGTGTTAGAATAGAACTCAATGGCGATGCCACTGGGAATAGGGTCAGAGGAATGGTTGGAGGGTTTGGTTTCGCGGATGCATTCGAGGAGATCAACCTCTGAGATGGCGGCAAAGTTCTGCCAAGTGACTAAGGATTTTCGGTCCTCGATGGGGGTGGGGTGGGTGACCTGTTCCACTAGAGATTTTACCTTTTGATCGAAGAATATAGCAAACTCAGTTGCTTTCTTTGATGCATCCTCAGGCTTGATGGTTTGGGGAGAACAATTTGAGTTTTTGATGAGGTCGAAAAGTTTTTTGGGTCTGTTTTTAGCTGAATCGAGGAGGGATTTGAAATGTGATTTTTTTCCTGGAAGATGTGTTTGTGGTATATGGATCTTGCTGAACGTAAAAGAGAGAAGTTGGGGGTGGATGGAGATTGTCTCCAGTGCTTCTCCAAGATTCTAAGGTTTTTCCTTTCGTCATATAGAGCTTTGTTGAACCAAGGAGCTGATGGGGTGGGTCCTTTCCTTTTGCTTTGGAGTGGAGCAACCTTGTCGAATTCGACTGCCAGGATTGAGAGGCAAAGGGGAGTGAGATCGTTGACATCCCTATTGGGGTCTAGACTAGGAAGAGACTGCATAGCAGAATCACATAGAGTCTCCAGATCGATGATTTTTGTGTTGCGGAACCACGTAGAGGCTCTTTTGGGTTGGCCGAGAGTTAAAATGTGAGAGAGGTGAAAACAGAAGGGAATGAGGAAATGGTCAGACTAGTCCACACGGATGGGTGAAGCAGTGGTAATCTGGTCTGATTTGGAAATCACAAGGTCCAGAATTGAACCCTTGGCATGTGTAATTTCCGAGCAGTGTTGTGCAAGATCGATAGCGGAAAGAAAGGTTCCCTCCTGAGCTCGCACCCAGATTAATCCACTACTGTGTCTCTGCACTCAAGGGCCTGGCACTACAAAAAGTTCAAGTGGCACTATCTTCGGATGAAGTTTGCCAAAGGCTCAACTAAGGCCACACGTACGACCGTTTTTAGCTGTCGCAAATGGAGATTCAAGCCTTTTTGTGACTGCTAAAATAGCTTGTAGCATGTATCAATCCTATTTTGCAAGTCTGTAACCTGATACCGAATCGCAAAATAGGATTTGCAAGTCACTGTTTGGAAGGGGTGTGCAAGGGCGTCCCTTCCTAATAGTGAGTAGCTGGGGGATGTACTACTGTTTTGCAACCACAATTACAGTATACTGCCTACTTAAAGTAGGTAGTAAGCTAGTTGCAAACTGGAAGGGGTACGTACCCAGGGTAACCCTTTTCATTTGTGCTTGGCAGCGAAAACGTTTTTCAAGAGCAGGCAGTGGTCACATGGACCACTCCCTCCTCTTAAAAAAATGAACATTTAAGGAATACGGAGGGCATTTCAAGAAAAAATGCTTTATTTATAAAGCAATCACAGACATAGTGGTCTGCTGTCCCCACCCCAGTAGGCCACCATCCCTGTGATAACAGACCATTCCCAATGGGTCTCAATGTGCGACCTACCTCACGAATATTTCTGAGTACGGTCATTTGCACCCCCTTTGGGAATTGCTAAATGTGTCTGAGACACATTAGTACATTTCATTTTGCGACTCGCTTATAGCAAGTCACTAAAAAACACAATTTGTGAGTTGCAAAATGAAATGGCCGTACGTGTGGCCCTAAAACTATTAAGACTTTTCCAATTTTTACAGCTGTATCTTCCCAATCCTGCATCAATGACTTGAGGTGACTTCCAGTGTTGCGCATGGTTTGTACTATGGTCTGGCGAGAGGAATCAAACTCAAAGATACGACTGTACACTGAGGGCCACATGTACGACCACAGCATTTTGCAAGTTCCTAATTGCAACTTTTTGTGACTCGCAATTAGGAAGTCATAAAATGCAATGTACTAATGTATTTCAGACACATTTAGCGATTCACAGTGGGATTGCAATTAACCGAACTCATTAATATTCATGAGGTAGGTCACAATTTGCGTCCCATTGGGATTCACTAAAAATACATTCAGGGATGGTGGCCTGCTAGGGACAGCAGACCACCATGTCTGTACTTGCTTTTAAATAAAGTCACTTTTTTTTAATTTAGCCTATTTTCCTTAAAGGAAAACGGGATGAGTTAAAAAACAATAACAAGCATTGGCAATACAAGAGGTAATTTATTTTAAACAAGGAACAACGTAAATTCCAATATTGAGTTATAAACCTCGATCCTTTCACAGCAGCACAAAAAGCAGAATTCTGTGAAGAGAACACTGATGGTGTCTAGACCCTGCAACGTGATGTCATTTGGCCCTGGATACATGAAGACTGAGCCAGTAGAGGGGAGGCTTCCATTGCAGCAGAGAGAGAAAAGAGATCTCTTGAGGAAGTATGTTAGGTAGCATAGATTCATGTTTTCAGGTGATTGAATCTATTTTAGGGAGTTAAGAGTTGATTCTGTCAAGAAATGGGATGTTCTCCACACCTTCCCCTGCTCACCTTTAGCTTGGAACTAGATGTCACTGTGATATATTGAAAATTCCCCATTGTGACTCCCTAGGTAAAAAAGGCTTGTACGGGTTCTGCAGCATTGGTCATAAGGACCCAGCGAGAGAGAACCATTGTGACGGAGCTGCAGACATAGAGCAGGCAGAAACAGAATGAACTGACCCAAGGTTGGGGTTGAGGATAAGGGGACGAAGGTGAGCAAATAAAGCAAATGAAAAGTCTACTGAAAGACAACCTGAAAACCAAACTAAAAGCCAAACTGGAAATTGAATTGAAACAGACTTGAAAATCAACTGTCCTAGCCCCTAATTTCGTCCCTCATCCCACCACACAAGATTTTCCTAACTCCAAACACCTTCCTTCTATCAGCAGCCTGTCAACCCATCCTCCAATCAGTTCCTCTATCCCCTATCCATTTCCATTCCTTTGCCTTGTACATCTTTTCTTTACCTTTCTTTGTTTCCCTTCGTTTTGATCCTATCCCATCCCACCCATTACCCCTGCAATCCCGCTGTTCATGAGCTATTTCCATTCCCTTCCCTTCCCTTTCTCATATGTTTACCAACCTTCTCTCGCCAGTGCTTCCTTTCCCTCCCCGTCTCACTTCCTTTTCATTCCGCTAAAATCTCCTCCCATCTCCTCCTGTCTGCTTTCCCTTTCTTACATTTATATATTCTTTCCTTTCAACAATTTGTTTGTGTCCCTGTTCCCCCTTTTACTCCTTACTCCATTTTTTCCCTTAAATACATTCTACTCCTTTCACATTCACTTCCAATCCCTTCATCTTACCCCTTGTCTCACCTTCAATTCCCTTCAACTCTTTGTAGGAAGCTGGCTTTGTCTATACTATACCAAAGTGAGCTATAGTGTGCACAGAGTCCAGTGGAAACTCAAAGGTAGGCAGAGGTAAAAGTAGATAGCACCTTACTCTTGATTTGTGGTTGTGTGGCCGAGCAGTAAGGCTTTATGAGAGGGTAGTTAAGCATTTGTTGTACACACTCAATCAGCAAATGATATCACACACTGAACTTCAGAAAAATTGTTTTTTTATAAAAATATTCTTTTAGTTATTTTATTTTCGAGAACCAAGCAAGCCTGGCACAGGTAAGAAATAAATACTTTACAGTAGTAATGCAGTTTGTAAACAGTTTGAATTGCAATTGTATATGCACTTTGATTTGATTACATTTGAGCTACTAGTAATGCAATGCTTTTGATAAACTGTACATATACTTTGTATTGGCTTTTTAGTAGAATGTCAAGTAGATTACTTAACAGATTACTTTTCTTACACAGCGCAGTATGCCTGGATACTGCACTGGGACATTTCCGGTAAACAGGTAAGTGAAAGTGTTTTTTTTATTTAGTTACAGTTTTAAGGCTTTTCATAGATTTTCCAACTCCACTCTTATAAACTTTTAATAGAAAAACAGTCAATGTTTTCCTATGGAGAAAAATTGTGTTATCGGTTCACAGGTACGTATTCGGTGGTGGGAGTTGGTGTTTTGGGGGTAGACTCAGGGGTCCCCCAGGGTCAAGGATGCACTCTTGTTACACTCTCAGTGGCACTAGGGCGGCCGGATGCAGGGTGCTGAGGCCCAATGTTATCCAATGGGGGATAGGGGACCTCCGGTTGATGGCTGCTTACAAGCGGGCCACTGGTTTGTGGGTTCAAAGCTCCTAGACTTAAGCTCAGGGCTAATGGGGGTTCAAGGCAGCACAAAAGGTGCACCCTCAGCAGCACTGGGGCGGCCGGGTGCAGAATGCTGATTTGGCGTTGGGCGCCCTGTAGTTTTCAATGAGGCACCCCTTTGGGGAGTCTCCTGTTTGCATACATGCTGGCAGGCTCAAGGACAAAGGTCTTCTGGGTGCAACCACCACTTGGAGAGGTAAGTTAGGATGCTGGCAGTTGGGTAGGCACCATCGGTTGGGCCACCCAAGCCCATGGGGCATCGGGTGCAGGGGTGCTTTTTAGGGTCAGATCTTCTTACCAGCTCCTGGTCGTGGTTGAGGGGACCTTCCAGTTTGAGGCTGCAGGCGTCGCCTGGAGGCTTGAGGCAGATCAGAGGTCACTGGTTCTCAGGATCGCCGTGGAGACCTCCTCTTGGTGTTTGGCCACTCGAACTCGGGCCCTTGGATTCGGGTGCAGAGTGGTGCAGAATTGCGGATCCTGCCAGAGCTGGAGTCTGTTGGTGAACAAATCTGGTGTTCACGGGAGACAGAGTATTTTCTTTTGAAGGCAGGGCAGGTCCTCTGTGATCTTGAGGATGCTGGCTGCAGGACACACCATAATTTTGGTTCTGCAGGTTCGAGATGGGGACAGGCCGGTAGGGCTGGGGTCAAGTCAGTAGGCGTCCTCCTCTTGTTAGCTTTGCCATGGCTGTTCGGTCCTTCTTCTTCTTTTCTTCTTCTGGTTGCTTGTCTGAGGAAGCAAGGTTCAGGGTTGCCCCTAAATACTTGATTATGGGGCATTACAGGTAGGTAAAAGGTTGGAACCAATGGGTCCCTTCCCTGGGGTGGGTACACCCCCGGTTATGCCACCCTCCAGTGGGAGGGGGGCACAAGCCTCACCCTGGTTGGCTGGGTCCCCCCATCTGCAAGATGGCGGGGACTGAGAGTTGTTATTCACCTCAGCTCCCCCACCTGAGGAATAGAGTTGGCAGAGGTGGGTCTCTTCCGCACTTGTTTTTCCAGCCGGTTCTCCCACCCAAAGTGGGGGTCAGAACCAGTGGGGACCAGTTGCTGAAAGCAGCAAGTGGCCTGGGCAAGCTCACAAAGGTGGCAAGCCTTTGAAGCGCCCCCTTCATAGACCCTGCCCATCTTGAGGGAGGAGGCTTAGTACCTCATCCCAGGATGTACATTGTTTCAGGCCCCCGAGAGCAGCAGGCACTCGACCCAGGAGTCCAGAAACATGTCTGGTGGTGGCAGCTGAAAGCAGCCACTCAGCCAGGACACTAGTGGTAGGTCATTTTTCAGGGGGAATCTCTTAAATGCCCTCTGTGTGCATTTTTCATTAAATCCCACCCTGGCATCATTGTGGGTTTAATGTTCTGAGAAGTTTGATACCAAACCTCTCAGTTTTCAGTGTATTCATTGTGGTGCTGTGGAATTCATAATGACAAACTCCCAGCACCATATACTCTTAATGGCAGCACTGCACTTACAATGTCTAAGAGTGGACTTAGACACTTTAGGGGTACAGGGCGCATGCACCTGTACCCTCACTCACCACTGGTATAGTGCACCCAGGTAGAGGGGTGACTGATCTATGTCGGGGCAGTGGGTTGTAGGCATGGCACACAGGGATGTTTGCCATGTCGACTCTTCACTTAGTTCTGCACCAAGACATGCAGCCTGCAAGGGCAGTGTGTGTGTAAAGGTACAGGGCTCTAAGGGTTGCACAATACATGCTGCAGCCCTTAGAGGTCTTTCCTGGTCACAGTGCCCTGGGTACCTGTGGTACCATTTACCAGGGTCTTACCTGTGGCCAGCGATGCCAATTGGGTTTGGGTTTCAATACAGTTTTAGGGAAAGAACATAGGCCTTGGGTACATGATTAGCAGGAGCCCAGGGCACACTCGGTCAAGGCACATCAGCAGTTCAGCAAAAAGTGGGGGCAACCATGCAGAAAGAGGGCACTTTCTCACACTCTTCCACCTTCATTTCCCTTTCTTTCTTACTTCCATTTCACGTATCCCTTCCTTACATTTCTTATTCCTCTAGTCCCCTAAGTAAACTCCCTGCCTCTTCTCTTCAATCACTGTCCCTTCTCTTTTTTTCACCTCTGTTCCACTCCATTTGTCTCCCTTCCTACATACTGAATCGCTGACCCTTTCCTTTCCCCTATATTCCTTTGATTGTGGAGTGGTGTGGCTCACTGGTTAGAGGCGGCAGACCCGGAAGCAGGAGTCGGCCCGGGACCAGGGTTCAATTCCCGACGCGGCAGGGTCGTGGACGTGGGTCAGCGGACTCGATAATTCTCGCCTCGGTGCCTACTCTAACCAGGGGTCCCACTCGGCAACTCTGGGCATTAGCTTGCCTAATCTCCACAACGGCCCCATCAATGCCGGGGATGCCTGGCTTCACCTTGGGGACTCCCAGTAGGGACCATCCCACAGGGAAAGCCAGGACGGGTTCCCCAGCGGTATACCGCGCCAGGATACTCCGGTAGTAATTGAGCGCGTTACAAAACAGATTATAACATAACATAACATGATTACTATTTTCCGTTCTTGCTATTTCCTTCCCCACACTTCCCTACCCTTCTATCATCACTTTCTTTCATACCCTTCCCTCTTTCGTTAAAGTCTTCCTTTTTCTATCCCCTTTATCCATTCCCCCTTTACTTCTAACTCCTCCTTACCCATTCCTTTCTCAGCTTCCCAACTTTTCACCCGTTCCTCTTCTCCCATTACCACCCATCTCCTCCTCTTCCTTCATGTTTCACTTCCCTTTCCTTTCCCAACTTAACACCTTTTATTTCATCCACCCTACTCTGCAATTTCATTCATTCCCTTGAGCCCCTTCCTCTCAATCTCTTCTCTTCAAACCCTCTACTTTCCTACTTTTTAACAACCCTTTCATTCCTATTTCTCTCCCCCCTGTGTTGCCATTTCTGCTCCACCCCTCTTCTTTTCAGCTTTTCTTTCTCATCAAAACCCATCCATTTAATTCCCCCTCCATGTCCATGTCACCTTCCCTTCTCTTTCCTTTCCTCTTTCCCTCAGAAACCCTTCCAGATTCTTTTCCCTTCCCTTCACGAAACTTGCCTTTCACCTTCCTTACCCTTAACTTTCTCCCTCTACTTCATCTACTCCTTTACCCCGTCTACTTCTTTTCCTTCTCCCATTCGTTTACCTACCCAAAGCAGCCATTACCTCTCTATTCTTTTCCTTGTCCATTCTAACCTTTCATTTCACTGGTTTGTTTTCCTACATTTGCTTTTCATTCGTTCTTTTCAATCCACTATACCTTCCCTGTGATCCAACCCCTCCGCTACAATTTGCTTACTTTTTCTCTATTCCCCTTTTCTACCCTTTACTCCTGCTCTTTCCTTCAGGTTTCTGCTCCTTCCTTCTGCTTACATACCTTTCTCTGCATCTCCCTTTCTCTCTTGTTGACAGTAGCTTACCCTTCCATTCCTTCTCCATTCCTTTCCTTTGTTTTCTTTTTCTTTCCCCTTCCCTTTACCCTTAAGCTTTTCTTTTCATTTCCCTTTCCCTGTCCCAATCCCTATCCCCTTTTCCCCTTCCCTGTCCCTTTGTTTCCCCTATTGGATAACCGCACACCTCTTTTCCCTTTCAATCCTCAGTCTTCCTATTCACTCTCCTTACTTTTTCCTGTTTTGGATTCCATTCGTTTGCTTCCCTTCCATCACCAACCATTCCATCTTCACGCCTTTTGCACATTTTCTTGCCTCTCACTGAGCATTCTATCTTTCCTTCCTCTCTTCTTCTTCGTTCTCTCCCATCTTCACCCTGTCCCCTTACCCATCATTGCATGTCCTGTATCCTATGCATCCCTTCCCTCTGCCTTCCCTATGCTTCCCTCTTTCCTTCTTTTATCCCCCTCCCATTACCTACCCAGCCCACACATTACCTCTCCATCTGTTGCCTTATCTCTTACCTTCCCCTCGTTAGGCCTTTTTCATTGTATCCTGTTTCCCTAAATTTACATGTCATCCCTTCCCTTCACACCCTTATTTCCCTCAATACCTCACCTCCAATCTCTACCTCTTTCCATACCATTTCCTTACCTTTCCACTGCTCCTCTTTTCTACTCTTTATCCTTCTCTTTCCCTTCCCCTTCCTGCTCCTCCCCTTTGAGTCCCTACCCTTCACCATACTCCTGTTCTCTACTGTCATGACCCATAGCTTCCCCTTCCTTCGCCGTTCCCTTCCATTTTCATGTCACCTTACCTTTGTTTTCTTTTCCTCTTCTTCTTGTCCTTCCCCTCACCAATTCTTCTAGATCCACTTTGCTTCCTTTCCTTTCACTGACTTTCCTTACTTCCCCCTCTTCTCCACTATCAAACCAACTCACCTCTCCTCGTCTTCATTCTTCTGTCCTTTCTCTGCCCTCCTATCCATTCCCCATCCTGTTTGCCCTTCAATTCCATTCCATTACTTTTCCTGACCAGCCCATTCCTTCGCAATCCTCCTACCTTCACGTCCATTCCACCTTTTCCTCCCCTCACTGGTCTTTCTACCTTCCCTTCTCTTGGCTTCCCTTTTTTCCTCTTTCTTTCTCCCATCCCCTTACCTACCCAGCCCACCTATTACGTCTACATCCTGTCCATGGTCCCTTCCTTCCCTTTCATTTCATCCCCTCAGTTTCCCTACATTTACATATCATGCCTTCCCTTAAACACATCCTCATGACACCTTCCCTTTAATCGCTTCCCTTCCATCCCCTACCATTTCCTTACTATTCTATTACTTCTCTTTCCTATGCTTTACCCCTGCCCTTTCCTTTTCTTGCCTCCCTTGTGCTTTCCTACCCTTCGCAACAGCTTTACTTCTCTCTTGCATGACCCATCGCTTCTTCCCTTCTCCCTTCACTCCCTTACTATTACTTCCCTTTACCTTGCCCTTTCTCTTTCTATGTTAATTTCACCTTCCCTTCCAGTTCTTTTCCTCCTCTTTTTTCATTTCTCTCACCATCCTTCCAGAGTCTCTTCTTTTTCTTTCCTTTCACTAACTTTCCATTTACCCTTCATTACCCCCAAATGACCTCACTCTTCTTCCCTATCAGGCCACCATGCCTCTTCATGCCTTCAATCTTCAGTTCCCTCTCTTCCCTCCAATGTACCCCCTTTCCATTGGCTGTTCTCTTCCCTCTTTCCCTTTGCTTCTTGCCTTCCCTTTGCTTCTCTCACCAACCCTTCCCAACCTTTCCACATCCAAATCCCTTCTATTTTTCACCCCTTTCACTAGCCTTTCCAACTTTCCTTCTCTTCCATCTTGACCATTCCGAATACCTCTTTGCATTTACCATGTCATATGCTTCACTTTTGCCCCTTGACCCATGTTTTTTTCCTCCCTTTTCCTTTCCCCTTCCTTCTTCCCTCCTTTACGTCCCCCTCCGCTTTACTTTCCATTTTCCCCTTTCCTTTTTCCGGCTCTCTTCCTTTCACATTCACATTCCTATCTAGCCAACCGATTACCTCTCCATCCTTTTCCACCTTCCTCTTCACTTCTCTTCTCTATCCCGCCTTGCTTCGCTTATCAGTTCAGTTCAGTTCAGTTCAGAAAGCTTTATTGGGTTTGCATAACACAACCATAAAAGCAACAATAAACAAAAATACATTCAATGATATTTGTCATAAAATCATCATAATGCAAATTTTATAATTACCCAACTAAATTAGGAAAATGTAACTGCGCATTCCATAAACTAGCCCACTAAGTGGTGCACCAACGGAGCAACATTATTTAATAAATACTAAAAATAATTCTAACACTCACATACAAACTAGTAGCAGCAAATGAAGAGTTTTACAATAAAGTGCATAGTGCTAAGAGGTACTTTAACTAGGGCTTTAGCCAGTACTCATTAAAGTGACATATGCCTAGGTAAATATTCGGGTTCTTGCAGCACATAAGAAACGTTTTTCCATCCCGAAATAAAGTGTCATGTGCTTAAATACAGTTTCACCATAGCTGATAATTATAATTATAATATTATCGATTTCCTGGCTACTCTACATTTCAATATATACATTGCAACCCGGAAGCAAGTATCTGTGTTTTCAAGGGCACATAGTAAGTTCATTGCGTCCACTGTTGTATGAACATTATATTTTAAAAGGATAGGCTTCAAGTAAAATTTCCTTAAAAATATATAACATTTGCAGAAAAGTAAAAATGGCAACAACTCTGGCTAGAGGTACTATCCCATGGACATAACATAGTGGATCTCTCTCCTATTGCTGGGAAGGATACCAAATGATGTGCAATCCC
This sequence comes from Lissotriton helveticus, assembly GCF_964261635.1. Classification (NCBI taxonomy): domain Eukaryota; kingdom Metazoa; phylum Chordata; class Amphibia; order Caudata; family Salamandridae; genus Lissotriton; species Lissotriton helveticus. The sequence goes on along the minus strand of NC_136071.1, from coordinate 346,949,032 downwards.
CAACCTCAGGTGTATTAGAACAAAGCGATGTGAAGGTCTAGACACATCGGACAGATAAGCCTGAAAACCGCTTTTGAGTTCAAGTTGCCTATAAAACACAATTCTTTTGGCTCCTAGTTAGTTTCAGTCGCTCTCCCCTTTTGTATGACAAGAAGGAATCCTTAATTTCCTCCTTTGAAAAGGGGATTGCGTATTCAGACACCTTTAAAATATTAAAATCAAACAATGTACTACACCAATGGATAATATAACTCAGCCATGGGATGCGGGAAGCATGCTCTAATTGAAGGCAATCTTGGATTATTTTCTGAGTGAACTCTGTCTCGCTCTTATGCCAGATCGAACGCCACAAAAGTAATGGGCGTAAAGCTGCTAGATCCGATATGTAGTTAAGGCCAGTTTTTTGATGGATTAAATCAATAGAAGCCGAGGCCGGGACACTCAATAATCGTGTTAAAAAACAATTTTCGTTTTTTTGAAGTTGGACTGTAGATGAATGGCCCCATATGCCGGCTCCATACAGGGCTGAGGAAACACATCTAGCATTATATATGGTTACCATATCCTGTAATCTACGGTCCCCTAATTTGGTAGCAAAACGAAAAATTCCATTTGTGTTCCTTATCATTTTGTGTCTAATGTTTTCTTGCTCGCCTGCCCATTTACTATTATATTCGAAAGTGACGCCAAGATAACAAAAAGATGTAACGGCTTCTATTTTTGAACCCTCAAGGAAAAAAGGCCTTGATGTCTTGTTCTTCTTCCCGCAAGCCATGGTATAGGTCTTTGATTTATTAATTAAAAGTTTCCTATCCTTAATAAAATTTACAAATTCATTAATAAGTCGCTGGAGGCCTAGAGGGGTGAGGGAGATTAAAACAGCATCATCAGCATATAACAGGACAGATACCACTGTATCATCAATTTTAGGTGCATCTGCCGGGATGTTATTTAAAATTGTGGCTATTTGGTTGATAAAGAGGGAAAATAACAGAGGGGCCAATACGCAACCCTGCCGTATACCTCTTTATACAGGGAAGAAGGGGGTTCGCTCACCTGTGGGCCCATAACGCACACTGCATGATAACCTCTCGTATACTTGTGCCAAGAAGAATACTATCTCCTAAGGGGCTCCAGATTCAAGCAATACTTTCCATAACAGGGCATGGTCCACCAGATCGAACGCGCTACTCAAATCAGCAAAGCACAGAAACAAATTACCCTCCTTGGCAACTGTGTACTTGCTGATGAGTAGATCCAGATTTACACATTGTTCGATCGTGCCCATACCCTTCCGAAATCCAAATTGGACTGGAGTTAATACTCTGGAATCTGTGGCCCAAGTTTCCAGTCTTTTTAAGAGTACCCTGCTCATACCTTTATAGAGGAATCCAGTAGTGAGATTGGCCGGTAATTACAGGCCTCTGAGCGTGATCCCTTTTTAGGTCTCGCGACCTATCAATGCGCGCAAGCGCATTGAGAGAGCGAGAATTCAAGTGCTCAAATACTCGTGAAACCACGGGTTTTTCCATGCGGTTTTCTTCGAGTTCACGTGGCCACAGGCACGCGCTTTTGGGCCATAAACTTTCCCCCTCCCCAGCCAGCTTTGCCAGCAGCATTTGCCTCATCAAAGGCTTCCGCTGCCCCGCCCCCCGCCCTCACTTATTCACGGCCGCAGGCCGTGACTTCAAAGGTTGCCCCCTGCTTCACGGCCATCTGTTCCCCAGCACCTCCCCTCTCTCTCCCCTAATTATTCACTGTTGGCCGGCCCGCACATCTAGTTTTCCATGCTCTCTACATGTGTTTAGCACTCTGCTTATCAACAATCTCTCGTTTTCACTCTTAACTTTCACTCCTACTTTGGGCAATGCTATATTTTCCTAGTGGCTGGAGTTTTGTATCAACAATTAATAAAAAAAAATGAAGCTACGTAATGAAATATCAAAACGAGCCTTGAGTTTCTTCGTGGTGCAGGGTTAGTCCATTATAATTCATGTCTTCATTATTTTGTTTTATGTGCTCCGTCCTTCAGGTAGTTCTTCTCTATTTTGTTTACTTATTTCTTTTCAAGTTTTACATTTGTAGATTAAGAGGAGGACATTTTAGAGACTAACACCAGTCTTAAATCTACCGGCAGGAGGCGCTCTTGCCACATGGCTCATGTTTATAATCTGAATAATTCATTAGGAAAGTGTAAGCTATTGGCTTTGTAAATAACAATGCTATTAATTTATATATTTTCAGTGCCAACACATATTAAAAAAATATTTGTCATTTACAATACCAATAGCCCACACTTTCCTAATGCGAGACCTATTGGCAACGCCAGTGCTTGTTATGTAATGGGACAATGATTGACTGTGCCCATGTTACAGGGAAATTCCCCATAGCTGATGTATTAAAAATTATTGTAAGGATCGGCGCCCACAAGTCCATCAGATCCTTATAAAGATCTATCGGAACGCCGTCCGGTCCCGGTGCTTTTCCCCCTTTACTGGTTATCAACCCTTCCCGCACCTCTTCCACATCGATTAACAGCAGTACTCTTGGCCACGTGTAATCATTATCTAAAAATAAATTTAGCACCAACCGATCGGGATTAAAAATGTCATCTATCATTTATTCCCCTACATTTCTACTTCATCTCTTTCCTTCTTCCTATTCCACCTCTTCTTTACCATTTCCTTACTTTTTCCCCTCTCCCATCTCCTATCCCTATCAGGAAACAGTTTTTACTACCACGACAGAATCACCTTGACGGCAGAATCGCACGCTGCAGTTACAATGCGTCTGTTACAACAAATGCAAATTATCACACATTCCTTTACCATGCATTTTATTACAACGACATGCCTTAGGGAAAGTGGCATTGGACATTAAAATCCAACACTTTTTCTACCGTTGCCCAGACTGGAGTTGGAATAGTAAAATATACAGTTGCAAAGTCAAGCGCTTTCCTTAAGACATGTGGTTGTAACGATATGCGTGGTAAAGACACATTCGTTGTTAGACTACGGAGTAATGCTATGCATGGTAAAGTCATGCGTTGTTCCGACATACAACCTCCCTGTCCCGCACATCTATTACCACTCCATCCTTTCCACTTGTCAGCATCATCTTCGCCCACAAAAACAACATCATGTTCTATGCTAACGACACCCAGCTCATATTCTCCCTCTAAAACAAGGCACCAACCACTACATGAATTTCTCTACATGAATGGCCGCAGTTGCCAGATGGATGAAACCCAACTAACTCAAGCTCAACACAGACAAGAGGGGAGCAGTAATCTGCATCAAAGACACCCTGCTCTGGGACTCCATCTGGGGTCTGCCAACCTGGACCTACTCCCCTACCGCCAACCCAAGCAAAACATTTTTAGACTAGTAATCGACAACCAACTCACCATGACCAACCAAGTGAATGTGGTTTCCATCTCCTGCTTCCATACACTCAAGATGCTCAAGAAGTTCTTCAAATCATTGTTCAACTGAACTGAAGACTCCAGACCATACAAAACTGTGGCCAGGCTCACCCTCAACCTCCCACAGACTGTACTCACATCATGCAGCACCTCAAAGAACTCCACTGGCTCCCAATCCATAAGCAAGCACTCTTCAAATTATTAAGCAGACATACAAAGCCTTACGTATCACTGGCTTTACATACTTCAACAAGTTCATAAACTTCCACAAACCTACCAGACACTTCAGCTCAGTCGGACCCCTACTTACACACACCTCCACATTTGCAGAACCAGATCCGGCCATTGTGCCTTCTCCTGCCTCGCTCCTAAAGCCTGAAATGGTCTGTCTGCACATCAGAGCCTCCTCCTCAGTTCTTGGATTCCACAAGAAACTGAAATACCTGGCTCTTCACCTAGCCTCAAACCTAGCTCAGCCAATTCATCTCATGCTTCACTGCCAGGATACCCTTCCAGGTGAGTTGTGCACTATACAAATACATATAACATATTTCATCTTCTCCTACTTTCATTCCCCTCATCTCTCCTTCTAGATGCTCTTCCCATACTTTCCCTTCCTTTCAACAACCATCCTTTTCCCCTTACTTACCCTTACCTCCTACCTGTTCTGTAATATCCCACCACATGGTCTCATCTCTTCCTCAGACATTGTCTCTTCTCTCCTCTTAAACCCTCTTCCTTTCCTCCACTTGCACTTCCTTTCCCTTTTCTACCCTTCCCTCACCAAACCTGTCCTTTCCACCTTTTCCTTCCCTCACTGACCCTTTCCCTCACACTTCTCTCTTATCTTCTCAGTACCACCCCAGGCATTTACCCCGTCCTTCTCTTGCACTTCCCTTTCTTTTCCCTTCCTTCCCTTCTGGTCCCTTTAATCCTATCCCCTTAGTTACGCTTTGCCTCTGTTATCCTTTCCCTGTCAAATGCTTTCCATCTTTGTCCCTTCACATCCCTTTCCTTCAGGCAACAGAAGGAAAGAGAAAGAAATGAAAGCAGAGGGGCAGAGGTGAGGAAACAGATTAGAGGGAAGACAACTATTGGAAGGTTTGTTGTAAAATTAAAAGGCAATATGGAAAGTGTGGATAATGTAATAGATGGTAGGGAAAAGTCTGGGAAAGGAACAGAAGGGTATATGCTATGTAATGGAATGAAAATCTAGGAAAGGGAAGGGAAGGAAAGGAAGACTAGTGAAGGTAAGAGATAGGTGAAAAGAGGAAGGGTATGGCTCAGATGTGAAGCAAAGATCGGGAGAAGAAGGAGGCCGGGAGGGAAAAGGCGAAGGAAGAGTAGGCATGTGGGAGGGAGGAAAGGGTAAGTGAAGAGGTTAAGTAAGAACAATGAGGAAGATAAAGGAGAAGGAAATAAAAGGGGAGCCTATGGAAGAGGCTGAAAAGAAGAGTGGTAAGGAGGTTTCACGGCTGTGGGAGTGCATCCTTGTTCACAAGAAGTGAGGAAGAGGCAAGGGCCGAGGACATGGTCTAGTGCAGAGGTCTTCAAACTGTTTGATGCCGAGATGCCAAGACCCCCGCCAGCATTTTTCAGGTGTAAGGAAACATTCCTGACAAAAATTTCTAGAACCTGGTACTCTTCATCATCAATAACTGTTGAAAACCATAAATGCCCCCAATTCCCAAGGCAAATCATTTTTACAATGGGGAAATAATATTAAATAGTGTTTAGCAAACCAAAGGTTACTGGGTGACTGTGGTTTGGAATCAGAGGATAGCCTAACAGTTAAAAAAAATAGTCTCCAAAAAGAATTACACAAAAATGCACAATGGTACTTTATTTTTCACAAACAAAACATCATTTGACAAAACGTATTCAGTAGATAACACCTTTCTGAACAAATGTGAAGGGTGTGCCCGTTTTTCTTCAGAGAAACGGTCAATCTGGGGTTGCACCTCATTAGTACCATTTTAACACCCAAATATAGCAATAAGCAATGGAAACGTGACCAACACGTGTTGCTGCTTTTTCCTAACTTATGAACCGTTTCAGTAATTAAAAAAATGTTTTTGGTTAAATCAGCAGATTATGCAGCAGATGATGGAGTGTGTGACAAATGCGGCAAATCTATAATTATGCTAAAATGGCTGCAGCCACACAATCACATATTTCCAGTGGCCCTGGGTATAATGGCTGTAATGCATGGGTGGCAACTTTAGTGCAAGGCATCCGAGGAGAACCATACTATATTTCATGGGATGCTGATATCTTGGTTTTTACAGCTGCATGGAACTGGAGGTTACTGAACATCATTCATTATAATCTAAACATACCATTTAAAATAATTAATAATGAACTGTAAGGTCCAAGTAGGATGCTTTCTTTGATTCCAGGGGAGGAAGTGGTCCCTTGATCTTCTTTCATACTATTTTTCAAAAAAGGTTTTTATTTTTGACATTATGAAAACAGACGCTTCTATTTTAGCCAAATCTGACTCCTGGTTATATTAGTTTGCTGCTGTTGTTTACTTCGGTCATGTTTGGGGGGGCTAGATGACCTTGAGAGTCTGAACATGAAGCAGGGTCAAAGATGTGGTTAAAAACTAAATATTATGTATGTCTTTTAGGTCTTTCACCATCAGATAGTTACATATAAAATAACAGGCAGCTTAAATGAAAAATAAATAAATATAAAAAGTAGTTACTCAGTGGAAAATACACTTTAGTACATTATGAAACATCTATTGATTACTGTACTGCAGAGGTCTGTGTGCAACCAGAGAGCCACAGAATTAAATCTTGATTGGTCAGTGGGGAATAGTGACTTGTGTATTTTTATTGCTAAGCGGTCACAGCCTATGACAGAAAGCACTGTGAATATGTAAGTGACTATTTTATACTTGCATTACACACAGTATAATATAGACTGCTACAAACTGCGCAAAAAGGGTTATGATAAAACAGTTCTTCCAAAATATAGATTTTAGTAATACCCAAACCGACGTAATGCTATTTGTTTTTTTTTACAGAACTGTTCTCAACATCTCCTCAGGGGATAGTAAGTGCTATGTAAATACAATGACAATTAAAAGCATCACTTCACAGCTCAGTTGCTAACTCTTAGCACTACCACTCAAAAAGAAGCTTCAAGTGATTCGACCAATCAATTAAAGCCAGTACCTGCTCCCAAGCATCCCTTACATTTGCAGACATCCCTTCAAAATTGCAGATTAAGTCGGTGTGCACATTTGCATTTCTTTCAGGTAAGCTGCCAGAAAGGGGTGTTTATCTGTCTGCCATGTTTCGACTTCACAGCACAGGAGAGTCCCTGAATGACACTTAAGCTGATGAGGTTTGAGACATGCACGCCCTACTTCCCATGATTCCATGGCCCTCTTGGAGTCCCGCCCCAGAGATTGAGGACTTTTGGTCTTGCGCTTGCATTTCTGCGTTAAGGCAGCCTCCAGGAAGTCTGTGCTCATCACGGTTGGGATTCTCGGGCATGGCAGTATAAAAGCAGCGTCCGAGAGTTAATGGTTGCCTGCAATTATTTAAAACAACCTAATACTGCATTTGTTGAAGATTCCGCCTTTGGTGACTCCTTGCGACCACTGCTGGAATTCCTCTTGCTCATGTATTCTGGCATTACCTGACTTCCTTCAGTTCGTGCTTCTGACTCCCTGGCATTTTGTGCTGTTTGCTCTACTCTGGAAACCTTCAAAGACAAAAAAGGTACAAGATGGTTTACCAATAGCTGACAGCTCTTCTGAGTTAGGAAGGTGCATTTTTACAAGACGTTGCTGGATATGTACTCACCCCATGGAGCATTTCTCAATTACTACTCCTATGGATATTTTTGTGAGACATTGAATACATTATTTATTTCCATTAATCTTTGGTCTGAATTAGACAACCATCTCTTATTAGGGCTCGGGCCTGCTGTACACTGTGCATGCAGTGTCGCGCAGCGAGAGTCCTTTTCCCGGGGATTTGAAAATGGACCTGGAAATTCCACGCAGTTCGTGCATGTTATTTCCAAGGTCCATTTTCATTGGCCTTCGCGTGCGTGCTGTTTTTTAACAGAACACGCAATAGGCCATGGGCGGTCGCGTAGCTCCACTCATGGCCTATTGGTGTCTGTTACGCGCACCAGAGGCCATATGTTTTGAATTATCGCGGCTTCACAGCCGCGATAATTCAAAACATATGCTCGCAGTGGCGCGCGCGCGCACCACTCGCTGGCTTTTTGGTTTTTTTGTAGTTCGCGATCGCTTTCAATTCTCATCTCCTTGAGTGGTCAGTCACAATTATTGTAACCAAATAAAATAAAACTTAGAAATGGCATAATTAATTTCTAATCCCCCACAAGGTATATCTTGATTCTCCGCTGTTCAAACACGTGTATGCATAATCACGGGGTTAGTTGATATGCATCCTCCACCCGGAGGTTCTTACCCAAGGTTAAAAGCAGTAGTGATCAGTGATGAGACTGGTGCAGGGTTAAAATACCTGGACAGCCAGATTGTCAATTTTATTCGGTCTGGATTCGGGTAGCCCTTAAGCGATTCTTCAGAGTTGTGCATCTGGTGAATTATTAGGATTCATACGCACTTGATAGTGGATGGTTTAAAATGGTCGACATGTTTCTGCACTATGTTGCCTTGTCAGGTCATGCGGGTTTTCTTCAGGACCAGGGTGAAAAAAGTGAGTAGAGACAGTGAGTGTCTCTTTGTGAATGTGCTTGTTATAATAGAGATTTTCTAATTATAATCAAAGGTAAAAATAAAGCGACTTATTTGTCCTTTAATATCAATAAGGTCTTGTTGTACCTGTAGGAGAAATATATGAAAAGTGTATATGTATAGGGGTAAGGGTTTGTAAAAAGACACACAATGCAGTTCATTACTGCTACATTAAAAATTCATTTTTTTCTTTTGATGCAACTAGAAAATGGCAATACTTTATAAAAACCCACACACCATGGCAGTTAGCGCTCTCTCATCTCTGTTCAGCTTTCTCATTGTGATGCAAGGCAATTGTCGTGTTGCCAAATTTTCCCGTTTCATATAGTGACATAGGTATTTTATTCCCTATGAGCGTGATGTACCCAGTGCTATTCTGGCAAGCATTCTCACATTGATGTTTTTGTTGATTCTAACAATTAGTTATGCATCGCGGTGTTATATTCTACACATGTAATGCTGTTTTAAAATTACGCGTGCTCTATTTTGAAAAAAGCGGGTAATATCGGGTGACGCAGCTTTGCACATACCTCTTGTGAGTTTGAATCACACATCAACGGGCAGTCAGGGGGTCAAGGGTGCCTACTGTAGGGATAGACACGTGTTAATTAGGAAGGGGAAATAATACTTTACGGTTTTGTAGCTGCCGGGAGTCTCCGCTCTCAATACCTGCGGCTTAGTCCTTTCTGCACAACTTGTGCTGACAGTGCCTCTCTGTGCCCGGATATGCTCTCGTGCTTTCGAGGGTCATTTAAAGAGAAATGAGGTGTTTCTAGTGAAAAGACTCCCCCGGTTAGTCGCGAGTCTTTCTTTTTTTGTCTTCAAAATTAATAAAGTTAATTACGAGTATTTTGGAAATTCTCGGGCTACTCGGCTAATTCGTTATGGGACGCGACATGGTCCCAGTTGAATGGATATGTATATGCACATGTGTCTCTATGCTCAAAAGGAGCCACGATTCCATGATGAACATGTATTTGTGGAATTGAGTCACAATAAAGTGTATTTGCACACGTGTCTCTATGTTGAAGAAAAACCACGGCTCCATGATTAACATGTTTCTGTATCATTGAGCTTATCAAAAACTCTTAGAGAAATATCTTGTGGGGCAATCCACCAGTGACAGGACATTTTCCTTGCGGTTCTTGTTCAGTATGCAGCCTGACGAGAAGTGTGAAGAAAATACAACTTCTACCCAATTTAAAATGGATTATAAAGAACCACACTAATTGTAACACCAGCCACGTAATTTACATGATAACATGTCCATGTAACATGCATTATGTTGGCATGACCTGCAGAAAAATCAAGCAAAGAATCTGCGAACATCGCAGCAATGTAAAGTGCAAAAAAATCACCACTAAAATGTCCAACCACTATCTAGAGGCAGGACATACAACAGTAGAACTGAAATGGATTGTTTTAGAGACACTTCACGCATAGGATCACAATGCTGAATAAATCCTTTTTGAGACAGAGCAGAGATGGATACATAGACTGAAGACAGACTCAGTGGGACTGAATGACAACAACCCTTGGCTGAGCCTCAACAAGTAATCCTCTCTTTCGTGAATGATGGGCCTAACATGTTTGGACAGGAGAAGCCTACCTTAATAAAAAGGATCGTTATCTATGAACCCCTTTTTCTTTTTCTTCTTTACAATCATCAAAATATCTATCCCATGGTTCCCAAGCATGACAGAGTCATATACTTGAGGACTACAAGTAGAAATCTAGACATGCACAATATTCACAATGGGACTAAGCGATAAGAAATATTTCTCCAAGAGTTTTTGATAAGCGCAATGATACAGAAACATGTTAATCATGGAGCTGTGGTTTTTCTTCAACATAGAGACACATGTGCAAATTCGCTTTATTGTGACTCAATGCCACAAATACATGTTCATTATGGAACCATGGCTCCTTTTGAGCATAAAGACACATGTGCATATACATATCCATTCAACTGGGACCATGTCGCGTCCCATAATGAATTAGCCGAGTAGCCCGAGAATTTCCAAAATACTCGTAATTAACTTTATTAATTTTGAAGACAAAAAAAAGAAAGACTCGCGACTAACCGGGTGAGTCTTTTCACTAGAAACACCTAATTTCTCTTTAAATGACCCTCGGAAGCACAAGAGCTTATCCGGGCACAGAGAGGCAGTGTCAGCACAAGTTGTGCAGAAAGGAATAAGCCGCAGGTATTGAGAGCGGAGACTCCCGGCAGCTACAAAACCGTAAAGTATTATTTCCCCTTCCTAATTAACACGTGTCTATCCCTACAGTAGGCACCCTTGACCCCCTGACTGCCCGTTGATGTGTGATACAAACTCACGCGAGGAATGTGCAAAGCTGCGTCACCCGATATTACCCGCTTTTTTCAAAATAGAGCACGCGTAATTTTAAAACAGGATTACATGTGTAGAATATACCACCGTGTTGCATAACTAATTGTTAGAATCAACAAAAACATCAATGTGAGAATGCTTGCCAGAATAGCACTGGGTACATCACGCTCATAGGGAATAAAATACCTATGTCACTATATGAAATAAATGAGTAGGGAAAATTTGGCAACACGACAATTGCCTTGCATCACAATGAGAAAGCTGAACAGAGATGAGAGAGCGCTAACTGCCATGGTGTGTGTGTTTTTATAAAGTATTGCCATTTTCCAGTTGCATCAAAAGAAAAAAATGAATTTTTTATGTAGCAGTAATGAACTGCATTGTGTGTCTTTTTAAAAACCCTTGCCCCTATACATATACACTTTTCATATATTTCTCCTACAGGTACAACAAGACCTTATTGATATAAAGGACAAATAAGTCGCTTTATTTTCACCTTTGATTATAATTAGAAAATCTCTATTATAACAAGCACATTCACAAAGAGACACTCACTGTCTCTACTCAATTTTTTCACCCTGGTCCTGAAGAAAGCCCGCATGACCTGACAAGGCAACATAGGGCAGAAACATGTCGACCATTTTAAACCATCCACTATCAAGTGCGTATGAATCCTAATAATTCACCAGACGCACAACTCTAAAGAATCGCTCAAGGGCTACCCGAATCCAGACCGAATAAAATTTACAATCTGGCTGTCCGGGTATTTTAACCCTGCACCACTCTCATCACTACTGCTTTTAACCTTGGGTAAGAACCTCCGGGTGGAGGATGCATATCAACTAACCCCGTGATTATGCATACACGTGTTTGAACAGCGGAGAATCAAGATATACCGCTTATCCGACCCATTCTACACGTGCATGAGGGTTTTTTATTTGGGACACGCAGATACTGGACCTGCATACCCTGGTTATGCAGGACAAGTGATCCTTCCCCACTTGATTTATGATATTTAAAGCAAAGGAAGCCGAAAGGATCACAACTTCCGCCTCCCTCCTGATATGATTTAATAATCCCCCACAAGAACATACTTCCTACCATCTCCAAAGAAACTTTCAAATCCTACTAAACAACAACGAGTCCAACACCCGTCAACCTGATCCATAGCAGAACTACTAACTTTCTAAGCGTAGGAGCTTTTTATTTATTTTATTTAAAACGGCTCTTCCTGCCCTACTCGCTCTGAACGAGAGGCTTCTAAACCCTCAATTATTTTTCCATCCGCCTCCTCTCCATAACACGCACATTTCCTCGTAGGGTACACCTGCCTGCCGGTTCAGAAAAAAATGGGTAATCTTCCATTCTTTAAATCCAACACTCCTCCGAAAAGCGTTCCTTACACAACTGTAAGGCAGTCCATAGTCACCCACACTACCTGCTGCATTCTGCTCAGTTCCCCACAATTAGGGATGCAAGTTCAGTCCCACGCACACTAAATGTAAATGTAAATGTGTTGGACTTGTAAAGCGCACAGCTGCCAGTACGCGTCCCGGCGCTGGAGACCGCCGGGGAACCCATCCTGGCTTTCCCTGTGAGATGATCCCTTCTGGGTATCTCCAAGGTGAAACCAGGCATCCCCGGTGTCTGTGGGGGGCCGTTGTAGAGATGAGGCAAGCTTAATGCCCAGAGTTGCCGAGTGTGATCCCTGGTTAGAGTAGGCACCGAGGTGAGAATTGTCGAGTCCGGTGACCCTGGTCCATGACCCTGCCGCGTCGGGAATTGAACCCTGGTCCCGGGCTGTTCTCTGCTTCCGGGTCTGCCGCCTAACCAGTGAGCCACACCACTCCACTATATACGACTCATACCAGTGAGCGCACACAAAACTGACATGGCCTCTACTCCACTCAAAGTCTTATTAGTCTTCAATTTGACACCCCAACTTCTCGAAGCATGAATTATCAACCCACAGCTTCCAGTGACTCTATATTGCAATCCCCAGTTATTTGCATTGCCTCAACCCCTCGCAATTCGTAAACATGGTCACCATCCACAAATCTTTGCAAGCACGGTCCACTATCTCTAGCCATATTTCGATATGAATGTATGTGTCCCCTCTAGGGTCTTCCACAACCCCCTTCCATAACCTCTCTCCCCTTCCTAGCGCCTCTAGGCTCTATACCTAGCCACTTATCTTCGTCGTCTGGCTTTCTGTGCACACCTCCTCTGAGAGTCTACAGTATTCCTCTCACTCTCGAGGCCTGTATGGTCCCCACTACACACTACGGCTCGGACGTCTACAAGCCTCCTAGGCCTGCCCTCCCCGGGGCGTACACGCCGCCTCTCCCTTCGATGGCCCCATTAGGTCTACTCCCTGACAGACTCTCGGGGTTCGCTGTCTGTCCTCCTTTGCGTGCTACTTCCCAGATCCAAAAATTCACCCTCCCACTCCCAGGACCTCTGCCCCACAAACCCCCCAGGTCACTTCTATGTTTACCACAACCCCCAGAAGGCCTCACTGTCTGCCCCCGCTCGCTAGATTTACCCTCTTCATGAGTCCCTCTGACAGCCTTCTCCCACAGCACCCAAACCAGAGTCCCCTCCCCGGGAATACCAGTGCCCGCCCGCTTTCCCCTCTGAGACCTTCCTGCCCCCGGTGCTCCATTCCAGTACATGACCCCAATGCCCCTCAGCGTTAAGAATCACGGACAGCACCCCTCAGTGCCCACCCGCCCCGGTGCCCTGGTTACCGGCGCCGCTCGCTCCGCTGCCGCCACCGCTCCTTTACCTGCCAATGTGCTCACTGGGCGCGCGGCCTGGGGCTTTTGCAAAAGCCGTCTCAATTAATATGAAAGGAACGACGCTGTCCTTCTCCTCCCTCTGTCACGCCGCCCTTCCCTCTTACCGGGCCCCTTCTGCCCCGGCATTAAAAAAGCATAAAACACACCTAACGGCGAGGAACCATGTCCGGGAGACGGGCGCGCTGTTATGACGTAGTCCCAGGCGCCGCCAGTCAAGTGCCCCGAAATCACTGCTGAGACGCTGCTGCTGTCAGGGCTCTCAGCTCCTGTCTGTCACCAGAGACCGGCGCGTAGAGGGGGGTGGTGCTGCCGCCAGCCCTCGCCCTGTCCGAGAGCCGCACGTGCTCCCGGGAACGCCGCAGCACGGACCAGAGAAGACCTCTCAGACCCCCACACGTGCTTGAGACCACCGCGCTCAGTGGCGCAGACCTCCCAGCCTTACTCAACCATGCTTCTCAGATCATCAACCATGACCCTACTGTAGGGTGACCAGATTCTCAAAACAAAAAACGGGGACAGGTCATAGACATAGAAGTAGGACTATGGTTTGCGGTAACCATCGACATAAAAGTAGGATTATTTGACAGCTGTCATAGACATAGAAAAGGGACAACAACGACAGCTCCCTCCACAGACAGAGTTGAAGCATTACAGACAACAAATCTGAGGTCTTTTATTGGCAGCCCTCTCCTTTACACAGCAGCATTAGTACTTCCTACTACATTTACACTTTTAAGGACTACAGCAAATATTTGCCACAAATCAATAAAACATCACAGGCTAGCAAATGCCAGTGCAAAGAGAGCATGCGCGCACATGCTCCACTAGAACAATGAAAAACAGGGACATTTCTGTGTTTACCTGGGACACTGGTTGAAAACGGGGACATTTGAGTCACTTGGAGAAAAGTGTCGGGACACGGGGACACTTCTCAAAAAACGGGGACCGTCCTGGGAAAACGGGGACGTCTGGTCACCCTACCCTACTGGGCACCCCCTTGACTCAAAACTTCGGGTGAAGGCAGGCTTTTAAGAGGGTGATACACTTTAGGTGAATGGAGAAAAAACTTTTTTGCAGAGTAATATAGATTGTAAAAGTGGGTGACCCCCACTCAAACCCCAATCCGTTGACGCATTTTGTCAGGGGGTTGTAAAAAGAAAGTGTCCCTCTCTGATCCAGCGCCAGGGATCAATACTCACCAGCATCACAACAATGGCCCATACATGTTCACCCACTATCCCTGATGCTCTGGGGTCAATTTGTTTTTTGACACAGTGGCGGCACACTCAGTGCTCCTCACTTCTCAATATTTACAAACTGATTGTTTGACCCCAAAGCAGATTCGACAGTGGATCCCTATATGCCTCAGCACCTAGCTTGTTAACCCTTACTTATATAAATGTAATCTGGAACTACCCACATGAGTGTGTGCACACTGACAAACACTCACTGTCACGGTGTGATTCCAATACAAGAATATGAAAACTTGAAAACAACAGCACAGGTGCACCACAATAAAGATTAAAACAAGATATTTTACAAAAATCCACGTCCAAAGCGTATTCTTCCAACAGTTTCTTCTTTCATTTTTTAAAATTTTTCTTTGATCTAGATGATCAAGGCACAGCAGACCCGTTTCGTCCTTATCAGAAGAACTTCTTCAGGGCTGTTGGTTCAACAAATATATATACAAATATAAATATACACCAAAGGACATAAGACAAAACATTGATTTTAAAACATCACAGGCTGTTTACTACAGTAATTTCTTCCGAGAGTACAATATCTGGTAAACTTGTTTTATCTAATGGGAATTTGTACATTCAGATATTTACATAAGAAGTGAGGTAATCAAAGAAGAGGAATTTAAGACGTCCATAGAGAAGTTAAAAAAAGAGAAAGGGAAGGTGATATATTAAAAAGTCACGCAGTTCCAAGTGAGCAGATCCCGATGTTGTGAAATATCAGGGTAAATTCCCAAGAAAAGAGAAGGAAATGATAGAAACAATGTCCCCAACTTGTAAACACGTTTATTCCAGTCGTAATACCCACCAAGATGAGTTGTTTATACTGTCATCCTTGGTAAATAAACCGCAAGGTAGACCAAGAGTAAAGTAACCAGTTGTTTGCGTCCTTAATATGTCTATAGTGAAGGAAAAGATTTCTAGGATTAATATTCCCACAGTTAAGTCGGGACCGCTATGTATATATGCTGAAATGTATGACCCGATACTTACTGAATTATACGTTTTGAATGGCACCCTTAATCTATTAGACGAAGGGTGATTAGGAGTATAATAAATCACAATAGAGGCAATCCAAAATCCCAGGTCAGGGAGCTCGGTGAGTTATGACAAAGGTTGCTCAGTTGCAACACCGACTTGTATCAAGATAGATGTGTACGGTTATACCAATATGCTGAGTTAATAATTACTTATGCATCACATAGTTTGTTGATACATAAGTCTAAGTTATATATATGCCACATAATGAGTGCAAATGCACTTATTATTAATCTACAGGCACGTATCCTGAATGGAGTGACTGGGCACAAGGGGAACCGCAGTAATATACAGTAGTGATGCTAGAAACATAACTAGGTT
The DNA here is from genome assembly GCF_964261635.1 of Lissotriton helveticus. Lineage (NCBI taxonomy): Eukaryota > Metazoa > Chordata > Amphibia > Caudata > Salamandridae > Lissotriton > Lissotriton helveticus. The sequence continues at coordinate 346,933,103 of NC_136071.1, read as the reverse complement.
GAACAAAATGTATCCAAAGCATTAGTAAAACAAACATATTGGATTAAGTTGAATTCCAAAGCAGTTCACTGCCCAAAGATAGCGGGTACCCATCATATTAAGCAAAATAACAATTGTAATGGCCCCAGACACGCCCCACGTTATATTAAACAGCAGTACAGCCAATTGCTGTAGACCGATATTAACCAAACCTGCAAGCCAAAACTATAGCTGTATGTTAGCCTGATAAAGGTATCATCTTCGCAAGATGTTTAAAAAAAATAAAACATTGTACTTTCTGTTGACGCACAGCTGTGCTGCTCCGAGAGAACTACTTCATAGCAGAAAGGGAACAACAACTTGTGAAGAATGTTTACGCGTGGCAAACATTTATTGAACTGCCTGTCATTTCTATCAGAAAGATTGAGCATGGTGGTACACAGGGCCAAAGTCAATTTAGACAGGTTCATTTAGGGATAGGTACGGAATGTTAAGTGATTGAACGCCAACGACAAACACATTGTGAGAGTGACAGCAGTGTGAGAGTGACAGCAGAGTGAGAGTGACAGCAGAGTGAGAGCAGAGTGAGAGTGACACCAGGGTGAGAGTGACAGCAGGGTGAGAGTGACAGCAGGGTGAGAGTGAGACAGCAGAGTGAGACAGCGGAGTGAGAGGACAGCAGAGTGAGAGGACAGCAGAGTGAGAGTGAGAGCAGAGTTAGAGTGACAGCAGAGTGAGTGACAGCAGACTGAGTGACAGCAGAGTGAGTGACAGCAGAGTGAGAGTGACAGCATGAGAGACAGTAGAGTGAGAGTGACAGCATGAGAGACAGCAGAGTGAGAGTGACAGCAGAGTGAGAGTAGAGTGAGAAAGACAGCAGAGTGAGAGACAGCAGAGTGAGAATGACAGCAGAGTGAGAGTGACAGCAGAGTGAGAGTGACAGTAGAGTGAGAGTGACAGCAGAGTGAGAGAGACTCAGCAGTGTGGGAGAGACTCAGCAGTGTGAGTGTTCCAGAGAGAGCAGGGTATACTTGTGCGCTTACACGGTGCACTGACACACAGGAGCTAAAACAAAGAACAGCTGAACACGTGTCTTGGGAGCTTCATGGAGGCAGCCGGCCCTCTGTGAGGGGAGCAGCAAGGAGGGGACGCCCCAACCAATCAAACGCAACTACCCACCACCTACTGTATGATTACAACACAGGCCAAAGGGCAGAGCTAGGTCTTTTCGCATTACGTAGGATGAGCAGTGTGTGAGTGTGTAGGGTGAGCAGTGTGTGAGTGTGCAGGGTGAGCAGTGTGTGAGCATGCAGGGTGAGCAGTGTGTGAGCATGCAGGGTGAGCAGTGTGTGAGTATGCAGGTTTAACAGTGTGTGAGTGTGCAGGGTGAACATTGTGTGAGTGTGTAGGGTGAGCAGTGTGTGAGTGTGCAGGGTGAACATTGTGTGAGTGTGTAGGGTGAACATTGTGTGAGTGTGTAGGGTGAGCAGTGTGTGAGTGTGTAGGGTGAGCAGTGTGTGAGTCTGCAGGGTGAGCAGTGTCAGAGTGTGTAGGGTGAGCAGTGTGTGTGTGTGTAGGGTGTGCAGTGTGTGTGTAGGGTGAACATTGTGTGAGTGTGCAGGGTGAACAGTGTGTGAGTGTGTAGGATGGTCAGTGTGCAGGGTGAGCAGTGTCTGAGTGTGCAGGGTGAACATTGTGTGAGTGTGTAGGGTGAGCATTGTGTGAGTGTGTAGGGGCAGTGTGTGAGTGTGCAGAGTACGAAAACGCGAACTAAGTCCACCACACACACACACACATAACACCACACACATAAGACTACACACATAGAACCACACAATCACCACACACACAAACACCACACACACAAACACCACACACACACACCACCACACACTCACCACCACACACGCAACCACACCCGCAACCACACACACACAACCACACCGTCAGTGCACGCTTTCACCGGGCACAAACACCACCAGCCGCCAGTGCACGCTTTCACCGGGCACACACACTACCGGCCATCAGTGCACAATTTCTACAGGCACACACACCACCAGCGATCAGTGCACACATCAGTTGTTAACGCATCCACAATTAACTATTGTAGCAATCGCAGTATGGTGCACTTTACTTTTTAACATATTCATCTAAAGCGCAGTATGCCACCATTGCTACAATTCCAATCCAACCCACATAATTCCACTACACACCACATGCATACACTCCATAACACAGGCTAAAAGACATTGCCATTTACAATGCCATTAGCTCTAACGCAAATAAATCCGAGACCTATTGCATTTCCAATGCTTGTTTTTTAGTTGAACTTGGTTACTATTGTAATGTCCTAATTAGTTAATGATTCAGAGGTGCTCAGTGTACCTATATTCTATATTTATTTCCCATAGGAGTTACACTGCATAACACGGGTTTCAGTTGATAGAGTCTTGTGGGAAAGTGGGAGGTTTTATTTAAAAACAATCATAATAACATAGACTAAGCAGTTTATACTCCATGCATGGTTATGTTCATGCATGTGAAAGTCAGGTCCTAAAACCATATTGTACTCTTGTAGATGCATTACATTACTTGAACACTGAATAAATCTGCAGGATGGAGAACTGATGCATTCACCTTGAAGGGGTCCCAAGGATGCCATGTTTTGTGTTTTTTCTGCACTTCTCCTTTCCCCTGAGTGCTTCTCCTGGGGTTATATTTACTTTTCAGGAGGTAATAGGGCTGAGTTGCCGTAGGGGAAGCAGCTTCTGGCATTCATGTCTCACTCCCACTTGTTTGCACAGCCAAGTCAGAATTGGTTTCATCCAAACATTACAGGGGGCATTAGGAAGCAGAAGGGAGAGGAAAGGGTGGAGTAGGGAATGAAAATATACGTAAGGAAACGGAGGAGAGATAGTGATAATGGATAGGGGTGAGTAGGCACAGAGAGTAAGAGAGATGAAACAGGGAAAGGTGGAGGAGTTGATGAAGAGATTGGCAAAAAGGGAAACAAGCAGTTTGGGTCATAGGGATCAGTGAGTACGGGAGAGTGAAGGGAGAGAAACAGGGAATATAAAAGGAAATTGAAAGGTAAAAAGGAATATATGGAGTGGGCGAGTATTGGAGGGGAGTGAGAGGTTAGGAATTGGGAGAGGAAAAGGTAAGAAAGATGAACAGAAGGGAAGGGAAAGGAAGAAAAGAGAAGTCTAAAAGCAACTACATTAGGGAAGATAAAACAGAAATGAAAAGGGAAAAGAAACCAAATAGGCTGTGGAAAGACAGGGGCCGAAAGGGAAGGGAAATAAAAAGTAGAAGACAAAGTTTGTAAAGAAAATAGAATGAGGAAATGAATTCTAGGGAATGGAACGAGAAAAATGCAGAGAGGGGAACGAGGGAAAAGTAAATGTAATGGAGAAGGGAAGGGAAGGGATGGGAGGAAATTGATGGGGACGGGATGAAATAGGAGGGTAAGGAATCAATGGGAAAATTAGGGAAGGGACAACATTAGAGAAGGAAAGGGCAAAACGTAAAGGACAGCAGAGTGGCGGTATGTATATGGGGATGGAGGGGATGGCAGGGAGGGCATGAAAGGGATGAAAAACAAAGGATGATAACAGGCAGTAATGGTAAAGAAATGGGTGGGATGAGGGAGATGGAAGCGAAAGGGGGAACAGGGATTTGCAAAGGTAAATTAAAGGAAAGGATGTAAAATACATAATGGAAAGGGAAGGTTAAAATGTATGGAAGCTTAGTGGAGGGAAAGGTTGAAGAATAGAGGGGAGCAAAGAGTAAGGGTGGGAATGAAAGGGAAAGGCAGTAGAGATGAGAGAAGGTACATATAAGGACAGGGCGAAAAAGTAGAGGGGATAGCGAAGGGATGAAAGATGGATGTTGGGGAAACATAGAAGATAAAATCAATGGTACAATTTAGAAGAGTGTATGGAGGCTAGCTAATAAAGGGAAAGGGGAAACCTGGTGAAGAATAGGAGGTGAAGGAGTAGAAAAACAGATGAGATTTGGAGAGAAAGAAAATACAGATACGGGAGGAACATTCTATGGGAATATTGGTAAGGAGATGGAAGGGACTAGGAGTGAAAAGAAGGGAGGTATAGGGAAGATAGAAAAATGAGGGAAGGAGATTGGGGCATGTATTGGAGGAGAGGAAAATAGTATGTCTGGGCAATGGTGAAGTATGTAAAGGGAGAAACACTAATGAGGGTGAAAGTTATAGGATTGGAGGAAAGGAAAAGGAGAAGGAAAAATAAAAATTGAAGGGAAACAAAAATGAAAGGCAAGTAAAAAGGAAACAGAGACAGGATGGAATAGGAGGAGACACTATGCAAAACAATGGGAGAGCAAGCAAAGCAGAGAAGGGGGAAATCTAAAAGAAAATAGGCTAGGGACTGGTAAAGAAAGGTTAATTCAAAAGCAAGGACTGGAACAGGATGGGAAAGGTAGGGAAATGTAATGTGGAAGGGAAATCTTGCAACGGCATGAGACAGGGAGGAAAAGGATGGAGGGAAGGTGAGAGAAGGGGAAAGGGAAATAGTAAGAATTACAGGGAGAGGTGATGGAAAGGAATGGAAGAATTTAAGTGGGGAGTTAGGGAGGGGAGAAAAGGTCAGGGTAGAGAAGGCAAGGGGCAAAGGGAAGGGAGACAACAGCAAAGGAATGGGACAGAGTGAACTAATGTTTAAAAGGACGAAGGGTGGTACAGGGAGGACATGAGACAGAGAAGGAAAAGAAGAGAGGATGGGAATGAAAAATTGTATGTCCGAGAATGGAATGAGAGGGAGAAAAAGGTAGGGCATAGAAGAGCAGGTAAGTGGAAAAAAAACAAGGGAAGGGAAAGAAAGGAAAGTCAAAGAAAAGGAAAAGACAGTAACGTAGTAAACAGTAGGATTGGGAAAACTAGGGGAACAAAGCCAAGGGAAGGAAAATATAGGGAGGGATAGAGGTGAAAGAGAGAAGGGAACGATTGGGAGGGGGTGGTAGGAGGATAAGGGAAGTGTAGGGAAGAAAAGGAACTGAAATGAAAGGAAAGGCATACATGAGGTACAAGGTATGAAAGAGGGAAGATAGGAAAACAGAGAAGAGGAAAGTATGTAAATGTAGGGGAGGGCAATGAGGTCAAAAGAGAGGGATGGTAGTTAAGGGAGATGGAAAGTGGTGGAGAGTGAAAGGTAGGGAGGGAAGAAAGGGGATGGGAAAATGGAGGTAAAAGAAAGGGAGGAGACAGAAGGTAAATGGAAGGAAAGGAAAGGAAAGGGAATACTAAGGTAGTGAAAGGAAAATGAGATGGAAATGGAAGGAATTAACGGTATAGGGAAGGATAGGGCTGTGGGAGGTGAGAGTATATGAGCATGGGTTATTGAGGAGGAAAGGAAAGGAGATAGGGTGGAAATAGAAGATTAAAGAAGATGGAAGCCAGGAAAAGAAAGGGTAGAGTAATGGGTGTGAGATTATGGGAAAGGAGATGTAGGAAGGTTGAAGGATAGCAGAAGAAAAGGAAGTTAAAGTGTGAGTGAAGGAGGATGAGGAAGGGACTAGAAATGTGAATGGCAGGGAAAGTGCAAGGGCAGAGAAGGAAATGCAGGATGGAAGGGTGAAACATAGAAAAACAGAAGGAAAGTGGAAGGCAGAAGAGTAAATTAAAGGGAGAATGGAAGAGAAGGCGCAAGAGGTTGAGAAGAAAAGCATGGGTGGGAATATTTTAGAGAAATAAATGCACCGGACGGTCTAAGGAAGGAAGGTTAGAGGATGTGCTGGAATAGAAGGGGAGAAACAAAATAAAAATTTAATGGGCATTCGAGGAAGGAAGGCAAGAGAAAATGTGGGGAGAAGTAAGGGAGAAAATGCTGTAGGGAAATTGTAGGTAAAGTGAGTAAAGGATTTAGGAGGGAAATGAAGGTAATGCTGGTAGAAAAGGAAAAATGAAAGTGAAAAAGGAAGGAGTAAAGGAAAGGAAGCAACAAGGAGACAAAAAAAGGAAATGATACTAAAGGGGAGGTGAACAGATTGAAGGGAAGGGGTGAAAGGGAACAAAAGATAAAAGGAAAGGGGTGAAAGGGAAGAGCAGGGAATAGGAGCAAGGCAAGGGTAGTGGACAGAAAGGTAGGACATGAAGGTAATAAACGGACAGGAATGAATGAAAGTTAGGGGTGGGGAAGCAGCCCATGGAGGTGAAGGGGATAGGAATGCAGGAAAGGGAAGTGATCAAAGTGAAAGGAATTGGTGAATGGGAAGGGATTGGATGAAAGGAAACACAACGGTAGCTGAGCCAGGGGATGAAAGGGGACGTGAAAGTGGGAAAGGGACGGTACATGATGAAAGGGAGATGTAGGGATGAAAAGGAAGTGAAAAAACTAAAGGCAAGGTATAAAAGGGAACAGAAGATAAGCAGAACAAAGGGACTGAAGGGGGATGGGAAGGGATCAGGTGGATGAAAGGGAATGAAAAGAAAGAGAAGGCGAGAAAGGGCAAGAAAAAAGGACAGAATGATGCAGATGGAAGGTAGGGGATTAAAGGGAATGAAAGGAAAGGGATGAAAGGGAAGGGTAAAAGGGGCCAAGAAAGAGGAAAAGGAAGCGAAGAAAGCATAGGAAGGGACACAAAGGGAATGAATGAGGGAAGGGAGAAAGGAATGGGTACTAGAAATGAAGCAGAGTAAAGAGGAGACAAGGAATTACATTATATTAAAGAGGAGGCACGCAGGTTTGAAGGGAAGAGATGAAATGGCAGGAAATAGATATAAGGGAAGAGTATGGAATCACAGTAAGGGGAAGAAAGAGGGTGGGAATGTGGGAATGGCAGGGTCAAAGGGAATGTTATGGAAGTAGAACAAGGGAATGAAAGGGACATGAATGTTGGAAAGGGAAGGGATGAAAAGGAGTGAAGGGATGAAAAGGACAAGCAGGGAAAAGAAGAAAAATGGATGGGAAGCATAGCAAAGGGATAAAAGGGGATTGGAAAATGGGGGAGGGGATGGATGAAATAGAAGGGTGAGAATCAGAGGGAAAGGATGAAAGAGAAGGTAATAGAAAAAAATTGAAGCGATGAAAGGGAAGGGTTGGGAAACAAAGTCAGCCGATGAATGAAACTGGACGGGATGATAGGTGAGAAAAGGGATGAAATGGAAATCAAGAGTCTGTTCCAACCACAGCACTGAGACTGCTGTGATTGCCGCCACCAGAACACTCCTTGACCGCAGAGAAACTGTAGCCCTGATACTCCTTGATCTCTCCGTGGCGTTCAACACTGTCTCTCACAACACTCTCATCAACAGACTCTACAAGGTACGCATACAGTAAGACGCCCTCAAGTGGATCACCTCCTTCCTTACAGGACACACACATAGCATCCGACTGCCTCCCTTCACCTCTGCCTCCTAAGACATCATAACACAATGATCATCCGTCAGCCTCACTTTGTTCAATACCTTTATGACCCCCCTCACACACTCAACTGATCCTCTAGCGCATGGAAGACCCCTCCAACACCAAAACTAACTTCTGCAACACAATGACCGATGTAGCCAAATGGAGGAAAGGCAACTGCCTTCAATTCAACTCAGACAAAACTGAAGTACTCATCTACGGAAAGAACACCTCTGCATGGCACCACAGCTGGTGGCCTGCAGAACTCAGACCTACACCCACACCAACCAACCATGCACGCAACCTCAGCATCACCCTCGACAGCCAACTGACCATGAAACGACAAGTCAATCTCGTTGTTTCCTGCTTCCACACACTTCGCGTGATCTGCAGAATCTTTAGAGGGATCCCTACAAACACCAGAAAGACTGTCATTCAGGCCCTCGTCATCGGCCGCCTCGACTGCAGCAACGCCTTCTACACCGGCATCTCCACTCAGCTCCTCAGAACGCCACAGCCAGACTCATCCTGGACCTCCCCAAACAAACCCATATCACTCCCCACCTGAGAGACCTCCACTGGCTCCCTATCCATAAGAGATGCCAGTTCCATGTCCTCACACGCCTACAAAGACCTCAACCACCTACCACCGGCCTACATAAACCATTGACTGAACTTCCACCAACACATGTGACACTTGCACTCCTCTTTAATTGCCCCCGCACACACACCCGTCATCCCTCACAGCCACAGCAGTGGTCGCTCCTTCTCCCACATGGCTACCGAGAGCAGGAACAACCTACCCTTACAGATCCACACAGCCCCCTTGCTGGCAGACTTCAGAGAGAGACTCAAGACCTGGCTCTTTGACCGATATACAGCACCCAAATACCCCTAGGAGTGACAGTGTTGAGCTTTACAAATGCTGTTTGATTGATTGAAGGGATCACAGGGAATGAAAGTGAAAGGGAAGGAATGAAAGGAAATAGAAGGAAATGAATCTGAAGGGATGAAATGATATGGAAAGGAAGGGGAAGGGATGGGAAGGTTTGAAAGAGGAAAGAAAGGAATGGGAAGGAAAGTGAAGAAAGGGAACGGGAAGGTGAGAATGGGAAAGAAAGTCAAGGAAGCATAGGATAGGAAGGGAAAGGAAGAAAAGGAGGAAGGGACTGAGGGAAAGTAAAAGAAAAGGAAAGGCTGTGAAGGGGAGACAATGAATTAAATGATATTAAAGGTGTGGCAAACATATGGAAATAAATGGATGAAACAGAGGGAAGGAGAGAAAAGGGATGTAAGGTGATGGGAAAGTGGGAATAGGAACAGAATGGATGAAAAGGAAGGGAAGGGAAAAGAATGTTGGGCATAGAAGCTGTTCAAAGAGATGGGAAGGGAAAAAGGGGTAAAATGGGAATGAGGGAAGGGATGAAATGGAAGAGCCGCAGGAAAGTGAAGCAAGGGATTGAAAATGGCGGGAAGGGGTGAAGACGAAAAAGGGGAAGAGATGAAAGGAAGACAATGGATGATACAGAAGGCAAGGTCTGAAAGGGAAAGGAAGGGAAGGGATGAAAGGGAAGGAAAGTATGAAAGAGAACGAAAGTCAAAGAAAGGGAAGAAAAGAAAAAAGGGCAGGGATAAAACAATGAAAGGGAAGAGATAGCAATGGAAAAGGAAGGCAATTGAAGGGAATGTATAGAAGAGGTAGAAAAGGGTTTGGAAGGGGTGAAAAGAAAGAGAGGAAAGGAAAGGAAATAAAAGGGAACAAGTATGTTTGAAAGGAATGAAGGGAAGGGAATGATGAAAGGTAAAGGTATAGAAGCTGATTAAGGGGATTCAAGTGAGTGGAAAGGTCGGAAATGGAAGGGAAGGGATGAAATGGAAGAGAGGGGAAGTGATAAAAGGGAAGCAGAGCAAGGGGAGGAAAAGGCATGAAAAGGTGGGAAAGAGATGGAAAGGATTAAAAAGGAAGGGTAGGAGAGCAGAAGAGGATGAAATAAAAGCAAAGAGATGGAATGGAAGGAAATAAAAAAGAGAAAAAAGGGAAGGGAAGCACAGCCAATGGATGAAACAAGAGAAAATGCGAAAGAGACAGGAAAGGAATGGAAGAGTTAAGAGAGGGGAAGGGACGAATGGGAAGTCTAGGGAAGTAGAAAGTAGAAAAGGCAATCGAATGGAAGGGACGACAGGGGAAGGGATAAAAGGCAAAGGAAGGGGAATAGATAAAAGTGAAAGGTATTGAAGCAGAGCATGGGAATGAACAGGCAGGAAGATGAGGAAGCGAAAGCAAGTGATGAAAGGGTAAAGAGAAAAAAAAGACGCTAAGCCAGGGGATGAAACAGTAGAGGAAGGTGAGAAAGGGGAGATATGAAAGGGAATGGTGGGGAAGCAGAGCAAGGGTATTACAATGAAAGGGAAGGTATGAAAAGGAATGATAGGGAAGTGAAGCAAATGGATGAAAGGAAAGGAAGGGACACGAGGGAGGGAAAGGGCTGAATGGGAAGGGTAGGGAAGCATAGCAAGGCAATGAAATAGAATGGGAAGGGGAGTAATACAATTGAAAGTAAGGCAATGGATGAAATGGAAGGGCTGAGAGGGAAAAGAAGGGCTGAAAAGGAAGAGATAAAAAGGAGGGAAGGAGTGAAAGGGAACAGGAGGGAAGCAGAGAAAGGGGATGAAAGGGACAGGAAGGACTGAGGGAGAAAGGAAGGCAAGGGAGGGAAGAGAAGGAAAATAATGAAAAGTACAGGAAGGCAATAGATGGGAGGATATGAAAGAGGAAAGTAAGGCATGAAAGGAAAGAGAAGGGATGAGATGAAGAGAAATGAAAGGTCATAGGAAGGTGGGAAAGGGATAGGAAGGGAAGAAAGTATAGGATCGAAGTGAAGTGAGGAAAAGGAAAGGGATGAAAAAGAGGGAAGGAAAACAGAAATGGTAATGTAAAGAAATAGAGTAAAGAGGAAACAAGGATTTAAATGATATTGAAGGGGAGGCAAATGGAGGGAAGAGAAGGGATGCAGACCTAGGGGATGAAATGGCATGAGATGGTGGGAAAGGGAAGGGATGAAAGGAAAGGGTCAGAAAGCAGAGCAAGGGGATACAAATGAGAGGTAGGGCATTAAATGGAAGTGTAGGGAAGCAGAGCAAAGGGATAAAAGAAGAAGGGACTACGGGAAAGAGAAAGGAAAGGTAGGAGATAGAGGGGAAGGGACAATGGGAAGGGTAGGTAAGCAAAGCAAAAAAATGAAATGGGATGGTAGGGGAAGGGATTATTATTATTATTATTAGGATTTATAGAGCGCATGGCTACCCAGCCAAGGGCTTCCCAATGTAACACTACAATGAGGTACCAGGGAGCACAGTAGAGACTGATTTAGGCTTTGAGGTTCCTGTGGAGACTGAAAGCAAACAACACGATCTCAGCTCTGACTGGAGAGAATTCCATAACTCGGGTCTAAAAAAAAAAGGCTTGGCCTCTTTGCCTAGCTTTCTTAACTCTAGGAACTACTACAAGGTCCCAATTACTTGAGCATAGGAAACGGCTGGGAGTGTATGGCAGCACCAAGGATCTTAAGTAGGATTAGCTAGAGTTTTAAAGACATTTGTGTACATAACACAGTGCCTTAAATTGGATACGATGTTCAACAGGGAGCCAGTGCAACTAGTGAAGCAGGCTAGCCATAGAGTAAAATTTGGGGGATGAAGTAAAAGGCTTGTCGCTGCATCCTGCACTATTTGTAGTCGTCTAAGCAGATTCTTTGGTACGCCAAGATACAAGATATTTCTGTAATCAAGCCTCAAAATCACCAGAGCTTGAATAACAGTTTATTGGCCCAAAAACGGAAGACACCCTAAGATTTGTTTGAGCATTCTCAAAATACTGAAACAAGCAGTGCCACTTTAGAGATCTAATGAATAATAGACAGTCTTGAGTCCATCCAAACACCAAGGTTTTTGACTTCTGGGTCAGGGGCGAGTATGGTGCCCATCACCTCAGGCCATAAATGTAGGCCTCAGATATGGGGAAGGTTTCCCAACACAAGTACCTCGGTCTTGTCTACGTTTAACTTCAAAGAATTAGAGTTCATCCAGGAGAAGACTTGAGTAAGACAACTATTCAGTGTCACATCGCTCTGATTCTCCTGAGAGGACAGGGAGACAACAATCTGGGTGTCATCAGCATAGGATAGTAGTGTAAGGCCATGTTTTTTCACCAAGTCTGAAAGTGGCCCTACGTACAGGTTGAAAAAAAGTGGGCTACGGGTGGGGCCCTGAGGATACCCGTAGAGTAAAGGCTTGGACTAATGTTGATTGGTATGCACTTGGGAAACCAGATCCTGAAGGAAGGAGCTAGCCAAGCCAGAACCACCCAAATGGCCTCTAGCATCTAACAAAAAATGTTATGGTTCACAAAATTAAACGCTGCACTGAGATGTAACAAAAATCTGTGCAGTGGTGAAAGGAGAATGGATAAAATGGGAAGGATTAGATTGGAAGAAAGGGACTGAGGGAAGAGTGGGGCTGAAAGGCAAAGGATAAAAGGGGAAGAAAGAGTATGGTTGAAAGGGAAGGGTAGGGAATCATAGCAAGGGGATGAAGGAGATGGGCAGTACTGCACTGATGGGGAAAGGAATTCAAGGGAGGGAAGAGAATGAATGAAAGGGCCAGGAAGGTAAGGGATGAAAGAGAAGGGATGTGATGAGAGGGGATGGGATGGGAATGTGGGAAAGGGATAGGCAGGTAGGAAAGCATAGGATTGAGAGGAAGTGAAGGGAACAAAGGGGAGAGAATGAGGGAACAAAAAAGGAAAGGGTAATGGAAAGAAGCAGAGTGAAGGGAAAACAAGGAATTAAATGATATTGAAGGTGAGGCAAATGGAGGGAAGGGAGGAATAAAAGGGCAAGGATGGGATGCAGGGCAAGGGGATGGAATGGCACGAGAAAATGGGAAAGAGAAGGAATTAAAGGGAAGTGTCGAGAAGTACAGCAAGGGGTTGACAATGAAAGGGAGAGGATTAAAGGAAAGGGTAGGGAAGCAGAGGAAAAGGATGAAAGTGGAAGCGAAGATGAGAAAGAGAGGATGGGAAATATGAAAAGGGATTTGATAAAAGGGAAAGGATGAAAGGGAACAGAAGAGCTGAGAGGGGAGAGAGGCTGAAATGGAAGTAAAGGGATGATAGGGCAAGGGAAAGAAGCAAAGTAAAGCTGGGATAGGAGAAGAAATGGACTGAAAGGACTGAATGGTAAAGGAAGGCAAGGGATGAAAGGGAAGGGAAAGGATGGGACGAAAGGGAAATATGGAAAGGGATGAAAGAGGAAGGAAAGGAATGAAAGGGATGGAAAAGTGGGAAAGTTATATGAAGGAAAGTGAAAAAAGAACAAAAAGGGAAGGGGATTGTTCTGGGGAAGGGGTGGGAGACGAGGAATGGATGTACTAGAGGAGGTCTGCGGGACATGTAAGAATGACTCTGAGAATATTAAAGGGAAATGTCCATCTTGCAATGTAACTATGATATCACTGAAATGCTGTGCATATTGAGGGAAGGGAATGAGGGAAGGGAAACGGAGGGGTTAATAGAAAGGTAGCAGAGTGAAGGGGTGACAATGAACTAAATTATATTAGAGGGGAAGCTAAAGGAGGGAAGGGATGAATGGGCAGAGAAGCTGAGTATAGGAATTAAAGGGGACGTTGAGGTGAAGAAGCGAAGGAATGAAAGTGATGGGAGAAAGGGGGCAGGCTGGTAGTAAAGGTAAGGAATGAAAGAGAAAAGGGAAATGGATAAAAGTAAGGGATGAAATTGAAAGTGAAGGGTAGAAATTAGATCAAGCAGATGAAAGGGGCAGGAAAGTCATGAAAGTGAAGGGAAGGGATGAAAAGAAAAGGTAGCGAAGCAGAGAAAGTAGACGAGAGGGCATGGGAAGGTGGGTAGGAAAAGAAGGAAAGGGACGAAAGGCAAAGGTAGGTAAGTAGAGCAAGAGAGTGAAAGAAGAAAGGAGGTGAGAAAGGAAAAGGAAAGGAATGGAAGAGGTTAAAGGAAAGTGGAGGGATGAAAGGGAAGAGTAGAGAAGGAGACAAAAGGGGTCGGCAAGGTAGGAAAGCATGGGAAGGGATAGGATGAGATGGGATAAGATAGGATGGGATGGTAAGGAATGTAAAAAAAGGTAAAGGGAAGGTATGGAAGGAGAAGGAAGGGAAGGGATGGAAGGTAAAGAAAGGGTAGTTATATAAAGAAAGGGTATAAAAGGGAATGGGAATTGTTAGAAATTTGATTTCTGGTTGGCTAGGGTATGGTCTAAGCCAGGCAGAAACAACCATTCAAGGCAGGGCAAGGGAGTTACACAGCGAAGATAACTCCTGCTCACCCCCTTGGTAGCTTGGCACGAGTAGTCAGGCTTATCCCAGAGGCAATGTGTAAAGCTTTTGCGCAACACACCCACAGCAGCAACACACTAGGCACACCACAAAAAGAACTCCATACAAGGTTATATATAAAAATAGCCTTTGTATTATCGAAAACACATTAGAATAGAAATCACACAATATAAACTGTGCCAACTGGCACTAGGCAATATTTACAGGGGATTATATACACATGACAGGGCCAATTGGGCCACTGTCAGAACAATCACAAAGCACACATAGTAAATGTAGAACACAACCAGTAATTACTGGCAAAACACTGTACTCAGCATTATATCCTGCAACATAAATCATATTATGCAATCAGCATCACATTAGGCGTAAAACACATTATGCACCAACCTCATAAGCATAAACACAGTATGCAATAACCTCATAAGCATAAATCACATTAGAGTCATAAATCAGGGTGCGTAAATCACATTTATCATAGGCACCACATAAATCACCTTTTGGCACTACCAACCTAACACTGACCCCCTGGCTAACTGGCCTTCTCAGAGGGCTCAAGTGCCCTATGTCCCAAATGTCAGGGCTGGCTGCCACAGTAGCAGACTCAAAAGTGCGAAATTGCGCTGGCACCACTGGGACTCCTCAGTCCCCACTGGGACTCCTCAAAATGCTCTGGCCCAAACGTTGCAGCAGCCGCTAATTGTGGTGCAGCTGTGCAGGTAACTGTGGGCACTGGCACTCACTGTGCCCTCTGGGCCCCCACTTGGGCTCTACCAACAAATATTGCCAATCGTTGCAGCTGCCCACTACGGCGGTGCAGCTGTGTGTAAATAAACCAGAACTGGCATAACTGTGCCACCTGAGCTGGGACTCTCTAATGACAAAAAGTGCCCCCTTGGTGCAGCTGCCCGCTACGGCGGTGCAGCTGCGTAGGAAAAATGACTTGGTGCGCTGGGGCCCCGCTCTGGCGCTCTCTTAACCAAAATTGCCCCAACGTTGGAGCGGCCCACTCTCCTGCGGGATCGCTCAGGATATCAAGCACCGACAGGGTACAAGCCAAGCCCTCACTCACCGGGCTCTCAGGAACTCCTCCGTGCTGCTGCGGGGAAGCGCGACACTCCCCCTCATATTTATTTTAAAAAAGAAAACAATATGTGCAATAAATATATGAAGAATAACTGTCGACACTGCGTATCGGTGCTAAGTTGGATCGTCACCTTCTTCAGGACAATAGTTCAATATTTAAAAAACTATTAATTTATGTGGAAGCTCTGATATTTGCCTCCAATGAAGTTTTGGACAGGTTCCTCGTCTGGTTTTTACAGTCTCATAGGTGCCGGATAATACCCTATATTTTCTTTGGAGGGTCTTAGTTTAGTTTTCTCACCCTTCTATTTCAATGAATCCCTTCAAGGGTTAATGTGATACCTTTATTGGTCACACTTCGATGGGATCATTCACAAAGAACTTTTATATTATTCTATGTATAATTTTATATTTTTGTCTGTAAATTTAGCAACCTGGTAATATTTGTCTTATTATATCTCAGTGTATGGCCTTACTATAACTAAGTTAACCAATCCAATTAGAGGATCAAATACTCATGTTTTCAAAGTAGAAGGAGAAGGGAACTTTGTGTTTGTTTCAGTATCTATACCCATCCCTTTTCCAAGTCCTAGGGTACCTCCCAAACCTTTTTGAGTGATTGAAGGAATGACATGAAATGGAAGGGTGCAAAAGCAGAGGGCAGAAAAAGAGAAGTAAAAATAAGATAGGAAAAGCAAATGGAAAGTTGGGAAACGAAAGGGAAGGGAAAAGAAGGGAATGGACTGGGAATTAAAAGGTAGGGAATGTGAGACAAGAAGAGTGGAATGAAGGGGAGATAAATTACTGGGTGAGGAGGTTGGTTACGGGAGCAAATGTATAGTAAATGGAAGGGGATGGAACGGGACCGCTGAGCCTTCACCAGGCGAGGTCGCCCCCACTCCGCTGCTCCTGCCCGCTGCCTGCCTGAGCCCTGCTCTGCTGCCTCGCTGCTGCCTCGTTGCTGCCTTGCCTCGTTGCTGCCTTCTGTGTCTTTCCCCCCTCCTGCTGCCTCATTGTTGCCTTCGTCGTTTTCCTTTCCCCTCTGCTGCTGCACTCGTTTTTTCCCTTCTATTTTGCCTGTTTGCCCTCTGTGTATCCCTTTCCCCCCTCTGCTGTCCTTGTGTCTCCTCCCGTCCGCCGGACGACCCAGCCGCCGCTGAGCCGCCCTCAGACCTCCTTCCCGCCACAGACCTCCGCCGACTCCGCCCCCCTCCTGCCCATTGGCCGCCCCGCTCCCGCCACCCAGCTGACCCGCCCTCCCGGCTCCTCACTTATGACGCCCCCAGAGCGACCGCGCAGCGGACGCGCGCAGCGGGAGCACCGAATGAGCGCCGAAGGTGCGCCAAAGGTAAGCCCGTCTGCGCCCGTCCGCGCCTGGACCGCGCCCAGTGCCAGGACCCCTGGCCCTCGCAGACACCAGCCCACCTGCCGGACCTACAACGCCACCGAGCTCAACGCACTCAATGCCGGCCGGACCCCGGGGTGCTACCGAGCCTCTCCGAGACGCACCCACGGACCCTTCTGCTGCCACTCCTGCAAGTTCACCTGCATCCGGACCTGCACTACACCAGCACCAACCAAGACGAGCACCAGCAGCAGCCACCTGAAGTGTATCCTGCTCAACGCCCGCTCCGTCCACAGACACGCCATCGAGCTCTGGAACCTGCTCGATACCACAGCCCCTGACGTCGCCTTCCTCACGGAAACCTGGATGAACGCCTCCTCAGCACCCGACATCGCCATCCCGGACGGCTACAAGATCATCCGAAGGGACCGCGTCAACCAGACAGGAGGAGGCATCACCATCATCCACAAGAACACCATCCGCATCACGACCAACACCGACGACACCCTCGCACCCGCCGAACAACTGCACTTCCAGATCCACATCAACTCCAAGACCACCCTCAGAGGCACCCTCATCTACAGACCCCCGGGACCACGCACACAATTCAGCGAAGACATCGCCGACTTCATCAGCCCGCACGCCCTCCCCTCCGCTGACTACATCCTCCTCGGGGACCTCAACTTCCACCTGGAGAACAACAACGACCACAACACCACCACCCTGCTGGACAACCTCGCAAACCTCGGACTCAAGCAGCTGGTGACCACCCCCACCCACTACGCTGGACACACACTCGACCCCGTGTTCTCATCCAGCAAGGACATCACCTTCAGCCACGCCACCGGACTCCACTGGACGGACCACAGCTGCGTCCACTTCAGCTTCAGAAGGACCACGATCCACCACCACCAGCAACAGGTTGCACGCAGAAGCTGGAACAAGATCACTGCCGACCAGCTCGCGACCTCCCTGAGCAAGAACCCTCCCACCGGCGCTTCGAACCCCAGCCAGGCGGCTACCAACCTCACAAAGTGGATCAGCAACTGCGCAGACGACCTCGCCACTCTGAGGACCCTGCCTAGCAGACCCGGCAGCAAGAAAGCCTCATGGTTCACCGACGAACTCAAGAGCTCCAAGAGGAACTGCCCAGCCCTCGACAAAGCCTGGCGCAGAGACCAAACTCAGGACAACATGACTGCCCTCAAGCTCGCCACCCGAAAACACCACCAACTGATCCACGCCACCAAGAAAACTGCATTCAAGGAACGACTGGACAACAATGCACACAACAGCAAGGAACTCTTCAACATCGTTAAAGAGCTCTCCAACCCCAACGCCGGAATCAACGACACCACCCCTTCACAAGACCTCTGCAACTCCCTCGCCGCCTACTTCTACAACAAGATCGCGGACATACACAACAGCTTCAGCACTCAACCAACGCACGCCACGACCGAACCACTGCCCCCCACCACCACCCTCCGTGCCTGGACCCCGATCAGCACCGAAGACACCGTCCGCACGATGAACTCCATCCACTCTGGATCTCCGTGCGACCCCTGCCCTCACCACGTCTTCAACAAGGCCGACGCTGTCATCGCACCCCACCTGCGGGACATCATCAACACCTCCTTCGACACCGCTACCTTCCCGGAGAGCTGGAAGCACGCCGAACTCAGCGCCCTACTTAAGAAGCCATCAGCCGACCCCACCGACCTCAAGAACTACCGCCCCATCTCGCTGCTCCCGTTTCCTGCAAAAGTCATCGAGAAGACCGTCAACAAACAGCTGGCCGCCTTCCTCGAGACGAACGGATCCCTTGACCTCTCGCAGTCTGGCTTCCGGGCTAACCACAGCACCGAGACCGCCCTGATCGCAGCCACCGATGACATCCGAGCTCTGCTCGACAACGGAGAAACAGCGGCCCTCATCCTCCTAGACCTCTCCGCGGCTTTCGACACTGTCTGCCACCGTACCCTAGTGCAGCGCCTCAGCAACGTCGGAATCCAGGAGAAGGCACTGGAGTGGATCATCTCCTTCCTCGCCGGAAGGACACAGAGAGTCCGCCTCCCCCCGTTCAGATCAGAAGCCACCGAAGTCATCTGCGGCGTTCCTCAAGGCTCCTCGCTCAGCCCAACCCTCTTCAACGTCTACATGAGCCCTCTCGCAGTCATCGCACGCCAACACAACCTCAACATCATCTCCTACGCCGACGACACCCAGCTGATCCTCTCCCTCACCAACGACCCCGCCTCCGCCAGAGCCAACCTACACGAAGGGATGACAGACGTAGCCAAGTGGATGATGAACAGCCGCCTGAAACTGAACTCGGACAAGACGGAAGTCCTCATCCTGGGATCTTCACCCTCCGCCTGGGACGACTCCTGGTGCCCCCCCGCCCTGGGCAGCGCACCCAAACCAACAGACCACGCACGCAACCTGGGCTTCATCCTGGACTCCTCCCTCTCCATGACCAGACAAATCAACGCCGTCTCCTCGTCGTGCTTCAACATCCTGCGCATGCTACGTAAGATCTTCCGGTGGATCCCCACCGAAACCAGGAAGACAGTCACCCAGGCCCTCGTCACCAGCCGCCTGGACTACAGCAACTCCCTCTACGCCGGTACCACCGCCAAACTCCAGAAGAGGCTCCAGCGGATCCAGAACGCCTCAGCACGCCTTATCCTGGACATCCCCCGTCGCAGTCACATCTCCGGACACCTGCGAGACCTGCACTGGCTCCCGGTCAACAAGAGAATCACCTTCCGTCTCCTCACCCACGCACACAAAGCCCTACACAACCAAGGACCAGGATACCTCAACAGCCGCCTCAACTTCTACGCTCCCACACGCCAGCTTCGATCGACCGGCCACGCACTCGCCGCCGTCCCCCGCTTCCGAAGAGCCACCAGAGGGGGAAGGTCCTTCTCCTACCTGGCCGCCAAGACTTGGAACTCCCTCCCGACCCACCTCCGCCTGACCCAGGACCACCTCGCCTTCAGGAAGCAGCTCAAGACCTGGCTGTTCGAGCAGTAGCGGACCCCCTCCACCCCTAGCGCCTTGAGACCCTCCGGGTGAGTAGTGCGCTTTATAAATGCCTTGATTGATTGATTGATTGATTGATTGGAAGAGCAGAGAAGGAAGAAAGGGGAAAGGAAGGTGGAATGGTTGGTAAATGGAAGGGTTGTGACTTGAAGGGGAAGTGAGGGCTAAAGTGAAGGAAAGGAAGGGATGAGATGGGATTGAAAGGAAATGGATAGGATTCAGTGGGGAGAGAAGAGTGGGCAAAAGATAAGGAGGGGAAGGCAATGGAATGGAACGTGACGGGAAGTACTGTGAGGGCATGCTAGAGGAATGCTGAGGAGGGGAATTAAGAGAGGTAGGGAGAAAGGGAAGGAGAAGGGGGAAATCAAATAGAAGGGTAGAGAAAGAAAGGGAAAGGGTGGGATGGCTAACGCACGGAATGACCAGGTGAGATGAAGGCGTGTAGGATTTGTTGCTGGAACAGTGATGTCAGGAGGGTGTTTCAAGAAATTTGGAGTATCCTGAGTAGTGCGTAGGGTGAATAAATTACGATTTAGGGCAGTTGGGGATTTTACTTCAGTTTTAAACCACTTTCAATTAGGTTTTTCAGTTTGGCTTTCAGTTCGATTTTAATTGGTTTATTAAGTCACCTTTGTCCCCCTTGTCCTGCCCCCGACCTCTTCATTCTCTCGAGCGGGCCTTCCACCAGCAGTGGTCCTTTCTCGCTGGAGTCCTTGTTGTTCAATGCCTCAGCTCCCTGGTTACAAGCCTTTTATACCATGGCCATGTCATAATGGAGAACTTTCATCATGTCACCATGACATCACCACGCCGCGGGTGATACCATATATTTCCAGGCCGGGGGGGGGGGGGGCAGCGCAAGATATGGAGAATATATTTTTCCTTGACAGGATTAACCACTAAGTCCCTTAAACGAATCCAATCGCTCTCCTGAAAATACGACACTGGGTTTCCTAACAGATTGACCCAACAACGGTTCCTCCTCACTGCTGCAGTATTGGTCTGCCCCGCGTGGGCTCCCTTGCCTTCACGTGCCCTAGTCCTCGTGACATCACAATGCGGGGACTACTACATCACTAGCATTCTCGTCACGAGGTTCCGCTTCTGGTGCTGCTATGATGGGATGAAGCCTTTCAAATCAATTACACTTTTACATTTTCCTCCGTCCTTGTTTAAAATAAATGATAACTTCAACATTATGCTCATGCTCCCAATGTGTGTGCCCAGACCTTTCTCCCGTTTAAATATAGAAGCATTCACACTGTCCAACTTGCTAGTCCCTCTGGGAATAATGTTCAATTACAATTACGTCCCTCACTCCCTAGAATAAATTCTGATTTCACTGGTGTACAGATCGCAGGAAAGACATACATGAAAGGCCCTAATGTGTGTATGTGTGTGGGGGGGGGGCTTGGTGGTTCGCTCTGTGAGTCTCAAACACTGCCCTATGGTGCCGGCCGTCTTACGTCGTTCCTTACACCTCTGTAGATGTAACTTCTGGGGCTGGCCTTGGTTCTGCCCGGTGCCCGCTTCTCACGCGGGCACTGCTGTTACAGATGTTTTTCCTTCAGCGGTGCCCCTCCTTTGCCTTGGCAGGACCCTGGCTCTCCTGTATCCGATGCTGTTTGTTCCACTTTGAAATCATCAGCCGGGATGTTCGATTCCCTCTCCCCAGGTCTGATTGTGTGTGTCCCCTCTCATCAGGTGTGGAAAATATGGAAGATTCCTTATATTTGGTGGCACAACCAAACCGTTCAAATATAGCAAGTCCCTAGCCCCGAGCACGAAATGAGCGTACTCTCATGACGCATGGCTTCTATGTGCTATATAGTGCCCGAGTACACAGGGATCAGTATGTGCTTGTTAGGCTGGTAACCTACAGAAGGATCAGGCTCCTCTCTGCCCTCCCTGCCTGTCCCCAGCTAGCCGAGCTCTTTATTTGTTTCACAGTATTCGGTGGTCCCTCCATATATGGCTAAACATGTAGCATGTGTGGCTGTATTTTTCTATATACGTCACAGAGGTCGTGTTGCTGCTCCACCCTACTCTGTCTTGAATAACTGGCTATATGGGGCTGCAAGGCCCCCCACATCCTAACCCGATGTTTACTGAAAGAGAGAGAGCGTACATATTGCATTAAACCATTAATGACACCAGCGGTCTGAGTGCCCAGTCAGGTGTAAGTGATGACACTGCTGCTTCCAGTCAAAGGGGATTGGAATCATTGGCGTCCACCCATTTCGAGCAGGTAAGCAAGCAGAAACAAGTCAACGTAAGAAAATACTCAGGCCTTGCTATATTGGTCCACAAACCTAACAGAAACTGTCTTTGCAGATTGGTCGTTTCTGGAGAGGACAGTGGGCTCTAAGTGACTGACTTCTTCTGGCCCCTTCATTCTCTACCTGACACAGCCACAGGAAGAACCAACTGACCAGGCTTGCTGCCTGCGAGACCAAGTGATAAATTGTGTAGCAGGGAGGCGTCCTTCTACAGTGGTCTCAGACCTTAGCTGTCAGTAGAAGAAAGCAAAAACAAGGAGATGATGGACGTAGAGCTGAAACTTTTCAGACACAGATCTGGGTTGAATCGATCATCATTCTTTAGCTCACTTCGCCACCCCAGTTCAGACCCAGCTATATGCAAATCAGTCTGGATCCTGTGCCTCATGGGAACAGTCCAGCCCGAACTGCCAAGCCAGGTCTTCCCTGAACCGGAAACAAACTGGAATGGCATAGTGAGCAAAGAAATGATGGATTTAGGCACAGATCTTTGTACTGGGGTGAATGTATGGCACTGTTCTGTATTCTGTCCATCAATTGTTGTTTTTTCATTTGTCAGTAGAAGAAAGTTCAGCATTTTTCAATGTCTCTATGGTACACCTGCGGGGCAGGAGTTCCCTTGTCAGTGGGTCTGGCACCTCTTGGATCTGGAGACTGTTCGATATGCAATTGACTGCAGTGTTTGTGTTTTTCAAACCCAAACATCTCCCCGCTTGAAGGTGCAGGTCACAGGGCTTCTTGCTTCCCCTCATCCTTTTTAATATCTACATTTGGCCGCAAGCTTTTATAAGATCTTTTGAAACTATAGTTGTCTCTTTTTTTACAACTTTATAAAAAAAATTACTATTTCAATACATTGCCATCCGCATACTGTAAGAGATGAATGCCTGGTATTGGTAACATATTTAGCCAAAGGAGGAGCATGGCGTTACATAAGCGCCTCATGTCTAGCGTTCTCTCAGAACTAGCCCATCCCCAAGAGCGGGGCAATGCTTCCATAGGTAGTTAGTACATTGGAACTGTATCTAATAGACAAAGGAAAAACACAAACTAGTAAATTCAACCACAGTGCTAACGTAACTCGTGATGCTGTATCACTGCCTCCTCCCCTGAGGCCGACCCATGCGTCTGTCCCTACTGGAGGACACCCCCACCTCCACCTCCATTGCCCTCCATCCCACCTTTCATCCAGCGGGTTCTCAGCAGTCATCATAATCTCTCATTTACCTCCTCAGCAGGTTCCAGCGCCTCTCCTTTTCCCCTCAACCCGTCCCACAAATCCTGTGTAAAACAATTCCTCATTCTGTTCAATGGGGGGCGTTCATAGGTTTTAGGATCTAGTTAGTCCGGATAAGTGTCCCAGAACACCAGGTAGTCCATCCCGTCTCCCCTGGACCGTAGAGCAGTGTAAATGGCCAACCCGCCCTAGCCCACTTAACCATGTCAGTGCCCATAGGTTCAGGGGTGGCGCCGCCTCAGATTTCCAGTTCATGGATATACATCTTTTCAGGAGGATCAAGGCAAGGCTTTGAAAGCGTGCAAGTCCCCTTGCCTTTTTATTGACAGTTCTCACACCCAGCAAGCATTGGAGAGGGTCCAGAAGGAATGTGCATGCAGTCACTTTCAATATTCATTGCACTACCTGTGACCAGAACTGAGATATAGTCGAAATCGAAAAGGATTATACCATGTAGATTAAGTCTGCGGTGTCAGCCATACAGCAAGGGCAGGAGGTCCTTGCCCCTGGATACAGCCTACTGACTCACTCTGGAGCCACCACTGTCCGAATATGTCATGCCAAACAGTTCAATGCACCATTGTCTGATTAATTTGGCAAATTCACCCACTGTGATATGTGTCTCTTGGCTTCTTGGCTTCTTTCCAAATATGCATGGATCCTGTATCTTTTCATATATGTGCCCACACCCCTCACATTCCATGTGAGTAGATTATAAGTCTGTGTAGTCATGGTGAGAAAAAAATGTAACCGCCTAAGGGCTGTATCTAGAAGAGAGGTGTAGGGCGGACGCTCGCACGCAACACATTTTAAACTCAAACATGTAAAACCAAACCCCATCGACTCCCTCTCCTTGGCTAGTGCACAGCAGCGTGTATACAAAAGGAGGGAGGAATGGGGATCTATGTAGATCCAGAGGGCCAAATGACCACTCACGGCAAGTGGAAGGTCCAAACCGCAGCATAGGCCCTCAGGTAACTGATACAAAAAAGGGGGGAGCTGGGCTGTTCCTAGGTTCAAGGTACAGGTCAGTGGGGAGTGGATCTGTATAGGAGGTTAGATGATAACCTGCCTGTGGGTATCCATTTTGTTGGATATAATGACCTCACACACCCTTGCAGGTGTCATGCTTCATCATCGGCAGTGCTCCTCGTTGGGTGGGCGGTGCAATACCCAACGGGCTACACCTCAAAGAGGGGCTCTTTGGCAGAGATCTTTTATCCAACTGCCCCTGGGTGAAGTGTGGGTGAGGGGCCAGAAAAGTAGTAGATGGTGTGTGAAATTAAAATAACGCCGGGGTACCAGAAGGAACTTTATTCGGGTGGTCCCAAGCGCTAACTAAAAACAACAGTTAGTCTAGGAGGTCTGGAAAGTAATGTTTTCCGCACTCAAGACTATTCTAGTAGGTGAGGATTGTGGTCGACATGTTTCTCGCTCAGGGCTTAGTTACCCGCGATTCATCAGGACCTATAAAAAGTGTTAGTTGTCTACAGTCTTGCTGATCTATCTAAGTATCAGTGCTTACATATATGGTTAAGAAGAGGTGTACCTGCATATACATTGTTCCATGCCTAGAGGTCAATTGTTAAATGTAACAGCAGTGTCTGGCGGGATGGACATCGGTGAGTCAAGCCTCTGTAGCTAAGGTTGAAGCTCCCGTGTCCTTTTCGTGTATCCTACCCCTCAACGCCAGGACCGGATGATGAAGCATGACACCTGCAAGGGTGTGTGAGGCCATTATATCCAACAAAATGGATACCCACAGGCAGGTTATCATCTAACCTCCTATACAGATCCACTCCCCACTGACCTGTACCTTGAACCTAGGAACAGCCCAGCTCCCCCCTTTTTTGTATTAGTGCACAGCAGCGTCATGCACAGCCAACACATAAAACAGTTTACCAACCGACATACGGACCTTCTGGATTGTGAAGCACATTCTTCATGGTCGACAAAGCGCAGGGTCATGCAAAGAGCGCTCCCCGACGCAGTCCCCTTTTTGTGTCTCGCTTCCAGGCCTTTCTGACCCAATAGCACGCACATAGTCTTGCACTTTGCCTAGGAAGCATCTCAAAATACGGGGGGAAAACTAAAGGATGCAACAGAGAGTGTGTCACATTAGTAAGTTTGCTGTCGTCAGGGTGATCTGCGCGCCGAATGGCAAATCAGCCGGAACCTTGTACCCTAAATATTTATCTTGTGAATTTGGCACGTCCGATTCTGAGTTCTTGGGTTTTCGATCCACATGTGCGTATTTTCCCGATTTCAGCACCTACCAGTGCCCTTTCCTCCACTCCGTGGGGCATATTACCAACGATTAGTGATATTTATCGCTAACTAGGCTTAGCAACAAATTTTTTATCGTTAAGCATCGCCGGAAATTATCGCTGAGATAACTTGCTATTAGCAAGGTTTATCTCCAAAGCGATATATTTTCCGGCGATAGCGTGAATATCACTGAGAATACAGCGATATTCACACATTTGCGACAAAATGCTCTTAGCCATGTTATCCACCTCGCATTGGATAACATGGCTAAGAACTGGCCTGAGCAGGCATTCGTTTTTGGAGATATTCGCGCTTAGCGTGAATATTTCCAACGCTACGCCTGCCTTGTTAATAGGTGATAGCGACGTTATCGACTGCTTTCAGTCGCTAACGGGTTGAGTACGCCCACTTTGCATGTCAATAGCGATAAACATCGCTGACATGCAAAGTGGGCCCCAAACCGCTCGCTATCGCCTAAAAGCTGTCGCTAACATCAGTTAGCGACAGCTTGCTAATGGGGCGATAGAATTATAGCCGCTTAGCGGCCGAAAACGGCCGCTAAATCGGCGATAATTGTCTATTGCCCCCCTTGGTAATATGCCCCGTGTTTGTTGGACGGACGGCTGAGGAGTTTTCAAGCAACTCGGCAGCTGCTCCTTCGCATCCTCCATCCTTCCTTAACGTCCCCGGGTGTTTGGGGGAGCGCTCGCTCCTTTAGTCTCCACCCAGCTCAATGCTTCCTTTGAGAAGGAGAAGAATACTGATTTACCCGCAGCTTTGAATATACCACCTCCAAACATTGGAACTCCCTGCCTAGTTTTCTCAAAAAAGAATCCAATCTGCTTAATTTTAGAAAGCACCTAAAAAAAACCTGGCTCTACTAAAGTTTTTCCATCCTTACCTTTGCTTGTCTGCTCTTGTTAAAGCGCCTAGACACCTCCGGGTATATGCAGCGCTATACAAATTCTTCATTTCATCTAGCACTTTGAGTTTCGCCTGAATTAATATTGCCTATGTAAGGCCGAGGAGGCGAAGCTGTTGTTTTACTGAGTAATAGGACTCCTGTTGTCTTTGCACCGCTGCCGTGTAATCAGGGTAAATAGTGACATTGTTATTCTCCATCTACCACGAATCCTTGGTGCTGGCAATTTGTGTCTCGATCTCAATAGTTAAAAGTTTTACCACCACTGGCCTTGGAGTGCACTGGGAGGAGGTGGCTTGCCCGGTACTTGGTGTGTGCATTCCGCAGAAAAAAAACACTTGGCTTGCCTCCCAGGACTATATCTGATAGCCACTGCTCCATGTATACATCCATATTTGGTGTCTCAGTTTTTTCTGGCAGCCCCACCACCCTGATGTTTCACCTTGAGCGCCCTTCTTGCGTTATCCGCCCTGTGTCTCAATACTTCTATTTCTGCCTGCAAAGCCTCAATATGATGCTGACCGGTGGTCATATGTGGTTGCATTGATCTCAGGATAGGTTCATGAGTGCGCTCTTTATCTTTGAGTTTTTTATGATTGTCACGCAGGATGCCAACATTGATCATAATCATAAGGGCAACCAGTTTTAGTTTCAGAGAGGTTTTAAAAATACATACTACAGTGAGGAGTTCTGTGAATTTCTCATTGTGGTCCCTGAGCATGTGTTCTACTGTGGTTGGGGCACTAACTATTTCTGTTGAAGCCAACGTGGCCCCCTCACTAGTTCAGCTCCCTTTTTCTTTCACCATTGAGGCAGTAATCCATGTTCGCCAAAGTGCAAGACATCACAGTATGATCCTCTCGCACTAGGCTCATGGGTAGCCCACTGACTCGCCACCGCTGCCCTGACTACCCGGGAGCGTCCATGGGGTGTGTCTGCGCCCCCTCTTTCCTTTTAGTTGTCTTTGGAGCTGGTGATTATGAGCACCAAGGGATTGACTGTTTCCTCGGGCTTCAGGCTGTCTCCCCAGTTCAGTGCCCACCTCCTGCCTCCTCGGATTCCAGCAGCCTTTCACTCCATGTTGCTCACCAGCAGATACCCATGGCGAGGTGTAGATCAGGTCTGCCACAATACTGTCTAACAGCAAGGCCTGCTGCGGCCTGGGGCATATGGGGGGCATCATGGTTTATGATTGTGCTCTCTTACTACCCCAGTGGTGTCCATACTGTGCCAGCTAAGCAAGACCTTTGGTACTGTTTACTCCTTCAGTGCTCCATTAACATTGCCGCAGCAGGGAGGCTTGCACCACATGGCCTACCTCTTCTGCGCCTCTCCGTTATTTCCTGATGAGGGATCTGTATTCAAACCATTTCCTGTAGATCAAGGGCCCCTGGGGTGGAGTTAGGCCTTGTCACAGTGTTTATGTGCTGCAGGGGCCATGCCCAATACCGGTGTCAGGCGTGCCTGTCCATTTCCAGCTTCCAGTGAAGAAAGGGCTGTTTTGGACCACCCGGAATGCGAGCCCCCGAGTCTTGCTGAGAACAAATTGGGCAGCATCACCTGTGCATACACGTGCATCCATGATTTCTATGCCAAGGTGAGGGGGATTCAGGCTTCCAGATCCTTTAAAGGGGAGTCCACCTCATCCAACATCTTCAAGCCGGAGGAGATCTATCATCCAAGATCCTCAGAGCGGCTCCTAAACCAGAAGGTGGCTTTGTATGTTGCTCAGTAAATACATCAACCCCTGGACAAAGAAGTCCATGCCCACATTCTGCGGGAGAGCTCTAGACCGTCCTTAGAGGAGAAGGTGGCAGCCACCCCTGTCGTGTCTATGAAATGAAGACTGACAAATCTATATGTATTTATAGAGGAGCTTTATTGAGTACCTCCTTCAGTGTCCCTGTCCCTGCTCTAACTAACCCCATCCTCTCTGCGCTCCTCCTCTTCCCTTCCACCCCAGCTAGCTCCACCCACCCAGCTACTAGACTGCTGACCACATAACATCTCCCCCTTTCTTAACAAATGACAGAACAGTGTGCTAAATCACATTTCTTCAATGAGTCTCTTTGGCCGCTGAATACGTTGATCAGATTCCGCAGTTAGCATGGTGCCCTTCTGTTGGGTAACCAGCAAAGGTTCATCTCGGAACCGACAGTCAGTCTTTCTTTGTTGATCTTGTTTGACAAGAACGTAATCTCCTTCATGCAAGGATGGTGATCTCGCTCTCCTTTCGGCATCGGCATATAATTTCATTTTGTCCTTGTTGCATTTATCAGTCGCCATCATCTCTTGATGGCTGCGGATTGGCAACATTGCTCGCAAGGCCCCTTCCCAAGTTGGGATGCGGTTTCTCATGGGACTCCCCAGCATGAGTGTTGCAGGGCACTTTCCGGTGGTAGAGTGAGGGGTCGTCCTATAGGCCCTGAGGACCTCATTGAGGGCCACTTGCAGGTCCTTCTTTTCAGCCGTGGCTTGCTGGAACGTCTTTTTGATTGTGGCCATAAATCTTTCGATGGGGCCATTCGCTTGTGGCCAGAGAGGTGTAATTTTCCTGTGATTGAAATCCAGGTGTTTTGCAAACGCACTGAACTCGTGCCCATTGAACGGAGGTCCATTGTCTGTTTTCACCTCTCTGGGGACACCCCAGGTTGCAAACACTTCATCTAGCACCTTGAGAGTGCTAGAGGCACTTGAGGATGGCACAAATTGTGCGATGGGAAATCGTGAGTATTCATCGATTATGGCTACCACGTATTTTCCGGATTGTAGCGGTCCGTAGAAATCCATGGCAAGTTCTTGCCATACTCCACTGGGTAGGGTGGTCATTTGTAATGGGGCCGGTGGATCACCTTTGTTGGTCAGCTGGCACAGATGGCAATCCTTCAGAGTAGACTCTACCATCTGGTCGAGGAGGGGAAACCACACGCGTTCCCGGAGAGCACGCTTTGTTGATACTATTCCTCTGTGGCCTTCATGGGCAAGATTGATGACTCCTTGCCGTAGTTGACTAGGAACCACAATCCGTTGACCTCGCAGTATTACTCCATCTGTGGTAACAGACAGTTCGTCACAGACGTGTCGGAATGCTTGCATCTCCTGCTTGACAGCTGGGTCGTTGTCTTCTTCTTGAGAGTCATGTCTCCACCGGTTGGTCTGAATCCGACGGAGTACTTTCTGCAAGACAACGTCTTGCGCGGTGACCTCTCGGATGACTTCCATGGGAATGGCAGGTGGCAGTGCCTGGTCAGCCACGAAGTGGATGTACTCCTCGGCAATAGATGGTTTGGAGTCCGACGATGCATGAGGGTGTCAGGACATGTAGTCAGCCGGGTTCTCCGCCTTCCCGGGTTTGTGAACAATGGTAAAAGTATATTCCTGAAGTCTGAGACCCCACCTCTCAATCCTCGGAGGCATCTTGGATCTGGGGTTGCCGTAGATGGTGACCAGCGCCTGATGATCGGTGATCAAAGTAAAGTGCTTGCCGTAAATGAAGACATGAAAATGTTCACATGCCCAAACCACCGCAAGACTCTCCTTTTCAGGTTGCGAATATGCCTTTTCAGGATCAGACAGACTGCGACTGGCATAGGCAACGATGCGTCTCTGGTCAGAGTCATTGTCATATTGTGCCAAAATAGCCCCCAACCCCACAGGGCTGGCATCCACAGTGATCTCAGTCTTCCGTCGAGGATTGAAGTACGAGAGGTTGTCAGCAGATTCCACTGCACGCTTGATCTCTCTGAACGCTTGTTCACACTGGGGCGTCCAGTCGAACGGTTGGTCTTGTTTAGTGAGGTTGCGAAGGGGATGGCTGATGGTCGCATAGTCTCTGATGTAGCGGGCACAGTAGCTGGTTATCCCCAGGAACGATCTCAGTTCACTGACATCTTGTGGGCTCTTGGTGTCGTTCAGAGCCGCTATCTTATCCGGATCAGGTTTCATCCCTGCACCCGAGAAAATGTGGCCAAAGAATTTCAAAGTGGACTGGTGGAATTCGCACTTATCTTTGTTCAACGTCAGGTTCGCATCCAACAGGGCGTGACAGACGCGGTCAAGTGCTATGTCGTGCTCACGAACATCGGAGCCATACACAAGAATATCGTCGCTGTAGTTCAGAGTGTTGGGGTTGTGTTGAATGATTTGCCGGATTGCCTCCTGAAAAATTTCCGCAGCTGATGAGACACCAAAACTTAGTCTCTTATCTGAAGAGTCCTAAGTGAGTTGCAAATGTCGTAATGTAGCGGGACTTGACGTCCAATTCCAGCTGGTGATAGCCCTTGTTTAAATCCAGCTTCGAGAACACCCTTGCTCCGTTCAAAGCAGAGATCATGTCGCTCAGATGCGGCCCAGGGTGACGCTCCCTTTCTATCGCCGTGTTAGGTAGTCGCATGTCAACACACAGTCTCACCTTGCCAGAGGTCCCTTTCTTTGGCACGATGACCACCGGCGATACCCATGGGGTTGGACCATCCGTTCGTTCGATGATGTCCGCAGACAGGAGGTCTTGAAGTTCATCCTCAACAGCTTTTTGAAGATGGAATGGAACACGTCGAGGGTGCTGTGCCACAGGGCTAATCTGTTCATTGATGTGTAGATGTATTTGGCATCCCCTCAATTTCCCTTGACCTTGAAACAGCCTGGGAAACTTGCTGACGCTGTCCTGGTCATCACTGACTTTAAATAGGATTTCAACAAGGCGGAGACGCTCTGCAGTTGGTAGGCTAAGTAAGCAGTTGGCCTCTGGGCCTTTGATGACATGTATGACCGCTGGTATGGTGATAGTGTTGTGTTTGAGAGTTGTTGGGAATTTTCCCAAGCAAAGGAGTGGCTTCTTGGACATCCAAGTGAAAACTCGGACCGGTGCATAAGTTAGTGGGGGCTTAGGATTCATTCTCTCATATTCTGTGACCGGGATATAGTTCAGCGAAGCCCCGCTGTCCAATACGAATTTAGTGTTGTGGTTCCCTACTTTTATGTCCAAGCGTGGATATTTTTTGAGTTGGTCGGGATCCGCAATCATATTCACATATTCTACTGTGTATTCTGAATCTCTGGACGATGATCTGGAGTCCCGGGACGGTGATCTACGCTCCCATCGAGATCTGCGCGACTCTCGGCTGGAGTGTGACGAGCCTGAGGACAATGTGGGCTTTCCTTGGACAGCTCTTATGTGATGTTTGCTGGTGTCGGAGCGAGACGACCTCGTCGTTTTGCTTCGCCTCTCTTTGTGATAGTCCCCACACATCGCTTCGAAGTGGTTCGTCCGCCCACATTTCCTGCATCGCTGACCCATGGCAGGGCAGGTGTCAGCATGAGGATAGTCATATCCACACCTGTAGCATCTTTTCGTCCTTTCCGGTCCCCTGTCTCTCCGCCCAGGTTCTCGTCTCCTGTGGTCTGGACGTCTTTGACGAGATGACGGTCTTGGTCTCCATTGCTTTTCTCTCGAGTTTCTTCGGCTGCTGCCTTTGGCTTGGACACGACGCACTTGTTCATGACTTACATTGCGCCCCGTTTCAATGGTGGTGGCATGTTCCTCTGCCTGGTCATAGACGCGAGTCATTTCTTCAATGTCGTCTAGTTCATGGGGTTTTCTTAGCAGCCGCCTCCTGAGGGTTTCCGAGTGGCATCGATCTATAATTTGTGACTTGATGGCGGCATCTGTTGAGAAGTTGTCGAAATTCACAGTGTCTCGACAGCCGCCGCAGTCGGGTGATGAACGCGCTCATCGCCTCGTCCTTTCCTTGGCGCGATTGATGAAACGCATGACGTTCATAATCCACGTTTCTTTTATGGAGGAATTTTTTGTTCAATGCCTCACGTACCTTGTCATAGGTTCCAGCATCTGCAGGGGGAAGATCTTTGATTATCTTGCTTATTTCTCGACCTGCTAGGTTGCGGAGGGCAATCAATTTTTCTTTATCTACTGTTACTTTGGATCCCTCGATATAGTCTTCGAAGTCTTCCAGCCACTCTTGCCACTTGGGGCCCATGCTCCCTCCGGTGGTCAGAGTTAAAGGTTCCGGTGCCCGCAGATGCGACACTCCTGAAATGATGGGCTTGACTTCATTTCGCTGTGGGGATGTGTCTGGGGTCACCATCGTGGTATCACGTGTCTCTCACCCTTTTCTCTGACACTGACTGGCCTGTCGCTGCTCGTTCGCAGGTGCTTTAGTTGGGTAATTACGGTCGTCTTCAGTCAGTGTTATCTAACTTTGCTCGTGTTTGTTTATCTTTGTTTAATCAGGTTAATTCAGGTTTGCTATGCTTCTTCGTAGCCTGTGTGTCATTTCTCACTGGCCAATCACCACGCCTGACCTTAAGATGGCCACCCCCACACTGCACAAGGAGTCTGTCCTTGAGGCTGCCTGACCTCAAAATGGCCGCCGTTGTTGGCTTCGCACTGCACCCGAGACTTTCTCTCTGTTCATTCAGACCAAGGCTGTTTCAGTCCAGACTCACCGGCCGTCGATTCCAGGAAGGGCAACACTTCTCCTGGTCTCCACACCCTGTGCCACTGCTGCTGCACTCAGGTAAGGTTGGGGTGGGCTCTTGCCTTGCTTGTCTTGGCGTCTCGCGCTCACTCGGCGCCACCTTGCCAAACCTCACGCATCGGGAGTTCGATTGCGAGGTCGCGCGCCACTCGAGCTCTGGGTGCACCACGCTCGCTGGTACGGGTCCGCGGGCCTTCTGTGGGCGACGCTTGCTGTCAGGACGATTCCAGATGACTTTGGGTGGCAGGCAGAGTCGGAGTGGGCTCCCGACTTCTGCTCTTTCAATACGTGCTAACTTACACGCATTAGGCGTGAGTCACGGTTTTGGCGCGAACGGGTTTCCTTTTCTCGAGCATTTCGGCACTCGTTGCTTCGGCCCCTCTTGGCTCCCTCGCAGTCGCCGGACTGAGGGACAGGGTCACCTACTGCTGGCCTCTCTCTTCAGGCGGCAGCTTCGCTTCGCACAGCAGCGTTCTCCTTTCTGGACGCTGCTTGGGACAGGACACTCCTGCAGGGTTCTGTGGGCGATGGACATGCCGATCCCACACTCGTCGCCAGTTGTCGTGTCTATGAAATGAAGACTGACAAATCTATATGTATTTATAGAGGAGCTTTATTGAGTACCTCCTTCAGTGTCCCTGTCCCTGCTCTAACTAACCCCATCCTCTCTGCGCTCCTCCTCTTCCCTTCCACCCCAGCTAGCTCCACCCACCCAGCTACTAGACTGCTGACCACATAACATCCCCCACATTAAAGATCCCAAGAAGGGCATTGACCACTCCTGAAGGGCTTTTCAGTACAAATTGCTTGACGTGGTAGGCCCACTGACTAAAATTGTTGAATTGGCCAAACACTCCAAACAGTAAGGGAAACCCTTACCCACAGACATTGTGGCTGGTTGGGTGCAACACGCGATGGTCCTTTTGGGCAATGCAAATTGTGCACTGTCAGCAGAAAGGAGGTTGCTCCCTTCTTTTGAAAATAGATTAGAAACAGGGTGAACTCTCCTTATCTGAAGCAAGGTGTGAGAAAGTGGCTCTATATATACTGGACAATAATGAAGTACAGTGTGTATAGATTCCACAAACCGCAAAAGTATAACAGAGGTTAAAGTCAGGACTGACCTTACTCTCCAAAGTGGTAACTTGATCGAGCAGTAAGGCAGTACCAGAGGGCAGTGCAAAGCATTTGTTGTACACACTCAGTCAGCAAAGGATTTCACACACTCAAAGACTGAACTCCAGGCCAATGGTTTTTATATCCAAAGATATAGTTGTTTTATTTTTAGAACCAACAAGCATAACAAATATACTTTGCTAGATATGAGAACTCTCGTGTAATTACTTTGCAAGGAAGCAATAAAGCTGATGAACACAATAGGTACAGAAGTTGCTGAAGGCAACTCAAGTCTAGACACACTTTAGCATTGAGCTCAATGGATTGTTACCATAAAAGTACAGTTTATTACAGTACAGATTACTTTAGTAGTTCCAGGACTAGATCCTAGATTCAGTCCTGGGGTCTAAGCTGAAACCAGATTAGCAAAAACGTTTTAGTTACTGTGGTGAATTTTCATGAATATAAAGCTGTTTTAAAAGTTCACACTTAGAAACTTTTCAATGACAATCTGGCTATGTTATTCAATGGGAGAAAATTTAGGTTGCAGGTAAAGTATGATCACGTTACTTTTGTATTCCAGTACTGGGCTTCTAGGGCCAGCACTGGGGTCTGAACTTAAAACAGGTAGGTAATTGCGTTTCAGTATTTCGTATGATTTTTAAAGAATATTTCAAGTTTTCAAAAGTAGGCACTTAGAAGAAATTTCATATAAAAGCATACAATGGGTTCCCATCGAGAAAATACAGATTACTAGCAAACCCGGTAAGTATTACTTTTGCGGTTCAGTACTAGGCTGCAAGGTACAGTACTGGCTTCTCGCCTGCTTGCAGGTGAGTACTTTGGAATTCGGACTTCGGCTGATTTTATATGAATATTTGCAGTTTTCAAAACTTCAAAGTTAGAAAATGTTCCAGTCAGAATGGGTCAATGTTATCCAATGGCAGGTAAGCGAGTTACCGATTTCCAGGTGAGTACTTGGCTGGTGAAGTTAAGGTTCCGGGTATAGACTCAGGGGCCCCCCAGGGTCAGGTAAGTATAGTCGGTTCCGCCCCAGCAGCGCAGGGCCGGCCGGGTGCAGAGGTAGGTAGGCCCAATGATATCCAATGAGGGAAAGGGGGCCTTCGGTTGGTGGCACCTGGTCACTTGCTCAGGGAAAGGGGGAAGTAGGATAGGACAAAGGTGGCACAGCCAGTGGCACTCGGGCGGCTGGGTGCAGGGTGCTCTTGAGCCGTCGGGCGCTCAATGTTAACCAATTGTAAAGGTCAACAAGGAACAAAGGCTGCAGGCTCGGGGACGGAGACTCTCCAGGGGTGACCAGCACTTCGAGAGGTAAGTTGGGATCTTGGAGCACAGGTAGGTACCCCAAAAGGAGGCACAGGGGGCTGTAGAGCGCCGAGTGCAGGGGTGTCTTTGGTTGTCGGAAAACCTTACCCTCGGCTGGTCGCGGTTGGGGTGGCACCTGGTTCTGAGTCTGCAGGCGTCGGCTGGTTCATCGAGGAGGGTCTTTGGGCACTGGACTTCGGGTCCCAGTTGCCGGGGGGACGCCCTCGTGGTCTTGGTTCGGTTGGGCCCGACTGAAGTACCAGAAAAATAATCACAGCCCAAAAAGAGCCATACTTACAAATAGCCCATATACCAATTACCAATAATCAGTCAGTTGGCAGTGTAGAAGGTCCAATCGTTTATTACAATAAGCAAACTCTGCCAGAGGAGCTCCTTGCGACCTAACCCCACGAGGTACGCCAAGAAGACTGCTGGCACATTGTTAGCGCATCACATGTATACTGTTACATTTCGAAGTCGTTACCTAAGATGGAAAAATACAGGCTTGTACAGGTTGGTGCAAAGGAAAGACCATATATACACAAAACCCCTCAAATATAGCTCAGCTCGTTATAGCAAGGTCAAGCGGGTGACTCCCTTCTGCTAACTTCGAGAGAGTCCGAACAGCGCTCCCCTGGAATGTGCTTGCCCAATCTACCCTCACCTATAACCTTGACAGGCCTAACGTGCAGAAACAGAAGGTTGCTACAGTTATACTGTTTCGCAGGGGAATGGAGCTCAAGCATGGATATTAGAAAGGGTCGTGTTGGTGCTGAATGCTGAAGGCGGGCTAGGCCACAAAATGGCGCTTGTCGGGTCAACCTGTGTTTTACGTATAAGCTAAAATAACGTGCAATAAAGTGTATGTGAGTTCTAAAACAGTTTCGTGTGCCAGCATATTAGTGTTCGAAGCTTTATATCTGCATAATAGCTACACCACGCTAATTACTAGTACTAACTTACGTGTGTTACTAGGCCCAGATCGAATTCTGGTTCCTCAAACCCTCCTTTTAGCGTGATGAAGCTAAGTAATAGGAAGTACTAATCCTGGAAGACTTCCTCGTCAATGGCCATAAGCTCACGAATCTCCTGTTGGAGCATCTGACTCTTAGTGGGGACAGAAGAGGGGGTGAACATGGCTGTCATTTTCGTAGTGCAGTAAGAACAGTAAGCCGGCCCACACTGCATACAGAGGCAGCAGGTGAATATGATACCGGCCGCTCCAGCAACTATCATCAGTAGTTTCCACCCCCATGTAGACAATAACCCCCAGAACCAACCAGAAAGGGACCAGGACCCATTCTCAGTGTGCATTTCCGCTGCAATGCGATGTAGTCTCTGGATAGCCAGATGGACCGTGGGGGCGGAGTCTGGGATGTAAACACAGCAGGAGCTGCCGATCACTCGACATGCTCCTCCCCGATCAGCTAAGATGACCTCAAGAACCATCCGTTTCTGAAGCGAAACGAGTCTCGTGGCCTGAAGCTCTACGGTGATATTGGTCATGATATCTGTGGTGATATTAATGACATTTTCTACTATCCTAGACAAACGTCTTATTTCCCTACTATTAAAAATCGGCCCCCAAAAAGGGACCAATCCTTTCGTGAAATCCGTGAACTGTTGCAGGGAGGTGTCAGTTTGATCAACTTTCGTCATGTCGAGCTGTCTTCGCTGTCTAATGGAAACTGGTTTTGCACTATGGAGCTGGTGTGTTTTATGGTAGTCTGATGGTGCTATATACACCAGGGGTACAAGAAGGACAAGTAACATTGCCCTGCCCACCCTCGCGGTAACCAGGTGTAAGCATTTTCCCCACAAACGAAATACACATTTGGTGGTGTCAACAATGGAGGGCTACTGAAAATCTTCATTCTGTATGTATAATTGCAAATGCTATTTCCAACCTGTACATGTCCCATACCCTGGACACAGAAATCAGAAGTAGTATTCAAAATAGGGACAGGCATAGTGCATTCACTAGTGACATTTCTGGCAACAAAATGCTGAAAATACTGAGAATGATTGAAATTAGCAAAGTCATAAAGTTCATCCTGTAGCCAAGTACTGTTCTCATTAGCAGTATACAAATTCATACAAGCATCGGGGTCCAGTGATCCCTCTCCCCCGTTTCCAGCTGGGTCGAATCCCTGGTGTGTTTCAATGTATGCTAGGATCATACTGTAGTCCTTCTCTGTGTATTGTTTGGGGTTTTCTACATAATGATTATACATGGCAGAGAACATGGAACCATGCTTCACAGCTTCCTAAGTAGGACAAAGGCAGAGAGAGAAACAAGTCGTGCTTATGCATCACTGACGGTAAGAGCCCACAAACCCAGCAATCGGCCATATTAGTAGTACTGTGAGTTTGTTGGAGCATTTCTACAAATACATTCTTGGCATAAGTCTGGCGATGCCTCTGTTTATGTGGTGCTAAGGTGAACATCAAATGCTCGGGCGGGGCAATGGTAGCGGGCATCATAGCTTGCATGGGGTACTTATATTCTAGATATATGAAAACACTCATAAAGATGGCTAATATTACAGCTATTACTAACACAAAGGCTATTTTTACATGCATGGTCCAAGTGGAAAACATTGGCTCATAAAATGGCAAATAACGCGGTGCAATAGGACGTTCTTCTTCAAGCACAACACGACCAAAAGGGTACATTCCTAACTAAAAGTCCAAAACTAAACTCGGGCGCAGCAGTCCGTCCTGCCAGAGGGTTCTTCTCCCTGTGTCCGTCAGAGTCTCACAGGCAGACTCCTATCGTTCATCTCAAAAGAATCAAAGAACTTGATGCACAACCTGGCCTTTTTCGAGGGTAAGTCCTTCTTTCTGAACAGAGCACAATGACAAAAGTTCCAGCTCTCAACGTGTTCAGTCCAGTGTCTCGCTCAGTACCTCAGACTTGGAATCTAGCAAACCCTTTCTACTCAAGTCTTTCCTTATCTCCTAACAGTGTTGTCTGAGGCACCGTGATGTTTTCTTGGCCGTAGGTTGTATCGCACATGACCCGGAATTTCCTGATCCGAGAACAGCAGAGTAGGCACTTTCTTTTCATTGGGGCCTCCACTCGCAGAAATATCAACAACGGGATTAAGGGCACTTGCGGATTCAGCTGAGACCGGTTTGCCCGATCCCGTTACTCCTTCTTCTTGCCTTTTCCCTGTTTCGCAGGCATCGGAAAAAGGGACAAATGCAGTGGCTCTCTCAGTTTCCTGGGTCAATATTTCACTAGATTGTAGCTGATCATAGGGAAGCGGAAGTGGCAGTTTCTTCAGGTGGGAGACATGGATCCAGTGTTTTCTCCCATCTACCTTCACCGCCGGTCGCGTTGTAAGTAATATCTGGTGTGGCTCCGACCACCTCGGGGCCAAGCTGGTATCTCGCTCGTACTTCTTAACCAGTACCCACTGGCCAGGTTCCAGTCGGTGTCCGGGGCACCCTGGCGGAGGCTGCTGTACAGATGCTACCTGCTGATGAATAGAACGGAGGTCTTTAGTCAACGTATACAGGTAATCGATAAACATAGGATATTCAACATCAGAAAAAGATCGTGGTCTAGGCACCCCCCATATGTTAGCTGGTCACACAAAGACAATCTCATAGGGAGAGAGACCAGAACGAGAATGAGGGGTAACTCTCAATGACATGAGAGCTAAGGGTAGGGTGTCAGGCCACTTCAAACCAGTACTTTCCTGGATCTTAGCCATTTTGAGTTTCAAAATCCCATTATATTTCTCCACCAGCCCTGCTGACTGGGGATGTCGGGCTGCATGGAATTTTTGTCATATTTGTAAGCCATTGCAGATATGTTTAACTAGAGCCCCCTGGAAGTGCCCCCCATTGTCCCACCAAATCAAACGGTGCAAACCGAATCTAGGTAGAAATTCCTTGATTAGGGCCTTTGCTGTAGCCAGGGCAGTGTTCTCCTTAGTTGGGTAGGCCTCAACCCATTTACTGAAGGCTCACACCACTACTAAGACATATTTTAAGTTGTTAACGCGCTCCATGTGGATATAATCCATCTGGAGTACTTCAAACGGTAAAGTTGGGGGTGCAAAGCTGCCACTCAAAACACTTTCTGCTTTTCCTGGGTTATGTTGCAGGCAAACCATACAGTATTGGACCAGACGGATAGCTGTCCTTTGTATGTAAGGATTATTCCATACCGGATCCAACAAGGCACAAATCCCTTTCGCTCCTACATGGGCTGGGCCATGGGCCATAGTTACAACGGCTTGTACCAGAGCATTGGGCAGCAGCCATCTTTGTTTATCTGTTAAATCAACCCAACAGTTATTCTCGTCCAGTCTCCCTACTTCCTTCTCCCATCTCTCCAATTCAGCTGGGGTAGCTTCCTTCTGTAATTCTTTCACACTTTCTACGGTATTATCGAACAGATCAGACTCCTCCACCCATCTAGCAGAAGATGTTACAAACATATTGGACATCATGGACTGCGCTGTTTGCTTAGCAATCTGATCTGCAAAAGCGTTCTCTTCACCTACTTCATCCACCACTGCCTTATGGGCACTACATTTCACTATGGCTAGCTTTTTAGGCAAGGTAGGGCATCCAACAATCGTAACACCAGGGGGCCATTTTGTATTTTCTGACCGTGGGAAGTGAGGAAACCACGTTCCTTCCACAGCCGCCCAAAGCTATGGGCCACGCCGAAGGCGTATTGGCTGTCTGTATAGATGTTGACCTCTAGTCCTTCACTTAATTCACAGGCTCGTAATAATGCCACTAGTTCAGCAGTTTGAGCTGATCGATAGGGAACTCGAGATGTCTCAACTACTGTTTTCAGTGTGGTGATTGCATATGCAGCTGGTGCCATCTGTTACCTTGAAACAAGACCCATCCACATACAATTCCCCTTGGGGGTCAGATAGAGCAATGTCTGTGAGGTCAATCCTACCCTTCGTGTCTTCTTCAGTCCGAAATAGGCAATCATGGACATCATTTACATTTTCATTCGAAGGGAGCGGTAGCAATGTGGCAGGATTTAATGTGGCATATCGCGTAATCGTAATATGTGGAGCAAATACTGTCAATTCATATCCAGTGAGGCGTGCACTTGTAAGATGCTGGGTCTTAGTTCTGTTTAGCAATACATCCACAGCATGTGGCACCATCACCGTTAAACTAGAATTTAGAACGAGCCCTTCTGATTGTCGGATGGCCACCGCAACAGCTGCTGTGGCCCTCAGGCAGCTAGGAAGTGCTCTGGCTACGTTATCCAAGGTGGCTGATAAATATGCGCAAGGCCTCTGCTTACCTCCAAATGTCTTAGTTAACACTGAAAGCGAGCAATCGTCGACCTCATGCACGTAGAGTACAAAAGGTTTACGGTAGTCAGGAGTGCCCAAGACGGGTGCAGAACAAAGAGCGGATTTCAAAGAGTCAAAAGAGAGCTGACATTCATCAGTCCAAGGAAGAGGTTCATGCACATCTTTAGTGGTTAATTGCAACAAAGGTTTAGCAAGAAGAGAAAAATTAGGTATCCATTGGCGACAGTAAGAGGTGATGCCAAGAAAAGCATGAACTTCATGCTGGGTGCAAGGGACAGACATGTTAGAGATAGTAGTAATACGTTCAGGAGTCAAACGCCTACCTTCCTTCGACAGTAAATGACCTAGGTAGGTCACCTCCTGTCAACAATATTGAAATTTGGACAAGGACACCTTATTCCCCTTCGCCGCCAAATGGTGTAACAATTTAACCGTGGCGTTCTTACAGCCTTCCTCAGTGTCGGATGCAATCAACAAGTCATCTACGTACTGTAAGAGCACGTTACCATCAGGCAACACCAAGTCGTCCAACAGAGCCATAAGGGCCTGACTATAGATGCTCGGACTTTCAGTATGGCCCTGGGGTGCAAGGCAAAATTGAAGCTTCGGCCAGATAACGAGAGTCCGAAGATCTGCCTGCTATCAGGATGAATGGGGATACTGAAGAAAGCGTTCTTCAGTTCGATGACTGAAAAGTATCAAGCAGTTGGTGGGATCATGGTAAGTATAGTGGTGATGTCGGTCACCACCGGATACTGTGGTACTACGACCTTATTGACCTCCCGCAGGTCAATCACAAAGCGATATGCATCGACCTTCCCCTGGGGTCCTGACTCGGATGATTTCTTCAAAATCGGGAGAATCGGGCTGTCACAAATATTGGCAGCTGTTTCCTCAACCACCCCTTTATCAATTAAGTCCTGGATGATCGAAAGCAAGGCTCGCTCACCCGTCGGTGAGATCTTATACTGGGGTATGCGTGGTAATTTTGTACCCTTCTTCAACGTAATATGGACGGGAGGGATGTCTAGTTTTCCGACATCCGCATCCCCTGTGGCCCATAACGTCGCAGGGACGGTATCAAATTCAGGCGGGAGAGGCTCATTTCTGGCAAAACATTGATTCATACTATCAGCGTAGGGCTGTATGGTCAAATAAACTCCGTCTGGGGAGCAATAGATTTTCGCATTCAGCCTTTTTAACATATCCAAACCCAATAAATTCTCTCCACAATGGGAAGTTAATAAAAACGGTGATTCGATAGTAGCAGGACCAATTGTGAAGGGGAGAGGTTTAGAGATGGGCTTACCACCGGGACTCCGGAAAATCCCACAGATACATTATTGTGCCCGGACAGAGCCGCCCCTGGAACCAAAGATCGAGCAACCGAACTGTTCATTGCTCCTGTGTCAATTAGAAAATTCTCAGAAGTCCCCATTAACTCCCCTTTCACATAGGGTCCTTGCTGATTGACTGGGATCGACACCTGGCCCCTACTCTGTCCTTGGCTGTCCTATGGGTGGTCATATCTATCCTGCCCGCAAAATGAGTAATCCTCATTATAGTATTGTCTACTCTGAGGGTTGTCAAAATGGTTCCGTTCAGACTTGCCTTGCGCCGCCTCTTCCCTATGCATATCACTCCGGTCCGGGCCACTCCGTCCACGGCCTTGTCCCCGAACCGCTCCGTTCTGGGCGAGTAGTAACGGACACTGAGCTTTCCAGTGTCCTTCCTGTTTGCAATACGCACACTGATGTAACCCTAACGGTTGGCCCCTGCCTGCACCTGCGCCTCTGCCTGTGCCGCTTTTTGCAAACACAACAGTGATGGACAGAATGTGGATCAATGTCACACATTCACCCCAGTCAAAAGATCTGGGCCCAAATCCATCGTTTTTCCACTCCACACCACCCTGGGTTAGACAATGGCGATATGCAAATCAGCGCTGACCCTGTGCCCCATGGGAACAGTCCAGTCCGAACTACAAAAGCCATGTCCTTCCCAGAACGGAAACAAGCATCCGAGGACCGGCCCGGTTTCGAGGTAACACCTCTCATCAGCCCGGCTAGCTTGACTCCAGTGGTGTGGAGTGCCTGGGACTCACGTCTGAGCATCCCCAGTACACTTAGAGCGGTAATTGCAAACACAACAGTGATGGACAGAATGTGGATCAATGTCACACATTCCCCCCAGTCAAAAGATCTGGGCCCAAATCCATCGTTTTTCCACTCCACCACCCTGGGTTAGACAATGGCGATATGCAAATCAGCGCTGACCCTGTGCCCCATGGGAACAGTCCAGTCCGAACTACAAAAGCCATGTCCTTCCCAGAAGGGAAACAAGCATCCGAGGACCGGCCCGGTTTCGAGGTAACACCTCTCATCAGCCCGGCTAGCTTGACTCCAGTGGTGTGGAGTGCCTGGGACTCACGTCTGAGCATCCCCAGTACACTTAGAGCGGTAATTGCAAACACAACAGTGATGGACAGAATGTGG
Source organism: Lissotriton helveticus (assembly GCF_964261635.1). Lineage (NCBI taxonomy): Eukaryota > Metazoa > Chordata > Amphibia > Caudata > Salamandridae > Lissotriton > Lissotriton helveticus. Next base: position 346,890,457 of record NC_136071.1, on the reverse strand, counting down.
ATCAATGTCACACATTCACCCCAGTCAAAAGATCTGGGCCCAAATCCATAGTTTTTCCACTCCACACCACCCTGGGTTAGACAATGGCGATATGCAAATCAGCGCTAACCCTGTGCCCCATGGGAACAGTCCAGTCCGAACTACAAAAGCCATGTCCTTCCCAGAACGGAAACAAGCATCCGAGGACCGGCCCGGTTTCGAGGTAACACCTCTCATCAGCCCGGCTAGCTTGACTCCAGTGGTGTGGAGTGCCTGGGACTCACGTCTGAGCATCCCCAGTACACTTAGAGCGGTAATTGCAAACACAACAGTGATGGACAGAATGTGGATCAATGTCACACATTCACCCCAGTCAAAAGATCTGGGCCCAAATCCATTGTTTTTCCACTCCACACCACCCTGGGTTAGACAATGGCGATATGCAAATCAGCGCTGACCCTGTGCCCCATGGGAACAGTCCAGTCCGAACTACAAAAGCCATGTCCTTCCCAGAACGGAAACAAGCATCCGAGGACCGGCCCGGTTTCGAGGTAACACCTCTCATCAGCCCGGCTAGCTTGACTCCAGTGGTGTGGAGTGCCTGGGACTCACGTCTGAGCATCCCCAGTACACTTAGAGCGGTAATTGCAAACACAACAGTGATGGACAGAATGTGGATCAATGTCACACATTCACCCCAGTCAAAAGATCTGGGCCCAAATCCATCGTTTTTCCACTCCACACCACCCTGGGTTAGACAATGGCGATATGCAAATCAGCGCTGACCCTGTGCCCCATGGGAACAGTCCAGTCCGAACTACAAAAGCCATGTCCTTCCCAGAACGGAAACAAGCATCCGAGGACCGGCCCGGTTTCAAGGTAACACCTCTCATCAGCCCGGCTAGCTTGACTCCAGTGGTGTGGAGTGCCTGGGACTCACGTCTGAGCATCCCCAGTACACTTAGAGCGGTAATTGCAAACACAACAGTGATGGACAGAATGTGGATCAATGTCACACATTCACCCCAGTCAAAAGATCTGGGCCCAAATCCATCGTTTTTCCACTCCACACCACCCTGGGTTAGACAATGGCGATATGCAAATCAGCGCTGACCCTGTGCCCCATGGGAACAGTCCAGTCCGAACTACAAAAGCCATGTCCTTCCCAGAACGGAAACAAGCATCCGAGGACCGGCCCGGTTTCGAGGTAACACCTCTCATCAGCCCGGCTAGCTTGACTCCAGTGGTGTGGAGTGCCTGGGACTCACGTCTGAGCATCCCCAGTACACTTAGAGCGGTAATTGCAAACACAACAGTGATGGACAGAATGTGGATCAATGTCACACATTCACCCCAGTCAAAAGATCTGGGCCCAAATCCATCGTTTTTCCACTCTGGCGATATGCAAATCAGAGCTGACCCTGTGCCCCATGGGAACAGTCCAGTCCGAACTACAAAAGCCATGTCCTTCCCAGAACGGAAACAAGCATCCGAGGACCGGCCCGGTTTCGAGGTAACACCTCTCATCAGCCCGGCTAGCTTGACTCCAGTGGTGTGGAGTGCCTGGGACTCACGTCTGAGCATCCCCAGTACACTTAGAGCGGTAATTGCAAACACAACAGTGATGGACAGAATGTGGATCAATGTCACACATTCACCCCAGTCAAAAGATCTGGGCCCAAATCCATCGTTTTTCCACTCCACACCACCCTGGGTTAGACAATGGCGATATGCAAATCAGCGCTGACCCTGTGCCCCATGGGAACAGTCCAGTCCGAACTACAAAAGCCATGTCCTTCCCAGAACGGAAACAAGCATACGAGGACCGGCCCGGTTTTGAGGTAACACCTCTCATCAGCCCGGCTAGCTTGACTCCAGTGGTGTGGAGTGCCTGAGACTCACGTCTGAGCATCCCCAGTACACTTAGAGCGGTAATTGCAAACACAGCAGTGATGGACAGAATGTGAATCAATGTCACACATTCACCCCAGTCAAAAGATCTGGGCCCAAATCCATCGTTTTTCCACTCCACACCACCCTGGGTTAGACAATGGCGATATGCAAATCAGCGCTGACCCTGTGCCCCATGGGAACAGTCCAGTCCGAACTAAAAAAGCCATGTCCTTCCCAGAACGGAAACAAGCATACGAGGACCGGCCCGGTTTCGAGGTAACACCTCTCATCAGCCCGGCTAGCTTGACTTCAGTGGTGTGGAGTGCCTGGGACTCACGTCTGAGCATCCCCAGTACACTTAGAGCGGTAATTGCAAACACAACAGTGATGGACAGAATGTGGATCAATGTCACACATTCACCCCAGTCAAAAGATCTGGGCCCAAATCCATCGTTTTTCCACTCCACACCACCCTGGGTTAGACAATGGCGATATGCAAATCAGCGCTGACCCTGTGCCCCATGGGAACAGTCCAGTCCGAACTACAAAAGCCATGTCCTTCCCAGAACGGAAACAAGCATCCGAGGACCGGCCCGGTTTCGAGGTAACACCTCTCATCAGCCCGGCTAGCTTGACTCCAGTGGTGTGGAGTGCCTGGGACTCACGTCTGAGCATCCCCAGTACACTTAGAGCGGTAATTGCAAACACAACAGTGATGGACAGAATGTGGATCAATGTCACACATTCACCCCAGTCAAAAGATCTAGGCCCAAATCCATCGTTTTTCCACTCCACACCACCCTGGGTTAGACAATGGCGATATGCAAATCAGCGCTGACCCTGTGCCCCATGGGAACAGTCCAGTCCAAACTACAAAAGCCATGTCCTTCCCAGAACGGAAACAAGCATCCGAGGACCGGCCCGGTTTCGAGGTAACACCTCTCATCAGCCCGGCTAGCTTGACTCCAGTGGTGTGGAGTGCCTGGGACTCACGTCTGAGCATCCACAGTACACTTAGAGCGGTAATTGCAAACACAACAGTGATGGACAGAATGTGGATCAATGTCACACATTCACCCCAGTCAAAAGATCTGGGCCCAAATCCATCGTTTTTCCACTCCACACCACCCTGGGTTAGACAATGGCGATATGCAAATCAGCGCTGACCCTGTGCCCCATGGGAACAGTCCAGTCCGAACTACAAAAGCCATGTCCTTCCCAGAACGGAAACAAGCATCCGAGGACCGGCCCGGTTTCGAGGTAACACCTCTCATCAGCCCGGCTAGCTTGACTCCAGTGGTGTGGAGTGCCTGGGACTCACGTCTGAGCATCCCCAGTACACTTAGAGCGGTAATTGCAAACACAACAGTGATGGACAGAATGTGGATCAATGTCACACATTCACCCCAGTCAAAAGATCTGGACCCAAATCCATCGTTTTTCCACTCCACACCACCCTGGGTTAGACAATGGCGATATGCAAATCAGCGCTGACCCTGTGCCCCATGGGAACAGTCCAGTCCGAACTACAAAAGCCATGTCCTTCCCAGAACGGAAACAAGCATCTGAGGACCGGCCCGGTTTCGAGGTAACACCTCTCATCAGCCCGGCTAGCTTGACTCCAGTGGTGTGGAGTGCCTGGGACTCACGTCTGAGCATCCCCAGTACACTTAGAGCGGTAATTGCAAACACAACAGTGATGGACAGAATGTGGATCAATGTCACACATTCACCCCAGTCAAAAGATCTGGGCCCAAATCCATCGTTTTTCCACTCCACACCACCCTGGGTTAGACAATGGCGATATGCAAATCAGCGCTGACCCTGTGCTCCATGGGAACAGTCCAGTCCGAACTACAAAAGCCATGTCCTTCCCAGAACGGAAACAAGCATCCGAGGACCGGCCCGGTTTCGAGGTAACACCTCTCATCAGCCCGGCTAGCTTGACTCCAGTGGTGTGGAGTGCCTGGGACTCACGTCTGAGCATCCCCAGTACACTTAGAGCGGTAATTGCAAACACAACAGTGATGGACAGAATGTGGATCAATGTCACACATTCACCCCAGTCAAAAGATCTGGGCCCAAATCCATCGTTTTTCCACTCCACACCACCCTGGGTTAGACAATGGCGATATGCAAATCAGCGCTGACCCTGTGCCCCATGGGAACAGTCCAGTCCGAACTACAAAAGCCATGTCCTTCCCAGAACAGAAACAAGCATCCTAGGACCGGCCCGGTTTCGAGGTAACACCTCTCATCAGCCCGGCTAGCTTGACTCCAGTGGTGTGGAGTGCCTGGGACTCACGTCTGAGCATCCCCAGTACACTTAGAGCGGTAATTGCAAACACAACAGTGATGGACAGAATGTGGATCAATGTCACACATTCACCCCAGTCAAAAGATCTGGGCCCAAATCCATCGTTTTTCCACTCCACACCACCCTGGGTTAGACAATGGCGATATGCAAATCAGCGCTGACCCTGTGCCCCATGGGAACAGTCCAGTCCGAACTACAAAAGCCATGTCCTTCCCAGAACGGAAACAAGCATCCGAGGACCGGCCCGGTTTCGAGGTAACACCTCTCATCAGCCCAGCTAGCTTGACTCCAGTGGTGTGGAGTGCCTGGGACTCACGTCTGAGCATCCCCAGTACACTTAGAGCGGTAATTGCAAACACAACAGTGATGGACAGAATGTGGATCAATGTCACACATTCACCCCAGTCAAAAGATCTGGGCCCAAATCCATCGTTTTTCCACTCCACACCACCCTGGGTTAGACAATGGCGATATGCAAATCAGCGCTGACCCTGTGCCCCATGGGAACAGTCCAGTCCGAACTACAAAAGCCATGTCCTTCCCAGAACGGAAACAAGCATCCGAGGACCAGCCCGGTTTCGAGGTAACACCTCTCATCAGCCCGGCTAGCTTGACTCCAGTGGTGTGGAGTGCCTGGGACTCACGTCTGAGCATCCCCAGTACACTTAGAGCGGTAATTGCAAACACAACAGTGATGGACAGAATGTGGATCAATGTCACACATTCGCCCCAGTCAAAAGATCTGGACCAAAATCCATCGTTTTTCCACTCCACACCACCCTGGGTTAGACAATGGCGATATGCAAATCAGCGCTGACCCTGTGCCCCATGGGAACAGTCCAGCCCGGTTTCGAGGTAACACCTCTCTTCAGCCCGGCTAGCTTGATTCCCAGGTACTCCACACCACTGGAATCAAGCTAGCCGGGCTGAAGAGAGGTGTTACCTCGAAACCGGGCCGGTCCTCGGATGCTTGTTTCCGTTCTGGGAAGGACATGGCTTTTGTAGTTCGGACTGGACTGTTCCCATGGGGCACAGGGTCAGCGCTGATTTGCATATCGCCATTGTCTAACCCAGGGTGGTGTGGAGTGGAAAAACGATGGATTTGGGCCCAGATCTTTGGACTGGGGTGAATGTGTGACATTGATCCACATTCTGTCCATCATTGTTGTGTTTGCAGCATCTGCCTGTGCCGCAGCCTGTCCCCTCCCCTCTGGATACAGGCACTCGAACTCCTCTCCCCCTGCTTGTCCTCGGACGACTTGCTGCAACAATACTCGAGTCTTAAGATCCTTAGCCTTCTTCTCCACTTTATCCTTGCTCTCATTCTCCCTATGCTCATAATATTGGGCCATGCTCAGTATCACAGAGGGGGTAGAGGTAGTCCAGGTACTTTCGGCGGCCTGTAATCGTGTATACATTTCAGGTGCCAAATTGGTTACAAACCTATTTACGAACAACCAGACCCCACCTTCCGTTGCCAAATCCTGTCCACTAAAATCAATAAAAACTCCCTCAAACCGAGTGAAGAAGTCGGAAACACTCTCATCCTTCTTCTGTCTACAGGCTGTCAATTTATCCCAGTCAACCTTCCGTGGGGGAATCAGTGTATGCATGTAAGCTATAATTTTCGCCGGTAAGGTGGTAATTTCATTCCTAGGCTTATCACTGGGTTTACGGTCTCGGTCCCAGTCTTTCAACTCAGTCCAAGTTCCCCCTAGCTCGGCAGCATGATCAGTGTCATGCACTTGCCGCCATATGTCGACCGGTACCAATAATCCGAAAAATAATTCAATATCTGCCAACGTCATTACAGCCGAGGTTGCAGCTTCGGTCAGCTCTTTGTAGTAGGCGGTGGGATTTTTGCGGGGGTCAGGCAATTGCGATTTAAGGGCAATAACCTCACTCCTTTTCCACGGAGTGTACACCCATTGTTCCTGAAAACGGGCGTCTACCCTAGCTCTTACGACCTGGTCAGCATTATCACATAGTTCGGGGATTTCAGGATGATAAATAGGGTGTACTTTTTTCATGGGGTACTGGGAAGTCCAATTGGGAATTTTTTATAAACATTCTGCCGCGATATTTTACTAATGTGTCGACATTGTTGTACACCTCCTCTGGGTCCATGTTAAATTTATGAGCTCAATCTCGGATGTTGTACAGTATTTGGGGTGCCATTCCATCACGGAAGCATAGTTCCCAGGCTTCGATAAGATAGCAGGACATTTGGTATAGTGCATGTTGCTGCATAACTAGTTCGAGATCTTTTATGGTACTCCACAAATCAGCTACCGTATAGATATTGTTCCGCATCCACTTAGCTGCCTGGTCCGCCACCGCTTCTTTCTCACCATACTCCACGGATCCCCTGGTAAATAATCGTCTAGCTTTCATACCACCATGTTCCTCTAACGGTGTGCGCCCCCTATCTCCGGGTGTCGTACTGGCTGATTGAGAGGTCCAAATGGGACTCGGGCTGCTAAAACCACTCGAGAAGCCGCCACGGGCGGCTGCCCTCCCGGGAGAAGGGTAGCCATGTCTCTCGATGAGGTAGCAGTAGCACCATTAGTACCTAGGGAGACGAGAGACACGTCCGCTTCTGGGGCGGAGGCCGGGGAAACTGCGGCAGGTTGAAGAGGCAGAGCCGGATATACGCGTTGAGGCGCATACGGGGTGGGGGTCGTGCGTTCAACAAATCCTCTATCTCGTCTTCCGCCTCATTTCGAGTCACATAACTACCATCTACTTGTAACCTAAACTGTCGGTCTGCATACTCGATATTCTGTTCGGTCTTATTTTTGTCATGAGCAATTGCTTTCTGAGTTACAGTCTACCCTTGCTGTATCTTCATTAATTTCTCGGCCCGTATGCATCTCCGTTTCGCCTCTTTCTTCCATTTGTTAAGGATATCAAACATGGCCTGTCTGCTCCGCTTAGCGAACAGACGTTCCTGCAAATACTGGATCTTTTTCTCATCAAAAGATCCCATCTTTGGCCACTGGAGTTCTACGTTGTCTTTTGTGTATTTATTCCACAACGTATTAAATAAGAGGGGTCCAATACCATGCTTACAGTACATATCATGGCTAGGAGTTCCCTCTGGAGGGGCTGGTTGGCTTTCATCCAACCTCGTACCTCCTCGGCCAGTACAGCCAAAGCATAGCTTACTGAAGCACGGCATTGCTCTTTTCCTAGACCGGTAGCTGAAAAGGAAAGGTATTATTTACAACGCACTCATACACATGGCCATGTTCTGTACTCAAATTCACTCTCACAATCTTGCACAAATAAAAAGACTACAGTTCTTCGGTAACATAAAACAACACAACAAACGTTATTTCCAAACAAAAGGTGGAGCCCGTCGACTTCCACCTATGGAGAACTCTTTCCAAATTTCAAGTAGACCCAAAAAAATCAAACAGCCTTGTCCTTAGACTGCCCAGAGATAGCCACACAGGTTCCTCAAAACCACAGATCGCTCTACGGACCATCCGACGGCATTCATGGTTCACCTCCCAAACTATTCCGGCTAAGCCCGCTTTTTCAAGCGCCGCTCCAGATCTGTCCGGGTGCTACCCAATCTCAGCCGCCGGCGTTTCCGAGGGCAACCTGGCCAGGTACAAACTTGTCCACAAGTCACACCAAGGCGTCCGGCCTCAATCTCTAGTTATTTCCAAAATCAAAACAGGAACGTCTGCCCGTGCAGTCTCAATACTGCCCCGTCAGACCCCCTTCTCGAGTTCTCCGTGACCAAAAGTCACCAAATTCCAAATATCAAATTCAAATCTAAGGATATCCGACAAGAAACAAGACGAATCACTCACCTGGTGCACTCAGGTCCGATTGGGCGTTCTCCACTGCCAATTCCTGTGGACCAACGTGGTCCGTTCTCGGGTTACACCCGAAGGACTCTGGCGTGGGGTCACTAGCAGCCGAGCTCTCTTGATCGGGAGAGCGGAGCGGACCCCAATTCTTCGGCCGATCCTTGCCCCCCGGTCAAGATCGCCCTTTCCAATGTCCCGTCTTTTCTGATTACAGGGGGACGACCCCAACGCGGAGTCCTGGCGGAGTCGCCAACTGAAGTACCAGAAAAATAACCACAGCCCAAAAAGAGCCATACTTACAAATAGCCCATGTACCAATTACCAATAATCAGTCAGTTGGCAGTGTAGAAGGTCCAATCGTTTATTACAATAAACAAACTCTGCCTGAGGAGCTCCTTGCGACCTAACCCCACGAGGTCCGCCAAGAAGACTGCTGGCACATTGTTAGCGCATCACATATATACCGTTACATTTCGAAGTCGTTACCTAATAATAATAGAGCATTTATAAAGCGCATGGCTGCACAACTGTGTATCCCCGCGCTTACTGCTAACAAAAAACTGTCAGAGGGAGAGGGGCGGTAGCAAACAGAATATAGTTATTGCGGGAAAATGTGAGTTTTTAATTTAGCTCTGAATAGAGTTTCTGAGGGTTCCATTCGCAGATGAACTGGGAGGGCATTCCAATGTTTCACTCCAAGATAGCGAAAGGATCTGCCCCCCATTTTTGCTCTGAAAATATGGGGAAGTTTGAATTGTGTCATTCCAGAAGATCTTAGGTCTCTGATCGGGCGATGAATAGTTAGGAGGTTTCTGAGATAGATAGGTCCTTTATTGTGGGCAATTTTATGGGCGTAGCAGAGGGTTTTAAATCTGATTCTTTCCCTAACAGGGAGCCAGTGTAATTTGGACAGAGCCGCTTTGGAGGATGTTCTTCTGGGAAGACCCAGTACCATGCGGGCGGCTGCATTTTGAATGCATTGTAGCTGGTGTAGTTGCTTTTGGTTCAGGCCTAATAGGAGAACGTTTCCGTAGTCCAGATGGGGAGTTATGAGCGCGTGTACAATAGTTTTTCTGGCTTCAGTAGGGATGAGATCAATGAATTTTCGCAAGGTTTTTAACGTGCCGAAGCACTTGCCTGTTATTTTGTTGACTTGGGATTTTCCCGAGAGATCTGAGTCAATCATAACCCCTAAATTTCTGACCTTTTCTACAGGGCGGGGGAAATCACCCAGAGCCGTAGGCCACCATGCCTGGGACCATATTGATGTTTTGTTCCCTACTACCAACACCTCTGTTTTGTCTCCGTTTAAACGGAGGCAATTGTTGTCCATCCAGGTGGCTACAGCAGTCATGCAACCAGAGAAATTGGTGGCAAATTTCTCGCTGTCTGGGGTGAGCTTGAACATAAGCTGGGTGTCGTCGGCATAGCTAACAATGCCCACCCCAAAGTTCTCTATGACGCGAGCCAGGGGCTCCATATAGATGTTGAATAAGGTAGGGCTCAAACTAGAGCCCTGTGGAACCCCATAGCTCACGTCACGAGAAGATGATTTAAAGGGTGGACAGTGCAGCTGGAACGATCTTTTGGTGAGAAAAGACTTGAACCAAGCCAAAGCATGGTCTTTCACTCCTATATCCGAGAGTCGGGACAGCAGCGTGGCATGAAGCACAGTATCAAAAGCTGCGCTTAGGTCTAGCATGACCAACGCTGCTGTTTCTCCCTCGGCCACCATCCTACGGATGCATTCCGTGGAATATAGCACAGCTGATTCCGTGGAATAGCCAGGTCTAAAACCCGATTGTGTGGGGTGGAGTACATTTTCCTTTTCTAAAAAAGCCATGAGTTGTTTATTGACTATTTTTTCTATTATCTTGGCACATTGTGGCAGGAGGGAGATGGGCCTTAGATTTTGGAATTGAGTGATAGGGATATTGTTTTTTTTAGAGGAATGACTTGCGCTGTTTTCCAAGCCTCTGGTACGTTGCATTCATGAAAAGAGAGGATTATCATGTTTCTTATGTGGTCTATAAGAAAGTTTTCCATGATGTCTTTACTTTTTACCAATGGGCACACATCGCTAGGGGAACCTGAATGTATGCTATTGATAATGTTGATTAGGTCTTTTTTGTCAGGTGTAGTGAATTGTGTAAGGATAGGTTTTTGAGTAGTGGGGGTTATGGTCCTTATCTCCTCTCCTAATATAGAGGGTTTGGGAAAAGTGGCGTGAATTTTCCCAACTTTTTCGACGAAAAAATCAGCTATTTGTTCACATATATCGTTGGAATATGTGTCCTGCGTATCTAAACATGTTGTATCTGTTAGTTCTTTATAGATACGGAACAGTTCTTTCGTGGGGTTGGTTGCCTCTTCAATTCTGATTTTATAAAAAGTGCTTTTTTCCTCTCTTATCATTTTCTGGTATATTTTTAGTTCCGATTTGTAAATTTCCTTAAGTTCGGGAGAGTAGCTTTTTCTCCATTTGCGTTCTGTCGCTTTGCATTGGGTCTTTGCGATTTTTAGTTTTTCCGAGTACCATGGTTCTGATTTGGTTCTCCTGACTGGGGGCTTCGAAGTCCACGGGGCGATTTTGTCTAATGCCTTACCTAACCATAGTTCGTAGTTATTCCATGTGTCTTGTAAGGACTGACCTACCGGAAGGGGGTGTTTCTCTAATTCGCTGACCAAGCTTTCAGGAGTATAGTTTTTCCAATTTCGGCGCTTTGTAGACAGTGGTTTATTGGGGACCTTATTAGTAATGTTAGTAGGAATGTTAAAAGTAATTATATAATGGTCGGACCAAATTATAGGGATCGGGGGGGGGCATTTCAATTCCTTCCCAAGTGGCAAAGATAGGGTCTAGAAGGTGCCCATGTTGATGCGTGGGGTTGGTGGATAGTAATTTTATTCCCAACGCGTGTAATGCTGTCTTAAGTATTTGAGCCTCTTTAGCATTATTGTCTTCGAGGTGAAGATTAAGGTCACCTAAAATCATGAAGTTATTATGCCTTATAGCTAGCTGGGTAGCTACTTCTAAGAGTTGATTGCAAAAAGGTGTTGCCGTGCCAGGAGGGCGATATATAAGGAGACCAGTAATGGTCGAATAAGAAGTTAATTTAATGGAGAATGTACCACATTCACTATTAGTAATGGCCTTGTTAGTGAGAGTACATTCTAATTCCTTTTTGCAAATCATTGCAAGTCCTCCACCACGTTGTTTTAGCCTGTCGATTCTTAGGAGACTGTAGTTCGAGGGCACTGTCTCTAAGATATCGGGGGAGGAGGATTCTTCTAACCATGTTTCCGTAAGAAACATTACATCGAAGTCACCTTTCTGCAGTAGGTCGTGTATTTCAGTTTTATGTTTTATCATAGATCTGCAATTGAGCAACATCATTTTTAATATGTTCGTGGGGGCGTCATGGTTCTGAGAAGTGGGAAGTGATCTATTGCATACATTACAATATGACGGTATCATATTGGGATCAATGGTATGCATCACACAAAAGGGTAGAACAGGTCTAAGGGTGGTGTGTTTCTATACAAGCGACTGAGAAACAGTTGGATCTATGTGTAGGTGAAAAAAGACTGTTAGGTCACTAGGTTTGGATAAATCCCATCAGCCCACCCATTTGGCGGTTTGTCATCATATGGGACAGGATAAACATCCAAAACCTAACCGGTCTTATAGTACCGGGATAAAATGGTTCCTCAACATAATGGTGTTCTTAAGGTGCAGTGCTCAAGTGATAGTGTGGGTTCAAATGACTACTAGGACTAGGGATGTTTCCAAAAAGAAGTCTAAGTGTCAACAGTTTAAAAACACGCCGGGTAGTGAAAATTGATACTACCCCACGGCGCTAGGCAAGATGGTCGACATGTTTCAGCCTGATGGGGAACTACCCCGGCTTTCTTCAGGACCTTTCGTATTTAGTTGCTACTGCCGCTAATAGTGATAAGTGATATGAGGAACAAAAGTGTATGTGCTTATAAGGAGTCACATATCTACCAGGAACCTTGCTTTGCAATGTTTACTGGAGGAAGACAGTCAAGACTTCTTCCTGGGGAGACAAAAGATGACACAACAAAACAGAATAAGGTCACCCTCATACACCCGCATGAATACACAGACAAAGTACAGTAAAACACAACTGCGTAAACAGACTCTGTTCCGCATTATCAAGCCTAATAGCTACATCACACAGAGGCATTTCCTCATGGTGATACTCACCCAGCTTTGTGTGGGTGACGACCTCACCTCACCCGGCAACCGCTCGGGAAAATGAGGCCCCGCTCTACAGTGTAGAAAAAGGACATAGTAAGTGCGAATCATCTACCATGCCCAGCCAAATAGCTCTACACATAACCCAACAGACGTGTGATGGAAACCCAAAATATCAGACCACTCGATTGTTTAAATGGAGGTTAACAATAAGACAACCAGGGGCTTCAAGTGTCTTATTGTACACATGTATTTCCAATAGCCGAGTAGGCACTAGAAAGTTTCTTTAAAGAGACTCCTCATCTATACCCACTGAAGATACTCAATAGATAATACTAATTTGTGTGGTGAAAGAACGATACCACTCTCAAAGACACCCAATTGATGACCAAAGATAAATTATATTTAGTGTAGGAGCGAGTTCGACTGGAAAAACCTAGTCTCAAAGCAAAATCTGGACGATATAAATAAACCATCCATTTGGAAGGACCTAAACAGTGCCCCTTGTTAAAAACCACGATTACTGTGATAAGAGGGCAATTCAGGCTAGTTGAAAACATGGTGACTGCCAAATGGAGCCCCGTAACCGTAGCTAAAAAATCATGCAAGTTACCTGTCCGTCGGTGCCTCTTGTGTACATCGAGCAGAAGTGGAGGTGTTTCTCATTACGCCCACCTTCTTTTTGTAGAGGAGCGACGATAGGTTGGTTAGTCACATGGGACTTATATCGCCATACCCTTCACAGAAAGCTGTGACTATCCATATTTTTCAGGCAGTCACTAGTGTGAGGCATATCGTGTGAAGAATTGTAAAATTGCGCCGCTGCGCTGGAACAGGAAGCCGAAGTCGGGTCCTGACTTAACTGCGCATGCGCACATCGGGAATCGCAGTATCTTTGCGCATGCGTAGTGACAGAAGGGCCGCAAGGCCGAAAGGACTGTATTTCTTTACAAAGCCCTTATTTTCAAGCACCACGTTATGCTCAGACTGGTAAAAAGTACGCTATTCTTACAGGGAAACTGGGTCTATGTAAATACGTGCATCTAAATTGAGATATAGTAGCTGGTCTCGTCAGTAATATTATTGTGCACGCATGTACAGATTATGAACGCTATTCCCTGTTTAATTACCTATTGGCAGTTCAAAATGCTTGCGTATAGGGAAAACTGCGTATCGAGTGTACTGCCAATAACTTTGTCTTAAGAGCAGAACCCAGTTCTTAGAACTGCATATGTCAGGATCACTCTCTATTAAAATACTAAGTGGGACAAATGTCTTTTTATTTATTGTCTCAAAAAACTTGGAAAAATAATTTATGAGTTCAACAATTGACGGGTTAAACATGGTCTGTTCAGAGTAACCATCACAATTAAGTTGGGTGAGCTGTAATTGTAAACCTAAAATACGTTTACATAATCATGACCCGCAACTAAGAAGCTGCTCTAAATACTTAAGTATTACGCAACTAAGAAGCTGCTCTAAATACTTAAGTATTTAGAGCAGCTTCTTAGTTGCGGGTCATGATTATGTAAACGTATTTTAGGTTTACAATTACAGCTCACCCAACTTAATTGTGATGGTTACTCTGAACAGACCATGTTTAACCCGTCAATTGTTGAACTCATAAATTATTTTTCCAAGTTTTTTGAGACAATAAATAAAAAGACATTTGTCCCACTTAGTATTTTAATAGAGAGTGATCCTGACATATGCAGTTCTAAGAACTGGGTTCTGCTCTTAAGACAAAGTTATTGGCAGTACACTCGATACGCAGTTTTCCCTATACGCAAGCATTTTGAACTGCCAATAGGTAATTAAACAGGGAATAGCATTCATAATCTGTACATGCGTGCACAATAATATTACTGACGAGACCAGCTACTATATCTCAATTTAGATGCACGTATTTACATAGACCCAGTTTCCCTGTAAGAATAGCGTACTTTTTACCAGTCTGAGCATAACGTGGTGCTTGAAAATAAGGGCTTTGTAAAGAAATACAGTCCTTTCGGCCTTGCGGCCCTTCTGTCACTACGCATGCGCAAAGATACTGCGATTCCCGATGTGCGCATGCGCAGTTAAGTCAGGACCCGACTTCGGCTTCCTGTTCCAGCGCAGCGGCGCAATTTTACAATTCTTCACACGATATGCCTCACACTAGTGACTGCCTGAAAAATATGGATAGTCACAGCTTTCTGTGAAGGGTATGGCGATATAAGTCCCATGTGACTAATCAACCAACCTATCGTCGCTTCTCTACAAAAAGAAGGTGGGCGTAATGAGAAACACCTCCACTTCCGCTCGATGTACACAAGAGGCACCGACGGACAGGTAACTTGCATGATTTTTTAGCTACGGTTACGGGGCTCCATTTGGCAGTCACCATGTTTTCAACTCGCCTGAATTGCCCTCTTATCACAGTAATCGTGGTTTTTAACAAGGGGCACTGTTTAGGTCCTTCCAAATGGATGGTTTATTTATATCGTCCAGATTTTGCTTTGAGACTAGGTTTTTCCAGTCGAACTCGCTCCTACACTAAATATAATTTATCTTTGGTCATCAATTGGGTGTCTTTGAGAGTGGTATCGTTTTTTCACCACACAAATTAGTATTATCTATTGAGTATCTTCAGTGGGTATAGATGAGGAGTCTCTTTAAAGAAACTTTCTAGTGCCTACTCGGCTATTGGAAATACATGTGTACAATAAGACACTTGAAGCCCCTGGTTGTCTTATTGTTAACCTCCATTTAAACAATCGAGTGGTCTGATATTTTGGGTTTCCATCACACGTCTGTTGGGTTATGTGTAGAGCTATTTGGCTGGGCATGGTAGATGATTCGCACTTACTATGTCCTTTTTCTACACTGCAGAGCGGGGCCTCATTTTCCAGAGCGGTTGCCGGGTGAGGTGAGGTCGTCACCCACACAAAGCTGGGTGAGTATCACCATGAGGAAATGCCTCTGTGTGATGTAGCTATTAGGCTTGATAATGCGGAACAGAGTCTGTTTACGCAGGTGTGTTTTACTGTACTTTGTCTGTGTATTCATGCGGGTGTATGAGGGTGACCTTATTCTGTTTTGTTGTGTCATCTTTTGTCTCCCCAGGAAGAAGTCTTGCCTGTCTTCCTCCAGTAAACATTGCAAAGCAAGGTTCCTGGTAGATATGTGACTCCTTATAAGCACATACACTTTTGTTCCTCATATCACTTATCACTATTAGCGGCAGTAGCAACTAAATACGAAAGGTCCTGAAGAAAGCCGGGGTAGTTCCCCATCAGGCTGAAACATGTCGACCATCTTGCCTAGCGCCGTGGGGTAGTATCAATTTTCACTACCTGGCGTGTTTTTAAACTGTTGACACTTAGACTTCTTTTTGGAAACATCCCTAGTCCTAGTAGTCATTTGAACCCACACTATCACTTGAGCACTGCACCTTAAGAACACCATTATGTTGAGGAACCATTTTATCCCGGTACTATAAGACCGGTTAGGTTTTGGATGTTTATCCTGTCCCATATGATGACAAACCGCCAAATGGGTGGGCTGATGGGATTTATCCAAACCTAGTGACCTAACAGTCTTTTTTCACCTACACATAGATCCAACTGTTTCTCAGTCGCTTGTATAGAAACACACCACCCTTAGACCTGTTCTACCCTTTTGTGTGTTATATATCTAGAATATGGGGAGTGAGTAGTCAGGTCTTTAAATATTCCCCTTGACCCTCCACACTTGTGTTTGTTAAGTATTTAGAGCAGCTTCTTAGTTGCGGGTCATGATTATGTAAACGTATTTTAGGTTTACAATTACAGCTGACCCAACTTAATTGTGATGGTTACTCTGAACAGACCATGTTTAACCCGTCAATTGTTGAACTCATAAATTATTTTTCCAAGTTTTTTGAGACAATAAATAAAAAGACATTTGTCCCACTTAGTATTTTAATAGAGAGTGATCCTGACATATGCAGTTCTAAGAACTGGGTTCTGCTCTTAAGACAAAGTTATTGGCAGTACACTCAATACGCAGTTTTCCCTATACGCAAGCATTTTGAACTGCCAATAGGTAATTAAACAGGGAATAGCGTTCATAATCTGTACATGCGTGCACAATAATATTACTGACGAGACCAGCTACTATATCTCAATTTAGATGCACGTATTTACATAGACCCAGTTTCCCTGTAAGAATAGCGTACTTTTTACCAGTCTGAGCATAACGTGGTGCTTGAAAATAAGGGCTTTGTAAAGAAATACAGTCCTTTCGGCCTTGCGGCCCTTCTGTCACTACGCATGCGCAAAGATACTGCGATTCCCGATGTGCGCATGCGCAGTTAAGTCAGGACCCGACTTCGGCTTCCTGTTCCAGCGCAGCGGCGCAATTTTACAATTCTTCACACGATATGCCTCACACTAGTGACTGCCTGAAAAATATGGATAGTCACAGCTTTCTGTGAAGGGTATGGCGATATAAGTCCCATGTGACTAATCAACCTATCGTCGCTCCTCTACAAAAAGAAGGTGGGCGTAATGAGAAACACCTCCACTTCCGCTCGATGTACACAAGAGGCACCGACGGACAGGTAACTTGCATGATTTTGTAGCTACGGTTACGGGGCTCCATTTGGCAGTCACCATGTTTTCAACTAGCCTGAATTGCCCTCTTATCACAGTAATCGTGGTTTTTAACAAGGGGCACTGTTTAGGTCCTTCCAAATGGATGGTTTATTTATATCGTCCAGATTTTGCTTTGAGACTAGGTTTTTCCAGTCGAACTCGCTCCTACACTAAATATAATTTATCTTTGGTCATCAATTGGGTGTCTTTGAGAGTGGTATCGTTCTTTCACCACACAAATTAGTATTATCTATTGAGTATCTTCAGTGGGTATAGATGAGGAGTCTCTTTAAAGAAACTTTCTAGTGCCTACTCGGCTATTGGAAATACATGTGTACAATAAGACACTTGAAGCCCCTGGTTGTCTTATTGTTAACCTCCATTTAAACAATCGAGTGGTCTGATATTTTGGGTTTCCATCACACGTCTATTGGGTTATGTGTAGAGCTATTTGGCTGGGCATGGTAGATGATTCACACTTACTATGTCCTTTTTCTACACTGTAGAGCGGGGCCTCATTTTCCCGAACGGTTGCCGGGTGAGGGGAGGTCGTCACCCACACAAAGCTGGGTGAGTATCACCATGAGGAAATGCCTCTGTGTGATGTAGCTATTAGGCTTGATAATGCGGAACAGAGTCTGTTTACGCAGGTGTGTTTTACTGTACTTTGTCTGTGTATTCATGCGGGTGTATGAGGGTGACCTTATTCTGTTTTGTTGTGTCATCTTTTGTCTCCCCAGGAAGAAGTCTTGCCTGTCTTCCTCCAGTAAACATTGCAAAGCAAGGTTCCTGGTAGATATGTGACTCCTTATAAGCACATACACTTTTGTTCCTCATATCACTTATCACTATTAGCAGCAGTAGCAACTAAATACGAAAGGTCCTGAAGAAAGCCGGGGTAGTTCCCCATCAGGCTGAAACATGTCGACCATCTTGCCTAGCGCCGTGGGGTAGTATCAATTTTCACTACCCGGCGTGTTTTTAAACTGTTGACACTTAGACTTCTTTTTGGAAACATCCCTAGTCCTAGTAGTCATTTGAACCCACACTATCACTTGAGCACTGCACCTTAAGAACACCATTATGTTGAGGAACCATTTTATCACGGTACTATAAGACCGGTTAGGTTTTGGATGTTTATCCTGTCCCATATGATGACAAACCGCCAAATGGGTGGGCTGATGGGATTTATCCAAACCTAGTGACCTAACAGTCTTTTTTCACCTACACATAGATCCAACTGTTTCTCAGTCGCTTGTATAGAAACACACCACCCTTAGACCTGTTCTACCCTTTTGTGTGTTATATATCTAGAATATGGGGAGTGAGTAGTCAGGTCTTTAAATATTCCCCTTGACCCTCCACACTTGTGTTTGTTAAGTATTTAGAGCAGCTTCTTAGTTGCGGGTCATGATTATGTAAACGTATTTTAGGTTTACAATTACAGCTCACCCAACTTAATTGTGATGGTTACTCTGAACAGACTATGTTTAACCCGTCAATTGTTGAACTCATAAATTATTTTTCCAAGTTTTTTGAGACAATAAATAAAAAGACATTTGTCCCACTTAGTATTTTAATAGAGAGTGATCCTGACATATGCAGTTCTAAGAACTGGGTTCTGCTCTTAAGACAAAGTTATTGGCAGTACACTCGATACGCAGTTTTCCCTATACGCAAGCATTTTGAACTGCCAATAGGTAATTAAACAGGGAATAGCGTTCATAATCTGTACATGCGTGCACAATAATATTACTGACGAGACCAGCTACTATATCTCAATTTAGATGCACGTATTTACATAGACCCAGTTTCCCTGTAAGAATAGCGTACTTTTTACCAGTCTGAGCATAACGTGGTGCTTGAAAATAAGGGCTTTGTAAAGAAATACAGTCCTTTCGGCCTTGCGGCCCTTCTGTCACTACGCATGCGCAAAGATACTGCGATTCCAGATGTGCGCATGCGCAGTTAAGTCAGGACCCGACTTCGGCTTCCTGTTCCAGCGCAGCGGCGCAATTTTACAATTCTTCACACGATATGCCTCACACTAGTGACTGCCTGAAAAATATGGATAGTCACAGCTTTCTGTGAAGGGTATGGCGATATAAGTCCCATGTGACTAACCAACCTATCGTTGCTTCTCTACAAAAAGAAGGCGGGCGTAATGAGAAACACCTCCACTTCCGCTCGATGTACACAAGAGGCACCGACGGACAGGTAACTTGCATGATTTTTTAGCTACGGTTACGGGGCTCCATTTGGCAGTCACCATGTTTTCAACTAGCCTGAATTGCCCTCTTATCACAGTAATCGTTGTTTTTAACAAGGGGCACTGTTTAGGTCCTTCCAAATGGATGGTTTATTTATATCGTCCAGATTTTGCTTTGAGACTAGGTTTTTCCAGTCGAACTCGCTCCTACACTAAATATAATTTATCTTTGGTCATCAATTGGGTGTCTTTGAGAGTGGTATCGTTCTTTCACCACACAAATTAGTATTATCTATTGAGTATCTTCAGTGGGTATAGATGAGGAGTCTCTTTAAAGAAACTTTCTAGTGCCTACTCGGCTATTGGAAATACATGTGTACAATAAGACACTTGAAGCCCCTGGTTGTCTTATTGTTAACCTCCATTTAAACAATCGAGTGGTCTGATATTTTGGGTTTCCATCACACGTCTGTTGGGTTATGTGTAGAGCTATTTGGCTGGGCATGGTAGATGATTCGCACTTACTATGTCCTTTTTCTACACTGTAGAGCAGGGCCTCATTTTCCCGAGCGGTTGCCGGGTGAGGTGAGGTCGTCACCCACACAAAGCAGGGTGAGTATCACCATGAGGAAATGCCTCTGTGTGATGTAGCTATTAGGCTTGATAATGCGGAACAGAGTCTGTTTACGCAGGTATGTTTTACTGTACTTTGTCTGTGTATTCATGCGGGTGTATGAGGGTGACCTTATTCTGTTTTGTTGTGTCATCTTTTGTCTCCCCAGGAAGAAGTCTTGCCTGTCTTCCTCCAGTAAACATTGCAAAGCAAGGTTCCTGGTAGATATGTGACTCCTTATAAGCACATACACTTTTGTTCCTCATATCACTTATCACTATTAGCGGCAGTAGCAACTAAATACGAAAGGTCCTGAAGAAAGCCGGGGTAGTTCCCTATCAGGCTGAAACATGTCGACCATCTTGCCTAGCGCCGTGGGGTAGTATCAATTTTCACTACCCGGCGTGTTTTTAAACTGTTGACACTTAGACTTTTTTTTGGAAACATCCCTAGTCCTAGTAGTCATTTGAACCCACACTATCACTTGAGCACTGCACCTTAAGAACACCATTATGTTGAGGAACCATTTTATCCCGGTACTATAAGACCGGTTAGGTTTTGGATGTTTATCCTGTCCCATATGATGACAAACCGCCAAATGGGTGGGCTGATGGGATTTATCCAAACCTAGTGACCTAACAGTCTTTTTTCACCTACACATAGATCCAACTGTTTCTCAGTCGCTTGTATAGAAACACACCACCCTTAGACCTGTTCTACCCTTTTGTGTGTTATATATCTAGAATATGGGGAGTGAGTAGTCAGGTCTTTAAATATTCCCCTTGACCCTCCACACTTGTGTTTGTTAAGTATTTAGAGCAGCTTCTTAGTTTCGGGTCATGATTATGTAAACGTATTTTAGGTTTACAATTACAGCTCACCCAACTTAATTGTGATGGTTACTCTGAACAGACCATGTTTAACCCGTCAATTGTTGAACTCATAAATTATTTTTCCAAGTTTTTTGAGACAATAAATAAAAAGACATTTGTCCCACTTAGTATTTTAATAGAGAGTGATCCTGACATATGCAGTTCTAAGAACTGGGTTCTGCTCTTAAGACAAAGTTATTGGCAGTACACTCGATACGCAGTTTTCCCTATACGCAAGCATTTTGAACTGCCAATAGGTAATTAAACAGAGAATAGCGTTCATAATCTGTACATGCGTGCACAATAATATTACTGACGAGACCAGCTACTATATCTCAATTTAGATGCACGTATTTACATAGACCCAGTTTCCCTGTAAGAATAGCGTACTTTTTACCAGTCTGAGCATAACGTGGTGCTTGAAAATAAGGGCTTTGTAAAGAAATACAGTCCTTTCGGCCTTGCGGCCCTTCTGTCACTACGCATGCGCAAAGATACTGCGATTCCCGATGTGCGCATGCGCAGTTAAGTCAGGACCCGACTTCGGCTTCCTGTTCCAGCGCAGCGGCGCAATTTTACAATTCTTCACACGATATGCCTCACACTAGTGACTGCCTGAAAAATATGGATAGTCACAGCTTTCTGTGAAGGGTATGGCGATATAAGTCCCATGTGACTAACCAACCTATCGTCGCTCCTCTACAAAAAGAAGGTGGGCGTAATGAGAAACACCTCCACTTCCGCTCGATGTACACAAGAGGCACCGACGGACAGGTAACTTGCATGATTTTTTAGCTACGGTTACGGGGCTCCATTTGGCAGTCACCATGTTTTCAACTAGCCTGAATTGCCCTCTTATCACAGTAATCGTGGTTTTTAACAAGGGGCACTGTTTAGGTCCTTCCAAATGGATGGTTTATTTATATCGTCCAGATTTTGCTTTGAGACTAGGTTTTTCCAGTCGAACTCGCTCCTACACTAAATATAATTTATCTTTGGTCATCAATTGGGTGTCTTTGAGAGTGGTATCGTTCTTTCACCACACAAATTAGTATTATCTATTGAGTATCTTCAGTGGGTATAGATGAGGAGTCTCTTTAAAGAAACTTTCTAGTGCCTACTCGGCTATTGGAAATACATGTGTACAATAAGACACTTGAAGCCCCTGGTTGTCTTATTGTTAACCTCCATTTAAACAATCGAGTGGTCTGATATTTTGGGTTTCCATCACACGTCTGTTGGGTTATGTGTAGAGCTATTTGGCTGGGCATGGTAGATGATTCGCACTTACTATGTCCTTTTTCTACACTGTAGAGCGGGGCCTCATTTTCCCGAGCGGTTGCCGGGTGAGGTGAGGTCGTCACCCACACAAAGCTGGGTGAGTATCACCATGAGGAAATGCCTCTGTGTGATGTAGCTATTAGGCTTGATAATGCGGAACAGAGCCTGTTTACGCAGGTGTGTTTTACTGTACTTTGTCTGTGTATTCATGCGGGTGTATGAGGGTGACCTTATTCTGTTTTGTTGTGTCATCTTTTGTCTCCCCAGGAAGAAGTCTTGCCTGTCTTCCTCCAGTAAACATTGCAAAGCAAGGTTCCTGGTAGATATGTGACTCCTTATAAGCACATACACTTTTGTTCCTCATATCACTTATCACTATTAGCGGCAGTAGCAACTAAATACGAAAGGTCCTGAAGAAAGCCGGGGTAGTTCCCCATCAGGCTGAAACATGTCGACCATCTTGCCTAGCGCCGTGGGGTAGTATCAATTTTCACTACCCGGCGTGTTTTTAAACTGTTGACACTTAGACTTCTTTTTGGAAACATCCCTAGTCCTAGTAGTCATTTGAACCCACACTATCACTTGAGCACTGCACCTTAAGAACACCATTATGTTGAGGAACCATTTTATCCCGGTACTATAAGACCGGTTAGGTTTTGGATGTTTATCCTGTCCCATATGATGACAAACCGCCAAATGGGTGGGCTGATGGGATTTATCCAAACCTAGTGACCTAACAGTCTTTTTTCACCTACACATAGATCCAACTGTTTCTCAGTCGCTTGTATAGAAACACACCGCCCTTAGACCTGTTCTACCCTTTTGTGTGTTATATATCTAGAATATGGGGAGTGAGTAGTCAGGTCTTTAAATATTCCCCTTGACCCTCCACACTTGTGTTTGTTAAATCAATGGTATGCAGACAGGATTTATTAGAAATCTTACCCAGTTCTAATAGGGTTATGCTTGAGTAGTGGAATCTCTGATGATCCTCCACCCTGTCTGTCTCCGGATATTTATCTGTGGGGGCTTGGAGTCCTGCCCCGTGCCTCGTTCGGTTGCGGACGGGCGCAGACGGGCAGGACTCAGGCTTGACTCCGGCGCGCGATCGGCGCGCCCGCAATGCGCGTCCGCTGCGCGGAGCCATTGACGTATAATTTTATGCAGTCGGGCGAGCGACGAGTAGGGCGAGCCCTCACAAAGATGGCCGCTGTATTTTCTATTACTCAGATCCCAGGTTAGTCCCCACCAGATGACGGCCTGAGAATCGGTCACACCCACGGGAGCAAAGCAAGTAATCTGCCTCCTCACTAAGAGGAAAATGCTATCAGGCACAACACAAATATCTTCTCCGCCGCTAAGGAAATTCAGCGCAAGAGTAGATCGAGTGCTGGGGGGTGAGGGAAAGGACACACGGGGAAGTGCAATACAATTTTAAAATCAAGAGCAGTGCAATTTAAAATAACCTCCCGGCTCAAGCCTCAGGAGTATAATGTCGAGCAGTAGTACCTAAGATGGAAAAATACAGGCTGGTACAGGTTGGTGCAAAGGAAAGACCATATATGGAACACAAAACCCCTCAAGTATAGCTCAGCTCGTTATAGCAAGGTCAAGCGGGTGACTCCCTTCTGCTAACTTCGAGAGAGTCCGAACAGCGCTCCCCTGGAATGTGCTTGCCCAATCTACCCCCACCTATAACCTTGACAGGCCTAACGTGCAGAAACAGCAGGTTGCTACAGTTGTACTATTTTGCAGGGGAATGGAGCTCAAGCATGGATATTAGAAAGGGTCGTGTTGGTGCTGAATGCTGAAGGCGGGCTAGGCCACAAAATGGCGCTTGTCAGGTCAACCTGTGATTTACGTATAAGCTAAAATAACGTGCAATAAAGTGTATGTGAGTTCTAAAACAGTTTCGTGTGTCAGCATATTAGTGTTCAAAGCTTTATATCTGCATAATAGCTACACCACGCTAATTACTAGTACTAACTTACGTGTGTTACTAGGCCCAGATCGAATTCTGGTTCCTTACGGCCCGGGCTCGTGGGTGCAGAGTGGGCTGGTCCAGAGCTTCCTGGTTGGCACCAGGTGGGTTGTTGCAGCAGAGCCTCTGCTGATGGGAGTCCCAGTCTTTAAGAGGGTCAAGGCAGGCAGGTCCTCCGGGTGTCCAAAGGTTGCTGTCCGCAGGAGTCGCCGGGAGTAGCAAGGAGCAGGTTCCAGGATCGACAGGCCGGTAGGGCTGGGGCCAAGTCAGTTGTTGTCGTCCTGTTGTTAGCAGCTGCACGGCGGGTCTTCTTCTTCTTGATCTTCTTTCTTCTTTTTGTATCGGGATCTGAGGAAGGAAGGTTCAGGGAGCCCCTAAATACTGAATTTAGGGGTGTTACAGGTAGGACATGGGCAGGGACCAATGGGTCCCTGTCCTGGGGTGAGTACACCCCCTAGCCTGCTCCTCTCCTGTGGGAGGGGGCAGGAGCCTAGCTTGGATTGTGCAGGGCTCCCCATCTACAAGATGGCCGGAGCCCGGGATCGTGCTTCACCTCGTCTCCCCCACCTGAGGGGTGGGATTGGCACAGGCTGGCAAACCCCCTTCCTGACGTAGTTTTTCCCGCCAGTCTTCCCGCCAGAGTAGGGGTTAGAACCGGTGGGGGCCAGTTGCTGGGTACAGCAAATGGTCTGGAGAAGCTCACAGAGGCGGCATGCCTTTGAAGCTTCCCCCCTGCCCATCCTGGGGGAGGAGACCTAGCACCTCGCCCAGGATGTGCATTGTTGCAGGCCCAGGAGAGCGGGGGCTCTCCACCCAGGGGTCCAGCAACATGTCTGCTGTGTGGCAGCCTCTGCAGCCACTCAGCCCAGACGTGGATTGTAGGTTAGGATTTCAGAGGGCATCTCTAAGATGCCCTCCGGTGCATTTTACATTAAATCCCACACTGGCATCAGTGTGGGTTTAATGTGCTGAGAAGTTTGGTACCAAACTTGTCAGTCTTCAGTGTAGCCATTATGGTGCTGTGGAGTTCGTAATGACAACCTCCCAGCACCATATACTCTTAATAGCATCACTGTACT
This sequence comes from Lissotriton helveticus, assembly GCF_964261635.1. NCBI lineage: Eukaryota > Metazoa > Chordata > Amphibia > Caudata > Salamandridae > Lissotriton > Lissotriton helveticus. Next base: position 346,865,571 of record NC_136071.1, on the reverse strand, counting down.
TACAGTGCCCAGGAATGGCCCTTGGTACTGTAGGGGCACAGGGCTCATGCACCTGTGCCCACACCTCTGGCATAGGGCACCCAGCTAGAGGGGTGACTGAATATGCCAGGGCAGTGGGTTCTGTGGACATGGCACACATGGATGTGGTTTAGTCCTGTACTTAGGCACTCAGCCTGCAAAGGCAGTGTGTGGATGCTAGGGTACAAGGCCCCTGAGGGTGGCACAATAAGTGTAGCAGCCGTCAGGGCTCTTCTCTGGTCACCATGCCCTGGGTACCTAGGGTACCATTTACTAGGGGCTGACAGGTGGCCAGAGATGCCAATTGGGTTTTTAGTTTCAGCACAGTTTTAGGGAAGGAACACAGGCCCTGAGTACCTGGTTGGCAGGAACCCAGGGCACACTCAGTCAAAGCACATTAGCAGTTCAGAAAAGAGTGGGTGCATACCAAGGCAAGAAGATGGCACTTTCTCATACAACCCCCCCCCCAAACGAAAGGTGATGAGACTAACCTTGCCCTTGGGAGTCTTCATTGTCTACGTGGAAGAACCTGGAAAGTCCATCTGCATTGGCATGGGCAGTCCCTGGTCGGTGTTCCACTTCAAAGTCCATATCCTGTAGGGAGATGTTCCATCTCAGTAGTTTTGGATTTTCCCCTTTCATCTGCATTAGCCATCTGAGAGGTCTGTGGTCAGTTTGAACCAGGAAGTGAGTTCCAAACAAGTAGGGCCTCAACTTCTTCAGGGACCAAACCACAGCAAAGGCCTCCCTGTCAATGGCACTCCAACACTGCTCTCTGGGGAGTAGCCTCCTGCTTATAAAAGCAACAGGTTGATCTTGGCCTTCCTCATTGATCTGGGAGAGGACCGCTCCTATCCGCAGCTCTGAGGCATCAGTCTGCACTATGAACTGCTTGGAGTAGTCTGGTGCTTTTAGAATGTGTGCTGAGCACATTGCTTCTTTTAGGGTGTCAAAAGCTTTTTGGCAGCTAACAGTCCAGTTCACTTTCTTGAGCCTTTTTTTGAATGTGAGTTCTGTGAGGGGAGTCACAATGGACCCATATCCCTTCACAAACTTTCTGTAGTACCCAGTCAAGCCAAGGAATGCCCTGACTTGGGTCTGGGTGGTTGGAGCTGCCCAGTCCAGGATGCTCTTGATCTTGGGCTTTAAGGGTTGGACCTGGCCCCCACCAACAAGGTGGCCCAAGTAAACCACAGTGCTCTGCCCTATCTAGCATTTGGATGCCTTGATAGTCAGTCCTGCAGATTGCAGGGCTTGTAAAACCTCCCCAAGGTGGATCAGGTGATCCTGCCAGGTGGAGCTAAAGACAGCAATATCATCAAGATAAGCTGCACTAAAGGACTCCAATCCAGTCAGAACTTGGTTCACCAACCTCTGGAAGGTGGCAGGGGCATTCTTTAACCAAAGGCATTACAGTGAACTGATAGTGCCCATCAGGGGTGGAGAATGCTGTATTTTCTTTGGCTCCTGGGGCCATGCCAATCTGCCAGTACCCTGCAGTTAAGTCAAAGGTGCTGAGGAATTTGGCGGTCCCTAGTTTGTCTATCAACTCATCTGCTCTTGGAATGGGGTGAGCATCTGTCTTAGTGACAGAGTTGAGCCCTCTACAGTCCACAGAGAACCCCTTCTCTCTCTTTCCACCCTGTTGATGAGGTTTGGGGACCAGAACCACTGGGCTAGCCCAGGGTCTCTCAGAGGGTTCAATCCCCCTAGCTCCAGCATCTTGCTGACTTCAGCTTTGATGCTTTCCTTGACTTGGTCTGATTGTCGATAGATTTTGTTTTTGACAGGGTTACTGTCACCAGTGTCCACATCATGGGTACACCAGCAGGTCAGTCCAGGGGTCAAGGAAAAGATGCTAGCAAACTGTTGCAAGACTTGCTTGCAGTAAGTCTGCTGTTGGGGAGAGAGGGTGTCTGAAAATACCACTCCATCCACAGACCCATCTGTTGGGCTGGAAGAGAGGAGATCAGGGAGAGGTTCACTCTCTGCTTCCTGTTCTTCATCAGTCCCCATCAGCATGGTGAGGTCAGGCCTGTCATTGTAGAGTTTCAGGCAGTTCACATGGATAACCCTTTTAGGTGTCCTGCTGGTGCCCAAGTCCACTAAGTAAGTGACTTCACTCTTTTTCTCCAGGATAGGGTAAGGGCCACTCCATCTGTCTTGGAGAGCCCTTGGTGCCACTGGCTCCAAAACCCACGCCTGTTGTCCAGGTTGAAATTCAACCATGGCAGCTTTCTGGTCATACCAGTGCTTCTGCAGCTCCTGGCTGGCCTCAAGATTCTTGGATGCTTTGTCCATGTACCCAGCCATTCTGGACCTTAGGCCAAGCACATAGTCCACAATGTCTTGTTTCGGTTCTTGGGGAGGCCTCTCCCAACCCTCTTTCACCAGCCAAAGTGGTCCCATAACAGGATGATCAAACAGAAGTTCATTTTTTTTAATTTTTGTATTATTCCCCCGTAGGGACAAGGCATCAGTACAGGTATAATAAACACGTAATAAACAATAATGTATTTATATCTCATCATACATACTATTCCGTACTAGATATTCAGCTCTCCAAATATTCTTGAATTGCACCCCAAATCAATATACCCAGTCGCCTTTTTCTACCCCCCTTCAAAGAATACAAACTCCATTCCAATTCAAAAATATGGTATAACTTCGCCCTCCAAAATTCAAACGCGGGAGGTTCTTCTTGTAACCATTCCGAAGCAATGCAAAGGCGAGCAATTGTCATAGTCACAAATATCAAATATCTAAATCGATATAAATCAGGATCCTGTGTTAGATTTTCACCTATACCTAAGAGCATCATAGCTGGGGATATTTTTACAGTAAGCTGTGTAATCATAGATAGAAAATTTTCGATATGAATCAAAAACTGACGCAATTTACAACAACTATAAAATATATGCATAATGTTCGCGTTATCCGACTTGCAACGGAAACATTTCCCATCATATTGTGAGCCCCACTTTCTCATACACTCTGGTGTATAATACAATCTAAAGATAGTCTTAAAAAATTGAGCCTTCAAATTGGCCGAAAGATAAGTATCCTTATACATATCAATTGCATCCTTTATTTGTAAACTTGGTTCACCCAGTTGATTTTGCCAATACAAATTAAATTTCTGCAAATCGTCAGGTCTATATTCCATTAGTAAATTATACAAAACCCCTATTTTCAGGATGACCAAACAGAAGTTCAAAGGGTGAAAACCCCACTCCCTTCTGTGGCACTTCCCTATAAGCCAAAAGCAGGCATGGCAACAGGACATCCCACCTCCTTTTGAGTTTTTCAAGGAGACCCTTGATCATACCTTTTAATGTCTTGTTGAATCTCTCCACAAGACCATTGGTTTGTGGGTGGTATGGGGTAGTGAACATGCACTGCACCCCACACTCCTTCCACATGTGTTTCAGGTAATCAGACATGAAGTTGGTACCTCTGTCTGAAACCACCTCCTTAGGAAACCCTACCCTGGCGAAGACACCCAGGAGGGCCTTGGCTACTGCAGGAGCTGTAGTAACCCTAAGGGAAATTGCTTCAGGGTACCTAGTAGCATGACCCACTACTACTAGAATGAATTTGTTCCCTGAGGCTGTGGGAGGCTCAAGTGGACCCACAATGTCCACACCTACCCTTTCTTTTTTTTCTTTTTTATTTTTTTTATTTTATTGTTTTATGCAAGGAAAAAACAGTAAATACAGATCAAATATTTCACAATATTGCAATCACTTAGATGAGTTCATCAAATACCATTATCATAGTACAAATCATAATACAAATCATATCTGAAGCATCGCAAATCCTAAATCCATTCAGTAATGGGTGCCCATATCTTTAGTCCCATAACCCTCCTCTTTAACCCTTTGGTTTTATAAATAGCCAATTCCAAATTATCCATTGACAATAATCTATCACGCCAACTGAAAAAAGAAGGGGGCTGGGGATTAATCCAGTCTCTTGTAATACAAGCTCGTGTCGCAGCCATACAAATAAAAAGGAAACTTGTTGTAGCTTTTGGTCTTGGCTGACCTATAGTTCCTGAACTACAACCAATCAAAACCATCTCAGCAGTTATACTAATTGTACGTCTCAAAATTACCCCCAAAAAGTTCAATATGATGACAAAAATCAGCAAGCTTAGGGCATTGAAAAAACATATGTACCGCATCAGCGGCATGTAAGCCACATCTGTTGCATTTAATCCCCGTTGTCGTGATCCATTGAGAGATCTTACATGGGGTATTATATAAATTGTGTATACACATAGAATATTGTGATCTCATCATCCCAGTTATAAGAACTCGATTGGCTAGCGTGATAGATTCAGGAATATTAATTTCCGGTATCCCAAGCTTGTTTACCCATTTTACTCGGCAATTTTCCAGGCCATCCGGAAATTCCTGCATCAAACACGAGTAAAATAGGCTAAATGATGTCTTTTTTGCCATATACTCGATAAGGGGGATTTTACTCATTTGATGGTCTAATGATGGTCACGTTCTGTAAAAAGCTAAGAATTTGCAAGTATTTTGATAAAGCAAACTTGATTTGTAAATCATTAAAAGAAACTAAATGACCTTCTTTAAACAAGTTCCCTAAGTGACAAATTCCTTTAGTACCCCATCTAATAGCTACTAGATCACAAAAAATATGGGGTTGTAAACCAGGTGCTGAGAAAGGTGTATGTATATTTAATTTTGCAATACCCAGATGTCGCCTCACTATTTTCCAGACGGCATATGCCGCTTTCAGAATCTTAAATTTAGTCTTCTTGAAGTAACTAGGTTCAATTACCTTCAAAAAGCAAGCTTTCATCTCTTCGCCCATGACTCACTCATAAATTGATGGGGTATTGCAAAGAGGGATACAAGCTTTAACCCCAATTATGAGTGGGCTAATAGGTTGAAGAGTTGCAGCAATATAGTAAAATAAAAAATAAGGGATATTCCAACCACCACACTCTTTAGGAAGAATCAGTTTTTGTAGGCTTTGCGTTGCCGTTTGTAACCCCACAAAAATCTGGAGGTTGCCCTTTTTAATTTTTTAAAGCAAGCAAGAGGGAATTCAATGGGTATTGTACGAACCATATATAAAAGTTTAGGTAGAATTAAAAAATGTAATACATTAGCTCTGCCGTATAGTATAAGTGAAGGTGGTCTAATCTTTCTAATATCAAATTAATTTTAGCCACTGCCGGATTAATATTCAGTCCAGGGATGTTAGAGATTGGAAGTGAGATCTTAATTCCCAGGTAAGTAACTTCTGGGACAAGTGGAATATTAATAGGAGGGTTATCTCCAACATACAGAGTCTGAGTTTTGGAAAGATTCAACTTATACCCAGAGAAGGACCCAAACTGTGCAGCTAAATCATTAATAGCTGGCAGCGCAGTTTCAATATCTGTTGTGACAACCACAATGTCATCCGCATAAGCTAGGGCTCGATAATTTGTATGGGCTAAATTGATTGGTTTTATTTTTTCAGCCAAATGTAAGCGATTAACAAAAGGTTCAATATAAAACGCAAAAAGTAACGGGGAACACGGATACCCTTGTCGCGTGCCCCGGTTGATTGAGAATGGGGAAGAAGTTTGACCATTCAAATGAATAGAAGCAGTGGGAGCATGATACATAGTTTTTAAGGCGGTTAAAATACCTGGACCCAAACCCTTTCTAATCAAAATGTCCCACATATATGCCCAGGCAACCCTGTTGAATGCTTTCTCAGCATCCAACAGGGTTACACCAATAGTAGAGCGAGTTGCCTGAGCCCAGTCCAGAAAAGTGATCAAGCGGCGGATATGGTCTGCTGTGTCACGTGCAGGAATAAACCCGTGTTGAAATTTTGACACAAGTGGTGTAATAATTCTAGAAGGACGTGATGCTAACATCTTGGAGTAAACCTTGCTATCCGCGTTAATCAATGATATGGGACGGAATGAGGACGGGAGCAAGGGAGGTTTGTCTTTTTTAAGAAAAACAGTGATTACTGATTCTTGCCAGGAGGGTGGAGCCTTTCCTTTTTGAGCCTCGTAAACAGTATTATCATTTCTTGTTTTAAAATGTTACGAAAAAACCTAAAAAACTCAAGAGGAATAGCATCAGGTCCGACAGCTTTACCAGACGCTAATGACATTAGGGATAATTCTATTTCTTCCCACGTGATAGGGGAATGCAATTGTTCAGACTCTTCTAATGATAAGGTAATATTGGGTAAGGAATCAGTGAAATCTATTACCCTTCCTTCAATATCACCAGAAACATCTTCTGTATATAAATTGCAATAGAATTCCCGAAAGACCCCCAATATATCCGATGGATTGTCATATAGCTTCCCTGAGTCATCCATGATCTTATCTATATTAGCGAATACCGCTTTCTGTCGAAGTCTTTTGGTTAAAAGCTTGCCTGAATTTTCCCCCACCTCATACAGCTCCGATTGAGCTCAGCTGCTATTATTTTGAGCCAATTTCGGGACAAAGCCCTGATGAATCCTGGCTTTCTGTACAGCTAAGTCCTTTGAAATTTGCTCAGTGCACGTCCCTCTGCTACATGCCATCATTAACTGAATTTCAATATCTCGCAACTTGGCCATCTCAGCTTCGTCCACCTTCCTAATTTCCCGCTGCTTATTTATTGAATAACTTAACGTTTCTGCTCGAACCCCTGATTTAAAAGCATCCCACACAATCTCAATTGATGCTGAACCTTGATTATTCTCAAAAAACGCAGGGATCCACTTCCCCATGTGTTCAATATAAAGGGGGTCGAAAAGAAGCTTACGTTCAAAAGACCAAGGCTTCAGAGATTGTCTAAAACTAATATCTAAGTCAAGAGTTATAGGGTTATGGTCGTAAATTAGTTTAGGGACAATTTCAAACCTAATATTTGCAGCAATTTTAATGAATCCAGCCGTAGCAAAGAAGTAGTCTAATCGGATATGTTTCTGGTGCGGAGTAGAGAAAAAAGTACTCCCGGGGGTACCCCCTCCCTTTAAATATCCTACGTCCACTAACCCAAATTCATCGATAATCTCTTTGGTGGTCTTAATCACATTTTTTTTCCTACCAGCGTAATGACAGTTACTAGAGATATCATATTTCCCATCCAGGTGTAGGTTAAAATCCCCACATAAGAGTAAAGGAGAGGGCCACAGTGCTAATTCAATGCTCAATTGATTCAACATATCCGGATCATCCGAATTGGGGCCATAGATAGAACAAATAGTCAACAGTGTGGCCTCCAATTGTAATTCCATAATCACCCATCGCCCCAGCGGGTCTCCTTTAACTCGTTTGCATAGCCCCAACCCATACGTCTTTAATATAGCAACTACTCTTATATTAGAGCCCTGTCGAGTACAACCTGCAAATTCTAATCCTAACTCTTTAAGCCAGTTTCTGTTCTTCCAAGGTATATGGGTTTCTTGAATACACAAGAAGTCAATTCTCATAGTTTTCAGTATTTGAGCCATTATACCCCTTTTCCTCTTGTCGTTAAGACCGCAAATATTCCAAGAACATATTGTAAATCTACCCATCTTCACATCTAAATAAAAGTATAGCATAAAGAACAGAACAGGCAATGCTCGCTACAACAATAGCTACAGCATCAAAATAATACAAAGTGGCAAACTCTTGAACTTGATTTGCACAAAACGTCCTTTAACTGATTTTCCTTGCCCCACGCACCACACCCCTTCCCCCCCTCCCCCACCCAGTTCCCCTTCCCAACCAACCCCCACCCTCAGTGGACCCACCCAACAGAGACTTAAGGACCATGTCCTCAGTGATGGTAAGTGATCGTGTAGTGAGTGAGTCCCGCCGTGTCCCGTGACCTATACCCTATGCCCTACCTACAACCCACCACCCAGACTACAGTTAGCCTCTCTTCGTGTACCTATTTTCCTATTGCCATGTCATCAAACATTACAGGAAAAAATGAATAACAGTTACTAAGAGCACAGGAGAGCTAACCCAACAATTTACGAGATGTACGTCACATCATATCCAAAAACTCCTGTGCCTTAATTTCAGAAATAAAATATGTTGTTTTCCCTTTATAAATCACTTTCAGTTTTGCAGGGTTTAATAAAAACACCTGCCACCCTTTAGCTTGAATAGGTGATATCATTTGCCTTAAGCGCCACCTCTGTTGTACGGTCACCTGACAAAAGTCCAGGCGCACGAAAAAGTCCCATCCATTGCCTTTCCTAGGCCGTGCTGGCCTGGCCATATCATAGAGAATTTCACGAAGCAGATAGTTATGGAGACATATAAGAATTGCTCTTGGTTTCTCAGCCCCACCTCCTGAATTTCGTTTCTGCACAAAAGGGAACCTATGAGCTCTTATAATCTCCTTATCCCAATCCTTGAAGTCAGGAAAGGGAGTTGTAAATAGTTCCACCACAAACCGTCGCGTATCCTTCCCCTCACTACCTTCCGGTACACCGAAGACGCGTAGATTGTTTCTACGTACACGATTCTCCAAGTCGGTGAGTTTCCAATCTACATCCTGCCCGGTTTTCTGTAGTGTGGTTATAGAAGATTTTTGCAAAGAAAGTTGGTCCTCGACTGTCGAGTTCCGCTCCTCCACTTTGTGTACTCTAGTAGTTACCTCTGTACATGACTTGGCAATGCGACAAACAGTGTTCTGTAGCTGTAGCTTACGTACCACCCCCTGGGTCCGCAGCCCTTCAGCTTTGGTCTCCTCCCTGCGCGCCATGATGATTTTATAAATAGTTATAAGAGTGATCCCGCCTTCTGGTTCAGCTTCATCGCCTACTTCGCCTTGGTCGGCCTGCATACCGGGCGGGGTATCCCATTGAGGTGGATCAACCATGCTGGGTCTAACGTTTACAAGTGGTTTTGATGATTCAGGTACTTTGCGGACTGTATCTTGACCATCTTGGTTTGTTGCAAAATCTAAACTTACAATGTCATCTTCCAGAGATAAATTACCATCCTCAGCCCAGTCGCCCGAGTAACTCAATCTGTCATTCTCATTCTCATTCTCTGAGGTGAAAGATACATCAGACATAGAATACAATTGCCCCCAGAGCCGGCTGACTCTCCACCATTAACAGGTACCATTCCTATGTCATTATCTTGGTTGTTATGGTCATCTTTCCTATTCACTTGAAGTACCGGTACCTTCATTACATCTAAGGACCCAGAAATCCCAGGAGTCACCTTCGCAGCAACACACAGACCCATATCTGGGGGGGGTTTCAGTGGTATTTGCAGCAGTCTTGGGAGAAACTCTAACTTTGTCCACAGCCTTCCACAGTTCGGCCAGCACGTCTTCCGGCGCATCTCCAGGCAGAGGCATCGACAGTGGCATTGGCATCACAATAGGTTCAGGAGTTGTCCCAACAGTTGCTTTGCTGCCCCCAACTGAAAATGAAGATGTAGGGGTTATTTGTCTTCCAGGTGGCGCAGTCTTTTTCTTAAAGATGTCGGGTACTGAGCGCTCTTTTACCACAGTATCTGACTGAACCCCCGTTTGCCCGTTAAAGACACTGTGAACATTGAGCCCATCCTCGCCGCTTTTACTACTAGGTGGGTCGGGGGAACTTGAATAAATTACAGCATTTGACGCAATTGGGTTACCAGATCATCCTGCCCCTTCTGTAATTGCCCCAGTTGATGTGCTCCCACTCGTGGTAGCAGCAGCTGCTATGGCTACAGCCTTTGTCTTTGCCCCTCTTCCCTTTGGAGCCATTACTGATTCCAAAACACTGGGGAAACCAGGGTCCAACAAAGCGAGCTCAAGCACTCCAGTACAGCCCCGACAAACAGTCTCCACAGATAAAGCGAATTGTTCCAAACTTACTGTACCGCACACAGGCTCCGACCTCCTCCACTCTATTCTGACCGGGTCTTCAGATGCCTTCGACTGCCTCTCCCCTCAGCTCCTACTCCACTACAAGCTCGGCGCACCTCAGCACGGCTTCCTCCGCTAATGTACTTCGCCCGAGACTTTCCGTGAGCTCCGTCCCCGTACTGGTGCTGTCATGTTCTGGCATCAGGTTTTGGCATACAGCCTCGAGCGCTCCGGTTCACAAAAAAAAGGAAACACACGGACTCCAACACGGTTCGGCGGCTCACGAAGGACACACTGTCTCCAGGCGTGCCTTCAACTCCAATCCGCTCCGGAATATTTTTCCAGGCGTGGATACCCCTGAGCATGCCACTTCAGGAGAAACACAAGCTCAAGCACGCCGCTTCAACTGCTTCAGGTGAGGATGGACTCCAGCACGCTGCTTCGGCGGCTCACGAACAAACCACTGCCTCCAGGCGTACCGCAACTCTGAACCGCTCCGCAATATTTTTCCAAGCACAGGTACCCCACAACACGCCGCTTCAGGTGAGAATGGACTCCAGCATACCGCTCACGAAAGACACACTGCCTCCAGGTGTGCCACAACTCCAAAACGCTCCACAATATTTTCCCAGGAGCGGATAGCCCTCAGCACGCTACTTCAGGTAAGTACGAGCTCAAGCACGCCGCTTCAACTGCAGACACAGATAAGGACGGGCTCCAGTCGGGACTGCTCACTCACGAACTCTCACTCTGCCACGCACGCGGCCGCCATCTTGCCCCAGGTGTAACTTTTCCACACCTACCCTTTCAAAGGGTACCCCCACCACTGTCAGTGGTATCTGGGGGGCCTTTGGTTTGCCACCTGTCTTGCCACTGGCCTGACAGGTAACACAGGAGCTCACAAACTCCTTCACCTTTTGGTTCATCTGGGGCCAGTAGAAGTGGCTAACTAGCCTTTCCCAAGTTTTGGTTTGCCCCAGGTGTCCAGCTAGGGGGATGTCATGAGCTAAAGTTAGGAGGAACTCCCTGTACTTCTGTGGCACTACCACCCTCCTGGTAGCTCCAGGATTGGGGTTTCTTGCCTCAGCATACAGTAATCCCTCTTCCCAATAAGCTCTGTGGGTACCACTGACATCTCCCTTTGTTTCTGCAGCAGCTTGCTGCCTCAGGCTTTCAAGAGTGGGGCAGTCTCCCTGACCCTGGCACAGCTCTTCCCTAGTGGGTCCCCCTGTGCCCAGGAGTCCAGCCTGGTAAGGCTCAAGCTCCATCAGATCAGTTTCCTCTAGGGGTTCCAACTTCTTTCCCCGAGGAGAGGGGTCCTGAGAGGCTGGCTGTGTAGAAGCTGGTTCCCCAGTCTCCTTGCTTTTTCTCTTGGTTGGTTGGACCATACTTTCAGGCTCCAAACCTACTTGTTCACCCTTCTTTTTGCTCTGTGCTCTGGTTTGCACACACACCAGTCTAGGGATACCCAGCATGGCTGCATGAGTTACTTGCTTTGGCTGAGGTTTCCAGGTCATTTCCAAGCAGACAGTCAGCTGTCAATTGTGGAGAGACCACTACCAGTTTCAGGCCAGTAACCTCCCCCCATCCTAATGTCACCATAGCCAGAGGGCGTTGGGTGGTAATGCTGTCAGCATTGGTGACTGGGTAAGTTTTCCCAACCAGGTATTGCTCTGGGGAAACCAGCTTTTCCTTTACCATAGTGATGCTGGCAACTGTATCCCTCAGGGCTTCTACTCTAGTTCCATTAATGGAGGGGTATTGCAGATACTTGTTACAGTTGGGTAGCCAACCAGCTGCATTGGCAACCTCCATTCCCCCCAAGGAGACTAGACTAGCTTGAGTGTATTCCCAGATTTGCTCTGGGCACTCCTCTGATCCCATCTGTAGATTTATTGTCCCTGGAGTAGCTGTATTGAGTGCCTTAGGGGCTTTCTTGTAGGGGCAGTTTCTGTCTACAGTAAAATGTCCCAACTTTTTAGTCGTTACAATAGGCCTTGTTAGGATCAAAGTGTCTTCCCCTATAGGGCTGAGGCACATAGGCAGTAGTTTGGGACCCACCCACCTGTACAGGTTTTTGGGGCCCTTTTGGAAGACTCAGACTTTTTATCTTGGGGATTCTCACCACCTTCCCCCTGGGGAAGTTTTGTGACCACCTTGTTTTGGTCACCCCCAGTGGCTGTCCTTGTCACCTTAGTCTTGACCCAGTGGTCTGCCTTCTTTCCCAATTCTTGGGGAGAAATTAGACCTAGGTCTACCAAATGCTTATGCAACTTTTCATTTGTGCAATTACTCAAAATGTGTTCCTTCATAAACAAATTATAAAGTCCAGTAAAATCATGCACATTGTGTCCAGTTAACCAACCATCCAGTGTCTTTACTAAATAGTCTACAAAATATATCCAGGATTGGGTCTGGGTTTTGTGAGCCCCCCTGAGCCTAATTCTGTACTCCTCAGTATGGAGTCCAAATTCTTCAATCAGAGTTTTCTTCATGAGGTCATAAGACCCTGCATCTGGCCCAGAGAGGGTCAGAAGCCTGTCTCTGCAGTTACCAGAGAACAGTTCCCACAGGAGTGCCCCCCAGAGAGGTTTCTTTAATCTTCTGATATCACAAGCCCTCTCAAAGGCTGTGAACCACTTGGTGAGATGATATCATCACCTTCCTCAAATTTAGGGACAATCCCTTTGCGAATTTTAGGATCATAAGATTGATCCTTATCCTTATTATTGGTATTGCTACCACCAGAGATGGGGGCTAAGCCCATCTCTTTCCTTTCTTTTTCTAGAGCCAGGAGCCTGGTCTCTAGGTCTAATCTCTTGGCCAACTTTGCTAAGAAGTTGTCCTCTTCATTGAGGCTCTCCTCAATGTGTTCTCTGGGGCCCAGTCCACCTGTGTGGTTCTCAGGCTCCCAGAGGTTGACTCTTGGAGTTAAGGGTACAGAGACCCTTTCCTCCCTAGGGATGGTGAGGGGACCATTATCTTCCTCCTCTTCCACCCCTTCTTCCTCTCGCTGGTTGTCACCCTGCTCAGAGGGGTGGTCCTTTGCATACTCAGCCAGTAGCTCCTGGAGCCCTTGTTTGGTTGGATTCAGACCTACAACTATTTTTTTTAACTTTGCACAGGGCCCTCAATTCTTTGAAGTCCAAGTGCAAGTAAGGTGTGAGGTTGAGTTCCTCCACCAGGTCCACATTATCTTCACTAACAGCTGGGTTCTTTTGAGGCATTCTAACCTGACAGTTCTAACCCTCTACCCTAGCTTATAGTGACTTTTATTTTTCAAAAATTCTAATGAGACTTAAGCAAGGCCCTACCAGACTTTTAGTACTTTTTGGAAAAGACCAATTTCAGAATTCTAAAGGCAATTTTATGAGTTCTGTTGTGTGATCAGATGGTAACCAAGTAGTCCAATAAATGCAAGTTTGTATCCCACCGCTGATCCACCAATGTGAGAAAGTGGCTCTATATATACTGGACAATAATGAAGTACAGTGTGTATAGAGTCCACAAACCCCAAAGGTATAACAGAGGTTAAAGTCAGGACTGACCTTACTCTCCAAAGTGGTAGCTTGGTGGAGCTGTAAGGCAGAACCAGAGTGCAGTGCAAAGCATTTTTTGTACACACTCAGTCAGCAAAGGATTTCAAACACTCAAAGACTGAACTCCAGGCCAATGGATTTTATATACAAAGATATAGTTGATTTATTTTTAGAACCAAAAAGCATTTGGACAATATAATAATCAAACCCGCCGACAAGGGTGGAGGTGTAGTGATACTGAGCAAAGAGGGTTACAATCAACAGTGCTTAGCCCTTTTGTCTGATAGGAAGTTCTACAAGAAAATTGAGATTGACCCGACTGCAAGATTGCAAAATACCATCGCAATGATGCTTTACGAAGCAGAGAATCACATGTGGATCTCCAAGAAGGAAGCAGACTTTTTAACTACAAAGGAACCAAGAACCCCGTTCTTCTATTCGCTTCCTAAAACCCATAAAAACAAGTCCCCACCACCGGGACGCCCGATAGTATCAGGCATCGGTTCGATCTTGGAGCCACTATCAAAATTTGCAGATGAGTACTTAAAACCCCTAGTGCAAAAGACACCCACGTATTTAAAAGACACTCGTGATTTGTTGAACCAAATTGCTGATAGACCTTTTGATTCAAACACTATGCTGCTTGTAGGGCTAGATGTTGAATCATTGTATACAAGCCTACCTCAGGAGGATACACTTCAGATGTTGGAAGATCTACTGTTTATGGAGGATTGGGAACATAACACCCCCAGACACTTTGTGTTAGAATGCTGCCGCCTGGCCTTACAAGAGAACTATTTTGAGTACAATGGAGACCTGTACCTGTAATGCCATGGCACATCCATGGGCAGTGCATTTGCTCCTTCAGTAGCGGGCCTTTATGTCAGTCGTTTTGAGAACTGCTTTGTGCTAAATGAGAACAACCCATTTGTTTCCAGTATTTTATACTGGAAACGTTATATTGACGACATCCTACTAATTTGGAGTATAGAAGATCTGAATTCATTCATCGATTGGCTCAATGGCTGTGATAACTGGCTCAATTTTACCTTTACCTCTGATAAAAAACAACTGGATTTTCTTGATTTGACGATCTTCATTGAGGACGGTAAAATGGAGACAAAAACTTATACAAAACCAACTGCAAAAAATAGCTTGTTGTCTTACAAGAGTTACCACACGAAACCTTTAAGGGAGAATCTCCCTTATAGTCAATTTCTAAGGTTAAAAAGAAATTGTAGCAAAAGCATCGATTATAACCAACAAGCACAAGAACTAAGCAAAAAGCTACAAGCAAGAGATTACACTCCTTCAACAATTGCCAAGTGCAGAAAACGTGCCAGACATCAACCAAGAGAATGCCTTTTGCAACAATACGTCAAAGAACCCGTCCAAGATCTCGTCACCTGCGTAACGACTTATTGCCCTGAAACTTATGAGGTCCAGAAGCTGATAAGGAAAAATTGGCAAATAATCATGACAGGGAAGTTTAAGTGGCCAAAACCCAGGTTCGCAAATAGACGAACAAAGAATCTAAATGATGTCTTGATCCCTACACGCACAGTTAATTACAAGCCACTTACACAAGTGAGAGACACAAACTTGATGCCAGTGAGAGGCCATTACTCGTGTGGCACCTGTTTGGTGTGTAAACTTACCACTACCACAAAAACATTACAGCTTACTGACACTTTATTGTGGACTCAGAAACATCACACAAATTGCAATCTACTCACGTAATTTACATGGTTTGTTATCCTTGTGCCATGAAATACATTGGGATGACGTGCCGCAAGGTAAAAACAAGAATAGGTGAACACAAGAGTAACATCAGATTAAAGAAGAATACTACCAAACTTTGTTCCCATTTCATAGAAGCTGGCCATGATTGTGAGGAAATGCGCTGGACAGTCCTCGAAATGCTGACTGACAAAACAAACAATCCCGAAAAAAAACTTTTTGAAAAAGAACAGAGATGGGTAAATCGTCTCAAAACACACCTTACAGGGTTAAACGATAATATACTGTGGCATCAATTCTCCTAAAAGTAGACAACATGGCAAACTATGACTCTTAACAGCCAACAACCCCTCGTATTGAGCATTAGAAGACACTTTTTTAAACATGATATACCAACACACAGACACTATGAGTCCTTGATTCTAAACGTGACTACCTATACTTGACATCAAAACTATTTAAAAAGTAATCACTGGATAAACAATGAGTATAAAGCATCCTGAATGAATAAAGCAAGTTTTCCTAAAAACAGCCCAACCAGACCCCTGGACATAGACAATAATTTGTCTTTAAATTTTAGAAATCCTGTTTCAAACACTACACATATTCCCGTGTATCATTAACCCTACCTTTGATAGCGAAGAGGTATACCCATAATTGGTTAACTGTTGGGAACAGTGCACAGTGTGTCCGCTTTGCCCAAACTCGTATGCCAATTTTTGGGTATTTATGTTTAAATTCATTTAAACCTATAGAAAAGCATCTGGTAGGAAACTTCAGATATAGACACAATCCACCAACAAAACACTGACGAAATCAAGATACGCCGTATTTTATCGTTACAATTAACGTGCATCATGTATTTGTTGGGCAGAAGTGCCCTTTAAAAACAACTATAGTTTAAAGATCAATAACATGAGATTACATCTCCTTGTAAAAATTAAATTCGCATACACTTTGAGCGCGGAGTGTCAATAAAGTTAAGTGAAAGGTTGTTCACGTCAACACAGTCCTCCCTCTAGCTCCTCACCCACGTTTTATTAAATAACGTGAGACACACCCCCACGTTGTCCGGGGGCAGAGCCAGCACAACAAGCAGGGAATCCCACACGTGCGGGTAAGAATGGCGTCCTTTGCGTCCTGTGTTCCGCTAGTCAATTCACAAAAGGAGAAGCATGCAGCCTTAACGCATACCTGCATTATTTATTATTTTTTCCCTAGCTCAGAGTCACAACGGTGACCAGGTACCCTGATGAGGCAGAAACTCCTCTCATAATAAGGTATGTTGCCGAAAAAGTTTTTGTTTTTCGCAGGCGCCATGGCTCCTAAAGTCACGAAAAGCGCCATTAACAAAGTATAATACAATATGTTTATTTTAAGCCTCACGGCAAGGGTCACTTTTAAAATCGTCTTGAAACCATGTCACGTCTAGCCCTTTGAACAACCGCTATATGCGAATAAGATCCACTTGATGATGACGGACGATTCCAAGTCTTCTAGCTATGCCATAATACCTTACCTGTAATCAGTCATAAATAGATCACCGTTGAGTGGTGACCATTACGAATCTTGTCGCCACAACATTCTCAGTTTCGTTTTGGGGCCTCAGTGGGTCCTCTGTAGGACTACCCTCCTGAACTACTAGCTTAATATAAGCTTATGAACCCTAAATCCTAGGAGTTATAGTGTTGTGCTGATATGTATTCATATGATGTTTCAATGAGTATTTGCCTGTTTTTCCCTTTCTCTTTTCACTACAGGTTTGAGAGAAAAACAGAAAGTACCCAGTGTTTAAAACAACACTGAGAATTACTGCACAAGTGGTGTAAGTAATATATGTTTGTTTGTCCTGACGAAGGCTCCATAGACCCGGCTGGGCACTTAGGAGCTGAAACATGTCGACGTTACTTAATAAGTGGTATAGTAAGATCCAGTAACTTGTTCGTGTATCTATACCCACCAACATTTTTAACAACAGATCTAACCTTTTCTTATTAAAATTCCTTTTTGGTTAAGTTCTGTCTTTTAAGATATCTTCTTCTCATTTATCACCCTTTTTTTCTGGACACTGCTGCCAGAACCTGAGGTTGCCTCTGGTTGAGGCCGGCATACAGCACGATATTGGACATCCAATGACAATGCCGTAACGCTAATGTGGGGCAGAGAACAGCAATACACCGAATTCGATAAACATAGCGTTTATGAGGGTGATCCATGCCAACCAACGGTTGAGTAGTTACAAGTGTCCATTCTACCACTTGATTACTTAATTATTTATTATTTTTTCCCTAGCTCAGAGTCACAACGGTGACCAGGTACCCTGATGAGGCAGAAACCCCTCTCATAATAAGGTATGTTGCCGAAAAAGTTTTGTTTTTCGCAGGCGCCATGGCTCCTAAAGTCACGAAAAGCGCCATTAACAAAGTATAATACAATATGTTTATTTTAAGCCTTACGGCAAGGGTCACTTTTAATATCGTCTTGAAACCATGTCACGTCTAGCCCTTTGAACAACCGCTATATGCGAATAAGATCCACTTGATGATGACGGACGATTCCAAGTCTTCTAGCTATGCCATAATACCTTACCTGTAATCAGTCATAAATAGATCACCGTTGAGTGGTGACCATTACCAATCTTGTCGCCACAACATTCTCAGTTTCGTTTTGGGGCCTCAGTGGGTCCTCTGTAGGACTACCCTCCTGAACTACTAGCTTAAGATAAGCTTATGAACCCTAAATCCTAGGAGTTATAGTGTTGTGCTGATATGTATTCATATGATGTTCCAATGAGTATTTGCCTGTTTTTCCCTTTCTCTTTTCACTACAGGTTTGAGAGAAAAACAGAAAGTACCCAGTGTTTAAAACAACACTGAGAATTACTGCACAAGTGGGGTAAGTAATATATGTTTGTTTGTCCTAACGAAGGCTCCATAGACCCGGCTGGGCACTTAGGAGCTGAAACATGTCGACGTTACTTAATAAGTGGTATAGTAAGATCCAGTAGCTTGTTCGTGTATCTATACCCACCAACATTTTTAACAACAGATCTAACCTTTTTTTATTAAAATTCCTTTTTGGTTAAGTTCTGTCTTTTAAGAAATCTTCTTCTCATTTATCACCCCTTTTTTCTGGACACTGCTGCCAAAACCTGAGGTTGCCTCTGGTTGAGGCCGGCATATAGCACGATATTGGACATCCGATGACAATGCCGTAACGCTAATGTGGGGCGGAGAACAGCAATACACCGCATTCGATAAACATAGCGTTTATGAGGGTGATCCATGCCAACCAACGGTTGAGTAGTTACAAGTGTCCATTCTACCACTTGATTACTTAATTATTTTTAGAACCAACAGGCATAAAAATATACTTTGCTAGATATGAGAACTCTCATGTAATTACTTTACAAGGAAGCAATAAAGCTGGTGAACACAATAGGTACAGGAGTTGTGAAGGTAACTCAAGTCTAGACACACTTTAGCATTGAGCTGAATGGATTGTTACCATAAAAGTACAGTTGATTACAGTACAGATTACTTTAGTAGTTCCAGGAGTAGATCCTAGATTCAGTCCTGGGGTCTAAACTGAAACCAGATTAGCAAAAACGTTTTAGTTACTGTAGTGAATTTTCATGAATATACAGCTGTTTTAAAAGTTCACACTTAGAAACTTTTCAATGATAATCTGGCAATGTTATTCAATGGGAGAAAATTCAGGTTGCAGGTAAAGTATGATCGCGTTACTTTTGTAATCCAGTACTGGGCTTCTAGGGCCAGCACTGGGGTCTGAACTTAAAACAGGTAGGTAATTGCGTTTCAGTATTTCGAGTGATTTTGAAAGAATATTTCAAGTTTTCAAAAGTAGGCACTTAGAAGAAATTTCATAGAAAAGCATACAATGGGCTCCTATGGAGAAAATACAGATTTCTAGCAAACCCGGTAAGGATTACTTTTGCAGTTCAGTACTGGGCTGCGGCTGATTTTATATGAATATTTGCAGTTTTCAAAACTTCACACTTAGAAAATTTTCGAGTCAGAATGGGTCAATGTTATCCAATGGCAGGTAAGTGAGTTACCGGTTTCCAGGTGAGTACTTGGCTGGTGAAGTTAAGGTTCCGGGTATAGACTCAGGGGTCTCCCAGGGTCAGGTAAGCACAGTCGGTTCCGCCCCAGCAGCGCAGGGCCGGCCGGGTACAGAGGTAGGTAGGCCCAATGACATCCAATGAGGGAAAGGGGGACTTCGGTTGGTGGCTGCTGGCTAGCAGGCCACGCGGCTGTGGGAGCTGGGCTCCTGGTCACTTGCTTAGGGCAAGGGGGGAAGTAGGATAGGACAAAGGTGGCACAGCCAGTGGCACTCGGGCGGCTGGATGCAGGGTGCTCTTGAGCCGTCGGGCGCTCAATGTAATCCTATGGGAAAGGTCAACAAGGAACAAAGGCTGCAGGCTCGGGGACGGAGACTCTCCAGGGGCGCCCAGCACTTCGAGAGGTAAGTAGGGATCTTGGAGCACAGGTAGTTACCCCAAAGGGAGGCACAGGGGGCTGTAGGGCGCCGGGTGCAGGGGTGTCTTTGGTTGTCGGAAAAGCTTACCCTCGGCTGGTCGCGGTTGGGGTGGCCCCTGGTTCTGAGTCTGCAGGTGTCGGCTGGTTCGTCGAGGAGGGTCTTTGGGCACTGGACTTCGGGTCCCAGTCGCCAGGGGGACGTCCTCGTGGTATTGGTTCGGTTGGGCCCGGCCCGGGCTCGGCGGGTGCAAAGTGGGCTGGTCCGGAGCTTCCTGGTTGGCACCAGGTGGGTTGTTGCAGCAGAGCCTCTGCTGATGGGAGTCACAGTCTTTAAGAGGGTCAAGGCAGGCAGGTCATCTGGGTGTCCCAAGGTTGCTGTCCGCAGGAGTCGCCGGGATTAGGCCGGGATTAGGAGGGAGCAGGTTCCAGGATCGACAGGCCGGTAGGGCTGGGGCCAAATCATGACAACCTCCCAGCACCATATACTCTTAATGGCATCACTGCACTTACAGTGCCCAGGAATGGCCCTGGGTACTGTAGGGGCACAGGGCACAGGGCTCATGCACCTTTGCCCACACCTCTGGCATAAGGCACCCAGCTAGAGGGGTGACTGAAGTATGCAAGGGCAGTGGGTTCTGTGGGCATGGCACACAGGGATGTGTGCCATGTCGACTCTTGGTTTATTCCTGTACTTAGGCACTCAGCCTGCAAAACCAGTGTGTGGGTGCCAGGGTACAGGGCCCCTGAGGGTGGCACAATAAGTGCTGCAGCCCTAAGGGGTCTTCTCTGGTCACCATGCCCTGGGTACCTAGGGTACCATTTACTAGGGGTTGACAGGTGGCCAGAGATGCCAATTGGGTTTTTAGTTTCAGCACAGTTCTAGGGAAGGAACACAGGCTCTGGGTACCTGGTTGGCAGGAACCCATGGCACACTCAGTCAAAGCACATCAGCAGTTCAGAAAAAGTGGGGCATACCAAGGCAAAAAAGATAGCACTTTCTCACACAAGGGCCATAGCTAAGGGTAATCTGTTTGGTGACCCATTCATGAAGGAGCAGGGAACATTTGTGGCCACCTTTTCAGAGCTTGATAAAGCGCAGAATATTTTTCCAGGGCAGGTTTTCGCCGGGAGAGGCAGGGGTCACTCCTCTGGCCACTCCTTCCACTCAGGCCTCAACAGAGGCCAAGCCTGTCGCATCAACAGCTGGAATGATGGCACACAGGGAACCTTCCATCCTAACCGAGGAGATGGAAAGGGCAGAGAAAACCGGGCCCCTTGTGGGGTTAATACTTCCCGAGGTTTTAACAGTAAGCAGTACCCTGTCTTTCCCCTCACAAACTACGGGGGAGACTAAACATTTTTCACACAGCTGGGAAGCGATCACAATGGACCCATGGCTCCTGGAAATGGTAAGAGGTTCCACATAGAGTTCTACGGAAGACCACCCTAATCATCCTGACCAGGCCTGTTAGTTTTTTCAGATGCAGACATGGCACTGATCGACTTGAAGGTGCAGGAGCTTCTCTCCAAAGGAACAATTCAGAGAACGGTTCTGCAACCTGCAGGGTTTCCTCAGCAATCTCCTCCTGTTGGAAAAGAAAGACAAGGGGTTCCACTCAGTGATAAACCTAAGGTCCTTCAATGAATGGTTGGTGTATCATCATTTCAATATGGAGGGCATCCACCCCCTGAGAGACCTGTTGTTACAGAACCATTGCATGGTGCATTTGGACCTCAAGGACGCCTATCTGACGGTCCCCATCTTTCCACCTCACCTACGGTTCCTGCAGTTTGCTTGGAGGGACCAGGTGTTCGAGCTCCAGTCTCTGCCATTCGGCCTCTCCTTTGCACTGTAGTGCTTCACAAAGTTCCTCAAACTACTGGTAAAGGTTGTTTTTTTAGCCCTTTACTGAGGTGTATTTTTGCCCTCTTTTAGGGGAAAACCATTGCCCATTCAGTATTGTGTATATATACCCGTTTTGGATCTGCACACAAGCACTTTAATTACCTATAGTGATTTATCTATGAGAATCCAAACTGGCAGCACTGCAAATTCGCACTTTAACCGTTAGGGGAAAGGTCAGTCCTTGACCTGCAATCTCAACATGTTTTACATCTATTTTGGTATTTTTATAGTGAAGGAAGGAAAGTCAACAAATGTAAAGGTTTAGTAACAAGATGACCAATTGCTGAAGTAGATGTATGAATCATTTTTTAGATTCTTTTGCATTCATCTTTAATCTTTTTCGTATTGTATGATTGAATTGTGTTTATGGTTTTAATTGACTAATAAACTAAACTAGTGGTAGAGGTTCTCAGGGCAAAGGACATATGATTGATTATCTATCTTGACGATATTCTCCTGATGGACAAATCACATACCCAACTAGTGTCCTACCTGAACAGGACTACTGCACTACTGCATGAGTTCGGGTTTGTGATCAATGCTCAGAAACCTGAATTTAACCCGTCTCAGACATGGTCTTTCTGGGATTCCTCATAGACTCCATTTCAGCCACGCTCAGCCTCCCGGAGGTCAAGATATTCAAAATCTAGAAGGAGTTGCACAAGGTTTTGTGCAGAGACAGTATCTTACTCAGGCAACTGGACAGGATTGTTGGCTTAATGTCTTCTTCAATGCAGGCAATCTTCCCGGACCCGCTTCATTATCGAGTATTACAGAGATTGAAAGTGGTGCATTTACGAAGGAACTCACATACTCAGAGTTGATTTCCCTGACAGATGAGGCCAGGGTGGAATTACAGTGGTGGACAGACCACATGGAGGCTTGCAATGGGAGGGTAATCTTCGGTTCCCATCCGGATCTGGTGACAGTCGGATCCCAGGCCGGGGCCTCGGCAGACAGATGTGGAGCTATCTCTATGGGGGGATGATGGACGGAGGAGGAGTTGAGCTTACACATCAACTGTCTGAAACTACTGGTGGTATCCTTTGCAATCCGTTTATGGACAAGGGACAGAGTATCCTGCTGTGTTCTATTGAGGATGGACAACACAACTGCGGTCCAGTACATCAATCGATTGGGAGGTACCAGATCGAGAGCGCTAGCGGAGATGGCCAAGGACTTCTGGCATTCCTGACTCCGACTTCAGATTTTGGTGATGGCGAACTACCTTCCGGGGTCCCTGAATACGGTGGTGGACTGGAACTCCAGACATTTCACAGACTCCAGAGATTGGCTATTGGGTCCAGTGATATTCCAGTCTTTGATGGGGTGGTGTGGTCCTGACTCGGTAGACCAGTTTGCATCCAGACTGAACACCCAGATCCCTTGGTACATCAGCTGGAGCCTAGACCTGGGAGCCTCAGCAGTAGACGTGTTTCTGCAGGATTGGACGATAGGGCAGGTTATGTGTTCCAGCTGTTTCCCCTGATTTCCAGAGTGGTGGGTCAAGTCTGATGTCAGAGGGCATCATTAATACTGGTGACACCGATTTGGAAATCTCAGGCTTGGTTCCCCTGCCTTCTGGAACTCTCATGGATGGAACCGCTATGTCTTCCGTTGTTTCCCGGGATCCTCGGCACCCAAATGGCCGCCCACATCCTATGGTCTTACAAGGCCACCTACAGCTCATGGCGTGGATCATTTCAGGTGATGCTGGCAAGACCGCAGACTTTCAGATGAGGCTGAAAGACTAATCCAAAAGGCATGGGCCTCACGGACCACCAAACTTTACAGATCGGCTTGGAGTCAATGGGTTTGTTGTTGTAAGGAGAGACATCCCAATCCAGTGGGGGCAAAAATTACAGATATCTTGAATTTCCTTGAGGAACTGGCAGGCTTGGGCCTAGCTTATTGCATAGTAAATTTGTTCCGCTAAGCGATTTCGGCAGGACACCTGCCCATGAACAACACCACAATTAGGGAACACCCATATGTCTTAGTTACTGAAGGGTATCAGGATGTCTCGCCCCTCAGAGCCTAGATGCTCTGGCTTGTGGGACGTGAACCTGGTACTTCGCCTGTTGGCAAGCTGGCAAGATAACCAATTTCTATCTAGGAAAGAGACTTTCACGAAATTGGCCATGTTACTTTGCCTCATTTCATGTAAGAGAGTATCCGATGGCAGAGCACTAGACATCGTGGTGCGAATTTTTACCCTGGAGGGGGTGACTTTCACCATTTCTAGGAGGACCAAGACTAATATCAGTTTGGTAACGTACCCTTCTTTTGAAGGCTCTCCTAAACTCTGCGTTGTTAGATGCCTCAAGGCCTACGAGGAGATGACGGTGGAAGTTAGACCTCTGGGTGAGAATCAGCTGTTGATTGCTCTCAGGAAACTTTTCAGGGCTGTCTCCATTCCATCCATTGCCAGGTGGGTAAGATGGATTATTGGGGAAGCTGGAATACACATTTATCGTTTTGTGGCTCACTTAGCTAGGTAAGCAATGGCCTCCAAAGCCATTTAAGTGTGCAGCAGATTGGAAGACATTATGAATGCTGTGGTGGGGTCCTCAGAATCAACCTTCAAAAGGTTTTACTTTAAACCAATTTATGGGGCCACATCTTTGGTGGTAAGTAAGCTTTAAACATGCATGATCCTCGCCACCAGTCCTGACATAGAATGAGAAATTTTCTAGCATTTATGAAGGAAACATTTAATTCTATTAAGGACATGGAGGTGAGGATTATCCCACCTGGATCATATTGAGAATATGTGCCCTCCCACGGGACAGTATCACAGGAGGTATATATTTTCTTTTCTGACTATTATTGGTGGAATCCTACGACTTGTGATTAACAGGAAGTATCAGTTTTGATTATGTTTTTCCTCATTATGCGCTATTGTACTTGTATCCTTAAATGGTATTGATTGCAGGTAATGCTTGCTCTGACCAACAATTCTTGGTTAAATGTTTTACATGCTTATCATGCATGGTAAGTGTTCATGGATATGTAAACATTTATCCACCTGAATGAATTAACTTAATAGGTTATTGATCTGTCAGCTTATTCCAAAATGGATTGACACCGCACGACTTAACTTCCTGCTGCAAAGAAGATGAAGGACTGCTGGCATCGAGGATTTATATGCATGGACGGACTGTACAACAATTGGTTTACGGTTACCAGGGACACTTCCCAGGGACTCATGGGAGTTGTGTTTTTTGTTTAAGTTTGAATATGCTGTTAAGAAAAAGTGAAGAAAGGTATGCATAACTCACTGCCGTGTCCTTAATATAATTAAAAGTTTCATTTTCTATAGCTAGGAAATTTCTCGTTTTGAGCTGAACCAAACCATTCTCTCAGATCCAAGAAACAATGATAGGATGTCTGTTGGCACCTTTAATGGGTGAATGGCAAACTTCTTGAGGCTTAGTGGCTCAAAAAAACCTGAGTGCAGTTCCCATGCCAAAACACCCTTTGGTAAATGGCAAACTTCTTGAGGCTTAGTGGCTCAAAAAAACCTGAGTGCAGTTCCCATGCCAAAACACCCTTTGGTAACTGGCTCTCCACATTGGGAAGCGCACCCATACCAGTGGAAAAGGTCAAGAATCAAGTCTTTTGGCTTGAAAATGATCTTACTCTGGCAACCCAAATTAATGTAGTGGCTTTCGCCTGTTTTTTCCAAATGAGAATTTTTCAGAAAATGTTGCTTTTTCCTTCTCATTTGAGAGCTCTCTAGTGTAATGCAGCTATCTATTCTAGATCAGGTTAGTCTAATAGGTGATATTTAGACTTTCATGTAATGTCTATTGTGGTTCCCACCTTCTAGAATGATTTTCTTCTTCATCTGTGTCAACAAAAAAACTATAAACTGTTTAGAAAGGTTCTTAAGACCTACGTTTCTGCTAAGCCTCTTTCTTGTTCTCTATCACTGTCAACGCTGTCAAGCTGTAGAGCAACCATTTTGCACATATAAGAATCTCATGCTTTCATTCATTTATTCATAAGCAGAATCTGGGATGGAACCCACCACATGGGCTGGAGCAATGCATTTCATTGATGGCCCGCCATAAGGACCCAAATGCCGGGCTTCCAACAATGACAGGCAAAATTCAAGCTGGTAGGCAGGGCAGATTGTACGTGAGAATAGCTGTTTATAGACAGTGAGTAAGTTGCTTGCACTATTCTGAAGTGACATGATCAGACAGGTGTCAAGTAAAGCTGGAGACACTGGAGAAGTGAAGAGGAGAGTCATGGGTGGGCCTTGATTATGTTATGCGGGCATGTCATGGGTGCCCTAGGGCTTGTTTGATTTGGATTGGCTCTAATCAATATTAGGGCTGAAGGTAAAGTATGCAGGCTATTTAAGTCTTTCACATATCTCTAATATTTGTGTTTCAGTGTTCCATTAAAATATACACCGTCCCTGACAGCTCAGTATAATGGGCATAATGGAAATGTTGTAGAAGTTTAAGGCTTTGCACAGTTCCTAGGTCAGTTATGACACAAAATGGGTTGATTTATTACTTCCAATCTTAAGCAGGACTTCAAACTTGGGAACAAAGTCTTGAATCAGCCTCTTGGCTACAGTGATTGAATCAGATTGGGCACGTGGGTAAGGTGCTATTGATCCTGAAACAAGCACATAGATAAATGAGTAGCACTCAGGCATTTGGATCAAATCTATTTGCACACAGATGAGAGGGCCTCATTGAGCAGGATTGTAGGATAGTAGGATCTGCTTACTATGGTTACCCCCACTTTTTGCTGGTGTTTCACTTTTTCTCAACTTTAGTCTGGCTAGGGCCCTGCTATCCAGGACTCCAGCCTAGCTGCTTCCTCTCTAAAATGATTGCATGTACTTTAGGTACACTCCAGTTTGGTTACTGGGGTACCCTTGTGAGTCCCTAGTATATGATACCTTAGGTACCAAGGGCATAGGTACCCTAGAGGCCTACCAGGGGCTGAAGCATGTTTTATGCCATCCCTGGGAAGCCTTCCAAATTGACACCACAGGACTGCTACTGCAGCCTGGGTAAGGTGGTGCATGCACCCCTTACTAAGATATAGGTTACCTATATCTACCTTTAATCACTGACACATATAAATCTATCAGTCACTCCTATGGCAGGCCTTATCAATCCTGAAGGCAGAGTGCTTGGTTTTGTGTGAGAGGGTGCCCATGCATGAGCTGGGCCCCTCTGCATCTTTCGGAGCCTATTCTCTGAGGCTGTTCTGTGATGCAGCCAGACCATATACTCTTAAGTGCATTATAACCTCGCAATTAATGCTAACTTTGGAATGGCTGCATGGAAACATGTCGTGTTTGGTGTCAAACACTTTGGAATCCTACCCCCCGCCAGTCCTGGAGGAGGGGGTAGAATTGCACTCTACTAGAGGGAGAGACATGTATACACTGACCTAACCGGTAATAGTTTAAAAGAACCCTAGCATCACAAAATGGATGCTGCAGCCACAGACACGGGTCTGACCTCCTGCTGCTGGACGAAACTCCTGCAGGGGAGGTCTGGACAATAGGTTTCCTGTCCTGTCACAGGGAGGTGTAACCACCTCCCAGACAGGCTTTAGTGTATTGGGGCTGGGTGGGGGCACTCAGAGAGTGCTTTTCAGTCAGTGCTGGGGGCACATTTGGTGTCCCTGTGCATAGTCTAGTTCAAACCGGTTGCAGCGGCACTCAGCCCCTGCTCTAGCGAGAACTGGACAAAGGAAGGGGGTGTAACCACCCCTCTTCCTAGACCCTCCCATAGGTTAGTCCCCAGAGTATGTCCAACCCCCTTTCTTAGTATAAGTAAGGGACCCCTGGCAACAGGATTTTAGATTATACCTGGACGAAACTCTAAAGCTGAAACATGGAACTTTGACACACTACTAACAACTAGAGGACTAAAGAACCTCCCTTGGGGTCAAGGATTGACTCCCCTGTTCAAACAGGCACCAAAGAAGCATCTTGCTGGTCTGCACTTCCGAAGCTCCTGCTGGATTCCGAAGTATTTGCGACACAGGACATGACTTCTCAGAGGCTGACACGAGATCCCAGCAAAGCTGAGACCCACAGCCCTCACGATTGACGTAGGACCGGAACTCCTGAACACTGTGCACATTTGCTAGTGCATCAACTTCCCAAGCTTTTCTGAAGTTGTGCATTAGGCTACTTGTAGTTCAAGCCCCGAGCACCATCTGCACCGAAGATTGTGGGCCTACACTCCACGAGTGTTCCGTGAGTCCGCTTCTAGCATTTCAGCTCAAGGCCCCTTCCCGATCCGTGGTCCGTCGACTGGTGAGTCCCCTCGAAGGTAACTCTACTTTTCCTTGGGCTTCCCTGGTTGCTCAAGACGTGCCCTGACTCTCCACCGCGTGGGGAATCCGGCAGACTTTGCTGGTCTGCACCAAGCATTTAGTTGATTCCTGCGTGGGTTGCTGTTGCCAAGGCTTGTTGGATCCAATCCGGAAACCGGCACTGCAGCACTCGACATCCTTTGTGGGACAGCTCGAATACAGCACCTGGTCATCGTCAACACCTCCTGGTCCTCATGGCTGAAGAGCCAAGCTTCACCTTCTTCACCTGCAAGCACCCGACATCGGTAGGCATCCGCTCATCGCCTTCCTGGTCACTGGCAAGTGACCCAGACTCTGTTCTCTCTGCTTTCAGGTTCTTCACATCTCCGATCCAGCCTTGGATCCACCCGGACACTTTCCACTTGGACGCCAGCAGCACTTTGCAGCAGATCGCCATTGAAATCGACACCGAAACCCTACACGAAAAGACACCTATGCATCTGTCTTACCTGGGTGAGGTAACTCAAGTACTCCGGTGCTCCCGTGGGTGTTGACTCTAGAACTTCCTAGTTCTAAAGGGGTTTGCTCCAAGTCCTCTTCTAATTGTCCTTTATCCTTAAAATTCCAACCGCGACTTTCCCCGTAGAAGTTAATGGTGATTCGCGGCTGTGTTTAGACACTGCACGCGTCCCCCATGGGTCCCCTTCGTCACTACCTTGGGTGGTTCCTGGTGGCCCCAGCGGTTCTACAGGCTCTAGGCCTCGTCTCTATGCCAGTCGTGGTTCTTATACAACTTTCTTAATATATGGTTTGGTACGCCCCTGGGGCTCAACGTATATTGTGCTAATTTAATGTGTGCTAATTAAGTTTCCTGAATGTATATTGTGCTAATTTAATGTGTGCTAATTAAGTTTCCTGAATGTACTTTTGCCTCTAGCCTCATAAAGAGACTAGAGGGATGTGTTTAGAATAAATACATATATATTTTATATATACCTGGTGTGGTTCTCCTTTCATTTGGTCATTCACGAGATTATAGACTGGTAAAGCAAGCTTCTTTACATTCCTTCAAGACTTAGCCTGAAGGCTGCTCTCCGCAACTACCACAAGGATAGCTTTCTATAAAGGTTGTCTTTAAACCTACCATCAATACGGGTCGTTTGGACTGGTGCAAGGTGCCCACTAGAATAGTGGACATCATATGCCAGGCCAACTTCTCACAAGGATGAACTGTACAATTGGGCTGATTCGCAAAAGTAAACTGAGACAAAAGTCTAACTTTACGACTCATAAATACCCTTTGTGAATAACAAAAGTTGAACTTCATAAAAAGGGCATTGACGAGTAGTAAATACCCTTTGTGAATACCAAAAGTCGTAAAGTTAGACTTTCGTGTTATTTTAACTTTGTGAATCGAGCCTAATGCGTTTTGGTACTCTTACTAACATAGGGTTTCATGACAGCTAGGAATGACAATATTGTTGAGCGATGGATGGAAAGTATGGTTCAAATCAGTGAGGGAATGCAGCATGATTAGAGCCTCTTGTAAAACATGTGCAATACCATGATATACTCAGGCTAGACTGGATGACAATATCCTACAACTACACACGTTACATCCATGTCTTGCCATAATTCTTCAAAATATCAGTGACACTTGTATCAAGTACAAATTGCCTTTTTTCCAGGGTACTCACTCCTATATAAAGACCAGATCTTGTAGGGTGAACACGAGGGGAAAGTGGTTTGAAACATACAAATTCAGATAAGAATTGGAAGACAGGTAGCAGTTTTATCAGTATTATCAGCAAGAGCACACCCACAAGACACCTCATCTTACATGGATTGGTGAGTGGCACATTTGAATACTGCTACCTCCCTTGGGAGTTGCAACACATCAAGCAATCATTTCTCATCGGAAGCATTCTGTATAGGGGTGCCTACTGAAGTAAAAGATTCCTCCGTAACCATAGGAAGTCAAAATCATGGGAAACATCTAAGTTTACATCAAGACAGTATAAATAACATTAAAAAATTCTGTTTTTTGAAGAGGGAAAGTCTGTAATAAAATCCAAAGAGATATTTTGTCAAGGTGGTTCAAGAGTGGTTAGGGGAACTAAGGCAAGTACAGCCTTCTGATGGAGGACTTCATCTGGGCACAAATGAAACATTGTTTGACATATTTGTTCACATCCGTTCTTACGGTGGCCCACCAGAAACGTCTAATAACTAAATGGCGAGCCTTTCTTTCACCTGGATGCCATGCGATGGGAGTGAGACTAAGATAATAGTATTTTCTGTAATTCAGATGAAGGAACATTTTGCTTTTATGGAAGAACAATCCTGCTTAAATGGTGTGATCTTTGGAACCTTCCTGAATCCATTGTTGTGGACCCCAAGAGGAGAGTTCTGCCTTTAACTGAGTCAAATGTCAATACTTTGCGGTCGGCGGAACCAGAATATAAGGAGCGTTTATCAGAATTCTTTCATATTTCAAATAGCATCCATCTTCCCATGCACTTTCCCTGGTCTACATGTGATTTGATATTGAAATCTTGAGAAAAATAACACCCACCTTGCATGCCGGCATTTGGTGCCTTTCTTGGACCTGCATACCCTTCATTCTTATAATCAATCCATCTTGTTACTGGATGTAAAGCCCCAACTTTGTGACAGTATGGCTCGGAAGGCTATTGAAGATGCTTCATTCTCAACGACAAATGTTAGGCTTTCGACCAGTGTGCGTAAGATTGGAGCTGCAGTGGAGGATAATTTCAATTGGTCAAAAGCTTCTTGTTGAGCCACACCCAACTGGAACGGGGTTGTTTTTCTGGTCAATATTACGATAGGGGTTGCCACAGTAGAGAAGGGTTTGATGAAGTGTTGATAAAAATTGGCAAACCCTGAGACCCTTTGTATATCCTTCAGATTGTGGGGTTTAGGCCATTCCATTACTGCAGCAACCCTTTTAAGATCCATACTGATTCCTTTATCTGAAAGGATAAATCCCAGGAAGGAAATGCACTGACTGAATGTTAAATATATATATATTTAATTTAACATATATGGAAAAGGCTAATAGAAATCTCAAATCTTTTTGTACATGCTGTTGGTGCATTTTTAGATCTTAAGAAAAAAATAGAATGCTATCTAGATACACAATGATGAAGGTGTTCAATTTGTTGGTAAAGGTGTTATTAATTAGATGGCGAAAGTAGACAGGAGCATTGCACCAGTCAAACAGCATGACTAAATGCTCTAAGTGGCTGCATCTGGTATTAAATGTGGTGTTCCATCCAATTCTTACTAGGTCATATGCTCCCCTTAAATCTAATTTAGTGAAGATCATGGCAGTGCAAACTTGCTCTATTAAGACTGAAGTTTACCTGAATACATTTCTTTAAATGTTTGTCCTCTTTAATGGTTAAAGGCTAGAGCAGAGCATGCCGAATCATGGCGTATGGGATCAGTTCTGTTGCCTAGTCGTGGTCCTTATGAAGAGGTATGAAATCTGCACCCTTCTCCTAAAACACACTCTAAAAACCTGCATACGCTATGGAACTGTATTCCATATTTGGTTGTGTTCAGAGTAGAACATCCCTATAAGGGATGTAATGGTGGACTCCACTTGTTTCAAAACCAGTGTACTTTGGAATAATCTGAAGTGAACCTTACTCTTCTGAAAATGTCCAATCTATTGCCGGGTTATATTGTCGTAACCATGAGGTACCCCAAATTATATGAAAGTTGGGAATGTCAATCAAATCGAAGCAAATCTTTACACAATATCCTGCATCGGGAGCCATCTATGTCTTTCATGGGTTCAAGGGTTTCTTTTCATCTTGTGAGACAATCATGAAGATGAGACACATGGAGAACCATATAGCATCCAGCTGCTCCTGAATCTATTAATGCCCAATACCCCAGTGGAACGGACAGAGCAGGTAGCATAACTTGGAGCAAGAAATTAACTCTACTTTTAGTAGACGTGTAATTTGGAATCACCCATTCTCGGTCTGCTACTCAAAGTTAAGTGTTACTGTTTCCCTCCAACAAGGGGCATTTACTTACAAAATATCCCTCTTTTACATAGTAGATACATAGATCTCTTTTTCTTTCCTTGATGAGCAAAGGTTCACTTAAGTTTCCATTTACATAGGCCCTTCAGCAGAGCCAGTATGCACAGTATCTGCTTGAGGCAGTGGAACCCATTGACGTCAGTTTCCGATTATTTCTGCATGTTGTTCCTTTTTCTGGCGATCAAGCACTAAACCATTTAATGCATTCAATGTAGTTGGCATAATGGCTACCAACAAAAGAGCATCTTTCAGTTCTTCTCTTAACCCATGTTAAAAACCAGTGGCTGAAGCCTCAGCCGTCCAGGCTGCCTCTGACTATAATTCAGTAATCCTACGTATGTGGGTGATAATATCCTTTGGTCCCTGTCAAAGGGTTAATAAGCCAGAATGCCTTGCTTGTGTAATCTGTCTCCCATCCAAATACTGCTTTAAATTGATCGAGAAAGGTTGTATGTTGTTGGAGCCAAGGACTTTTATTAGGATTAGAAGTGAAGCCCTGATTAAAACATCTTAGACAAATACGATAAAATAAAAGCGACTTTAGCTTTATCAGTGGAAAATTGAACAGGTCATTTTAAGATCTGTAGATTACATTGAGCCTAACAAGGCTGAAACAGCTGGAGGTCTCCTTTAATTTGTCTAGTGGTGCCAGGTTAGGGGTCCCTGAGTGGGGTAGTACCATAGCTGGCATGGATTCTAGGTTAAATGGGAACTGGAAGAACTAGGAGCCGGATTACTGGAATCTCCAGAGGTGGGAGAAGTTTCATTCAGAAGACTTAGTAAATAAGCGTGTTCATCACATGCCTTCTTTAAATCCTCCTGAATATCTGTAATAGCCTGTGCCATGATCTGCAGTGGACTGCATCCAGAAGTACTGTTGAAGAGAATAGAGGCCTGACAAACTGTCAGGATTCACAGGTCTTTACTGACAGAGTCTGAAGGCAATCTGGCCCACTTCCCCAGAACAAAGCTCTGCTCCTGCGTAACACTGGAGGGGAGCGGGAATGGGAGTAAAAGAAAGAAGAGACAGCAGGAGTGTTGCAATCTTGGCAATCATACATCTCTCAGACATTAGGGTATTCTAGATGGCCTTTTCAAAGTGAGTGCCAAGCATACACTAAAGGTATGAGAAAGAAACAACATTTTACTATGATTACTGAACATTGAAATTGTCTTAGGAGGTATTGGAGGTAATGCTTAGAGGCTTTAAAAAGGGAACCGAGAAGACAAACAAAACAGCAAAGGTGAGGAACGCAAAAAGGGTGAACAAATTAGGGTGACAGCGAAGGAGCCCATACAACACAGAAAGTGGCAGGCACCTTCCCAAAGGAAGTGGATTGCGTATAAAGCCCTGCTGCCACTCATGACTTTGAAGTCCCTCCACTTGAACTTCACTGATATGCAATCATGGCGCCCGCGTCATCATCGTCCAGTCTTCCACAACCTTACAGGTCACAAAATAGAGATTCTATTGCGTCCTTTCTTTAAAACAAAGCCCAACTTTACATAACCCTCTTATTCCTGACACCCACTGCTGCCCCTACCCTCACCGACTGTCTATTTGAAGGGCTGCTTGTGTAAAGACACTCGTTTAGTATCAGGGAATTGTTTCTTCATTGAACAGCTAGACAGCAATTCATTACTGAAACCAATTCAGACAAATTCTTATTTTGTCAAACTCTACACATTGTTCTTAATTGTTTTTGAAACTTCTGTAAAATCCCTTGATCAAGGGTCGCACCAAATTCCTCTTGTGCGTTTTTGGTACTGTTCCCAATACCAGAACTGTTATCAAAAATATTCTATAAAAATGTGCTTACAATTATTTTTTTGTTCAATAAGTGTTAGAGGGAAAGACCTCCACCATGACACTCATCAAGGCACCCTTAGAGGTTGCCAGTGCATCACTGTCCCTAGAGTTTTGCTGTGGCCACCTGGTCTTGGTCCCCAACTTGTCTCTGACTTCTCCTGGCGTAACTTTCAACAATTGGTTTGGTTAGGATGATAGCATTCAAGGGCAGTTTGCAATTATTCTCTAAGGGCATTATTACAAGTCTGGCAGTCCACAGACACAGGGGTACAGTGGTGGCGGTCTTCTGGCCGCCTTTTTATGACCTGGGTGGTCAGGCTGCCCTGGTCATTTCATTCATTGTCTCCTCTTACTTGGCATCCCTTGCAATTCCGTTCTCTTTATGATTTGCTTTCCTTTCCTTCCTCTGTTTTGCGATTTCTCCTTTCCTTTCCTTTCCTTTCCTGTCCTGTCCTGTCCTGTCCTGTCCTGTCCTGTCCTTTCCTTTCCTTTCCTTTCCTTTCCTTTCCTTTCCGTTCCTTTCCTTTCCTTTCCTATCCTATCCTACCCTATCCTATCCCTTCACTTCCCTTTTGGAGTCCACCTTCACACCATGCCCCCTTTCATTTCTTCCCTCCCCTTATTAATAATAATACCAATAACAATAATGTAATTTCTACAGCGCATGGCTACCTCATAAGAGGTGTCCCAGCGCTCTGTACCGGTGTCCATAAGCCTACCTGTAGTTCTCAAAACCCCCTACAACCTGCTCTAAAAAAACAGGTTTTACGTTTTTTTCTAAACGTTTCGTCTGACTGGGCCTGCCAAACTGCTACAGGCAGAGTATTCCACAATTTGGGTGCAAGGTAGCTAAACAACTTCCCGCCCATGCGTACTTTCTTAAATTTGGGAACTATAGACAGCATTTCCCTTGCTGATCTGAGGTTCCTCGGGGTTACGTAAGGTCTATCAAACTGTTGCAAGTAGAGTGGCCCTTTGTTATTCATAGATTTATAGCAAAATGTTTTAAAAGTTGCTCTTTGTCTCACCGGGAGCCAATGAAGCTGCCTAAGTGCATGTCTAGGCAGATTCAAACTAAGCCTAGCAGTCGCATTCTACACTCTTTGCAGTCTATTGAATCTGCATTGTGTCACTCCAAGATACAAAACATTACAGCAGTCCAGCCTAACACTGTCATGGCCTGAACCACTGTCTTCCAAGATTCGGCAGACAGGAAGCACAATTTTTTCCAGCATTTTCAGGAGCCTGAAAACATTTTCTGCCGCCACCAGTATAAATCATGTAACTTCCTATTCGTTATATGTCACAACGTTTTATATTTTTGTGATGTGCAGAATACCAATAAAAATATATAAAAAAAAGATGATTTGTTTACCATCCAAATGGCGAGATTCTTGACATTTAGTTTAGCCTCCGGTATAGGATCCAACTCCTTCCGTCACCAAGCAGTTGACCAGATGTTTGCCTGATTACCCAAGATCAAAACCTCACTTTTTATTGCATTACGTTTAAGGCAATTTGAGTCCATCCAATTATCCCCTTCAGCAAGGACAGACTTAAGGATGCAGCCATCTGAGTAGTATTTTTTTGACAGCGTGATAATGAGCTGCGTGTCATCAGCATATGACACAATCGAGAACCCAAAGCTCTCAATTACTTCTGGAAACTGTCGCACATAAATGTTTGACAAGGTTGGGCTCAAAGAGGACCCCTGTGGTACCCCTTGCTTGAATGGGAGCACCCTTGACTGATGGTGCTTCTATACCACTGGAAAGGTGCGCCCTTACAGAAAAGATGCAACCAATCGCAGAGCTTTATGTGTTACCCCACATTCCCAGAGTCTCCATAACAAGATGTAATGGCACACAGTATTGAACGCAGCACTGAGACCCAACATCAGCAGTGCAGATTCGCCAGCGTCCAAAATTTGGCGCACTAACTCTGTTGCCAGCACTAGCTCAAACTCAGTGCTATATGAAGGGCGGAACCCAGATTGAGTTTTATGAAGAAGGTCATGGCATTCTATAAAAGCAGAGAGCTGTTTATTAACTGCTTTCTTTGCAATTTTGGAAAATAGTGGGGGAAGCGAAACTGGACAATAATTTTCCAGCTTGGTGGGGTCCAGCAATGACTTTTTAAGGAGAGGAACAACAATCCCATGCTTTCATCTCCCAGGTACCTGCCCAGAATCTAAGGCACTGTTAATCAGTTCGCCTAAAAGGGGGTGGATCACCTCCAAGCCTCGTTCCAAAATTAATAGACTTTACTGACTCCTATAAAGTTGTTAGCTCTACCTTTCATTTCATGACGTCTATTCGATCCCTTCATCTATTGTTATTATTCTTGTCTCCCCCTTCTTTTTCCTTTCTGCTCTTTATAAGTTTCCTTTACCCACCCCCTCCCTTCCACCTTCCTTTCTCTTTTACTTTTTCTGTCCCCTCCTTGACCATTGCACTCTCCCTTTCTTTTCCATTCCGTTTTCCCCTCTTAACAGCTTCTCTCATTTATGCCAATCTTCATGACTCCATACCCCTAATGCCTTGCCCTTCCCTCCTCTTCTTTTCCATTTGCTCTCTTTTCCTTTCCACTCCTGACCCTTTACCTAGAGTGTCCAAACATTACAAACCATTTTTTTCCTACCCAAAGGTTTCCACCATGGTCTATTTCCCTTCTCTTACTTTTCAGCTTCTCTTCCTCCCACTTTACCCTCTCCTCACTGACCATACCACTTTCCCCTTTTCCCTTCCCTTAGCCTTTCCCTCCTTTCACATTCTCATCTTCCAATGCCTCCCCAGCCCTTCCCTATGCTTTGCTCCACTTCCCTGATCTTCCTTTCTTGTCCTTTCAATTTCCTCCCCTACACTTCTCTTACTTCTTCACTAATCTTCCCTTCAAAAGTATTCCCTTTCTCCACTATATTTCCTGACCCACCCCCTTGTTTCCAAAAGCGCCCGCTTCCTTTGCAACCCCTTTCCTTTTCTTACCTTCCATCCTTCCATTCTTCCTTCTCTTTGCTACTTTCTGCTTCCTATTGTGTCCCTAGTTTTATCCTCTTGTTTATCCTGTAGGTTTCCATGTATGTCTCTACCTCTTTCCTCACCCCTCCTCTACCTTCCACATTTGCTTCCCTTCCCCTGCTTCCCTTTCCTGCCTTTCTCCCATGTAGGAAGCTGGCTCTGTATATACTGTACAAAAGTGAGGTATAGTGTGCACAGAGACCAGTGGAACCCAAACGGTAGGCAGAGGTAAAGTAGATAGCACCTTACTCTCTATTTGTGGTAGTGTGGTTGAGCAGTAAGGCTTTATCAGAGGACTGTGCTAAGCATTTGTTGTACACACTCAGTCAGCAAATGATTCACACTCTCAATCAATCAATCAATCAAGACACTTGTAAAGCGCGCTACTCACCCGTGAGGGTCTCAAGGCGCTGGGGAGGCTGGGGGAGTGCTGCTACTGCTTGAACAGCCAGGTCTTGAGTAGCCTCCTGAAGGTTAGTAGGTCTTCGGTCTGCCGTAGGAGGATGGGGAGGGTGTTCCAGTACTTGGCGGCGAGGTAGGAGAATAATCTGCCGCCGGTCGTCACTCTCCGGATGCGGGGAACGGTGGCGAGGGTGAGGTCAGTGGAGCGGAGCTGGTGGTTCAGGTGTAGAAGGCAAGTCGTTTGTTGAGGTATGCTGGTCCGGAGTTGTGGAGTGCTTTGTGTGCGTGGGTGAAGAGTTTGAAGGTGATCCTCTTGTTGACGGGAAGCCAGTGCAGGTCTCTCAAGTGGGGTGTGATGTGGCTGTGGCGAGGGATGTCGAGGATCAGGCGTGCAGAGGGGTTCTTTATGCTTTGCAGTCATCTCAGCAGTTTGGTCGGGGCTCCCGCGTAGAGGGCGTTTCCTTAGTCCAGTCTGCTGCTGACGAGGGCCTGGGTGACCATTATTCCAGTGTCAGTGGGGATCCACCTGTAGATCTTTCGGAGCATGCGGAGGGTGTTGAAACAGGAGGATGAGATGGCGCTGACTTGCTTGGTCATGGAGAGTGTTGAATCGAGGATGAATCCTAGGTTGCGTGCGTGGTCGGTGGGTGTCAGTGCTGCTTCCAGGGCAGTCGGCCACCAGGAGTTGTCCCAGGCAGATGGGGAGGAGTCGAGGATGAGGACCTCCGTCTTGTCAGAGTTCAGCTTTAGATGACTGTTCTTCATCCATTCGGCGACGGCTTTCATGCCTTCTTGGAAGTTAGTTTTGGCGGTGAGAGTGTCCTTGGTGAGGGAGAGGATCAGTTGTGTGTCGTAGGCATAGGAGATGATGTTGAGGTCGTGCAGTCTGGCGATGTGGGTGAGTGGGGCCATGTAGATGTTGAACAACGTCGGGCTGAGGAAGGATCCTTGGGGTACGCCGCAGATGATCTTGGTGGCTTCGGATCGGAAGGGAGGGAGGCGGACGCTCTCTGTTCTGCCGGAGAGGAAGGAGGAGGTCCAGTCCAGTGCTTTGCCCCGGATTCCTGCATTGTGGAGGCGAGTGCGTAGGTGGCGGTGGCAGACTGTGTCAAACCCGGCTGATAGGTCAAGGAGGATGAGGGCAGCAGTCTCCCCGTTGTCCAGCAGGGGCCTGATGTCATCGGTGGCAGAGATGAGGGCCGTTTTGGTGCTGTAGTTGCTGCGGAACCCGGACTGGGACGGGTCCAGGATGTTGTTCTCCTCGAGGTAGCGGGTCAGCTGTTTGTTGACAGTTTTCTCAATGACCTTCGCCAGGAATGGGAGCAGGGAGATGGGCAGGAAGTTCATGAGGTCCCTCGGGTCTGCCTTGGGCTTTTTGAGCAGGGTGTTGATCTTGGCATGCTTCCAGCTCTCCAGGAAGGTCGCAGTCTTGAAGGAGATGTTGATGGCCTTGCGAATGTGGGGTGCGGTGGTGGCGCTGGCTGTGTTGAAGATGTGGTGAGGGCACGGATCTGACGGGGAGCCGGAGTGGATGGTGCTCATGATTTTGATGGTCGTTGTTGATCTTGGTCCAGGTGTGTAGGGGGTCACCGTGGGTGGTGGCCATGGGGTCTGAGGTGTCGTTGGCTGTCGTGGTGGACTGGTTGTCGAAGCTGTTGTGGATGTCCACGATGTTACGGTGGAAGAAGGAGGCCAAGGAGTTGCACAGGTCTTGCGATGGTGGGATGTCGTTGGTGTTGGAGCTGGGGTTGGAGAGTTCCTTCACAATGTTGAAGAGCTCTTAGCTATTGTGTGCGCTGTTGTCGAGGCGGTCCTTGATGGAGGTCTTTTTGGCGGATCTGATGAGATGATGGTGTTGGCGCATGGCGTTCTTGTGGGCTACTTGGTTCTCCGGTGTCTGTTTGTGGCGCAATTTCGTCTCCAGCTTTCTGCAGTTTTGCTTGGAGGTCTGGAGGTCCACGGTGAACCAGCTGGCAGTCTTGCTGGTGCGACTGTTGGAGGGGTTCTTGATCGGGGCAAGGGTGTTGGTGCAGTCGTCAATCCAGCGTCTGAAGTTGGTGACGGCGGCGGTGGGGTTGGTGGGGTCTGTGGGTGGGCTTTGGATGAGGGCGGTGTGTAACTGGTCTTCGGGGATTTTTCTCTAGCAGCGACCGGGGGTCTATTGGGTGCGGTGGTGCGTGATCGGCTTCTCGAAGGTGAAGTGGATGCAGCGATGGTCGGTCCAGTGGAGTTTGGTGGTATGGCTGAAGGAAATGTGAGAGCTCGCGGAGAAGATGGGATCGAGCATGTGGCCGGCGAGGTGGGTGGGCGTTGTCACGAGTCCGAGGTTGGCGAGGTTGGGGATCAGGGAGGTGGAGTTGGTGTCGTTGTTGTTCTCAAGGTGGAAGTTCAGGTCCCCGAGAAGGATGTAGTCCGTGGACGCAAGGGCATGCATGCTGACGAAGTCGGCAATGGAGTCGCTGAACTGTATAAAAATTTTATTTTAGTTATTTTATTTCCTAGAACCAAGCAAACCTGGCACAGGTAAGTGATCAATCAATCAATCAATTAGGGAATAGTAAGCATGCTACTCACCCGTGAGGGTCTCAAGGCGCTTGGGGGGGTAGCAGTTCTGTTCAGCCGAAGAGCCAGGTCTTGAGAGCTTCCTGAAGGTGTTCAGGGACGGGCACGCCTGATGTCATTCGGGAGCTTGTTCCAGGTCTTGACCATGATGTAGGAGAAGGATCTCCCCCCTGGTTTGGCTCTACGGATGCTTGGGGTTTCAGCAAGGATGAGGTTGGCTGATTGGAGGTTTCTTTTGGGTACGTGGAGAGTGACTCTGTCTTTGAGGTATTGGGGTCCGGTGTTGTGTAGGCATTGTAGGCGTGGGTGAGGATCTTGAAGGTGACTCTCTTCTCAACGGGGAGCCAGTGCAGCTTTCGTAGGTGTTGGCTGATGTGCTCGTATCGAGGGATGCCGAGGATGAGTCTAGTGGTGATGTTCTGTATTGTCTGGAGTTTGCGGAGTAGAGACTTGTTTAGGCCTGCGTAGAGGGCGTTTCCGTAGTCCACCCTGCTGGCGATGAGTGCGTGGGTGACTGTCTTCCTTGACTCGGGGAGATCCATTTGAAAGTATTGCAGAGGATGCTGAGGTGGTAAAGCAGCTGGAGGTGACGGTTCATGGAGAGTACGATGCCAAGGTTTCTGGCATGGTCCGTGGGGGTTGGCGGGCTACCTAGGGCGATGGGCCACCAGGTTTTGTCCCATGCTGATGGGGTGGTCCCGAGGACTAGGACTTCTGTCTTTTCAATGTTGAGCTTGAGGCAGCTGTTTGTCATCCAGGCTGCAACATCCTGCATTCATTCTTGGAAACTGAGTCTGGTTGGTGGCGGGGTCCTTGGTGAGAGAGAGGATGAGCTGGGTGTCGTCGGCGTAGGATACAATGCTGAGGTTGTGTTGTCGGACAATGGCAGAGAGGGGGGCCATGAAGATATTAAAGAGGGTTGGGCTGAGTGATGACCCCTGTGTGGCTCCACAGTTGTTTTTGTGGGATTGGAGAGGAAGGGCGGCATTCTGATCCTTTGACTTCTGCCGGTGAGGAA
The DNA here is from genome assembly GCF_964261635.1 of Lissotriton helveticus. Lineage (NCBI taxonomy): Eukaryota > Metazoa > Chordata > Amphibia > Caudata > Salamandridae > Lissotriton > Lissotriton helveticus. Next base: position 346,824,836 of record NC_136071.1, on the reverse strand, counting down.
TGATCGAATCCAGTCAAGGGCGGTTGCTTGTTTGCCGGCGTTGTGTAGTCTGGCTATGAGTGTGCGATGGAAGACAATGTCGAATGTTGGGAGAGCAAAGCTCCTGGACATAAGCGCAGGGCAAATTGGGGTTTAGACTAGCACAAAATATGCACCTCAGCGGCACTGGCACTGGGTCAGCCAGGTACAGAGTGCTGTTTTGGCGTTGGGTGCCCTGTAGCTTTCAATGGGGAGCCTCCAATTTGCAAAAGCACTGCAGGCTCGGGGACGAAGGTCTTCTGGGTGCGACCACCACTTGGAGAGGTAAGTTGTGATGTTGGGGGTTGCTTAGGCACTGTCGGTTGGGCCGCCCAAGGCCATGGGGCAAAGTGGAGGTCAGAACCAGTGGGGACCAGTTGCTGAAAGCAGCAAGTGGCCTGGGAAAGCTCACAGAGTCAGCAAGCCTTTGAATCCTCCCCTTCATGGACCCTGCCCATCCTGGGGGAGCAGGCTTGGCACCTCGTCCCAGGATGTGCATTGTTTCAGGCCCTGAGAGCAGCAGGCTCTCGACCCAGGGGTCCAGAACCATGTCTGGTGGTGGCAGCTCAAAGAAGCCACTCAGCCTGGACAATAGTGGTATGTTGTTTTTTAGGGGGCATCTCTAAGATGTCCTCTGTATGCATTTTTCATTAAATCCCACACTGGCATCAGTGTGGGTTTAAATGTGCTGAGAAGTTTGATACCAAACTTCTCAGTTTACAGTGTAGCCATTATGGGGCTTAGGAGTTCGTAATGACAGACTCCCAGCACCATATACTCTTAATGGCAGCACTGCACTTACAATGTCGAAGAATGAATTTATACACTTACCCTCACCACTGGTATAGTGCACCCAGCTAGAGAGGTGACTAATCTATGCCAGGGCAGTGGGTTGTTGGCATGACACACAGGGATGTGCGCCATGTCGACTCTTCTCTTTGTTCTGCACCAAAACACGTAGCCTGCAAAGGCAGTGTCTGAGTGTAATGGTACAGGGGCTCTAAGGGTTGCACAATAAGTGCTGTAGCCCTTAGAGATATTCCCTGGTCATAGTGCCCTGTGTACCTGTGGTACCATTTACCAGGGGCTGACCTGTGGCCAGAGATGCCAATTGGGTTTGGTTTTTAATGCAGGTTTAGGGAAAGAACATAGGCCCTGGGTACCTGATTGACAGGAGCCCAGGGCACACTCAGTCAAAGCACATCAGCAGTTCAGCAAAAAGTGGGGGCAACCATCCAGAAAGAGGGCACTTTCTCACATCCCTCTTATGATTTCCTCCACTCTGTTACTCTTTCTTTACAAACTTTCCCTTCAAACTCTTCCCTAACAAATCCCTCCTTTTCCTCTATGGTTCCTGTCCCATCCATAAATTCCCACAATATTTAAAGTATGGTTAGGAAATGTAAAGTTAAAATCTAAATGTTTAAGGGAAACAAAAATGGAAAGGAAAATCAAAAGGGAAAAGAAAGAGAAAAGGGAAGGGAAGGAAAAGGGAAAGGGAAAAGAAAAAGGAAGGAACATGAAAAGGATGGCAAGGAGGTGGAAAGGTGTAGGAAAGCAGTAGAGTAAAGCAAAGAAGTAGGAATGGAAGGGCAGTAGGGGGCAGGAGAGTGGGGCAGGGAGGTGAAAGGAAGGAAGGGTAGGGAAGGAAGGGGTGAAGGACATCAAAAAAGGGGAAGACTAAGGAATGTAAAGGAACATTGAAATGCAAAGGAAACATACAGGTAAAGGGGTGGAAAGAGAAATGAAGGGAACTTAGGAGGGAATTAAAAGGGGAAGGGAAAGCTGGGGAAGGGAAAGATGACAAGTCAGATGAAGGGAATAAGAAAGGAGGGGTAAGGGGGAAAGAAGAAGTATGTAGGAAAGTGAAGAAAGAGCATGGAAGAGAAAGGAAGTGAAGGTGACAGAGGGGCAGGGAAAAGGGAAAGGTATGAAGGGAAAGGAGAGGGAAGGGAGTTAAGGGAGGGGAAGGGGAATGGGGAAAGGGGAAGGACGAGCGGTGGAAAGGTTGAAAGTGGAGGAAAAAAGGGAAAGAAGCGTGAAATGAGGGGTAAGTAGAAGGGACTGGAGGGGAAGAGACAGGAAGGAAGAAGAAGAATAGAGGAAGATGTTGAAGTGATGAAAGAACACATAGGGAAACAGGAAGGGAAGGGAAAACATAGGGGAAGGTATAAAAGGCAAGGGAAAGCATTAAGGGAATGAGATGGGGAGGGAGGTTAGGGAAGCAGTGGGAGGAAGGTGGGGAAACAGGTTGGAAGGATAATGGTGGAAATATAGCATAACGGATATGACATTAAAGAAAGTAAAGGGAAGGGTTAGGTGTTTAGAAGTGTAGGGGAGAGAATGGTAGATCAACAGTGGGGAGGAGGTGTGAGGGAAGGAATGGAAGAAAGAAAAGTAGGTAAGGAGAGAGAAAGGGAATGGAAGGGGCAAGGATGGGATGAATGAGGCAGGGAAAGTCTAGGAGTGCTAATGGTGCAGGCAGGATCTGATAAGAGAGGCAAGGAAATTGAATCAAAAGGAAGAGACGAAGGAAGTGGAGAAAAGGAAGGAGAAGGTTATTCAGTCATAGGGAAGGGGAAAATGAGAAGCAATTGGAATGAAGGAAAGAGAAGGGAATTCATTGGGGCAGGTGGCAGAACTGTGACGGAAGAAGGGTGCTTGGAGTTGGGAGGGTCCTGAGTGGTGAATGGGGTAAGGAACTAAAGGTTAGGGCAAGTTGGAATGTTTGAGTCAGTTTCAAGATGGTTTTCATTTGGTTTATTCATTCACCTTTGTCCCATTATGACAACTGTCTTTATCAAAATCTTAGAACTCTCATACACTATTGAAAGGAGGCATTATGCCAGTTACTCTGCTAAAATTTTCAGAGATACAGAATGGAGACTAACTTTTAATATTGATGAAGGCTCTAAATCACATTGAAACACAGATTCTGATAAGGACAATTGTGGCCCTCAAAAAGCAATGTGTACTTCAAAACACGTGTTTGCCTATTCTTTTAATGAAATGCAAGTCATTTTAAAGAAACAAATATTTTCGTGCCCTCTAAATTATTTCTGTGTAAGTTATTAAGTGACATTGTTCACAGCTGGGCCGGATGGTATTAAACAGAGGGCAGGAAGTGCCGGTCTGTGGTGAGTGACTGCCCATGGAAAATGTCTTTTTAATGCGAATGTGCTTTTACACATTCCATTACAACGCGGTCGTTAGAACAACTTCATTGTTTCAGCGCAAACCATTACATCGCAAGTCGTTACAACGACATGCTAAAGGGGGAGCGCTGGACTTAGGAATAGTATTATTTACTATTCCTATTCCAGTTTGTGCAACATCAGGGAAGGTGTTGGATTGTAAATCCATAACCAGTGTGTCCCCTACAGCAAGTCGTTGAAACGACTTGCGATGTAATGGTTCATGTTGAAACAACGCAGTCGTTGTAACAACCACCTTGTAATGGAATGCTTTGTAGCACTTTCCTAGGAAACAATGTATCCTCTGCCCATGATGTAGTTTCTGAGATTTGTTGGAAGCTGGCTCTTCATGTGATATCTCAATAAATTGATATACAGTGTAAAGAGTCCAGGGGTTCCCTTAAGAGTAGACAAGGGCGTGCTGTGCAATCCCAAAGTGCTCTATCGGGGGTAGTGTGGTTGAGCAGTCTTAGGCTTAACACAAAGGAGTGCAAGACTTTGCAAAATACACACAATGATTAATAAATAACAGCACAACTCAAGAAGGAGATCCACACCAATTTATAAAAATATCAAGTACCTATATATATATATGTTTTGGCATCAGAAAAGATTCGTACAGGAAAGTACTTTTTTAAATATAAATTCATTTCACTTTAGAAAGTGTACACAGTGCAATTTCTGAGTTCTGCAACGTTATCCTATGGAAGGAAGAACAAGTTCTGCAATCAGGTACAGTACATCCACTTACAGTACCAATCTGCAGGAGTTGAGGTGAGTGGTGGGCAAGGTCCAAGGTAGCATTAACAGTACACCACAGTACGGCACAAGGGTGACATGGTGCAGGGAGCAAATCAGCATCGGGAGTCCAAAGTGTTTCAATGGGGATCGGTCTCTGTTAAAAGAAGCTGCAGCCTCTGGCTAGGAAGACAGTCAGGCTGAACCAGCAAGTGGGCTCATGCCTTCCAATTCTCAGAGACGGGGGATGCCTTTGGTCCTCTTCTCCAAGGCCCTAGAGCGATGGGTGAGGGGTGTCCTTAAGCGTCAGGTTTTTCCTTCCCGGAGTAGTTATGATTGAGGGGGACTGCGTGCAGAGGCTGCAAATGATGTCAGGGCCCTCATGAGGGGGTGAAACCACATTGGACTCAAACTCTGGAGGACTGGGAATCCTTGTTGGCACCAGTGGCCCACTTCAACACGGGCCAGAGGCGATAGCTGCAGTGGTGGCTTCGGATGTTGGGTTTTGGCGTTTCCTGAGGCCTCAGAATCTTCTCTTTTTGGGATTCTTTAGAACAGATCCACTGTTCATGGGAGGTCTTAAGTCTTTTTCGAAGGCAGGCAGTTCTCCCAAGTTTCTGGAGTCACAGCTGCAGGATAAGTCGACTTTGGCAGTGTTTCCACAAGGGATTCAGACAGGTTGGCAGGGTTGGAACCAGGTCAGCTGCTTCTTCTCTCTTCTCAGATGTTGAGGCTCTTCTGTGTCTCTCGCTTCTTAGGTTGTCAGGATCTGGTACTTTGCTGCCTGGATCTACCCTAAATACTGAATTTAATCTGACCCCCAGATTACACCGATTATAGTTTGGTCACCACTGGCGATGCAACTCTACTCACTTACTCTGGCCCTCTCATTGAGGGCTGGTAATGGGAGGACTAAATCCGACCAGCCGGGCCAGTTTACTTTCAACAGAGAGGGTCAGGCCTCTTTGCTTGACTACATCCTGGTGGAAACCAGATCCTGGGAAAAGGTCCTTAACTTCTATGTCCACCAGAGACAGGACAGTGACCACAACGCCCTGATTGTGATTCTGAAAACAGGGATTATGGGCATGTCCAACCCGCCACCCCCTTCTACTAGTGCGACCAATTCTACTAACGCTATCTAATTTTAGAAGGAGATTTTTGATGGATTCACACCCAGCATTCCCCATTAAAGTTGACCAAAGTTTATCAGCTAGCATTACCTATGTTAACTGAAATGTGGGCGGTAGGACAGGCGGAGGTTCATACAGGGGGTCGAGACAAGGCTTGCAAAATACATGAGCAACTAACGGCAAAATTGATTGATGTATTTTACCCAGTGACACAACTGAGGGAAAATAAACGTCCCAAATGCTCTTGGTTCAACGCAAGTTGCTGCAAAGCCAAACAGGATCTATTGGACGCAGTGAAGGCGAAGGACAGGCCATTAGTTAAACTGCTCAGGGCCAGGTATAAAGGGACCATCCAACAGGAAAAGAAAAAATGGGAATCTGATAGGTGGGAAGCCCTTAGGATAGCCCTGAACGAAAAGATCTGAACTCTTTCTGGGCAATAGTAAGCTCAGGGGACAGGTAAGGACGACCCGCCTTAAAGCCTAATATGATGTTTAGAAGAAACAATGGTCAGGGAGGCCTAGCTGGTCCTCTAACAACCTAGGCTGAAAATAATTAAGGAAGGAATTAAATCAACATACACATATACACTTACACTTACAGCGAGTCCTCCTGAGGCGGAAGCCGGGAGTTGAACTCTAGTTATTTTAAAATTGTTACAGCAACTGCTTGCAAATATTGTGCTCTCTGCTTTTAAAATTGTGCTTTTAAAATCGAGCGCCGAGGCCACGCCCCCTCACCGAGGCCACGCCCCCTTCCGGCACGCATTTGTAGACGCTGATTGCGAGCGTCTGCCCACTTACAGCGAGTCCTCCTGAGGCGGAAGCCGGGAGTTGAACTCTAGTTATTTTAAAATTGTTACAGCAACTGCTTGCAAATATTGTGCTCTCTGCTTTTTTATATGTGAATTGATTTTACTGTTGTGTTATACTTGGGGGGCTCATCAGAGTTAAGGGGAAAAACTTACTAGGCACTCTGACACCGCTGACACACTCTACAAGCCTTTTTTCGGCACTGCCGCCTCGCCGATTCTAGACGACGGCGGGCGCCATCTTGAGGGAAGCAGGGAGAGCGCTCTAGTCGCGCCATACTCCCGCCCCCTTCTCTCCCCATATTATGTGCAGACTAGCCAGACGGCGCAGCGGGCTGGCGCAGCGGGCGCGCCGGTTGCGCGCCGAAGCCGCGCCTAAGCCAAGCCCGTCTGCGCCCGTCCGCGCTAGGATCGCGCCGAGCGAGGGCCATGCTGCTCTTGCACTCCCTGTCCTCAGGTACGACTCGCCTGTATTGCTTTCCATGCGTTCTACTTCATTTAGTCCTTCCTGTCATGTTTTCGCCTTCTCAGACGACCTAAGGGGCCCCTTCTTCTGTCAATCATGTGGTTGGTCATCCTCTTGTTCCGCCAGCCCTAATGTTTCCCTTCCTTCCCAAACTTGCCTTAAGACTACCTTTTTCAATAGTGGCCTCATTAACGCCAGATCCTTAGCATGTCACGCACAAGATATCCACGACCTTATCGTATCAGCCGATCTTGATGCCCTATTCATTACCGAATCCTGGCTGCATGATGCCTCCAACCCTGATCTTGTAACCGCCCTTCCTCCTGATTTCACCATCATCAGGCAGGACAGACCCATTGGTCGGGGAGGCGGGCTGGCCATCATTATAAAGAAAACATTCAAGTGCCATACACTTGATCTGGCCGCCTTCAAGGATTGCGAGTCCCTGGGATTTGTTATCCAAATTAGTTCCTCCTCTGCCTTCTCTGGAGGACTTGTCTATCGCCCCCCCGGAAATGCCACTTCATTTTTGGACTCCCTTGATGAAACTTTGGCAGCCCTCCTTACCCACTATCCCTCCTTCACCCTCCTAGGGGATTTCAATCTTCATTTGGAGTCTTGTTCTGATTCACACTCTCTTAATTTCCACCATTCCCTCGAGATTTTTGGTCTCTCCCAATTAGTTTCCCTTCCCACTCATTGTGCCGGGCACACCCTGGACGGCATTTGCACAAACTTAGCCTTTTTAGAAGTCTCCCCCCCCTACCACAAATATGGACAGATCACTGTCTCATCCCTTTCTCCATCCAATCCAAAACTCTGCCTCCTCCCCCCACTAAACACTCCCATACCCCCTTTCCAGTTAATTGGAAAAAGGTAGCTGAGTGCATCAAACTCAACCCCCTACCGACTGTCCCTCCCCCGCCCATAATGGGTGATGCAACAGTAGACTCCATAAATTTTCATCAGTGGATTGACAGAATGGTCTCTGCTAATTCAATATCTGCCACTCAAAAACCAGCTCGTGGTAAGAAGAAGCCTAGCGCTCCCTGGTATACTCCGGCCCTCACTGACTGCCATCTCAAGTGTAGGCTTATGGAGAGAAAATGGAGAAAGACCTATGACCCTACTGCCAGAATCCTATACATCCTTCAGAGAAAACAATACCTTTCCGATATAAAAAGGGCAAAAACTGTATTTTTTACTCAAGAAATAGATTCAGCCAATCAGAAACAGCAAACGATTTTCAACATCGTAAAATCCTTCACTCATCCCAAGGCTTTGGCACGTGAAATTCCCCCCTCACAAATTCTCTGCGACCAAATCGCCGACTTCTTCGAGGAGAAAATTCAGAATATCCATAAGGACTTCCCCTCCCCTCCCACTCCAACCCAAGAACCCGACTCAACCACGCCCCTACTTAGTCAATTCACACCAGTCTCCCTACAGCGAATGCAAAAAGCCATTTTGGCTTGTAAATCAGGTGCCCCCACGGACTCTTGCCCCCCAGTCATCCTTCACCACCTCATCGAGGCTGTTAATCCTCTAATTAATGCCATTGTGAATCAATCTCTCCACTCCGGTGTTGTTCCCTCTGACTGGAAGAAGGCTATAGTCAAGCCCCTTATGAAAAAGCAAAATAAACCCCCCACCGATCTGACTAATATGCGCCCAATTTCCCTTCTCCCAGTACTAGGCAAAATTACCGAGCAATTAGTCCATGAGGAACTAAAACACTTTGTGGAAAATTTACATATCTTGCACCCACAGCAATCCGGCTTCCGCCCCGGCCATTCCACAGAAACCGCTCTGATTGAGTTGTCTGACACCATCAAGTTCCTGCAAGATGAGGGCAGGCAGGCTGTCCTCATCTTGCTCGACCTAACCGCGGCCTTCGACACCATCTCTCATGCTATTCTTATCAATAGGATGCGTGAGATTGGTGTCTCGGGCTCCGCGCTTGCTTGGATAATTTCATTTCTGTCCAACCGCTCTCAAACGGTTTCCTTAGGCCCTTATCTTTCCGGCGAACGCCCTATTACCTCAGGTGTGCCTCAGGGTTCCGTCTTGAGCCCTCTCTTTTTTAATGTATACATGGCCCCCCTCCTTACGTTGATTGAGTCACATGGGATTCTAGTGACATCCTATGCTGACGACACTCAACTCGTCGTCACTATTGACAAAAGAATCCCTGACGCTGCCATCAGATTCCAAAACTGCCTGTCAGAAGTCTTCTCCTGGCTCAACCTGAATCATCTGAAATGTAACAGCGCCAAAACCGAAATAATACCCCTCGGTAAAGGTACACTCTTTTCCCCTAAAGAGTGGTGGCCTCATAACTCCGAAGCACCACCTAGCGCGGTTGTGTCAGCCCGCAATCTGGGAGTTCAATTTGATGCTTCCCTCAGCTTCGATGAACATGTGCGTATCACCGCAGGGCGCTGCTTCAGCTTAATCAGGCAACTAAAGAAATTCTTTAATTTTTTGCCCATTTCAGCCAGGAAATCAGTCGCGGTTGCGCTCATCCTTTCCCGGCTGGATTATTGTAATGGCCTCCTAGCAGGCATTAAGAAGTCCTCACTAAAAAAATTACAAACTGTTCAACACGCAGCGGCCAGGCTCGTCCTGAAACTCCCCCGTAGGTCTTCGGCCACTGCAGCCCTTAACGCACTCCATTGGCTGCCCCTCCACAAGAGAATCTTGTTTAAGCTTTTAGTCACCGTCTTCAAAGCTAACAAGTGTACGGGTCCAGCTTACCTAATCAAGCGCTTTCAGCGTTATACTCCAACTCGCTGCTTGAGGTCATCAGGCGCTAATTTCATCTCTGAACCCCGAATCAAATTAAAAACAAAGGGTGGAAAGACCTTTTCATTCCTTGCTGTTAGGGCATGGAATCGCCTCCCCCCTAATCTTAGGCATGCCCCCTCAGAAAGCCTTTTCAGGAAATACCTGAAGACATGGATTTACTCTCAATCTGACTCCTCAGTTCTCGCAGCTATCTGATCCATGCTATCTAAGTAGATCTGCTGTGGGCCTAGCGCCAAGATGCTCCCTCCGGAGCGAAAGAAGCGCTTTACAAAAAACCAATAAATATCAAATAAATAAATATCAAATATAACTTATAGGGGTCCAGAAAGGACCTGGTTATTTAGAATGCACGGACACAAGGAGCAATTTAGGTATAGCAGCAAATTTATTATCTTCATAAATTTGCTATGTCAAACATTAGCTTTGTGACATATTGTGTTCACAGAAGTGATAAAAAGTGCGTGTGGTGAAGGTGTTTAAGTGACATATTAAAAACAACATCGCATTGTACAACAGAATAGTTTAGTCAAAACTCTATAGATGAATGAACTAGGTAATGGAGTTTTTGTTGGGACAGTCGACGGCGTTTCGATCTCAGGTTAGCGAGATCATCTTCAGGACAGGGGCCTGTGAGCACTACGATCTAATTGGGGGAAGAGAGTATATGTTATGGGCCTGGGTCCGTGCTGTGGACACATGCATTCAATAATAAACTTAGTTACAAAGTGCAGGGCTAATTGAAGCACCTCGGGGGCTGGGTCATGGAGAACCTACTACTGTAATTGGTTCTCCATGGTGCTGATTTACAGGAATAGAAGAACTTTGTAGAATCCGATAGTCATAATTGGATGGGTGAACTCATTTGAATTAAACAAGGTTGCTATACAAGGGGTGACAGCATGTGAGTTAGGAACCAGGCGTGATCTAAGTGGCAGAACGCCCTGAGCAGTAACTTGGTCATGTTATATTGAGCCTGGTGGTGCTAAACAATTGGACACGGAGTAATCTGAGTGTTAAGCAGAGGAAGTTAAACAAGGGGAGCCCTAAGCAGTCACTCGATCAAGATGTTGGAAACAGGTGGTGCTTAACAATTGGATTTAAAGCTTAAAAGGCAGAAGAAGCAACGGTGGGGGCAGGCCTCCGCATGCAACAGGGAGGAGTGCACAAAATTGATTATGATTATAATGGTCTCCTATCAATAGGGCGGATGCTCTTCTTTCCTAGGTCCACCGTTAAGACCCCTTACAAACCATGAAAAGAGAATCAATGAAAGGAGCACCCAAATAGATACATTTACGATTAACAGTCCATGTTGAAGTCCATATTCATTTTATTCAACGAAAATTGTTCCTTTTCCAACAGAAGCGTTCATTTTATACGTTGCATCAATATTTCTTGTTACAAAGCGATCAACAGCCTACGCGTTTCGTCCCTAATGGGACATCATCAGGGCTGTAAAGATGACAAAACAAAATATCAAAATCCAAAATGTGTTACAAACATGATCGTCTAAGAATGACTATTACATTATAGTCCTTTCATCAATTATTCACTCTAGTTTAATCAAATTAACACAAGGTGTTACCTCAAAACCTTAAAACATATAATCTGTAGACACGACCTACATAACAATTGCATTGTAAAACATTATAAAGCACTAAATATTGAAAGCTAACATTTGTATAAGAATTATGCAAAACAATAATATCATTGTTGACGCCCTAGTCGTGTCATCAATTAATCATATCTGTATGTGCCATTCATATTATCTCACCCCTCACGTTACTTTAAACTGTTCATGGAAGTATTCCCCTTGAAAATTCATAAACTAGTATATGCGAACCTAAAACAAGTCTTGAATTATCCTCAAAAAGTCCGTATTGCCCGAGTACATGATCTCACCTGATTAGGGGAGATCGTTTCTCATAAATTATTGAGGAGATTAGCAACAAGCGATCATAAGATCTTGATATCGATCTGTAAATTCGAGAAACGACCAGCCATTAACATCATCATGGCAATCAAGAAAAAGGATTCTAACTCAGCATAGCAGGATTAATCTCAAATCTCACCTTGGCCTATAAGGCAGTTAAATTCCTCTTATATTCCTTGGAGCGTGTAAATCCGCATTGAAATACCAGTTTGAATCAGAAATTTTCACCCAAACTGTTAATCGTAAATTTATCTATTTGGGTGGAAGGCACAAAGTATTCCGAGTATTAAGTAGAGGCAAGGTTAATAAGCCACAGGAGGGATCAGCGTTGGACTGCGTGGCACGCGACGGTGGAAGACGCTGTGCTCTCTGTGGGGGAAAGGCTAATTAGCGTACATGGACCGGGTGGTGGGATGAAAAAGGAACCCAAGTGGGTAATAACTTACTTAGAGGTTGACTTTAAGCAGTATAGGTGGACGGCTTGTTCAGAGTCTTTTAGGGGATAGTATTCACATTGCACATTGGCAGATCCGATATTGTTGAAACGCGACGAAGGTGGTCGCCGAGTACCTATGAAAAAGGTGGGGGCTCTAGGTTAATATAGTGGCCCTCGCGGTAAGCTAAAACCCAGTTCGTGGCAGTAGAACTTACTTATCAAGTTGGTAGGCGGCGGCCAGGAACCAGCGTGTTCCGAGTCCGTTGTGAGTTAATCCTACTATGCCGTTGTGTGGTTCCTCTAAATGGTGGCTGGGCGCTGGATTGCGCGTGCGCGACGCAGCAATCAGCGTGATGACGTGTGGTCCCAATGCTGGATTCTGTACGTGAGGACAGCATACTAATCTATGGGTGGAGGGAATAAATTCCAGGTTAAGCCCCCAGTGGTTGCACGGGTGTTGTGACCGTATGATGGAGTGTGGGAGTTAATCGGAGTGGGGCTTGACATTAATCCATTGATTGCAGCCCACTGTACTAATAGTGAGACTAATAGAGATCATAGATGGCTACAATGCGCGTGCGCGAGCTGCAATCGGCGTGGTGACGTGTGGTCCCGTCGCTCGATTCTGGGCCTGAGGTCAGCATACTAGTCTATGGGTGGAGGGAATAGTAATCAGAGTTGAGCCCGCAATGGTTGCACGGTGGCAGGGACCGTCTGGTGGAGTGTAGGAGTATTTAGGAGTGGTGCTTGACACTATTCCATATTAGCAGCACAGTATACTAAAATGCGAAACTAATTGAGATCATGAATGGCTATTTAAGGAGGGGTAAATAATAACCACATTCAATTCAGCAATTGGATTCCTAAAGGTAAATTTGCTATTACGGGAGGTACATAGGTCAGTACCTGTGTGAGAATACACATAGGAAAAACAAAAACACATATTTATACATCAAAAACAGAAAGGGATTTCATGGGTAATTGAACCAAATGATGGAAATGTTGGTGTCGGATAAAAGCGTTGCAAAGTCTTTCACTGTGAACTGTCAGGGGTGGCAAGAAACCTCACTTTTCTTGTCACAGAATGGAATTCCATTCTTCCAGAGTGTTAAGTCCGTTCTCAATTGACCGGCAGCGGAACATCCATTTACACTCCATTTTGTTCAGAATGTTTTGGGCGTCTCCACGCCTGGTGGTTGGGCGTAGGATGTCGATGACTTGCCATCGTAAGTCCTGGTCCGAATTGCCTTTTTCCATAAAATGTTCTACCAGCGGGGCAGTGGTGACATGGCATTTGATCCGGCTTCTGTGTTGGCCAATTATTGTCTTAACTTTCTGTGTTGTCTGTCCCACGTAGATGAGGTTGGAGGGGCATTTTATACAATAAATAACATTCAATGAATTGCAATTGGAAAAGAATGTGAGAGCATGCACATTGGTGCCATATTGGAAAGTCTTAGTGTTGGTGGTTAGAGGGCATGCAATGCAATTACCACATTTAAAATTGCCAATGACAGGCGGTAAGCCCAAACATGCACTGATGGTGTTATCTTTCTTCTCAGGTGTGTAAGAATGCACCAGATGGTCCCTAATGTTCCTGCCTCGCTTGAAGGAAGATAAGACTGCTTCTTTGGCTATATTGACTGATCTAATCAGCGGCCAATGCTTTTTGATTATTTTAGTGCTCTTGTTACTAGCTGGGTAGAATGTGGTCATGCACGGGATGCGAGTCATTATTTTTTTGGGCCTTGATTCCAAGAGAAATTCCCTATGTGAATACCATGGTCTCTTTTTAGCTCTTTTTATCAGTTTCATTGGGTAGCCTCTGTTGGTGAGTTTCTCAACAAGGAGGTCTGCTTCCTTGAAATAATCCTCTTTCATTTGACAATTTCGCCGGATTCTGAGAAATTGTCCAAATGGAAGGCCATCCCTGAGTGCTCGGGGATGAGTGCTTTTGTAGTGGAGTAACGTGTTTCGGTCAGTTGTTTTTTTTTAAAAGTGTGGTGTAGAGTCCACCTTCGTTGGATATTACGGAGACATCCAGGTAGTCAATCTTGGTGTTGCTAGAGTCAAAGGTGAATTTAAGGTCTGGTTGACATTTATTCAGCCAATTGACAAATAGATCAAGATCAGTGGGGGATCTGTGCCAAATCATAAAGACATCGTCTACATATCTGTGCCAACTGCGAATTTTCTTCGCGATAGGGATTGACCTGGTTGAGGATGAAAGTAGTCTCTATGTTGTCAATGTACAGTATGGCAAAATTAGTTGCAAAAACCGCCCCATAGATGTACCTTTGCGCTGTTGGTAGAATTTGTCTTGGAACATGAAGTAGTTGTGTTCCAGTGCAATTTCCAAAAGTGCGACGATAAAGTCAGTGGGAACCTTATGGGGACGTGGCCTATCATTCAAATGTTTGGTGATGACCTCAATGCACTTGTCTTGTGGGATGTTCGTGTACAACGATTCAATATCGAGTGTGACCAACAGCTCAGTAGTTGGATTGAAGTGTTCACACTCGATAAGGTTTATAAAATGTGTGGTATCTTTTACATAGGCCACGGTATCAGCGACATGGTCATAGATAAAGAAGTTGATGTACCTGCCAAGGGGTTCCAATATAGAATCACAACCCGACAGGATAGGTCTACCAGGGGGGTTGGTCAGGTTTTTATGCACTTTTTGTAGTGTGTAAATAACCGGTGTGCGTGGACTTTTGTTATTTAAGAAGAGGAATTCTTTATGGCTGATATAGCCAATTCCTTCTGCCGCTTTGGTGACATTGAGGATTAGGTTTTTTATCTCAGATAGTGGGTTTTATCTAAGTGGAATCCTAATATAGCGCCTGAAGTCTGGGAGACGCACTTCGGGTCACTATATGATGGGAAAGAAGGCGTAGGTGTGACCATTGGTTCTCCGAGCCCATCTTTGGAGTCCCACCAAGAGGGGATGTGGGAGATTACTATGTCTGAAGTGGGGAGTGCCATTAACAGACTGCAGTGTAATAAAGCGCCAGGTTTAGACAAACTACCAGGGGATCTTTTCCCGGAAAGAACACAAAATTTGGGTCCCTTATCTGTGTGCCCTATTTAATGCTATCTTGAAGGGCATGCATCCACCTGACACCTGGCGCGGGGCAGAGATAGTACCCATATTTAAAAAAGGCTGCCCTCTCTTACCCTCAAATTATAGACCCATCAGTTTAATTGACATCTCCCAAAAACTGATGGGACAGGTCCTTTTGGACCGTGTACAGGGTTGGATAGAGGAGGAGGAGATCCTAAGTCCCTATCAGGCCGGCTTCAGATCAAATACATCAACCGTTGACTAGATTTTCAGACTTCAACTACTCTTCTGGAAAACTGTGACCATAGAGGTTGGCAGCCTCTATCTTAGATTTGTTGATCTGAAGTCCGCCTTCGATCTTGTTCCCAGGGAGAAACTCTGGAAAGTACTATATGATCTTAGGATTCCACCATACCGCATTAATGTGCTAGTGAGGCTCTACTCGGGGAACTACGCACAAGTAAGATGCGGGAAATACGGGGAACTCTCTGCAAGCTTCCCCGTCAAAAAGGGGGTACACCAGGGATGTGTGCTTGCCCCTACAATATTTTGTCTCTATATTAATGGGCTCATAGACCACTTTAATAACATCAAGGACAATGACGCCCCAAAGCTAGTCTGGGGAAGGTTCCCGCATTGATGTTTGCGGATGATACTCTGTTATTGTCCAAATCACCAACGGGTACACAACATACCCTTGATGGTTTTGCGGAGTTCTGCAACATGAGGGGCTTAGAGATCAATCTAACCAAGACCAAATATATGGTCTTCAACCCCACCAGAACCACCCGTTCAAACCCCTCCCTAAATGGTACACCCCTGGAAAGGGTGAGGATATTCGAGTATCTGGGTATCACTCTATCAGAGCATTTTGAGTGGGAGTCCCAATTGTCCAAGGCCAAGACTTAGGTTAATACAGACTGTGGGTGGGGGGGCATGAAAGTGCATAGAACCTCCACATTTAATCCAGCCACCCCTGTTGTCAAAATATATAAAGCCCAAGCCAGGGGGACCACCTTATACGGGGCAGAACTGTGGGGGCATTGCTCTTCGTCCAATCTCACTAAAGTAGAGAACAACTTCATGAGGCAGTTACTGGGCCTTCCTCGGAGCACTTCCCTAGTTCCCCTTCGTATGGACTTGGGCATGAGGCCCATTGATGAAGAGATTGCCCTTAGGCCTATTACATTCTGGCGCAGGGTGTGGGTGACTCCGGAGTTGTCCTGCTATAGAGCCGAGCTTAGGGAGATCCTGCTTATTCCAACTACCAAGAAAATACTGTGGCTTTGCCACATAAGGGATCTCTGTGCTAGGCTAGGTAGGCAGGACCTCTGGAAAACACCTGAGACATCATGCCCACTAATATCTAGGCTAGATTTAGTGCAACACTATAGGTAATCCAACCTAATGTCTCTACAGGAAAGTACTACTGGCGGTCGGATGACAGCAGAGTTCCTCCAAGTCAAGGATGTATATAGAAAAGAACAATTCCTGGATGTGATTCACCCCCCACTGGCCAGGAAATAGTATATGCAATTTAGACTAGGGAACCTCCCACTAATGAGCTTTACTAGCAAATGAGCCTTAGAGAACAAGGAAGATTGTCCTGCGTGTAATTACAGGGTAGAGTCTGAAATCCATGTATTGTTTTTCTGCCCTGCATACCACCTGCCACGCAAACGCTGGTTAATACAAATATGTAGAAACCTAGGGATCAGGCGTTGCTTAGAGGCATACGGACTATTAAAATACGAGACCCACCCTCCGATCGTATTCACTGCATCAAGTTTTTTAAATACTATGTGGCACACGCGGCGGGGCTTCATAAAATGACACTCTGGGATGTACCATGTAAAGTAATTGCAAAAGGCTATACCAGGGTCCAGCTAACAGGGAACCTTGCCTTAGTTTTCTGTTTTATTCCATTGCTTTTAACTCTGAAAATGTTAGCTTGACATCAACTTAATGGGTGTTTTAAATGTTTTTAGGATAATTGAAGGATGCTATTTTATAAATCTCAGTGACTGCTGACATATGGTTGTGAGTGTACACACTTTTTATCTTTTTCAATGTTGGTTGTGAGTTTTGTAACAATGTACTTTTATGGTCCTAGTGGCCGAAATAAAGTTATTGACTGACTGACTGACTTTAAGGGAGTTTGGGGAGTGTATGATAGTGGCCAATGGGCTACTGACCCTTGTGGTCACTACGCCCCCTATATGACCACTTCCTGTGGGAAAGGGGCACACCCCTGCCCCAGAATTCCTAAGTATGTCATCACAAATATGGCTACTTCTGAAAAATAGTCTCCACCTCAGTTCAGCATACCTTACGGTGGTACTAGCCAGGAGGTGGCAAGCCTACCTGACTAGATATTTTTGCAGCCTGTCAAGGGCCCAAGGGGGCTCTGGACTTTGGGAGGGTGGTTCCTCTCCTGTGAGGGGAGCCGCATTTCCATTCCAAAGATGGCAGCTTCTTTGAAGCTCGCCGGCCCAAGGAGGCTAATCAGCAGTTCAGCCTGTGGAAGGAGGTATTATACCTTGTTCCCAGACAGGCTTTTGTACTGGTTCTCCTGAGAGTAAAAGACTCTCACCCTAGGAGGTCAGAACAACATCTCCGTGGCAGACTGGCAGAAACCAGCCACCAAGTACACCAGAGGCTTTTGTGTTTTCAAGGGGGATATCCAAGGTGCTCTCTGGGTGCATGTATTGGTAAATCCACCACAGGCATCAGTGTGGGTTTACCAATATGGGATTATTGATATCAGTGAAGCTATCTTGTAGCTGGGGAAGTCATTTTCACCAATGCCCTCCACATGTTCTAAAATGGCTTACCTGGTCACTTGTTCTGGCAGTAATAGGACTGCCCAGCACAGGGGCATATCTACGTATGTGGGTATGCCCTCAGATGTATTATTCAGTACCTTGTCTTAGGGCTGTTAGGCCTGCTGTAGGAGTGACTTACAAATATTACATGCAGTGTTAGGAACATGGCACACAGGAATGTGTCGGTTGGGGGGTTGGTCACTCGCACACCTTGCTTTTCACGCTGATGTAAATAAGTGGGAAGCAAAAGTATGGGGGAGTCTTATCTATCTAATGCGTGCAGCTCGGTGCCACAGGGCTGCTTGTCCCTGAGATAACGTAATGGAGAAGGGTAGTTCAAGACAAGGTATCTTGAAAAAACTGGGTGCACAGCTGTGTGTGGTTTTCTTTACTCTGTCAACAATGTTAACATACGTAAATGCAATTTCATTCAAAATTAAATGAACTTAAGTACTCAGAACATTTTTTCAACAAAACTTCATTTGAAGATTGAAATATTATTAGATCTGGTTGAATGCTTGGGTCATTACTTCATGACACAATAAATGTACAAATTGTTTGTAGTCTATACAAAATGCATAACATTGACTCATAACAATGGCATGATGACTATATCAATGGCAATTGATGCATTTCTGCCCGATGCATTTCGGGACTTCCTGTCCCTTCGTCAGGGGCCACTGAAAATAAAGAATAACAACAAGTGTCATAGGACAATCCCTTGAACTGGGACTACAGTAAAAAAAAAATAGTACATACACATATATTTAAAGCCAACAATATCAATCGATACCTACAAGTACCCAGTATGCTGGTTTTTAAAGTGCATCTAAAGAGTAAAAAGTCAAGAGCAATACCGTAAGTGAGGCGATAGATTGTGATATTTAAGAGGTGCCGAAATCGTGAGTGACGAGAGGAAACATAGCTACGAGGGCCTAGGTGAAACTGAAGTGACCATGCTGTCAACTGTTGCCAATAATGCTTAGACTGCTGCGTAAAACAACAGACTTCCTCTGAAGAAAGCGTGGTATCTGACCGCGAATTGTCCTCAACAAGACCACCTCTAAACATTGAAGTTTCAGATGTACCATCCACCAGCAGAGGGGATAGCAGTGAAACTATGCATCAACATCCAGCTAGCTCAGTAGAGTCTTTTTTATCCAAAAGTCAACAACCGACACAACCGCCCGATCAACTGAACAAATCCAACAGAAGCGGGCAAAAATCAGGAGAGGAAAAAGACAAACAAAAGGAAAAAGGACGACCCAAACTACGGAGTCACAAGACTTATTGCCTGATTCATCATTCTCCCGTTTTGCGAGCCCCTAATAGCGATTCATAACGAATCGCTATTAAGGACTTGCAAAACGGGATTCATGTAGGAATTGCAATAAATATTGCGATTCCTACATGTTCCTTATTTGCGATTAGCTAATTGCTAATCGCTAATAAGGAATAACTCCCTATGCATTCCTATGGGCCTGTAGGCCCATAGGAATGCATGGGGAGTTATTCCTTATTTGCGATTAGCAATTAGCTAGTCGCAAATAAGGATGCGATTTTAAGGGTGCAGGGGTGTCCAAAGGACACCCTGTAGCACCCCTGAAATGTAATCAACATTGGTGTTGCGCACACACATGTCCAAAGGACATGTGTGTGTGTAACATGCAACTTACAAAAATGCATTTAAATGCATTTTTCTAAGTTTTTGCTATTTACTGAGAGGTCTGACCTCTCGGTAAATAGCGGCCCAAAATTGCAATTTGGCAATTTTAAAATGCTTCTTGAATTGCATTTAAGGAATCTCAAATAGAGATTCCTTAAATTCAATTATTCGCAAATGTGCGAATTCTTAAATAGCGAATTTTGCATTTGGGATGATGAATCCCAAATGCAAAAATTGCACTTGCAAAAGGCAAGATTCTGAGAATCTTGCCCTTTGCGAGTGCAATTTAGCTTGATGAATCAGGCGGTTAGTTATCAACATTTCATCAGTGAGTCTTACCCAGAAATAAATGCAAGTCCTTATAAAGGGACATCGTTTGTAGCTACCTATAATACTAATCTTCCTGACACTGAAATATCATTTTACAGATTAATGCGGACCATCAAATTACAACACTTTTTGACAATGTGATTCAAGAAAGTACACAAGGTGTCTAGTGTAGTTCCTATATTCCCAATAGGCTCTGCGCATTGGAATAATATAAACAGCAGTTCAGACGTAGGACTGAGGTCATCTAGGTCTCTACTGCCTATATTAGACTTAAGGTTTGCCAGCTAGCTCAGAGGTCACTAGAAACTTTCTCGAATAAACAAGGAGGAGTTTAACTTCCCTGGATAGACAAGAAGGGATTAGCTTCCGACAACCATAAAACATGACAACTTTGCTCCCTCAGAATAAGAGTGTATATCTAGAGTCGTGTGAAAACAATAGACAGCTATTTCACTCAGTCAAGTGTGCATACTTAGTTACACCCATAGGCCCATAGGAATGCATGGGGAGTTATTCCTTATTTGCGATTAGCAATTAGCTAGTCGCAAATAAGGATGCGATTTTAAGGGTGCAGGGGTGTCCAAAGGACACCCTGTAGCACCCCTGAAATGTAATCAACATTGGTGTTGCGCACACACATGTCCAAAGGACATGTGTGTGTGTAACATGCAACTTACAAAAATGCATTTAAATGCATTTTTCTAAGTTTTTGCTATTTACCGAGAGGTCTGACCTCTCGGTAAATAGCGGCCCAAAATTGCAATTTGGCAATTTTAAAATGCTTCTTGAATTGCATTTAAGGAATCTCAAATAGAGATTCCTTAAATTCAATTATTCGCAAATGTGCGAATTCTTAAATAGCGAATTTTGCATTTGGGATGATGAATCCCAAATGCAAAAATTGCACTTGCAAAAGGCAAGATTCTGAGAATCTTGCCCTTTGCGAGTGCAATTTAGCTTGATGAATCAGGCGGTTAGTTATCAACATTTCATCAGTGAGTCTTACCCAGAAATAAATGCAAGTCCTTATAAAGGGACATCGTTTGTAGCTACCTATAATACTAATCTTCCTGACACTGAAATATCATTTTACAGATTAATGCGGACCATCAAATTACAACACTTTTTGACAATGTGATTCAAGAAAGTACACAAGGTGTCTAGTGTAGTTCCTATATTCCCAATAGGCTCTGCGCATTGGAATAATATAAACAGCAGTTCAGACGTAGGACTGAGGTCATCTAGGTCTCTACTGCCTATATTAGACTTAAGGTTTGCCAGCTAGCTCAGAGGTCACTAGAAACTTTCTCGAATAAACAAGGAGGAGTTTAACTTCCCTGGATAGACAAGAAGGGATTAGCTTCCGACAACCATAAAACATGACAACTTTGCTCCCTCAGAATAAGAGTGTATATCTAGAGTCGTGTGAAAACAATAGACAGCTATTTCACTCAGTCAAGTGTGCATACTTAGTTACACCAGATTGCAGAGAATAGAGAGACGGGCGTTTTCAATAAAAGGTGTTTTATTGAGCAGTCTTCTTTCTCATGCAAGAGAAATGAATTGCCACAGTTGCAATACTTATAGTAAAGTAAAGTGCGTACAGTAGAAGGAGTATTATGAAATAATACTGTAAAAGCATTGATATGGTTTCTAAGCGATATGATACTTTAAAATAGATCAAATATATACATACATATATACATTGACTAACGTACTC
This sequence comes from Lissotriton helveticus, assembly GCF_964261635.1. Taxonomy (NCBI): domain Eukaryota; kingdom Metazoa; phylum Chordata; class Amphibia; order Caudata; family Salamandridae; genus Lissotriton; species Lissotriton helveticus. The sequence goes on along the minus strand of NC_136071.1, from coordinate 346,803,691 downwards.
AACTGGTGCTTCTAAATACGCCTACCCCGGTGTACCTGACCTAAGCCTAATACGTGGGAAGGAGTAAGTAAGTAGCAGTTTAAGTTAAGTTGGTTTTGCCAAGAATCTGAATCAAGAATTCTCTTTAAGGGTTTAGTCAGCTCCGTACCTGGGTAATAGAAAGCAGGAGGTCTGGTATCTCTCTTTCAGGACTCGATATCCCAGTAACCTGCGAGGGTATCTGGAAACACCGGAGCTGGATTTCTCGGCAGGAGAAAAGACAGCGTCTCTCTCAGTGCGTCAAAAGGGAGGGGCGGCGTCCGTGGGCTCTCACATCAGCTGGGCTCTCGGGCAAGTAGATAGCCGCTCTGTTAAAGCCCGAGGTACCGACGAACAGAGCGGGGCCTCTTTTTAGACCTGAGCGAGTGCCAGGCGAGGTGAGGCCTTTCCCCATGAATTCTTTGGGTGAGAATCCACTGACCTACTAGATGGTACACGGTAGGCACCCACATAGTTTGTGGTTTTTCTATCAAGTGATTGTTAACTTGTATAGTATTTGTTGCAGTAGTATCCCATATCATAGGTCCTGAAGAAAGCCTTTATAGGCTGAAACATGTCGAACAGATCCATCTGATTGATAGTAATATTTGTTTATATACTATCCACATACTGTTGCTTTTAACATTACCTCTGTGATGACCCCTCTAATAAAGTACTTTGCCTTGGCATCACACTAGGTAATTTTATTTCACTTCCCTTTTTTTTCTCACTATTTGTTTCACTGCAACCCCTCCCATCCAGCCTTGTTATTCATACATTCTTTTCGTCACTGGAGGATCTGTTTTTAGGTCTCCTCACAATATCATCAGGTGATAGACCTAACAGATACCAGTTTTTGTACAAAAAATCCCAGATGACGATTTTCCGCTAAATGGTGGGCTGATGGGAGTATTTTCTGTCTTGTTCTCACACTTTATCTTCCTTTTGTGATCAGACACTTGTTCATACATGCGTCACTTTGGAATTGGCACACAATATTGAGCCCATGATAGACCTCCAGTATCCCTTGTGTGTTTGTGATAGCCGCTCTGCTCCAAACCACCGTGTGTTTGCTTAAGGCAACGTTGGTATATTTATACCTGAAAGGTGCCGGGTTTGACGTAAGGTTGGACATAAGACGTCAATAAAGATGTCACTAAGAACTGGCCGTTCTTACAGTGCTCACAGGAGTTCTAGGACGAATCAAAACAAAAGCAATGGGGATTTCCCAGGTTGCTGGAGGTTTGGTTTGTGTAGAGAACTTGTTGTGCTTTCTAGGAGTCCGGGGAAGTAGCCTTGCTTAATGTGTACTGCATGGGCTATGACTAAATATGGATATGATTCTTATGCCTTTATAAGGATATTATTTATTATAACCGTACAAGGGCATAAAATAGAAATATCGCATTAGGTCCCTTGATAGAAACACAATACCCACTCCACGATCTAATGTCCATCATTACTAAAACTAAGCAATAGTAAACATATAAAGGTGCATGTGTTTTCCAACCCACCCCAAAATACATATTGCATTTGAAATGGTATATGGTAAATATACGAAAATGATTATTGGTACTGTACGCTTTTCAAGCAGTGTTATCATTCAGTAAAAGAGATGCATATATATTAGCTGAATGAATTGCGAAAATGACACATGAAATGGCTCTGAATACAGAAAAGAAGGTCGAGACCATTCCATCACATATTTATACATATTCTGTACTGTGCTAGAGGCTGAGGTAATATATTGTCTCTAGAGTTCCTAAAATAGAAGCTCTGTTCTCTAAGAATAGTTCTACTTTAAGCAGAGTACATGTGCCAGAAAAAGGGTAAATATTTTGGAAGGCAAAAAAAAATAATTTCGCTTTCAGGGGAAAAAAAAGTTTCAAATGTTTTCAGTAGCTTTTGTTTATCAAAGCTGAAGGCCGAATTCAGAGTTCAGGGAACGCTGTGTGCTCGTTGCTTACAAAGTTATTCTTTCTGTTCTGGGGAGAACATCATTTCATATAGATTTGCAAAAAATTGGTCTACCGCTTCAGGTGAAAGTTCGACCAAGTTTGAAAAAGCCGCAACAGTGCAGTCATGAGCATGATTGCTATCATCGATGTCAGGATCAGCAATGCTCACTGAAGGTTGTACCTGGGTGATGCTGCTCTCATCTCGTACTTCACTGCCACATAATCGTAGTGATGAAGTCTCAACCAATGCCGTCATCAGAATCGGTAGCCGCTGGGGACAACACGATGCATGAGCCGTTACAGGACTTAGCAAAGTATCTGTATCCATTGGTACTGCTGATGGTAGAGTAAGACAGACGTCCAACATGCATTCTTCTCCGCATAGCATACATCGAAGCACAGGTAAGATGCAATTTTGCCAGATAGGTCTGAATGAAAGAAACCAGGTCATATTCAGATCTCTTAGCCGGGCTAATCCGAGGACTTTAGTTATGCGGTCCCGATAGCGTATAGCTAGGATCGTTTCTTCCATCGTTGCTGGAGTCTTGTCTGCGACTTGGCTTGCCATATCAGAGCAGAAGGATCAAAAACAAAATTCCTGCTACGAGTCCCAAAAGAAGTGGTAGGCCGCCAAAGACAGAATGGACAAAATTAGGAAAAATGCCCAGAACTGTTTCGAAGGGTGTTAACAGTCCCGAAAAAATTGTCTTAAATACATGTGGGATGCCACTGGTATCTGACATATTTAGGATTTGGCGTAGCATTTCTGCGAAATGTATGGGGCAATTTGTTGATAAAAGGCTATGTATCTCTGCCGTTGTCCTTGCAACTTGCAGATCATACGTTTCTTTGGACGAGGTCAAAGGCACAGTCGTCTGTAAAAGAATAGACTTCATTCTGCTTAAAGTATCAATTGGAATAGAAGAGATATTCAAACGAGGCCATATTGCCGCCTCCATATCTGGATTGCTGTTTGGATACAATACTTGCATACAGCAAGTGACCATGGAACTAACGCTGACGAGATAGGCTTTCCCTGGCACCATGCCACAACAGCTGTGGTCCACTATTAGAATATAGCTCCCGTTAGAAAGCCGTCTAAAGAATGGCTCTATCTGTGTTGCAGGTGTGCTGTGCTGGTGACATGAAAGGTTATTTGAAGACCCTTCGCAGGCCCCATGCAAGTTAATACCTTGACACAGAAGTGTACCGCTTAGTGATCGTTTACAATTTTTATCACTAAGAAATACATTCTGTTTCTTTTCACTGTAACATGTGTGTGTATAAGTTAAATTCCATGATGACTTGATGTACCCTTTACTCAACCTTTCATACTGGCCCGCTGGTATATACTCTTGGCAGTATTTAAATTGGAAAGTTGTTATCGGAATTGTAATTATTCCGTGTATTATCCATTCAATGACAGGTCTTTCTGACATTGTCAATGGTAATCTCTCAAGTTTTTCAATGCTCAGAATCGTATAGTCTGCTCCTTTTTGTGCCAAACTGATTTGTTTATCAGTAAGGTTAAAGATAGAGAATAATGACGTTGTGTTGATTAAACGCCAGGGCACGTAGCCTGAACGCAGATTTTGCAACGTCCAGCCAAGCTGTACAATAAAACGTAATTGGGACTGACCATGTTGTAACATTAGTAAGTCTTGCTCTATTATATCAATAGCAGATGATACAATACTGTCCAGTGAATATATTCTGGAAGACAGAGTCGTTAACCCATTGTCCACAACAGAAAGTGATTTTTCCAAATTAATACGATCAATTTCTCGTATTTTTTCTGCTGTTTCAATTTGCATTACTTTCCAAGCTTCATTGTACGCAGCGTATATACCGGCCGCTATGAAACGTTTTTGACGCTGTTTGCGTGGTCCCAGGATGAAATCACGCAAGTCAGCACCGTCTTTAAGTAAAGTCAAGTGTTGCTTCATTTCAGCCAGTGTGGATTTCTGTAGCCAATCGAGGCATAGTTTCCCTACACTGTATGTTGTAACTATCCCTGGATGTTGTCTCTGGGAGTATCTTGGGTCTGGCCTGCTCAGTTTTAACCCCTGTATTTTGTTCAGGAATCTATCTTAACAGTTATTTGTGTCTGTGGGCCAGATCAACCATTTTTTCCAATCAGCATGTGTTCTGTTTTGGTTTAAAATGTGAGGTACGTCTATCTCCATATCAGTAGTGCTATTACTATCCGGTATGGGCATTGGAATAGACGGTTTGTTTAAGTCCTTAATTTTGGCTAGGCCAATACAGGTAGTCTGTTGAATGGTGTCATTCAAGAATATTAATTGTTCTGAGATCATGCAGGCTCTACATAATGCTTCTAAACCTTGGACCTGCCAGTCTTTTGTACCCCAGATGGTTTTTGTTTCAATGTTATTTTTCCAGAAATCAAAACCGAATGTAATCATTTTTTCATAAAATGTTTCAGAATAAATCAATTTAGTATTTGTCAACATTGTTTTCATTCCTGTCTTATTTAACATTTTAAAATAAAATGTTTCTGCATCACTCCTGTTAAACCCTGAGAAGTATGAGAATTTCTCATAAAATGTTTTCGAGCTGCTTTTAGGTGGAGTTGCACAATGTTCCCATTGGTTATAAGTAAAAACATTTCTAGGCTGTGCAGATTTATGCAAATAGTGATGGCCAAAGTGATTATAACAGTATAATTCTTCATAATTTGATGAACCCTGTAAGTAATCATGTTCTGTAAATTTTGCTGACATTACTAAATCTAACATCATATTATTTATATTTTCAAAGTCCCAATCATCAGAAAAAGTACTTGGTTTTACAAAGTCACTTAATGAAACCTTAAACTGGTGTGGATATTTCAAGAGCTCAATCGGGCCATAGATTTCATAATCCGTTTTGTCCCATGCTACCTCGCCGGGTATTGGATTGGCTGTGACGTTCACTGATGATAGTTCTCTTTTCTCGATGTGAGATGACTTGTGAGGCTTTAGGACCAAGTTGATGTTCTGACTTGCTGTGTCCATTGTACTGTATTTTCCTTCAATGAATTTTTCCAAACAAAGAACCATAATGAGCCAAAGCAGGAGGAAAAGTACACCTAACACAATCCAAAATTCAATCCATGGAGAAATCAGATAGGTTTCTTTGAGTTGATGAAAGAGTTCTGTTACTTTGTCTTTTAAAGTTTTTGTTGCTGGCGTTTCTTCAGGTTCGCTTGGATCTTCAGAAAAGTCATCGAAATTGATGAAGTAGCCATATGCAGTTCTGTCAATTGTTGGAATTGCTTCCAAATTTTAATTTGCTTTTGGATTTTTCTTTGTTTCACTAGCATAGTCTGAGGCTACATCGTTGTAGATTGGTGTTTCTTGACGAACTGTTGCAATTTGGGTTTCAAGAGGCACAAGTTCCATGGTATTGTCGCATAGTCCTTTTTTATTCACTGCAGGTTTATCAAATGTGATTAGTCTCTCAGTTTGAACCTCTTGTATTTTAGCAAATTTTGGTGTTCTGCTATTTCTTGGGAGTCCACTGGGCCTACTACGTATTATTGGCCACATGATTGTGGTTTTACCAGGTCGATGGATACAACTCGGTTCTCCTTTTTACCAGCAAGGGGCGGTAGTACAACTGATCTTGTTCCGCTGACAGCTAAGACAGGTACTGCTTTTCTGTAAGAAGTCCCAAATTCCTTCTTCACCGCGATCTTCTCTCTGACCAGATCCCCAATCTTTGGAATCCAGACAGGTCTTGCTGGGACAGGTGGTTTTTCTTCAGTGGCTGTTGGCTGTTGTTTTAACTTTATGTTGCTCAGGTTTCGTCTTGTTTCATTTAATTCCTGTAAAACAGCCAAACGGACTTTGATATCAAAGCATTTTTCTTCTACCACTGAAGTCTGACTATCAAGGTCCTGAATATGCATTCTAGTCCCGAACAATAGTTCGTACGGACTGAAACCTTTTAGAGAATTTCTTGGCAGATCATTAAGACTACGTTGGACACTTGTTAAATGTTGGACCCACCCATCACCCGAACCTAATACCCTTGCCGTTATAGATTGCTTTATGTCCCGGTTTTTTCTTTCCAGTAACGCATTTCCCTCAGGATGGAAGGGACAAGAGTACCGCAATTCAATGCCCATGCTGGCCATGGCCTCCTTATAAGCTCGAGAGCTAAAAGCAGGACCCTGGTCAGAATGTAGCATGACAATTGCGTATGTGCCGATAAGGACTCGCAAATCTTTTATAACAGTTCTGGCGTCAGCCGAGTGCTGGTGTCTACATTTTAAGTGAATCTAGTCTTAAACATAAATGGGACGCATTTCTCCTATTGGATTTCTGCGTATAGATAGCCTTATGCTTTCTAAAAGAAGGGTCGTGGCATTACTCCGGTCGGTTCGCCACTGCAATCTCTGTTGCCATTTGGACAGCCCATTGCAAATTTGTAGTTTTGCAGGCTCATCCCCGGCCACCAGTATTCTGATTGTAATTCTTTTAGAGATTTCAAGATCTTTTGGTGCATTAGACCCTCTCCCATATGTGCTTCTTGAATCGAGAAGACTCTCCGTTTCGTGTTTGGAATTACTCTATCCCCCACTCCAGGGATTCGAGCAAAAGGAACGGAGTTTGCATCAATTATGTATGTATAATTGAGTGGATAGTTCACAGGTAATGCTGCACAGTTGCTTTGCAAAGACGTTTTTACCGCCAGCATTGTTTCCCCATCTATGTATTTTTCTGAACGCTTTTTTGTGGCTACGGGAGCCGGTTGAGCTGCTTCCGCTGTGGCTGTGTCAGCCAATGAATTCCCTGCAACGTGAACGCCATCACGTTGATGACTCAGTGTATGTATCACGTGTCTTTTGTAGTTCTTTCTTCAAAAGAACTACTTGTTCCCAAAGCTTTTTATGCTTTATTGTGGCACCTGTGTCATCTTTGTAATCGTTTTGAACCCAGTTCTGCATGTCATTATTGTAAGATTTGACGCAGTAATGCTAATCGCATACTATTAGTGTGGGGAATTCGCGATCGGCATTTTCAAGCGCCATCTTTAAAGATCTTATTTCAGCTCGCTGAGTTGAGCAGTTTCTGAGTGATTCAGTTTTGGTAATTAATGGTCTGAATTTACCCAAGCGCCAGAGACCTTTAACAATCGCGCACGATGCGTTGTAGGAATTTTTCTCTACATCGTAATGTTGTGCAAATCTGTCCATATAGATTACACATGTGTATTGTTCGAGAGGCAGAATTTCAATTGGCAGAGGATATTCTTCTTCATATTTTAGATCTTTTATTTTTTTCATTTTCGGGTCAAAATAGTACTTCACGCCTTCTGCAGCAAGATAATTTTCCCATTGTATCCATTTTGGATCTAATGCCACTGCATTCAAATTGCGTAGGCTTGTTAATGCCTCAAAGGCCGATTCTGCTGTTAAAACAGTTATCCTTCTCCCTTCGGCTTGGGCTCTTTCTTTTGCTACAGCAGTTTGAACCGCATTTATAATATTTTCAGTAAGACTGAATTTCATTTCAGCTTGTGTGTACAAGTGTGATTTGTAAGCTATTGGTACAGTTTCTCCCTCATTAGAGGTCAGGTACGTGAATCCGCATCTTCCTGGGATGACTCGGATTACAAGGTTGCGTATGTTTTCGCGAGTTTGCAATTTTGTTTTAGCTAACATGTCTGTTTACAATGATCTTAAAATTTCTGTATGTTTCTGAGTACAATTGATTGGTTTGAAATCAGGTTTTATTAATTCATAGAGAGGTTTAACCTTCTCCGCATAATTTAGAATGTATGTTCTTCCAAAATTCAGGAAACCTAGTATTGATTGTAAGTTCTTCAGCGTTTTAGGTGCTTGGAGTACAGCACACTTCTCTAAGAAGTTGTCTGCTAGGCTTTTGCCTTCACTTGATAATTCATATCCTAAAAATAGGACAGTTAGATGGGCAATTCTTGACTTTTTAAAGTTGAATTTGTAACCCTCTGCTGCGAACCCAAGTATTATGGTGTTCACTCTTTTCAAGTGAGTATCCAGGTCATCATCTGTGAGATAGATGTCATCGACATAAGATAATGCTTCATCATCATATATTTGTAGTAACTCTGTTACCCTTGCTGAGAATAATCCTGGGCTATTCTTGAATCCCTGTGGGAGTCAACAGAAATTTTTCTGTGACCCCATTATTGAGAAAGCGGTCAAATACCTGCTTTCAGGTGCAATGTTCTGACAAAAGAATCCATTAGAGATGTCTAATGTCGTTTTGTATTTTTTGCGCACAATGTTATTCATTTGTGCTGCACTGTGTGAGTTTTGTACTGCAAATGTTTTGCAACATGAGTTAAGGTGTCTGTAGTCCAATACTAGACGATATGAATCGTCTGGTTTGGAGACAGGAAACAAAGGATTGTTCATTTGTGAGGTGCATGTTTCAATCACCCCCTGGTATTCAAGTTGATCTAAGATCTCCCTGACTTGCTTTTTAGCTTCTTGTTTAATTGGGTACTGCCTTTGTGCAGTGGGTTGACATTTTAACTGGATTTTGTGAGGAGGAGAGTCCTCATCCCATCCTACATGATTTTTATATAATGCAGGAGCTTGGGCCACTGCCCCTTTTCTTGCATATAAGGATTTTTTATGAATTGAAATATGATTTGAGAAGGCAGACATAATCATTTCTTCGCCATGAGGGCACTCCCTGACAAACTCTGGTGGCTAGTCTTTCTCAGCTAAAAGGATGTCATAGCCTTTTGAAAGGTTATCCCAAAAGAGACCCCTTACTTTCCTAGTCTTATCTCCCTCTATACGCAATGTTATTTCGTATAATTTATGAGGTTTGCTAACTCTGGTATCTGCAGTTTCCACCTGAATGTATTCATTCGTGTCCACTGTCTCCAGAAGATTCATGAGGATCTTGCAAGCTATGGTCACTTCTGCTGCGCTGTCTAGCATTGTCTGAGCCCACTCTCCGTTTTTAAGCTGTGTCCTCAGTATTCTCAGCATGTTTAATTATTTTAATACTGGCTACCTTCTTTCTTGGAAATTGTAATTTTTTACTTTGATGAGCAGGTTCCTTGTCTTTGGACTTGACGTGCTCTTCCCTGTGTTCTGACCGTCCTCTTCTTTCCGATTTCTGCGAGGAAGTCTGAACAAATCGAGAGGGACGTGTATCAATATCTTGATATCTATCAGGTTTTCTTAATTTATCCCTATCTCTAAGGTTGTATCTTTTCTCAGAGGGCTCCCTCTGGGGAGACTTGTGTCCTTGGTCCGGAGATCTTTCTCTCCGCCGAGGAGACCTTCCTCTGGACTGGAGACTTTTTTCTTTGGGAGTGGATTGTTTATTTCCATCCCAGCTCTTTTTTGGAGTGTTTAGATTATTTTTAATTAATATCTAATCAGGATTTTCAGTTAGTTGGGGTTTTACTGGTTTCCCACCCAAACTATCTCTACCTAGTTCTTCATAGGATTTTTCTATGATTCTGGCAAGTTCAAATGGTTGTTCTGCTATATCTGTTTCTTTAAATTTCTGGAGGTATGTTATGTCCTCCGTCGCCAATTGAACTAATTCTCTATATGCCTTTGTTAATTCTTTTATTTTAACTAAAAGTTCTTCACTTGACATTTTTTCAATGTCGGGATGTGGTGTGTAGCTGGCTAGAACCGGCCACGTGGCTCCTGGTCTACCTAGTGGACCGAGCCTGGTGATGTGATTTTTATGTTTTAGGGCGCCTTTAAACCAGAGCAGGTGCTCTTGGTAATTTAATGGTATTTCAACCTCCTCGAAAGGAGTGTATATATCCGGAGGTTCCTCTATCTTGTAATAGTGGAATTCGTGTGTTACAGCGTTTGCTGCAGGAAAGTTTATCCATGAATAGAATACCTCTGTCTGCCGATATTCATGGGCCTCTACCACGAATATGACTGTACCACCTCATGATGTTAGTCCGTTTTCTATAAGTTTAAGGGTTATAGTTTTTCTTATGTTGACCGGAATGAGTATAATATTCGGGTCATTGTCTTGGAGACTCGTGTCATCCGCTAGGAGTTGAGCTGCTATTCTAGCTGCCTCCCTTTCATCCTCACTTTCCGTCATTCTTACTAACAGAAACGTTTTTGTTGCAGATCAAGTTTCAAGGAAACAAAGATTAGGTGCACAATATTTTGGAACATTGTATCCTTTAACGTTGACTAAACCAAAAACTATACATAGGAATCTCTTCCTACTAAGTTCCGGCGGATTTTAACCTTTTACCCACTCCAGACGTCTTTTGGAGTTTTTACGGGACAAAAGTGGTTCTGTGTGAAAAAGCACGACTGAGTTAATCTAACGTCTTGCGTTAGATTTATCGCCTTACCAAACGTTGGGCGCCATGTAGTGTAGTTCCTATATTCCCAATAGGCTCTGCGCATTGGAATAATATAAACAGCAGTTCAGACGTAGGACTGAGGTCATCTAGGTCTCTACTGCCTATATTAGACTTAAGGTTTGCCAGCTAGCTCAGAGGTCACTAGAAACTTTCTCGAATAAACAAGGAGGAGTTTAACTTCCCTGGATAGACAAGAAGGGATTAGCTTCCGACAACCATAAAACATGACAACTTTGCTCCCTCAGAATAAGAGTGTATCTCTAGAGTCGTGTGAAAACAATAGACAGCTATTTCACTCAGTCAAGTGGGCATACTTAGTTTCACCAGATTGCAGAGAATAGAGAGACGGGCGTTTTCAATAAAAGGTGTTATTTATTGAGCAGTCTTCTTTCTCATGCAAGAGAAATGAATTGCCACAGTTGCAATACTTATAGTAAAGTAAAGTGCGTACAGTAAAAGGAGTATTATGAAATAATACTGTAAAAGCATTGATATGGTTTCTAAGCGATATGATACTTTAAAATAGATCAAATATATACATACATATATACATTGACTAACGTACTCAACTGGTGCTCCTAAATACGCCTACCCCGTTGTACCTGACCTAAGCCTAATACGTGGGAAGGAGTAAGTAAGTAGCAGTTTAAGTTAAGTTGGTTTTGCCAAGAATCTGAATCAAGAATTCTCTTTAAGGGTTTAGTCAGCTCCGTACCTGGGTAATAGAAAGCAGAAGGTCTGGAATCTCTCTTTCAGGACTCGATATCCCAGTAACCCGCGAGGGTATCTGGAAACACCGGAGCTGGATTTCTTGGCAGGAGAAAAGACAGCGTCTCTCAGTGCGTCAAAAGGGAGGGGTGGCGTCCGTGGGCTCTCGCATCAGCTGGGCTCTTGGGCAAGTAGATAGCCGCTCTGCTCCAAACCACCGTGTGTTTGCTAAGGAAACGTTGGTATATTTATACCTGAAAGGTGCCGGGTTTGACGTAAGGTTGGACATAAGACGTCAATATAGATGTCACTAAGAACTGGCCGTTCTTACAGTGCTCACAGGAGTTCTAGGACGAATCAAAACAAAAGCAATGGGGATTTCCCAGGTTGCTGGAGGTTTGGTTTGTTTAGAGAACTCGTTGTGCTTTCTAGGAGTCCGGGGAAGTAGCCTTGCTTAATGTGTACTGCATGGACTACGACTAAATATGGATATGATTCTTATGCCTTTATAAGGATATTATTTATTATAACCGTACAAGGGCATAAAATAGAAATATCGCATTAGGTCCCTAGATAGAAACACAATAGGTGAACCACAGGAATACGTGGAATTTAAATACAAAAGCATGTATACCGCACCAGTGTCTCATAAAACGATTGACCTATTTGAAACATTTGTCTTACAAGATTTACGTAAACTTAATTTCAATCCCTCAACAAAAAAAAACGTTTGTTGAAATCTGAAAAAAGAACTTTAAAACAACTGTCAAGAAAAAAAGAACTTACATTCCAAAGAGCTGATAAAGGTGGTGCTCTTAAAATTATGGACACCACACACTACCAACATAAAGTCAGAGAGCACCTAACAGACAAATCGACTTACTTGAAACTCGAGCATGACCCAACCAATGAAATTGTCCAAATCTTAGGTCAAATTATTGATCATGCTATTGAGATATATTGGATTTCTCCAAAAACAAAAAATTACTTAACTGAAAGTTTTCCAAAAAGGCCCCATCTATATATGTTGCCTAAAATACACAAGCATCCTATGGATCCTCCCTTCAGACCTATAGTTTCCGGTGTGGGATCAATATTCGAACCGCTCTGCAAATATATAGATCAATTCTTACAGAATTTTGTCAACACCTGGCAAACGAACATACGAGATACCACAGACTTTCTCAATTATCTATAGAATTTGGATACCACCAACAGTTCTCATTGGGTACTATGTACCATCTATGTGACTTCTTTGTACACGTCAATTCCCCTTAAAGAGGGAATCGAAGCAACAAAGTGGGCTTTACTCAGAATGCAGAATATTGGAGCACACAGAGTTTTCCTATTGAAACTATTGATGTTTTGCCTGCAGCATAGGTACTTCCGTTGGGAAGATGAATTTTATTTACAAATAAGTGGAATCAGCATGGGATTTGGGCGGCCGCCCACCTATGCCAATATCTTCATGGCTGCTTTAGGAGAGGAACACATTCTCCAAAAAACCAAATGGAACAAACAACTAGTAATATATCGACGTTTCATCAATGACATATTTTTAATATGGTTGAGCACCATTGAAACATTGGAAGAAAACATAAGAGAACTGAACACGAAAAACATCAGGATTAACATGAGTACTAAAGAGTTGTCATTCCTAGATGTACAAATATCTAAAGAGAATGGAACCATACACACACAGGTGTTTGTCAAACCGACTGATCGCAACAATACGTTACGGTTCCACAGCTTTCACTGTCCCCATCTAATTCAAAACCTGCCATTCTCCCAAATGCTCCGTATCAAGAGGATTTCATCCACACCAGAAGCACTCAGCTGCGACATGGATCGCGTAAAAAACAGATTCTTGAAAAGAGGGTATCCCAAGGAATGTATATCCAAAGCTGAAGCACGAGTGTCACTTATTCAACGTAAAGATTTACTTGCTAGCAAACAAAAAAAATCTTCCTTCAATCGCAGTGTGTTTGTCTCTAAGTATTCAACAAGAACGGTAAACATCAAGAAGATAATTCAGAAAAGATGGGAACTTCTACAAAAAGGAGATTTCAACAATATTTTCAAAGATCAACCAATTTTGCGTATACCCACAGCCTCAACCTGAAAGAATTGATGTCATCTAAGAAATGAATGACAGTTCCTGTAATTTAGGATGAGAAAGTGCAACAACTGCACGCATTGTAATAATGTGATGCAGCAAAATTCCATCACCCATCGACGAACTGCTGAAAAGAGTTTACTACACTTAACCGCAGATTGCAACTCCAGTTACGTAGTGTACAGCATCAAATGTCCCTGCGGACTAATGTACATAGGTAAAACCGAAAGAAAGATCAAAATAAGAATTGGAGAACATAAAAGTATGATGTGCAACAAAAACACCAATTCCAACCTTGTAGTACATTGGCTCCAACAACAACATAACATCTCCCAAGTACGATTTTTAGTACTTGAAAAAATACAAACCAGAGAGGGTAGGGACAGCAGCCATTACTTATCACAATGAGAAGTCATGCTAATCAAGAAATATCAAACCATGGCACCGTTAGGACTGAACGATAAAATAGATCTTAGTTGCTTCCCATAACTGCATGAGATACAGAACCACACTCACATATCATGTATTCTAGATCGCTCACCATCAACTCTAGTTATGACCACACTGACCTCATCATACATGCACTTGGGCACCTCCATTCATCCACACCACCACCTATCCACCAGAGCAGGTAGTACAGTAGTTATTTTAGTCACAGGACTATGTACCAATCAGAGAGCATGTACCCTTTGTTGTTACAAGCATGTAAGACATGTTGTTTATATGCAGTGTATTGACCTTCTATACTGCTGTAAAACTTTAAGGATGAATTGTTAATTTCATACACAACATGTCTTCAACCACTTTCATGATGTAGTGAATGTTATCATGTGCTTGTACGTACACGTACAGTTTCACTCATGCGCTCAGTATTCATGCACCTTTTCCTTTTCCTTTTTCTCTAGCCACTGCGATGTATTATTTTGGACTACTGAGCTATTTGCTTTCTGTCCTTTTTGCCCCTCGTTCCACGTATTCTCAGTGTTTACACACCTAACATGGCCGCCACCTTGCACTTTGAGTCTGCCGGTCAAGTGATCTAGTCAGCCTTTAACTTCTAATAGCGCGCCCCGGCTCACGTTTGAACTCTCCTATTTCAAAGCAGCGGTAGCTTTCGTGTAATCAGCCAACTCCACGTTACTCAGGTTGGTGTCGTAATTACAGATTTCTCCATTTATCTGCCCTACGCCATGTTTTTAGATTCCCTTCAGTATTTAAACATCACCTTTATTTTACAGATGAATGATAACTTTTCGATTCAAGCGGTCTCCAATACATGCAGGTACCGTACACATTCGCACCGCAAGCCCCTTTTCAGCCACCGTTCACTTTTTCCGCATGTTTACGTTGTGCATATTTTGTTTTTAGACTGTTTGCAGTACATCGTTTTAGTCTGAACTCCCGAAATGTTTTCTGCGTCGCTTTTCAGTAACCCGACACGTTGGTTTTCCACATCTCTGGTATAATAATCTCGCGCATGGTGCATGAGCAGTTTTCCTCACCGTCTTTGTCGCTTTTCACTTTTCACGCACAGTATTGATTTATTGTGGTCAGAATTTTTGTGGCGTCACAACAATTTGAGCGTTCATTCAGTTCCTAAGCATTATTTGCAACAGTTGACAGCATGGTATTTCACTTCAGTTTCACCTAGGCCCTCTAAGCTATGTTTCCTCTCATCATTCAGGATTCCGGCACCTCTGAAATATCAGAATGTATCGCCTCACTTACGGGATTGCTCTTGACTTTTTACTCTTTAGATGCACTTTAAAAACCAGCATACTGGGTACTTGTATGTATCGATTGATATTGTTGGCTTTAAATGTATATATATGTACTATTTTTTTTTTTTTTACTGTAGTCCCAGTTCAAGGGATTGTCCTATGACACTTGTTATTCTTTATTTTCAGTGGCCCCTGACGAAGGGACAGGAGGTCCCGAAATGCATCGGTCCGACATGCATCAATCGCCATTGATATATTTATCATGTCATTATTATGAGTCAATGTTAAACATGTTGTACAGACTACAAACAATATGTAAATTTATTGTGTCATGAAGTAATGACCCAAGCATTCAACCAGATCTAATAATATTTCAATCTTCAAATGAAGTTTTGTTGAAAAACAATTCTGAGTACTTATGTTCATTTCATTTTGAATTAAATTGCCTTTACGTATGTTAAAAAATTTGACAGAATATAGAAAACCACACACAGCTGTGCACCCGGTTTTTTCAAGATACCTTGTCTTGAACTACCCTTCTCCACACAGGAATGTGTGACATGTTGTGCTCTCACTTTTGTCTGCAGCAAGACACTCAGACTGCAATGGCAGCCTTGCAAGTGCTTGGTGAGGGGTCCCTTAGGATGGCCCAATTCATCCTCCAGCCCTTAGGGGTCTTCTTTAATATCTCATGCACTAGGTACCAAGGTACCATTTAGTAAGGTCTTGCATAAGGTGCTAAATGTTTTGCCAATTGGTTGAAAAACTGTACAGCTTTTAGGGAAAGAACACTGGTACTGGAAACCTGATTAGCAGGGACCTAGTATACTACAGCATATTACTCTCGCATAGTGCGTACTGTGAACTGATTTGCTTCTAGGTGTCAGTTTGAATTCAGGTTGTGAATGGATGTTTATAACCTGCCATGACTGAGAACTCTGGAGTTTAAATTAAGATACCAGTTTCTCATAGTGCCTTTCAGTGGGTAATAAAGGAGTTCAGAATAATATTCCTCCAAGCCCTGGCTTCTTTGCCGATCGTAGAGAGCAATGATCACGTGTGCCAAATCTAATTGTGATTCTGTGCAAAAGTGTATAAAGGAACACAGCTATCGAAATATTGACAGGGAGAAAGTAAAAGAAAACACTTTGGGAAAAACAGGATTTTATTTGATATTTTTTGAGCCACATTCTTAATTGCATAGACCACGCCTCTCGAAAAGAATTTCTAGTTATGCCTCTTAGGTCGCACCCCTTTTAGAGACCGCTCACTTTTGTCTTCCACCTAAAACCCTTATAATTACTTAAGGCCATATGTAGGTAATCACATATTACCGATTCCTAAATACCGAATTTTACCGATTCGGTATTTAGGAAACGGTAAATGTGATGTATGTAATGTTTCGGTAAATTTTACCGAATCGGTAATATTCGGTATTTACCGATTCGGTATTTACCGAATCGGTATTTCCCATTCTTTCCTATGGACCTGGAGGCCCATAGGAATGAATGGAAATTACCGATTCGGTAAATACCGAATCGGTAATAGGGGGAAGACTTACAAGGGTGGCAGGGTGTCACAGTGACACCCTGTTGCACCGCTGAATAGTGCATGGATGCACATGTGGCACACATACATGCCCTAAGGGCATGTATGTCTGCCACATGGCACGTTTAAAAAAGCACAAAATTGCTTTTTGAAAGGTTTTCGATATTTACCACCAACTACAAGTTGGTGGTAAATACCGAATCCTTAAATGAAAAATGGACTCACTTGAGTGCTCCCTACATTAAGGATTTGGTAATTTACCGAATCGGTATTTAAGAATTCGGTAATTTACCGATTCCTTAAATTACCGTTCGGTAAAATACCGAATCCTTAAACCTGTCTCCTACATCTCTAACCCTGAATACTAGTCGGTAACGGCCGAAATTCGGTAATTTCGGCCGTTACCGACCGGTATTGGGCTAACTACATCTGACCCCTAGTCTCATGATATTATCACATTTATTATTGATCCATGTGTGGAAGTTCCTCTTAAATTTTTTTTTTGCTCATTAATAAACAGTTTTGTATTTGGATTCATTTATTACTCTGCCCCACCAGATTCAGGTTTGCCTTCCTTCGTATTCCGATCCCAGGCCTTCTGTCCTAGGACCTGATTTAGACTTGAGCAGTAACAGAAAATTCTCTGATTTCTGGAGGAAGTGTAAAATCCAGAGAACAGTTAAATCTGAATAACAGTCTGTCAGTTAAATTCCTTAATCTTCTACACCTGGTACTGATGAAATATGGCTTGAACAGTTTAGATAACATGACTTCACCTCTTCATGTTATGGGTGTCTGACGCGTGGAAAGTGGCTGGGCGACACGTGATTCTGTTGGCCTACTGCATCGGCATCTCCCTCTTGCTGGTGTCGATGTCTCCGCAGTCGCACCTCTTCTCCTTTTCGGAAGGGGCGCTCGTCAGCTGCTCTCCTGGCTCCGGCATCTCTCCAGCTGCCCTCGCGTCGGCTTTCGCGCCTGTCACTGCTTCTGTTTTTTTTTCTCTTCCGGGGTTGGTCGCGATAGATCCGTTAGTGGCAACGTCACAGGCCGCTCCTCTCGGGGCTCCTCCCCCTGATAGTCGAGATGTTCCTTAACACCTTGCGTGCTGGTGACGGAACCACTCTGTCACCAGCCACGGACCCGCTGTCCTGGTGACGGAGTGGTTCCGTCACGGCCCGGCCGCCGCGCCTGCTCAACATCAATTTCGCGCCTGCGTGGCACGTTTTATTGAGCGGGCGGGGCCGTGACGAAACCACTCCGTCACAAGCACAGCGCGCCCGTGGCTCGTGACGGAGTGGTTCCGTCACGAGCATGGCGGCACTGTGCGGCCCCCCTCCCACCAGCGCCGCGGCGGAATTACCGCCGCGGCCAAGGGGTTAAAGGTTCCGTTCAATGCCTGTATACAAAGGGACAGTAAACAATTACACAAGAGGAACACCAAACAATCTCTAAATGTAATTTTTTCCAATAGTTGGAGTCCTTTTAATAACCAGTCCATAGGCCGAAGATTGTTATTCCAAAAAAAGTTCTTCTTCTTTAATTAAACAAAATCACAGTTCATTTCAACAAGTCCATTTCTTCTTTTACTTTAAAGGTCACAGTTCATTTCCACATATCTTTTAGATCAGCTTTTTCAAAAATTCAAATCAGCCAAAGGAACAGTACATCAGCCTGTGGCTTATAGGGTAAGTACGGGACGGTTGTCAGTTCGTCGTAGTCAGTCCTCTGACAGTGTCTTACCATAAACCTCTGTCTCCATTGCTTGGTCCAGACTTGTCAACTTTTGACAAATTGTCACTGTTCGAGGATGAGGCGTGGCACTGGAAAGGGCAGGGCTTTGTGTTGAGCACTTTCGAGGCACTTTAACTCACCACCACTACTCCCACATCAACATAAAACAAAGCATTTGAAGCTGCCACAGATATCCTGGTTAAGTTTCGTCACACCTTGGATTGGACATTGGTTGTGCAGAGCCTCCAAACAATATGTGGAAATCTGCTTTCTGTAGGGGCTTCCAGTTAATTGTTGTTAATATTGTGTGACACATAATAATAATAATAATAATACTGAGATTTATTAAGCGCGACAGCTACCCCCAGACACAGGGGTGTCCCGGCGCTAAAACAACTGGGGAAAAAACAGGCGTCAAGTGCAAGAATGCAACTGTTAGTTCTATACCACTACTGTCTTGAAGAGCCATGTCTTCAAGGCCTTTTTAAAACAGAGTTCTGACTCGGCGCTTCGAAGTGAAGCAGGGAGGTTGTTCCACAGTACAGCTGTTTTCACTGTGAAAGCTCTTCCCCCAGTCGGACTTTCTTAAAGCGTGGGATATGCAGCCAGTTAAAATAGTTTGAGCGCAACGCCCTGTTTTGTTGGTAAGGGCAGAGTCTTTCCTTCAGATACTGCGGGCAGTTTCCATTTAAGGCCCGATAGGCCATTGTCATAGCCTTAAATATGATTCTTTTTTCCACTGGAAGCCAGTGGAGTTTGTATAAATGCGGAGAGACATGTTGTCGGAAAGGAATTCGGCAAACCAGTCTCGCAGCCTCATTTTGAATCATTTGAAGGCGGTGGATAGCATATTTTGGGAGGCCAAGATACAGTGCATTGGCATAATCAAGCCTAGATGTAACTGTGGCATGTACAACTGTTTTTCGGCAATCTTCTGGAAGCAGGTAGAGCATTTTACGCAGATTTTTTAGCTTACTGAAGCAAATAGCCCAGACTTGTTGTATTTGGGTTAAAAAGGTCAGATTTGCTTCCCATTTCACGCCCAAATTTCGAATAAAGGCAGCTGGGGATGGGGGAGTGCCCATTTCCTCTGGCCACCATAATTCTGACTCTGGCATCCTACCTTGCCCAAAAAACATAACCTCTGTTTTTTCCGCGTTAAACTTTAGTTTATTAGAATTCATCCACGTAGCTATATCGCGTAAGCACCGCTTGAAATTTTTAAAACCCTCCACTGTCTGCTCTCTACAGGGGAGAAAACAACTGGGTGTCGTCAGCATAGGAAATAGCCTTCACCCCCCAGTTGGTGATCAGAGAGAACAGAGGGGCTAGGTAAATGTTAAAAAGTAACGGGCTCAGTGCTGAGCCCTGAGGTACCCCGCACCAGAGTTGCTTTGGTTGGGATTCACATGGTGTGAGGGCAACTCTCTGAGAGCGTCCACTCAGATAGGAGGCCAGCCATTTGAGAGCATTTCCCTCCAATCCCGCTTCTTTTAGGCGCTCACCCAGGATCATGTGGTCAACGGTATCAAAAACTGCTGACAGATCCAGCAGCACCAGTAATACTGGTGCTCCTGAATCCAGTGACCACCTAATCGACTCTGCCACCTCCAGCAGAGCAGACTCTGTGCTAAACCCTGCTCGGAAGCCTGATTGAGTGTCGTGCAGAGACCTGCTCTGCTCAATAAAGGGCGTCAATTGCCGCTGAACCAGCTTTTCCAACATTTTTCCTGGGGCGGGGAGGAGAGAAATAGGGCGCAGGTTTTTTAAGTCACCCGGGTCTCCATTTTGTTTTTTCTTCAGACGAAGCAGCGTCGCATGTTTCCATTTATCTGGAAAGGTGCCTGTTTTCAGGGAAGAATTCCATATGTGTACGAGCCCATCAACCAAAGAAGGTACAAGCGTCTTCTATAGTTTAGGCGGGCAAGGGTCATCTGGGGCTCCTGAATGACAATTCCGGATTACCATTAAGGCGCCCTGAGGCATAATAGGGGAGAAATCACACAGCCTAGGTAGCACCCCCTGTCGTGGAGATATATCCTCTTTCATAGTGGCCTCAGGGGTTTGAAATGACTCATAGACCTTTACGATCTTGTCATTAAAATAGTTTGCAATCCGTTCGCAAAGGGCTGTAGATGGAGTTGCTTTTATCTCCAGTGCCCGGGGTTTAAGGAAGGATTGAACAACCTTAAAAACTTCGCTACTCGACTGCTTTGCACTTCGAATGCTTGACGCAATATAATTTCGTCTAGCTGATTTTAACTCCTTATGGAACCTCTTTATAATTAGCTTTTAGTTTTTCACAGTATAGTACACTGTGTGAGTTTGGAGATCTGGATAAAAGCATTCCTTTTTTTAGGATCAATTCTGTTTATTACCAGTCTACATACACATTTTTAACACTGCATGCCGCCTACAACCCAATCGGAGCCGGCCTCGTACACACGATTCAAATCAAGGCACAGATAACACAGCAAGCCACCTACAACCCAATGTTTTTTTCAACATTATAGATTGCCAGCAACAGTAAAAGCATAATTTTTTTAGATTCTGAGTCACTTAAGTTTACAAATGATGCATGCTCCATTGGACGGGTGGTGGAGGGTGCCAGGCAGTGGTTTAGCTGCTATGCTTAGGCAGGGCCAACATATCCATGAGGGATGGTAAGGTTGCCACCTTAAGGTGCCATCAGTAGGGTTCAGCCCAGAGCCACAGTTTTGTTGCTGGTAGGTGGAGAAGGGCACCATGGGCAAAGAAAGCATGATGACTCCTGTTGACCCAGTAGGAGTCAATGCCAAGAGTTTTCATGCTCCCCACATCTCAAAGAAGGTTCTAAGTGAATACCAATTTCCTGTCTTTTCAAAATCTCCCTGCCAATCAGTTATTAAATTTTCAATAACTAGAAGGCCTTGAAAAAGCAACATTATGTAAACTAAAAATGACCAAATGATCTCAATAATCAGTCTTCTAGAAATCTTTTATTCAGTCCCCAGATGCCCGCAGCGGTGAATGTGTTCTTCAGGAATATACATTTTGTTGTTAAGTATGTGTGGGGGTAGAGATTATAAAAGGATTCCAGTTGACTTAGCCTCAGATGGCTGACAAAGCGAGACCATCTGTCCTATTACTGTTCTGTGGTTACCCCTCCTTTTAGAGCGTCAGTAACCACTGGAAGACATAGTGTTGATTTAGTGCATACAGCCTGTACAGGGAGCCATCTAGGGTGAAACATGTCAGAGAGTGTAACATCCCACACTTGAGTGGGAGTAAAGTGACAGCACTTTGACTCCAATCTGGGGCCACAGTGGTGGTATTGACTGTGGTGTTTACTACTTATGAATTGATGAGAGATTATGAGTGTTCTAGCCATCCTATTCCAAAGTAGAACACTCAATGTGTATTATGATGTATTATGTGGAATGTGGAGGTTTAAAGATTGAGAAGATGTTGGGCTGTGCTGGCGAGCTGCTTGCTCCTGACTGTGTAGCCACCATTAAACTTACTACAAGAGCCTTAAACCGGCGTCTGCGTAGTCACTACAAAATACTGGCGACGAGGATGGGATCAACACAACTTGATGGATAGCCTTCTAGAGGCACTTCCTTATTCTCTGAGCCATCACACACCACAGATATGATCTCAGAGTCAGACTCCAAGACTACAAGAGCCTTACACCGGCGTCTGCGTAGTCACTACAAAATACTGGCAACGAGGATGGGATCAACACAACTTGACGGATAGCTTTCTAGAGGCACTTCCTTATTCTATGAGACATCACACAGCACAGATATGATCTCAGAGTCGGACTCCAAGACTACAAGAGCCTTACACTGGCGTCTGCGTAGTCACTACAAAACACTGGCGACGAGGATGGGATCAACACAACTTGACGGATAGCCTTCTAGAGACACTTCCTTATTCTCTGAGACATCACACACCACAGATATGATCTCAGAGTCAGTCTCCAAGACTACAAGAGACTTACACTGGCGTCTGCGTAGTCACTACAAAATACTGGCGACGAGGATGGGATCAACACAATTTGACGGTTCGCCTTCTAGAGGCACTTCCTTATTCTATGAGACCTCACACAGCACAAATATGATCTCAGAGTCAGACTTCAGACTACAAGAGCCTTACACCGGCGTCTGCGTAGTCACTACAAAATACTGGCGACGAAGATGGGATCAACACAATCTGACGGATTGTCTTCTGGAGGCACTCAGAGACGTTTTAAGGCATGGGCAAAGTGGGCTCTGGCCCGGACCCAGCATTTTATGGGGCCCCCTGTTGTAGGTAGCTCTGTTATGCAGAGAGTCTTGCCCTGTTGACCCTGAATAATTTTTAAACAGATTGTTTTAAATACCGTTTTCCTTGAATTTATTTTTAACGAGTGAGTCCATGACAGTGAAACGAGTTTGTTTCACGCAACATCCATAATTAAAGTGTCTTTTAGATCAAAACACAACCTCACATTTGCGAAATGGGAGGGAATCACAGAGATTATTTGCAGTAATATTATTGAGCTGCTGCTGTGTTACAGTATTGAAAACACACCTCACTATCCCTGAATATTAGAAATTAACAAATTTAGAATTTGGACCAGTGTGCTTCTGCACTGTCAGTTACCTGGCCAAAGAGGACATGAAAGACCTGTAATTGGATCGTGAATTCAAAGTTGTTCCGAACAGGGGCCCCCAAAATACCTTTGGCCCAGTGCCCCCAAAGTCCTTAAGATGTCCCTGGAGGCACTTCCTTATTTTCTGAGACATCACACACCACCACAGATATGATCTCAGAGTCGGACTCCAAGACTACAAGAGCCTTACACCGGCATTTGCGTAGTCACTACATTGACCTAGCATTTATATAGATCTATCCATACCCCAATTAATGTGGTAGCTGCTAATACAGTTTCTAATGCACGGCCAGTAAGGGCTTAGGGAGAGATCTGATGGCCTGTAACTGGATCACGCTGCAGCGACAGTACGGCGTGGCCGGATCTAAACACTATCCACTAACAGCCAGTTGGAGGTGTAGTCTGTTAACCTCTAAGACGTAGTCTCAGTAATAACCCTGGCACAGTAGATCATGCATGGATGCACATTTGAGGCTGTGAACCTCAACACAGCATTTCTGCTGTAGTCATAGGAAAAATCTGTTTCATTCTGTTACTTGTGAACCACCAGAGGGCGCTTCATACCGCTGCATACATTACAGTGTATTATTCCACACTTGAGCACCGTCAAGTACGTGCTGTAAATTCCATTTATGGAGAATGAGTAACAACGGTACACAATGCCGCATCAGCCATAGAAAGAAACTGACATCGCAGCTGTCCTTAAAAAATAAACAGAAATAGAAAATAAATGTGTGTATTAATAGACAACAACCAGAAACGTAAAAACTACAGTAAGCCAATTAAATGCAGTATTTCTGTTACCTAATTGCTTTCTGATAAGGACCGATAACTAATTCTGCAGCGGAAAACATGAAAAACGGACTCAGTCAACCCATTGTGAGAAACCGAGATATGTGCTAAAATTACAGACATTTGCGAGGACATATTATGAAAAACGGAACTGTGTGCTTCAGGAGGCCCCTCATTGCCACAGTTATTTACACCCCAAAGCGGAGTACGCGGACCATTCGGAAACCTTCTCGTCCATAAAATGGCGCCTGCAACGTGTTCTCTTCACGGTAACCAATCGTGTTCGAATGTCGACCCCGAAAAGTAACTGAAAGTCAGTGGATCCTGAAATGGATGGACAATCAGGGGCGGCCTTAGGCGTGTGCAAGCTGTGCACCTGCACAGGGCCGCCAAACCCCAGGGGCCGCCACGCCAATATATATCCTTCATATAATAATCCTCTGAGGATGGATACATATTTGCGTGGCGACCCCTGGCAGGGATTTGGCGGCCTCCGGCTCTGTTCCACTTCCAAACACCCTTACCCCCCGCCCCTTCACTGGCCTCCGCGCCTGCGTTCCTCCAGGGCCCCCTACCTACGCTCCCTGCCCAGGGCCGCCATGAGCCTAGAGCGCCCCTGGGACGATTGACCCCTTTGATCAATTAGATTCGTTTTAAATTCGAAAGGTGGTTAACACGCAGTTTTGAGAACCTAAACATGCAAGTATATAGGAGCAACTTAAACCAAATGATAACAGGACCCACTGTGAATAAAGTAAAGGGATGAACAATATGAACATTTACACAATTCGATTACGGTGGGTCAGTGGCTGCAAATCTTGACTCTCGAGGCGATTTAAATCTGTTTTGGGGAACACCCTGTAAAAATCCTTTCTTCATAAATAGGGTCTGAAATGGCAGACGCCTAATCGATGTGTTTACCAATTAGAGGTAACTAACCCTTGAAGGCATTTGAAGACTAGTGTCAGGATTTCGTTCATCACTCAAGCTTTTCCTGCCCATTTGCTTTCAGAGACCAGATACTGGCTTCCACTTTTTCATGTCAAATACACCCCTATGCTGTCATTCTTGGCCCTTTGCAAGTGCAACACAGGACCGGTGCTAGGCATGGGCAGTATGGGCAGCTGCCTAGGGCCTCGCTCTCATCTCACCAGCATGCAGCCCCGCGCAGTGCAACACACCACACCACCAAACCTATTGTGCCCCTGCTGATTCCATTGAAGAAATGTGTCTGCAATTGGGCTTACAGGAGGGGACTACCCCTCCCTAGACCTCTCAGGGATGGTGTGATGAAGCCTAGTGGAGGGGTACACTTCATCTTTTGCCAGTTGCAAGGAGATGCATTTTGTCCTGCAATTAGGCCTCCTGCCTGGCTGCCCATTCAGAGACACTGAGGGACGCACATTGTCAGCACTTTACCGCCTGCAGAGTTTTAACTCTCAGACCCCAAGCTACTCTCACACCTTCAGCCTGATATGAGCTGTGAAAGAGGTCCTTGTAGGTGGTAGAGAGGGGAGCTGCGGCCTAGGAGGAGTCTGCAAAAAGGAGCTTCTGGAGCCCTGAAGGTGTCACTAATTTAAATTAGAGGGGCCTTGCATATTCCACTTTGCCCGGGGCCCCAAAAATCCTAGAACCGGCCCTGGTGCAACACTTGGGACTTGAGTGTGCCACCATGAAGGGCACTTTAATACTCGAACTAGTGTTGACCAAGGAGCCCATCATTTGTCAGACACTCTAAGTAAAAATGGATCTAATCAGCGTTATGCTTATTATTCAAAAGCTAACGCCCACAGCTATTCTACAGTTAGGGTTAGGAAGGCATGGTGTTCTACCAAAATACAGCGAGCAGAATATAGACTACCACTAGAGGGTAAAATATATTGGTACGTATACATTTACAATTTTTAACTCCACATCTAAGTATCATATATATATATATATTCACTGAAATAAACCATAGGTTTCACACCAGTTATAGTTAGCTGAACATTTTACTCATACAAAACCATTGAAATTCCCACGTTATAGTTAGTTGTACTCACTATAACTTGCGCGCCCGCAATCCACTGCTGATGATGTCACATATTACATCATTCATGACATGGTCAATGACATCACTGATGACATCACTGATGACATCTCAAATGACATCACTGATGACATCACTGATGATATCTCAAATGACATCACTGATGACATCACTGATGACATCATCCATGTGATAATACGATGCACCTGCTCACAATCTAATTTAACCTTTGATACACCAAGTGTTAAATACAAACTACCATTCCTGAAATTATTGACACACCAATACCAGTAACTACATACGCACTAACTGATTCCTAGGTCTACCCACACATCCACTCATTCACACATACAATCACTCATACATACAGACACTCATCAATACAACACTATCATATGCACTCATACACCTATACAGACACTCACACACTGCCACTCATCCATGGAGTTACTCACACACCTAATCAGTCATGCAAAGAATCAATCACACTCCCATTTCCTCATCTATACAGTTATACAGACAACACCTCAAATATACAAACATATACTAACACATACTTACTCTCTTATACAATCACTGATACAAGTACACATTGATCCATACAGCCACTCACACAATCACTGGCTCTCATGTATAGTCATTTATATATGCCAACTCTCACATGCACTGTGTTTTACATATCTACTTACTTGGAAATGTAGCACTGAGATATCCATTCAGTCACCAAAACACCCATGCAGACAGTCAACCGCCCATACAGCTGTTTCCACATGCACTCTTGAACCCATACACCAGGTGAATCAACTGCTTACACATCTATGCACAGAGTCACACACCTCCCAGCCACCCACACATACACTCAGCCTCACATACAAATACTTGGGCAACCAATCAATAACCCATATAGCCACTCATATAACTACTGATCAACACATGCAGCAGCTTACACAACAACAGACATACTGATGCACACATTCAGACAGTTTAGTCACTAACCAATGCATTCAGTAAGACACATTTAATCACTCACTCATACAGTCAGTCACGCACCTACTAAATCCTTCATCTAGACACTTATACATCCACTCATTCTTCAATATGTAAAACATATTTAAACTTTACAGAAACACACAGTCACTGGATAATGTCATCAGTGATGTCATCAGTGATGTCATTTAAGATGTCATCAGTGATGTCATCAGTGATCATTTGAGATGTCATCAGTGATGTCACTGACCATGCCATGAATGATGTAATATGTGACATCATCAGCAGTGGATTGCGGGCGCGCAAGTTATAGTGAGTCCAACTAACTATAACGTGGGAATTTCAATGGTTTTGTATGAGTAAAATGTTCAGCTAACTATAACTGGTGTGAAACCTATGGTTTTTTCAGTGAATTTCAAAGGTTTTTTAAAAGCTAATTCCTTACTATAACGAGTTTGTAACCTACGATTTTTAAAGTGAACTATTAAGTTTTTTTAATAGATGTTTTTTATAACTATTAATTATTATATTTTTTCTAAAATTATTATTATTTTTATTTTTTTTCTAAAATTAATTTTTCAATGTATTTTTCCTGTGTTTTTTTTAAAAATCATTTTACCTCGGAGCGCTCAGGGTACGCGCACCCGTAAACGCACCCATACACGTAGCGAGAGCGCTATACCCACGTGCGAAAAAATATATAAGTATGTATTTAAAGTAAATAATAATGCAAGACATTCAGTGGCATACTTATAAAAGTAGTATTTTTGATTTTAAATAACCGTATTTTAACTTTAAACGCATTTCCTAAACTCTAACAAAATGTCATGCAGGCGCGCCACGTAAGCGCCCCTGGAAGCGCCTACGTACGTGCCGCGTAAGCGCCCCCGGAAGCGCTCTGTAGCGCGTAGCGTATGCGCGTCAAGTCATGTGACCTTAAAATAACACTTTCCATTGGTTGTTAACAGTTTTTTTTTACAACTAATGAAAACCCCACCCAATTCCTTCACTACCTCTTTCACTTTGGAGAGAGCAAGACCTGTTCCCTTTTTCTCCTCTTCAATTCTTTGGAAAGAATGGCTGCAAGAGCACCAAGCAGCAGTGACTCTGATGAGTTTCTCCATGAGGACCCTCCTCAACTAAAAATTAAGGAGCACTTCCTCTGCAAGTTTTTGAGCATTCCAGAAGGTGAGAAGAAAGTAAATGCTCCAAAGGTGGAATGCAAGATATGCCACGCAATTCTTTCACGTGGTGACCCCAGAAAAAAATACAGTTTTGGGAACTCCACCATGATTAGACATGTGCAAAGAAGGCACCCCCAGAACTATGCCCGGGAGAGTGTCATGGACCTGGCACGGAATGCACCAAGAGATGGGGCCAGCACCTCGACTGGTGGTGCAACAGCTTCTGGAAGAGAAGGTGGAAGAATGACCCTGAACGTGCAGCCGGTGTTTGCACGCATCAAAATTCTATGCATGGACTGCGATGAACTGCTCTGTTATGGGGAGCAGAGTATTGAACTGATTGCTCGGAAGAGAGAGGAACACCGCTGCCCTCCCCATCCCTAATTTTTCACCTTTTTTTGCTCCTGTTGAGCAGTTTTGGGATCCCTGGTTTGGTTTTTCCCCTGAAAAAAATACAAAAAAAATATAAAATCGTTATGAAAAAGTTTAAAAAAAAAGATAAAAAGAAAAGAAGAATAAAAAAGGTCTTTTAAGAACTAACTCCAATTCTCCAAAAAGAGCTATATTCTTTACAGATTTTGCAATTCTTTTTTTCTGAGAATGTGTACTGAATAAATGAATGAATGAAATGAGTGCATGAAGGGGAGAAAGTGACAGAGCGAACAAGTGTCAGAAGAGGAGTGAGAGAAGGTGAGTTGTAAACAAGAGTGAGTTGAAGTGGAGTGAACGAAGGAGAGTGACAGGGAGTGACGGAAAGAAATGAGTCAAGGTGAAAAAAGGGGATTGATATTGAGGGAAAGAGGGTGAGGGAGGATAAAGTAATGGGAGTGCGAGTAAGGCTAGTGGAGTGAGGAAGAAGGAAGGTGGAGTAAGTGAGAGTGTGTTGATGACAGTGAGGGTTTGAAGATAAGTGAGGGTGATTGAAGGGAAGTGAGAATGAGGGGACAGAGGGAGTGAGGGTAAGACAGACGGAGTGAGAGGAGAGCAGTGAAGAAGTGAGAGGATAGAGGGAATGTGAGAAGGAGTGAGTGAAGTGGAGTAAGGTGAGTAAGGGAAGGGGAATGAGTGAATGAGCGAAGGAAGGGAAGAGAGGGGAAAGGAAGTAAAGAAGGGGGACTGAAAGAAAGTGAGTGTGGGAGGGGAGGAAGGGGAAGAGGAGTGAACATGGGGAATGACGATAAGTGAGGGAAGTGCAGTAAGATAACAGGGGTGAGGGAGGGTGAGAGAACAGCAGTGACGTTGAAGAAAGAAGAGTGATAGAGGGTGCATAAAGGCGAGTGAGCGTAAGACAAGGGGAGTGAGGGAGTGAGGACATAGAGGTAGTAAAGGAAGGAGTGAGAGAAAAAGACTAAGTAAGGGAGCATAGAAAGATAAATAAGGGAGTGTTCGTGAGTTAAAGGGAGTGAGTGTGAAGGAAGGGGGAGTAACAAAGTGAGGGGATGGAGGGAGTGATAGTAACAGTGAGAGAGTGAAGGAAGGGGAGTGAGGATGTGAGAGGACAGAGGGAGTGAGAGAAGTAGTGAATGAAGTTGAGTAAGATGACTGAGGAAAGGGGAATTACTGAGGGAGCAAAAGATAGAAAGAAGGGGAAGGGGACTGAAGTGGTGGAGGGGAGAGAGGGGAAGGGGAGTAAAGGAATGGGGAATGAGAGGTAGTGAGGGAAGTGGAGTAAGAAAACGGGGGAGAAGGAGAATGAGAGAAGGCCAGTGAGGGTGAGTAAAGAGGGGTGATAGAGGGTGGATAAAGGCAAGTGAGCATGAGACAAGGGGAGTGAGGGAGTGAGGAGACAGAGGGACTGAAGGAAAGAGTAAGAGAAGGAGACTGAGTGAGGGACCATAGAAATCTAAGTGAGGGAGTGTTCCAAAGTTAAAGGGCGTAAGCGTGACGTAAGAGGAGTGAGAGAGTGAGGGGACGGAGGTAGTAAAGCTAAGAGAGAGGGAGTGAGGGAAGGAGAATAAGGATATGACAGGGCAGAGGGAGTGAGAGAAAGAGTGAGTAAAGTGGAGTAAGGTGAGTGAGGGAAGGGAAATGAGTGAGACTCTGCATTGGTACCTACTTGTAGGTACAAAAAACACCCACATAACACAACAGCTCTTTTCAGAGCTACCCTACCTCTAAGCACTCAAAATAATTTTTTTACTCTAATTTTTTACACTGTTTTCCCCCGTGGTGCGCTCAGGGTGCGCGTACCGGGAAGCGTACATGGAAACGCACCCAGCGCTTACCCCGTGAAAATAAAAAATAAAAAAATAATTATTTTTTTAGCCCTTCAGGGTCCTTCTAGGCCCCCCTCAGAAAACCTAGGGGGTCAGGGGGTGTCTAACCTGCCCCCTTTTAATCATTTCCCACTTTTTTTTTCACCTCTTGAGTCTCGATTTTACCGAGACACAAGATGGCGGACTCTCCGGACTGTTTAGAATGTTGTCAGACACCCGAAAGCCAATCAGCTTTCCGCTCGCGCACTTCCGTGGCGCGCCGGGTGCGCTCCCCGGTACGCGTACCGGTGAGCGCTCAGAGCGCGCCTATAGATATATATGTGTTTTCGAAGTTAATTTAAAAAAAAAAAAATGGAGCAATTTTCTCCAAATATAGAAAAGGCATTTCTGCGTACCAGTCCCTACAATTTTGCAAAGTTTGGTGTAATTCCGTTCAGCGGTTCGGGCTGTAGCCTTGTCTATTCGTCCTATGGAAATTTACATGGGGAAAACACGTTTTGGGACCCCCCTTTTTTCTCGGCCCCCACTTCACAAATCCCCCCGAAACTTTCAGGGAAGGAGCAGAGCGGAACTGGCCTAAATTTTCTAAAATTACACGCAAATTCCTCAACCGGCGCCAAAGTTATTCCCAATAGAATGTTGCGGATTTCCTATGGTAGCTAGGTCCTAACTATAACTACCTACTGGCGACCGCCAGTAGGTAATATATATATAAAACTACCGGTTGACAGTGGGTAGTTATAGTCAGGACCAATTTCCATTTTTGGTTTGCCCATAACTTTGGATTTTAGACACGACTATAGCCCGAACTGTTGAACGGAATTACACCAAATTTGGCCTACAGCTACCTCTTTGTCCAGAACGAACCCATTTTGTTATTTTTTGTAAATCCATTCAGTAGTTTTGGAGATAATAAAGGAAAACCAAATTAGTATTTCTAGAGGCACGGACTATACACAAATCTTGCCCATCTCGTGCAGATATCTGATTGGCTGCCAACCTTTCAACCAAGAAGTGTTGGCAGCCATCTTGGGACTTAGTATCAGCAAATTCCCAAACAAAAACATTAACAAAAAGAGAAGGGGCAGGGTAGGAATACCCTGATTCCCTAAGCCTGACGTCAAAAAGCATTTTTTTTATTTTAGCGGAGAAAATCATGAAAGATTTCCAAATTTGTAGTAAAAAAAAAACCAAGCAAGGTTTCACATTCTTGTTTAAACATTGGCCCCAAGGTGGGCCAGGTCCAGTTGTCAAGCGTACATTAAACAAAAGGGAAGGTGGGTGCAGGTGTTCCCCCTCCCCAAGGACAGTCAAAGCCCCAGGGACCACCACCTTACCGAGGTTTATTTTATACAATTATGGGAGGGGGCCACGCGGCCCCCTCCTGTGGCCTATAAGGCTACTGGGGACCACCACCTCCACATGGCTTGATTATATAAAAGGAGAGGAGCAGTTCGGATCCCTCCCATAGGGTTCATTGATGCCCCACCTCCCTGGGGCTTGAACAGTAAATTGAAGGGGGCCATTTCGACCCCCTCCATGGCCCAGTAGAGCCCCAGGGACCACCACCTCCCCAGGCCCAAAACATGAAACTAAAGAGGTAGGGGGGGAGCACCCTCCCCTCCTGGGCCGTGTTCGACTCCACTACCTCCCCAGGACATGCCCTTCAAAATGAAAGAAAGGGGGCAGCACAGCCGCCCTCCTGGAGCCATTAATAGCTCTCGGGACCGCTGTCCCCAGGACCAGCTCCTTATCTCCGGAGGTGCCCACTCTTGGGAGATAGCAGTTTTTCACTTGGCAGGAGCTTTGACAGCTCTCGCCAACAGAGAGCAAACCATATATATATATATATGTGAGTAAGAGTACCTGGCTTAAACCCAAAAATTGTTTTTTCAAATGCTCCACTTGCAGGGCTTGCAAGTTTGGTGTTAACAAAAACAGATACAAAGTTCCTTTCAGTCCTAACGAAAGACCCGTCACAGGACATTTTACCTGTCGCACTGAATTTGCGATATATGTCTTTACATGTACCTGTGGTCTTTCATATATTGGAAGCACTAAACTGCAAGCACATGCACACATTTTACAGCATCTTCGGACCAATGTCAATAGTGATTCCTGCTATCCTGTGGCGAGGCATTTTAAAAACACACATGCCAACAATCTGAACTGCTTAAAGTATTTTGTCATAGATGCCATTCCCTCCCTATATAGAGGGGGAAATAGAGAAAGACTTCTCAGACAGCTGGAATCCCAATATATATTGGAATTTGACAGTAAGGCCCCTAACGGTCTTAACAATACTGAAGACCTTCACAACTTTCTATGAAGCATTTCTGTCAGATAGCCCTGAGTCTGTTTAAGTAAATATGCTAACACTTTCATTTTGACTGGAGACATGTGTCAGAACCATTTTTCGTAGAATTGTATGGCAGCCTTATAGCGGACATGTCCGACGTCAGCACCAGTGCCTTTGTATATAGATTCTGTAAATTTCAATTGCTAGTATGCATTACAAATTAATTGACATATACCTTACTTTTTATCTTTTGTAGATGAGATGTCCACTCCAGGAGTTTTCTGATGTTTACTGATCATATCTTGGGATAAGATAAATCTCTATGGACAATAGACCTTAATCTCATAGCCTACATGACCTCCCGATCATCTTATTGTTTTTCTTAAAGAAATGTTTCTCGCACTTTAATTCACATTTTTAGCATGGTTCTGTTATTATGTATGGGATACATATACTGCACCCCTCCTTGGGCTCATGATCATCAATTGGCTGGGGAATTTATTATTTTTTTTTTTGTAGTTTTAAATTGAGGACTGCGTATTTTGCACACTTGCAATGTATTGCACTGGTGTAATTTGCACAAGTTATAATGTATTTTGTACTGCAATCCATCAGACAGTTCTAACAGGAACTCTTCTATGATTATGTTTTGCACTGTATTTGCGTATTTTGCACAGTCTTGTTTAATCCATCAGACAGTTCCAACAGGAACTGTTCTGTTAGTAGGTTTTGCACTGTATTTGCGTATTTTGCACAGTCTTGCTCAATTTTGCACATCGAAAATATGTCCTCTCAGCGTGATGATATTTTGAGTCCCTTAAGTATCGTGATTCTGGCACACTTACAGTATTTTGTTCCGTTCATGACTTGTATTTTACATCATTTTGTTTTACAAACCAAACCAGAAATATGCCAACAAACATAGAGACATTTGGAGCATTAATTTCTCTTTATATTTCGATACTGGCGGGTTCATGCAAAATGTTTTTTCTATGTCTATTATTTGAACCATGTGACACTGGATGGGTGTGCATTTAAATGTCAATTCTCGCGTCGGTAGAACTACATGTGATCAAGGCCAGCTTGGCTGGCCGAAACAGGTAATGGCAGGTTGTGGGAGCACAGAAGCAGAAAATAAAACCAACTAAATCACAGCAATTGGAATTCGTGTGTCTCTCCATCGCCGTTTGGAGGTTGGGGAGTCTTTGGATTTCGTGATATATATATATATATATATATTAGGACCAAGTTTCCATAGGAAAAGTATTTTGTGATGTGCCTATAACTTTGGCATAATTTAACGAATCTTTACGAAATGTTCCCAAAAGTTTCTCTTTTTAGATCAGCTCCTATCTTGCAAGTTTGGGGGTGATTCTTCAAGGGGGGGGCTGAGAAAAAAGGAGGGTCCCAAAACGTGTTTTCTCCATGCAATTTCCATAGAAAACTTTAGACAATTTTACAGGTCAAACTGCTGAACGGAATTACACCAAATTTGGGAGGGAGAAAGGTCTTGGCCCAGAAAGCACGCTTTTGTTTAAATGGGGTAAATCTGTTCAGTAGGTTTTGAGAAATATCACATTTTACGGATATCGATATTTGAGAATTCTTACATCTGATTGGCTGAGGCGTTACGAGCACAAGCTTGCGGCTCATTGGCTGTGAACAGTTGAAACTAGGGTGTTGGCAGCCATTTTGTGACTCAGTTGAAAGGAGTAGGGGGAAAAAAAGAGGAAACATTTTATAAGACAGTATAGTAGGAACACTGTGGACTTAGTTTAAGCAGTCTGTACGGTGCAGAGGCAAGGAGTTTGAATGTTGCGTTGGCCGTTGAAATCACGTCCGCAGAACAACTGTGCGCGGCAAGATTGCGTAGGCTCTGGAAAGCCCGTCGGGAAAACAATGAGTCGTATTGCGACAAGCAGTGTGTAGAGTGCACACACAGGTAGTGAGAACTACCAACAGAGGCCGTGGAAATTAGTTCCGCAAAAGAACGATGAGCGGTATTGCGGCAATGGTAAGAAGGCTGTGGAAATCATATTGGGAAAACAACAATGCGCCATTTGCGGCCTTCCTTTAATATAATGCGGAGTAATATTTACTTATAATGTGGTGTTCACTTTTATCACAGATAGTGTCACTTTGTTAGAGGAAATGTATTATTATGTGGGAGGGCATGTTCTCTCCCTGTGCGTGGAACAAAATTAACATTTAATAGGCTGATGTGTTCCAACAACAAGCTTAATGTTCATTGGCTGGGAACCATTGTAAGTAGAAGTGTTGCCAGCCATTCTCCCTCCCTCCGCGGAGTAGCAGGGACATCTGATTGGCTGACGTGTTCCAAGGAGGACCTTCCCAAGCTTAATGTTCATTGGCTGTAAACCATTGAAAGTAGAAGTGTTGTCAGCGATTCCCTCCCCCGCGTAGTATCAGGGACATCTGATTGGGTAATGTGTTCCAAGCAGGACCTTCCCAAGCTTAATGTTCATTGGCTGTGAAGCATTAAAAGTAGAAGTGTTGGCAGCCATTCCCTCCCCTTCTGCGGAACACCATGGACATTTTATTGACTAAAGTGTTCTGAGCACAAATTTGCTCCTTATTGGGTGGAAATGGTTCACTGTTGTCAGCCATTTTGTGACGCACTTCAAAGGAGTCAGGAAAAAAAGTAGTAGAGGGGAGGGTAGGAACACTATTAACTCTGTACAGTGGTCACAAGGTGGGAGACAGGGAAAGTGAAGGTAAAAATTGTTTGTTAATATATTTTAAGGGCCATTTATATAATTTGCGTGGGGCCTACAAACACGTCGGGAAAATAACAGTGTGTTGCGGTCTTCTTTTTATAAGTCAGCGGGTGGGATACTTCACAGGGGCAGTATTTACTCATAATGTAGTGTTTACTTTTCTGACGGAAAGTGCTATATCTTTGGAGCAAATATTATAATATGGAGGAGGGGGTTGCAAAAAGAAAGCGCGCTGTTGCGATCTTCATTTAAATAAGGTTCTGAGTAGGCTGCTTCTCGGGAGCAATGTTTACTTATAATATACAGTTATAGTGCGGTGCTTACTTCTGTCGCGGGTAGTGCTACTTCCTTGCAGCAAAATAGTTGGTGTGGTTGCGCTGCATACATTTAAGTCTAGGTTTGAAACAGTTTTTATTAAGCAATCACAAATATACTTACTTAGGAAAGTGTAGCTGTTTATATCAGAGGGGTGATAAAAACGCAATTCATAAAATATCGCTTAAGCGTGGTCACACCCTCTTTTTTTTGTCACCTATAGTTTGTAAAAGTGTTGCCCCATATTCTTGTTAATATAAGAGGGCATCAGTTACTTTTAGATAAAGTAGAAAAGAAGTGCTATAAGAAACACTCCCGCACTAAATCATCTCAGGTCACAACAACAATAACAAGTAAAAAACAGTTAAACACAAATAACGTCATATTACCTAGATATGTACGCTTCATCAAAACATTAAATGAAGCACTATGTAGACAATCTTTTTTTAGGGACTACTATTTTATAAAATATTAGCAGTGTTATAACCTGTGAGGTAGTAAGTTATCAACAGAAATAACTGTAGTAAATGTTGTTTATGTCTTGCACAGATAGATCTCCAACCCCTTTGAAGTACTATAAATGCACAGTATTAAAATGTACAGGGTGAGTTTATAGTATTCCACAGGAGAAGAAGAATAAGGAGCACAACCCAAAAAAATGTTTACAATTACTTTTCTGTAGAAGTCGGGAAAGTTTTGTGGTAGTGCTTGGAGGTCGCTCGCTGCTCTGCTAAGAGATCACGTACTCCTTTACGAACATATAGGAAAGTAGTAACATATACACTACTATTCCTATATATTCTATAGGGAGAACGAGAATAGGAACCACAATTGAGAAAAAGAGAAATACCAAAATATCAATTAAGAAATGTAGGATTTATCAAATGCATTCAGTAAAAGAGTATCCATGCAAACAATCTTTTTTTAAACTGCAATTTCGAAAAATATTCTCACTGTAAAAATAACTGATGAAATAAGTTAGAAAGGTCAGTAAGCTATATTTCAGATGGATTACTCCTGGCTGCGACAAATCTCCAATTCCTCTTGTGTGAAAATATGACACTCTACTACAATATAGAGAGTGTCACTGATGCCACACAAAAAAGGAAAAGGAAAATAAAGTCATAAAAACAAAACCAAATCAATAACGAAATATTTTCCAGGGGTGAATATGTTCAAAGCTTTTTTTCTCCGGAACTTCGCGCTGACGGCTCATAAACTCCTCTGAGATCATAATGACTGTGAATATTATAATATACATATTCACACTATATGATCCCGGGGGTAAACAGAGTAAAAACCAGGAGCTGCTGACGTTACATATTAATCTTTAGTCTTTGCGCCGACGGGCACCAAAACCTCTGAGGTCTAGTATAGTGTCAATATTATAATATACAAAGTCACACTATATAAGCTCAAAGGAGCCAGAAAAGGAACAGGGTTTCCTCTATTCTGTCTGTTTCTCAATACAAGCTGCTGACGTTACATTTAAATGGCAAAAACAACAAATAGCACTTTTTTTCTTAATGCAAATCTTGAAATATTCACAAATAGCTACGGTTTATAATGATCTACCATGCCATAATCAAACAACTTACAACTCCGTAATATGTTTTGTTGTCGCAAAAGAAGAATCTGACGCTAGAAAAGGGAACCTGCATCACAGAATGGACACTCGTAAATAACTCGCAAAAAGCAAACTAATCAAAGAACGGATGTGGTTTATATACTTTTTGGTTATTGAGTAGTCTATGGAAGGAAGATATGACTTCGCCCATTTAGATGTCACGTTTTACAGTTGACACGTGCTCCCGTTAACTGTTTCACTTGTGCACGTGTTGGGAAAAGTTACAAAATGTGAAGCGGTAAAGGTTTCGATTTCGATCCTCACAAGTATAAGTTCCTTAATATGTACATATGTTGGAGAGCTTAAAAACTGTTACATGGCAAACCGTGTCATTTCCTTTCTTATGACTAAAAATATCTATTAATTGCCGGAATTCTAAATAGAAGACATAAAAATATATCGTTCAGAAAAGAAGAAAAAAAAGCATGTGCTAATATTTCTCATCACTATAGTGTTAAATTAAAAAAATGCCAGCATTTGTAAAGCATACAGCTACCTCCGGAGAGGTGTCCTGGCGCTCGGGGCCATCGGAAAGATTAAGCAAGGTGTTGTCCACAGTGACATAGTGGTGGGCTAACGTGCCGCTGGAGCCGAGATTTGAACTGTGAACGCTGCTGTTCGAAGTCAGGCTGCTGTGTCACACTTTTTCCACACTTATATGTTAATTAGTGTTAATCAAGTTTTAAACATTGTTAATTTATAACTTATAACAGACTACTGTTACAGTTAGTTTTTCACTACAAAAAGTATGTACGTCTTTTTAAAATGTACGTAAAAACAATATAGGTTTCAGGGACATTGTAGTTTAAATTAGCATTTAAAAAACATTTGACATTCACTGAAAAAAACATAGGTTTTACAGACGTTATAGTTAGAAATTAGCATTTAAAATCCTTAGAAATTCAGGAGAAAAACCATAGGTTTCAGGCAGGTTATAGTTAGTTGGACATTTCACTCGTATAAAACCAGAGAAATTCCACCGTTATAGTTAGTTCAGCTAACTATAACTCGCGCCCCCACAATGCACTGCTGATGACGTCACATATTACATCATTCAGTCACTCAAAAATTCTTTATTTCGGCGTGACCCATAAAAGAAGCAGCAAGAAAGAATACATTCACAAAATATTTAAAACCGTTAAAAACCAGAATCATTCACAACATGGTCAGTGACATCACTGATGACATCACTGATGACACCTCAAAGGACAGCACTGATGACATCATCCAGGGACTGCGTGTTTCTGTAATTTTAAAATAAGTTGTATATATATTGCAAGGTGTATTGAAGAATGAGTGGGTGTATAAGTGTGGTGTCCGCGCAGATGTGTGAATTTGAGAATAACGTTGTCCTGTGGCTGCGGTCTTTATGGTGTGGGACGGCAGTGTAGCTGAAGCAAAGAGCTTCATTAAGAAACTGAATGTGAATAATTACAATCTGGCATTTACGGAGAACATAAGTAGAGATTCGATTGAATTCTTAGATGTTCTAGTAGAAATCTGTGAGGGCACTTTGAAAACAAGTCTATTCCGGAAGAAGACATCCGGTAATAGCATTTTGAATGCCCGCAGTTCACACCCTCGCAATCTCGTAGATAGCATTCCCTGTGGGGAGCTACTACGTGCTAAGCGTAATTTCAGCACTGAGGCAGCATACCAGGCAGAAAAGGAGATAATGTGCAGTAAGTTTAAAGACCGAGGGTGCAAGAGCTTGACGATCAAACAGGCCTGTGATAAAGTAGATACCACCACCAGGAATGAATTACTTCACCCTAACAGAATAGAAAGTGATGAGAAGACTGTGCGATTTATAACCACATTTTCGGGTCAAGCACAGGAGATGAAGAAAATCTTCAGAAAACATTGGCATGTCCTATCTACTGATATGCATCTTATAAATCACATAGCTACCAATCCCCAGATTACCTTTAGGAAGAGCAGGTCCTTAAGGGATGATCTCATCCACAATCATGTGACTAAAATAGGAGGGATTGAAAATGAGAGCAGAAATGGATTTAAATGCTGTAGGAATTGCAAGGCATGCCGCAAGAGTAATGATTGTTCCACACTTAAGATCCCCAACTCGAAAAGGGAGTTTACTATTAAGAAAGCAATGACATGTGACACCATGTACTGTGTGTATGTGCTAATGTGCCCATGCAACAAGTGGTATGTGGGCAGCACAATACACCGTGCTAAGAAGAGGGTAATGGAACATATTCGTGCCATTAAGAACAATACGAGGCAGTATCCCATAGCACAACATTTTTTTGATCATCACTCACAAGATGTGAATCTGTTAAGAATGGCGGTGGTTGACATGGTAGATCTAGGAATTAGAGGTAACAGGGAGTTGACATTGAGAAAGTTGGAGTCGAGGTATATCATTGATTTTGATTGTATGACTACAAATGGTCTGAATTCCAGTGAGGAACTTGCAGTACACCTGATTGAATGAAACATGAATGTATAATGATGTAATTTGTGGTACTCGATTCAATTTTAATCTTCTATTGTTTTTAATTTTTTAGATATAATTGATATGTCTAGGACCCGTGGACAGCCTTCTGAATTATGATGGATTCATTAATGTCTGGCATAAGCCCACTTGGGCAGGACTTTATGTGCTAAGATAACAAATCTATAAGGAATTTCACCCACTTGGGTTGAATGGAACAATTGCTGAAATCGATGTTCATAACTTTATTGTTGATATGCGTGGCCATTTTAGATAAACTTTATTTTTCCCAATGAGTATGTATAGCTCTGATGTAGCCTCGTAAAGTGGGGGCGTGGAACTTAAATAAACTACAGTACCAGTGGCCTAAATGCCGAGTATTATGGCGACGTGTAAAGCGGAGGACTTTCTGATGAACAAACCAATGAAAAACTGTGTGTAATTACGAAGTTGTCTTTCGGTTGTGTAAAAACAAGAGGAACAACCAGAAATGTTATCAAATTTTTTTGCATCGATTATGGCCATTATTTATGTTATCTATTTATGTCAATAACATTGAAATTATTAGGAATGCCATACGAATCAAATACATGTATATATCATTACAAAATGGCCGACACGGTTACCTAATGTTTAATCACATGGTGGGTGTTAGTCCCTTGTCTATGGTTAGGCGGGGATTTAAAATGATTGCAAAATGTGCTAACTTTGAAACGTGAGCAAGACAAAAGTCGAAATGCGGTGTTTCCTGCATTAAATCTACTTCACAAGCAGCGTGGTGTGTCCGGGTGATCTAGTGAAAGAGTGGATCGTGGTGTCAAAAAAAAGAAAATATATATATATATATATATATGCTGACCTCCTTTTTGGGCAACCAGGATTCCTGCGCTGGCCCCCGTGTAAGGATTCGAGGCTGAAGGGTAGCGGATGCACAAGTGGGGAGCTGAAGGGGCACTGGACTGTCGGCCTGCCTCACCTTCCAGCGCGTTTCAAGCCTGCGCCTGCCATCTTGAAGCACTCCGTCAGTAACCCAATGCGGCATCCCATTCCTGTGTTGCACCACATTGTGGCATTATGGGATGTGTGGTCCCCATACGAAAAGACTACAACAGGAGGGCCAAAATCTACCTGGGGGCGGAGCTATGCAGTGTCATCTACTTAGAGGCAGGACTGTAGATACCGCAGCATAAGGAGCAGCTGGAAAGGGGCGCTGATGAAGGAGGAAACTCCAAAATGCATTCGCCTGTGTCATGTCGACAATAAAGTGCTTCTTTTTCTTCCCCACGGGTCACTGCCTTTTCTTTGGAGGAGGACTTGGTCGTTTAATTTTGCGTCAAGCCAGTACGCAATTTGGTGTACCCACCCCGCACAAGAGGTCTGGACAGCCTGGCTCGCTCCGTGGAGCATTTTCTGTTTGATTGTGGGAACAATCCTATCCAGTACTCACCTCGACGCCTGGTTGAATACAGCGGTTAGGAGGTATGCTGACCTCCTTTTTGGGCAACCGGGATTCCTGCGCTGGCCCCCATGTAAGGATTCCAGGCTGAAGGGTAGCGGAGGCACAAGTGGGGAGCTGAAGGGGCACTGGACTGTCGGCCTGCCTCACCTTCCAGCGCGTTTCAAGCCTGCGCCTGCCATCTTGAAGCACTCCGTCAGTAACCCAATGCGTCATCTCCATTCCTGTGTTGCACCACATTGTGGCATTATGGGATGTGTGGTCCCCATACGAAAGGACTACAACAGGAGGGCCAAAATCTACCTGGGGGCGGAGCTATGCAGTGTCATCTACTTAGAGGCAGGACTGTCGATACCGCAGCATAAG
Source organism: Lissotriton helveticus (assembly GCF_964261635.1). Taxonomy (NCBI): domain Eukaryota; kingdom Metazoa; phylum Chordata; class Amphibia; order Caudata; family Salamandridae; genus Lissotriton; species Lissotriton helveticus. The sequence continues at coordinate 346,762,424 of NC_136071.1, read as the reverse complement.
GAGCAGCTGGAAAGGGGCGCTGATGAAGGAGGAAACTCCGAAATGCATTCGCCTGTGTCATGACGACAATAAAGTGCTTCTTTTTCTTCCCCACGGGTCACTGCCTTTTCTTTGGAGGAGGACTTGGTCGTTTAATTTTGCGTCAAGCCAGTACGCAATTAGGTGTACCCGCCCCGCACAAGAGGTCTGGACAGCCTGGCTCGCTCCGTGGAGCATTTTCTGTTTGATTGTGGGAACAATCCTATCCAGTACCCACCTCGACGCCTGGTTGAATACAGCGGTTAGGAGGTATGCTACCTCCTTTTTGGGCAACCGGGATTCCTGCGCTGGCCCCCGTGTAAGGATTCCAGGCTGAAGGGTAGCGGAGGCACAAGTGGGGAGCTGAAGGGGCACTGGACTGTCGGCCTGCCTCACCTTCCAGCGCGTTTCAAGCCTGCGCCTGCCATCTTGAAGCACTCCGTCAGTAACCCAATGCGGCATCTCCATTCCTGTGTTGCACCACATTGTGGCATTATGGGATGTGTGGTCCCCATACGAAAGGACTACAACAGGAGGGCCAAAATCTACCTGGGGGCGGAGCTATGCAGTGTCATCTACTTAGAGGCAGGACTGTTGATACCGCAGCATAAGGAGCAGCTGGAAAGGGGCGCTGATGAAGGAGGAAACTCCGAAATGCATTCGCCTGTGTCATGTCGACAATAAAGTGCTTCTTTTTCTTCCCCACGGGTCACTGCCTTTTCTTTGGAGGAAGACTTGGTTGTTTAATTTTGCGTCAAGCCAGTACGCAATTTGGTGTATTGTATTGTATTGTAATTGTAATTGCATTTATATAGCGCTTACTACCCCTGACGAGGCGTCAAAGCGCTTTTTCGGCGAGTAGCACGCTACTCCGGGACCCATAGAGGATTAGTGTTGAATTAGTATAGTGAAACATGCAAGTACATTTTAAGTGGTCGATAGGTTAGTCAGTTATTTGGATTTGAAATGATAGCAGTAGGATAGAGGAGGAAAAAAGGTTTGTATTTATATAGCACTTGTTACCCCTGATGGGGTGTTGAAGCACGCTACTCCGGAAGCCCATAAAAGATTAGTGGTGAATTAATGTGGTGAAATATGAAAGTAATTTCAGTGGTGGATATTAGTCAATTATTTGGAGTGAGAAGTATAGCGGAGGGATAAAAGGGGAAGAAAGGTTTGCATTCATACAGCACTTATTACCCCTGATGGGTGTTAAAGCACTTTTCTGGCGAGTAGCACGCTACTCCGGAACCCATAAAGGATTAGTGTTGAAAAGTAGTATAGTGAAATATGAAGTAATTTGAGTAGTGGATATGTTATTCAGTTATTTGGGTAGAGAAATGTAGGCGGCGGGATAGAAGAGAGAAAGAGGTTTGTATTATAATAGCGCTTGCTACCCCAATGGGGTTTTGAAGCACAAGTAGCATGCTACTCTGGATCCATACCCGCCCCGCACAAGAGGTCTGGACGGCCTGGCTCGCTCCGTGGAGCATTTTCTGTTTGATTGTGGGAACAATCCTATCCAGTACCAACCTCGACGCCTGGTTGAATACAGCGGTTAGGAGGTATGCTACCTCCTTTTTGGGCAACCGGGATTCCTGCGCTGGCCCCGTGTAAGGATTCCAGGCAGAAGGGTAGCGGAGGCACAAGTGGGGAGCTGAAGTGGCACTGGACTGTCTGCCTGCCTCACCTTCCAGCGCGTTTCAAGCCTGCGCCTGCCATCTTGAAGCACTCCGTCAGTAACCCAATGCGGCATCTCCATTCCTGTGTTGCACCACATTGTGGCATTATGGGATGTGTGGTCCCCATACGAAAGGACTACAACAGGAGGGCCAAAATCTACCTGGGGGCGGAGCTATGCAGTGTCATCTACTTAGAGGCAGGACTGTTGATACCGCAGCATAAGGAGCAGCTGGAAAGGGGCGCTGATGAAGGAGGAAACTCCGAAATGCATTCGCCTGTGTCATGTCGACAATAAAGTGCTTCTTTTTCTTCCCCACGGGTCACTGCCTTTTCTTTGGAGGAAGACTTGGTTGTTTAATTTTGCGTCAAGCCAGTACGCAATTTGGTGTATTGTATTGTATTGTAATTGTAATTGCATTTATATAGCGCTTACTACCCCTGACGAGGCGTCAAAGCGCTTTTTCGGCGAGTAGCACGCTACTCCGGGACCCATAGAGGATTAGTGTTGAATTAGTATAGTGAAACATGCAAGTACATTTTAAGTGGTCGATAGGTTAGTCAGTTATTTGGATTTGAAATGATAGCAGTAGGATAGAGGAGGAAAAAAGGTTTGTATTTATATAGCACTTGTTACCCCTGATGGGGTGTTGAAGCACGCTACTCCGGAAGCCCATAAAAGATTAGTGGTGAATTAATGTGGTGAAATATGAAAGTAATTTCAGTGGTGGATATTAGTCAATTATTTGGAGTGAGAAGTATAGCGGAGGGATAAAAGGGGAAGAAAGGTTTGCATTCATACAGCACTTATTACCCCTGATGGGTGTTAAAGCACTTTTCTGGCGAGTAGCACGCTACTCCGGAACCCATAAAGGATTAGTGTTGAAAAGTAGTATAGTGAAATATGAAGTAATTTGAGTAGTGGATATGTTATTCAGTTATTTGGGTAGAGAAATGTAGGCGGCGGGATAGAAGAGAGAAAGAGGTTTGTATTATAATAGCGCTTGCTACCCCAATGGGGTTTTGAAGCACAAGTAGCATGCTACTCTGGATCCATACCCGCCCCGCACAAGAGGTCTGGACGGCCTGGCTCGCTCCGTGGAGCATTTTCTGTTTGATTGTGGGAACAATCCTATCCAGTACCAACCTCGACGCCTGGTTGAATACAGCGGTTAGGAGGTATGCTACCTCCTTTTTGGGCAACCGGGATTCCTGCGCTGGCCCCGTGTAAGGATTCCAGGCAGAAGGGTAGCGGAGGCACAAGTGGGGAGCTGAAGTGGCACTGGACTGTCGGCCTGCCTCACCTTCCAGCGCGTTTCAAGCCTGCGCCTGCCATCTTGAAGCACTCCGTCAGTAACCCAATGCGGCATCTCCATTCCTGTGTTGCACCACATTGTGGCATTATGGGATGTGTGGTCCCCATACGAAAGGACTACAACAGGAGGGCCAAAATCTACCTGGGGGCGGAGCTATGCAGTGTCATCTACTTAGAGGCAGGATTGTCGATACCGCAGCATAAGGAGCAGCTGGAAAGGGGCGCTGATTTATTTATTTTTATTTTATGCAATTTGTTGAGCGCACGATTACCCAAGGGTGTCTTGGCGCTTATATATATATACATATAAAATAATGCACAAAGATCAAGGGAAGCAATACATCCCAAAGAAGCCACCGTGAGGTATAAGAGCATGAAAATGTATTCACGGGACCGTGTTTCACCCGATCCTGGGCTTCTTCATGGCCAACAAAACATACACAGTTGTGCCCAACACCTTTATAGAAAATACTTAATGACAAACAAAGAGGGGCTTGTTCAGTGTTGCCATGGACATGGAAGAGTTCTCAGTAGAGATTTCCAAACTTCTTTTCTTGCATAAGATTGTTGTAAATTACTGCAACACATTCATCAAGTTAACAATTACATTGAGATCCAATAATTATATATAAAAAATAAATTAAAAGATACATTTTCACCTCAAACAATTCATCCATTTTACAAAAAGGCACACACCCCACATTCAAAGGGTAAGTGATCATATTGTATATGGTTTGCAAATTAATAAAGTTCCAACCCACTACGGGGGCAAAGAAGTCCCATGCAAATGCCCATTTTATATCACAACAAAACATCCTGGGCAAGTGCCCATATTATACCACAGCAAAGAAAACACCTTGTCTAGGCACAATATAAATTTAGAGGCATTTCAAACATTCAAATAACGCTACACATCCAATAAAACAGTCAATTATTGCAAGCAATTAATGCAAATATTATATATAATAAATTGAATACTACATAAAATATGGTCACAAGGCCAGATGCAGAAAAAAAGCCCAGCTGCAAGCCCAACAGGAATCTAAAATTGTCAGCACCCAGTGTACAAATTATATGAACCATCACAAAAACTGGTATAACATATTATCTGAAACAAACGTGATCATGAGAGGGAGGGAATTCATATTCAAGGTAGTATATAAAAGTTTTGTGATCTAACATGTCTGATGCATACAACATATATCAAAATACACGGCAAAGAAAGTAATGTAAGATGGAGAGAGAGAGAGAGAGAGAAAAGGGTGGGTGAAAGGGGGAATATAGAGGGAGATGGAGAACAGGCAGACTACACTTATCCTATGCGATATCAGCCGATATGCACATATAGCTCCTCATCCTCATTAAGACCCCCCCTGGGGACTTGCTACAGAGTACGACAATGTAGTCAGATTCCAGTATGCTGAGCTTCCGCTCTCTATCTCCTCCACGAACACTGGGAAGGATCCTGTCAACACCAAAAAAGGATAAGAGTTCAGCATTTTTGTTATGTACTTTTGCCCGTTGTCTGGCCATCAGGTAACTCTGAGCCACATTCTTAATTGCTCTATAGTGTTCCAGGACCCGCTTCTTTACAGGGCAGATGGCGCTGCCAACATAACTTAAACTACACGGGCATACAAGACCATACACCACAAAATCATGAGAACATGTGATGAATTTGTTGATATAAAGTTTCCTTCCAGTAGGTAAGGTATACTCTTTTCGATTTGTGCTGTTCCTGCAGGCGTTGCACCTGCCACACTTGTAGAACCCTTTCTGTTCACTCAGCCAACTGCCTCCAATTGTGCGTGTGTTAACATACCTATGCACAAGATGATCCTTCAAAGATATTGACTTGTGGTATGGGATCTGGGGGTGTGATGCCATACTCCTCCCAATTACATCAACTGATCTGACTAAGTGCCAGTGTTTATTGAAGATCTGAAGCACCTGATTCATTGTTATATGTAGTGATCATTCTCATTGTGTATGGGTCCTGTTTTTTCTTTTCTTTCTGTGTTAGAAGGTGTTCCCTTTTGTCTTATCTGCTTTTCTACTAGCCTCTCTCAAAACTTTGTATGGGTAACCCCTTGCTTTGAACCTCTGACTCCTCTTGCCTTCTTCCACCCTAAACCACTGTGCGCTTCTACATGCCAGTTTTGACTCTTAGGAGTTCCCTGTGTTGGATACTCCATTTTAACCTGTTAGGGTGGTGGATACTGGCATGGAGAATGCTATTGCCTGCTGTCTCTTTACAAAAGGTCAGTTTGTATTTGGTCATCAATTGCTTTAACTCACTTTCGTGGATTTTATACGTTAAAGGCAGATTAGGATCATTCTGTGAGATGTGTGTAAGAAAGTCATACAACTCATGTCTCGGACCATAGCAAATCAGAAACAGGTCATCAATATAACGAGTCCAGAAACTGATGTGGCCTGTCCACTTCTCATTTTCCTCCGTCCAGATATTTGCTCCTCCCACCAACCCATGAACATGCAGGCATAACTGGGAGCAAAGCAGCTTCCCATCACAGTCCCCACAAGTTGGCGGTACCACACATCGTTAAACACATAGAAATTATTTTCAAGGCAAAAACGAAGCATCTCCAATAGTATCATTAAATGATCAAATCTATGCAGGGGTTTGTCCCTGAAAAAATGTTTGCATGCACGTATGCCCAGATCAGTCTCGATACATGTGTACAACGATACCAGGTCAATGGTCACAAAAACGTAGTTAGGTAGCCATAGTGTCTTGGAAATTTTGGTTATAAAATCCGTGCTCTCTCTTCAGTACGAGGGCAAAGCAAAGCATGGACTATCTCTGCCAATGGAAGTCTTTTGGAACAGACTTCCTTTTATCTTGATTTTCACTTCCTCCCATACGTCCTTGCTTTGCCCTCGTACTGCAGAGATAGCACTCTTTATTGGATCTCCATGTAATTGTTAACTTGATGAATGTGATTTACAAACATCTTATGCAAGAAAAGAAGTCTGCAAATGTAATCTTCTGTAATACCCAGTCAGGCCCAAGAAAGCTCTCACCTGAGTCTGGGTAGTGGGCGCAATCCAGTCGACAATAGTCTGGATTTTGCTCTCCAGTGGTTGAACCTAGCCTCCACCTACCAGGTGGCCCAAGTACATAACCTTGCTCTGCCCTATCGTGCACTTGGTTGCCTTGATAGTGAGGCCTGCCTTTTGCAGGGCCTCCAGAACATTTCTGACGTGGATCAGGTGATCCTCCCAGGTGCAGCTAAAGACAGCGATATCATCTAGATATGCTGCACTATAGGCTTCTAGACCTGTCAGGACTTTGTTCACCAACCTCTGAAATGTTGCAGGTGCATTCTTCAGACAAACGGGTATCACAGTAAATTGATAATGCCCCCTATGGGTTGAAAATGCTGTATTTGGCTTGGCATCCTCAGCTAGTCTGCTTTGCCAGTAGCCAGCAGTCAGGTCAAATGTACTCAGAAACTACTTGGCCGAGGCCAAACTATCTATAAATTCATCTGCCCTTGGAATAGGATGGGCATTAGTCCTAGTGACTGCATTGAGGCCTCTGTAGTCCACAGAAAATCTCATCTCTCTTTTTCCACCCTTTGTGTGAGGTTTTGGTACAAGGACTACTGGACTAGCCCAAGGGCTATCTGAAGGCTCAATGATCCCCAATTCCAGCATCTTTTGGACCTCTGTCCTGATGTAATCACTGACATGGCCAGGTTGTCTGTAGATTTTACTCAATGCAGGCAGGCTGTCACCTGTGTCCACTTCATGGGTACACCAGGTGGTCTGACTGGGTGTCAGGGATAACATGTGCCTGTACTGATTGAGGTCTTGCCTACAATCAGCTTGCTGTTGGTCAGTGAGGCTGCCTGCCAGGGCTACTCATCCACTGACCCATCATCAGGGTTCTGAGAGAAGAGATCAGGGAGAGGGCCACTCTCTTCCTCCCGTCCCTCTACAGTTGCCATGAGAAAGCCCATATCAGCCCTGTCTACAAAAGGTTTCAGGCGGTTCACATGAAGTATCTTATGGGGACTTCTTGGAGTACCTAGGTCCACCAAGTAGGTAACCTCACCTTTTTGTACAAGGATAGTGTGGAGGCCAATCCACTTGTCTCGGAGAGTTGCTGGGGGCACAGGCTCCAACACCCACACTTTCTGGTCTTGCTGGTAAACAGTCATGCCAAGCTTTTTGGAGTTCTAGGCTGGCCTCAAGGTTTTTGCAGGGCCTTCATCGTGTACTCAGCCATGCGTGAGCGCAGGCCAAGGACGTAGTCCACAATGTCCTGTTTAGGAGGTTTCAGAGGTTGCTCTCAGCCTTCCTTCACTAGATCCAATGGACCCCTAACTGGATGTCCAAACATAAGTTCAAATGGGCTGTAGCCAACCCCCTTGTGAGGAACCTCTCTGTAGGCAAAGAGAAGGCAGGGTAGTAAGACATCCCATTTTCGCCTATGCTTTTCTGGGAGTCCCATAATCATACCCTTCAGGGTCCTGTTGAACTTTTCAACAAGCTCATTTCACTGTGGATGGTAGGGCGTGGTAAATTTGTAGATCACACCACACTCTTTCCACATGGCAGTGATGTAACTAGACATGAAGTTTGTACCTCTATCTGTTAAGGGGAGAGGTGTGGCGCCGCCGCCAGGGCGACTGACAATGGAATCTGGGGATCACGGTTCAATCCCTGGCGCCGGCGGCAGATTAGCCCAGCACCATGTGACTCTGGGCAATAGCTTGCTTAATCTTCCTGACTGCCCCCAGCGCCTGGAGACCCTTATGGGTGATTGTTTGAGCTTTACAAATGTGGAATATTATTATTATTAAGACCTCCTTAAGAAGCCTACCCTGTAAAAGATTCCCAGGAGGGCCCTGACTAAAACAGGAGCTTAAGTGGTTCTAAGGGGAATTGCTTTGGGGTACTTAGTGGCATACTCCACCACCACTAGGATGTAACTGTGCCCAGATGCATTTGGAGGGTGCAAAGGAACAAAAATATTAATGCCTACCCCATCAAAGGGGACCCCAACCACTGGAAGTGGCCTTTGTGGTGCCACCAGACTTACCACTGGCTTGGCAAGTGGCACAGGAGCGACAAAACTCCTTTGTGTCTTCAGACATATGGGGTCAATGAAAGTGAGGGACAAGCCTATCCCAAGTCTTGCTTTGCCCTAAGTGTCCTGCAAGAAGAATATCATGTCCTAGGGAGAGGAGGAAACCTCTGAACCTCTGGGGTATTACCAACCTCCTGGTGGCACCAGACTTGGGGTCTCTACCTTCAGAGTACAGAAGTCCATCTTCCCAATAGATCCTGTGGGAACCATGGGAACCACTGATATTCCCTTCGTCCTCAGCAGCAGCTTGCTGTCTGAGGGGTTCAAGAGAGGGGCAGGTCTGCTGCTCCAAATTCAAGTCTGCCCTGGAAGGCCCCGCTGCTCCAAGATCTCTGACTGATCATGCCAAAGTTCCTCTGGGACAGTACCTTCACAGGGACTGAGATCATCTCCCTCAGGAGGCTGATCTTCACTGAGAGTTTGTGAGGAGAATAAAGCATTACCCTTCCTGCTCCTGCTCTTGGGAGGCACCTGGTCCATTGACAGTAAACACACTGGCAGAGATGCCCATCAACTCGACATGAGCCCTAAACTCCAATTCAGCCCAGGCTCAAGTTTCTAGAAGGTTCTAGATCATTGCCCAACAGACAGTCTACAGGAAGGTCTGGAGAAACTACAGCCTTCTTAGGTTAATTTACCCCTCCCTAGCTGAGGTTCACAACTGCCAAGTAATGGTCAGTCCTGACATTGCTAGTGCTGTTGACTTGGTACATTTGTCCAAGAATGATCTGTTCAGGGGACACACATTTCTTTGTCACCATAGTGACACTGGCCCCTGTGTAAGCCATTGCTTCTTTTCCATTGATCAAATGCTGATGTCTGTACTTTCCCAAGCTACCAGTAAGTTGGCAAGCTATATGCCACCATCACAGACTAGAACAGCCTGAACTGGAGTCCTGACTAAGTCAGAACCCGTCTCAGAACCCAAGGTTACCCCCACTAATCCCTTGGTTGCTGTACTACCACTTGTACTTGTGCTAGGTGCCTTAGGGGCAGTGATAGTAGGAGTTTCCTTGGCCTTTGGACAATCATCATCCCTTGTCCAATGGGTCTTTACCTTACAAATGTAGCACCAAGGTTTCTTTTTGCCTTTCTTGGAATTTTAGGACTCACCCCCAGAGGCAGGTTTTTGCAGCCCTTGTGAAGACTGTTTTTTATCTTTACCCATGTCCCCACCCTTATCCTGGGATTGAGAAGAATCTTGCCTCTTCTGGTCACCTGCAATACCATGATTTTTCAGCTTAACCCTGGTGGGGACCCATTTGTCTGCCTTCTTTACCAATTCTTGGGAAGGGTCAGATCAAGGTCCACCAGGTACTGGTGCAAAAGTTGGTTTCTGACAGTTATTAAGGATGTGCTCCCTCATGATCAAATTGTACAATCCTTCATAGTTCTGTACCTTGCTTCCATGAAGCCAGCATTCCAGAGCCTTAATAGCACTGTGCACAAAGTCTACCCAATCCTGGGTGTGTGCCTTCTGGGTATCTCTGAACGTAATCCTACACTGTTCATTGGTTAAGCCAACCCCGTCTATGAGAGCACTCTACAGTACTGAGTAATTGTCAGCATCCTCTTCTCTAACAGCAAAAGAGCTTATCTCTCCCTTCGGTAGCAAAGGAGAGCCACAGGCTAGCTGACCACTGCTCTTGAGGGACCCTCTGAACTTTGCAGGCTCTCTGCAAAGCAGTGATCCATTTATGGATATCATCCTCCTCCAGGTAACGAGGGACCATCCTGTCAAGGTTCTTATTGTCAAAAGAAGTTTCTCTGATTCTAGGGACACTGTTGCTGCCACCATGGGACTCTGGTCCCAATCTCTTCCTAGTCTTCTGTACTTCCAGGGACTCTTTGTCAAGGGCCAACTGATCTCTCCAGAGCTTAAGTCTGACTTTCTCAAGTTTGAGCACTTGGTATTCCGTGTCCAACGAGCTGTCCCTTTTACTAGATATGGAGGTCCCTATGGAAGTGCCTGAAGCATTGGATTCTCTAGAGGAGGATCTAGACCTCCTTGCTCTACTCCGGACCCTCCCAGGAGGGACAAAGGGTATGTCCTTGGTTCCATCTGCCGTATTCTCTGAGGGGTCAGAGTTTGGCAGGTTGGAATTATTTGAATCCTCCTGCCCATATTCTAAATTGAGATCATCAGGGGGAACCCCTGGTGCTCCCTCTCCATGAGTTTTCCCACCCACATTATTCTGTTCTTCTGCCCCTAAAGAATGATCATCACCCTGATGTAGCAGCTCTAATAGTAGCTTAATGGTTGGGTTGCCACCTGTATTTATCTTTCTATGGCTATACAGGGTCCTTAGTTCTTGGAACTATAGACCAGTGTACTTAGCAGACTGGGGCACACTGGTATCCCCAACTAAAGACATGGTTCTAGGTGTAAGGAGGTGTTGCACCTACCTAACCTAGTGGAAACTAAACTCTCTGAGGTTGGAGAAAGGGCTGTGCTACACCCTTAACTACCCAACCCTAAATTCAGTAGAATTTATTTATTCTAAGCTGTATTACATGTGCCTAATATTAGTGATGGTTTTTCAATGAACCCTTTTGGTGCGTCGGACGGCCCCCGGCCGTCCGACATCACAGTGGGCATGTGCGGAGGACGGCCAGGGGCCGTCCGAACCACGCCCACCCATTATTTCACCTGCACCGCGGCGGAATTTGCGCTGCGGTCATTGGGTTAATCCACACCAAGATTATCTGGTAAAACAATGCAGGCTTGAATCCCAACCACTACACACCAATGTGAGAAGCTGGCTTAGTATATGGTGCTCACTTATATAAGTGCAGCACCCTGCACGAATCCAGACAACCCTTATGGTGATTTCAGTGGCTGTAGACAACCTTAGAAAGCTCACTAAGTGGTAGCTGTGGAGAGCAGCCTTCAGGCTTAGTCCAGAAAGAGTGTAAAGCAGCTAGTTTTACCATAACATAATCTTATTGGTATAGATTAAGTGAAAAAGGAACCACACAGTGTATTTATAAAAATATGTATTTATTATAAGACACTCACTAACACATACAAGTATCTCCTGCCCAGAGATATACACAATGCACACAATACTTTGTAAATAAAACAGGTAAGTAGCACGGATACACAGTGGACTCCAGGCAGAAACCAAACCATATACTAAAATAGTGGTATGTGAACCACGACTCAAATCAAGAATATACCTAGAAGACGTAGAAATGCCAGGGACCCAAGGAAGCACCCGAGGTAAGGAACCAGGAACCCCACGGAGGTCGTATACAGAGTGGGAAAACAATCTCGATACAAGACAACGGGTACGTTGTGGTTGCAATTTTAAAGCAGAAGGACCTTTCCCCGTGGACCCTGAAGAAACCCCATGGAAGACAGAAGGTTGGAGAGCCACCCCACCCGTGGATACCCTAGGAACCAGGACATCTAAACCAGGGAAGCCAGGTGCATAGGTGTGAAGTGGTATCGGAAACCGCTGTCAAACTCAATGGAGGGCTTCAGGAAGATGCCGCTGTTGGAGAAGGTGAAAGTGTCCAGTGGAACCCAAAGGGGGATTCAAAATGTGACGTACCTGCAAGCAGAGGGGACAGAGTCTACGCCACTCAGGAGTGAACAGGAGGCATGGAAGATGAATGTCCACCGATGTCGGGTGCTGCAGGAGAGCTGGCGTGACCTTGGAGCTACAGCTGTGCGGACCAGGTGACACTGTGGAAGACCAGGAGCCGTTCACAAACTGCCCCACATCGGATGTCGAGAGTTGAGGGGTCGGTGTCCATCGGGACCACCAACAAGCCTTGGCAACTGCAACCAACATGGAAAGCAAAAAAGTGCAGTGTCGGGACCAGCAAGGTCCAGGTGTCTCACCACAAGCAGGGGAGTCAGAGCAGGCCCTGAGCAATCAGGGTAGCCCTCTGAAATCAAAGAAAACCCTCAAGAGGACACACAGGCCGGGGGCACTGGAGTCACAAGAGGACCTCGAGCAGCTCACCAAATGATGCAGGCCCACAATGCAAGCGATGCTGTGAGAATGAAGATCTTGGTCAAAGAGATGCTTTAGGTTGGGGCTATTTGGAGCCCAACGATTTTGCATAAAGGAAGCCAACAAGCCCTTACAATGGCAAGTTGATGCTGTGGACAGGGGTTTGGTTTCTGCGGCTCCGATGAGGGATACTAGCCTCAAACCTGTTGAGAGGACGGGGCAGGCCTTGAGAGATGTGAAGAACTACCACCTGTGTTGCTGAGCCTTTTGGAGTCTGTGGGAGTCCACAGACTCCTCCACTTCAAGAGACATTCCTTCAGGTGTCTTGGATGCCCACAGGCCTTGGAAGGTTCCTGTATGGAGCACAGTCATGGACGTTGCAGCAGATGAGCAGGGCGACGAGACAAGGAGCAGCAGGAGTCTTCCCAGTTGCAGTCTTAATACCCAGAGTGAAGTCCAGAGTGCCCAGCGGTCGAAGAAGTGGTGTCTGGATATAAATCTTTTCTCATGATGAATCTATGATGACACCTACAGGTAAGCCCTTAAGTATTCTAAGGAAAGGGTTGGGACAATTCAGGGTTCCCTCCGAGGGGAGGGGTCGAACAGTGGGCAGGATACTCCCTTGTCCTTTGTCCAGTTTTACGGCAGAGTCGGAGCAAACAGCTACCTGAGCTGGTTTGAACTGGACTATGTAAGGAAGGCACCAAATATGCCCTTCAAGTAGACAGAGTGGTGCTGGCAAGCGCTCCCACCCGGCCCAATACACTAAACCCTGTCTTGAGGCAGTCACACCTCCCTGTAACGGGATACCTATTGTTCTGCCTTCCCCTGCTTGAGCTTGGCTCAGCAGCAGGAGGGCAGAATCGTGTCTCTGATCGGCAGCAGCCATGTTGATCTGTCAGGGTCTAGAAGACTGGTACTGGGAGCACTGAGGGCCTCCCGGAGGAGCTTTACAATGTATGAAATCATACCTCCCACACCCATTTACGGTGAGGGAGGTATTATTCCAACATTTTTGATACCAAACATGACAGGGTTCGTTACAGCCAGTTTAGAGATTGTCATCGCGTAATAACACATGGCCACTCTGTAGGAGAGTAGGCTTACTATGGTTACCCTCACTTTTTGCTGTGTTTCACTGATTTATCGACTTTAATCTGGCTGGGGCCCTGCTAACCAGGACCCCAGCCTAGCTGTTCCCTCTCTAAACTGATTGCATGTACATTAGGTACACTCCAGATTGGTTACTGGGTTACCCTTGTGAGTCCCTAGTATATGGTACCTTAGGTACCAAGGGCATAGGTACCCCAGAGGCCTACCAGGGTCTAAAGCATGTATTATGCCACCCCTGGGAAGCCTTCCAAAATGGTACCACAGGTCTGCTACTGCAGCCTGGATAAGGTGGTACTTGTACCCCTTATTTAGGTATAGTATACCTATATATACAGACACATAGAAACCTATACGTCACTCCTATGGCAGGCCTTGACAACCCTGAAGGCAGAGTGCTTGGTTTTGTGTGAGAGGGTGCCCAAGCATGAGCTGAGCCCCTCTGCAGCTTTTGGAATCCCTTCCTTATAGCTGTTCTGTGATACAGCCATACCGTATACTATTAAGTGCATTATAACCTCGCGGTAAATGCTAACTTTGGAATGGCTGCATCAAAACATGTCGTGTTTGGTGTCAAACACTTTGGAATACTACCCCCACTCCCTGCTCCCCCCTGCCAGCCCACCAGTGCTGGCGGCGGGTTAGCATTCCACCCTTCTAGAGGGAGAAGACATGTACACACTTACTTACCCAGTAATAGTTTTAAAGAGCCCCAGCTTCACAAAATGGATGCTGCTGCCACAGACACGAGTCTGACCTCCTGCTGCTGGACGAAATTCCGGCAGGGGAGGCTTGGACAATAGGTTTCCTGTCCAGGGAGGTGTAACCACCTCCCCAGACAGGCTTTAGTGTATTGGGGCATGGTGGGTGCATTAAGTAAATGCTTTTCAGACAGTGCCTGTGGCACACAAGGTGTCCCTGTGCATACCCCAGTTCAAACTGGTTGAAGGGGCGCTCAGCCCCTGCTCTGGCGGGAAACTGGACAAAGGGGAAGGGGTGTAACCACCCCCTCCCCAGGTTCTCCCATAGGTGGGACCTTAGAGTTAGTCCAACCCCTAAACTTAGTATAAGTATAGGAACCCAGTCCCTAAGACTTCAGATTACCCTGGACGAAACTCTGCAACATATATCTTGGACCTTCGACATTCTATATTGACTAGAAGATGGACGAAATCTCCCTTGGGGTCAAGGAGAGACTCCCCTGCTCAAACAGGCACCAAAGAAGCATCTTGCCGGTCTGCATTTTCAAGGTTCCCGGTTGAACCCGAAGAATCTACGACACAGGACATGGACTTCCAGACATCTCCGAGGCCAACACGAGATCTCAGCAGGGCTGAGACCTGTAGCCATCACGAGAGAGGTGGGTCCGGAACTCCTGGACATCCAGCACATTTGCTAGTGCATTGACTTCCCGAGATTTCCCGAAGCTGTGCATTGGGCTACTTGAAGTTCAAGCCCTGAGCACCTTTTGCACTGAAGCTTGTGGGCCTACACTCCATGAGTGTTCCGTGGGCCCGCTTCCTGCATTTCTGCTTGAGGCCCCTTCGCGATCCCTGGTCCGTGAACTGGTGGGTCCCTACGAAGGAATCTCTTTTGTTTCTTGGGCTTCTCTGGTTGCTCCAGACATGCCCTGACTCCCCTCCAAAGGGTGAGTCCCTCAGACCTTGCTGGTCTGCTCCGAAGCCAATCTTTGCATCTTGCATGGGTTGCTGTTGCCAAGACTTGTTGGGTCCAATCCGGATACCGAAGCTGTAGCACTTGACATCCGAAATAATTTTTTGGATCCGTGGTAGGAGTTGATGCCCCGCCATATATTATCTTTAAGTCTTTTTACTGTTTTTACTGTATTCACTAAACCGCTCCGGTTTCATGTCAGCATCTAGCGGCTGCAGCCGCTGCCGAGACACGTGCATGCCCCTTTTTTAAGAACATCACGTATCCGTCAGCTCTCCGCTTTACGAGTCATACCAGCGAGAGCCACGGCACCCGCAGTAAGCGTTTCAAGCTGCTACCGATAGGGAAAGGAAACAGACTGTTACCCGTGTATGTTATTTGAGAATGCTCGTTCTGACCGAGCCTTTCATTCTTTTATAGACTAAGGCACGGGCTGCGCAAATGATTTCACAATCACAGTGGATTGGTGAGTTGTACCGCCATTGTTTGTCAATTACCTTTCCTATATTGTGGCCCGCATGACCCGGTAGCTTCAATGTGTCATTTTATTCCTCCATAGATTTCCCCCACCAATAGTGAAGACACACTACTGGCCAACGGAGGTAATTTATGGTGTTGTGGTGTTCTGGCCTTGTGGTGTGTCAGTAGTTAGGATCTTTACTGTATATATATTTTTTTTAATAAATTCCAAGACCTTTATTACATAGATGCGTGATAAGATAACACAGCTTTAAAGCCCACATCCTTACTGTGTAAGGCTGGCAGCGTACTGTTTCATGCGGACATTGGGCTGTCCCGCCCCGGGATTGCATTGGCGCGTTATCACACAGCAAGTCGCCTACAACCACTGAGGGCCGGCCGCGTATTTTATGCTATGTCGTCTCGGTGTTTTACTTTATATTGTAAAAGCATTAAACAGTAAGTCAACTTAACTGGATCATTCCACTTCCGCTCTCCCCAACCAGTATGTTTCGTTGCGGTATTACAAAAGGTGATGCCAAATTAGCGTGAGTACAGTGAGAAAAGTAACAACAGTAGCAATCTTAAAGCACCTGGAACACACTTAATCCCCACTGTGCGCATTCAAGTACGTTGTTAGGTATGTCCAATAGTCCTTAGGCCGAGATCTGAGTGGCAACATTTCTTCATATGTGCTTAGAGTGTCTTGACAATAAACCAAATCTCTCAGCCATTGTTTAGTTGATGGTGAATTTTTACTCTCCCAGTGCATAGATACCTGTCTTTTAGCCAGCAACAGAGCCACTGCACAGTATCTGCGCTTCGTCGCTGTCACTGCACCCAGCAGTCCCAATAAACAGCAGCTTGCTGTACATTCTGCAGCAACCCCCACCATTTCAGACAACATGGATACCAACTCAGCCCAGTATTGTTGTATCTTAGGGCAATGCCAAGCTAAGTGTATAAAGTCGGCTGAACCATATCCGCATCTTTTACATTTTGCATCGTCACGCAGGCCGTAGCTATGTAGCCTGGTTGGGGTATAGTACACCTGATGGATATATTTGAAGTGAATAATTCGTAGGTTGCCATTAGGCGTAAGTAATCTCGTCAATGTGCATGTGCTCTCCCAGTCTTTATCAGTAAGTGGTGTCTCTAAAACCAGGTCCCATCTTTCTCGTGCACGTGTGGCCTCGTGACCGATTTCCGATTGCATGTGGGCATACAGGCGTGACACGAGATGTTTAGTGTTGGGTGATGTCAGAACAAGCTGTAGCGCTTCCAATGCGGGCGGTTCCGCTGGGAATGTGGTATAGTGTTGCCTGATCGCGCCTTTTAGTCTGTGCATCGTGAATTTGAAAAGTAAAGTAGGGTTTTGTACAAATTCTAAATCTTGTTCAGACAGGAAGACACCATCCTTGTATAGATCCCCCATATTTACTATTCCTACCCGTTTTAGTAAATTCATGCCAACTGATTCTGCTGTGACCGTGTGATTGGGATGGTGATGTAACGGTAGTGCTGGCGCGTATAGAGGAAGTTTGTCCGCTAATCTGCCCAACTGTCTCCAGGCCGCATTTGTAGCATCAATAGTGTTAATGTCTGCGCTATGCAATGGAGGCCTGTTGTGTGTGACGATGGCATCAAGTGGGACCGGGCTGGCATCTCCCTCCTCCACCGCTACATGGGTTAGGTAAGGCGTTGGGTGATACCAGTAATTTGCGTAATGGGCCTGCGCACAGAGGTAGTATAACTGTAAATCCGGGACTCCCCACCCTCCACTTGCATGCGGTAGTGTCAGCACTGACAGTTTAAACGCGCGCTTGTTTACCCGCCCAGATCAGTTGTAGCACTAGTGTAGTCATCCGATTAAATACTTCTTTTGGTGGCGGTATCGGTATATTGTTGAATAAATACAGGAGCTTAGGGAGAATCACCATCTTAACAATTGCAGTGCGATCGGCCAACGACAGTGGCAGCTGGATCCACCTCTTGACCCTGTCTTCCAGCTTGTCTATGGCCCTGCCGTAATTCGTTCTAATCACTAGTTCCGGGTCCCGATGGAACCAGATTCCTAGATAACGCACCGGGTCTGTGTGCCATTCGAGCGGATATTCGCTCGTGTGCGGCGTTGTCGTGTCTGTTAGTGGGAATATCAGGGACTTGTCCCAGTTTATTTGTAATCCAGAGAACCCTCCGAATTTGATATACAACCTAAGTAGGGGGTCCAGATTCTCGGCCGGGTCCCGTACATATAGAAGCATATCATCTGCATATAGTGAGATATGCAGTGGTCTGCTGGGGAACTGGAGCGCCAGGTGGTGACTCCTTTGCCGAACCAAGCATGCTAGAGGTTCTAGCGCGATGGCAAAGAGGAGGGGGGAGAGTGGACACCCCTGTCTCGTCCCGCGTTCAATGCTAAAGGCATTTGAGACGTAACCATTAATTTTGACTCTAGCAACAGGCCGAGTGTACAGTAATTGGATCCATTGTGTGAACACGGGGGGAAATCCCATCCTCTGAAGGATTGTTAACAAATATGACCACTCAATGGAGTCAAAGGCCTTTGCAGCGTCCAGCATCACTGCCACCGCCTTGGTTGATGGTGTGAGGTAGTGAGAAACTGCGAACAACGATCTGGTATTGTGCGCAGTATTCCTCGAGGGGATGAAACCAGATTGGTCCGGGAGGACTAGAGCAGGCATAAGCGGTTGCAATCTGGTGGCAAGAATCTTAGCAAGGATTTTTGAATCCACATTCAATAACGATAAAGGCCTATAGGAGGCGCAGTCCGTTTCGTCTTTTCCCGGTTTGAGTAATGCGATTAGCACGGCTTCCCGCAATGTTGCCGGCAGAAGCTGAGCTTCATGTGCATCCCCAAACAAAGTGACCAGGCGGGGGGCCAGGAGGTCTGCGTATCTCTTGTAGAATTCACAAGTGAATCCGTCCGGCCCCGGCGCCTTACCGCACGGCAGGGATCGAATCGCCTCAGTAACGTCCTCCACCGTGACAGGCAGGGCCAGGTACTGTCTTTGTGCGTCCGATAGCCATGCGATAGCGATATCATCCAGGTAGTCTAGGGTTTCCTGTTTTGTGGCCACCGGGCATGACTTGTACAGCTCACCGTAGTTTTGAACAAAGCATTGCAGAATGCCTTGTGGATCTGTATAGGATACACCATCCTTCCCCTTTACCTGCGTGATGATGGTTGACTTACGCCCTGTGCAAATTTTAGCCGCCAATACCTTCCCCGGGCGCCCTCCCTCCCCGCATGATCTTGCAATGTGCTTTTTACTAAGATATTTAATTTCATCCGCCGCAAATTGGCCGTGTTCTGTTAGGGTGTCTCTCAATTCACTAAGAGTTGATTGTAGGTGTGAGGCCTCGTACTGTTTCTCCAGTGCTTGTAGTTTGGTCTCACATCTGGCTATTTGCGTTCTAATGTCGCGCAGTATCCCTGCAGTCGCACCAATGCACACACCACGGATAGTGGCTTTGAACGCTTCCCACAAGAGGCCTGCGTCGTCTGTTGATCCCTCATTGTGAAGAAAATATTCCCGGATTGCTTTCTCGATTGTGTCTGCATAGATTAAGTCTGTGAGCGCTGCGGCATTAAATTTCCAGCTGAATGGAGGGGGTGTGTAATTGGGGATGCTCAGGGACAGTTTAACCGGGCTGTGATCTGATAGCGTTTTAGGCAGGTGCGCTATCGCGCTGGTCCACAATAGCGTATCTACAGACCCCAACCAATAGTCTATTCGCGACCAACTGCCATGCGCTATTGACGTGTGTGTGGCCTCTTTCGCTAATGGATGTCGCGCTCTCCATAAGTCTTTGATGTTTAATTCAGCTATTATGTCGCGTAGCTTGTCGCGGGCCCTTGTATGATGTTCGATCGTGGTACCCGACCTGTCCATGTTGTCCTGAAGTGCAATGTTAAAATCCCCTCCCCACAACAGGGTATGCGTGTCTTCGGGACGGAGTTGTTGCCAGACCTCATTAAAGAACTCCGGATCATCCGTGTTGGGACCATATGTGTTGACTAACGTCATCTGTCTGCCCCTCACCCTGCCTCCTAGTATGACATAGCGACCATTCGTGTCCACCTTGACCGTGTCTACAGTAAAATGTGTGCCTTTTCGCACCAGGATGGAAACCCCTCTAGCATAGGAGGAATATTTGGAGGAGTGTATCGATTCCGCCCATCTCCTCCCGACCTGGGTGTGTGCGTGTGGGGCATCGTGTGTCTCCTGAAACATAACTATATCTATATGCCATCTGTCAAGTGAAGCAAAGATTTGGCGAATTTTCTTGGGATTAGTGTATCCTCTAATGTTCCATGTTAGAAGATTAAGGGGTTTGGCACCTGTGTCTATCCCCGCCATGTGGGGTTGTAATGCGTTCCCAGGTTGCAGTCGTGTGTGACCCAGCTATACGCCCGCATGGTGCACTGTAACAATTGAGCATTAGCATCACAATAAACGCAATTTATACAACATAACCGGAAGGAGGCAGTGCATCTCAAGCAGTTTGATCCATAACTAATAACTACAAATCCCCCCAACCACCCCCCACCCACATCAGCAGCCCAATCCTGCTGAAGCCACACCCCGAATAAACAAACCCATTGCATAGAACTGTGTTGGGGAACTCCCATGTGGGGGTCCACCGGGGCAGCACGTCTCCATCCGATTTGACGGACGTGGACGGACTATAGTAATAGCTCTCTTCTTGTATCTGTGAATGAACAGTAGGTGATTACCTAGCATGTAGTCGCAGTGCAATCAACATTGTGACAACACCCCTAGCTGCAAGTGCCCCTTGCGGGCTATGTACCAGATAAGCTCGTCGGAGGAGGGTAACCCAGCGTGCACAACTGCATCATAAAAGAGGGCAAAGCAATACCAAGTGGCCAAGGACCGATGTCCCGCATATAAGATCAGCACGTGAAATGGGGAGCAGACCCACATCAGCCAAACAGCATGAACCCAAATAAGTGTGTCTTAACCCGCCACCCTCTCTGCGCTGGAGGAACAGGTAATGTACAGTAAGTGGCGCATTCGATATATACCACAGGTGTATGCACAATGTCTAGGTTTGCCAGGTTAGGCTGTCCCACCGCTGCACCTACATTGTAGCCTAGTTCCAGCCATAACTGGACGTTGGCACCAAGCGCCCTGGGGTTCGATGATGTCTAGTAATGAGGGCGGGTGGAAGCTGAGTCTGAGTGTAAGGTATAAACCCCCCCGCAGTAACCTGTGTGCATATACCATATCTTACATTGGACAACATCAAGTGCACGCAATTGCCTGCTGCGTGCTGTGGCCAATGGTTCGCAGTACCTGTCTGTAGAGTGAAATCTCGTGCCGACCACTCCCTGAGTGTTGGTCATCTCATTGCATAAAGCAGAAGAGCAGCATAGGCAAATGTTCGCAGTGCCGGGTTTGTCGCTGGTAGGGAGCTGCAGTCGCCTCGTGACTTCACGTGGGGTGAAGTCGGCGTAGCTTACTGGGCACAGCTGGTTCTCCGTTTCATTGTGAGGACTTTTGGGGCACTCGCGTGGTGTGGTATTTTACTCAATGTCTTCCTCCTGATCGTCGCTTCTTACATTTTTACGCGAGGAAATGATCTTTTTGATAAAGTCGTTGGCTGCTTTGGGTGAGTTGAGCAATGTCGACGTTCCTTTCCAAGACACTTTCAGCCGTGCAGGATACAGCATAGCGTATTCTACCTTCAGGTCGCGCAGCTTAGCTTTCGCCGTGTTAAATTCTTTACGGGCCTGCTGGACCGCTACGGTAAAGTCTGGGTAGAATTCTAACTTGTTGTTCTGAAACGTGAGGTCCTTATGGTCACGAGCCAGCCGCAGAATCGCGTCCCTGTCTCGGTAGTTCAATACTCGTGCGACAATCGGCCTGGGTGGTGTACCTGGCGGAGGACGCGGTGCCAGCGTGCGGTGGGCCCGTTCCACGATGAACACCTGGGACAGTGCGTCTTTTCCGAAAAGCGTTGTACATATCTCCTCCACATACAGTTCCATCTTCCCGGTGTTTGTGGATTCCGGTACCCCCGCTATGCGAATATTGTTGCGTCGCGATCTCGCTTCCAAATCTTCTGACTTAGATTTGATGACGTCCAGTATTTTCTCAAATCCCGTGCATTTGGACGTGCTTGTTCGTGCTTCATCCTCCACAGCAGAGATTCGCGTTTCTGCCTCATCCAATCGCTCGCCGTGCTTGTCCATTTTTGCTGCCATGCTGTCTACCCTGGACGTAAGGTGGTCCAATTTGCCATTCATGTCATGTAGTGTAGATTGGATAGACTTCAGGATAGCTTCCATGTTGCTTGCTGTCGCACCCGGTGTTTCCGCCTCTGTATCTGAGTGTGATGAGGGTGTCCTGGTGGACCTGCGGGTTTCGAAGCTAATTTTTGGCTGCTGTTTGTCTGGCTTGCCCATCTTGCTTCTAATTCTGCAGAGTCGTAGTATAGCGCGGTACAGGGCGGTGGGCTGACGATAGTAATTCGAGATCGACAATCACAACGAACTGGAGGTATCCCGGCAGGTGATTGTGGTGTCCTGCGGGCCAACCCACGTACCCGGATCCGTCGCTCCTAGTGTCGTAAGCTGCCTGCGGGCGCCCCGGGGGCGGCACCCGGCTACTTCTCCTGGCCCAGTGGTGGCCCCCCAAGCAAGCGCCGGTGTGGGAGGGATCTCCCTCTCTTGCACGCAATTTACAGTTCTTATCCGGTGCACCACAGCCACCCAGAGCTCACCGCAAGCCTCACACGCCTCAAGCCGATGGCTGTATATCTCTGCGGGCCTCTAATTCGTAGTACGCGCTTCAAAGCGTACCTTGCGCTGTTTCGCACTCCCAGGGCTGGGCGCCGCTACAGTCTGCCAGCAGTCCGTCTCCTTGCGTCGACAGTTCAGGCGTTATGTATTTACCACGTGTTCCGATTGTGCTACATAAGCCACATTCCGTTAACAGGTCTCACATCATGGGGATAGCGTTGGCCGTCGCACATCAGCATCACACCCTCGTTTCACGCATTAAAGTAGCAATGCCGCAGTATCTGTGGTGATGTGACGCTCTTTGCTGTGTCCACAGCCACCACCAGCCTCCAAGCTTCACTGATTGTAGGTTGAGCAGATCTCGTGGCCCATGACCACCGACATGGTGATGTGATGTCTCGCGCCTCTCCGTCTGCCGTCCCCTCGACTAACGATACAACCCCCGCTCCGCACTGATTGTATCCACGCTATTGACCACCATGCTCCAGGCGGTTGTTTGTGATAGGGAGCAGTGAAGTGCGCAAAGTAAGCAGGACGCATGCAAGTTGGCAGGTCACGAGATTGTGCTGAGGCCGAGGTGTACACTGTGACGCTGTGATGTGCCCCCCCGTGTGCGGTTAGCACTGCAGCAGCGTAGCTAGTCCGCCGTTCTCCGGTGCGGTGCGGTGCAGTGTACGATCAGGACGCTGCTCCTGGCAATGGGCGCCGCCATCTTGCGGTCCGTCTTCGCGCCAAAGCCCGGTTTGCCGCTTTGCCGAGATTGGAAGCTGGTAATGCCGTGGAGGGGTTATGTGATTTTTTTCGCCGCCTACGCGGGTGCACAAAAGCTGACTATGTAGGGTATGAAGTCCGTTCACCGGCATGCGCTAGGCAGCGGGCGCCCTGGTCCCGCAGCTCACGGGCAGCTCTCCCACGCCCAGTGCAGAGTTAGAGCCCTCCTGTCAAGTAATTGTAAAGTCCATGCGCCTTACCGCTAGCGTGTGGCAGCTTGCGATCACAGTGCTCCGGTGTCGCATGGAGCCTCCACGAATGCTCACGCGACCGTTGCTGAGTCTGTCAGGTCCGGGGCACAGTGTCCGCCATCCTGCACCGCTCCCGCCGACCACCGGAGCTTCAACCTTTCACAAAATTCGGCGAGATGTCCCGTAGCTTGGGACTTCAAAGTCGCCACGAGCATTCTACAGCACGTTAGCAACCTCTAGATGTGCAGCAAATCCATTTTCTGGAGCATATTGCGGCTGGAATAGCACGTTGTTCTGTCCGTCCGGCGGAGCTGTCTGTTCAGCCAGCCATTCCGCAGTGCGCCCTCTAGCGCCCCCCCATCTTTACTGTATATAGCGTTTTTCTGACTACTGTTTTTTTGTGAATTGTTTTTTTGTGCATTGATGCTTCAGATTGGATTTGCTCCAACCACGGCCGTTTTTCCATATTAATGAGGCAATTTTTACCATCAGATAGAAATAATATGTGATTTTTTCGTACCTAAGTTTCAATTAAGTTACAATCCTTGGTTTTATGTCACTTTTTCGTACAGGTTGCAATCAGTGATAGGCCACTCACGAACGCACATTATTCTTCCAGGTGGGACCTGCCCTCCGTATGTACTAGGAGCCCACCGGCCCACCAATCCTTATTGATTCTACACCTTTTAATTTGGGTGTTATTTGGTAAATATTGGCACAATTTTACACCTATGCTACAATAGGTGATTTTTCTCTCAGTTCAATTTTTGTTTCATTAACCCTAGGTGCCCCATTTTAAACTCACATCACCCATCCCAGTCCTGATGAAGACCCTGTAGTAAGGTGGCAACTAAACCTACATCTTTGAAGGGTCGAAACGTCGACTATATCACCTACACCTATCCATGAACAACAGACTACTAACACTGTGTTCTGATATATGGCCTAGGATTTGTATTGTTTACCAATGTGATACAGCTAATGAAATGCATATGTGATGTCAAATGATATAACTCTATGACCTCACTGGATCTTTGAAATTCCTTTGGAATAAACCCCCAACCCTCACAATCACTTTACCCACCCCCTCTCCCTTTCTTCTGGGCACATTGTGTATATATTGAAAGATGATTTATAAAAAGACTACCTTGAAGAGGGTGTGATTAAATAACATTCCTCTTAAAACTATTGTATTATAGTTTTTCATTTTTCAATTAAGCACACATGATTGTTTGTTTCTATAAATAAGTTGCAACTGGGACCACTCTTCCTGTAACACTTATATACCCAGGTCCCAGTAATGTTGGGTCAGCCCTTCCTACATAACAACACGAGATCTCAGCAGGGCTGAGACCTGTAGCCATCACGAGAGACGTGGGACCGGAACTCCTGGACATCCAGCACATTTGCTAGTGCATTGACTTCCCGAGCTTTCCAGAAGCTGTGCATTGGGCTACTGGTAGTTCAAGCCCTGAGCACCTTTTGCACTGAAGCTTGTGGGCCTACACTCCACGAGTGTTCCGTGGGCCCGCTTCCTGCATTTCTGCTTTAGGCCCCTTCGCGATCCCTGGTCCGTCAACTGGTGGGTCCCCACGAAGGAATCTCTTTTGTTTCGTGGGCTTCTCTGGTTGCTCCAGACATGCCCTGACTCCCCTCCAAAGGGTGAGTCCCTAAGACCTTGCTGGTCTGCTCCAAAGCCAATCTTTGCATCTTGCATGGGTTGCTGTTGCCAAGGCTTGTTTGGCCCAATCCGGATACCGACGCTGTAGCACTTGACATCCGACGTGGGACAGCTCAAATCCATCTCCTGGTCATCGTCGACGCCTCCTGGTCCTCGCGGCTGAAGAGTCAAACTTCACCTGCATCACCTGAAATCACCTGACATCGGCTGGCATCTTCTTGTCGCCTTCCTGGTCACTAGCTAGTGACCCAGACTCTGTCCTCTCTGCTTTCAGATTCTTCACATTCTCGATCCACCCTTGGATCCATCCGGACACTGTTCATCTGGTCGCCTGCAGCACTTCTTTGCAGCTCTCTATAGGAAACGACGACGAAACTCGACACGAAAAGACACCTATGCACCCGGCTTCCCTGGGTGAGGTAACACGAGTACTTCGGTGCTCCTGTGGGTCTTGACTCTCAAACTGTCCAGTACTGAAGGTGTTTGTTCCTAGTCCACTCCTAAGTGTCCTTATTCTTTAAAAATCTAATTGCAACTTTCTACATAGAAGCCAATGGTGATTCGCGGCTGTGTTTAGACACTGCACGTGTCCCCCGTGGGTCTCCTGCGTCCCTACCGTTGGGTGGTTCCTGGTTGCCCCAGTGGTTCTACAGGCCCTAGGCCTGGTCTCTATGTTCACAGCGGTACTTATACCACTTTGTTAGTATATGGTTTGTGAAGCCCCTAGGGCAAAACGTATACTGTGCAAATTCACTGTGTGCTACTTAAGTTATTGTATTGTACCTTTGCCTCATAAAGAGACTAGAGGGGTGTGTTTAGAATGAATTCATATATTTTATATATATATACCTGGTGTGGTTCTCTTTTCATTTGGTCATTCATGAGATTATAGACTGGCAAAACAAGCTGCTTTACATTCCTTCAAGACTTAGCCTGAAGGCTGCTCTCCACAGTCACCACTAGGATATCTTTCTATAAAGGTTGTCTTTAAACCTACCATCAATAAGGGTCGTTTGGACTGGTGCAAGGTGCCCACTAGAATAGTGGCCAGCATATGCCGGGCCAACTTCTCACACACTCTATATCTCATAATGGCGGATGCACTTACAACCCAGGAGAATGGAATCCGAAGTGTGTAGGGGTGTCCTGCTCATGCAGGGCACCCTCACACTTAGAACTGAACACCCTCCCTTCAGGATCGAAAGGCCTGCCTTGGGGGTGACTTATAGGTTTTAAGTGCAGTGACCTCAGATATAGGGGAAACTATATCTGTTGTAAGTGGTGCTAGCACCGCCTTACACAGGCTGCAATGGCAGACCTGTAGTCACAATTCGAGTGGTCTCTAATGGGTGGCATAATAGATGCTGCAGCCCATGGGAGACACCTGGTGTACCTATGCCCTGGGTACCTGCGTACCATATACTAGGGGACTATAATGGTACACCAGTAGCCAATTTGGGACGTACCTAAGTATTCACCATGGTCAGCTAAGAGAGAAAGCACAGAGACTGGGGCCCTGGTTAGCAGGATCCCTGTCAGACTAGTCAGAAAACTTCACAGCACCAGGCAAACGTGGGGGTAACCATAAAAGCAGATCCTACTTTCCTACACCACCTACTGCCTAATTCAATGAGATGGCACGGATGTACTACATGATTTTGCCACAAAGGTCATGTCCTCACCTCGCTCCTTTCATTACTTAAAACAAGGAAAGGTGTGCACCATCACCATGGGAAACTTGGCTGGGAGAGATAAGGTGTCTACCAGAACCTTTACCTCCAAAGCTGACAATCATGAGGGCTGTTGTGATGTAGCAACCATCCTTGCTGCGGTTAAAAGTCCCCATGGACCCTTGAGGAATCAACAGCAACACCCTTCAAGTTGTCAACTGCTACCAAACACATTACAAGTTCCTCGACTGGGTAAGCGCCAAAAAGTAACACAATAACTACAGAAACATTGGTACTTTTTCAAATAAAGTTTGTTGCTGAAATCTATTGTTTTATTCAAAATGGATTTTCACTATATCGCGGTCTGTATCAAGGATGATAAAGTTGTTTCTCGGGTACGGATAACAAAATCAGTTGACCAGCATTACTGAAGTTTATAATGTAATAACTTTTTTCACTTAAAGAAATTGTTAACAACTTCTTTGCTGGTGGGAGTTCCATCACTAAGTAAGTTCTCCAAATGTTCTTTGGAGAGTTCAGGTTCAACTTTTGGAACATTTTGACGGCCAGCGAGAACTGGACATGACTTTTCTGAAGTCCAAAAATGTGTGAAACTTAATATCTTATCTAAAGTGGGAAAATTAGGTTCCTTAAGTTCTAAGCAGCAGCCTTTGGATTTAGGACTGGCTTCGGAAACCAGAACCATGTCCCTTAGCAAGTAAAGTACTTCTCCCACAAAACACATTAAAACTTGCACTGCAAGGAACAATCTTGATACAAATGGGCGGCTTCCTAACGAAGCCACAAAAACGCATAAAAAACATGCGCTACCAGGAACAATTCGATGCGAATGGACAGGCTTCCTAAATGATGCCACAAAACGCATAAAAACAGGCGCTACAAGGAACAATCTTGATGCAAATTGGCAGGCTCCCTAAATGAACCCACAAAACACAAAAACATGCCTTACCAGGAACAATATCGATACAAATGGAAAGGCTCCCTGAATTAACCCACAGAAACACATAAAAACATGCGCTACAAGGGACAATATCGATACAAATGGAAAGGCTCCCTGAATGAACCCACAAAAACACATAAAAACATGCGCTACAAGGGACAAAATCGATACAAATGGACAGGCTCCCTAAATAAACCCACAAACACACATAAACACATGCGCTACAAGAGACAATATCGATACAAATCGGCAGGCTTCCTAAATGAACCCACAAAAACACATAAAAACATGTGCTACAAGAGACAATTTCGATACAAATGGACAGGCTCCCTAAATAAACCCACAAACACACATAAAAACACGTGCTACAAGGGACAATATCGATACAAATCGACAGGCTTCCTAAATTAACCCACAAAACACATAAAACATGCGCTACCAGGGTCAATATTGATACAAATGGACAGGCTTCCTAAATGAGCCCACAAAAACATGCACTACCAGGAACAGTATCGATACAAATGGACATGCCTCCTAAATGAACCCATAAACACATAAAAACATGCGCTACCAGGAGCAATATTGATACAAATGGACAGGCTCCCTAAATAAAGCCACAAAACATATAAAACCTGTGCTACAACTGACAGTTTTAATACAAATGGACAGGCTTCTTAGATGAGCAAAAATACATACAGAGCAGCCATTGATTGGCTGATGGCAAATGCATTATTTGCGTCGGGAAAGCCACAACTCCAGGAAATGATAGTCAGGAGCATTCCTAAAAATGCAGAACAGTGCCTTATGATAAGGTCGGAAATGCAGATCATTTGAAGGTTGGAGGAAAAAAGCATTTTGTGGCTCGTGAACTTTTATTTTTCGGCTCATGAAGAAACAATTTGAGCTTTGGATGCGGGCAATAGCGCCAACCCCATTAGGAAACCGTGCCAGGCTGTAAAACGCAAATTTAATGGCTTTTAATTCCGAACAGTGTCAGGAAATTGAATGTCCTTCTATTTCTGCTTCAACGTTAATACTGTCATTTAATGAACAATAATGCAGACCGCTGTACGAACTCCCCTGTTGCCTCCTTTACTGTCACTTGAAAGGGCCAATAACAAACGACACAGAACTTCTCTACTGATGGGTGCCTGTAACCATGGTAGCAATTTCGTGATAATCCTGCTCTCTAGTGCTGGATGAGAAAAAGGAAGAACTTCTGAAAAAGGCACTAGAGACGGAAGTCTGAAACCCCAAAATCCTCAAACGATGCATTGATTGTCCTGGGGGCAAATAACTCCCAGTTCCTCACGTTTGTGTGCATAGTGCTTTCAGACAGCGGTCACAGGGCAGACAGAGGATACTCGGCGCCACCAGTGGGGGTTGGTGTAATTCACCACTGGTGTCCTGGGGTCTGTAAACTGGGCCAAGTGCAACCTTTTCCACACCTGACTTTCAGGGTAGAAGGACAAGCAGTCACAGGCTTCTCAGGAAAGAAGAGAGGTATTGTGGATGGCACAAGTTCTGCGCCTGCCAATCAACAACCAATCATTTCAGTGTCCACAAGACTGTTTATCTTTTAAACAAAGAACATACTTTTCAATTTCACAGCAGTACTCAATAGTACACAATTCAATCCAGGATACAGGGTTGTAACCTTGATCACAACGCTCTGGTGGGTGCTGCACCCCTTACCACCTCTACGCTCTATCCCATCTGGGTGACCCTATCTGAATCTGTCCCCCAGCGACTATGGTAGATGCTTAAATTAAGGCTCAAGGGTGGATTATATGCCCCCACTAGTCAAATGTATGGTAGATGCTTAAATTAAGGCTCAAGGGTGGATTATATGTCCCCACTAGTCAAATGTGCAATCAGTTCAATCACTTTCTGAGGTCTACCTCCTGGTGATGTAGCAGGTAGGATTTCAGCTTTTCAGTCCATCACACTGATCTACCATGAACTTAGCAGCTCAGTCCTACCACAGGTGGAGTCCGTGGTGATTAGGTGCAGTACAACAGCAGCTCCCAAGCAGGCCAGGCACAGCTTGAGTCTATTTTATTTGTGTCCGGCATGGCTGATCTGGTGTTGGTCGGAGGACCCTGGAACCACTGGGCAGGCACTCATACAGCAGTTCCAGCCCTGACCCAGGCTGGTGAGTATGTCAAGGCGGTTGCGGCCCTGATGTTAGGCCAGTAAGTACATCTAGGCAGCGGGGCCTTTACATGTATGAGTCAGTGGGCCACTCTCTAGTAGGCCGCCTTCTGACTATAACTCAGAGAAAAAGGTGTGGTTGCTTTAGAAATCACAAAACACGGTTTGCTTCCACCACTGCTTTATGTGCTGTACTCAGGACATATACAGTAGTCGCCTGTCCACAGTGAGGGAATGTTTGGTGCACCACTCCAGGTCACAAAACACGTTCTGGACCATGCATCACCAAGAACAGGCCTTGGGCTCTGCGCACACGCTAGATTAGCATGACACCAGGGCCAAAAATAATCAGGATATCAGCCTGCACGCAGTAAGGCACCCACGGCAGAGGAACACAACCCAATACCATGCATGGAGCATTAATGTCCAAACAAACTCCATCTTCCTGGTGGCACAATGAAAAGACACCTTTCACACTACAAAGACAGTGTAGTTTGATGCCAAAATTGATTCTTACTTCAGTTTTTGACCAAACCATGATCCTTTATAGTAAGCAGGATGCTAGACCCAGTAGCCTGATGTAGAGGTGAGTAAGCCAGCACATTCCTGGGAGGTAGCAAGCCATAGGTCTAATTTCACTTTAAGACTTCAAGAGGCAAAACAGAGGCCAGGGCAACAACAGATCAGTGATATAAATGATAGATCATGTGTCATGTAAATAAATGGTAAAGATTTTCAGACTAAAATGGCTTATTTCTTGAACGTATGTGTTTCAATTTAGTGCTTTAGACTGTATCAGTGATTGACATAGGATAAAAGTAATAGTTTTTAAAGCTGAACTTTTCCCCTCTCCAAATGCCCGGACAACATTGCCCTCAGTGACACAATCGATGTTAGTTCGTCATGTACACTGTACATATGACCAATATTGTTATTGTATGAGGAGAACATGTATTGCCTAGTACACCATGCATAAGTGAGGTTTTTATTTCAAATCTGTTTATTATAGTTTTAGGAGCGAACAAACGTCATCATAATCAGCATACATCACTGGATAAGCAGAGTGAGATTAGAGGGCTTCATATGGTAGGTGCAACATGAGAAGTGTGTAGATATCATACATCATAAGGTACATTTGAGTTGGAAGAAGGTTTCATACAACAGTTACAACATAGACAGTGCATAGATATCGTACAACATAAGGCACATTTGAGTGGACAAGTGTTAGCACCCTGTGGCTGCGACAGTTTGTTTCCACAGGATCTGCTGCACTTTGTGTTTTTTTGTAGTTTTTATGATACCCCTCGGAGGCTCTTTTTAAAATCAATTTTAATAAAGTTAAATTTTAGTCAGGTTCGCCCCGCTCTCTATTTTATGAAATTATTAAAGCCAGAATGTATCCCATTTGTGGTTGGTTTTCTGAAATCTTCTTTAAGGTATAGAAACTATGTGGATTCCGAAAAATTGGTTGATGTATTTTATGAAGTGACTTTTTAAAATGTTGACGATGTTGTGTTTATAATTTTTCTTTTTTAAATTTGTTGCATGTATTGGGATATTTGTATAATATGTCTGGATATGTATATTTGTGCCTTTTATATTTTTAAGAATGAACTGCAAACTTTTATGGTTTTCTAATATGTAAACCGAATAAAGTATTTTGAACTGAACTGAACTGAGTGGATATCTCAATGTTTAAGTGAGGTTTTTAAAACCTGATTTCCGTAATGAAATAAAGTGATCTGCAATGGATCACACACTTTGGTCAAGTGGGGAATCAGGGATTTGGGTTTCCTGGTTGCATATTTTGCAATTCTGCCACTGAATGACTCGCTTTGTTTCACTACCTTATGCCAGCAAAGAACATGCTTTGTGTTCATGTATTTCAAAGCCCAAATTACTAAACCTTGTACAATAAGTACAAGTTTCACAAATTAAGGAGCCCAAAAATCTGCCTGGGTACCTGGTTCGGCTCTGTTTTGGCCACCCAGCCCTCACAGGCAAAGAGACGAGCCAGTCACTCACCCTAAACCAGCCTTGCCCATCCCCACTATGAATGAAAGTCACATCAACGCAATGACTTCTGTAATATAAGTGGTGCAAACAAAACATTTGCTATAGTCGCAAAACATTAGGATATGATTTTTGGTAAGAAAGGTTTGCATACAAAGTTTGAATAAAATCCATCATTTTGCTTCCACCACATCGCCAGCTATATGGTTGCCACCTGGATGTTTTTTTTTTTACCAGCATGACCAGTATTTACAGCAGGTACAAAAATAAACAAAACCACCTGAAGCTGGTATTTTTTCAGCTCATCGGTGCCACTTTAAAACTGTAAATCTAAGAAGAAAGCACTTTAAAATGTGTTCTAGCACCACCTTAATCATCTCTGACTTATAAAGTAAACAAAGAGAGTAAGGCCATGTTAAAAATGAATACAGGTGATTTTATGTAACGTTCTAATAAGTACCATATCCGGGCATTTGCAGAATCGTAAAATGTGAACAAATGGCTGGTATGATTCCCTGGGGAATGGTGGCAACTCTACCACGAGCAAAGCCAAAGCTAAGGCCAGATTGGCCTTCTGAGTGAGTTGCGTTCTGGGGGCTGCTTTCAGAGCAGGATGGTCTGATGTGACCTAAACAGGCACCCATAGCCCCATTTCAGCCATGGCCCTCTGCAATGTATAGCTGATTTGAACATGTGCGCATGAGCTTCCAGTCCACTTTTCCAGTACACCGCTAGCTAGAGCTGATTTTCCAACCTTCTCTTTCCTTTTTCACTATAGTTACTTGCCTACGAACAGGATTTATAGAATTTGGTTCCTGAATCTTCACCCTCCTGCAGCACTGCACTGCACGACCCAGAAGGGACGAATTAACCATCTGAGGAAAGACGTGGCAAGGTCAAAATGTGTGTCATTTTTAAATGCGTCATTTCTCTCTGCCACCTCCTGCCGGGCTTTTTCCCTCCTGCCTTTCAATCTCCCAGCCGGAAGCGCAAAAACAATGTCGCTGCCAAATCGCTGAGTCTTTGTACTTCATTTTTAAATTGAAAGCAGCAGAAAAGACACGTTCTCTTTGAGAATTCGCACATCACGCAGCCCTGCTGCAGCCCTTTGTCCAGGGATTTTTTTTACTCCACAGAATCTGGGCACAAGGGGCACGTGTGCACTCTCTGCGTGCACGCCCACCCATTCTGGGTTGCTTTCAAACCAAATCTCATCGGTGAGACCTTCAAAGGACAATGTCTGTGCATTTCACATATTTCAGAGCTATTGCTTATGTTATGTGTGGCCTAGGAGACAGCTCACCACACCCCATTGACAAAGACTGGGCCCTCTTACTCAGTAACACTTCTCCGACTGTCTTTTTGTGCGACTTGATGGGTGAGGAGAAAAACATCTTAAGACAATATCCAATGTAGTTACACCATAACTCAGTTTGAAATCAAGTCTCAAGTTAGTAAGTTTTATTCCAGGGTGAGATCCAAAAATAAATTAATGTAAACTAATCTAAACATAATAGTATAAAAGTACAATGCAAACAAAATGAAGCCAAATCTTCGATAGCGGTTCACTCAGTCACCTACATGCATCATTGTAGGATTTTGCGATTCCTAAATTGCGAAAATTAAGGAATCGCAATTTAGGAATTGCAAAATCCTATGCATCAAGAAATCTTAAAAGTTTTTAGGATTTCTTAATTTTCTGTATTTGCGATTCCTTAATTGCGAATCGCAATTAAGGAATGGTATTACATTGATTCCTATGGGCCTAGAGGCCCATATGAATCAATGCCTTTTTGCAATTTTTATTTTGCGAATCGCAATTTGTTGATGCATTTAAAGGGTGCTGAGGGGGGTCCAAAGGACCCCCCCCCCTGCACCCTTGAAATGTTTTTTTAAGTGCAAGTTTCACACACACATGTCCAAAGGACATGTGTGTGTGTAACATGACACTTTCAAAAATGCATTTTTGATAGATTTCGCAAATTAACACGAGGGTCAACCTCGTGTTAATTTGCACCTCCTATTTCCGAATTCTCATTTTTAAAAAAATTCATGCATTGCATTTAAGGAATCGCACAAATGCGATTCCTTAAATGCAATTGCATTTTTAGGAAACGCTAAAAATTGCGGCTTTTACAACATTGTTTGATGCATCCCAAAAAGTGATTTTGGAATCGCAAACGGCCGATTTTTCCGAAACGCACCGTTTGCGACTCCAAAATCACTTGATGCATGTGGCCGAGTATAACAAAAAGAAAACCACTTGTTCTCTAATTGCAATGTAAGTAAGAAGGAAACTGAATGTCGCATCAGATTGCATTAATTTGTCGTTAAAAATAAGCATGGACTCCCTTTCTGTCCCTACTCTACTCTACCCAAAGTGGCAACTCTAAACTAAAGCAAGATTTATTTAAGAAGAAATAGGTAAAAGGAAAAAAGGTGTAAGCCATCAAAGCCTTCTATAAAAGATGCTCCAATATGGGTCAAGCATAATAAGCCACAAAAGTCAGATGTCTTTACCTTAAGGTGCCCTAAGCCAGAATGCTAGCTATTTCCCACTACGTTGCATCATATTATCAGTTGCATCCAAAGTTCGTCCCACAAACCCATTTTGTAATTTTCCATTCTACCACCACACATAGATTTCTTCACACCATATTGTTATTCTCATGAATCCCTATCCTGGCTGTCCTTGCTCCTGTCTTCTTCTCCCTTGAGAACTCTTCTCTCACCTTATTATCACTCTCCTTGTACCAGTTGCCGCTTCACATGCCTCAATATCTACTGAGAACAAAGAACTTCTTTTTTATACTAACAAAGCCTCCTTCACATGCTGTGGGAACACATATTGCATGCAACATTTCTACTGCAAAGAATTTGATTGTTAACATTAAAATGTGAGCTTGAACCCAAACACATCTCCGGCCTACAAGTTAGGCTAAGTTAACAAGCACACAGGCTACATTTATGTGCACTCTTTTATATACAAATTAATCTAAATGTGTCTACACATAGCTTTAAAGTTAATGCAGTAATAACATGATTATCTAATTAGAGTTCTAAGCACGTGAATCCCATATAGTAAAGACAGCACTATTTCTCTTGTCTATTAAGGTGTACACACATTTGCACGAACAATCACAATTCTATCAGTCGGGGTTCTAAACACACAAATAAGTTGTACTAGATTGTAGAGATATCTTTATATATGATATATTCCCATTTCTATTATTGATATTAGTCACACAGAATATATGCGGGTGCCGACTACATTAGACTATAATGCACCCCTAACACGTCTTTTGGGATGAGTCAATTTCAAACTCCTCCACCAGCCACGTTTAAAAAAAAACCACATAAAATATATGCATTTATTCCTAGAGGCAGAGGCATTTGGTCAGTCATCTCCATCCACTGGTCTGTTGTATTGCCGTCAGTGGTCGAAGTGCATTAAAAGAAGTAAGGGAACTGTGATGCTGTGCACAATCGGGGCAGGGTGTGTAAGGGTGGGGGCGGGGTCAAAGACGTGGCTAAAAAAAAATATTCAGCAACTTGTTTTTGTGTTTGATCTTCAGGCGTGTATATATAAAAAACACACAGCTTAGATGTAAAATAAATGCAAGTTAAGTTAATCAATGGGACATGCACTATTGTACTTTATGAAATCTCTATTAGTTAATGTATTGCAGAGGTCTGAGTCTGCAAACAGATAGCCACGGAATTGAATACTGGTTGGAGCAGTGGAGAATAGTTAGAGGCTAACACCTGCCTGTGTTACGCTCAGGTAAAAAGCAAACACTTCACGGCTCATCTGGTAACTCCTTTCCAATATCATGCAAAAAGAATAGAATACATCTGTGTCATCAGGTAGTGTCAAGTGATTCCACTAATAAAACCCAATACCGGCTTCTGAGCTCCCTTTACATTTGCAGATTGACCAGTTGTGCATGTTTACATTTCTGTCAGGTAAGAAGGCACCCTGCTGCCAAGAAGGCTTATTTAGCTATCTTCCCTCCTTCGGTTTCACATGCAAAAAGAACAGATTGAGGACAGAATGCTGAACAAATCAAACTTTCAACCCTAGTCACGAATCTGGTTTAAATCCATAATTTCTTTGCTTACCACGCCAACCAGAACTGCCAGGCCAGGTCTCCCTGGAACAGAAACAAGCATCCTGGGACCGGATTCAGGGTATCACCCCATATCAGCCAGGCTAGCATGAATCTGGTGGCATAGCGAGCACGTAACCCATTTCGGGCATACCCTTCCTATTAGGGCGACTAATGCAAAAAGAACAGATAATGGACGGAATGCTGAACAAATCAAACATTCACCCCCAGTCACGGATCTGGGTTAAATCTATCGTAGATTTGCTCACCACGACATTCCAGTTTAGACCCAGCCTTGTGCAAATCAGTCTGGATCCTGTTCCCCATGGGAACAGTCCAGCCCGAACTGCCAGGCAAAATCCTCCCTGGACCAGAAACAAGAGCCCTGGGACCAGTTTTGGGGTATAACCCATCATCAGCCAGGCTAGCTTGAATCTGATGTCATATTGACCACGGGTTACAAGTGCGGTTTAACAGCCCTGCCTTACACTGCAGTTGAAGCATTTCAGCACTCGGAAATAACCCTCCCGGTGCAGTTCTCTATTCTCAGACAGTAGGGGAGCTGTTTTCCTTAAATTAAAAAAGTGTGAGCACATTGTGCCCATCCGATCCCAACCACTTCGACCCGATTGCCTTTTTCTTTCGACCCACCACAGCCTAGAGCATGTGCAATGGGTCAGCCCACTTCAGCCATTGGTTCTCTTCACTGTGAATGACCACACTTTGTTCTTGCACAGGAGTGCATCCAACTAAAAAGTGATCCACTTCAGTTCCAGGGATTGTAGGACTATCTCTGCTCGTACTGCTGGCTTCAGTTAATGGTTTTTGGATTTGTTTTTGCAGTTATTTTTCATTGGTTTTTTTGCAAACATATGCACACTATATTTAAACACTCACACTTTTACTTTTCATCACTTTAACACCTTTGATATCTTTTGTAAATGTTTTTAAAAAAACTCTTTGTTTGCTAAGATCAAGTGCTTGTTAAATAAGATGACACTATTCAGATGTTTTCCTGAATTCAAAGGAAGCTAATAAGTTTGATCTTCTCAGTAAGAACTTACATACTTATAGCTCCTCTTTGTGTTGTTTTTCTGTGGAAAATTTCTTAAGACAGGATGAGCTTGGCTGTATGGTAATTAAATAATGCT
Organism: Lissotriton helveticus; assembly: GCF_964261635.1. NCBI lineage: Eukaryota > Metazoa > Chordata > Amphibia > Caudata > Salamandridae > Lissotriton > Lissotriton helveticus. Next base: position 346,725,593 of record NC_136071.1, on the reverse strand, counting down.
GGCAGGAGCCACCGTTAATACCTGGGAGAAGGATCAAACAGACAGTGAGGTAGAAGTCACAGCCAGTGTCCAGTCTGAGTAGTGTCTGTGGACCCGGAAGCGGTAGGCAGACATTGGCACTACGACATTTAGGGCATTATTTGTGAGTTAGGCGGTGTGGGGGTGGACTTAAATTACTTGGGCCAAAATGACCAATTCCTGGTGGTAATTCGTCCCATGCACTGGCCAGGCATCAGTGAAACAGGTCAGAATGGGGGACAGTTTTTCCAGGGCAAACTCTGCTTCGTTTTCCTCATTCCCACCTCTCTAACGCTGCCTTTCATCATCTGCTCTCAGCTAGGGTTGCCACCTTGTCTTTATTTTTGGGTCAAGCATAGGCAACACGTGTGCTGTCTTCAAGAGATGCATTATTCACTCTATGGGTTTTCATCACACCCATCGCTTTTAATTGGTTCCTTCTTGTGCCTTTTAAAATTCCTTGCTTTTAGTTGGTGAAACGTTGCTATTTATACCACGTTATCCCGCCTTTTTTTTTTTTTTTTCATTTTCATAGCTACTGGCCCTGCAACATTTCCCCTGATTCTTTTGTTGCTATGTGTGGTTTGGTTAGTGCACTCTTTTTTTCTTTAAACTGGTCCGCGCTGTTTGTTTTCTTTGAATTGACCCTGCACCATTTGTTCACTCGATCCTATACAAAGTACAAGGAAGATAAAATCTCCTTGTATAAGTGTTACCCTAAGGCATATAAAAAATCTCCGTGTGCAAGCGTTACTTTATGGCATGTTAATCATATCCTTGTGCACGCGTTACTCTAAGGCATGTTAAAAATCTCCTTGTACACGTGGCCTAAGGCACTTTAAAATAAATATTACACGAGCTTCACAGCATTGTGGGGGATGCGCTTCATTTGGGAAGGGGCGGGGAGTCCTGCGTCAGGCTGCGGTCAGCCAGCTGTGTGCCTTGGCTCCATTCCACGGGATTCCAGTTCTGGGATTTGCGCACTGCTGCTCAGTGTGTTTGAATGTCGAGACAGCATTGCATATGTGTTCTGGGCAGTGCTTTAAATGGGAAAAATACGTGCCGATACTCATTAAAATTAACTAGAGGTGTAGTGAGGGGGCGGGGCTAAGGGCAAGACATGATGATACTTAATAACTTCTATATTAGTTGCAGCACACACCAAAACACATGAGAAATGTGTTTATATAACCAAAGCAGGTTAACTCATTACACAAAATGAAAGAGAAATGCGATAATAAGTTAACATTTCCTTTTTTTGCAATAGTTGCACCTTCTTAATGTCATACTGTTAATTGCTTTTTGGCACAATACTATATATTTTTGAGCACGCGAGTAGGAAGAAACTGAAAATACCCTCACTTCGAACCAAAACTCTTATGTCACCAAGCAAATAAAGCAACTAATCATGACCCTCCCCAGAAGATAACTCTTGTCTCTTCTGTCAATCTATCCATTCATCCTTTCATCCTACCATTTACCTGCTGATGTCCACCATTCAACCTTTACATGCTATCATCTATTCAGTCTTTCATCAATCGTTCAGTTTTTCACCATTCCGTCTATCCACCCTTCATATCCAAACCTATCCATCCATCCATCAATCCATTTTCAAACCTACCCATTCATCCTTTCACTCATCTATCTCTTTATCCACCCTTTCCCTCATCCATCAATCCTTTAGCTCATCCATCCATCAACCCTTTCACTCTTTGTTTATTCCATCCACCCTTTCACTCAATCCCTCCATTCACTCATCCATCATCCACCCTTTTATCCATCCTCCCTACCTTTCATTCATCCATCCACTCTTTCACTTATCCAACCATCATCCACCCTTTTATCCAATCATCCACCCTCTTTCTCCCATGGATGCTTTCACTCATCCATCCATCCATTCATCCATCTAAACATCCACCCTTGCTCACTCATCCATCCATTCACTCATCCACTCACCCACCCACCAACTCTTCATGAATCTTTGTCGCCGAGCAGACATGAACAAAGTGCCACACATCTTTAAAATACCTCCTGAGAGTGTCTTGATTATCTCTCTCTTTTTCACTTTTTTCTTACAAAAACAGGCATACACACAAACATAGCAGACACACAAAAGATTCAGGTATGATAAAGCCATCTTTTCTCTTCACCTACCATGGCTTTTTTAATTGCCGGAGGTATAAGGTACAAACAGTGAGCAACCCAATATACCCTTGGGGGCTTGGGTAAAAGTTATGTAATGGGTAAGGAGTGCCTCCAAGGGAGTTTGTTAAAGAGAATGTTTTGGATACATTTTTCAATTTCGATAAGTGTCGCATTTTCAAATGTTGAAATTTCTTTTCTTATCATGGTATGTGTAGGATAGAAGGTGGAAGGATTCCTCAACCCTGTTATGCCATTCTTGGGATCACATATGTTAGAGGCAAAAAAGTTTTTTAGACGAATCGTTCGAAAGAACCGATACAGTTCTAATTTAGTATTGAAGAGAACATTTTTGTAAGTTGGAACAAAACTCAAGCCATGGGATAGTACAGATATTTCTTGCTCTGACAAAAGGTGTGTTGAAAGGTTGAAAATGGGGATAGTTTGATCCACATCTACCACTCGTAATATTGGTTCCGTGTCTGACGGAACCCTAGGGTATATTGATTGCGGTACCATCCTCGTTTGGATTGTTGGGGTCTCCTCGGAGGTCTGGATGACCTCGGGTCCTGAGCTAAAAAACCCCGGTTGGAAGTTGAGGCTTGTTGATCGTACCGATGGTAATTAGTGTCATATGACTTTTCACTTCCTGACTCTGAACCTGTGTCAGAAAAGGTAGTTTTTTTGGGTGGTTGTTGATTAGACCCTTGAGTTGTGTAAAAGTCTTTTCTTAAGTAGGGATACGTACGTTTTTTATTGTATCGTCTAATATCGTTTTGTAATTTTTCAGTTTTTTTATGTGAATTAAATTCTTCAAGAGGTAGGACCAGAAATTCATACATCCTTTAATAAACTATAGCCCATATAACTAGGTTTCTTATACAGATTCCTTTTTTAAATTTTGTTTAAAGTTTCTCGTTTAGCACTGAGCGCCAGAATTTTATTGTGCCTTAACCGTAACCTTGTCTACCACTTCGTTGACCAATAAAATTAAGATATTGATTTTTTTGTCTCTTTGAAAACGCTTGAGCTTTGTTGAGGTTGCTCCATTACGTTTGGCATGCAACTTTTTGACGAGTATGACAAAGTAAATAATCAGAATACAGATATTGGTGTTTAATCGGTATAATTTTTTATGCCGATTACAGTTTTCCATAGGACCCTCAGTTAAATACATGATTAGACTCAGAGGCCCTTATGATGCTGCACAAATAGTACATTTGTATTGTTTTTGGAAATGTAGTCAATTGTCTTTTGTTTGTATTTGCACAACTTTATGTATTGTTTAGTCTAAAGGTTAGTCTGTCATGTCAACTTAATTATGTATCGCCCAGTCTATGATTAGTTTGTTATGTTAACCTTAGGTGTATAATGCTTAATGAATCTATATGATTTGATCTGATTGTAATTGTAAATACTTCTTGTTTCACTTTTACAATAGGACTTTACAAATATTATTCGATCAGTCCTGATGATGGTCTCAAGGAATTATTCATAGGAGACCGAAACGTCGACTCTCAACCATATCCCATATGAATTAATAACATTTACATTTTGGATAGGTGTTTACAGGTTCTATAGAGAAGCTAACTGAAATTCATTGTATTCTTCCTGTATTTCCTGTCTGTATATTTGTATTTTAAACCCCTTGTGACCCTTTTTTTGATAAAATCTAATATTTTGCATATACACATTCTTGTTGTTCTTGTTTATTGTTTAAATGTTTATTGTATCTTTGTACGTAAAGTTAGCAGTGTATTTAATACACATGACCAACTGAACTTAGCTTCATTAGGACCATTAACTTGTCCTACACAAATATTTTCAAAATATCCAAAACATTCTCTTTAACAAACTCCCTTGGAGGCACTCCTTACCCATTTTTTAATTTCCATCAGGGCGGACTGGCCGTAGCCTGATTGCCTCTGTCAGGGGACTGACATTATTCCTGTGCTTGCACAAACCCACAGGATAGTGTGAATGTGATTGACAGCACAGGGCCTGAATGGACCCTGCTCTGTCAAGCACAGCATGATGGCGAGCACCCGGACATTATTAAATGAGCCCTGCTGAATAGCTCAGCTCGGGCTCAGATCGGGGCTAGGGAAGCAGCACCATGGCTGCCAGAGACACGTTCCAGGCCTGCTCACCAGCACAACCAATGAGCCTACCTTTTCATGAGTACTGGTATTCTCCAGGGCAGTAGAGAAGAGCAGGTACTCAGAGTGATAAATCAAAGAAGTGCCGGTACTCAGTACCGGTGAGTACCGTCCCATTTAAAACACTGGTTCTATGTTTATGTTTATGTGTTTTTTCTACCACCTTACGGTGACTGGTGTGGATAAATTACTGAACATTTACATACTAATATTATAGCAGAACTGCAGCTTGGGACCCCAGTTCCGTATGTATGTCCAATTTACAAGGCACCAACAAAAATGTTTTTTAATAGCGCCTGGTCTGGCTGGCCTGCTGATATTACTGAATATTGAAGTTGTAATATTCCAGCACCAGAGCGTTAAACCCGTTGCCCCGCGTGTATGTCCAAGGCTTGTGTTTACAAGAGCCCAAAATATTTTTTATCACCTTATAGACGTTGATGTGCTTATATTCTGGAATATAAAATTATAGGTGAGCATCAGGCCCAAGCCCCGTATGCAAGTCAAAGTCTTACGTTTATAAGTGCGTAGAAAACATTATGTTGCAGCACCTGAATGAGGTTGGTGTTCTGATGTTATTCAGTATATAAAATATAATTTCATTCCAGAACTGCAGCTTCAGACCTCTGCCCCGTATGTATGTCCCAGTCTTATGTTTAAAAAGAGACCAAAAACATGTTTTTCATAGCGCCTCATGGCCGTCTGTATACTTACATTGTTAAATAGGTAAATTATTACTAGGCTGTGGGTTTTAGGTTTAAACCTATAAAACGGATAAAACCCCACTGAAAGAGAAATAGCCCTCACCAGTGAAAACATATAAACACTGAAAAAACACCTGCACACCCACAAACAAAATGCCATTCAAAGAAAGGAAAAAGAGAGTGAAAGAGTCCTTGTTTTTCATCCTGAAGGGGCCAATACAATGTAACTTTGTTATACAAGCTAGCAGTAAGAAAGACTGAGCTAACATTATTCTGCTTGAGTTTTGTTGTTTAGGGATGCCACTAAAATATTGTTTCTTCTTCCTTTTGCTTTTTTTAGTTTTGTGGTTTTTGGTCTAAAGATGCATGGTTTCACAGCATGTTTTAGGTCTCGTTTAATTATTTTATAAACTGTAGAGAATCAGGAAATATCAAAATCATATTTGATATTTTGGCTGCGTTTGATACTTCACTGATAGTAAAATGGCTGGTTTCATAAGAATCTTTCCTAAAATGTATCATCACATTTATCCACAGAGAATGGGTAAAAACCCGATCAGCCCACATTTTCTAGTGGGTCAGTGTTGATAGTGGGTTAATTGTCAACACCACAGGCTTTAAACATTCAATGCAAGGTATAGTGACAAGTATATGTATAAAAAGCGCTATCACCAAGCATCTGAGATAGTGGTGAAAAAACATGACACCAGACTTTTGGAAAATATGGAACGCAGTGTCACTTGGAATGCTCTGCAAAAAAGGTTCTTTCCAAGTTCAACAAAGATTGGAGTGATACTGTTTGTATTTGCAGTGATTCGGCTACGTATATTGAAAAGTTGTGTGATGACCTGTCAACATTGATATCCTAGCTGAAGTGATTTCCTGTAGGAGATCCTAGCCACTTGTTAGATGGTATGGTGAAAGCATCTTTACAATCTTCAGAGTTAATGAGGGCTGCTATTGACTTTTTAGTCCATTCTGGTGCAATGTTTTCTTATGCACAGGAACGAAAACGCAAATATTTATAATTTCATGCTTTGTGTGGCATCAAAGAAAGAGTCATCCCAAGCTGATGGTTCTCGGTCCAAGAGGCTATGAATGCTGTATTATCCATGTGGCAATCGTTTACAGAATTGTTGCTGAGTGATGATGCCAAAGGCAAGAAATGTGAGGAACTTTGGTCACATATTGATAGTGATGTGAAACAAGTACACTCTACTGCATTATTAGATTTTTACATGAAAACATAGCTGCTGTAGTGAACATAATAAAAAAGACTAGAGTTTGTAAAAACGCTTGTCTGCCAAGTGTTCAGCATAATTGGTGTAGATGTGAAACATCTCTTTGAGAGTGGGCTCGGCGACACCTTTACTGACTTTGGTACTGCAACATCTTCCATGTTAGGGTGCTTGCCACTTGGTAAGCAAAGCAATATTGAAGAGCAATTCAGGAGCGTTTATTTTAAAATGTATGGGAAATGGCTTGCAATGATGCATAAAAATGTCCCTTCACCACCAATGTCATTTGAAGTAAATGAAATCTCACTGTGGTACTCTGTACAAGTTCTAGATCCCTTCAGTAAAGGGAAATTTCCTCCGTATTTTCAAAAGGGCTGCTTAATTTTTGCCTGATTCAATAACTCTGAGGGCATAAGCGCCCAGCTCAATGCAAATGTTGCAGAACCTGCCCTGAGAATCGCAGTGCACCAGTATTGGCATGGAAAGCTATGTCAGTGGCCAGAGTTAACAAATTGTGTACTGGCTTGTTTTGGCGTTGCCTTTCTCAAGTGCCAATGTTGAGAGGGCCTTTTCGCAGAAGTTTACATGGGAAGGAAGAGCGAGCGCACATGACCAAAGACTCTCTGATGGAGTATTGTATGGTGTACTACAATGAGTTAATTTTGCAAACATCTATTTGGACCTCATATACACCATACATACACTGTCTATATCCCATGTTCTATCAGTGCAGAAAGCAAGCAATAATAAAAGCAAAACGTTCCGTACACACTGGAAAAACACTTTTTCTGTTTTTTTAGTGGCGCAAAAATGTGTAACCACTGATAACAACTGTTTTTTAAGTTATTGTAATCAATTGAAAACACTGAAAAAAAACACCAGAATTGACCAAAACTAGAAATTGAAAACAGGAAAGCCTAATTATAACTAAATCCCTCATCCGGCACGTTAGACCTTAGCCCTTGTGTACCTTTCCAAGGCTTGTGTATATAAGAGACGACACATAGTTTTAATAGCACCTATGGAGGTTGTGTGCTTATATATTAAAGAATATTTAAACTACAATTTCACTTCAGCGCAACACAAAAGCTGATAATATAACATAAATAGTATTGGCTCACGAACAACCACCTCATGTTTAACACAAAAAAAATGAATTCATTCTCATCTCCCCACCCAATCACACACCAAAGATAGAGCAATGGTTGAAACACCCGACCTCCATTGACTGTTCTCCCCTCATCGTTGACTCTGCGATATCCCTGGGAGTCACCATAGACAAACACCTGAATATTCAGGTGCACATCACTAATGCCTCCAATGGAGCCAATCACCAGATGAGTCTACTAAGGAAACTTAAACCCTTCCTCCCTCAGACCGACCTAAAAATGGAAGTGCAAGCCTTAGTGCTACCAAGATTAGACTATGGAAGCATCTCTCTTTTCTGTCTCCCCAAATACAAGCTGGCTCCGCTGAGGGCTTCTCTTAATGCTGCAGCAAGATTGGTTTCAGGATCTAAAAGAAACAGCCACATTTCTCCAACCCTGAAAGCTCCGAACTGGCTGCCCTATGAGGCAAGAATACAACTAAAGGTTGCCTGCATGACCCATAAAGCACTACATACCAATACACCCAGTTACCTACCGCTAAAACTAGAATGATCCGGAGGATGCAGACAACTACGAAGTGCGAACTCCTTACTTCTGAAACCACAAAGCTTTCAGAAAAAGAGAACTGGCTGCAGGGCCTTTTCAGGGATCGCTCCAAAGATTTGGAATGCCTTACCTCCAGTGGTTCGGGGAATGTCTTCCTTTACTACCTTCAAAAAAGAGGTAAAAATACTCCTAATGAACAAATTCACGTCCTAAATCTTGCCTCTATGCTGAAATTGAGTCCCCGTTACGATCCTCATATCACTGGCTACTGCTTGTGGATTGAAAGAGAACATTATATGTTTGTTTATATCCTCAATACTGACCTAAGGCTCAATAACTGTATATAATATAATGATCTGTCGCCCTCTGGGATCCTTATATTTGGTTTACTGGGTGCCTATGTTATGTTATACTATTGACCTCTTTTGTAAGTAATGATGAATAACAAATGAGTGTATACTACCTCATTTTGTATGTCTTTATAGCTATATACTGTAAAGCGCTCTGATACCCTCGTGGGTCACGTTTGCGCTATATAAAACCTTCTAAATAAATGAATTCATCGATCCAACCACCTCTGTTAAGGTCAGTGAGCTGACAGGTAGGTGCCGGTAAAATATCCTGGAAAAACTGAACCCTCTCCCAGAAGGGCGGGAAAACGCTATCTTTTCAGGAGGTACGCTGTGATCATGCCCGAAAATTGTAACACTGTGTTTTTGATGCTACCAGGATAAGATTGAGCAGATGAGAACCAGTAAAGAAAGGGTAATGGGGGATGTCCGCCTTTCACGTCTTTCCTACCCCCGGAGGTTTACACTGGCTCCCAGGGTGCATCTAGGGTAGAGGTCTTCAAAGTTTTTGATGCCGAGAACCCCTTGTCAAACTTTTTTAGGCATAAGAACCCCCTCCTGATAAATATGTCTAGAAAATGGCACTCATCATCAACAACTATTGACAACCATAAACGCCCCCAATTCCACAGCAAATCATTTTTACAGTGGGAAAATAAAATTAAACAGTGATAAGCAAACCAAAGGACAGTGAGCGTGGGGGTGTAGTCAAAGGTGTAGCTAAAAACAAAGAGCCTCATTTATGAGGAATTGGCGTAGGGCAGCGCCGCAAGTCTTCTTGCAGCGCTGCCTTGTGCCAATGTGAAAGGACAGGAATGCACCATATTTATAAAATGCAGCGCATTCCTGTCCTTTCCCCTTGTGTTGGCGCACAAATTGCTGCCTAGCACCAACATAGGCAGGATTGTTTTTGTGCCAGAAGGGGCACATGTATGCCCGCCATAAAAATTTAAAGTGTAAGAGTTTGTGTTTACTATTCATAGATACTTCTTTGGTCTGGGTACAGCAATAAGCCCAGTGATCGTCATCTACGTCTTCCCAGGCCTCGCATATCTTAAGATCTTTGCTCGGGATCAGCGCCATAGTGCCTCTATACAACTTTGATATGAGGTGAGCGCCATCTTCATTGGCAATCAAGAGGGCCAAAGGTGAGACGGGGTTAGGCTCCAATGGGAAATCCGGGATCTGTGCCCTAAGAGCACAATAAATTCTATTGAGGACGAAGTGGTCCATAAAGCACGCTTCAGCAAATTGAACCTCTTCCATGCTTGAGAGATGTGGCCTCCCGGAAACAGGTCCCTAGTCGTATCTAATGAAAATGTGGTCAGTGTCCGTTGAACAAGTTTTTCGGCCGTGATGGGTAACCATAAACTATTAATTGCAGGGAGATTAGAGGCATATAATGAGCGATGACCAGCGATCTTAGCCCATTTAAGCCATGCCCAGCTAGTGGTGGAGACTGTATATCACAGGGGTCTCTGAGGTACCCTGTCGGTAGAATCATCTTGAGTGGAGTAGGAAGTACCAAGTCGGTTTCCGGTCTAGAATACGGTATCCTGGCATCCGGATGATACCAGGAGTGCGTAAAACTGCACTGTGCTACCAAATAATAAACATGAAAATTAGGGACTCCCAGGACACCCCGCTCATATGGGACGGTTAAAGTGTCCCAATTTATCCTAGCTCTGCGCCCACCCCATACCAGTCTAACCAGATAGGACCGTATTGTATGAAAAATCTGTTGAGGAGTGGGATGGGAATGTTATGAAACAAGTACAGGAATTTGGGGAGTACTGCCATTTTAATGAGAGACACTCTACCAGCTAATGAGAGGGGCACTTTTATCCAGCGCTCAACCTGTTGTTCTAAGGTGTTGAGTGCAGGGCCATACTTTAACAATATAATCTGATCCTTTGCTCTGTGTAACTGTATGCCCTAATATCTAGTGGAGTCCTCGCACCATGTCAATGGGAAGGGGCATTCCCACCTGAAGGTAGCTGGTGTCAATGGAAAAAGTTCCGATTTGTCCCAGTTTATTCCCAGGCCTGAAAAGCCCCAAAAATGGATAACCTCTCTAATTAGCGGCTCCAGATTCTCCTGAGGGTGATGGACATACAAGACCACATTGTCTGCATATAAGGAGACAAACAACGGGCCCGTATTGAATTGGAGCCCCCTGTGTAAGTGTCTTTCCTACACATTTCGGACAAGGGGGTCAAATGCAATGATGAAGAGAAGTGGGGACAAGGGACAGCCGTGCCTGGTGCCATGAGAGAGCTGGAACTGTGCCGTTAGGGTAACATTTATTCGGAGCCTGGCTGTCGGTGAAGTGTATAATAGTGCAATGAGACGTATAAATCCTTGTAGCATACCCATCTGTTGCATTACTTCAAGAAAAAAGGGCCACTCCATGGAGTCAAACGCCTTTTCTGCATCAAGTAAAACGGTCGCTGCTGGAACCCCAGGGCTTATCCTGTGTAACACTGCAAATATCGTGCGTAAATTTAATGCTCGGTGGAGGACGATCTCCGATTGTGCAGGGGAAATGATTTTGTCCATTAAATGTGCCAATGTTAGAGCTATCATTTTCACCAATATTTTATAATCTAAGTTTAACAAAGAAAGTGGTCTGTATGAGCCACATAATAGTGGATATTTGCCATATTTAGGGAGCAAGATAATGACGGCTTCACATAACGCGGGCGGCAGTAGTTGCCGTTCCAGGGCCTCGTTTTAAACTTCCAGTAAATGGGGTGCAAGGATGTCTTTAAAGGCCTTGTAAAAAGCACCAGTGAATCCGTCTAATCCAGGAGCAGTTGACCCAGTTACAGCGTCAATGGCACTTACAATTTCTTCTCTGGAGAAGGGCTCTGCCAGAAACACTTGATATGGTTTGTCTAGCCATACCAAAGCTATTTCGTTCAAATACGCCGTTCGAGCCTGAGTGTTGTGCCCTGTCCGTGATGTGTACAGGGTCATGGCATAATCTAGGAATAGGTTGCAGATATCAGAGGTTCCTTGGACTATGCTGCCCTGCTTCTGTTTCGTAGCATTTTAGAATCCAAGCGTAATTTACAGATTCATGCCCTTATATAGGTATAATTCACATTGCCCTTATATGGACATAGAAATCATACCCATATTTAGACATAACCCATCCGGTCCAAATACAGGCATGGCTACTTCCACTTGTTCCAAAAAGCCACAACGATTTCTTGGAAAACTCGGCTTCAGCAGTCAGGGACATCCCCTTGCTTGAATATTAACTTGCCCTAGAAATCATGGAGTTTTTAAAGAACTACCATTCCCTTGGGGTTCTTTGATGACGTTATTATGTCCAACTTTACGTCAAACGAGGCACCTTCAAGGTATAAATATGCCTACGCTTGCCCTAGCAAACACACAGTGGTTCGGAGCAGCTCGACTATCCACTTGCCCGATGCAGCTCGCTACAGCAAGTGCCGAAGGAAGCCGACCCTCCAGCTGACGCACTGATCGAGAAGCTGTCCTTTATCTCGCTGAGAATCCAGCTCCAGTATTTCCAAGCTCCCCTTGTGGGGTGTTGAGAAATCGAGTCCCGAGACAGAGATACCAGACCTCCCTCATTCTAAAACCAAGGTACGGAGCTGATTAGACCCTAAGAGAAATCTTGGATAGATTCATGGTAAAGAAAAACTAAACCTATGATACACCTCACTTACTTCTTCCCTCGTACTAGACTTAGGTTAGGTACATTGGGGTAGGCGTATTTTAGAAGCACCAGTTGAGTACTTTTAGCCTTTGTTATTTATGTATGTATTTATCTATGGTTTAGAAACCATACAATGCTTTTACAGTATAATTTTATAATGCTCTTCTTACTGTACGCATTATATTTTGCTACCAGTATTATGATTGTAGCAATTCACTTTACTTGCATGAGAAAGAAGACTGTTCAATAAACCCTTTTATTGAAAACACCCTCTCTCTATTTCTCTGCACCACTGATGAAACAAAGCATGCACAATTGACTGAGTAAAATATCTATTTATTGTTTCCACAACTCTGAAGATCAGTTTTATTCTTGGGGAAACAAAGTTGTCATGTTTATGCGGTTGTCAGAAACAAATCCCTTCTTGTTTATTCGAGAAAGTTTCTAGTGACCTCTGAGCTAGCTGGCACTCACAATTAAGTCTAATATATTGGATAGAGAAATAGTCGACCCAAGTTCTACGTCAAATCAATAGGATATATTATTCCAATGCCCAGAGCCTATTGGGAATATCAGAACTACACTACACTTCGTACAGTGTCTGGTGATATACTCACGCCCTGTTTGAGGTCTGAGAGGTGCACCAGAGTGCGCCCGGCCTGTCACCTTCTCCATACTGCCGTGCCACAGCATTTTTACTTAAGTAGTGGACTTCTGGGGCAGCAGACTCCTGAAACTCTTCCAATAGAGCCAAGCGGCGGACTTCTGTGGGGTGCTCTGGATTACTGGCCTGGTCGTGATTGAGTGCCATTAACTGATTTTTGATATTAGTAACCGTACACCATAGATCTTTTAATATCCCAGCGTGTTTTGAAATGTAAACCCCCCTGGTATAGGCCTTGAAGGCCTCCCACAGTGTGGACCAAGTTTGGACTGAGACGATATTCAACACAAAATAGTCATCTATTGCCTCTTGCAACTCAACTTGAAAAACCTCGTACTGTAAAGCTTAGTTGGGGAAGCGCCATTGGCACTCACACCCCTCTGGACGAGGGACTCTAAGGGTCATGATTACTGGGGAATGGGGATATCAAAAAGGAATCCAGTCTTGTCAGTGTATTTTGGAGTGCCGAGTGGTGTGTTTACATGCGGTCCTTCGGATTGCAATGCCTCCACACATTCACTAAATCCAACTCCTCACACATGGACAGTAGAATACGTCTGGCTCGATGTTTCGTGGCAGGAGAGGTCGACATACTGTCTTGTGCAGGCTCTTGTAACAGGTTAAAATCCCCAACCATATATATGTAGTCTGCCTCTATCCTCAAAAGTTGTGTATGCAAATCATGGAAAAATTCAGGTCATCTACATTGGGCGTGTAAATACAGACAAATGCTGTCTGCCACCCCATGAGGTACCCGTCCACTATCGTATATCTACCCTCGCCATCTGAATGGGACCGGGTGAGCTGAAAGGGCAAGCATTTGTGGATTAAAATGGCCGTGCCTCTGGCGTATGTACTGTAACTGGCAAAATACCTGTGTGGACCCCAGGACCTGGCAAATTGTGTCGATGCTGTGTCAAGTGAGTTTCCTGCAGGAATGCCACATCTAAGGGATGACGTTGCAGGTAGTTAAGAACTTGTCTGCATTTCTTTGCGTTATTTAACCCTCTAACGTTCCATGTGCTCAACACTGATCTGGAGTGGAAAGTTAAGTTACCCTCTGTCGTCATGTAACCAAGACCAAGTAAGAGATTGTTCTGCTTCCTGCAATTGCTACTTACCTGCCACAAAGAGTAACTGGGACAAAAGCGTGATAAACAAAAACCCAACATACCAAAATCCCATCCTCCCACTACCCATCTCCCTCAAGAAACTATGGGGGGAAGAACCCATCCCGAACCTTATTGTTGCAAAAATCAACCAAACAAAATTCCCATTCCCATGAACTTGAGTGTACTGATACATGTGAAATTGCACAAGGGGGTGGCAACACCCCGCCTCTGTCCCTACTAATGGCACCAAGTGCCTGCATTGTAGAAAAATGATGCATCCATGGCGGGGGGCAAGTGTGTTACTGACATCAGCCTATGTTACTGCAGTTCAAACAAGACAAGATGGTCCCATAGTGTGGAAATGACAAAAGGAGGCCAGAACACTATGAAGCGGAAAAAAGATCTGCACTCACACCGGAGCTCGGTATGTCCTGAGAGTGCTGTTGGGAGTTTATGCCTTTCTTTTTAACAATGGCAGAGTACCTTTGGCAAAACTCTTGAGCGTCATGAGGTGACTCAAAAATATGTGACCGACCATCAATGTCCACCTTTAATCGTGCTGGGTAAAGCATCCCATATCGCAGTCCCATCTTTCGTAAGGCTACCTTCACCCCTGTGAATTTCCTCTGTGCATCTTGGACCATTACAGTGAAATCCGGATATAGGTAAATGCTTGAGCCTTGCCAGTCAAGCCGGCCCTTTTCCTGCACCAGCCTTAGGGCAGTGTCTCTATCCCTAAAGTTCAAGAGGCGGCCTATGATCGGCCTTGGAGGACACCCTGGGTTAGGTCGAGGGCCCAGGATACAATGTGTGCGTTCCACTACGAAAGTGGTGGTGAGGGGTTCGCCTCCAAACATATCTGTGAGGAGTGTCTCTACGAATTTATCCAGGCGCCCAGTATTGGTGGACTCCGGAACACCCATGATTCGAATGCTGTTTCTTCGACTCCGTGCTTCCAAGTCTTCGTTCTTGATGGTGACAGACTTAAGGATCTTCTCCAGCCTCTCGTATTTCTTTGCTGTCTGGGCCGCACCATCCTCGAAGTCAGAGATTTTGTAGTGTAGTTCCTATATTCCCAATAGGCTCTGCGCATTGGAATAATATAAACAGCAGTGTAGACGTAGGACTGAGGTCGACTAGGTCTCTACTGACTATATTAGACTTAATTAGTTTTGCCAGCTATCTCAGAGGTCACTAGAAACTTTCTCGAGTAAACAAGGAGGAGTTTAACTTCCCTGGATAGACAAGAAGGGATTAGCTTCTGACAACCATATAACATGACAACTTTGCTCCCTCAGAATAAAGAGTGTATCTCTAGAGTCGAGTGAAAACAATAGACAGTTATTTCACTCAGTCAATCGTGCATACTTAGTTTCACCAGAGTGCAGAGAAATAGAGAGACGGGCGTTTTCAATAAAAGGTGTTATTTATTGAGCAGTCTTCTTTCTCATGCAAGAGAAATGAATTGCCACAATTGCAATACTTATCATGAAGTAAAGTACGTACAGTAAAAGGAGTATTATGAAATAATACTGTAAAAGCATTGATATGGTTTCTTAGCCATATGATACTTTAAAGTGGATAAAATATGTACATACATAAAAACATTGACTAACGTACTCAACTGGTGCTTCTAATCTACGCCTACCCCGGTGTACCTGACCTGTATGTATGTATGCATAAATTGTTTTGTAGCGCGCTCTGTTACTGGGGAGTATCCTGGCGCGATGGAGAAAGCGGAAAGAGAGCAGCGGGGGTCAGCTTATGTCACACTCCTGAACAGATGGGTTTTTAAATTTTTCTTGAACTGGGTAACACCCTGACAGGAACGCAGATGCAAAGGGAGAGCGTTCCAGGCTCGGGCCGCCACTACAGAAATAGACTGGCCACCCAGCCTTGCACGCCTATACCTAGGAAGGGTCATTTTGAACAGCGTGGATGACCTAAGAGCTCTTGTAGGTACATAGAGAGTAAATCTCTTCTTCAGATAGACCGGACCATGGTCATGAGTGGCTTTAAAAGCAAGCACCAAAGTTTTAAAAAGGATGCGTTGCGGTACTGGGAGCCAATGAAGGCTGGACATATGAGAGCGGACACTCTTCCATCTTGGGACATTAAACAGAAGGCGAACAGCGGCTTTCTGGATGATTAATAGCCGATTAACTAAGTAGGCAGGAATGCCGCTAAACAGGGCATTCGCATAATCCAGCCTTGCTAAGATAAGTGCTCGGGCAACCGTCTCCTTAGCCTCTCTAGAGAGCAGTGGGAAAAATTTTCTGAGCATTCTCAGAGTGGCAAAACATGTCCCAGAGACTTTCTTTATGTGGTCCTCAAATTTCAGATCCTCCCCAAACCAGATCCCAAGATTCTTCGCCGGGCCTCCCATCTCCTTGGGACAAGGGTATTCGGGGGCCAGAGCGAACTTCGGAAACTGAGAGGGAAGGAGCCATAGAAGAGGACCTCCGATTTGTCCTCATTACATTTTAGCTGAGCCGCAGTTAGCCAGCGAAAAACTGAAGACAGACAAAGCTGAACTCTTGCCGTGTCTAAGTGATCATCTGGCCAGGTGAAGAGTAGCTGCGTGTCATCAGCATACCCTATAATCTTAGCCCCATTATGTTCAGCCAAAAAAACCAAGGGGGTGATATATATGTTGAACAGCAGGGGGCTAAGAGTAGATCCCTGTGGTACCCCAGTGAGAAGTGGTCTAGGCTCAGATGAAAAAGATGCCTAATACGTGGGAAGGAGTAAGTAAGTTGCAGTTTAAGTTAAGTTGGGTTTTTTGCCAAGGATCTGAATCAAGAATTCTCTTAAGGGTTTAGTCAGCTCCGTACCTTGGTTCTTAGAATGAAATAGGTCTTGTATCTCTCTCTCAGGACTCGATATCCCAGCAACCCGCAAGGGTGACTGGAAACACCGGAGCTGGATTTTCTCGGCTGGAGAAAAAGACAGCGTCTCTCTCAGTGCGTCAAAAGGGAGGGGCAGCTTCCTTCGGCTCCTCGCATCAGCTGGGCTTCTGGGCAAGTAGATAGCCGCTCTGCTCCAAACCACCGTGTGTTTGCTTAAGGCAACGTTGGTATATTTATACCTGAAAGGTGCCGGGTTTGACGTAAGGTTGGACATAAGACGTCACCAAGAACTAACAGTTCTTTCTGACTCTAGGAGTTCTTGTGCAAATCAAAACAAGAGCAGGGGGATTTCCCGGGCTGCTGGAGGCTTGGTTTGTTTAAAGAACGCGTTGTACTTTCTAGGAGTCTAGGGGAGTAGCCTTGCCGTATTTGGACTGCATGGGCTATTACTAAATATGGATATGATTCTTATGCCTCTATAAGGGTATTACTTATTATAGCCATATAAGGGCATAAATCGGGAATATCGAATTAGGGTCCTAGATAGAAACACAACACCCACTCCATGAATTAATGTCCATCATTACTAAAAACTAAGCAATATTAAACATAACGATGCATGTGTGTTTTCCAACCCACCCCAATATACATAAATTGCATTTGAAATGGTATATGGCAAATTCACGAAAATGAGTATTGGTACTGTACGCTTTTCAAGCAGTGTTATCATTCAGTTAAATGCATATATATATATATATATCAGCTGAATGAATTGCGAAAATTACACATGAAATGGCTCTGAATACAGAAAAGAAGGTCGAGACCATTCCATCACATATTTATACAAATGCTGTACATGTGCTAGAGGCTGAGGTAAAATATTGTCTCTAGAGTTCCTACAATAGAAGCTCAGTTCTCTAAGAATAGTTCTACTTTAAGCAGAGTACTTTGTGCCAAAAAAAAGGGTAAATATTTTGGAAGTGAAAAAAAAATAATTTCGCTTTCAGGGGAAAAAATAGTTCCAATTGTTTTCAGTAGCTGTGTTTATCAAAAACTGAAGGCCGAATTCAGAGTTCAGGGAACGCTGTGTGCTCGTTGTTTTAAAAAAGTTATTATTTTTGTTCAGGGGAGAACATCATTTCTGACAGGCTTGCAAAAAATTGGTCTACAACATCAGGTGAAAGTTCGACCAAGTTTGATGTGAGAATGATTGCTATCATCGATGTCAGGATCAGCAATGCTCACAGAAGGTTGTACCTGTTTGGTGCTGCTTTCCTCTCGTACTTCACCACCACCTACTCGAAGTGGTGAATTCTCAACGAATGCCATCATCAGAATAGGTAGCCTCTGGGGACAACACGATGTATGAGTCGTTACCGGACCTAGCAAAGTATCGATATCCATTGATACTGCTGATGGTAGTGTAAGACAGATGTCCAACACGCATTCTTCTCCGCATAGCATACATCGAAGCACAGGTAAGATGCAATGTTGCCAGATTGGTCTGAATGAAAGAAACCAAGTTGTACTTAGATCTCTTAGCCGGGCACGTCCGAGGACTTTAGTGATGCGGTCCCGGTAGCGTATAGCTAGGATCGTTTCTCCCATTGTTGCTGGAGTCTTGTCTGTGGCTTGGCTTGCCATATTGGAGCAGAAGGATCAAAAATAAAATTCCTGCTACGAGTGCCAAAAGAAGAGGCAGACCGCCAAATAATGAATGCACAAAATTCGGGATAATGCCCAGAACTGTTTCAAAGGGTGCTAACAGTCCCGAAAAAATTGTCTTAAATACATGTGTGTTGCCAGTGGTATCAGACATGTTTAAAATTTGACCTAACATTTCTACGAAATGCACGGGGCAATTTGTTGATAATAGGGAATGTATCTCTGCTGCTGTCCTTGCAACTTGCAGATCATACGTCCCTTTGGACGAGGTTAAAGGCACAGTTCTGCTTAAAGTATCAATTCGAATAGAAGAGATATTCAAAGAAGGCCATATTGCTGCCTCCATGTCTGGATTTCAGTTTGAATACAATACTTGCATACAGCAAGTGACCATGGAACTAATGCTCATGAGATAGGCTTTTCCTGGCACCATGCCACAACAGCTGTGGTCACTTATTAGAACGTAGCTGCCGTTGGAAAGCTGTCTAAAGAATGGCTCTATCTGTGCTGCAGGAGTGCCGTGCAGGTGACATGAAAGGTTATTTGAAGACCCTTCGCAGGCTCCATGCAAGTTAATACCTTGACACAGGAGTGTACCGCTTAGTGATTTTTTACAATTGTTACCACTAAGGAATACCTCTTTTTTTCCTTCACTATAACATTTGTGTGTATAAGGTAATTTCCATGTTGACTTGATGTATCCTTTACCCAACCTTTCATACAAGCCTGCTGGTATATACTCTTGGCAATATTTAAACTGGAAAGTTGTTATCGGAATTGTAATTATTCCGTGTATTATCCATTCAATGACAGGTCTCTCTGACATTGTCAATGGTAATCTCTCAAGTTTTTCAATGCTCAGAATCGTATAGTCTGCTCCTTTTTGTGCCAAACTGATTTGTTTATCAGTAAGGTTAAAGATAGAGAATAATGACGTTGTGTTGATTAAATGCCATGGCACGTAGCCTGAACGCAGATTTTGCAACGTCCAGCCAAGCTGTACAATAGAACGTAATTGGGACTGACCATGTTGTAACATTAGCTAGTCCTGCTCTATTATATCAATAGCAGATGATACAATGCTGTCCAGTGAATATATTCTGGAGGACAGAGACGTTAACCCATTGTCCACTACAGAAAGCGATTTTTCCAAATTAATACGATCAATTTCTCGTATTTTTTCAGCTGTTTCAATTTGTGTTACTTTCCAAGCCTCGTTGTAAGCAGCGTATATACCGGCGTATATGAAACGTTTTTGACGCTGTTTGCGTGGTCCCAGTATGAAATCACGCAAGTCAGCACCGTCTTTAAGTACAGTCAAGTGTTGCTTAATTTCAGCCAGTGTGGATTTCTGTAGCCATTCGAGGCATAGTTTCCCTACACTGTATGTTGTAACTACCCCTGGATGTTGTCTCTGGGAGTATCTAGGGTCTGGCCTGGTCTGTTTAAACCCCTGTGTTTTGTTCAGGAATCTATCCTGACAGTTATTTGTGTCTGTGGGCCAGATCAACCATTTTTTCCAATCAGGATTTGTTTTGTTTTGGTGTAAAATATGGGATACGTCTATCTCCACATCTGTAGTGCTATTACTATCAGGCATGGGCTTCGGAATAGACGGTTTGTTTAAATCTTTTATCTTGGCTAGGCCTAGACAGGTTGTCTGTTGAATGGTGTCATTCAAGAATATTATTTGTTCTGGGATCATGCAGGCTCTAAATAATGCTTCTAAACCTTGTACCTGCCAGTCTTTTGAACCCCAGATGGTTTTTGTTTCAATGTTGTTTTTTCCAAAATTCAAAACCAAATGTAGACATTTTGTCATAAAACTTTTCAGAATAAATCAATTTAGTATTTGTCAACATTGTTTTCATTCCTGTCTTATTTAACATTTTAAAATAAAAAGTTTCTGGATCACTGTTGTTAAACCCTGAGAAGTATGTGAATTTCTCATAAAATGTTTTTGAACTACCTTTTGGCGGTGTTCGACAATGTTCCCATTGATTATAATTTAAAACATTTCTAGGTTGAGCAGATTTATGCAAATAGTGATCGCCAAAATGATTATAACAATATAACTCTTCATATTTTGATGAACCCTGCAAAAAATCATGTTCTGTAAATTTTGCTGACATTACTAAATCTGACATCATATTATTAATATTTTCAAAGTCCCAATCATCAGAAAAACTACTTGGTTTTACAAAGTCACTTAATGAAACCTTGAACTGGTGTAGATATTTCAAGAGCTCAATCGGGCCATAAATGTCATAATCCGTTTTGTCCCATGCTACCCCACCAGGTATTGGATTGGCTGTGATGTTCACTGATGACAGTTCTCTTTTCTCGATGTGAGATGACTTGTGAGGCTTTAGGACCAAGTTGATGTTCTGACTTGCTGTGTCCATTGTACTGTATTTTCCTTCAATGAATTTTCCCAAACAAAGAACCATGATGAGCCAAAGCAGGAGGAAAAGTACACCTAACACAATCCAAAATTCAATCCATGGAGAAATCAGATAGGTTTCTTTGAGTTGATGAAAGAATTCAGTTACTTTGTCTTTGAAAGTTTTTGTTGCTGGCGTTTCTTCATGTTCACTTGGATCATCAGAAAAGTCATCGAAATTGATGAAGTAGCCAGATGCAGTTCTGTCAATTGTTCGAATCGCTTCCGGATTTTCTTTAGTCTTTGGATCTTTCTTTGAGACATTAGTATAGTCCGATGCTACATCATTGTAGACAGGTGTTTCTTGACGAACTGTTGCAATTTGGGTTTCAAGAGGCACAAGTTCCATGGCTTTGTTGCATAGTCCTTTTTTATTCACTGCAGGTTTATCAAAAGTGATTAGTCTTTCAGTTTAAACCTCTTCGATTGTAGCAAGATTTGGTCTTCTACTATTTCTTGCGAGTCCACTTGGCCTACTACTTATTTTTGGCCACATGATTGTGGTTTTACCAGGTCGATGGATACAACTCGGTTCTCCTTTTTACCAGCAAGGGGCGGTAGTACTACTGATCTTGTTCCGCTGACAGCTATGACAGGTACTGCTTTTCTGTAAGAAGGCCCAAATTCCTTCTTCACCGCGATCTTCTCTCTGACTAGATCCCCAATCTTTGGAATCCAGACAGGTCTTGCTGGGACAGATGGTTTTTCTTCAGTGGCTGTTGGCTTTAGCTTTTAATTACTCAGACTTCTTCTTGTTTCATTTAAGTCCTGTAAAACAGCCAAACGGTCTTTGATATCAAAGGCTTTTTCTTCTACCACTGAAGTGTGACTATCTAAGTCCTGGATATGCATTCTAGTACCGAACAATAGTTCATAGGGAGTGAGACCTTTTAGAGAATTTCTTGGCAGATTGTTAAGACTACGTTGGACACTTGTTAAATGTTTGACCCACCCATCACCCGAACCTAATACCCTCACCCTTATAGATTGCTTTATGCCCCGGTTTTTTCTTTCCACTAACGCATTTCCCTCAGGATGGAATGGAGAAGAGTACTGTAATGCAATGCCCATGCTGGTCATGGCCTCTTTCTAAGCTCGAGAGCTAAACGCAGGACCCTGGTCAGAATGTAGCATGCCAATTGCGTATGTGCCGATAAAGACTCGCAAATCTTTTATAACAGTTCTGGCGTCAGCCGAGCGCTGGTGTCTGCATTTTAAGTGAATCTAGTCTTAATAGTTATGGGATCGCATTTCTCCTGCTGGATTTTTGCATATAGATAGCCTTATGCTTTCTAATAGAGGTATCCTGGCATTAGTCTGGTCCGGTTCACGGCTGCGATCTCTGTTGCAGTCTGGACAATCTTTTGCAAATTTGTAATGTTGCAAGCTCATCCCCGGCCACCGGTATTCTGATTGTAATTCTTTTAGAGATTTCACGATCTCTAGGTGCCTTAGACCCTCTCCCATGTGTGCGTCTGCTATTAATAAGACTCTTCGGTTCATGTTTGGAATTACTCTATCCCCCCAGGGATTTGAGCAAAAGGAACGGAGTTTGCATCTATTATGTATGTATAATAAGTGGATAGCCGAGGGGTAATACTGCATAGTCGCCTTTTAATGAGGCTTTTACCGTTAGCATGGTTTCTCCGTCTATGTATTTTTTAGAACGCTTTTTTGTGGCTACGGAAGCCGATTGGACCGCTTCCGCTGTGGCTCTGTTAGCCAATGAATTCCCTGCAACGTGAACGCCATCACGTTGATGACTCAGTGTATGGATCACATGAGTCTTTTGTAGTTCTTTCTGCAAAATAACTACTTGTTCCCAAAGCTTTTTATGTTTATCGTGGCACCTGTGTCATCTTTGTAACCGTTTTGAATCCATGTCTGCATGTCATTATTGTAAGACTTGACGCAGAAATGCGAATCGCACACTATCAGTGTGGGGAATTCGCAATCGGCATTTTCAAGTGCCATCTTTAAAGATCTTATTTCAGCTTGCTGAGTTGAACAGTTTCTGAGTGATTCAGTTTTGGTGACTATTGGTCTGAATTTACCAAAGCGCCAGCGACCTTTAACAATCGCGCACGCTGCGTTGTAGGATTTTTTCTCTACATCGTAGTGTTGTGCAAATCTGTCCATGTAGATTACACATGTGTACTGTTCGAGAGGCAGAATTTCGATTGGCAGAGGATATTCTTCTTCATATTCTAGATCTTCTAGTTTTTTCATTTTCCGGTCAAAATAGTACTTCACGTCTTCTGCAGCAAGAGAATTTTCCCATTGTATCCATTTTGGATGTAATGCCACAGCAGTCAAATTGCGTGGGCTTGTTAATGCCTCAAGGGTTGATTCTGCTGTTAAAACAGTTATTCTTCTGCCTTGGGCTTGGGCTCTTTCTTTTGCTACAGCAGTTTGAACCGCTATTAGAATCTTTTCAGTAGAACTGAATTTCATTTCAGCTTGTGTGTACAAATGTGATTTGTAAGCTATTGGTACCGTTTCTCCCTCATTAGAGGTCAGGTACGTGAATCCGCATCTTCCTGGGATGACTCGGATTACAAGGTTGCGTACGTTTTCGCGAGTTTGCAATTTAGTTTTAGCTAACATGTCTGTTTGCAATGATCTTAAAATTTCTGTGTGTTTCTGAGTCCAATTTATTGGTTTGAAATCAGGTTTTATTAATCAGGTTTTATTAATTCATGGAGAGGTTTAACCCTCTCTGCATAATTTAGAATGTATGTTCTTCCGAAATTCAGGAAACCTAGTATTGATTGTAAGTTCTTCAGCGTTTTAGGTGCTTGGAGTACAGCACACTTCTCTAAGAAGTTATCTGCTAGGCTTTTGCCTTCACTTGATAATTCATATCCTAAAAATAGGACAGTTAGATGGGCAATTCGTGACTTTTTAAAGTTGAATTTGTAACCCTCAGCTGCAAACCCAAGTATTATGGTGTTCACTCTTTTCAAGTGAGTCTCCAGGTCATCATCTGTGAGATAGATGTCATCGACATAAGATAATGCCTCATCATCATATATTTGTAGTAACTCTGTTACTCTTGCTGAGAATAATCCTGGGCTATTCTTGAATCCCTGTGGGAGTCGACAGAAGTGTTTTTGCGACCCCATTATTGAGAAAGCAGTCAAATACCTGCTTTCAGGTGCAATGTTTTGACAAAAGAATCCATTAGAGATGTCTAATGTTGTTTTATATTTTTTGCGCATGATGTTATTCATTAGTGCTGCACTGTGAGTTTTGTACTGCAAATGTTTTGCAGCAGGAGTTTAAGTGTCTGTAGTCCAAAACTAGACTATATGAATCGTCTGGCTTGGAGACAGGAAACAAAGGATTGTTCATTTGTGAGGTGCATGTTTCAATCACCCCCTGATATTCAAGTTGATCTAAGATCTCCCTGACTTGCTTTTTAGCTTCTTGTTTAACTGGGTACTGCCTTTGTGCAGTGGGTTGATTTTTTAACTGGATTTTGTGGTGAGGATTTTTATATAATGCAGGAACTTGGGCTACTGCCCATTTTCTTGCTAATGTATATTTTTTATGAATTGGAATGTGATTTGAGAAGGCAGGCATAATCATTTCTTCGCCATGAGGGTACTCCCTGACAAACTCTGGTGGCCAGTCTTTCTCAGCTAACAGGATGTCATAGCCTTTCGAAAGGTTATCCCAAAAGAGACCCTTTACTTTCCTAGTCTTGTCCCCCTCTATACGTAATGGTATTTTGTATAACTTATGGGGTGTGCTAACTCTGGTGTCTGCAGTTTCCACTTGAATGTATTCATTCGTGTCCACTGTCTCCAGAAGATTCATCAGGATCTTGCGAGCTATGGTCACTTCTGCTGCGCTGTCTAGCATTGTCTGGGCCCACTCTCCGTTTTTCAGTTGTGTCCTCAGTATCCTCGGCATGTTTTATTATTTTAATACTGGCTACCTTCTTTCTTGGAAATTGTAAGTTTTTTACTTTGATGAGCAGGTTCCTTGTCTTTGGACTTGACGTGCTCTTCCTTGTGTTCTGACCGTCCTCTTCCTTCCGATTTCTGTGAGGAAGTCTGAAAAGATCGAGAGGGACCTGTATCAATATCTTGATATCTATCAGGTTTTCTCAATTTATACCTATCTCTAAGGTTGTATCTTTTCTCAGAGGGCTCCCTCTGGGGAGACTTGCCACCTCGTTCGGGAGATCTAACTCTCCGTTGAGGAGACCTTCCTCTGGACTGGAATCGTTTTTCTCTGGGAGTGGATTGTTTATTTCCATCCCAACTCTTTTTTGGAGTATTTAGATTATTTTTAATAAATGTTTTTTCAGGATTTTCAAGTAGTTGGGGTTTTACTGGTTTCCCACCCAAACTATCTCTACCTAGTTCTTCATTGGATTTTTCTATGATTCTGGCAAGTTCAAAAGGTTGTTCTGCTATATCTGTTTCTTTCAATTTCTGGCGGATCATCACAGATGCTGCTTCTCCTTTTATGTTGGCTAATAATATAGCCAAGACCAGCTTGAAGTCTTTCAGTAATTTCATACCCAGAGTTAAAGCAGGTTCTGGACCGTATTCATTTTGAATCTGTCTTAGCACATCTGGTATTACCGCTATGGATGGAACACCATGTGTTTTTGTGTATATCGAAGCAAAGACTGTGTCCCAAGTGTCACAGTCCTCCACATGTGGTGCGATCCCCATTGGAAGACAGATAGTCAGAATTCTGTGTTTCTCAGTAGGTGTAGTATCAGGAAATACTGCCTCTATTTGAGTGATTTTTTGTGCTAACCAGAATGGAATTTGTTCCCGTTTTGCGAGTAATTTGCCAATGGCTGATTGTATGTTTTGTGGTGTGATTTTATTTGTGTTCCCCTGGTGAGGGGTGGTCTGTGGAATTTTTATTGCTGGTTGGACTGTTGAAGTCTGCATTACATATTGGACTAATTGTCTATGTATTTTAATTAGCAATTTTAGCTGAGCTAAAAGTTCCTGGTTTGACATTGTTTCAATGTCTGGATGTGGTGTGTAGCTGGCTAGAACCGGCCACGTGGCTCCTGGTCTACCTAGTGGACCGAGCCTGCTGATGTGATTTTGATGGTTTAGGGCGCCATTAAACCAGAGCAGGTGCTCTTGGTAAGTTAGTGGGATTTCAACGTCCTCGAAAGGAGCGTATTCATCCGGAGGTTCCCCTATTTTGTAATAGTGGAATTCGTGTGTCACAGCGTGTGCTGCTGGAAAATTTATCCATGAATAGAATACCTCTGTCTGCCGATAATCATGGGCCTCTACCACGAATATGACTGTACCACCTCGTGATGATACTCCATTTTCTATAAGTTTTTTAGTTATAGTTCTTCTTACATTTACCGGAATGATTATAGCATTCGGGTCTTAATCTTGGAGACTTGTGTCATCCGCTAGGAGTTGAGCTGCTATTCTAGCTCTCTCTGTTTCGTCTTCACTTTCCACCATTTTTACTAACAGAAAGTTTGTTGCAGATCAAGTTTCAAGGGAAACAAAGATTAGGTGCACAATATTTTGGAACACTGTATCCTTCAACGTTGACTAAACCAAAACTATACATAGGAATCTCTTCCTACTAAGTTCCGGCGGATTTTAACCTTTTACCCACTCCAGACGTCTTTTGGAGTTTTTACGGGAAAAGGGGTCTGTGTGAAAAAGCACAACTGAGTTACTCTAATGTCTTGCGTTAGATTATCGCCTTACCAAACGTTGGGCGCCATGTAGTGTAGTTCCTATATTCCCAATAGGCTCTGCGCATTGGAATAATATAAACAGCAGTGTAGATGTAGGACTGAGGTCGACTAGGTCTCTACTGACTATATTAGACTTAATTAGTTTTGCCAGCTAGCTCAGAGGTCACTAGAAACTTTCTCGAGTAAACAAGGAGGAGTTTAACTTCCCTGGATAGACTAGAAGGGATTAGCTTCTGACAACCATATAACATGACAACTTTGCTCCCTCAGAATAAAGAGTGTATCTCTAGAGTTGTGTGAAAACAATAGACAGTTATTTCACTCAGTCAATCGTGCATACTTAGTTTCACCAGAGTGCAGCGAAATAGAGAGACGGGCTTTTTCAATAAAAGGTGTTATTTATTGAGCAGTCTTCTTTCTCATGCAAGAGAAATGAATTGCCACAATTGCAATACTTATCATGAAGTATAGTACGGACAGTAAAAGGAGTATTATGAAATAATACTGTAAAAGCATTAATATGGTTTCTTAGCCATATGATACTTTAAAATGGATAAAATATATACATACATAAAAACATTGACTAACGTACTCAACTGGTGCTTCTAATCTACGCCTACCCCGGTGTACCTGACCTAAGCCTAATACGTTGCCAAGGATCTGAATCAAGAATTCTGTTAAGGGTTTAGTCAGCTCCGTACCTTGGTTCTTAGAATGAAGGAGGTCTTGTATCTCTCTCTCAGGACTCGATATCCCAGCAACCCGCAAGGGTGACTAGAAACACCAGAGCTGGATTTTCTCGGCTGGAGAAAAAGACAGCGTCTCTCTCAGTGCGTCAAAAGGGAGGGGCGGCTTCCTTCGGCTCCTCGCATCAGCTGGGCTTCCGGGCAAGTAGATAGCCGCTCTGCTCCAAACCACCGTGTGTTTGCGTAAGGCAACGTTGGTATATTTATACCTGAAAGGTGCCGGGTTTGACGTAAGGTTGGACATAAGACGTCACCAAGAACTAACAGTTCTTTCTGACTCTAGGAGTTCTTGTGCAAATCAAAACAAGAGCAGGGGGATTTCCTGGGCTGCTGGAGGCTTGGTTTGTTTAAAGAACGCATTGTACTTTCTATGAGTCTAGGGGAGCCTTGCCGTATTTGGACTGCATAGGCTATTACTAAATATGGATATGATTCTTATGCCTCTATAAGGGTATTATTTATTATAGCTATATAAGGGCATAAATCGGGAATATCGAATTAGGGTCCTAGATAGAAACACAACAATTTGACCCTCTGCCACCATGAGGCACCTTCATGCAGATCAATCCAGGCCCCCATGGACTCCAGCCTCCTGTCCAGGGCATCAAACCGGATATCCAAGGCTTTGAAGTCGCTCGAAGCTCCGCCAGTTGGTTCTCAGGTTCAGCTGCATCAGGAGTAAGCGCATCTCCTCCCTCCACCATATTAGGTTGTTGCGCTGTGGAGCTTACGCCGGTTGCTTTAAAGGGGAGCGTGCTTTGTGGAGGGTCCTTGCGCCACATGCCTTACTATGGCACCCAGGTGAGATCATGAGGGTGCAAACCTCCTCCTGCCAGTAATGATGAGTGCGGCGATAGGGGGTTCTGGGACATGAACAAAAAAGCACCACCAGACCATGTACAGCCAGGTTTCAACCCCAACATGGTAGCAGAGGGTTGGGGGGGCATCAGTCATTCCAAGCAAATGTGAGGTAGTGGCCAATTTAAACCCAGTAGCATTGATGAATTTACAGGGTCTCGTCTGCAGGCTGGAAAATGCAGCATTCCCGCAACAAACAAAGGGGCCAAGTGCAATCTACCGCCCGTGCTCCGCCAGAATATGGCAGCCGTACACTGCAGGAGTCAAGGGCGGGTCAGGAGCAAAATCAGGGCCCAGGCGGTGCGCAAACTGAGTATTTAGGCCCCCTCCGCAGCCGCCATGAACTGTGTCATTACCGGCTCTCCAGTTGTCGTCTAGTGGTGTTCTGCTTTATGGGGGTGGGGGAGCCCCCAGGCAACACTTGCCAGATCAATGCAGGAGCCAGGCCACAGAAGGGGAGGGGAGGATTATCGTGGACGCAGGGGTGTTGGCATGCACAGCAGCATAGCGCGGGCCGGGCGGTCGGTCCCCAAGCCCGCCCGCGGCCCCGGGAGAGGCTGTGCCCTGTGCAGCTAGCAAGGTTGCACGTAGCACCCCCGCGACCACTCACCACCACCCATGTGCCAGGCGAGTGCAGCTCCCTCTCAGGCCAATACCCCGCCCGCTGGCGTCGTCCAGCCCGAAATTGATCTCCCCGCTTCACTCGTGGCAGTAGGCCTCGCCACCCGGGACGATCCGATGTATCTCCCCACCACGGGACACCATCAGGCCACTTCTGACATCCACCGATGCTCCATCGATTCCGACACCAGGAACAGTATCTAGGGACGACAAACTCGATCCTCAGCTGCAGTGATGCGCTCTCGTAAGGGAGTCAGAGACGGAATGTACTAACCTGCCTCCCCTCCAGAGAAACCCTCTTTTAGTTAAACCCTCAATCACAGGCATCAGTCTGAAGCCAGCACTCAAAGCACCAAGAGACCCAGGATGTGGTGAACGTTGTGTGATGCACATAACATCACAAAACCATCAAACTTTGTTCATAATGTCACCTCCCCAGGACCCTAAAGGTCATCCATTCACATGCTGCTTCCTCACACCTATGCCAGCCCCTCCTCTAGCACCCCGGCTGCCTGTCGTTTACACCCATTTATCTTGGAAATGGTACTCTGTCTCCTCGGTGCCCTGAAATACATACCCTGCTCCTCTCTATTCACTGTCTGTGGATATGTTCTTCTATGTTCTATTTAGGTGCCTCATTGACGACAGCCCGAGCCCAAAGAGCTCAGTGATCAGGAAACCTGGGCACTTAGAAGAGGCTGTGATACCAAGTAAGGTTTCTGTGCATGTATATTTCCATCCAAGTGCAGGTGCAGCCCTAGTATTTGAGACCAGCTGCTTGCTCCTATTAATTGGCTTTGGTTTTTGTTTGCAGAGACTCTGTAGTGAAAAGTGCAGGGTGGTGTTCCTTGTGGTCTCCTGTAGTATTTAACATGTCCACAGCCTTCTTTGGCCTAGGCAACTGGTGCCCCGCCTCATCTCAGCCAATCACAGCCTTGAGTCTGCGCCACAGCATTGACAGACTAGAACATGGAGCACTGGGGATCTGACTGGAGAGTGCCAGGGCCTGTCCATTAAACACCCTAAGGCGGGCATGTTCCCTCCAGCCATTTTTTCCATGTTCTTCCGAAAGCCCGAGCTCTTATGGAAATGTATGTAGCATGACACTGGCACTCTCCAAGCGCTTCCACCCATTAACTCACTCTCCAACTCTGGACTCTGTAGAAAAAATGTCAAGTCGTCGGAGAAAGCAGCATTGCCTCCTTGTCCCCAGTCTTCCTGCAGAGGTTTCTGGGAAGACTCAAGCATGCAATGAGGAATATATTGACAGGTGGCAAGAGGTAGGTGCAATAGGTCACTTGTCATGGGCAGCAAAGCTACCTTTTGATCTAACGCCGGTGCAGGCAGGAGAGGTGGACTTTACTTACCACAGACAGCAGAACTATTGTCCACTCATCTGACTAATCTCTGTCTATGTGCAGAGAATAGAGTAATCTTTCACTTGAAACAGACAGCGGAACTATCACTTACTCAGTTGACAGATCTCTTGATCAGTGCAGAAGGAGGAGCTAGTCCTCGCTTGCCACAGACAGCAGATCTACCACTTGCTGACCTGATTGCTCCCTCGCTAATTGTGGATAGCAGAGAAAGTCCTCACTTACTACAGACAACAGAGCTAGCCCTTTCTCAGCTTGCGGACAGAGAAGCTAGGGAAGACCAACTCCTTTGACTCTGTATTATGATGGCTAGACTCTGGTCCTCCCCCGCCTAACACATTTGAAGTAGTAAAAAATCTTGGTGTGAAATTTTACGCCCCTCTATCCTTTCGGCCATTAGCTCTTGCAGTGGCAGTGTAGGAAAGTAGGGTCTGCTATCCTATGGTCACCCCAATTTTTGCTTTTTGCTTCACTGGTTTTCGACTTAATGAGGCTGTGGGCCTGCTAATCAGACCCCCAGCCTGCTGTTCTCTTTCTAAATTCACAGACATGTACTATAGGTACATAACCAATTTGGTACTGGACACCTTGTCAGCCCCTATACAGTGCGCTATAGGTGCCATGGGCATAGGTGCATCCAAGGCCTACCAGGGGCTGCAGCATATCTTTTGCCACCCCTGGCTGGTACTTAAATCGACACAACTGGCTGTTCACACAGCTGGGGCAAGGTGGTGTAATCACCCCTTGCTTAGATATAGTATACCTATGTCTAAACCTATATCTGGACACATATATACCTATAAGTCACTCCTATGGCAGGCCTTTACAATCCTGGAGGCAGAATGCTTGGTTTTATGTGAGATGGTGCTCTAGCATGAGCTGAGCCTGTCTGCAGCTTTCGGAACCATTTCCTTATAGCTGTTCTAGTGATACTGCCATACCATATACTCTTAAGTGCATTATAATCCTCGCGGTTATTGCTAACTTTGGTTTGGCTTTATCAAAACATGTCGTGTTTGGTGTCATACATTTTGGAATACTACCCCCTTGCCAGTTCTGGTGACGGGGGTAGCATTCCACCCTTCTAGAGGGAGAAGACATGTTACTTTACTGAAAACGCGGTTAATCCTAACCAGAGCCCCAGCATCACAAAATGGATGCTGCTGCCACAGACACATGTCTGACCTCCTGCTGCTGGCCGAAACCTGGCAGAGGACGCCTGGACAAAGAGTTTCCTGTCACAGGGAGGTGTTACACCACCCCAGACAGGAGATAGTGGATTGTAGCAGGGAGGGTTGAAAGAAACTAGACACTGCCTGGGGCGCACAAGGTGTCCCTGGGCAGATTCCAGTCAAACCGGTTCTGGGGCCATCCAGCCCCAGTCCTGGTGGCAAACTGGACAAAGGAAAGGGGTGTAACCACCCCCTTCCTGGGTCCCACCCATAGGAGGGACCTAGCAGGTAATCCAGCCCCCAGATTTGGAATATAGGTGGGAGCAGTGCCAATGCACATCAGATTATCCTTACTGAAACTTATGAAACGAAACTCTGGACCCTTCGACATCCCACTCGACGTGGAAGACTGAAGAATCTCCCTTGTGGTCAAGGAGTGACCACCCTGTGCAAACAGGCACCATCCAGCACCTCGACATTTGCTTTGTTGCAGTTCCCGCCGGAACCCGAGCAACAGAGATTGACAAGAGCCAGCTTTCCTGCCTTCCAACAGCCCGATCCACAGTCCATGCAGAGCTGGGACCCTTGGAGGTGACCTGAAGCGTGGGAGCGGCCATCTTGAATAAACAACGAAGCGCTGACCGTGCAGCACCCGAGGCTCCCTCGAAGCTGTGCATTGGAGTCTGAGAAGCTCCAGCCCCGAGCAGCTTGTGCACCAAAGCTCACCCCTCCACACTCGACGAGTGCTGCGTGGGGCCCTTTTGCACTTTCCTGCTTGACGCGTTGGTCTGGTCGCTTGCCCATTGGCTAGTGGCCCCAGAACTGACGAACCTACAAATTTACACAGCTGATCTGGTTGCTACAGATTGGCACGCGCTCCCCTGAAAAGGAGCACCCGCTCAGACCTTGCTGGTCCGAGTGTTAAGCCTTCTTTGAATCCTGCGTGGGTTGCCTTTGCCAAGGCTTGTTGACTCCGATCCGGAAGCCGACACCGCCAACAGCGAGAACCTTTGTGGGACAGCTCTTGATTCACTCCAGGACATCCTCGGTGCCCCAGAGTCCACGTGGCAGCGGAGACAAAGCACCTTACATCGACCTGACTGCGCCCGACATTGCCTGGTTCCTTCCTGGTTCCTTCCTGGTCACTGGCTAGTGACCCAGACTCTGTCCCCTCTGCTTTCAGGTACCCTTCAACTTCGATCCACCCTTGGATCGCACCGGACACTTCTCTTCTGGACGCCTGCAGCATCTTCATCCTCAGGCACCATCGAACTGCGTGACGAAACCCGACACAGGTTGGCACCTGTGCACCCGCGTCCTGTGGGTGAGGTAACTTACTAGCGCCGGTGTTCCCACACTGGTACACACCTCTAGTGCCTAAGTCTAAAGTTTGGTAGTCCTAGTCCAGTGGGAAGACTCCTTTTGCAATAACATTGTAACTTTTACGCACCATTGACTTTACATTGGTGCAAGCCGTGCTTCCCGCACTGCACCCGAATCCCGCGGGCTACTCCCGTCCTAACTGCTGTTAGTCCAGTGTAGTCCCAGCGATTCACAAGGCCCTAGGCCTTACCCCAGATCGATTAGTGATTGTTATACCACTTTTTTGATATATGGTTTGAGTGGCCACCGGCCTCATCCAAAACGTGCAACTTGTCTATGTTTAACTGTGCTTTTATTTAAACGCTTGTGCTACATTGCTCATAAAGAGTAGTGGGGATTATTCTAAGAATAAATACATATATTTTGATAATATATAACTTGTGTGGTGTCCTTTCATTTGATATTACAGGATTGCATATGGTAAAACAGCTGGCTTCACATGTCCTTTGGAGTTAAGCCTTTAAGGCTGCTTAGTCCATGCTACCCCTAGGATAGCTTGTCTATAAGGTTGACTTACAACCACCACCATAAGGGATTGTTTGGACTGATACAGGGTGCCCACAGAACTGTGGACATCATATACCAGGCCAACTTCTCACAGGCAGTAATGTGTTTTAACTTAATACAATTATTGAAATTTTCTTTTACTACCTTCACTCTGCAGCAAGAAAGACAGCGGCCTTTGCATCAAGTGTGTCTAGACTGGGCTATTGTAACAGTCTATATGCAGGAACCACCAAACAGGTTTTACATAAGCTGCAGGTGGTTTAACATGCAGCTTCTGTGGCCTGTGTTGAAATTGCCAAGGCGTTCCTCTTAAACACCTTCATTGGTTGCCAATTCATAAAAGAGTTTTGTTAAAAATAATTTTGCTCCCTTTAAGAGCCTATAGGGAGTCAGGCTCAAAATAACTCGCGTAGGAAAGTAGGATCTGTTTTTATGGTAACCCCCACTTTTTGCTTGGTGTCAGTATGTGTTTGACTAGTCTGACTGGGATCCTGATTATCAGGACCCCAGTTACTGTGCTTTCTCCCTAAATAGACCATGGTAAGTACTCCTGTACATCCACAATTGGCTACTGGTGTACCCTTGTAACTCTCTAGTATATGGTACTAAGGTACTATGGGCATAAGTACACCAGGGGTCTCCCTTGGCCTGCAGCATGTTCGTGATGTCAAACCTAAACTCTTGACCAGAAACATCAAAGAAGTCCCATTATCCGAACTTGAATCCATGATTCATGCCCATCTTCAACTCCAACCCTCATCATGGACGGCTGATGACCTCGCTACACACGTTAACTCAAAAATTACAGAGGTTTTAGACCAAGTAGCTCCACTCAAACTCAAACAACTGAGGCGAACCAAATTTAAACCCTGGTTTAACGTGGATCTGAATGATGAAAGGCATCAACTCAGACAAACGGAAAGGTCTTGGAGACTAAACCCCTCAACCTTACACCTAGCGCAACTTAGATCTGCTCGGCAGGCATACAAAAAAACATTTTCAGTAAAAAGGCATCTTTTTTCCGCAGCCAACTAGATCTGGCGAAAAACAGACCGAGAGAACTCTTCAACATTGTCAAAAGTCAAACAAACTGCACTTCCTCTCAAGAAATCTAAGCCACCAAGGATCGATGTGAAGAAATTGCCACCTTCTTCACTAATAAAGTCTCTAAAATTGACCAATCCTTCATACAAACCGCTAACCCCCCTTCCCTCTTAACCTGCCCCCCTTCAACCACCCTTGACCATTCAGATGGAGTTCTTAACAAGGGCAATCAGACCTGCCTCCAACTAAAAAACAATGCACATTGGTCCGACTTTGAGCTAATGTCAGAAAACGAGGTCTTCAGTATAATTTTTAATCTAAAACCTTCTTCTCACACTATGGACCCCCTCCCATCCACAATTATAAAAGAACTCAACCACACCATTTCCCCTTTCTGGACAAAAATCATCAACGCCTCTCACCTTAGTCTGTGTCCCAGACTCCCTTCAACTAGGACAAATCACACCCATTCTCAAGAAACCTGGGGTCGACCCTAATGATCTTAACAATCTCAGACCTATCTCTAACCTTCCATTCCTTGCAAAAACATTGGAGAAATGTGTTCTCCATCAACCCAATAAACACATTCAGGAAAGGCTGTAGCACGGAAACAGCTATGCTCAACGTCTCTGACGTCATTCACAAGGCCTTAGATGAAGGTGATGCCTGCCTACTCATCCTTATTGACCTATCTGCGGTATTTAACACAGTAAATCATCCAGCTCTTCTGGAGACCTTGCCGAAGTGCTTCAGAATCAATGGCACAGCACTAAAATGGTTCACCTCCTTCCTCCAACACAGCTTGCAACAAATTAAAATAAACTCCTGTATCTCAAAGCCAACAAAAGTCACACTTGGGGTCCCACAACGCTCGATTCTCTCCCTGTCCCTCTTCAATCTCTTCATGGAGCCCCTCACAAACATCTTGAAAAAAGCTGGAGTGAATTACTACCTTTACGCAGATTACACCCAAATCTATTTCAAAATCAAGTCTCCCAGCGACATCCAACACCTCAATGCCACTCTAACCGAGATCCAAACTTGGTTCAACGTTAACCACTTAAGGTTAAACCCAGCTAAAACGGAACTAATCCTATTCTCTCCATAAAGCAACCATCGTCCAATCCAAGAGTGGCTCAAGAATCTGGTTGCCCTAAACTGCCCCCTCATCCTATCCGACTCAGTTAAGTCTCTAGGCAGCACCCTTGACAAGAACAATGGAGGCCTACATCAAAAACTCTGCAAAAGGGGTTTTTCTCTCTAAAACACCTCAAGAAATTGAAACCTTTTCTTCCCCATGATGACCTCAAGACAGTAGTCCAAACCCTAGTCTTCTCTAAAAATCGACTACGGGAACGCCATCCTAATAGGGACTCCAAAAGCTCACCTAGCCCCTCTAAGGGCAGTGCTGAACATTGCTGTTCGACTAGTATCTGGAGTAAAAAGATTTGAACAAATCACTCCAGCACTCAACTCCCTTAATTGGCTTCTCATGGAAGGGAGAGACCGTTGCACCTACAAAAATATCACTATCACATAAACAATCGCCATCGGCCTCGTGGTTCTCAGAAACACTTAAAGCAGAAAAAAGCAGGTGCAAGAGATTAGAACGCCAATGGAGATTAAAATACAGTGATGCGGATAAGGCGTGCTATGGAAAGGCCTTGAATATGCTACACAAATCTATAAAAACGGCTAGAAGAGAATTTATTGCGTCCAGTATTCAGAAAGCGGACTACTCGGGCAAAGAAGTCTTTAAGGTAGTCCAATCCTTCTTTAAGCCAAGAGCCATTGAGACAGAGGTGTCTTCAACTCCAGCTATGTGTGAAGCTATTTCCAACTTTTTTGATAAGAAAATTCAAAAGGTATATGACACCTTCTCTGCCGCGACAGAGAGGTCAGATTCTACTCTTGCCAGTGTGCCCCCTCCATTGTTCTTATCTTTTTCTCCAATTTCGCATCAGGAGGCGCTAGCAGAGATTGGAAAATGTAAATCAGGGGCCCCTGATGATCCCTGCCCCCCCAAACTCTGGAAGATGAAATCGCAATCTCTAGTCACGACACTCACCCATGTCTGGAACTCATCCCTTACTACCGGAATTTTCCCCGACTGCTGGAAGCATGCTACGCTGCTTCCCTTGAAAAAAAACCCTCCAGAGATTCAGGGGATTTTAGCAATATTAGGCCAATATCATTACTTCCTGCGCCCGGGAAAATGCTGGAGAAACTGTTTCAACGCCAACTGAATAATTTCATTGAAGGAAATAATGTACTACATGAAACTCAGTCAGGATTTCGGTGGGGCTTCAGCACCGAGACGGCCCTCATAGAGGTAGCTGAGTCAGTCAGATGGTCATTAGATTCAGGAGCATCAGCAATGCGGGTGCTCCTGGATCTATCTGCAGCTTACGACACGGTCGATCATGCTAGACTGTTTGAGAGACTTGAATGTATCGGCCTGGGTGGGAAGGTGTTGGCCTGGCTCCGATCCTACCTGAGTGCCCGTTCTCAGAAAGTAGCCCTTCGCCCTTTTTCATCCTCACCTAAACCTATATGGTGTGGTGTTCCCCAGGTGTCAGCCCTGAGCCCCTTGCTTTTTAATGTGAATCTGGCCCCTCTCTTCACCTTAATCGCCAACTGGGGCATCAAAGCAATCTCATACGCCGACGATAATCAGTTGGTGCCCCCT
Source organism: Lissotriton helveticus (assembly GCF_964261635.1). Lineage (NCBI taxonomy): Eukaryota > Metazoa > Chordata > Amphibia > Caudata > Salamandridae > Lissotriton > Lissotriton helveticus. Next base: position 346,688,800 of record NC_136071.1, on the reverse strand, counting down.
TACCCAGATCAGACGAAGGAGGCCTTTAGCAATTTTAAGGGATGCCTCCGTGATGTTGCCATCTGGATGAACACGAACAAGCTAAAATTAAATGCAGGGAAAACGGAGGTGATCTTTTTTGGGAAAGGCCCTGCGCCCTCACCAGATCTTTGGTGGCCTACTGAAATGGGGCCTCCTCCTTCTCCGAGTACGAGTGCTAAAAACCTAGGGGTGAGGTGGGATGATGACCTCTCTTTCTCCGCCCACATTCAACAAGTAACGGCTGGTTGCCTAAATATACTTAGAAATGCACGTAAATTCTTGGACTTACTACCCGAAGATTGCCGCAAACTAGTAGTCCATGCTACAGTAACTTCTAGGCTGGACTATGCCAATGGCCTTTACTTGGGCTTACCGAAGTATGCGATCCAGCGATTGCAACTGGTGCAAAATGTGACGGCAAGATCGATCAAACACATACCGGTCAAACAACATATCTCGCCACACCTACGAGCTCTGCACTGGTTACCAGTGGCAAGCAGAATTGAGTTTAAGGCTCTGACTCTTGCCTACTGGGCTTTGCAGGGCAAGTGCCACAATATCTCAAACAAACTTAGGGGTCGATTAGGATCGCGGACGGAAATGGGTACTGTCCGCCATGGTGGGGGAAATTTTACTCCCGGCTGCGCCGCGGAGAAACCGCGGTTGGGATTAGGATATTCATGTCACGAAACTCCGACCGCGGCGGACGGATCACAACCAACACCGTCCGCGGTGGACGGAACACAACCAAGTCCGTCCGCGGCGGACGGAGTCCAATGAACAACCACTGCCGCGGACGGAAATGACCGCGGAAAATAAAACATGTACCGCCATACCTGAGAATACTCCGTGGCCGCAATTAGGATAAATCCGCCCGTACCACGGAACTCACAGCCATCCACGTCCGCGGCGGAAACAATGCTACGAGAACCACAGCATCACTGCGGAAGGCCAACACGCACAACATCCCTAGCGCCTAACAAATGTCAGAAAGTGCACCGCAAGTCCTAAGCAAACATACGAACATTGACAAGGCCCCCCCCCCCCCAAGCACAAGCCACCATGACACGTCCCAATTATCCAATAATGCACACAAGTCAACACGCCCACCTACCACCTGACTCGCAACAACCATTGAGACACGACTACAAAAAGACACCCACACACAACCACAATCCTTTGCACCACAGCATTGCTGCCAGCAAGAGGGCCATTCGAGACACTGCTAACTCACATAAAATCACATAGAAGACACCCACCCACCACCCTACCACACCCACCACACAAACACCCACCACACAAATCCTACACATCACACACCACACACCTGCACCTCCCAACTCACTCAACTCACACACTGAGCACCACACACCATGGCACCCAAAAAAAACCCCAAATTCACGGAGACAGAGTTGCGGGTAATGGTAGATGAAATACTCCGTGTTGAGCCCCACATCTTCGGGGCCCAAGTCCAGCAGACGACCGTGGCGCAAAAGAACCACATGTGGGACAGGATCGTCACTCGGGTGAATGCGTCGGGGACTGTGCCGAGGACGAAGCATGACATTCAGAGGCGGTGGCATGACCTGAAGACCAGGGTCAAGGGCATCCGAGCGAAAAACTTCGCCAGAGCCAATCTTACTGGCGGTGGCACACCCCCGGAGCCCATACCCAACACCGATTGGGAGGAGAAGGTGCTGGTGATACTACACCCAGAGAGCCTAGACGGACTTGACGAAGGAGAAGAGACTGGTGAGTACAAACCAAGCACCACGATCAGCACGACATGGTCAGGCTCACACAACTGAGAAGAAACATCCCCCACGCCCCAACCCATGCACGTTGGAAACCAACACACTAACATGTCCATGGCTCCCAACAGGCCCCCATGTTCACGGGGAGGGTGGTGGTGGTGGTGGTGGAGGGTGGGGTGTGTGAGAGGCCCAAACTACAACACCCAACAGGCCCCCATGTTCACGGGGAGGGTGGTGGTGGTGGTGGTGGAGGGTGGGGTGTGTGAGAGGCCCAAACTACAACTCCCAACAGGCCCCCATGTTCACGGGGAGGGTGGTGGTGGTGGTGGTGGTGGAGGGTGGGGTGTGTGAGAGGCCCAAACTACAACTCCCAACAGGCCCCCATGTTCACGGGGAGGGTGGTGGTGGTGGTGGTGGAGGGTGGGGTGTGTGAGAGGCCCAAACTACAACTCCCAACAGGCCCCCATGTTCACGGGGAGGGTGGTGGTGGTGGTGGTGGAGGGTGGGGTGTGTGAGAGGCCCAAACTACAACTCCCAACAGGCCCCCATGTTCACGGGGAGGGTGGTGGTGGTGGTGGAGGGTGGGGTGTGTGCAACAGGAAACAGAAATGTCTACAAATCAATGTAACCATGTACTGTCCAAATTACTGACCAGCTCGATCTTGTCCCTCAGGTGATCGTCAACTGACTGGGGAAAGCAGTACCCGGCCGCCAGCCTCGCCTCCCACACCTACAGGACTCTCTGGTGACGAGGACACAGTCAGCTCCGGGGCGGAGGATGGAGCGGGACCAAGCACGCAGCCAGGGCCATCTGGCTCACAGGGACTCCCGGGACCGACCAACGTCGCATGTGTGACTCCAGCGGCACCTGTCTCTGTGATCTGCACAGTCCCCACCACCACCAGTACCACCAGTACCACCAGTACCACCACTACCACCAGCACCACGACTCCTGCCGGTGCCACCCAGCATAACCCAGCGCGCAACGCTGGTCCAACGGCCCCACACACAAGCAGGGTGAGTGGGCCACAAACACAGGCAACGGGACAACAGCCAATCAGGCGACCCACACACCGCCGTGCAGAGGAAGGACAGCTACCCGAGCCAGTGGCACAGTCCCTACAAGCTCTTGCCAGGTGCCAGGCGTCATACGACCGGTCCCAGGCAAACGCTGATCGTGTTCACCAGGACTCAGTGGACAACACCAACATCCTGCGCGAAATCTCTGGCATCCTTGGCCAGATGTTGCTAATCATGGGCCAGCAGGCAACGATGTGGAGGGAATGGGTTGCCCGGAACAACCCCCCCCCCCCTCCACCAAGTGTGTTAGCGCCACCGCCACCGTCACCTCCGCCTCCCCCGTCACCTCCGCCTCCCCCGCCAACTCCGCCTCCGCCTCCACCGCCGCCACCACCACCTGAGCCCCTGGCGACGGATGTGGCCCATCACCAACCTGCCCTCCCAGCTGACCCTGTACCACCTCAGCGACGGAGGGGGCGGCCGAGGCAGGAAGTGGCTGAGAGCAGTGTTGGAGCGCCAGGCACACGCTCCAAGAGGGGACGACCATGACAATGCCACTGCCTGTGCCAGACATTCACCCTGCAAAGCATCCTGTCCCACATAGACAATCATTGCCACTGGTCTGCTGGACTAGCCTGACACCCCCAATGTGGTGTCAGCACGGACATTTCATCTGCCATTACCTTCAACTCCAACTCCCTCCCCCCCACTTACTTGTAAATATTCACCAGCACAAAAGCACAACCTGTCAATAAATTGCATTTACTCACACAATGATGTTTTGCCTCCATGTTTATTCACATGATTGCCATCAGATACAGACGTAAACAGGTACAGGGATCATAGTCGCACATGATCATGGCGCTGCGGGAGTGACCTAGAGAAAACCAGAGACAGCAAACACACGTCAGTAAAGAGATTCACACACATCACAACACAATGCACAGCAACATTACACAAACGACAACCATCACACAAGCATGGGATGGGAGCACACACATCATGGACACTCCTATGTCCAAAGACATGAAGACACACATGTGCAACCATCACAAACCACACCCAGCTGATTAACCCCATATCCACACAACACCAGCAAACATACATGAGGCATTGTCAACCGCCACTAGAGGTAGATACTCACATTCAAGGGAAGTAGCGATCTATGAGCTGGCGCCTCTGGTCCACACCTTCCTCCTCACCACTATCCTCATCAGTCGACATGGGTGGGATGGGAGGCCGAGGAACTCCTTCGTCTTCAGGGTCCAACAGCAGTTCAATGTCATTGCGTACTGCCAGGTTGTGGAGCATGCAGCAGGCAATCACGATCTTGCATACTTTTCCTGGTGAGTAAGGCAGGGCCCCTCCGGTCTTATCGAGGCACCGAAACCTAGACTTGAGCAGTCCAAAGGTACGTTCGATGACTCTCCGTGTCCTTCCATGTGCCTCATTGTACCGCTTTTCACCCGCCGTCCTCGGATTACGTAGGGGACTGAGGAGCCAGGGCCGGTTTGGGTAAGCCGAGTCGCCTATGTAGGGGGATGACAGAGACAAACATCAAAACAAGATATGGTGGGTACCCCATGCAACACAGAGATCACAAGAGTCCCCACTGCACACTCACCAACAAGCCACGCTTGACCGGGTGGCAGATTTGCCATGAGTCGTGGGACATTGCTGGTCCGCATGATGTGGGCGTCATGTGCGGATCCAGGAAATCTTGCACACACATGGGAGATGATGTTGTTTGCCAGGCACACCACCTGCACGTTCAGCGAATGGAAGTGTTTGCGATTCCTGAACACTTGTTCCCGTGCCCGTGGTGGAATGATAGCGATGTGTGTGCCATCAATTGAGCCCACAACGTGAGGTATGTGGCCCAGTGCATAGAAATCAGCTTTGACAGCTGCCAACTCTTCCGGCCGTGGGAAATGTATGTAGTCATTCTTGTACAGCATCATAGCTGTCAAGACATCCCGAAGAACCGTGCTGAACATGGCCTGTGACATCCCCCCGGCATGTCCAACTGTGTACTGAAATGTGCCAGTAGCAAAGAAATGTAGTACCGCCATGACCTTTGCAGTGGGTGTAATCGACCCAGGATACGTCCTACGTGGCTGCAGATGAGGAGACAATTGAGCCACAAGCTCCAGCAACCGACGTCGATCCAGCCGGAATTTCCGAATCACCTCCTCGTCAACCATATCCTCCAGCACAGTGTATGGCCGATGCACATTTGGAGCCCTCCTGTGTGGGAGAGAGATGTAACTTAGGTCAACTTACAAACGTATACGTGTACAACTCCATCACATGTGAACCTTACTGACACAACTTCAGTCTTCACCCTAATGTTTAGTAGCCACATCACAGACACACATGCAACTGCATGCACACAAACGTATATTATACACACGCCATGTCATCAAGCACAAATGCCAACACCAATAATGATGTGCATACGGTAATTACATGCATGGTGACACAACGTAGAAATCACATACACGGAATGCATGTGTACCACCACCACTGTAGTCACCTCGACACAACAAGAAACTGACAACAGATGCATTAATTGGCCACACAGCCGTGATGTACTGTGTAGTTGTGAAGATGTAACAACGTCTGTAGGGTCAAACCCGACGTCAACACGTACAAATGCACATCTGTTGCCCATTGTGTGCCGACCGATGGCCATTGTATGGACACACATGCTATATTGTATGACATATGACCTTTCCCAATCACGCTCACATCCCTCATGACGCAACTGCACACAACACATCACGGTGCAGCGTCTGACAAGATCACATATTTGGCGCCGCCATGGCGGTGCTCAACTTCCGCTACTTCCCAAAGGCCATATGCGGCCTGCGTCCCTCTTCCCATTGGCTGCATGTGCAGGGACCGTCACGGGCACACATCGGCAACCGCACGTGCAAGCCTCAGGCACGGATGCTTCAGTTGCAACAATGTACTATCACTGGCGCCTCCATGGCGGTGCACGTACACAGCGGGGGAGGTGCAGGCCTATACACCCTGCAGATGTACTCAATGGACATGCCAGTTCATGACCCCCCTTACAGTCACCTTGCATCATCCACCGTACACCGGCCGGAGCGGCCGGGCCATGAGCAACCGCCGTGCCCGGCCATGAGCAACCGCCGTGGCCGGCCATGAGCAACCGCCGTGCCCGGCCATGAGCAACCGCCGTGCCCGGCCATGAGCAACCGCCGTGCCCGGGCATGAGCAACCGCCGTGCCCGGCCATGGCGGTTGTGTTCATGGCCGGGCACGGCGGTTGTTCATGGCCCGGCCGCTCCGGCCGGTGTACGGTGGATGATGCAAGGTGACTGTAAGGGGGGTCATGAACTGGCATGTCCATTGAGTACATCTGCAGGGTGTATAGGCCTGCACCTCCCCCGCTGTGTACGTGCACCGCCATGGAGGCGCCAGTGATAGTACATTGTTGCAACTGAAGCATCCGTGCCTGAGGCTTGCACGTGCGGTTGCCGATGTGTGCCCGTGACGGTCCCTGCACATGCAGCCAATGGGAAGAGGGACGCTGGCCGCATACGGCCAATCGCAAGTAGCGGAAGCTGTGCACCGCAACAACAGGGCCAGTCATTGGCCCATTTCACGATCACGCTTCCAGGGCTGACCAATTGCTGGCGACGTATGCCACTGACACGTGCTGAGGGCCCTATATATGTGTGTTGGCCAAAATGAAACTTCCTACCCTGGGGACCAGTGCTGCCTGTGACCATCACCTCGACCTGCTGCTGCTGCTGCTGAGCTGACCACCGACTGCTGCCTGTGACCATCACCTCGACCTGCTGCTGCTGCTGAGCTGACCACCGACTGCTGCTCTAGTGCCATACTCCGTGATCTTGCCATGTCGAGTGGCAAAGAGATCCGGTCTCGACCCTTCACCGCCGCGGAGCTTGATGTCCTCGTGGACGGTGTACCCCGCAACTATGGACGCCTCTACGGCGCACCGGGACGGGTGGTAAGTGCAGTGTGGGACATGTTGGTGTGCATGAGGGGGCCAAATGATCAGGCCTATTTCTATCTTAGCTGTGTAGTGTGGGCTAGACATATGTTCCTGATTGTGCATGGCTGCTGACAGTTACGTCTTGCCCCTATGTGTGTGACAGGCCACCTGTCCACTGACTTAAACCCTTTTGTCTCCCATCATGGTAGGTCAAGCTGCACCTTCGCAAGGACCTGTGGAGGAGCATAGCACGGGAAGTACGGGCATTGGGGGTGTGCAACAGACGACATGCACACTGCCACAAACGCTGGGACGACATTTCCAGGCTGAGCAAGAATGTAGCGGAAGTAACACTGGGCCTGATTCCAAGGACGCCCCGTCTGGCCCGACGCTCCATGACCCCTCTCATGCACCGTATCATTGCAGTGACGCATCCTGAACTGGCCGAACGTCTGAGTGCCGATCAACAGCAAACTAGCGGTGAGCATACTGTCTGTGTAGGAAACTTGTGAGTGCTATGCATGTATTGGTGCACAGACACACTATTGAGTTCCGTGTTGCGTATGTATGCCTGTGATGCCATTTTGGTCCCATTGGGTGGTACTCATTTGACATCCAGGTCCGCCATGTTGACACGCCACTTGCTTAGTAGTTGAGTGTTAAAGCACATCCCCTAGTGGTCTATGGCCCCATGGCAGAAAATGTGAGGATGACTGGTAGGGGTGGGCCATGTGCAGGATGAGGGCTCCTAAACCTTTGTCTGCTATGTGATTTGGCTATCCTGTTCCTTCTGTACGTGAGTGTGCCCATGACTCACACATCTTTTCTGTGCATTTCAGCTTTGACAGAGGACACTCAGCCACAGACGGTGGAGAGTAGCCGAGGAAATGAGTCCGGCTCAGACTTCGCACACACGCAGACTGACACGGAGGAGGCCAGCGCCGGAGAGGGGGACAGGACCGTCCCTGAGGACTCGCATGTGGAGACACCATCGTCCTCCTCGTCGGACACTCTTGGTGAGCCTGCACTGTTGTCACAGACTGGGAGTGGGCACTCATCACCTTCTGTCGGAAGACAGCACACAGGGCCCACACTTCCGCCAACTGCACCATGTACTGTTCGTGGCCGGAGGAGTAGGGGGAGCAGAGTGGCGTTCGGTGCAGGCACCGCTGCCCCTGCCACGGTGAGCCAAAATGCACTGTGTGCTGAGGCCGTTGATCTGCTGCGACAGCTGTGTGTGGGGCAGACCAATATGACAAATGCTTTCCATGACCATGATAGGAAGTTGGGGCAGGTGGTGGCATTCATGGAAGGGATGCATGGCGATCTTGCAGGTCTACACAGGACAGTGCAGTCATTGGCAAGCAGTGTGTCGTCTGCAATAGTACAGTCGAATGAACAGGGTGCTACTTCTGTTTCCCCATCTACACCGCTGGATGTCTCAGGGGGTAGTGATTATTCTGAGCAGGACTCAAATACAGGTTATTGCACTAGAAGCAGCGTCAGACAGCACGTCAGGGCACGCAGGGCACAGACCCCATCCCCTAGATCAGCTAAATCTGTTCACGTAGACGACGTCAGATGCACTGGAGTACACACACAGGATCCACAAGTGTTGTTGGGGGACATGCCTTCCGGAGCTACACAGGCATTCGACACGAAAGGTACTCCCAAGGCAAGGGATACTCACATGTCCATGGACTGTTCCTTGGACAAGGCCAGTCAGAAGACAAAGGCACCTACTAAGAGCAGGGAGACTCCCAAGAGCAGGCCCACAGCAGAGGTAAGGGACACTCCCAAGGACAGTGAGAAGACTAAGGCACCTACTAAGAGCAGGGAGACTCCCAAGAGCAGGCCCACAGCAGAGGTAAGGGACACTCCCAAGGACAGTGAGAAGACTAAGGCACCTACTAAGAGCAGGGAGACTCCCAAGAGCAGGCCCACAGCAGAGGTAAGGGACACTCCGAAGGACAGTGAGAAGACTAAGGCACCTACTAAGAGCAGGGAGACTCCCAAGAGCAGGCCCACAGCAGAGGTAAGGGACACTCCCAAGGACAGTGAGAAGACTAAGGCACCTACTAAGAGCAGGGAGACTCCCAAGAGCAGGCCCACAGCAGAGGTAAGTAACACTCCCAAGGACAGTGAGAAGACTAAGGCACCTACTAAGAGCAGGGAGACTCCCAAGAGCAGGCCCACAGCAGAGGTAAGTGACACTCCCAAGGACAGTGAGAAGACTAAGGCACCTACTAAGAGCAGGGAGACTCCCAAGGGCAGGCCCACAGCAGTGGATAGGACCACTCCCAAGGGCAGGGACACACACAGTGAGCAGGTGTCTGCTGGAGACAGGTGCACCACAGACGACAAGCCTGCTGGCAGGAACAGGGCGGCGAGCAGGGCACAGGCTACATCCAGAGACAACACTCCACCTAAGGATAAGGCACATCCTACGGACAAGGCATCTAGCATGGACAATGGCGCTATCAAGGACAGGCATACTTCACCCCTGGCTGCACTGAGGCTGATGTTTTCTACTAAACGCCAAACTGATGTCTCCGCAGCGGAGTCCCCCCATACCTCCACTCCCATCCAGGCCAGTCAGAAGCAGAGGAGGGTGTCCCCTGTTGTTGCATCCCCCATTACACATCATTCCGAGTCCAGGCGGCAGGCACAGAGCAAACGACAAGCAGGCTCCAGCACGTCCCCAGAAACCAGATCCCCGGCAGCAGTTGCTCCACCTATGCTGGGTGGTGATTCTTTGGAGTCCCCACCACTTGGCAGTCCAGTCCTGTCCAGGGTGCACTCACACCTCCCTAAGAAACGCAGACACACACCATTGACACCTGCCAACCCCGATTTGGCTCTAGGTGAGCTATCCCCAGCTCCCAGGCCCACCCTGCCTCCTGGCCCATACAGCCCTGTGGCTCATCATTTCAGTTGTCCCAGTGGCGCTGGTGCAGTTGACTCTCATGTATCAGATGGTGGCACGGTGTCAGTTGTGCCCTCTCCTGTTGCAGATCCTGGCAGGGTATCTGGGTCTATGGCTCACGTGTCAGTTAGGAGATCTGTGGCTGTGTTGCACACTCCTGTTTCTGGTGCTGGCAGTCTGTCTGGGTCAGTGGCTCACGTGTCAGTGACTACATCTGTGGCTGTGTCTCACACTCCTGTTGCTGGTGCTGCCAGTGTGTCTGGGTCCGTGGCCCATGTGTGTGTCACTCGGGCTGTGGCTGTGTCTCACACTCCTGTTGCTGGTGCTGCCAGTGTGTCTGGGTCCGTGGCCCATGTGTGTGTCACTCGGGCTGTGGCTGTGTCTCACACTCCTGTTGCTGGTGCTGCCAGTGTGTCTGGGTCCGTGGCCCATGTGTGTGTCACTCGGGCTGTGGCTGTGTCTCACACTCCTGTTGCTGGTGCTGCCAGTGTGTCTGGGTCCGTGGCCCATGTGTGTGTCACTCGGGCTGTGGCTGTGTCTCACACTCCTGTTGCTGGTGCTGCCAGTGTGTCCGAGGCAGGTAGTTCACGCAGTCCCCCTGATTCTGTGATGTGAGGTGCTGTACACTTCACTCAGATGTTACTTCAAATGGTGTGTCCATTGAGAACTGCGTGGCACTCTGGTGGTCCCTGTGACGGGTTGGTAGGGACACGTAGTTGTGCAGCCTCTGATGTACGTGCTCTGTACTGCACAATGCCCTGTTGAGGCTCTGATACTGCATTCTGCCCTCTCGTTACCTGCTATGATGTACCTGCTCTGTACTGCACAATGCCCTGTTGATGCTCTGATACTGCATTCTGCCCTCTCGTTACCTGCTATGATGTACCTGCTCTGTACTGCACAATGCCCTGTTGATGCTCTGATACTGCATTCTGCCCTCTCGTTACCTGCTATGATGTACATGCTCTGTACTGCACAATGCCCTGTTGATGCTCTGATACTGCATACTGCCCCTCTCAAGTGCTGCCTGTGATGGACCTGTTCTGTGCAATGGACTGTTGATGCACTTAGCCCCTCTCACGTGCTGCCTCTGATGGGCCTGTTCTGTGCTATGGACTGTTGATGCACTTAGCCCCTCTCACGTGCTGCCTCTGATGGGCCTGTTCTGTGCAATGGACTGTTGATGCACTTAGCCCCTCTCACGTGCTGCCTCTGATGGGCCTGTTCTGTGCAATGGACTGTTGATGCACTTAGCCCCTCTCACGTGCTGCCTGTGATGGACCTGTTCTGTGCAATGGACTGTTGATGCACTTAGCCCCTCTCACGTGCTGCCTCTGATGGGCCTGTTCTGTGCAATGGACTGTTGATGCACTTAGCCCCTCTCACGTGCTGCCTCTGATGGGCCTGTTCTGTGCAATGGACTGTTGATGCACTTAGCCCCTCTCACGTGCTGCCTGTGATGGACCTGTTCTGTGCAATGGACTGTTGATGCACTTAGCCCCTCTCACGTGCTGCCTCTGATGGGCCTGTTCTGTGCAATGGACTGTTGATGCACTTAGCCCCTCTCACGTGCTGCCTCTGATGGGCCTGCTCTGTACTGCACAATGCCCTGTTGATGCTCTGATACTGCATACTGCCCTCTCGTTACCTGCTCTGATGTACCTGCTCTGTACTGCACAATGCCCTGTTGATGCTCTGATACTGCATACTGCCCTCTCGTTACCTGCTATGATGTACATGCTCTGTACTGCACAATGCCCTGTTGATGCTCTGATACTGCATGCTGCCCTCTCGTTACCTGCTATGTTGTACCTGCTCTGGTGCCCACTTTGCCCATGCTCACGCATACACTGTGATTATTCCCCTATTTTGTACAATAAAGGTAGTCTATCAAGTCTCGTGGTCTGTCGTTGTCATTCCTGCTTGCGTACTACAAATGTGTATTCGTATTTGCTTCTCATCAGTGGTTTCGGTAACATGACACTCCCCCTCCCTACGTCACGTCCCTTGCTGGTATTCACCTCCAGCCAGCCAATGGTTTGTGCCTTACCTGCGTCGTCGTCCATAGTAGGCCATGACTAGGACGTGGTGGATCGCGAAGAGCATCGGGAAAGCGTGTAGCGCCGGGTCCATGGTGGTGGTCAGCTTGCGGTGGGTATCTCGGCTGTGTCACCTATGTTCGCTGTGGGGATTCCGCCGTGTTCAGACAGGTTGTTTTTCCGCTGCGGTTTTATGTGTGTTTTCCGCCATCTTGATTGGGAGGACGGTCTTAGACGTCAGTGCGTACGGCGGAGCGTCCGGATGTGTTACGTCCGCCGCGTGGTAGTGTGTAGTTGGCCGGCGGAGCGTGCTTTTCCGTCGCGGACGGAAATTTGACACGTTTTCCTATCCTGATATGGCGGACGGAGTATCCGCGGCAGGCGGACACGGAAAAGGCTTTTTCCGCCTACTCACGGGCCGCGGTGGCTCTTCCGTCCGCCATCCTAATCGACCCCTAAGACTCCCCCGCTACAAATAGGCAGCCCCCTGCGCTCAAATGCGCAAAATCTGCTCTTGGTCCCACGCGTCTCAAGAGCTCGGCTTGGAGGGAGAACGTTTTCAGCCGCAACAGCCAAATTGTGGAATGCCCTACCACTCGTGCTTCACAAAGCGAGTTCAGAATTGTGTTTCAGGAAACAGTTAAAAACTTGGCTTTATAATCATTAACTTCTTCTTTTTCACCTATACACTGCCCCCCCCCCTTGCTCACTAAGCGCCGGGACACATCAGTGAGAGGTATCTGTTGCGCTATACAAACTTCAGTATTATTATTATTATTATTTACAAGCTGGCCTGCATCACACAAAAAACCCTTCATTCTCCGGCCCCCAACTACCTGAACAACAAACTGGTAAGAGCAGGTCAATCTAGAACACTGAGATGCTCCAACTCACCCCTTCTATTCCTACGAAACTGAAAAAGAAAACCACACAATACTGATCGTTTTCTGGCAACGCTCCCAGGATGTAGAACGCTCTCCCTGGAGTCCTCAGATGCAAACCCTCCTTCTCCTGTTTCAAAAGGGACCTGAAACTCGATCTCCTTAACAAATACTTTCCTGAACAACGTCAACTAACCTAGACTTCAATATCTGAATTGACTCCTCTCTCTCTTGACATTCAAGGATAGTTGGTGACCGGACTATGTTAATCACCTTTTTCTTTTTATTGTTCTCTCCCCCTCCGATGCACTGTTTATTTATTTTTTACGCTAGATTTTTTTATCTCTAGTTTGCTTCCTTACTGCCGGCCTACTATGTAATGTAATTTCTTTCTGTTTTTAGTGTGTATGTAAAGCGCTCTGATAGCTACGGGTCAAGTTAGCGCTATATAAAACATTTAAAATAAATAAATTAAAATAGTGCCACCTATGGGAGCCCACTTAAACTGCGAGTACAGGCCTGCCATTGCAGCCTGTGTAAGTAAGTGCTTGCACCTCTCACAACAGCTATGTTTCCTTGTATCTGTGGTCACTGCATTTAAAACCTATAAGTCAACACTATGGCAGGCACTTCAGTCCTGAGGGCAGGGTGCTTGGTTGTAAGTGTGAGCATGAGCAGGACACCACTGCCAACCCCAGAATCGATTCTCCAGGCTTTGTAAGTGCAGTCAGCCATTTTAAGACATATAGTAAACAGCAGTCATTACAAGATGTCTAACGAGTGGTGGCACTGAACCCACTCATGTTTGATATCAAACATATTGGAATCATACCCCAAGACTGATTCCAGTGTTGGAAGTGTGATCCATGTACTAGGAGTTCCCTTGAGGTACCCCCCTGTACTACTGGTAACAGCCTTTCAGTGTCTGCCAGTAAGCTAGTGCTGCTGCCGACCACAAACGTGATTCTGCCCTCCTGCTGCTGAGCAATGTTTGAGCAGGGGAAGGTAGTACAATAGGTTTCCTGTCACTGGCAGGTGTGACCACCTCCCAGACAGGACTTACAGGCATATGCATCAAGCAAAGAAATAGAGAATCCTTATTTGCGATTTTTAAGGAATCGCAAATAAGGACTCGCTATTAACTATGCATGATGCAGAATGCGAAAAAATAAAGAATCTGTAAAAATCGCTAAATACATTAGCAATTTCAAAATAAAGAATCGTTAATGGAGAAAAACGATATTATCGCAATTAGCGAGCTCGCAAATTGCGAGATCGCAAATTGTGAGATCGCAAAACTACAGAGTCGCATTGGGAGCAGGCTGATGACCTCACAACCAGGAAGTCAATCAGCCCATGCTGCTTTCTGTGCACAGAGGAAGTGAGAGCCAGAAGCAGAGTGCTGGGGGAGAGAGTTAAAAATACAAACTGTGGTTTGCTGACAGCTGAAGACAGCAAAAATGTCCCAACCTACTACAGAAGAGGGTGCAGTGGCCAGGAAGAGAAAGTTAAAGTTCAGTGAGAGGGAACTCGAGTACCTCATTGAGGACGTGGCAAAGAGCCATGATAAGCTCTTTGGGAAGCTCTCACTAAAAGTACCCGAAGCAGAAAAACGAAGAATATGGAAAAGGATCAAGAACAAAGTTAATGCTGTGGGAGTGACACACCGCAGCATAGAAGACTTACAGAAAAGATGGTACGACCTGCGTAGCCGTGCCAAGGAGCGGATAGCACAAAGGCTGAAGGAGGCTAAGGGGGCCGGAGGAGGAACTTCAACAGTCCCAGACAACCCAGCCCTGGAGGACCTGGTCGAGGACACTATCGAGCCAGAAGCACTGGTGGGAGTAACGCAGCTGGATATATCCAGGGCGACCAGTAGTACACAAGGTAAGATGCATGAAAATATACATGTCAATGTACATACTAATTGTGCCCAATCTGTAATTAACCACCAAAATCACAGTAATAAAGTCCAGTCCACATTTTACATAGGGACCCAAATGCATTATGGGACTTGTAGGCTGCAGAACCAAATTGCTAGTCAAAATACTACTTTGTAAGCCTAAATGTCACAAAAATGCTTTACAGTCAGTGATTAGAGACAGTGAGAGCTTAAATGTTAAGTAATTTAATGTGGCACAACGTTAGCACCAACAGAAAATAATTTTGCACTGTTTCACATCACAGATGCCGCAGAAGTAGACACTGATGACAGTGAATGTGAAGACAGCACACAGGCTACTGTAGAGGCTGCCGTGTCGACACCTGTGACACCACCAACCATACCCCAGGCACCGCCAAGACGCAGGGCCACAGTCACACCTCTGCAGCCAATGGAGACAGATCAGGATTATGAAACAGCTCCTGAGACAAGCCAGTCTAGTGTGAGCCCCACAACTACACCTCAGGCACATGTCCGGATGAGTCGAAGACGCAGGTCAAGGGCCCGCATCGGGGCACAGGAGGCAGAAACTCCCAATGTGTGGGGTGGCGTGGAGTCCCAGATGATCAGGGTGCAGCGTCTGCAAGAGAGACATATGGGAGCAATTAATCTGAAAATGACAAACATGAATAAGAACATATCAGTCATGGCCACTGCACTGCTGTCACGTAGGTCGGTGGCAATGCAAATAGATATGGGCCATTGTTGTGGGGATGTGGCCAAAGCACTTAGCCAAATAACCAATGCCATTGAACAGATGCAGGCTGGTACTGGTGAGCACAACAATGTTACAGGGGAAGAGGGTAGTGAGGCATCCTGCCTTAGCAGCATGTCTGAGTGAAGATGCAGATGCAGGCGAAAGACGTTTGGGTGTGCGAGGGAGCAAGCACTAAACAGAATTAGACTTCTGGATTATTCCATGGTGACGTAACCATGTCCAAGACATTCATTGTGACTGAGTATCAAGTCCATTGTGTGTCTCATTTGCCCTTTAGTGCATGCAGTTATTGTGCTAATAGCCACCAGCTATGTTTATCTAAACACCACTACCGTTTAAAGTGCTAGTAAATACTTTTCCTTTCCTGAAATTATGCTAAAGTCCCTAACATTGGCGCCTGACAGATGAAAGGGACTGCTGTGGCAGCCATGTGCCACAGAGCAGGGACGTCTCATGTGACCAGAACTCAATGTTTGGGACTGATCTCCCTAGAACACTGGAGCATGTGCGGGCGCTCCTTACAGGTATGAGCAGGCTATATATACACTAATCACTGTGGCAACATGTCCATTCCAAGGGGGAGACTTTTGAGGGTCATCGGCAGACTCACCCCCACTTACCATGGTACAAGCTCAGGGATTGAAGCACTCTGCTCATTTGGGATGGGGAGTAGTTCTAGAAAGGCAGGGAGGCAGGGAGGGGGGAGGCAATTGGGACACAGTTAGAGGATTTATGTTTGGTTTTGTTGTTTCTGATCCACAAATTGTTCGACTGTACTGACTTTTATGTAATGTTGCTCTGCATGCTACGCAATCCATTGCACTGGCCAACTACAGCGCTTGCACATGGCACACACATTGATGCGACCTGAAGAATCGGGTACCCACTCGCTGACGCCGGAGGTACCAGGCCCCCCCTGACTGTCATATCCTATAACATAATGGTCTGAGCAATAAGATTAAGAGAGGGCTGGTCCTCCAATTTCTGAAACATAAGGCCCCAGCGGTAGCGCTGATTCAGGACTCTCACTTGATGGAATCAGCCTGTAAAGCTTTGGATCGTTGGGTATTTAAGATGATAGCCTACTCTGCATTCATTTCTGGCTCCCGGGGAGTGGGGATACTGATCCATAAGAGCTCTCCTCTGATTGTCAAAGGATCGTGGACTGACGATCATGGCCGTTTTGCAGCAGTATCATGTCAGTGAGAGGGAAGAGCTTATAATTTAGTCTCGTTTTACATTCCATCTGCGCTCCACCAGACGGCCTTTCAGGATTTGGGTAAATTTCTGCTGGCCCTCCCACAGGGAGAACTGATTGTAGGTGATGATTTCAATGCCGCAATGGACGCTACCATAGATCGTAAACCCCCCAGAAATCCCACCAGCTCCAATCATTCCTTGAAGGAGTTTGTAGAGGCGCTGGGACTCGTAGATGTCTGGCGCACCAGATACCCTCTCGAGCAGCAGACCACTTTCCACTCCGGAGTACATAATAGTTTTTCGAGGATAGACTATATTTTCACATTAGCGGTAACCCCGGGGAGACTCCTGGAGATAATACATTTACCTAGACGTATCTCGGACCACTCACAATTCAAATTAAATACACGTCACATATCCCAGGTCGGAGACAAATTTTTCCACTCTACCCCGGATATCTCAAGATTCCCAGGATTGGTAAGGGACTTTTAAAGGCCACAGGGCGGCAATATTTGAGTGAAAATGAGCATTCAGTAGTGTCCCCAACCACCTTATGGGAGGCATATAAACCAGTGATTCGTAGACAGGCTATCTCATTAATCACCAGCCATAGGCGAGAACATCGTCAACACCTGGACACCCTGGAACAGGGAGTATTCCGGGCTGAAATTGCCCACTACGCCAACACTACTGACACCACAGCACATGATTTAACCCTGGCGTGCCAGGAGTATAGGACATATGCATGGGAGGTGGCAAAAGCGCGAAACACTGCAACACAACATTTGATATACGAAATAGGGAACAAGATAGGTAGGCTTCTGGCTGGGCTAGAAAGACGGGAGAGAGCTAGCCGCTGTGTTTCCCAACTAGAATTGGAAGATGGTACTACTACAACTGACCCACAACGAATAGTCGACACGCTTGCAGCCCACTATGAAAAAGTCTACACACCCACAGCCACAGCTACCACAGACGATAACCTCGCCTTTCTCCGTGACATTCGACTACCCACACTCTCCCATACAGCGATGCTAGACTTGGAGACGGCTCTGATGTCTGACAAATTGGCGTTGGCGCTGGGCGCACTCCATACAGGGAAAGCAATGGGGCCCAACTGCCCAACGGCCCAACGCGTTGCCAGTAGAATTATACAAAATTGTGACCACATCTCTCATGCCCCATTTACTTAACATGTACAACGATAGTCTAGATAAAGGGATACTGCCGAGAGATCAACGGTTAGCCACAATTGTAGCCATACACAAACAAGGTAAACCACAGCAGAATTGCTCATCATATCGTCCAATATCCTTAATAAACGGGGAAGCTAAAATATTGGCGAAAACGCTAGCACTCCGTTTGCAACCGCACCTTACTACACTGATCCACCCTGACCGGTCGGGCTTCATGCCAGGCCGTAATACCGCCCTCAATTTAAGATGATTGCACAGGGTAATGGCCCGCATACTTACCATACTAGAGGATGCAGCGATCCTCTCATTAGACGCAAGTATGGAGTTTGACCTTGTGGAATGGCCGTTTCTATTTGCGGTCCTCCAGAGGATGGGTTTTGGCCTTAAGTTTTGTGTGTGGATTAAACTGCTGTACACTGCACCCCTAGTTCAGGTGGTGGCTAATGGACAAATCTCTAGATATTTTTTACTGGGCAGGGGTACGAGGCAGGGTTGCCCCTTATCACCACTCCTCTTTGTCTTAATATTAGAGCCGCTTGCTGCATGGATAAGGCAGGACCGGATGATCCGTGGGATGAGGTATTGCTATACCTAGCGTCCCCGGCACGATCAATTGTCTGTCTACTGGATATCTGTACCGCATATGGGAAGGTCTTCGGGTACACTATAAATTAGGCGAAATCACTCCTTTACGTATTATACGGCCCCACCCTGAAGCTACTGCATGGCTGTAAGCTGCAAGTTGCAGTCAGGGGATTCAAATATTTAGGGTTATATATCATGCCCCAACCAACGCATTACATCGAAGAAAACGTCATGAAACCACTAACAAAGTTTTGCCGCGACATGAAACACTGGAGGTCTCTTCCACTGATGCTACTGGGCAGAGCAGCCCTCTTTAAAATGATGGCATTACCTAGGTTTCTGTATGCCCTGCAAAACACCCCATTCCCGGTTCCCCCTACATACTTCAAAGCAATTGATGCAGAAGTCACTACTCTACTTTGGGACGGAAAACCTGCGCGTATAGCACTGCACAAACTAGGTCGGAACTAGTATGATGGGGGATCGCGTTACCCAACATAAAAATTTATTATTGGCCCTCACAACTTATGATCATAAACCACTGGCTACATGCCTAGCAGGATGAGCCTGCTTTTCGAATGGACAGATATATCCTGCCAACTGACCACATACTGAGAGCCCTATACACTACTACACGGAAGAATGCCCTCACGGGTCGGACGGCTCATATGGTCAAAATATGGCGCACTGCACAGCGGGCACTGGGGTGGGAGGGTGTACTGACGCAGGCCACACCGCTCTGGGAGGCCCAGTGGCTAGGTAAACTACATAACACAAAGGGGTCAGGAAACTGGATCTCATTGGTATTACCAAAATAGGTGACCTTTGGGTAAAAGGAGGGGTAATTTCTCTTGCTCAACTACAAGACACATACGGTATGGCGCTGACCGAATTTTTCAGATACACACAAATCAGACACGCGCTGATGAGAACCATTCCGTCAGACACACAGTTACCGGAGCTATCACCTTTAGAAGATAGATTCCTTACTGACCACATGAGCACAAAGGCCATCTCCCAAACCTATCGTAAGATCATAAATAACCAACCAGACCCCACGGCGACCCTACGGGAACGCTGGCAGACAGATGTAGGGGACATGGACTATTCGGACTGGCAGACTGTCATCTCCACGAGAGATGGCGATCTCTTCCAAACCCAAAACTAATACAGCTCAAAATCCTCGATTACATGTACTACTCACGCATTACTATGCATAAACTAGGATGAGCGCCCGACCCCCTATGCCTACTGCAATGTGGACTACCAGGCACATTTTACCACATCATATGGTAATGTCCGCGGCTCAAACCCCACTGGGAAAAAGTCATGAATGTGATCTCGCGGTGGGGGAGGCAGATGTCCCACCAGACCCAAAGAGGTGCCTCCTCAATATCTGGGAGCCCACAAATTTGAACCTGAGGCTGCAGGACTGGAAGGCACTGAGGATGACAATTGGAAAACGGAACATAGCCCGAAACTGGGGTTCGGGGTTACTCCCCACATATCGACAATGGGGAAACGACATGGATAGCGCAATGATGGTGGAAAGGGCGGTGTATAGTCACAGAGAATGCCCCAAGAAATGGTCTAGGATATGGGGTAAATGGAACGCATTTAGAGGAACTAGATGTGAACCCCCACAGGCAGAATCAAGCTTGGCTGTCAGTTCGTAATGGGTGTCTCAGACTAATTTATTTCTGTTTGACTATGTTGCACTGCGCTAAGTTAGCAATGAAACGGAATCAAGGGATTTTTATATGTATGTATGAGCAACTAACATTGATATTGTACTGTATAAAATGAGATGAATGCGCTTTATGATGTGATGTAAACATAAAACAAGTGGATTATGTTTGGTTTTGGTTTGAAAACGCAATAAAATATTTTAAAATAATAAAAATTAAAAATAAATCTTTTGAGACTTAGAAATTTTACTTTTAGACATTGGTACCTGGGAAGGGTGGAAAAGGAAAACAGTACAAGAACATACCACACAGATTTATATTTACCTAGAATGGTCCGAGGACCAACTCCTGGCCAAGTGCTGGAAAGAAAAGGGCTGCCGACTAAACAGGAGCCAACAGGTCAAGACAGATGCAGGACAGGACAGGTAACCTCCGTTAAGTACAACGCCAGCATCACACACCTCTCTGCAGCTACTCTTGTTCCCCTTCTCTGGGACAGAGTCTTCTTCTTCAGCAAAACTCCCGATTCTTCTTCAGAGTGCTCGACCAGCCCTCTGAGGTCTGCGGCATCCACGATTCTTCTTCAGCATACGCTGGGTCAGTGACATGTCTGTGACAAGTCGTACAATCTAACTGACTAAGCCTACCTTAGTTATACCATTTACAGGGCATGTACCACCCCCCAATGTTGCAACTTCGTGTATTCCCTTTATTTGATTGGTCAGAAAGACGGGGAGAGGTCATCACACCATAGTAGTATGAAGTCATTCTCATTGATTCTAATTAAGCTAGATTCCCGCCTATAATTTTATTTTCCCATGTCTTTTATTCCACCCAGCAACATTTATTTCATTTAATATACAATGTTTAACAAATTTGCAGTTCGTCTTCCCCTCTCCGGATCAAGGGGTGAGTTTCCAAGGCGCATCGCTGACAAAGTGAGACTTGGCCGGGGTTCAATGCCAATGATTTCAAGGCTTGCAAAGTTTCAGTGCGCATGCACCACAAATCCATGATGGAGAGTACAGTTACTCCTCAGGCCCGAATACGAGCTATCAATAAAGTCAAAGAGAGAGACATTAGAATACAAAAACAAATTAATGCACTGTATACCACGTATTCCTACTCTAATCCCATTATGTTATTTTAACTATAGCATTAATAATTAGCAAGACACACAAGGTTTTAGCTTAAGCATAAGCATGTGCATTAGCATGTGAGGTTTGAAGCGGCCAAATTAGATGCTACTGCGCAGCTGCAAAGAATTCCCACAAAAAGCAAAGACGTCATACTACCTAGATACAGTAGACACATGCACAAAAGAGTTCCGGTGTTTTCTTTAGCCATTTTAATACAATCAGGTTACTGTTGTGTGGTGCAATTATTAGTATTTACAAAAAATGTTGGTTAATTTGTTACATGTTATTTCGAGAGGATTGAATCCGAGAAAGTTTCTTTACGTATGAAACCTTGCTCTATCACAGATTCTTCACTAATAGAATCCACCCTTGGATTCCACCAGACATCTTGACCTTATTCTCTAGAGGCACTTTCCCCCAAGTCTTCCATTGTCCTCTATGGAGGTTTCTGACGTCTCTTCACCCCTATGCACCTGGCTTCCCTGGTGTAGGTAAACTGGTCTTCGGGGCATCTACAGGTGGGATGGCTCTCCAACCTTCTGTCCTCCAAGGGAATTCTTTGGGTCATCTGGGAAGGATCCTTCTTCAGAAAAACTGCATCTGTGACTTCTTCATTGACTTTCCTTGGGCACGCAGCTGCATGTAGCTGCGTTCCCACTCTGCACACAGCCTCGGTGGGGTTCCTGGGAACTTACCTTGGGTGGTTCCTTGTGTCCCCAGCTCCTCTGGGTCTTCGGTTCCAAGTCCTGTCCTTTCCTGTCGTTCGCATTCCACTTTCTTAGTATATGGTTTGGCCTCCCCCTGGAGACCACTGTATTTTGTGCTACTTACCTTACTGCAATTGAAGTATTGTTGTGTATTTGTGTTGATATCTTTGGGTAGGAGATAAACCAATGTGTTAGTGAGTGTTGTGTAATAAATAGAAGTATTTTATATATACACTGTGTGTTTCTTTTTCGTTTAACCTACACTGCATGATTAAACTGGTAAAACAAGATGCTTAACACTCCATCAAGATAAGCCTGAAGGCTGCTCTCAACAGTTACCACTTTGAGAGCTTTACATGGTTATCAAAGACCACTAAAATCACCATTAGGGTTGCCTGGATTAGTGCAAGGTGCATCACTTAAATAAGCCATATACTAATCCAGCCTCCTACATATAGTTTCCAGATTTACCCATCAATCCATGGCGCACAGACAGAATATCGAGTTTAAAATGTCGACATACACAAATATTGAGTTTTAAATATCGTGATACAGAAATATCGACAGGAAGAATATCGTGGTCAAGAATATCGACTTGCAGGTAAGAAATACCATTTTTGGAAATATATCGTTTGCAAAATGTAATTGTTTAAAATATCAATGTTTTAATTAGTGTTATGTATTTTAGTATATATTTTAAAAGTATGTGATTTTTTTGTATAGAATTGTGTAGAATTTGTTTTGTTTTTATAGGGGAATAAGGTGGGGAGTAATTTAATTATAATAAATTAATGATTCTTTTTTATGTATTAGTATATATTTAATTTAGATTTTATAGTGCTAATTGTGGTAATTTATCATCAATTATTTATTCATTTAATTAGTTGTTAATCATTTTTAATTAATTCATTGGAATTATGTTAATTGTGTAATTTTTTTAGTATTGGGTTGTGGGTTTATAGGGTGGTAAGTAATTTAATTATTTAAAAAAAATTAATATTTTTTATTTATTCATATTTATTTAATTTATATGTATGGTATTAATTAAGGGCATTATTGTATTACTAAATATTTATTAACTAGTTGTTAATTATTATTAATTAATTTATTTGTAATTAATTATGTTAACTGTGTCACTCTTTTAGGAGTGGGTGGTGGGGTTTATAGGAGAATAGGGTGAGAAGTAATGTATTTATAATTAATTAATAATTGTTTATTAATTAATGCTAATAAATTAATAAAAATGAAAATATGGATATTGTGTAATTAATTGTTGATGTAAGTTGTGAGGTAAAGGGTGGGAAGTAAATTCTTTTAAATTATTTAATAAGTTAATTCATATTATTTTATTAATGTAAAATTAGCTATGGAAATTGTGTAATTATTTTTAGGTGTGGGTTGTGCTGTTTATTGGGGGACAGGGTGGAAAGTAATTTATGTTTAATTAATTAATAATTAGTTGATTATTAATAGTAATGTATCAATTGATAGATATTTTTGTAAGTGTTTATTGTTATTTTGTGTGTGTTTTTGTTTTTATAAGGGTCACGTTTGGGGAGTAAAATAATTTTTATTTGTTTTACATTTTTTTAAATAAATAATATTTGTTTCATTGATCATTAATTATGTTAATCGTGGAAGTACATTTTTTTAAATTTAAATGTGGGTTGTGAATTGTGTGGGGTTATAGGGTAGGAAATATAAATTATTAAATTTATGTAATAAATAATGTTGTTGTTTATAAAAAATTATATTAAAAATAGCCTTTAAATTATTTTAGATTTTTTATAAAATAATCTTTCTTGGTATTTATTAGATATTTTAAATATTCTAATCTGTTTCTATCTTTTGTAATATTTAAAACGTTTATATATGTTTTTTACAATCTTTTGTGTTGTGTTTAATTTGTTTGTTTTTAATTTTGAACTGATTCCAGTCCAGTGGAAATATACATTTTTACCCCTCTGCTATCCAACACTTTCCCTACAGTTACACCCACTGGAGTGGGAATCGTACTTTTTACCCCTCCGCTATCCAACATTTTCCCTACTGTTGCACTCACTGGAGTGGGAATACGAATATGAATTCTTACCCCTCCGCTATCCAACACTTTCCCTACTGTTGCACTCACTGGAGTGGGAATAGTAATTTTTACTCCTCCACTATCCAACATTTTCCCTACTGTTGCATCCATTGGAGTCGGAATATTAAGTTTTACCCCTCCGCTCTCCAACACTTTCCCTACTGTTGCACTCAATGGAGTGCAAAATGTAATTTTAAAGACTACTAAATATTTTAATGTTTTAATTTATACTTTATTTTTTTATTAGAATTTATGTTACAAGTGTATGTAAATGTGTATATATATACATATTTGTAATTTTTTATATATTTATAAAATTATATATTAAATTAAAATTAATAGGTTATTAATTGTTTTAAAGGAAATGTATATATATATATATATATATATATATATATATATATATATATATATATATATATATATATATATATTCACTGAAAAAAACATAGGGTATAGACCATATATAGTTAGGAATTAGCATTTTTAAAACATTATTTTACTCACACAAAACCATTGAAATTCGCATATATAGTTAGTTGCACTAACTATATATTTCGCGCACCCGCAATCCACTGCTGATGATGTCACATATTACATCATTCATGACATGGTCAGTGACATCACTGATGACATCACTGATGACATCTCAAATGACATCACTGATGACATCACTGATAACAACATCCAGTGTCTGTATGTTTCTGTAAACTTTAAATATGTCTTACATATTGAAGAATGAGTGGATGTATAAGTGTCTGGATGAAGGATTTAGTAGGTGCATGACTGACTGTATGAGTGAGTGATTAAATGTGTCTCACTGAGTGTATGGGTTAGTGACTAAACTGTCTTAATTTGTGCATCATTATGTCTGTTGTTCTGTAAACTGCTGCATGTATTGATCAGTAGCTATATGAGTAACTATATGGGTTATTGATTGGTTGCCCAATTATTTGTATGGGAGACTGAGGGGTCGATTCCGATCCGGTAAAATAATCCGGCGTACGAATCGTATCCGGAGCCGTTTCCGTACGACTCGTACAGACGCCGTACGACCGGACGATTCCGATCCCGATCGGCCGACCCGTACGCGATTCGTACGGTACACGTCGATTCGTACGGAAAAGCGCACGATCACCTACACACCGTACGGCACGTACCCCCCATGATCGCAGGGGTACGCGGCGTACCCCTCTGGTCATGCGGGGTACATGCCGTACACCCAGCGTACATGGGGTACGTGCCGTACACCCACTGTACATGGGGTACGGTGCGTACCCCATGTACGCTGGGTGTACGGCACGTACCCCGCATGACCAGAGGGGTACGCCGCGTACCCCTGCGATCATAGGGGGTACGTGCCGTACCCGGGGGGGGCGTTCCGTACCTGTTTCGGCACGAACTCTGCGTTTACGACTGTTTTCGGCTCCCGTAGGAAAAGGGTCGTACGGCGCCTACCCGACACGAATCGTACTTGCTGGGTCGTAAAAACGTGCTGCGATGTCGCGTACAGCGGGTTCCGAGTGAGATTCGTATGGAGATTTGAGTCGTACGGAGTCCTGTACGACTCGTACGGAGTTCGGCACCTAGTACGGATCGTACTTCATCGTACGTACGGGACGTCTACGGATACGATTCGTACGGGGGAAAAACTCTCCGTACGACCATTCGGAGCGCATTTTACCGGATCGGAATCGACACCTGAGTGTGTGTGTGGGTGGTTGGGAGGTGTATGACTCTGTGCATAGATGTGTGAGCAGTTGATTCACTAGATGTATGGGTTCAAAAGTGCATGTGGGAACAGCTGTATGGGCGGTTGACTGTGTGCATGAGTGTATTGGTGAGTGAATGGATATCTCAGTGCTACATGTCAAAGTAAGAACATATGTAAAACACAGTATATGTGAGAGTTGACATATATAAATAACTGTGCATAAGAGGCAGTGAATGTGTGAGTGGCTGTATGGATCATTCTGAAATTGTATCAGGGATTGTATAAGAGAGTAAATATGTGTTAGTATCTGTTTGAATAAGTAAGGTGTGTATAACTGTATAGTTGAGGAGATGGAGGTGTGATTGATTCTTTGCATGACTGACTAGGTGTGTGAGTAACTCCATGGATGAGTGACACTCTGTGAGTGTCTGTTTACACTGAGTGTATATAAGGTTATGTTAGAGTCTGAAGAAGTTAATCGTATTATCATATGAATGATGTCATCAGTGATGTGATCAGTCATATCAAATGAGATGTCATCAGTGATGTCATCAGTGATGTCATTTGAGATGTCATCAGTGATGTCATCAGTGATGTCACTGACCATGTCATGAATGATGTAATATGTGACATCATCAGCAGTGGATTGCGGGTGCGCGAAATATATAGTTAGTGCAACTAACTATATATGCGAATTTCAATGGTTTTGTGTGAGTAAAATAAGGTTTTAAAAATGCTAATTCCTAACTATATATGGTCTATAACCTATGGTTTTTTCAGTGAATTTTCAAGGTTTTGTAAATGCTAATTCCTAACTATATATGGTCTATAACCTATGGTTTTTTCAGTGAATTTCAATGGTTTTCTAATAGCAAATATTAAAAGCTGTTAAATGTATTCTTTTTTTAAAGGAAAAATATATTTTATATGTATTTAATATAATTTTTTTATTTGTTTCGCTACCGGTTCGCGCACCGGGTAGCTTCCCGTTAGCTCAATTGTATGCCGCGACCCGGTCCGCGCACCGGGAAACGTCCCGTTTGCACAACTGCCGCGTTCGAGAACAACATCGCGACGCGTTGCGTAAGCGCGACGTATCGCGTTGCCGCGTAATGCGTCTTATGACGTGCCGCGTTCGCGCACTCGGAAGTGCCCCGGAGCGCGAACGAGGCGCGAAGTGCAGCACCCCGGAAGCGCTCCGGGCGCGGAGCGGGACGCGTAACGTAAGCATAATAGGTCATGTGACCTGTAAATAACACTTTTCATTGGTTTAGAACTATTTTTTTCCCAAATGATGAAAACCCCTCCTTTTTTCCTCACTCTGACTTTCATCTTTGTGAGAGGAAGACCTGTTTCTCCTTGTTGAAATAATGGCATCTGTAGTAGCTGCAGCTGGTGGACCCCCACCCCCACCACAACCACCTAGGAAGGAAGGACCACCTGCGCAGTTCCTTCCAAACCCAGAGGAAGACGAAGAAGAAGAGGAAGAGGACGTAGAGCGGAGGCAGTTCTTGCCTGAACAGCCCCGCAAATCACACCACAAAGACCATTTTATATGGCAATTTTTTTCTTTTCCTCAAGACCAAAAAAAGGTCAATGCCCGATATGTGACATGCCTCATTTGTAAAGATGTTTTATCTAGAGGTACAAACAAAAAGTATAGTTTTGGTAACTATACTATGCACCGCCACATGCAGAGGTGGCATCCAAACAATTACAGCGCTGCTGAGCTGCGTCACCTCCAAGATAACCTACCAACTCCTGTGGCCAGTACATCGTCGCAGGTAACTCTATCGGGACCAGAGGCGAGGGAGACGGTCCCAAACATTCAACAGAATTTTGTGCACATGAAGCTAGTGTGCATTTATTGTGGTGAACTAATTTCATATGGGAATATGAGTATCATTTTAATTAATAGAGCGTTTGAAAACCACAAGTGCTCAAAACGCCCCAAGAAAAAAAAATTTTTTTTGCTCCTGTTGAGCCCTTTCTAATGCCTGTTTTTCGTTGTTCCCCCCAAAAAAACCAAAAAAAACATAAAATTGTTCAAAAAATACAAAAAAAATAAAAAATGTTCAGAAAAAAAATATATATATATAAAACAACAAAAACATTTTAAAAAAAAGTTCTTTTCAGAACTACCTCCCATTTCTAAAAAATTACTAAAATTTTTAGCACTCTTGACTTCATTTTTCTCATCGGTGCGCGCACCGGAGAGCGCCCCGTTAGCGCAATGAAAAAAAACGAAAAAAAAAAACAAGAGAAGGAGAGCATAAGAGAAAGAGAAAGAGAGAGAGTAATGTTAAGAGACAGACAGCAAGAGAGAGCAACACAGAGGTACTGTATAATACATAGTAAAACAGTGTAAAAGATATAAGAAAGTGTAAGAGAGAAAATGAAAAAAATATAAGGCTGTGAAACAAAGAAAGAGAGAAAAATAATACTAAAGCAGAGGCACATGAAGAATGTGAGTGGCTGTAAAGAGTAAAAGGAAAGTGAAAAAATGATGTACAAATAAAAGGTAATAACGGAACCAGATTTAAATAACACTGGTGAGGGAGAGAGAGAAAAAAGTAGTGTCCATAACTAAAGAGGGATGAAATAAGATGGATAAAATCGACTAAAGTTAAAACATGTGGATTGACAGAGAGAAAAAACTGAAAGAAGAAAAGAAGAAGTAACAGAAAGGGAATAATTGAAGCAGCAAAGAAATGTAAATAACGTAGTGTGCTTGAACTTCAGGGAGAAAACATAATGAACAAGTAGTGAAAGAGTGAAGAGACAGAGACAATTAGAGTAAGAGAGACGGACTGAGTGAACGGGAGTGAGGAACTGTGAGAACAGAGGGACTGAGAAAAGGAGTGGAAGGAGTGCAGTAAGTAAATCACCCACACAACACAACAGCTACCCTACCTCAAAGCACTCTAAAATATTATTTTACTGTTTCTCTTGGTTTTCCCCTTGTTACGCTCCCCGGTACGCTACCCATAGTATAAGTAAAGAGGGGTGAAAGAGGGAGAAATATTGAATTAGGATAACACATGGTGAGTGACATAGAGAGTGGACATAGAGAGTAAAGGAAACAGTACCTGAATGGGCTTGAGTTAAACAGCAAAAAAAGTTAAGTAATGCAATGTGTGTGACTTACAGGGAGTCAGTGGGTGTAGGTAGGAGTTTGGGTGTGTAAGGTGTGTCTGTGGGTGTGGTTGTGTGGACTGTTTTGGTGTGGGTAGAAATGAGGGTGTGTGAAATATGTATGAAAAGTGTATGAGTGTGGGGTGTATATGTGTTCGATGTATGTGTGTGTATGGAATGTGTGTGTGTTTTTGAAGAGTGTGTGTGGGAGGTTTTTTGTGTGTATGAGGTGTGTGTGTGGTGTGTGTGTGGGTGTATGTTACAGGTGTGTGCATGTGTTGGGAGGGGGATGAGCTATATGTGTAGGAGTGGTAAATAAATAAATAATACCCTATTTTTGACTAGACATATATCATAACAGATAGCTCAATAAATAAGAGTCAAGATTCGAGGTAGTAGGAGTTTTGCAGGTTTAATACAGCATAAGGACAGGAACAGGACAACCTGCATAGAAATAGGATGACAGGGCCCAGCAGCTGCTGGGGCTGGGTCTGGGATGAGCGCGCTGCCTTTTAATAACAATACATGAGCATATATACATAACGCAAACACATAGCATTACATTGCAGTAGGCGTAGCAGTGGGTGGAGCAGAAGGCGTGACGCGTAGCAGTCGCGAAGGATAAGAGTAAAAAGAAGGTGTAACTCAGACATGTGATGCAAACGTAACAGAATATGTCATGAATGGGCGGAAACATAGGAGGGGGCTACCTAAGGAGCCGGGACCTCTAACCTGGTGGTGCGCGCAAACTGGCAATGACGTGTTACGAGGAGAAGCTGGGGGCTATGAACTCTGTGCTAGGAGCAGAGACTAAAGTCTGGAGGGTCGGAGCGACATGTACCTAAACCCTATCTAGTATCTGATGTTTAGGGAACATGTTGATATAAACTAGAAGTCATGAGGGGAAAAGCTAACTGACTCTAAGACTGGAGCATGCATTTATTCTACATATAGTGCGTGATGAAGAATATTAAATGACCATTAAATACAGTATTTCTCTTAACATGGAGCCGCATAGGCTAGACAATGACGGAAACTATTGATGTAGTTCAGTAGCTTAGGAATGCAGAGAAGGAGGACTAAACTGATAACTGGAATCATAACATAGTCTTGGCAGACTCAGAGGCAGAGCCAAGCTGCACCGGGCACTGCGAGGCAGGAAGTAAGTGAAGGGTCGAGGATACAGGTGGGGGCTGGATCGCTCCTCAGCGAGGCTTCAGGAGACAGGAGCTGAATCTGATGTCCGGGCCCTGTTGAGGCCTGGAAACGGGGACTTTATAATGAAATAACGTGCACACTGAGAAACGTGGCAACGTAGCTTTACATAGGCCTGATATTCGTAGTATTCACGAGGACTGGAAACTGGCATACTAGAGGAGGACACAACTGTAATTGCGTCTTGAATCGGACATGGGGAATAACATATGCATATTGGTCATGCACACATAACATATGATGGATGACACGTAGAGACACAGAACATGGCAAAATTTACTTTTCCACATTCCCTCCTTGTCACTACGTTTCCATCAGGAAACATCAATATTCATGATACCATCTATCATTTCATACAGTACCATTTGTTCATCTCGAATTGTCTTGGAACGGGATTTAGAACGGGGCTTGGGACTAGGAATACAAGAGGTAGCACACATGCCGCAAATCGCAGGGCCACATTGTATACAGAGGCAGCAGCTGAATATGATCATTACTGCAATACCTAGAAAGGACAGGACTTTCCATCCCCAGGCGGAAATTATATTCCAGAACCAACCGGACCATGTCCAGGTGCCTGGATCTTGGTGTAATAGATGGGCAATTTTATGAAGTCTGGTTATAGCTGAATAAACAGACGGCGCGTTATTTGGAATGAAAATGCAACAACTGGATCCGATGACTCTACAGGCCCCGCCCCTATCGGCCAGTATGACGTCAAGGACGAGACGATTCTGGAGCACAACAATTCTCATAAAGGATTGCTCTTCGGTTAAGTTACCTAGAGCGGAGGCAGTCTCATCTACTACAGCTTCAAGGGTTCTTGTTAACCTACGGATTAGCTTACTGTTTACAACTGTACCTAAATAAGGGAACACACCTTTATCAATATCAATGAATTGCTCTGCAGCAGTTTCAGTATAGTCGACAATCGGGAGATTTCTCTTGTGTCTAGTATGTACTAGGTAGGAATTCCTATGGTAGTCAGGTGGGGCTAGAAAAACAGGTGGCAGTAGGAAGGCAATGTAACAGGTTCCCTCCCAATCGAGGGGCAGACGAACATATGCAGTTTGACCACAAACAAAATAAGAATGACGTGAAGCTTTAAAAATAGATTTCCCACTGTCACTATACTGGATAATAGTAGTACAATCACTATGTCCTACGTGTACAGAACCATAATTACGGACACATAATTCGCCTTTGACTGGTAATACTGAAATAGCAGGTGAGTCTGGAGTAGTATCAGACTGAACATTCAGGACCATAACATTCGAAGAATAGTTACCTAAATTATACACTTCATTTTCTAGATCTAAACCTGTTCTGTGGGGGAAACCTTGCTTGTCTGGGAAACATGTGCTGTTAAGAAAAGACATATCTGTTAAGGATGACGTTAACGTGGACCATGCTCCACACGAACCATTATGTGAAAAAGGATAAGGAAAAAGTGGCAGAACTCCCTTTGACGTCTGGAAAGGGGGGAGTCGACCACACACCCAACAATTAGTGGCATTGCTGGTTTGATGTGAATAATGCAACATGCGGATAAATGTATTGTTACGCATAGCGAGGCGGTATGAATATTCGTGAGGAGGCAGATCACTAAACGTGTGCTCTACTGTAACATTAGAAGGCTTATTTACATGAGGAACTGGAAAACACAGGAAAAATGCGTAACTAGTGCAGGAAATCAAAAGGCTGAGAAATAATATGAAACTTAGAAAAACGATACATCGGATTTGAGTTTTGACTGACTCTCTCACTATGGGGGTCTATTTTATACATGTCAGAAACAGTCTAACCGTTTCACCTAGGGGAGGACTTAGACAATCAAACTGGCTGACTTATTTTACTAGACCTTAATTTCTGTTTATACTCCTGTTGCGGAGTTTTCTCTAACAGGGGAGGGGTTGTGTCAATGTCATTTGCGGGACAGTCCTTAGAAACAATGTTTTGACAAGTCTTGATATCCTGGGAAATGTTCTTAGAGACCGGCTTTAATCCGTAGAATTTCTTGACGTGCGAAAGGTGCACCCAGCCGCGGCGTCCTTCCAATTTCACAGCTGTACGGGTGGTGAGGAGGACCTGACGGGGCTCCTTCCAACGTGGCTCCAGCGGACTTGATCTGTCGAAGTTACGGACGAGCACCATCGAACCTGGAACGATTTCATGCGGTGCCACCTCGGTATTGTCTGGAAAAGTGGCGGCAACCTGTGAACGACATGAGTTGAGGGCAGACATCAAGGAAGCTAGGTAATCTGTCAGCATATTACATGAAACATCAGTAATACTTCGGGGTCTAGGAGTACCCCACATGTTAGGGGGGCGGCCGAATACGACCTCATACGGGGACAGACCTGATCTGGAATGTGCGACCATGCGCATATAAAACAAAGCGACTGGCAGAGCTACTAGCCAGTCCACACCCTTATCTTTACATATTTTGGCAATTCGGATTTTCAGAGTCTGAT
Organism: Lissotriton helveticus; assembly: GCF_964261635.1. NCBI lineage: Eukaryota > Metazoa > Chordata > Amphibia > Caudata > Salamandridae > Lissotriton > Lissotriton helveticus. The sequence goes on along the minus strand of NC_136071.1, from coordinate 346,656,373 downwards.
TATGTCTCTCGACTAGACCGGCTGCTTCAGGATGGCGTACACAATGAAACTTCCACTGGTACCCTAACAACAGGGAAACGTGCTTCATCAACTCAGATGAGAATGGCTGACCGTTATCAGAATATACGACTCTAGGGAGTCCATATCGAGGGAAAATCTCACGAACCAACTGCTTGGCAGTGGTCGCGGCTGTGTAATCTGGGACTGGATATGCTTCTGTCCATCTGGACAAAGCGCATACTACTACAAGGACATACTTGAAACCTCGACATCGCTCCATCTGAATATAATCCATCTGGAGGACCTCAAAAGGGTGGTCAGGAGGCTGGAAACCACCTTGTTCCACCGGGACACTTTTACCTGGATTAAACTGACAACATATCATACAGGTACGGACTTTCTGCTTGGCTGCAGCTCGTAAATGCTTGTTGAACCAAATGTTCTGGATACTGTCTAACATAGCTTTTTCTCCTAAATGTGCTGGACTATGTGCGGTATTAATGATGACTTGAACCATAGAGTCGGGGAGAAACCATGCGGTCCTACCCTTTGTTAACCATCCTTGATCTGTCTGGACCCCTCCTTGTTCGGACCACTTCTTGATTTCATCGGGAGTAGCATGTAACTGGATATCTATGACATCTTGAGTAGGGTCCTTAACTGTCATACATGTAGTCAGATCTGGAGTGTGTGTCATGTTAACTGGACTGTCTAGAGTCTGTGCTGTAAGCTTGGCTGTGCGATCTGCTAGATCATTACCTTGAGAAATAATGTCAGTGACTTTCGTATGTGCTTTGCATTTCATGATAGCGATAGATGTCGGTAAATGTATTGCATCTAACAGAGCTTGGATAAGGAAACCATGCTGAATCTTGGTTCTATGAGAAGTCATGAAACCTCTCTCCTGCCAGAGCACTCCAAAGTCGTGTACAACTCCAAATGCGTAACGTGAATCTGTGTAAACATTAACTTTCAGGTTCTTGGCGTGTATACAGGCTTGTGTCAGAGCAACTAGCTCTGCTGCTTGAGCGGACAGGGTATCAATACGGTGTGTTTCAATAACTTCGGTGTCAGTAGTCACTGCATACGCGGCGACTAGTTCTCCTGTACTAGTTCTCATACATGAACCATCCACATAAAGTGTCAGGTCAGGATCTGGTAACGGAATGTCTGTCAGGTCTTGTCTTGGCTTTGTCGTAATGTTAACTACTTCCACACAGTCGTGTGCGGCAGGATTTGAACTAACTGATGGTAACAGTGTAGCAGGATTCAGGATGTTGCAGCGTCTAATATCTATGTGTGGCTGGAACAGTGTCAATTCATAACCTGTTAAACGTGCAATTGTCAAGTGCTGTGTTTGTGTTCGATTTAAAAGAACTTCCACGGAGTGTGGGACTTGTACTGTCAAGGAGTGTCCTAAAACTATGGAATCACTTTGTCTGATAGCTAGTGCTGTGGCTGCAACTGACTTGAGGCACGCAGGCAGAGCCTGGGCGACTGGATCTAGTGTGCTCGAAAAATAAGCACAAGGCTTGTATTGTCCTGCTTGATCTTGTGTAAGAACAGATAATGCTGTACCTTCACGTTCAGTGACGAAAAGTGTAAAAGGCTTACTGTAGTTCGGTGTAGCTAGAACTGGAGCTTGGCATAAAGCTTTCTTTAACTCATTGAAACTAAGTGTATGTTCAGATGTCCAAGGGAGAACAGTCGATGTGGCTGCCTCCTGTGTCGTTAACTGTATCAGTGGCTTGGCTAGAAATGCATACTGAGGAATCCATTGTCTGCAATAAGAAGTAAGGCCGATAAAGGCACGTACCTCCTTCTGGGTCCTGGGCTGAGGAAGACTCACTATTAACTGGATACGGTCTGGTGTCAACTGCCTACCCCTCTTGGACAGTAAGTGTCCTAAGTAGACCACTTGCTGGACACAGAATTGAAGCTTTGAAGGGGACACCTTGTGCCCCATCTCGGCTAGAAAATACAGAACCGTCAGGGATGCTCGCTCGCAAGCACGTTCAGAACGGGCTGTGATCAGTAGATCATCGACATACTGGAGCAGGGCAGTGTCAGTTGGCATGTGAATATTATCTAGTTGTCTCTTAAGTGCTTGACTGTAAATACTAGGGCTTTCTGTGAAACCTTGAGGAGCTCGTGTAAACATATAGCTCCTTCCATTTAAACAAAATCCGAAAAGAAACTGGCTGTCTGGATGGATGGGAACACTAAAAAATGCGTTCTTGAGGTCTATGACAGTGAAGAACGTGGCTTCGGAATCAATAGCAGTTAACAGGGAAGAGATATCTGGGACAACTGGGTACTGCGGAATAATACATTTATTAAGTTCCCGTAAATCAATCACTAATCGATATACTGGGGGTGCATTTGGATCAGTACGTTTCATGACTGGAATGATCGGAGAGTTACATACATTGGAGTCAGTTTCTACAACTACTCCTTGAGCCATGAGCTCGTCTATAATTTTGGATAAGGCTGCTACAGCCTCAGGTGGCAATCTATACTGCCTGATTCGTGGTAACACTACACCTGGTTTGAGAGTCACACGATGGGGTGTGATTTGCATGTAACCTACATCAGTTGGACCTTGCGCCCATAAATGCTGCGGAACTTTAGACAGTCTGGAATCAAAATCTCGTAATACATAGTGACCCTTAAAGTCACGTAGGAACAATCGTATTCCCTCTGGGGAACAACATATAACTGCACCTAACTCTTTCAGTGTTTTAATGCCTAATAGATTTTCTGGACATGACTTAGTAAGTAACAGATCAGTAGTGCGGGACAATGGACCTACTTCTAGAGTGACTGGCTTTGAAATCTCATTAACGATAGGCTTTCCTGAAAATCCAAGGGAAACATTTCTTGAGCCTGAGAGCGGAGCCCCTGGAACTTCGGCATGACTAATTGTGGTCCTACTTGCCCCTGTATCAATCAAAAACTTTCTGTCTTTCCCTAATACTTGACTGTGAACATAGGGACCTTCTTGATCTACAGGTATCTCGATGAGAGGCAAGCCTACCTCCCTCTCTAGGCTGTTTCATGAATATGGCTGGTACTCTGGATACTCAGACTGTGCATACTGGTACATCTGCGATGTAACATGCTGTGTTGCAGCAATAGGCTGCGGTACTGTAACTGTCTGTTGTGCATTCTGTGGCTGAGGAATCTGTGAAACTTGCTCTTGTCTAGGCGGACGTGGTCTTTCTTTAGTCTTACCAGTAGCTATGTTATGTTTCAGAACTGCACACTCATTTATAAAATGACCTGGCTGTTTACAATAATTGCAGTTCCCTTTAACGGGAGCTGCAGGATGACTGGCTTGATTCGGACCCCTCTTCTGACTGTCTTGAGGAACAGATTGTGCAACTAGTACTTTCATTTTCGTGTCTTTCATACGTTTTCTCTCGTGTTCTTGCTCTTCCCTGATTCTATTCTGGTGGTACTGGAGCATCTGGAGCATATGGGACGGAGTATTAGCTTGCCAGGTACTTTCGACTTTCAGAACTCGGTTTTTAATTGGTGGACTTGAATTCTCGACTAATTTGGTAACGAAAAGGTGAGGGTATGACTCACTACTTGTCTTGAGACCACTGTTGATACTAAAGCACTTTTCAAACCTAGAATAAAAATCACTAATATCTTCATCTTGTTTCTGTTTACAGGCTGAGATTGCATCCCAGTCTTCTTTTCTCGTTGTTAATAATCTGGGTAAAACTTGAATTAATAATTCTGGTAATTCTTTACATTTCTCTCCAAGACCAGTACCTGGTACACGTATCTTATCTTCTGCTTCTAGGACTGCCCAATCTATCTTTTTCTCTCCCACCTCCCATTCTTTTTCCTTTAGCTTTTCATACACCCCTGCGGGCAGCAGAACCTTTAACATTTTAATGATATCTGGGTAAGTGTATTCTCCCATACGGAGCATGTCTTTTAATTCTCTATGGAACCCTGCTGGATCTTTGTCATGACAGGGAATTAATTTCTTCATGTCGAGGAGTTCCATCTTTGTGATCGGAGTGTATACAAACACTCGCTGCATTTCGCCACCCGCTCCTCTGACTGGGTGGACTTCTCGTAACGGATTCTGTCTGTCTATGTAGAATGATTTACTTTCTGGGGGTGAGACATGAACAAAATGCGGGTTTAAGAATGTTCTATATTTGTGGCGCTGTTCTAGAATGACACTAATTAAATCGGTACCTAGACCTCTCCATTTGTACTGGAGTAACTCGTTCAGGATATCATGTAACGGGCCTGGATCAGAATGTTGACCCTCATACAGAGTAATGAGGTGCTGAATCATATACATACCCACCAGTCGCTGCTCGGCTGGGGGCATTTTCAGAAACATTTGTGCCACTATTTCGTCTGGAAAAGTGGTAGAATCAGTAATCCATCTGACTGCTGATCGGACTAGTTCCTGTTCATGCATAGTACTTAACTCACTATAACCGATTCGTGATTTCAGAATGTGATCGGTAGCTTGAAATACTTGTTCTAGGGAACCTTGTTCTGGTGCTGGATGATGGAAAATTGGCTTGTGTTCTAGACGTAAATGGCGATCTGGAAATCTAGGTTTTCCTACATACGCTATTCTGGCAGTATTCTCGTCGTCTTCCTCTTCAGGATCAGAGGTACTTTCTTTCTCGCTTACTTGTGCTGCTTTACGCTGTTCGTGTATCTTTATTATCTCTCTACGGATTTTCTTGTACATACTTTCCATGGCACCAATGGTATTGTGCTTTCCTTCGGCTATATTATCACTCCACTTTGTTAGAGTTTTCATTTCTTCCGGGTCTTTAGACGGGTAATCCTGTTCTCTTATTAGACAGTTAATTAGGAACTTTAATATCATGCGTTGAATCTCGGCTTTCCTTTGAGACATGGCATCACTAATACTTTGTGGGTCATCCCCTGTACGGATGAAGCGATATATCCTGTCTAGATCTTCTTTCATATTCGGCAGGGTGACTAGATACTCGGTCACTCTCCTTACGCGTACGGAATATAAAACCATATTAAACTCGCCTGGAACTGGGTCATAGACACATTCGCCAAGGGTTTGCCTAATCTCTGCAACAGACTTATTACTTTTAGGAGTACGCTGTGATGCCTGAGCATGTAATTCGAGTGCTGATAAACGCTTGTATGGCGGCGGGGTTTGAGGAAGACCTCCTCCTGCGGCCCCTAAACTAGAATCATCAACTGATGCTTTCCGTCCTGGCAGGGTCGGTAATTGTAACGTGGGCTGGACTTGTATGGCGGGCTGACCCGGGGGGGCTGTTAAGGGCACCCCGGTGTCTGGAGGAGCAGGAATTACCTGATTTACAGGGACTGGCGGAGCGCGAACAGGATTTGCATATTCGGGGACTGTGTCGTCCAGATAGGACGAAATAAAAATATCAGCTGCGGTCGGTTTGTGACGTAGCTTGGTCGGAACTAATGGTGGCGGGAAATTACTGGATGCCTCTGGGGTCGCTTTTGGCAAGCCCTCGGCAAGAAGAGGATACATACCCTTAATGAGGGCATTCCTCTGTCTGTCTCTCTGTTCAGTTTTGACTTGTTCACCTATCTCGATCAATTCTCTTTCTTGGGCTCGTTCTTGGGATTCTCTACTTAGTTCTGACTTTCTGATTTCTTTTTCGGTTCTTTTATGAGCTTCTTTGCGCCATAACTCGATGGCATCTTTCTGTGACTGTCTGGCTTTCTTTTTCCATAATGCTTCTTCTACTCGCATGATGCATTCGGCATCCCATGTACCCGATACGGGCCATCTATACTTTTCTTCTAACTGTTTGGTATATTCTACCCATAAATCTAGATACAATATGGCACTTATGCCATGTTTCTGATACATAAAGTGACCTGGACTGTCCCTGGGCGGGACGGGAACTGCTGCTTCCAGCAGACCCTTTCTAGTTTTTAACTGACGTAATTTGGAAAATATGGGCATGACTGAACTGTAATCTAGACACAATACAATACACAATAAACACGATACTTATTTCCCATTCATACCACGACATTGGAATACATAAAAACATTTAAAACAACAGTTCGAACAGAATACTACCTGGAAATACTTGAAATTTCTCGAGAACAGAACTGACTAGAACAGAAACTAGATGCACTGCTGAAACAGCACGAAACTTACCGGTCTCTTTAAAGAGACACGTCAGGACCCGCATCCACCGAAGTGGACACTTCGTTTGTGGGACTGTGTACCACCAACCCACAGACCAGAGTCAATTAAATTGACCCTGTCTAGATACCACCCCAGTAACGGTACTCACCGGGCAGCAAGAACGGAAGGCCTCGGACTGGACTGGACTGCTACGACGACGAACTTCGGACTTCGGACTTCAGTTACGGGTGGACCTCCGGATACCTCGGACCTTGGACTCTTGGCTTGGGCTCTGGTCGGGACTCGCCGCGTTCCTCCACCGTCTCGTCTGGATGCTGGACCGCCTCCTCCGTCTCCTCCGTGGGCCTGAGGGATACTTGAGCAGAAATATCTGCCACTGCGCAGAAGAGTTCCGTCACGACTGCAGAGGGTCAGGGGGTCGGCGTGGCTTCACCGACGCGTGGGGAAAGGGCAAGTCCCTATTCGGGCGCCATTATGTGGTAAATAAATAAATAATACCCTATTTTTGACTAGACATATATCATAACAGATAGCTCAATAAATAAGAGTCAAGATTCGAGGTAGTAGGAGTTTTGCAGGTTTAATACAGCATAAGGACAGGAACAGGACAACCTGCATAGAAATAGGATGACAGGGCCCAGCAGCTGCTGGGGCTGGGTCTGGGATGAGCGCGCTGCCTTTTAATAACAATACATGAGCATATATACATAACGCAAACACATAGCATTACATTGCAGTAGGCGTAGCAGTGGGTGGAGCAGAAGGCGTGACGCGTAGCAGTCGCGAAGGATAAGAGTAAAAAGAAGGTGTAACTCAGACATGTGATGCAAACGTAACAGAATATGTCATGAATGGGCGGAAACATAGGAGGGGGCTACCTAAGGAGCCGGGACCTCTAACCTGGTGGTGCGCGCAAACTGGCAATGACGTGTTACGAGGAGAAGCTGGGGGCTATGAACTCTGTGCTAGGAGCAGAGACTAAAGTCTGGAGGGTCGGAGCGACATGTACCTAAACCCTATCTAGTATCTGATGTTTAGGGAACATGTTGATATAAACTAGAAGTCATGAGGGGAAAAGCTAACTGACTCTAAGACTGGAGCATGCATTTATTCTACATATAGTGCGTGATGAAGAATATTAAATGACCATTAAATACAGTATTTCTCTTAACATGGAGCCGCATAGGCTAGACAATGACGGAAACTATTGATGTAGTTCAGTAGCTTAGGAATGCAGAGAAGGAGGACTAAACTGATAACTGGAATCATAACATAGTCTTGGCAGACTCAGAGGCAGAGCCAAGCTGCACCGGGCACTGCGAGGCAGGAAGTAAGTGAAGGGTCGAGGATACAGGTGGGGGCTGGATCGCTCCTCAGCGAGGCTTCAGGAGACAGGAGCTGAATCTGATGTCCGGGCCCTGTTGAGGCCTGGAAACGGGGACTTTATAATGAAATAACGTGCACACTGAGAAACGTGGCAACGTAGCTTTACATAGGCCTGATATTCGTAGTATTCACGAGGACTGGAAACTGGCATACTAGAGGAGGACACAACTGTAATTGCGTCTTGAATCGGACATGGGGAATAACATATGCATATTGGTCATGCACACATAACATATGATGGATGACACGTAGAGACACAGAACATGGCAAAATTTACTTTTCCACAAGTGCAGTAAGTAAATCACCCACACAACACAACAGCTACCCTACCTCAAAGCACTCTAAAATATTATTTTACTGTTTCTCTTGGTTTTCCCCTTGTTACGCTCCCCGGTACGCTACCCATAGTATAAGTAAAGAGGGGTGAAAGAGGGAGAAATATTGAATTAGGATAACACATGGTGAGTGACATAGAGAGTGGACATAGAGAGTAAAGGAAACAGTACCTGAATGGGCTTGAGTTAAACAGCAAAAAAAGTTAAGTAATGCAATGTGTGTGACTTACAGGGAGTCAGTGGGTGTAGGTAGGAGTTTGGGTGTGTAAGGTGTGTCTGTGGGTGTGGTTGTGTGGACTGTTTTGGTGTGGGTAGAAATGAGGGTGTGTGAAATATGTATGAAAAGTGTATGAGTGTGGGGTGTATATGTGTTCGATGTATGTGTGTGTATGGAATGTGTGTGTGTTTTTGAAGAGTGTGTGTGGGAGGTTTTTTGTGTGTATGAGGTGTGTGTGTGGTGTGTGTGTGGGTGTATGTTACAGGTGTGTGCATGTGTTGGGAGGGGGATGAGCTATATGTGTAGGAGTAAGGTAAATAATTAAGAAAAAGAGAATGAGTGAAGAAGCAAAGGAAGGGAACACAGGGTAAGTGAAGTAAAGAATAGGGATCAAAAGAAGTTGAATATGAGAGGGTAAATAGGGAAAGGGGAGTAAACATGGAGAATAAGAATAAGTGAAAGAAGCAGAGTAAAAACACAGGAGTGAGGTAGATTGAGAAAATGTTAGTGACCTTAAAGCAAAGGGTGATAACAAACTACATTTTTTTTGTCATACTTACCATATAATAAATGTACCTTTAATTTGTTTTACTACAGTTGGTATCTGTGAAAGAGAGAAGAAAAAATAAGTTATAATTAGTAAAATATGTATTTTAAATTCAAAGATACAAATGAAGAGCTAAAAACATCATAACACTCTATTTAGAAATAAAGTGAGAGTGAAGAACACAGAAAGGGAAATAAACTAAGGTAGAAGGACAAAAAGAGGGAAAAAGAAATAGAAGGAGAGCAAATTACAAAGAGTAAGGCATATAGATTCACTAAGAAAAAGAGAGAGAAGTACAGAGAAATGAACTGAAGGTAAGAAAGATACTAAAACAATGTGAGTTAGCAAAACTAAATCAGGAAACAGAAGTAAGTAAAAAGATAATGACTGAGACAGAAAACAGTTTAATTAAGGATGCATTTAGAAGAATGAGGAATAGAAGATAACTGAGAGTAAGAGAAGAACAGTCATACAGTGAAAGGATGAAGGGAGACAGAATAATATACAACAATTGAAGGAAATGGACTGAGGAAGTTATAACGTAGACACACTAAGAGAAAAACTGAGTGAGGTGGAGTACAATGAGTGAGAAAAGAAAAAAAGTAAGTCTGCAAAAAAAAGGAAAGAGAGGAGAAGACGACTAAAACAGTGGTACTGAGAGAAAATAATTTGGTGATGAAAGTAAAGAGAAGGACATTGAAAGAAAGGAAATGATGGATAGTAACGGAACCAGAGTAAAAGAAATGGGATGAAGAACGATGAGAGAGGAGCAGTGAAGTTGTTGTAAAAGAAGTGATAGAAGGTAGATAAACACAAGTGAAAATAACACAAGTAGAGTGAGGCACTGAGGACATAGAACATAGAAGTAGTGAACGAAAAACAGAGAGAAGAGGTCAAAAGTAAAGAGCAAACAAAGATAAGCTAAGGAGAGTGGGTGATTTATAGTGATAGAGTGCAATAATACTGCTGAGTGAGTAAACAGGAATTACTAAAAGAGCAAAGGAGGAAAATACGGAAAAGAGAAGAAAAGCAGAAAGACTGAAAGCTGAAAAGTTATGCAAGGGAGAGATGGGATACACACAGTTGAAATGAAAATGAGGGGTTGTCAAAGAAGTGGAGTAAGGGAACGGGGGTTACAGAGAGTGAGAGAAAGACATTATAAGTGAGTAAAAAGAGCTGAAAGAAGATGAAAAAAGGAAAGTAAGTGTCAGAGAATGGGAATACAATTTAATTTACACAATCCAAAGTATAGAATAACTTCTACAACATGTTACATAGTTTATTTTTGCTGTTCTCAGAATATATTGAATTTCACTTAAAGTAGTGAGTTCAAATTACTCATCATATGACAGCGGGAAAAAAAACACAATCTAAAAGATTGTGTTTTAAAAAAACCCTTACATACTGACAAATGACAAATGTACGCTAATCTTTGATTGACTTACTTTTCCTTGAGGCCAAATAGTATATCATGGAGGTCCTTTTCTCGTTGCATAGTATTTTGCTGTTCACTTAGAAATCCATTTCATCGACTTTCTACAAGAAAAGCTCCAAGAACATCTGAAATATTTTCAACATTTTAATATACTCCTTTTTTTCAGTCATTCTTGCACCTTTCCATTTGGCCAAATAGTGTCAGATGTATGAGTATATATGAGTACTCCTCCCGTCTTCATAGGCCAATTACCTTTACCTAAATTTTGGCTGTAAAAACACTAGATATGAATTTATAAAGCCAAAAGGCAAACGTTGTTTGAAAGTCAAATGATTGTCGTTACATTGGGTCCAACCTTTAGAAGTTTTTAAATAGCATGTGTAATGCCCTGATGTTGTAGAAGGACCATCATGAAAAATATTAGCTACAGTTGCAAAGGTTCTTCCTGATATCGATAACTGAGAAGCCACAACATTTTTAATAGAAGTTGTCAATTTAGTTCCATCAGGTCTACATCGTTGGAACATTAAAATAACATAGTGACCATAATTTTGTAGAAATAATGTGGACAGCATTGCAGACTTACATTGGGTACACACCATATTGTGATCCGCTGCTTTAACTAGATTATTGAAAGACACTGATTTGCAGTCTGGTAAAGTTAAATATATAAATCTTTCAGAGTCTATTCTAGTAGTACTTGATGAAGCACAGTTATCACAGTCATGTTGCCATTGATAAGAAAGGACAAATAGATTTTTTATATCTACTCCTTCATCTTGTAATACATCAAACATATATATTAAAAATTCCTGACAATCCTGCTGAATATTCTGTGAAAATTGATTTTGACCTGAACATATATCTAGAAGATTTCTAATTTCTGAAACACTTTCTATTTTTGCTCTATCACTACTACATTTGTCTAACATAGAATTCAATAAACAGCACAATGCTTGTTCCCGATTTTCAACAATCTGTCTTTGTAAATTTTGAAGAAAAAAACCAACATTAACTACTACATTAGCATAGCAGTTGACACCAGAACTGTTTTCAAACTGAAATCCAACAACATCTTCAACAGAATCCTTTTTGTTTCTCTTTACAATTACACTTTTATCTATTTTATGCCTTTTTGCTGATACCTCACTGAAATTACTCTCATTTCTTCTTTTTCGGCCTACCACACGTTTTTCAATCAGAGGATATTGAGGCAAATGTGAAGCATACTCTCTTCTTAACCTATTGTATTCTTTTACACAATCTAAATCTGCACAAATCTTTGTTTCAACACACTCAATCAAGTACAATCCTGATAAAGTTCTGACTCGTGATAATGCCACATATGCCATACCCTCTTTAAACACAGAACTTCCAATGTTCACCAAAGCGCTATCTACACTTAAACCTTGAGACTTATGAATTGTCACCGCATATGCCAAACAAATAGGAAACTGTTTTCGGCGAACATATAAGTCTTTCACGAGCAAAAATCTAGCTGAACAACGACAAATTTGTTCTATTTCATCAATGTCATCAAATTTAATTTTTAAAATTTCAATTCCATCTCTATTTTTGTAATTCACAAAACCAACAACATAACCCATTGCTCCATTTACTAGACCTCTTTCAACATTTAAATTCCTTCTTAAAATGACACGACAATTCAAACACACATTCAGAGTCTTTTCAAAACCAGCAGTTTTAGATATAGTCTTCTCTAATGAATCCAATTTTGATTTCAAATTTTCAGACAAAATAATTGTTGCTCCCATATGCTCTATTTTATCAATAGCCTCCAGTTTCACTATCTCTTCATTTTCTAACTGTAACATTTTGTTGTTGAACATGGAACATTCTTTCAGAGTTGGCAACAAACATATGCCAGATTTCTTCTCGTTAATTTTCTTAAATATGTTCTCTGGAAGAATGTTTTCATTTGGGTACACATTTGAAATTAATCGTGCATGTAAAGCTTCTTTCCCTTGCTGACTTACTTTTCCGATCCTTACATCTTGTAGAATATTTTTATAATCTTCATCATTTGCCTGCCGCATATTTTGAAGCAGTTCTGCATATTTGAAGTTTAACCATATATTAACGTTTCCAATGCTCCCTAACACTTCCTGGTATCTTCATGTGTGAGCATTTTGAACACAAGTTGTCCTTTCACTGGAGTCAACTGCAGAAGATCTCCAAAAACAATAATATGTTTTCCACCAAATAAGACATCATAGTCTGTTCTAAGAATTTCTTGCATTCTCAAATGCACAAAAGCAAGCATGATATTTGACACCATGCTTACTTCATCAATGATAAGAAGTTTCATTTTCTTCAGGACTCTCGAAACTTCGGAACAGGCATCTCCTGATAGCTTGTGATACTCCAATTTGTTATCATGCTCCACTGGCAGCATCAGTAAACGATGTAAAGTAATCCCTTTAATGTTATGTGCTGCCAGCCCAGTTGGAGCTGTAACAACACAAGACAACGGTGATTCAGTCCTTTTCTGCAGATAAGTTGCAATGGCTTTAATCAGAAAACTTTTTACAGTTCCCGCTTCTCCACTCACGTACAGTTGGACAGGCTTAAATGATGTACATGAGCACTCTTTTTTCTCATGACTGAATCCATGTTCAATCTGTTCTGTGACTTCGTCATATATCTGTTTCTGCTCAAGGTTTAGTTGTTTCACCAAGTCTTCTAAGTTAACTTCATCGTCTTGACCTTGTTCCATAGCTCTTTCCACCTCATCCATGGCAGTAGCAGCTTCATTTTGGATAATTGGTCCTCCTAGTGGATCCTGACTCAATGAAGCAGAACTCTGACTGCCTTGAGAACTGTCTCTCGCAATCTCTGCAGCAATTGTGGCTTCTTGCTCTATTTCTTCATTCAACATTTGCAGATAATTTGGAAAAACAGGACATTCTATGGTATCCTTCGTTGCATTAAAGGAGTCTTCATAACAGAGAAAATCTCCAAGAAGTTCTTCTTCTTCACGCCATGGTTTAAACAGTTGCAAAAGAGCCAAATAATAAAATTCTCTTTTATCTGGATTATCACAACTCAATTTGCGATGATTAATCAAATGACCTTTTTTCTGTTTCACTAGACATCCTTCACATCCAATGACTCCATATATTCCATTATTGATATCTTCTCTGATGTTCCTCTTATAAATATATCTCTGCAGAACTTCATAGAGACAAGCGTTCTCAAGGTGATGACTTCTATTTGGATAGTATGTATCCAACATGTTTGTCTTCAAAATATCTGTACTTTCTGGTTCTTTCTCCGCCAAATACTCTATCTCTTGTACAGATTTCAAAACTCGATTTCGTGTTGCAGCAAGACCTAGACTCACCCAAATGATGGTTCTAGATTTGGCATAGAGACTTGCTGACGACAATCGATCAGAACATTCATACGCTCCAATTTCTCGATGCGACAACATCTTCAGACTGTAACTGTATAATTTCTTGCTTAGACTCTTTTCATGTGAAATGTCCTCCCACATTTCCTTTAGTTCTGTCTTTTCTTTTTTTGTGATGTAAGAAGTCACATATCGAGCCACAGCAATAGAGTTGTCAGCAACGAATTGAATATCCATATTAGCATTCCACATGGACAAAATCACTGGGTTGTAGTCGTTGATGTACTTGGACTCTTCGTCTCTTTTTAAATTGTATGTATTTTTTGGTGATTTCCTCGTCACAGTATGTCGCAGAGAAGACATCAAATTATTTACTCTTCCTTTAGAAATCACTGGTCGTGAAAAGCTGAAACGACATTTTGGACATTTTGTGTAGAACTTGTCCTTGTTTCTGAATTTTCGACGACAGTACTTTCCACAACGATGGGATTGAAAGCGTCAAACTTGTTGCCTTAAACTGTTTTCTTCCGTAGTTTTCGGAACAGCACATGTTGAATACTCTTCAATGAAACTCATCACTGTCTCATCCGAATCTGTTCCAAATTTGGGTGCATCTTTAATCCACAACAACATATGTATGTGAGGAGCACCTCTCGCTTGATACTCCTTTCTCCAAAAGAAATCCAAAACCTCTCCAAGGGGAGGATTTTTTTTGTTGGTAATAAAAGACATCATAGCTTCAAATCTATGATTAAAATATCTGCATACATTCACTGGATCCAAAGAACACAGTTCTCCAGGTGTTTTGAATTCTATATTTTGTATATTAGCATTGGCCTCTCGTAGAAATTGAAGTAAGTCCTCCCATGCATACTCGGCACAGCTAAGAGTGAGGAACCATGTAGGAGTTCCTAAGTTTCTTAGCATACATTTCAATTCCCCATGGCGACGGTACCAATACTCATTTGTACCACGCTGACATGCCATGAGATTGATTAGATGAGATTCTAAAATATTATCTTGCAGATTCACTTTCTCCATAAAGTCCCTCGCCGAAACATTTTGTAGATGTGCTCCACTTTTCAGAATATGGTTTACTGCATAAGAAAGCCCAGACAAGTCACTTTCATACAGTAGATGAAACAAATAGGGAATGCATTGACGAAACCTTGCATCTTCAGCATATAATCTTACGGTTCGATATTCAGATGCAGGAATTTGAAGTGGTCGATCGTCATATCGTCCACCTCGACCTGTTGGAAATAGCTGTGGAAAACAACGAGCTTCCAAACTTTCTTCCCATACACTAATGGGACTTCCTTTTGCTGTTTTCATTTGAAACAATTCAATTGCATTCCCCATTACTTCTTTGGAATGCAAAGGATGAACAGTATAATGTTCATATATTTCTTCACTTCTAGACACATCAACTTTTTCAATTTGGCCGCCTGAACAATCACTGTCTTCATCTGTAGCTGTTTCCTCTGCTGCAACACATACATCTTTGTAGTACTCATTGTTTTTGACTAAATACAACGTTGCCTTTTTGACTTTCCTAACATCCACTAAATCTTGCCAGATTTTTTTACTCTTTGTTGGAACCCCATTAACTAGAATAACTAAAGGTTCCTCTTCTACTTTTTCTATACCAATTGTATCAATATTTTTTTTCAAATCTAGGGGCAAATAAACAACTCTTCCCTTTAATCCTCTCTGCAAATCTGTAGGAGGCAATTTCCCTATCTTAGGCTCCATGCGAACAATTGCCTGAAAAGGATGGACACATTGAATCAAAATAGACTCATATGCATTTAAATCCATCAATTCACGGGGAATGTCTATCAACTCCAGATTATTATGAACAGCTCTAACAGGCATTCTGTTTTGATTTTATTTGTCATAACAATATTTACAAATACGCTGATCAGAACTCAAATCAAAAGAATTCTCCACCCACAAATAAGTTGCTAAATCTTTCCACTCATAATTATCCATCTTTTCACTTTTTGCATATAAATCAACTAACCTAGTCTGAATCTTATAATGAGTCCGTCGACAACACACACAAGTAAAATTCGGCCTTTCACTTGATTTCACCTTAAACCTGGTAATTTCCTTCTCAAACTTTTCTGTATTTAAAATCTGTACATTGTCTTCCACATTACCTTGAATTGCTGTCTCAATTTCTACACTGTCCTCTTGCTCACGAAAATAACAAATCTCAATTTCTTCACAAATCTTCTTCACATCTAATTCTGTTCCATACAAAAGAGCATGTTTAATTGTTTAAGCTTAAGTGCTGGACTTTTTGCATAATACAACATTCTCACTAATTTCTTCATTTTGGTATGATGCACTGCTAACATCCTAAAATGATGAAAAACACTCTGACAGACTTTTCTAGAAAGACAAGCCAGTGAATGGCCTTGCAAACCTGTGATTCCTCTCACTCTGCAAGGATCTAAGTCTTGCAACAACTTCACTTTCTGCTTTATACTTTTTTTACTATATGTACGTAAGAAATTACAAAACAAATCAATTGATTCTTGTCGCACACTACAAATACTAATACACTTCCAAGTGTACACTGGACCCTTAGTACGTCTCCCTAAACTCCATCAGATAACACCTCTTCTGGTTCTCTAGGCACAAGTTTCTCTTTTTCAATCGGACAACCGTCTTTCACTTCATACGCTCGACCACTGGTGTCAACTGCATGCACTAAATCATTCTCCTGGAAGTAACTCTCCTCATTAAAAAATGGCTCACAACTTGAACTGTGCATCCATTCTCCAGAAAAAACTTTACAAAAATTAGTCCGATCAATTACTCTTTTCCATCTACTGTTTGATTTGAAAACATCAATTGTCTTGTTAAGTGTCCTAATTCTATTGATTATTAAAATAAATAATGTTTTCTTAACTTCAAAAGCCTGATCAACAATCTTCTCTACACTTTTCTTATTCTTATAAAATGCAGCTCTCTGTTTACCTTTTTTAATATTTTTTAACAAATTTAAAACCACTCTATTGCGAAACATTCGTCTACGAATGTCTCTAAACTGATTCTGCCTTCTATTCCTATACATATTATTCTCTCCTGCTCCAGTTTTAGGATTCTTTGAAGTTCTCTCCTTCCTTTTCAATTTTACTCTCTCATTTTCTTTTTCTACATGGTGTCCATCATTTTTTCTGGATGTACATATGTTGCGTAAAAAAGACTTAGATGTCTTACCAGGAGCTTTGTTCCTGTTTTTTGAAGTATCTGTTGTGGAAGAATGCTGTAATTCCGTTGCTGTTTTTGATTTTTCCCGGTTACGTTGTTTCTTTTTCCTTTCCTTTGTGGGCATCTTTGCTTTTTCTTCAAATAACAATTTCAATCTGTGTTAAAGAAAAACAGTAGCACATTATAGACCACTATTACCAAACAACAAAGCAATGACAAAAAGCAAACGATCAATACAGGGTTTCAGATCAGGTGAGGATTCTCCAGTGGTGCACAAAAGGTGAGGCCTGTATTGAAAAATATAGTGGAAGACAGCTCTGTCCACAACTACAAAGAAGATCAGACCTATGTCTAACTCCACTGCACTCTTATACACAGGCTTCACCACCTATGCTTCCCAAGAAAATATTGAGTTATATAGTTATATAGAATTGTATTTTATAAAATTGTGAAGCTCCATGAGAAAGCGTTTGCCTCAGTCTTATTCCTGTTGTGAGGCAGGTGCAAGATTTTGCCTCAGTCTTATCCCTGCTGTGAGGCAGATGATTGTAAATAGGATCTGTGCTGTGTTTCCTAAATGTGATGTCAAAAACGATTTTGGAGAAAATGATTGCTTTTTACATTTTTGATTATAATGTGGCGCAGAGGTTTAAAAAGTGACGCATCTACCTACATGCATCAATTTTTAAATATGGAGCAAAAAGGTACTTGTTTGGGTTTTCCTGGGGAGCGTAGTTGGTGAAGCTTGTGTCTAAGAGTGCAGTGGACTAGGCTTCATGAAGCATATACCTGTCTGCATTCTTAGACGCAGGTGTCAATTTGACTCTTTACAGTGATTTTAGCTGTGTTTTAAATCAGTGTAGGAAGCATATTGAGTTTGTTTGCATAGAGGAATTGTATTTTGTAAAATTGTGAAGCTCCATGTGAAAGCGTTTGCCTCAGTCTTATTCCTGTTGTGAGGCAGGTGCAAGATTTTGCCTCAGTCTTATCCCTGTTGTGAGGCAGATGATTGTAAATATGATCTGTGCTGTGTTTCCTAAATTTGATGTCAAAAACGATTTTGGGGAAAATAAATGGATTTTACATTTTTGAGTATAATGTGGCGCAAAGGTTTAAAAAATGACGCATACATGCGTCACTTTTTAAATATGGGGAAAAAAGGTACATGTTTGGGCTTTCCTGGGGAGCCTAGATGGTGAGGATTGTATCTAAGTGTGCAGTGGACTAGGCTTCATGAAGCATATCCCTGTCTGCATTCTTAGACATAGGTGTCAATTTGACTCTTTACAATGATGTTACCTGTGTTTTAACTCAGTGTAGGAAGCATATTGAGTTTGTTTACATAGAGGAATTGTATTTTGTAAAATTGTGAAGCTCCATGAGAAAGCGTTTGCCTCAGTCTTATCACATTTACATCACATTTACAAAACACAGCACAGGTCCTATGTAGAAGCATTCCATGTCACGACTAAAAATTCACAATTTTACAAAATACAATTAACGCTTTCACATGAAGCTTCACAATTTTACAAAATACAATTCCTCTATGCAAACAAACTCAATATGCTTCCTACACTGTTTTAAAACACAGCTAACATCATTGTAAAGAGTCAAATTGACACCTGTGTCTAAGAATGCAGCAGAGATAGGCTTCATGAAGCCTAGTCCACTGCACACTTAGATACAATCCTCACCACCTAGGCTCCCCAGGAAAGCCCAAACATGTACCTTTTTTCCCCATATTTAAAAAGTGACGCATGTATGCGTCATTTTTTAAACCTTTGCGCCACATTATACTCAAAAATGTAAAATCCATTTATTTTCCCCCAAATCGTTTTTGACATCACATTTAGGAAACACAGCACAGATCATATTTACAACCATCTGCCTCACAGCAGGGATAAGACTGAGGCAAAATCTTGCACATGAAGCTTCACAATTTTACAAAATACAATTCCTCTATGCAAACAAACTCAATATGCTTCCTACACTGAGTTAACACAGCTAACATCATTGTAAAGAGTCAAATGTATTTCTATTAAACATGCACACATTCTTTATTCCTTTTAAAAAATGTAAAAACTATTTTTTTCCCCCAAAATCGTTTTTTACATCACATTTACAAAACACAGCACAGGTCCTACGTAGAAGCATTCCATGTCACGACTAAAAATTCACAATTTTACAAAATACAATTACTCTATGCAGTAAAAACTTTTTACCAAGCATTATCAAAAAGCATGACACAAAGCAACATGTAAAGACCATAATTTCTTTCCAAATCTTCTCCATAGAGTATACAAGTCTCTATGTATATTAAATGAATCATAACTCACCTTTACAAATATTTTAGGAGATTCAGAACAGTGTCAGATACACACACCAATATTTCTTTAGCAGAGCAAAAGATATGTTCTCCAGACACTGCAAACCATAAAGGCACAGAAAACCTCTAATTCTACACAGATATCCCTTTTTGTTAACCAATCAAATCTCTTCCCTCTCTATTTTCAAACCAACGCCCTTCCCCCCTCAGCCCTTTCTACCTGTTACCATAGCAACTCCCTCCTCACTGAGCTCCCAGGGTTAAAAGTTTATTTTACAATGTTGCAAATCACCTCAGCAAGGATGTTTGACCTGCGAATACACCAGCTTATCTGGTGCAATGTTTCTTTCAATGACTTTTTTTTAACCATTCAAATTATTTCTTACACAGAACACAACCATGCACCCTAACTTTCAGTTTTCAACTATCTCATTCTACCAATCATTGCTTGTGATTCAATAGCACTGAAACTCCACAGGTTTTTTTTTTTGCAAACTCCTATTGTTCTAACTGCCATTTCTTTTCCACACTTCATCTGACTGCATCAGAATCTCCTCTCACCATGTATTCTGTCTGGATTATTGGACATAGCTATATCCACTGGGCTCAAAGGTATGCAGCTACCAGAAATTTCCACAACCTTGATTTACCAAATGTGAAGATTAAATGGATTGGCCACAGAGGATTGAAATGTCACCAATTGATACCATTGGTGAAACGCTTTTTGCATTTGCCACACCCTGACCTGTTAATTGTGCACTGTGTAGGAAATGACTTGGGCACTTTGACTGGGGTAGGTCTGGAAATGCTTATAAAGGACACCTTTGATCAATTGATGGCACTTTTTCCTCAAACTGCCTTGGTATATTCCAATATATGCCAAAGGCAGAAATGGAAGTGGTCCAATCAATTTTGTCCACAATTTGAGAAAGCACGGAAACATGTGAATAAATCTGTTTCTGCTTACATGAGAGACTATGGAATGGGTTCAATATACAATAATAACTTGCGTTACAACATGCAAGATATCTACAGGGGAGATGGTGTGCACTTTTCTGATGAGGGGAATAGAATATTCCTCCTGAATTTAAGACTGTGCATTGGTACCTACTTGTAGGTACCTAAATCAGCCACAGAACCCAAAAGCCCTTTTCAGGGCTACCCTATCTCTGATCACTCCAAATGATTATCTTTTTCTAACTTTTTTCACTATTTTTCACCAAAGTACGCGCCCCGGTACGCTTCCCGGTGCGCGTACCGGGCGCTACCCCGCGAAAATTAAAAAAAATAATTTTTTTTGGGCCTATATGGGCCTCCTAAGAACCCTCAGAAAACCTAGAGTGTCAGTGAGTACCTACCGTGCCCCCTTATACCCCTTCCCAATGTTGTTTGTCTGCCATTTTCTGACTCAAATCTACCGAAACACAAAATGGAGGACCCCCGTTGCGCTTACCGGTACGCGTACCGGGGCGCTCACCGGTAAGCGCTCCCAAAAAATGTTAAAAATTAATTTACATAAAAACCACTGGAGACACTTTCACCAAATATAGAATAGCTCATACTACATAGCAATCCCTACCATTTTCCCAAATTCAATGGAATTCCATTGAGCCATTTAAGCTGTAGCACTGTCTAAATATCCTGAGGTAAATTACTTCACAAAAACACTTCTGAAGGGTTAGAATTGACAGCCAATTAAAATGTTACTTTCATTTTCTACTTTTTTTACCTGACATTTGATTGGTTATGTACCTGAATATATATAAAGAAAGAGAGGGAAACAGCCATTTTGACTACTACTTCCTGGTGTACAATTCAAAAGGATTTTCACTAATAACTTCAATTGCTTTTTCAAAGGTAAGATGTTTTTTGGAAAACTGAAATATATTGTGCACTTTAAGTTAATTTGGAAAACATTTTCTGATAGTTATATACTATCCCTCTGTAATAGTTATAGATTGAGATAGGCTTCTCTGTTATAGTTATGGATGGATTTAGGCTTGTCTTGTATAATTATGAATTTACTTAGGTTTCATCACATACACTTTTTTTATATTTCTACTTCCAGCCTGATACCATACACTGCCCAAAGATAACTTCACTATTAAAAAATCAAAACTACCTGTCTGAACTTAAACCCAACAGTGCCCTATCTCTACTGATATATTTATTTTTTATGCAATTTACAGCAACATAATGGAAGGAGATCAAAATAAATTTAATATTTCATTCGAACTTGATCTTCAGGACAACCCAGAGGAAGAGATTAACAATTCAGATTTTTTCGATCAGTCTCTTGATGAAGAGTTTCTGAAATATGTGGAAGAAATGGAATCATGTAATCCAAATGAGGACATTCCCGACGAGATAATGTTGGAAGTCTTATTAAATTTTGAAAAATCAGAGCAATACATTTATATTTAATAATTAAAAATTGTTCCAGACATTATTCTTTTTTATATGTAATCAATGAAATAGTTCCAAAATGAATATAATATAATGTGAGACTTATTGTATACTGGGCAACTTTTTTGTTTTACAGAGTAATTTTGCTCATATATACTTCCTTTCTCCCACTATATTATCTCCAAAGTGTATTTGACATCTCTTTTTCATCTCCTGCCTCCATGTTCTTTATGTTTTCCTGACAGACTATGGTATGTGGGTGTATAGGTGTGTGTAGGTGTGTGGGGTATGTGGGTGTTGGTGGGGGTGTGGGTGTGTAAGGTGTGTGTGTGGGTGTGAGTGTGTGGGTGTTTGAGTGTAGGTAGAGGTGTGGGTGTGTGAGGTGTGTGTGGGGGTGTGTGGATGTGGGGGGTATGTGTGTAAGATATGTGTGTATATGTGGGATGTGTGGGTGTGTCTGTGAGGTGTGGGTGTGTGTGACCAGCCTGTCTCCGGACGTAGCGGTTGCTCCCCCCTTGCCTCCTGCAGCTCTGGGTATCGTAGCGCTGCTCTCCTCCACACTGCTGTTAATTTGAAATTCCACATTTTAAGCGCCTCGCACTGCTGAACATTTATTTATTGTGCCGTGTGTTTGCCTACTAGCGCCTCGCATTGCTGGACAATTATAGCGCCGTATGTTGATTTTGATTTTAATGGTGCCTGTGTACTTAACTGTGCCCACGGAAGTATTTTAATTTGCACTACCTTTATTTTCATTACCTGTGCCCCAATATCGGCGTGTTAGCCTTTGTTTTCTGTTTTCTGCTTGTTGCCATTTGGTTGTGCCTCCAGCCCGTCCCTCCCCCTACGCTCCCGCCTCCCAGCCGCCCCGCCCACGCTCCGTCCCCCTCCACCCTCCATTAATGACAGCTGGACAATCGTGCAGCGTTCACGCGCAGCAGTCGCGCCCCATGCGCGCCGAAGGTGCGCCAAAGGTAAGCCCGTCTACGCCCGTCCGCGCCTGGACCGCGCCCAGCGCCATTCCCCCTGGTCCCCGCCGCTCCCAACCCTCTAGATTCACATATGATGCCGCTACTCTCCTCGCCCTCAACCCCGGACGTACACCACTATGCTGCGAAGCTACTCCTGGACGTACTCACGGCCCATTCGCTTGCCTCTCCTGCAAGTTCAACTGCTTCAGGACTCTCGCCAAATCCACGTCCTCCAATCACAGTTCCGACTCTAACCGCCTAAAGTGCATCCTACTCAACACCCGCTCGATCCACAAACACGCAACAGAACTTTGGGACCTACTCGACACTGCGTCACCTGACATCGCCTTCCTTACTGAAACATGGATGAACACATCATCAGCACCCGACATCGCCAAAGCCATACCGGACACATACAAGATCATCCGAAAAGACCGCACCAATCAAACTGGAGGAGGCATCGCCATCGTCCACTGAAACACCATCAAAATCACAACCAACTCCGAGGACAATCTTGCAACCGCCGAACATCTCCACTTTCAGATCCACACCGACCCCAGGACCACACTTAGAGGCACCCTCATCTACAGGCCTCCAGGTACCCGCTCTCAATTCAGCGATGACATCACGGACTTCGTCAGCCCACACGCCCTCGCCTCCGAGAACTACATTCTCTTAGGAGACCTCAATTACCACCTTGAAAACAAACACGACAGCAACACCACCACCCTTCTGGACAACCTGGCCAATCTCGGACTCAAACAACTTGTGGACACCCCACCCATGTAGCCGGACACACGCTCGACCCCATCTTCACCTCCAGCAAGCACATCTCCTTCGATCGCACTACTGCTCTCCACTGGACGGATCACAGCTGTGTTCACTTCAGCTATAAAACCACCCTGACCCTTAACCGTCCACAGCCAATCCCTCGGAGAAACTGGAACAAAATCACCTCCGACCAACTCCTCACATCACTCAACGAAAACCCTCCCACCATCTCAATGGACCCAAACCAAGCGGCCATCAACCTCAGACAATGGATTACCCACAGTGCTGACGAATTAGCACCCCTGAAAAAGCACCAGATGAAATCAGCCAGCAAAAAGGCTACCTGGTTCAATGACGAACTTAAAAAATCCAAGAAGCTATGCCGCACCCTGGAAAAGATATGGAGAACAAACCCATCCTCCGACAACATGGCATCCCTCAAGTCAGCCACCCGCAAACACCACCAATTGATTCGATCCGCCAAGAAATCAGCTTTCAAGGATCGTCTCGACAACAACTCTCATAACAGCAAGGAACTCTTCAACATCGTTAAAGAATTCACCAACCCCACCGCAGCATCCAACGACATCACTCCCTCCCAAGACCTCTGCGACGCGTTATCCTCCTTCTTCTACAACAAAATTGCCGACATCCACAACAGCTTCGAGAATACTCCCAGCGATCTACCCTCCCCACCCCCCTCAGATCCTGCTCCGCCAACTAACAACCTCAGCGCCTGGAACCCAATCACCACTGAAGACACCATTCGCCTGATGAACTCAATCCACTCTGGCTCGCCCACCGACCCCTGCCCCCATCACATCTTCAACAAAGCTGACTCCGTCATCGCACCCCATCTCCGTGATGTCATCAACTGCTCGTTCAACTCTGCCTCCTTTCCAGAAAGCTGGAAACACGCCGAACTCAGCGCCCTTCTGAAGAAACCCACAGCAGACCCTTCTGAACTTAAAAACTACCGACCCATATCCCTCCTCCCTTTCCCGGCCAAAGTCATCGAGAAAGCCGTCAACAGCCAACTCGCTGCCTTCCTCGAATCCAACAACTCCCTTGATCCATCCCAATCCGGGTTTCGAGCCAAACACAGCACCGAAACCGCCCTCATTGCAGCGACCGACGACATCCGAACACTCCTGGACAACGGAGAAACAGTGGCCCTCATCCTACTCGACCTATCCGCCGCTTTCGACACAGTCTGCCACAGTACCCTTATACACCGCCTCAGCAACATCGGCATACAAGGAAAAGCCTTGGACTGGATCATCTCATTCCTCGCTGGAAGAACTCAAAGAGTCAGACTTCCACCATTCTACTCAAAGGCCACCGAAGTCATCTGCGGCGTACCACAAGGATCATCACTCAGTCCCACCCTCTTCAACGTCTACATGAGTCCTCTCGCCTCCATAGCGCGTCAACACAACCTTAACATCATCTTGTGAAACAACGTTCGTGGTATATATGCTTCAATGCTTCTGTGGTAAAAGTTATATTGGCAGCACCACCTGCCCCCTGAAAAAGAGAATTCTGGAGCACACACGTGCTATACAGAATGGAGACTTTACCTATGCAATGGCAAAACACATCAGAAGTCATGAGAACAAAACCTGGAAAGATATCCAGTTCTCTGGTTTGGCAACCATCCAACAGAACGAACGAGGAGGCAACAGGAAATTAAAACTACGAAGATTGGAATCAAAACTAATCATGCGATTCAAGACTAAACACCCGACAGGATTGAATGGGGATGAGGAACTTTATTTCCATCTCTAACCCCACTAAATGACATTGAATATCATGTACAGCTCCAAAACCGAAAAAGTAACATCCAGTAATAGATATGGTTTGCAACTTTGCTGCACCAAGAACAATTATAATCATTTGTTATTGACTTTGTGTTGAGTTGATCGTTTAAATATCATAGGGCATATAATCTTGACAGATGTAGGCAGTGGCAGGGGCACTCAGCCCTAGTAACGTACATCATTTATCCACCACGGCAAATTAAGCACATTGCTGATGATTAGGATGATGTTTTTTCCTGTAAGTGGATAGTTTTTACACTGCCTGGTCACATTCTGAAATCAATACTTACAAGTAATATGTTATTTTGCATTGCAGATAAAAAGTATAATGTTTATACAGAGAGGCACTCAGCCGAAAATTAACATGAAATACACATGATTTAATAATTAGAATTGTTTAAATAACTGCTTGACGTTTATGCACAAGAACTGCATATCCCAGAATGCAACAATATGCCTACTATGTATAAATATGGAAAGCGAAGTAGGACAAATGTTTGATGCCGCCGTGAGAAGGAACCATTCGGTTCGAAACGCGTAGGCTGCAACAGCGTATCAAATAAATACTAACTTCATCTATCAAGTGGAGTGCCGGAATATTATTTTCGTGTATGATATATATATATATATATATATTACAAGTTATACATGTCTATTTAAATATTTTTATAAATAAAATAAAGACATGTTATTATATTCGTTAAAATGCATATTAAATGTAAATAATGTCTTAAGTAAATTTTATTATTTAATATATTTAACATTAATTTGTATTTAAATAAAAAAACGATATTTTGTACAACTATATTTTTTACATCGATATTTTTGTACGTACAATTTTAAATATAGTATGTCGATATTTTTGACATCGATATTTTTGCATCGATATTTGTGTAATGGGATATTTTGGGAATCGATATTCTATCAGTCAACCCAGACCACCGCTCGTAATCTGAGCCCCTCAGCTGTTAATCTTCTCAAACCTCCCACCTTTAGGTGTTAGACCAAAGGTAGTAAACCTCTTGCTGTCTTGGGGACCAGGGCCTAGAACTAACTTCCCAGACATCTGAGATTCATTGATCCAGAATCGCTCTTCAGGAAATTTTTGAAAACTTGGATCTTCACATCCTCGGATTCATTGTGTCATGCTCTAATGAGGTGATCCTCACTTCTCCTTCACTCTTGCTGTTATGAACTCTGCTCTTTCCTGCTCAGCACCAGGATGCTCCTTTTGAAGTGACAGTTGTGCTTTACAAATGCAATGGTCATTAATTCAAGAGCTACCACTGGCTTTTCGTGGACAGTAGAGCTATTGCTCAGCTGATTCAGCCCTCCCTTGCTGCATACAGCAGACCTACATATCATTTAAAACAGGCAGCCTAGCTTTCCATCGTTTGTCACAGAGAGCAGTGCTGTTGCTTGTTGAGCTGATTGGTCACTTGCTCAGTACCGAGAACACTGCTGGCACTTACGTGACAGAGGGAGTAAAGATATCACTCACTTTGCCATAAGTAGCTGATCAATCCCTTCTCGCTGACAGCAGAGGTATCTCTAATGTACAGGCCTATAGAGCTATGCTTTGCTCAGCTGATCCCTCATTCACCTCAAGCCGAAGAGTTATCCCTTTCGCGTTGCAAACAACAGAGTTATCCCTAACTTGTGTTGGACAGCAGAGCTATTACCCACTTGTCAAGGGCACCATGCTTTGCTCACTGATTTATTCCTCAGTACTTACATAATTGTTAATGTATCTGAATCCCATTCATCCTTTAGTCCTAGGGAATCATGGGGCAGAGAACATTGATGGACAGAGATCCAAAGAGCGCGCAGCTTCAGGGAAAGACGGTCTTAAAGACAACAACTTGGGTCAGATATGAAAAACATGGGGACAGGGAGTGACTGGTACAGAGGAACTCTGGGATAGGCTGTACCAGACACAGGGATTCAGGGACAATGGACGTGAGGACAGCAGCAGAAGAGCAAGAAGTGGACAGAGAAAGAGAGAAGAGTCAGGGTGGCCTCGGATCCATAATAACCATAGCCTGGGGACAATGCGCCTCTGACAAGAAACCAAAGAGCACCAAACACTTCACTACAAAGACTCTGGCACACACCCACTTACGTTGTTTAGGATGCCACAAGGTATGCCATCCTTAAAGAAATCTGTTGAGGCTTTAAAATATAATAGAAAACACTGCCAAAGATGATTCTGGATGAGGGGTATATACATCTCAGCACCTTAAAGGGGTAACACGTCACATAAGTTGGAGGTCGCCAGGGCTCACCCTATTGTGTTGAAAGTCCTCACCCAACACAGCCTATCACTCACACTTACTCAAGCCGGGGATAGGTTTAAGGTGCCACCGCCACCCTCATAGACATTCCTCAGTCAACCTCCAAGAACCCAAAGTGTATTATAGCCAAGGAACTGGGGGAAAGCTGAGCAGTACAAAAACCTTATAAAAAGAAGAGAGTAGTATGTCCAATAGAGAGCAGTATCTAGAGAATGGCGAAGATAGAATGAGAAAGAGATGAGTGAGGAGATGAGAAAAGGAAAGTCATAGAGAAAAAGTTGTATATCTAAGAGAAAGAAGCAAAGAAAGAGAAAAACATATGACAATGCTAAAGATGGAGACAGAAAGAAGGTAAGAGACGAAAAGTGAGGGAGGAATGAGAGAAGGAGACAGAGCCTTATTTCAGAAAGATACGATATTGAGCAGAAAGGGAAATAACACATGAAGGGAGTACAATTGGAGAATAAGCAAGGGAAGAGACAATATATGGACAGACGATTATAGATAAAATGTGTAAATATGTGTGAAAGGGGGAGAGAGATGAAGGAGAGGGTAGAAAGAATGTGTGAGCAAGCGAGAAAGGGAAATTGAGGGAGAACACACAAAGAGTTGAAAAGAGAATGAGAAAGAACAGCAGAGAGAAAAGCAAGCAAGTGATTGAAAATAAGAGGGTGGGCAGAGGGATAGCAGGAGTGAAATGTAGTGGAAGCCAAAGACTGAAAGCAGGTGTAGAATGACAAAGGAAGAGAGGGGCAGAATATAATGTGTGAGCGTGGCTCTGCTAGGGAGAGAGAATGAAGAAGCAGGAGAGTGAGGAAGGGTGAGAGAGAAAAGAAATAACATATAGAAGAAGAACGTAAGCGAATAAGAAAGGAGAGAAACGAGAGGGATGTCTTTAAGTGGAATTTGAAACATATCAGGTTGTGACCATTATCATGGGCCCAACTTGTCAAAATATGAAATTTTGCATCAGTTAGGACTTTCCATGGGTGGATGTTCCAAAGTCACCTGGTGAAACATTCTTTAAAGTAATTTTACATTTTGACAAATCTTCCTGGACATGTAGCACACCATTAACATAAACAAAAGGGGGGACCAAGGGCAAATGAAGGTCCGGCACATGTGCCCCAAAGTATGAACTTTTAATCACGAGGTGTGCTATTTCTAACAGAGGGAGAGGGGTCAATGGGAAGGGGGAATAGCTCCTATAAGTAGCAGTGACAAATGGTGTATTCTGGTGAGGGTATGGTTGTAAGTCTGTATACACATATACTTACCATCACAGCAGAAACCACAGGGAAAAGATCTCGGCAAAGAGCCCCCCCTATGGGGCCCATTGGGCATTGCAGCGCCGGCCCAATGAGGAGCTGCCCGATGATGAAGCATGACACCTCCCGGTGTGTATGAGGGCCCTTGCTCCTTAAAGGAGCTATTCTCCTCCTTCCGAACTGATCTCTCTCCTTCTGTTAGGAATAGCACACTTCATGATTATTAGCACACCATTATCACTCACTTGTCAGAATCAGTTGGGTGAGTGAAAGATCAGTGTGAGTGAGTAATGTACCACTTTGTTCGCCATAAGTTGGCTGGGTATGCTCAGACGTGAGTCCCTTGCTCACTTTGCCACTGGATTCAAGCAAGCCGGGCTGAAGAAGGCTGAAATGCCAGAAACCGGTCCTCGGAAGCTTGATTCTGGTCCAGGGAAGGCATGGCTTGGCAGTTCGGGCTGGACTGTTCCCATGAGGCACAGGGTCAGACTGATTTAATAATAACAAATAATTTGCATATAGCCATGTCTGAACTGGGGTGGCAGAGTGGGCTAAAGAACGTTGATGGATTAAACCCAGATCTGATGAGTGGGTGTGAGTGTTTGATTGGTTCAGATGCTCCGTCCATCACCACCCCCTTTTGTACCACAAGGTAAAAACAGAGACACACCTGACGAACACACCATGGGAGCAAGGGGCAGATGTATTGCTATGCATCCCATCTCATCATTGGCGCCTGTAGAACTCTCTTGCTTGCAGGTCAGAGTGAACAGATGAAATTACTACTCTATAATCCTGTGTCTTACTTATATTCCTAAAAAGTGAGATTAAACTGTTGTGCTGCCTATATTGTTTTCTAACGTTAGAGCTGGCCCTACACCTGTAGGCCTGACTGGTCACTCCCTGATGGAGGGTTACTATGTGAAAGAGATAAAGAGTGATTACATTCATTTAAGCATACCACTTTTGGTAAACATTTAAAAACCAGACATGCTTTTACTCACATCGTGAAGAGTTAATACTTGTTTGCAAATCTCTCCATAATAGAACACCACCCCCTCACCCACCCAGATATACTCATGGAGAGAAGTGATGCCAGTGTCCTATTAAACATGGGCACCCATACTGAGAAAAACTGGTAGTGCTGTAAAAGCACCACTTAAAGTGTTGACTTTCCCACTGTAAAAGTGTGACAAAACTTCTGAGAGGTGTCGCCACTGTTATGACTAGTATACCCGGTGCTTCTAAAGATGTGATCATGAACGAGGGACTTTTGAACTGCCTCATTCCATGACGTCTCAGTACAACTCCTATACTTTACTCGCTTTGTAGAGCAATTATAGTAAATTATTAGCATTTATAGTGCAGAAGAAAAACACCAAGTCCCTCTTTGTAACTGTAATTCAATTCTGTACAGTTTTCACCATTATTGCTGACTTATTGAACGGCACAACACATTAGATGTAAATCATGTTAAAAAAGTAATTGAACATGATGACATAACTCAGTTCTATGTTAACTTTAAATTTCATGAAGGTAGAACCTATTGAATGACGGTAGCACAGTGGGCGTTAAAACCTGAAATGTGCTTCAATTATTTTCGTAAATTTTAGGGGCTTGCCTCCTGCGAAATGGCGACCAATGCCAACCAATATTATTGGCCAGCTGTGCAGGTAGGGGCACTATATGTAACTTATCTTCCTTAATACTCCTGGGCAGAGTGATATCAATAATCATCGACGCAGCAAAATCTGAATGTGTGCCCAAAGATGTCCTGATAGTTTACCCAATACCATCACATTCTTCTGAGCGACAGCCTCCCCCAACAGCCTTCATGTTGATGTCGTCAATGGAGGCCAGGCACCCTAAAAGATCCACTCCTGCCTACGGGCCCGATTGAGGGATTTACAGAGGTAGTAAAAATACAAAACATAGCAGAAGCCTCCCCCATCCTCCTCCTACCCGGTTCATCCAATGATACATATCCGCGCCCCCAGGCCCCCCACCTTCGTCCTCTTCCCCTCACTGACAGAGGTGGAGAGGCGAGTCTGTCTTTGGAGAACAAGCGAAGCATTGTAATTTAATAAGCAGGCGGCCGAGTACGGTTCACAACTGACAGAACTGTTATTTAAACGCCTGCGACATCCCTGTGAACTTCGTCTTCATTAATTAGGATATATGGGCGTGGAGTGCGCGCATCCTGCAGATGAGGCCGCGGTGCCTGAGGTAGCATGTCAGTCACAGAGGCGGCCGGTAACCCTATCCGAATTTGCAGAGCGCCGCACTCGACCCTGAATTACGGCGAAGGGGAGGAGTTGCTTGCTGTGGACGCCATATCTGCTTGAGAAACCCCGAGTCAGTAAATCAAGCTCATTTAAGAGTAAGGTCTGCCATATGAGGTCCCCGGAGCCATCTTGGGTGCCCATGTTGAAACGGGCAAGTCCAAGTTCCACGTTTAGAGGGTGATACCTCAGGATGAGTGTAGGCAGTCCCACTGTCCTTACTCTGGGCTCTAAAAACGCCAATCAGTGGTAGCCGGGGTTAGTAGAGGCATTGGTGCTCCTTTCACACCTCTTGCTATCCCTGCTCTCAAAGGGCATAAATGGAGTGGCCGAGACAGAACGTACTGAGAACCCCTTTCGCACCTATTATTTGGGCTATTTACCTTCTCCCACCCACGGTCCTTGAAATGGAAAAATAGAAGCGCGGGTATCTTAAGCCAGAGTACCTACTTGCATCAGAGAAGTGCTGGTACTTTCCCTCTAAAAATAAAGAAGTGCAGGTACTCAGTAGTAGATACCACGGCAAAGATGCAAGTTCTGTAAATCGCCGGCCTTCAGAGGGCCCCTGACTCTTCAAGTGTGGGCTATTCAGCCCAATACCAATGAATATTTGTGAAATATGTAAGATTCAGAGGTCCCTTATCACATTTTAGGAGGGGGGGGCATCATGTTGTGTTACGCCACTGCATTACACCCGGCTTTACCATGCTCCTCTAATCATATTCGTGGTTGAACATTTCCAAAATGAATTCTACATGACTTATTCATTTATTTATTTTGAAAGTTTTATATAGCACGAACATGACCACCGAGGGTATCAGAGCACTTCACAGATTATTGCTCCTTTAAACAATTAAATATTTAAATTCAACACCCAGGAAATGAAACAAGGTACTTTCTGACGCCCAGGAGAAGAGAAGAATGCCTTTATAAATTGTGTATTTACAACAAGGGGTGGTGATGGACAGAGTCTCTGAATTAAGCAGAATACTCTCACCCAGTCAAGAGATCAGGGCTAGACCCAACACCGTTTTTTAGCTCATTGCACCATCCCAGTTTCAGAACCTGGCTGTATGCAAATTAGTCTGTCCCTGGCCCAGTGCATCATGGGAACAGGGCAGACCAGACTACAAAAGCCAATTCTTACACTGGGAAGGAAACAAGTTTCCGGGGACCGGTTTCTGGCATTTCAGCCGTCTTCGGCCGGCTTGCTTGAATCCTGATGGTGCAATGAGCAAGGGACTCACATCTGAGTATACCCTTCCACGCTTAGGGTGGACACAAATATTTACAACAAGGGGTGGTGATGGACAGAGTCTCTGAATTAAGCAGAATACTCTCACCCAGTCAATAGATCAGGGCTAGATCCAACACCGTTTTTTAGCTCATTGCACCATCCCAGTTTCAGAACCTGGCTGTATGCAAATTAGTCTGTCCCTGGCCCAGTGCATCATGGGAACAGGGCAGACCAGACTACAAAAGCCAATTCTTACACTGGGAAGGAAACAAGTTTCCGGGGACCGGTTTCTGGCATTTCAGCCGTCTTCGGCCCGGCTTGCTTGAATCCTGATGGTGCAATGAGCAAGGGACTCACATCTGAGTATACCCTTCCACGCTTAGGGTGGACACAAATATTTACAACAAGGGGTGTTGATGGACAGAGTCTCTGAATTAAGCAGAATACTCTCACCCAGTCAAGAGATCAGGGCTAGATCCAACACCGTTTTTTAGCTCATTGCACCATCCCAGTTTCAGAACCTGGCTGTATGCAAATGAGTCTGTCCCTGGCCCAGTGCATCATGGGAACAGGGCAGACCAGACTACAAAAGCCAATTCTTACACTGGGAAGGAAACAAGTTTCCGGGGACCGGTTTCTGGCATTTCAGCCGTCTTCGGCCCGGCTTGCTTGAATCCTGATGGTGCAATGAGCAAGGGACTCACATCTGAGTATACCCTTCCACGCTTAGGGTGGACACAAATATTTACAACAAGGGGTGGTGATGGACAGAGTCTCTGAATTAAGCAGAATACTCTCACCCAGTCAAGAGATCAGGGCTAGATCCAACACCGTTTTTTAGCTCATTGCACCATCCCAGTTTCAGAACCTGGCTGTATGCAAATTAGTCTGTCCCTGGCCCAGTGCATCATGGGAACAGGGCAGACCAGACTACAAAAGCCAATTCTTACACTGGGAAGGAAACAAGTTTCCGGGGACCGGTTTCTGGCATTTCAGCCGTCTTCGGCCCGGCTTGCTTGAATCCTGATGGTGCAATGAGCAAGGGACTCACATCTGAGTATACCCTTCCACGCTTATAAATTGTGGTCATTTATGGGGAGGTCAAGGGGAGCTTCAAAAGGTGGTGGAAACTTTCCCTTCAGCCTTCTCTGAAGTTAGCTCTTTTCCAGAGATAATTTAAAAAGGGAAAAAGACAATATTGGAAAACACGTTATGGAAAAGGAGAGTTTAGTGTATAATAACACCAGCACACTGCAAATGGAAGCATCGTCATCATGTACATGTACCTTAACTTACTAAATTCTGTGCGCATTTACCGTAATCCTTCGTATGTTGTACACTTCGGCTCTATCTCTGATATCTGGGGTAAAGTGTGCAGGCATTTTGATCTCTGTCATGTGGGACAGTCATGTTAAGGGCCTCTTTGCAAGGTCCACGTTAATCCCACTTCCGCCAGCACCTGCAGTTACCACTGCAATCAGGGTGACAATACCAGGGTTAGATCTGAAGAAGAGACTCCACCTCGGCAAAATAACAGATTAGAATGTGAAATTACACAGCAACAGGCTGAAGTTACTGATTTACTCGGTAATCCTGCATTTTTAACAGGTCTTTCGAAAGTCGACTTGAGGTCCCCAGTAACTCCAGCAGAGATACTGATTCTTAATGCTTAAAGAGTTACCGATGCCCCCACGATCAGTCACTCGGGGGTAGGGGGGTGCGATGCTACCAGGAGTCATAACAGGTGGACCATGTTTGCTTTTTTGCTGCGGTTTAGATGCAAACACAAGGCGATGATCGACACTCACCCCCAGTCACAGATCTGGGTTGAATCCATCATCACTCTTTAGCTCAGTTCGCCACCTCAGTTCAGACCCAGCTCTATGCAAATCAGTCTTGACCCTCTGCCTCATGGAAACAGTCCAGTCCAAACTACTAAGCCAGGTCTTCCCTGTACCAGAAATAAGCATCCTGGGACCGGTTTCTGGGAAACACCCTTCATCAGCCAGGCTAGCTTCAGTCCAGTGGCAAAGTGAGCAAGGGACCCAGGTCTGGGCATACCCTGCCAATTTAGGGCGAACAAAGCAAACATAAGGAGATGATGGACGATGGACAGAGCGTGGGTCAATACTGAGTTGCATATGGCTGGGTTCAAACTGGAATGGCATGGTGTGAAAAAAAAGATGGATTTAGGCCCAGATCTCTGTACTGGGATGAATGTATGACATTGTTCTGCATTCTGTCCATCAATTGTTGTTTTTGCATTTGTCACCCCAAGTGGGATAGGTATGCCTAGACGTGGGTCCTGTGCTCTCCATGCCACTGGAGTAAAGCTAGCCTGGCTGATGAGATGTGAACCCCTGAAACCGGTCCTAGGATGCTTGTTTCCAATCCAGGGAGGACCTGGCCTGGCAGTTCGGGCTGGACTGTTCCCATAGGGCACAGGGTCAAGACTGATTTGCATATGGCTGGGTTCAAACTGGAAAGGCATGGCGACCAAAAAGACTATGGATTTAGGCCCAGATCTCTATAATGGGGAGAATGTATGACATTGTTCTGCATTCTGTCCATCAATTGTTGTTTTTGTGGTTTGGATGCAGCATGGTGTAAGCATGGACTACATTATATTGTTGTTTATGTGAGGGATGGGGGTTGGTGCTACCTGTCAGGAATGGCTTGTATGATTGTAAGAGTGTGTGTGGGGATATCTCACTTGCTAGTATCGCTCCTGTGGTGATGCCTGTCTGTATTGTTTTCTTGCAGTTTCATGAGGATGTTTTACATTACGAGGAGTATGTTAAGTGCCCCACTGGTTCCTCTCCTTTTTTTGTGTGTGGTTTACTGCGGTGTGTGGATGCATAGATTTGTTTGGTGTGAATATGTGATGGGAGGTTTGTGCTGCGTTCTCTGAGGAGCCTTTCATCTGTTCACCTGGTGAAAGAGACGTGTAGCTGGTAGATGTCATGTGCATCCGTAGTTATGGAAGGATGGGGGTGTGTGGTATCATGTTCCCTCTTACCTGTGTGTGATCTGGTGCATGTTGCGTGTGTGATGTCACTGGGGTAAAAGCTCCCCTTTGCATACATCTACCTCTGTCGTTTGCCAGACTATGAAGGCCTGCAACTGGGCAATAAAAAGGAAAAACCTTATGTGATATATGCTACTATATAAATACTTCTGTAAACCATCTTTATGGCATTTTCAAGTTGTACATTATAGGCCATTTAGAGTAAATATTGAACATCATTTAGTGGACCGATAGCATTAATCAAGTCTAACTGGAAATCTTCAGCCCCGGACAGCTTGGAATATCTATTCTAAAGAGTAATCATTGCTTTTTGTCCTATAGTACGTCTCTGATACTGACCTAGCGGTAGTACACCTACACTCAGAGTTGTATATAAAGGGATCTGTACCTCGCAAGGGTTGCCATTCAATACTATAGATTACTCAGCCCTGCAAAAGTCCGCCGTAAAGAATAGAACTGCAAATACATGGTGTCTTTAAGGCCCAACCGTGATTGGGGAGAATCCAGTGCAGAGTTACTGTCTGCGAGGTTATAGCCTAGTCAGGGTGGGTAATCTTGGTGCCGCAATTCAATTAGGGTCAGGAAGGATATTTCTGGGCTTCACATTGTACGTAGTTTCCATGGGGATGCCCATTCCTGAGTATTCAAGTTCTGGCACCAATATGGCACGGGTAATGCTAGCTATGGATGCGGCTCGCATACCATGACTTCTACCTGTCATCCAATCCTGGAGGTATTTGTCATCAAATGTATATGTTGATCAATTTAAAATTAGCAACACTGGTAACCGGCACAGCGCTCATAAATTGTTATCCTCCTGTATTTCTAGAAAACTAGGTGCTAACACACCAGAACCCAGCTTGAACTAGTTCCTGTACGGGATGTTATCCATAGACAACATAAGATAGACTAACAAATTAAGGATCTGAGTTGGAGTTTGGCAAACAGGTTACTTTGTCAGAAATGTGGCGGATATCACATCCGCCTTATTACAAGGCTCATAGGATATAATGCACTTATAAAGCGTCAGACAGAACATCTGCCACATTCGTGATGGAGTAGCCAATCTGTCAAATTCTAAATCAGTACACAAAAATAGAGAAGCTGTTACAGCACACCCATACCATATATACAAATCCAAAAACAGTCTTGGACAAGTGTTAAGTACAACCTAGAGTCCAAATTGTTGTTATACACATGAGGTTAATACAATGAGACACATAAAGTGTAAATAATTCAAATAGTCCAAAACGGCATCCGTTGATAATTCCTTGTCTCTTTAAAAAAATTCCCAGCATACGATTAGCCGACATGTGTTTCGTCTGTGCTCTGACTTTTTTAAGGCTAGATGGGAATGTTGACGAAATATAGTCCAATATGGATCAGTCGATGTGGTACGTTCGTTAGCGTGATCCAATGTACACAATGTTAATGCGCTGTGTAAGTTGGTCTGACAAAATAAACAACTGTGGTACATCAAACGACACAATAATGAGTCATGAATTCCGTTTAAGGAACATAAACTGTTATGGTCTTACCCTGAATCCCTGTAAGTATTGCAAAATTTATTTCCAAGTGGAGAATATAATGGCGTAGACCATGTATAGCGTTTTGAAGCACGAGGCACAACCCTGGTAAGTATGTAGCTCTATAGACGATAGTCTCACAACAGCACAAGCACATGTGTAGGCTTGTAGTGTATATATCAGGCGCAAAGTAACTATGCTGCAGTTGCACTCTCATACATCCATTGTACACAGCTCTATTGATATAAACAATGTCAATACATCATAGTCTTATAATCTTCCGTAACGTGGACCAATACCGACAATTGTGTAGTTGTAGCAGGTTGTTTGACCACACTGCCACAGTTGGAAATGAAGAAGATGAAGATGCCTGGGATATTTATAATTAGGTCAAAAATGGATTTAAAGCACCTTTATACCATAATGAACATCCTTATGGAAAGACACATTTTTTTTCTACTAATATCAGGCGATACCAACTGGGGTAGGCAGTTGAGGCGTAAACTGCCAGTCTTAGACTATTGTCATCAAAGTGTTCCTTCCAGGATGTTGACAAGATGTTACATGATCAGATAGTAATTCTTGTTACCACTTATGATCAACCAGTCATATCACAACATTCAAGGAAGGCCAAGTTACTTGCAAGAAATGCAGAGCTAGTAGAAGGAAGGGACTCTTTCCAGAGTGCATATAGAACCTCACTTCCATGGCACCAGTGGTTACACTCCACCACACTAGTATGTATTAGAATTTAATTTCCAATCTTGATGTTTCATCCCCAGGGTTGAACCTGCCATACAACCCCCTTAAGCACCCGCGAATAGCACTCAACAAATGGGAAGCACTCAGAGCTGATTAGAGTCAATATCAACCTATTCACTAGTCCAATTACATTAAGTTCCAAGGGTCCATGATGCTGAGACAGTGTATTGTGATGCAAAATCTAAAAGATAAGGCACAAATGTCAAAGTTTATAAAATATTATGGCTCTTTTTTTTATTCACTCTTTATCACTCTTTATCAAATAAGACGGTGCCAGCCTACCTAAAGCGGTTCGCTCTCGCGTGAGACATCATCAGGGCTGCAAAGAACATATATAACAATATTTAGAGTTTAAAATGTAAAAACAACCAAATCACCTAATCTCAAAAAATTTAATCATATTCAACAACAGAT
Source organism: Lissotriton helveticus (assembly GCF_964261635.1). Classification (NCBI taxonomy): domain Eukaryota; kingdom Metazoa; phylum Chordata; class Amphibia; order Caudata; family Salamandridae; genus Lissotriton; species Lissotriton helveticus. The sequence goes on along the minus strand of NC_136071.1, from coordinate 346,618,584 downwards.
TCTAACCAATGATCAAGAAATCCAGAAATCAGACATAGCTGCTAAATTGTATCAGCCTCATGCATCAATATCTCTGTGTTCCTTCTTTATTCTTATGTACATGACTTTGGGCCTGATTTAGATCTTGACGGACGAATTACTCCATCACAACGGTAACAGAGTATCCCGTCTACTGAAATATAAATCCTATTGGATATAATGGGATTTATATTTCGGCGGATGGGATATTCGTCACCATTGTGACGGAGTAACCCATCTGCTAAGATCTAAATCAGGCCCTATCTAAAATAATTGATTCTCTATAAGACATTGACTGTACTCTGGAGACTGAAAATCCAATGGAACAGCTGATACTATTTGTCACCATGCATAATATGGAGGAAGCAACCCACATGGGGTTTCTAGGTTGATGGAGTACCAGTGATATTTTCAGTTGATACAGGGTTAAGAGCTAGCATACTTTGAAGATATGTTTATTCGACCTTGAATCAGTCTAAAGTTTTAAAGCATAGTGATGCAACCCCTGCAACAGGAGAGAAGAAGCCAACATATTAGTGATGGACAAAGGTGTGAACATCCAGGGGCGGACTAAACAAAATAGTCTGTTATTCTGTCTGTATGTATATGGCATTTCTATAGTCCAAGCCCAAACTGCAGAGAAGCACTGTACATGGTTAAAGGCAAGCTTAGAGTCAATGTGTAACAGGAGAGGAAGCTGAGTTGTGGACGGATAATGCATTGTGATGTAGTGTTCTTCAAAGAGGTGAACATACAATTATTTTCTAAATTTTAGCAGCATTGAGGCAGTCCTGATAGTTATGGGGAGATTGTTCCAGATCCTGAGTGCATAGATGAAAAATGTCTGCTGTCTTATTTTTACACTTCGTCGTCTGCAATCTGATCCACCAGAGATTGTGAGCTTGTCTGCAAGATAAGCTGAGGTGCTTGTCCTAATGGCTTTGTCAACTAAGCAGATAGTGTGGGCTAGCAAGGGGAGTCATTGGAGTTCCATCAGGATGTGGGTGATGTGATCATATTTCTTATGGTGCTGAGTGAATTTAGATCCATTCATCCAAAGGGTTTCAGTGTTGCTGAGGAGGAATTTGCAGATATACTTCATGAGTACATTTGTGTTTTCAGGAAAGAGTTAGAAATGTTGTCACGTTTCTAGTATGAAATACAATTTGAAGGGTAATGTATGGGCTGTTCAGCAAGTTAGGACTATTTCAGTTTCATCTCGGAAGGAGGTACAAGATATGCTTGGTGGGTAGTATTTGACAGGTGTGATAGAACTAGCCAATGATTCCTGATGGACTCTGCCTTTCTCGATGTCTGTTGAACTAACAAATGCCCTATTATCGATATCATCAGGATGGCTGACAAAGTTCCTGAAAAGCAAGCTGAAACAAAAGAAATAGGAACAGTATTATTAAACTTAGAAATGACCCACAAGCCAAATATATCTTTTGCAGCAATTAGAGTCCCATCTACGCACCCGCTGTATCTCAGATTACAAAATAAACAATCTTTCCACCTTCGTAGCTGCTCAAACCTAAACAAATGAGTACAAGATTGCTCTGCCTTGATTCCCAATGAAAATAGGGCTCTTCGGATTACCTACTGCAGCTGAAAAGCTCTTCACCCATCTCTTACCTGAAAACTTCCCATGCAGATATCAGACAGATAACACTCCCAAAAACCTTCCTCACCACCACCGATCTACTCTAATGTTGTTGATCTGTCTTCGACTGCCACAACCACAGACCTCAATATCTTGCAGCAAGGCCTCCTTTTATAGCATACCTTGCCTTCTTTCTGAACCCAACAGCTCCTATATACAAAGTACCCGCAAGAATAATCGGTGAATGACACAAATAGCTCTTCACAAAATATTGTGTCATAAATATTGTCACTACGAAAATATCAAGCTGCAGAATATAGAAAGAAAGAGTATTATTTTGTATGTATATCATATTGCTTTATAAAATATTGTTACATATAATGTTTTTAATTAATGTAGTTATATTAGTTATATAATTTTGGGTGTTAGTATTATAACTATAATTGTTTTACATTTTGTAGTGTAGTTTGCAATTTGTAATGTGCAATTATTATTCTTTGTACATTTAAAAAGTAATTTATAATTTAGTAGCAGGTTGTTGGCTTTGTAGGGGAATAAAGTGGGAAGGTATTGAAATGATAAGTTATTGCTTTTTTTATTTTCAAATACCTTGTATATTAATTGAATATTTAATTGGTGATTAATTACGAAAAGTGTATAAGTGATCAATAGTTATTTTTAATTTTTAAGTGTATTTTATCATTTTTAATGGATATTGTCTTTGTGTACAGTTTAATAACTAATTTATATTTTACTTACAGGTAATTTGGTTTGTAGGGGAGTAGGGTGGGAAGTTCTTTAAATAATAATATTTATTTTTACATATTCATGTTTATATTAATTAAATATGCAATTGTTAATTATGTAAATTTTTTAATTGCCTATTTGTTATTTAAAGTAGTTGTTATATAGATTATTTGTTAGATTATTTGTTGTATTTTTATTATTTTGTAAGTTATTTAGAAGTGTTTTTCACAATAAACTGTAATATGTCTTTTATATTTGTTATTGATTTTAATTTTAAGTGTTATATTTAATTACTATTTTAATGTCATTATTCGTTATTTACGTTTTTGAGGGATTAGTGGGTTTGTTTCGGTAGAAGGAAGGAAAGTGTATTATTTTTTTTATATTGTATTTATATTTTTATTATGAACATGTTTCAATATTTTATGTTGTTGGCTAGTTAAATGTTTGTTTAATAATGATTGCGAGTTGAAATGGTATATGTAACCCTTCCTAAGTCAAACACTTCCCCTGCTTTTGCTTACCTTATATTGGGAATAGTACATTTAACCCCTTCAAAGTCCAGTACTTTCCTGCTTTTGCTTATGTTGGGGTGGGAATAGTAAGTTTTACCCCTTAAAAGTCCAACATTGCCTCTATTGTTGTTAAGATTGAAGTAGGGGTAGTAAATATAACGGGCTCCTGGTTTAATGGTATTTTTTTTTATTTCCATCTGTATTTATCCATATTTACTTTTAGGTCATCTCATTGGTATTTATCCATCCTTTGGGGGTCATTAGGATGGCGGGCAGACTTTGCCCGCCCACCATCCTCACGGGGATTGGGACCGCCCGCCATAAGGGCGGGGGTCCCATGGGGGGTATTAGGATGTGCCCGCCACAGTGGCGGGCACATCCTGCATTTTTAGCATTGTTGCGGGCGGTGCTGAGAGCACCGCCTGCCACAATGCTAAAAATGCATTAATGCATTTGCATAGACAAAACTGCGTGGTGCCTGCCACTTTGTCTATGCAAATGCAGGGGGGTACCACAGGTACCCCCCATGTGCAACCCCACCTCTCCTTCACTCTGGGGGCTCACATGGGGCCCCCAGAGTGAAGACCGCATGCCGCATCGCCGCCACGGAGAGGCATCCACAGCAGCCCATCATAATATGGCTGGCGGTGTTTTAGACAACGAAAAGCATCCGACGGTCTTTCCGTCCGCCGCGGTTCCCCCCGCCATCCTAATATGGCGGGGGAATATAGGTGCGGATGGCGGGCGGATTGCCCCCGCCAGGCTGGCGGTGGCTACCGCCAGCCTGGCGGGGGCACTCCGCCCGCCATCTTAATGGGCCCCTTTTTTGTGTTTGAGAATAAATGGAGCTGTAAAATAGTATATTTCCACATGTATTTAACTGATAGCCATGCATTTATAATTTGATAAATTTTGCATTTTATCAAATTAAGGAGCCAAAGATAACAAAACACTATACCCACAGGTAAATACTAGCATTATACTACAAATATATGCTTATATATGCCTGTATTTAAGATAATTTCATCTTGTTTATAAATCCTCATGCTGTCTATCTTCTCAGCTGTTGGCCTGGAATTCACAAAAGACTGCATGGAAAGTCACTCACAAGAAGCACAATTTTCAGTATTTCTCTGCTTTAAAAATAAATGCAGACAAGAACACATTGTTTTCTGTCTGTATTTATATGCAAAAATCAGTGAAAATGGACAACTTGGGCCTTAAATATAACCTCTCCAAAGTCTAATACTTTCCTTGATTTTTCCTATGCTGGAGTGTAAATAATAAACGTAACCCCTACGAATTCCAAGGCTTTCCCTACTGTAGCTCATATTGGAGTGAGAATAGAAAATCTAACTGCTCCAAAGTCCAACACTTTCCCTACTGTTGCTTAGATTAAATTGGAAATAGTAGATCTAATTCACCTGAAGTTCTACAATATCCTTGCTTTTCCTTCCGGCGGCTTATGAGTAGTACAGCTAATCCCTCCAATGTCCAACACTGTCTCTACTGTTGCTTAGATTGGAGTAGGAATATTCAGTCTAAACCACCCCCTTAAATTGACGTTAGATTAGCTAATCTGTCTCCTGAAAAGTCCAACATTTTCCCTAAATTTGCTAACATTGGGGTGGTAGTAGTAAATATAACCCCTCAAACATCCAACACTTTCAATGCTTTTGCTTACGTTGGAGTGGGAATAGTAAATTTACCCCCTCAACTCCAACACTTTTGTTAGTGTTGTTGATTTTTGATTGGTGTTTTTTAAATATTTTTTTCATGTTTATATAACACTTTAAAAAATATGTATTTCATATTTAAATGTTACTTTATATATAATTTTGTATTTATTATTAATTGTGATATGTTTTTTTATTGAGGAAAAGAGAAGAGAAACCAGTAAAAGTACAAAGACATCAGATCAACATTATTATCAACAACTTCATCCAGATAGATTTAATTCTCATTAATTCATAACTCAATGATATCCCATTAGCAAAACCTAAATAATAATGCATGATTAATTTCTTAAATACTACCTTTAAATTGTATAGTTATCCTGAGAGATCATGTACCAAAGTCACCTCTCCCTGCCCAGAGTTCCTGCCCAAACCAAAAGACATTACACAGTGTACAGCCATCTAGCCACTGGTGACCAAACAGATCCTCTAGCCCTTGCTCTCCTACCTTTACAGTGATATAAGCACCCTTCTGCATGAAATTTTGCCAAGAGTCTAGATATCCACTGCTGAAACTAAGGAAGTTCCGGGAGCAATGCTACCGCAATGCAAATTTGCGCGAGAGCTGTGGCTATAAAGATAGGCTATACATTGCATCTGTTCTTCATATGATGAACATCTATCCCTGATAACATCTGCTGGGGCGTGATATTAACCAAAGTGATTAGAACCTTGCTCAATAATTTGCACATTTTATTCCTGAGATCTCTTAATTTCACACAAGAGAAAAACCTATGTACAATATCTGCATCAGTATCCCCTTATCTCGAAAGTTTGAATCCATTCTTTTACCCCAGCTTCACAGTTTCTGAGGGAATATAGAAAATATAGCACAGGTTAATGTTGGCTTTTCAACCTAGCGCTAAGCAATAAATATCTCCTGCCCGAGATTTAAAACTTGCGGAAAGCATATATCCTCAGGAGCAAGACCCTGTCTTCTGCACCATTTCCGTTAATGAACATTTGAGTCATCTGGATTGAGTTCTTTGAGCAGGACTTATGATTGAACTGTTGATGAGTTTGACCAGAAAATGATTACTATACAGGGCAAACAATAAAGGAGAGCATGGCCAGTCCTGCGCTGTTCCCCTTGTAATCTTGATTATAATGGATTCCAAGTCCATCAGTTGTATGTTAGCTGTCGGGTTTTTATACACGATCCATATAGCTGTCAAATAACCAGGCCCCTCTTCCATCCTCTCTAATAACCCCCCTAAATATGACCATCTGACCCAAAGCCTTTTCCGCGTTGAGCAGGATCAATACCAGAGGGGCCCTCCTAGTTTCTGCTATCTCAAACAGAGTTATAACGCATCTAATGTAGTCATTCATACCCCAGCCTGGAATAAACCCATGCTGCCAAGGAGAGTGAAATCTGGCAACAACTATGTTCAACTGGGTCGCTAGCAACTTTGAGTACATTTTGACATCGCTGTCAATTAGCAAAATTGACCTGTATGAATCAAAATTCATGGAGGACGGTTTCCCTCTTTTTTTTAAAACACAACTATGTTAGTGCTTGACCATGATTTCAATTCAATTAAAAATATCTTTATTAGATTGTTAGATGCAATCATAAAAGTACAGATAAAAATGGCATAATTACAATATTAAAAGAAGATACACATATAAAAATACAAGAATTCATTAAATTCATAAAAGTCAAATACAGGGGGAAGAAACAATTACAATTATAAAGTGCAGTTATATGACCATACGTTTCCTAATAATCATCACATTTCTTAAGTACAAAATTGTTGTTGCTACAGATACATGATTATCTAGGGCTTGGATATTAATCATCGCCGCACGGCAATGACGAAGTCCTAATTCTCTTAAAAATGGCAATACATTTTTTTTCCTCATTTCATCATACAGTTTACAAAATAGGAATACATGGATAGTACTCTGAGGTGAGACATTATCGCAAGGGCAAAGAGGTAGATCGTGCGTCCAATTATTAATCATAGGGAAACTGACCAATCTGTGGAAGATATCAAATCTAAAGCGTGAAAGTAAAAAGCACTCATAATTATTAGTTACATAGATTAAGTAGGGCTGAATCTTAAAAGTTGCTAAACCCAATTGATGCTGCTGGACAGAAGGTTTTAAGACCTCTGCAGCAGTCCGGTGGAAATCCAAGAGGGCTAGACACTCCTTCTTCAAATCTTTTCGTGAGATTTCTGAAATATCCATGGGATTCAGAAAATATTCTTCTCTCCCAATGTCTTTTAAGAAATTAAAAACATACTTCACCCAAGGTGTTTTAGTAGCACCCTCTAATTTCAAAATGTCTGTCAGGACATCTCTGTTTAAATGTGTTGCTTCTTGGGTCCAGAGTCTGTGCCATAACAGCACTGGCTCTATTTTAATCAGGTCTGTGATAGAACAAAGGCCTAATTCTGAGTGACAATTAAAATTGGAGGAGCTTTTGGGGAGTGCCAGAATATATTTTAAAAAGGAATTTTCAGCAACCTGGATAAGTGCGGAGTTTACAAAACCCCAAACCCCACTACCGTAGGTAGCACCAGCTACACATTTGGCTTTATAGATTTGAATCAATTCTACAGGGGGTCTAGTCCCTAATTTACTTGAAAAGATTTTAAGAGCAGCTGTTGATCTAATAAGCTCAAGCTTTTTAGCAGAAACAGCTTGGGTCCACGTCTCATTTTGGGCAAAAAGTATCCCAAGATAAGAGAAATGCTTAGCAAATTCGAGCTTCTGTCCCACTATAAAAATTGGCCTCTTAGATTTATTTTGCCTACCACAATACATAGTGAAAGTCTTTGATGTATTGACTTTCAGGCCCAACTCATTCATAAAGCGGGAAAAGCTGTCAACCACCCGCTGTAAGCCCACTTGAGTACGTGACATAAGTACAGCGTTGTCAGAGTACAAAAGAGCTGGTATTGGGAGGCCACCTACAAATGGGGGGTCCAGACTATCTTTGCACAAGACATCTTCCAATCCATTTATATAAAGGGTTAAAAAGGAAGGGGCCAGAACACAGCCCTGTCTGACCCCGCTCCTGATTGGTATTTTGTCTGTGCGCTTTCCATTTAGGCCAAAGCGAACGCGGGCCGACGCGTTGCTATAAAAACGTTTAAGATAATAAATAATGTTAGATTCAACCCCAAGTTGTTCTAATATCAACTACAGTTTAGAATGTACCACACAATCAAAGGCGGCCGAGAGATCTACGAAGGCCAAAAACAAGTTGCCCTGTTTTGTCCTCGTATATTTCCCGACCAGCATCAACAAGTTCAAACCCTGTTCTACTGTCCCCAGACCGGAACGAAAGCCGTACTGAAGATCAGACAGAACCGAGTTTTCCTCCGCCCATTCCAGAAGCCGGTCCAGAATAACTCTGCCCGCTATCTTAGTGAAGGAGTCCAATAGGGAAATAGGCCTGTAACAGGCTGGGTCCTGTCTATTTCCCTTTTTGTAGATCGGGACAATGACAGATTCCACCCAGGTGGGCAGGAATTCAGCAACGCAGCTAGCATTGAGCACCTGGACCAGAAGGGGCGCCCATAGAGAGGAAATACTCTTAAATATATCTATGGGAACCCCGTCTGGGCTAGGCGCCTTAGCGCCCTTGCTTCTACTCAGGGCCCTTTCGACCTCCTCGAGAGTAAAATGCAGATTACTGCTAGGGGGATGGTCAAAAGTGGGGATCAAAGATCCCACTTGTTCTTCTCCTTCATGTTCTTCTCCCTCATATACTCTCGAAAAGTGTCTGACCCAATCTGATTCACATATTGCTATATCTATTTTTGGACTAACCTCCTCACTAAGAAAGGGGGTTCTCACAATCTTCCAGAAGCTCGCACTGTCATTTGTTTTGGAGGCTGAATGAAGAGCCTCCCAAGCTTCGGACCTCAGAGTATTTTTCCTATCTTTAATCGCCATTTTATAATCTTTCCTAGATCTGCGGATTTCCTCAGCAGATCTAGGTTTGTTATGCAGCGCCTTTTTAGGCCTGCATAGGCCCTAGTGCATCTAGAATCAAACCAGCCTCCCTCCTTCTTCCGGTTCTTAAATTGCCTAGTGAGGGAGTTCTTAATTTCGTTCGATATGACAGAAAAGGATGCAAGACAAGTTTCAGGTGGTGAGTCTATCTCTAGACACGTAACTATTTCTGAAAAACATTTATCAACCACTGTTTTAATTATCTCTGCCTCATTTATCATAGCCCATTTTAGTGTATATCCATTAAATTTACCAATTGCTAAGTCAGCGTCTAAACTGTTACATTCCTTATCATTGGACAATAATGATACAGTAGGCAGCAGAATAGACACGCAGAGCGGGAAGTGGTCGCTCAATGCTATATCAGGAACATTAAAAGAATGGATTCTGTTCCCACAGTTATTAGAAATAGTGATATAGTCTATAGTTGTAGAGCAACCTCTACCATTATATGTTGGGGCTACTGTAGGGGTAGAGATACACATTTCATTTGCAAATCCTAGATCGAAATTAGCTAGCAAGATATTGAATTGTTCCCCTAAAAAATTATGTTTAAAATGGAAACGTCCCTCACCATCATCCTGTGCTACACCGCACCTATTGTCCTTGGTTAATTCACACAAGTTACAATTGAAATCCCCCAACATGATCACCATCAGTTTGTGCTTGAAATTTTTTTCCTGTACAAACAAGGCTTTAGTCAATTTCCTTAGGACATTCGTAACATCATCACAGGGAATATTATTATATATATTGACAATAACAATTGGGGTGTCACAGGCCAGGCCAAGAACCAAAATTTGAAAATAAATGTCTTTAACAGGTTCAGTGATTTTCTCAAGCACTAATTTGTTTGACAAGTAGACACTCAAGCCACCCTTCGGTCTCCCATGGGGAACGGCTACAGCTGAAGTACAAAAAGTTCTGTAGCCATTCAGGTGCACGGGTTCAAGGCTCCATGTTTCTTGAAGGCAAAGCAAGTCCAGGGATTGAATAAAATCCCTTCAAATTGGATTTTCAATTTTGGATCTGATACCAGCTATGTTCCATGATGAAATTTTAAGCACCGATGGACTTTTCAGGGGGGTAGACAAGACTGCAGGGGACATAGAGGTAGGGTTAATGTGTAAGAGTGGGGCCAGTTGGTCACCCCCCCCGCCCTGTGTCATCTTCTGCTGTCAGAACACCCTCCCCCCCCCCGAGCTCCACAACCTCACACATGGTTGGCACTACTGATGGAATTTTCTCCCCAGATGCATCTACATATTCCTAAACCTGGTGCAGTGGGGTTAGTAGTAATCGACCGCAGTCAGTCGATATTTTCCAAACCGCTAAGGGTGTCATAGTAGTTAAATGTAGGAATTCCATATCTTCTAGCCCACGGTTCTACCGAGTTCATGGTCGGGTAACGGACGGGGGCTATGCGTCTAATTGGTGGAGGAGGAGAGTAGAAGTAACCAAGGGGGAGAATGTTAACAAGATGAGAGTCTTAAATCCCCATGGCCACTCTTTCCAACACTGTATTAACCAGTTGAGGGGACCGAAATGATAAAACTACACAATCACCTCTCAACGTTTTATTCGACGTGCCCACCCATCTTGCTCGTCTAACCATTTTAAACTCTGAAAAAAGATGATTTTTAAGTCCTACCCTAGATGACAGGAAATAAAGAGATTTATTTCTCAGGGTTGACCACTTTTCAGTAGTATTAGGGGGAAGTGGAGGTACATTTGCCAAGACCACAGTATATGGTGTTGCTTCTGTCGGGAGAGTTAAATTAAAGAGATTCGGCGTTTCTCCTTCCTCGAGTTGATCCTCTGATGTTCTATTTTGTTGAGATGGTACAAACGAGGCCAGGTAACAGTTCAAAGGCTGGTCCCACAGTCACTATTGGCGCTTTTAGGAAAAAAAACCTGGGTTTGCTGAGGCCTCACCCGCTCCGCCGGGGACACGCTGCTTTAGTAGCGCCTGCAGGCGCAGGGATGACAGGACCGGGCTCCGCCGCCGCAAAGGGTGATGGGAAGCTGAGTCCTCCACTCGGTGGCCGCGGGGATGGTAGGAGCGGCGGCGGGAGGACTCGAGCAATGCAGCGGCCAGGTAACAGTTCAAAGGCTGGTCCCACAGTCACTATTGGCGCTTTTAGGAAAAGAAACCTGGGTTTGCTGAGGCCTCACCCGCTCCGCCGGGGACACGCTGCTTTAGTAGCGCCTCCAGGCGCAGGGATGACAGGACCGGGCTGCGCCGCCGCAAAGGGTGATGGGAAGCTGAGTCCTCCACTCGGCGGCCGCGGGGATAGTAGGAGCGGCGGCGGGAGGACTCGACCATGATTCTGGAGCAGATTCCCCCCTCTGTGTATCCAAAAAAGATGCTAAGCATATCAGCTGACAGGGACTAGAAGAAGACACAATAACATTCTATTGGAATTTTATTCGGCCCATCTGCCTTCCCAGGTGACATAGAGATCTATCCTTCTTTTAAATCATCTATCTTGAGTGGTGAATCAAGATCAGTCCTGTCCTCTTCATCTAAAACCTCAACAGCTGTGTGATCCAGATACTGCTTAATAGTGTCCGCTGAGGGGTCCAGCGACTCCTGATACAAAATGCTATAGAAATCTGCGAAAACCCCAATAATACCTTCTGGGCTAATAACCACCTGGCCTTGTTTGTCCTTAATAGCGTTAATTACACCCTGTATTTTTTTATGCCTTACTCTCCAAGCAAGCTGCTTCCTCACAGTATTGCTGTGTTCACTCTCAGCCTTTTGTAATTGGTACTTTTCCGCTGCCCTCCTTTCATGCAAGCTGTTGATCTCTGCTTTATCGGCAGCTGTCCATTGGAAGTTCTCATCTTCTATCCACCACTCTGCCTGCGCTATCAAATTTATCCTTACATGAGTCCCTTCCAGGCCTGCTAATTCCTTATAGAGTGCCATAATTATGTCATTTCTAACTCTGGTTGTTGAGGCTGAAACTAAGGGCCCCATTACGATGGCGGGTGGACTTTGTCCGCCCGCCACCGTTACAGAAAATGGGACTGACCGCAGAGGTGCGGCGGTCCCACGAGGCCAATTAGGATGCGCCCGCCTGCAATATTGCGGATGGTGCTGTTGGGTGCAGCTCCTTCCGCAATGTTAAAAGTGCATGGTTTGCATTACCATGCACAACGTGACACTCATCGCGCGGTGGCGATTTGCCCGCCATCATAATAGGCCCCTCAGTGTTTCACCTCTGATACCGACCTCCAGGGTATCCCATACTTCCCCTGTTGTAGCACTGTCTCTGTTAATGTTTAAGAGGCTATTCTGCTTCTGCCTCATGTGCCTGATGTAGTCAGGGTTTGACAATGATGTTCTAGCAAATGACCATCAGTTTCTTGATCTAGCCCCTCCAGCATAACTTAATTTCAGGAGCAAAGGATTATGATCAAAAAATACTCTTGGATATTTCGAAATTTCCACCCGACATAGTAGAGAAGATGATACCAAAAAAGAATCCAACTGCACCTGTTTTTTATGAGGAAAATAATAATACGTTAACCTTGGATCCCAACTCTATAGGGCTGCCCAGATGTTGATAACCCATGCAAATCCATAAGTTGTTTTGAAGCATGATAAACCTTGAGTTTTCGCCCACTATATCCTGACATAGATGGTGTGCGAAACCCATGTTGCAGTTGCGATCTCCACACAGTACTATATGTATTGGCCAGGACCATCATGTTATCTATAAATGTTTGCTCTTCGAGATTGAACACAAAAATCAAACAAATCATAAATCTAAATTGGATTGTATGACGGAACCCCGCATGCATTTATCACTACCCTGACTGCGACATTACCATGTGTTACTTTACCACGCAAGTTGTTATGATGACTTGCCACTAGGGGGGGCACTGAACTTTGGAATAGTATAAATTACTATTCCAACTGCTGTCTAACAACAACACGCCCCGTAAAGCAAGTCGTTGTAACAACTTGCGGGTTACAGGAATATGTGGTAATGTCACAGTCGGTTAGTGACTGTGTTATAAAGGCAGGTCATTGTTCTGATTGTGGGGTAAAGGATGTTTCCCTCTAAATTCCCCTTTTTTATTTTCAGCTAGAATCCATTTATTTGAGGCGCTCCTTTTAATACTCTTGAATTCTGGCTAATAAAGCTATTGCCCTCACAGCGCAACCCTGTGTAGAATGTGCCAGGAGTATAAATCCCAGGGTCCCCAATAGAGGCTTCTTATCTGCTGAAATGTACATTTCCTGGAGGCAAAAAATATCAGCCCTCATTATTCGCAATCACTTGGCAACCCTAGCCCGTTTAGCCCTATTGTTTAGACCCTGGACATTGACTGACAGAATACAAATCATAGTCATTGAGGCCCAAAGGAAAGAGACAAACATAAGACTTTGACAGAAACAAACAAAGCAAAACTTATGAAAACATGGCCCATTTCCAGGCAGGGTCCCACTCTCATAGACCAGAGACCCACTCAATCTAACACAGTCTTGTTGAGGTGGTTTCATTCTTTCCTCATTTGTCAACCCTCATCCTTCCCCTATCCTTCCCCCAACTTCCCTCCCTATGTTACCCCCAGGCTCCAAACCCTGCCCACCTTAGTCCCATTGCCCCCTGCCCCCTTGAGAAGCAGCAGACCCTCCGTGGACAGTCATGGTATGAAAGCACCCCTCCGTCCATCTGCTGCATGAAGGAAAAAACATGTGTATTTGTCAAACTAACCACTCATGCAACAACCCCTGCTTGAAGAACAATATACTTGTGAACACCAGATATACCAACAGCAAAATAGTTCCACATAAGGATGCAGCTCTATTATTCCTGTACATAGTACACTCATTCTTACGAGACCAATCCTTGCATGAGACAGTCCAGGAAATTCTTAGCCTTCATCTCTGAATTAAACATATAGATGTTCTCATTTTATATTACTTTTAAGCCTAGCGGGGGTTGAGAAGATAGGACTTAGATCCTCTGTCCTGGAAAGGCTTGATCATTTGGGGGAGGCTCCAGCACGCTCCACTGTTGTACGGCAAAAGTCTGGCCTTGCAAACAATACATGATCTTCAGAGCTCTGCTTGGCCTCTAGAGACGCCTTCTTAAAGACCAATTGCCTCTGCTGGAAATTACCAAAGAAAGCCAGAATAATTCTTGGCTTGGAATCCAGAGAATTATCCTTCTGTGAGACTGTTGCGGCATCAGCGGAAACCTGTGAGCCCTTTGTATCTCATGTGTCCAGTCCCAGCCCTCTACTTCTGAATATGCACCCTGAAATAACTTGATGACAAATCACTGAACATTCTGCCTCTGGCCCCTTCCCTGATCCCACAGAATCCCTAAATTGTTTCAGCGTTGGTGATTTTCAAAATCCTCCAAATTCTACTGTACATCCGCCAGTCAAGACATATGAACCATCAACTGTTCTCTCATTGAGGTGACCTCTGTCTCCTGCGCGGTAGTCCTACCCTCAACTGCCAAAATTCTTTCCGCTATTTCACAGCAAGTCTTAAAGATTTTTGTACTGTCCCCTGTGTTATGTATCGAGTAATCAGTACACACCGGTATGACTGTTCATTGTCCTGGCCGAACCAGGACCCTTTTATTGGTCAAACAAACCCCACCCCCAACAAACCAATTAACCCCAAGCACTACATAAGCATCAGCTGTGACAGCGCGATCCCTTTTGGCGCCATTCACATTCAGGTAAGAGCAGCGACCACATTACACCCTGCAGCTTCCTAGAGGCCGCCCGAGCCCTCCGACTATCTGCCTGAGACTTTTCCCGATGAGCCATTATGCCTTGATATATTGCCTCTAGAGTAAGAGAAAGCTTTCTTTTTTGGGGAATACTGAACAGGTCCTTCATTAGTGCCCAACTGATCTGTAGTAAAGTGCTGAGTCCCTGATTCATCCCATTTCAGATCAGACCTTGAATCCCTCTTCTGTGTGATTTTTTAATTTGCCTTTCAAACTGTGGCCCAGGTAGCACCAGCCCAGTCTTCTACCTCAGCAGCAGAACAGCTGGCATCAGAAGAGAAGCTGCTTGAATCGCTCTCACTGTGTTCCTCAGATTCTTTTGCATCGGAAAAAGTCAAAAGGGCTCTACCACATTATTATCTGAGCCAAGAGCTACCGGTTTTATAGGGATTGCTTCCCGCCTGTTCCTACCAAGAGCAGTGTTACTGTTACAGCTCGGTTTCCTCACATGATTGTGTGGTTAATTTTAACTTGTGCATTGTTGCCACTAAAATGCAGTCCAGTGATAGGGTCCTGAGACACCAGCTCCCGATCGCCATACCTTATTGTTGAGCTGTTAAACTATCATCAGTGGGTCTCCCTCGACCAACATCAGTTTGGCTCACTGTACCATGCTCTTCCTGGCCTCTAAAGGGCTCCTTGGATCCTGATGCCACTGCTGATCCTGGATAGCCAGCATTGATACGGGCCTTGTACTGAACTTAGTACTTTCCTTAGTGCTAGGCATGTGTGCCTGCAAATTTTCTTCACCACTCCAAGTTCTGCATGTGGTTTGGTGGTATTTGTTAATCATAACCCTTATGGTGTACAGCGCACCCCCAGTCCTTTGACCTGCAGATGTACAGGAAGCATGGGAGGCAGAGGCCAATGTATCTTCATCCAAGAGCACTGAGGTAGGGATAGTCTTTGTCTTCCTCAGAGGACTAGAAACCATTGCACTACCCCTGCCTTTTCTCAGATGAGCTTCCCAGCTCGGTCCACTGATAAAATTTTGATGTTAAAAATATCAATGTTCAAAATAGCACAAAAAATATATAGAGTACAATAATATCGATTCCCATACCTACACAGGTAAGTACAAAAATATTGAATCAAAAATATTGATGTAAAAAATATAGATGTAAAAATATAGATGTAAAAAATATTAATTTAAATATATATATATATATATATATATATATATATATATATATATATATATATATATATATATAATATATATATATATATATATATATAAAGTAAAATAATATATATTACATATATTAAATATGAGTATACATTTTAACAAAATAAATTAAATGTAAAATACAGTTTTACAAAATATTACAAATGAACTTGATTAAAAAAATAAACCCACAAACATAATAATTTATACATATATATGTATACTTACTTTTAAAAATATTACATTATTATCTTTAATTTATGTTAAAACTTTAAAATTATATACAAATAATATATATATAAATAATTTAAAATATTTAAAAAAACATTCTAAAATAAATTAATACATTAAAATATGAAAAAAATATTTAAACTTAAATTGCCCAATACAATCAGTGCAAGAGTAGGAAAAGGGTTGGATAGCAAAATAATTACATTTACTATTCCAACTCTAGTGAGTACAACAGTAGGGAAAGTGTTGGATAGCGGAGGGGTAAAAATTACTATTCCCACTCCAAACAGTGCAACAGTAGGAAAAGTGTTGGGAAGCGGATGGGTAAAAATTGCTATTCCCACTCCAGTGAGAGCAACAGTAGGTAAAGTGTTGGATAGCAGAGGGTAAAAAAATTACTATTCTAACTCCAGTGAGAGCAACAGTAAGAAAAGTGTTGGATAGCGGAGGGGTAAAAATGACTATTCTAACTCCAATGAGTGCAACAGTAAGGAAAGTGTTGGATAGCGGAGAGGTAAAAATTACTATTCCAACTCCAGTGAGTGCAACAGTAGGGAAAGAGCAGGATAGCGGAGAGATAAAAATTACTATTTCCACTCCGGTGAGTGCAACAATAGGTAGAGTGCTGGATAGCCGAGGGGTAAAAATTACTATTCCAATTCCAGTGAGTGAAACAGTAGGGAAACTGTTGGATAGCAGAGGGGTAAAAATTACTATTTCCACTCCAGTGAATGCAACAGTAGGGAAAGTGTTGGATACCGGAGAAAAGAAAATTACTATTCACACTTAAACATTCAAAAAAGATATATGAAAAATTAAAAATGAAATTAAAAAAACAATATTTAAATATATATATATATTAAACATATAAAAAGAACACATATTATAATATTGATTACATATAACAAATATTTATTCATCAATTACAAATAAATTACTTCCCACCCTTCCTACACTTTACACCTCTATAAACCACAACACACACTTAAAATTAAATACACAATTACCAAAATTAATTACAAATTAATTAATTAAAATTAATTAACAACCAAGTATTAATTAATAAATTAGAAATTAATTACTTCCCTCCCTTTACACCTACAAACATCACAACACACACCTAAAATAAATACAAAATTACCACAATTAATAACCAATGAATTAATTGAAATGAATTAACAACCAATTATTAATTAATTAATTAAACATTACTTTACACATTTAACACTGTAACATCTCAATTAAACAAATATTAATAAACAAAAATTAGTGAACACATTAAATATAATTAAAGTACTTCCCACCCTATTCCCCTATAAACCCACAACCGGCTATAGAACAAAAAACGCAAAATTCACATTTAAAAATATGCATTAATGTAATATAATTAAATTACTTCCCACCCTATTCTCCTATGAACCCACAACCCACTACAGAACTAACAACGCAAAATTCATATTTAAAAAAATGAATTAATTTAGTTTAATTAAATTACTTCCCACCCTATTCCCCTATAAACCCACGACCCACTACGGAACTGAAAACGCAAAATTCAAATTAAAAAAATGAATACATTTAATATAATGAAATTACTTTCCACCCTATTCCCCTACAAACCCACAACTCGCTACGGAACTAAAAGCACAAAAGTCAAATAAAAAAAAAATCATAACTACTAACATTTTTCACATATATTAAAAATACAAACATTTCTTATACAAAAAAACATACTTCACGTACATATAAAATTTATACTAAAATACATAATAAGAAATAACAATATTTTTAACAACTATATTTTTGCAAACGATATTAAACACTTTGATATTTTTAAAATCGATATTACTTACTTTAAGTCGATATTCTTGACCACAATATCCTTGCTGTCGATATTTCTAACCCACAATATTAATGACTTGATATTTGTGCATCTCGATATTTTGTACTCAATATTCTGTCTCTGCACCTTCCCATATACCTCTGGTCTGGACATGACCCAGACCTTCCAACAACAGCTGCTCCCTTTGTAGCCTTCCTGCCGATTGTAGATCCTGTTGTCTCCCCAGCAGGGGTCAAACTAGATGCTCTGGTGATGCCAAGCACGATTGTGCATCCTGCTCCTTCCACTCTGTTGAGTCCTGCCATGCCTGCAATCTTTACTGCTGCTGTCACTTCATCTCCTGCTTGAGGAACTCCAGGTGCAGTTCCATGTCGCTGCACTGATTTTGCCGACAAGACCTCCTGGTGTGCGGAAAGCCATTCCACCAGGCACCTGTGCGCTCGCGACAGCTAGGGAAAGCATTGCTCCTAGCCCACAAATACCATCAGTGGAACTGTCTGCATATTGGTTTGTCTCTCTGGTGCTTCACCGCCTCACCCTCACCTCAGCTTCAGTCACCTTGGGGGGGGGGGCAAGTGTCCTACCATCAGCAATCCTGGTTCTCCTTCAGTTGCTTCATCACGCCAGGGTAAAGGAAGCCATGTACTGTCGAACCAAGTCGTTGCTATCCTATTTCCTTCGGAATTGTGACATGTTGTTGGTTTATTTTTTGTTTGAATCTGTTTATTCGTTTTATCAAGGTTTTAAGAAAGTGGTCCAATAGCAAAGTCAATTGTAATTACAAACCTGGCGTAAATTATTAGTTGCAGAGCGTCTTTTGAGATACAATGCATATTTGGCATCAGAAATTGTTACAAAGAGCAAACTGCCATACCATAGCTAACATGTGTCTTCTTGGATTGACCATCTTGTCATAGTGGAGGAAACACAGTACAATCAAGTTGACCCTACTGAAGGACCAGTTACATAAGCTGCAAAGGGTAGGTGAGTGATTCCCTTTAATGAAATAGAACAATTAGTTAAAGAAACTAGAGAACAAAAATCCAGATTGTAAACTTCTCCCACATGCCACACCCATGTTTAATCAGGAGAACACATGATGACACTGATTAACATACAGGCTGAAAAATGTGGAGGAATGTCAGGGGTGATGTTAGATCTCTGCATATGTTATGTGGTCAGAAAGGGGTATGAACAGTTGCCATTCTATCCCTGTCTTCCAGTGGATCTACTTGAGTCTCAGCCTGGTAGTGTGCATTAGCCTGGAATTCGATCAGGATATGGCTATGGGGTGTTTGCATGGTCCTAGACTATCTTGCCTATGCAGCGCAACACTTTTCACCTGTGCCGAGGTGAGAAGAGATTGTGTCCAGGCTACAAGTGGCGGGTGATTTCCACCAATGGGTGATGAGGCATTTGGCTGTCAGTAATCCCAGATTGAGAAAACGAGAGGTAACTCTGTGTTTCTTGTCCATGTGGTAGAGACCCAAGAGACATGTTTCCCATCAGTGTAGTGCTGGACTTCTTGTGCAGGTGGACAGTTTAGATATGACACCTCAACAGTAGTGTTGGAGAGATGGACAAGCCCATAGCATGTGGAGCAGGTCTGTGTTGACCAGGCAACATCAGGATACGCATTAACTGCAAGGTGAAAGTAGCGATTGATATTGGCAGGGGTGAGGTAGGCCCTATGTATAATGTAGACTTGGATAAGAATAAATCAAGCATTGCGCTGAATACATGTGGGGCTTTCCAATAAGGCAGTCCATTCCTTGCCCTTGCAGGGGCGGGCCAAGCTGCCCTTCCAGCGGTAGTGCAGGGCCATAAGAGGTAGCGCAGTATGATTTTGCAGTGACTCCGCGAACCAGTGTATTAAGTGTCAGCCTGGTCCCATAACATGTAGGTACCTTATGGTGAGTTGGGTTGGATGGCCTCATGTCATATTGCCCCATGTGTTTGCCAATGATGTGAGTAGTGAGTTTTGTAATAGGAATTGGCCGGGTGGTAACCCTGTATCCTCCATTAGTGTCTCATGCGGGACGAGGGCACCATCCTAGTAGAGATCTCCACAGGTATGCAGACCAGTTGCATGCCAAGTAGTTTGCTCCGCTGCTGAGGTGAAGTTGCAGTCACTAGGTGTACCTAATAGGGCTAGTGCTGGGGCATAAGTGATTACTAACCATGTGAGATAGAGGTTCTCGCGATAGCAGTGATATGCCACTCCCAGCAGCACTGAGTCAGGCATTTTTATTCGGGTGCATCTGTGAAACAGGAGACGGATCTTGGGCAATGTCCAGACTGGTGATGTCATGGCAGTGCCGCCAGTTGTAGACCAGCTACCCATTTAGCCACCCATTGAAGTTGGGAGGCAAGGCAGTATTGTTCTAAGTGCAGTTCAGCAAGCCTACCCTGATTCGCGGGCAAGTAGAGCTTATCAAGTTCCACACTGCATTGCGATTTGTTCCATATAAATTCCCTTATGTGCTTTTCAAAAGAGAGAAACAATGCGTTTTTAGATAAAGGGTTAAGTTAGCAAAGTAATTTAAAAGGCATGGGAGGACCACCATTTTAAAGAGGGATCCGTGTCCCGCCACTGATAGAGGTAACGTATGATAAAAGGTCATCTTGGATCTTAGGGATGTGAAGGCACGTATAAGGTTGGCATCGATTAGGTCTACTGGTGAAGGATATACTCACATACCCAAGTACCAAAATGTATTGGGCTGCCACGGTACGTGTATGTCGTTTAGGGTGAAGTCTGGGTTTGGCAACTCAGGTGTAAAGAGGAACAGACAGGATTTTGCCCAGTTAAATGTTAAACCAGAAAGGGCAGCGAAGCAGTTGAGTGTCAGAGTGATCGTGTCAGGGATGGTGTGCACGTCTCTGAGTTATAGTATAAAATCGTCGGCATAAAGGGAGATAGAGTGAATTCCATCTGCTAGAGGAATGCCCCAGGCCTCGCCCTCATTTCTAAGTGAAATCATGAGTGATTCTATTGCCAGATAAAAGAGTAGCGGGGATAATGGGCAACCTCGGAGGGTACCTCTGTGTATGTGGACAAGTTCCAAAATGAGAGAGCCTGTCTTGACCCTGACCTGTGGTTGAGTATACAGTAACTTAACCTAATGAAAAAATCTATCTCCAACCCCTTAACGTGGCAGCGCGTCGAACAACAGAGCCCACTCTAGGGAGTCAAAGGACTTCTCAAAGTCTAATACCCTGCTCCCTGCCCGGGGCTAATGCTGCGGGGAATACTTTAGGACACGGAAAGGTTGTCTCGTTTACGTGCTGGAACAAAGCCATTCTGGTCCGGGTGGACCAGCGTCGGGACCAGGGGCGCTAATTGGTCTGCAAGGATTTTGACTAGGACTCCGTAGTCTGTGTTAGGTTAAGCCAGAGGCCTGTATGATCCCAGCAGGGTAGGTTTAGGATGGAGGTGAGTAGCGCTTCGCACTGTGATGCTGGAAGATAGACGACTGAAAGAGCCTCCTCGAATAGAGTTTGTAGGTAGGCAACAATGAGTGGGGCATAAACTTTAGAGATTTCGGCAGGCAGGCAATCCGGATCTGGGGTTCTACCTGTGACAAGGGCTCGAATAGCCTCTTGTATTTCAAACAGTGTGAGAGTGTCGTCTAGCTCCGTCCGTTGTTCAGGTGTAATTCAGGGTAGTGTTATGGTAGAGAAAAAGGAATCCAGTTCGTTGGGATCTACGTTAAATGCAAATTGGTATAGTGTTGTGTGAGCTCATCATGTATTTTGCGTTGAGTGTAAAGTAGTGTGTCAGCAGCGGAGCGCAGTGCCATGATAGGCTGTCTTGGCTGGTTTTGGCGTATAAGCCATGCCAGTAACCATCCGGATAGGTCAGCAGTGGCATGCGTGTGAGCTGAGTAGGCAGCATAATTAAGACAGGCAAAATCTCTAATCATGAAGTGTGCTTGCGACGTTTAACTACTAATTGGTGAAGTTTGGCTGGGTTGTGCTCCGCAAGGGTTTTGCAATCAAGAAGTATGACTTCAATGTGGGAGATGCTACCCTCAGGTTACCGGCACATATCCCATTGTGTCCCTGTTGGAACCGGAGGTCTCTGGTTGGCACAGGTATGCACTTGTGACAAGCAGGGACCCTCACTTCCAGTCAGGGCAAGGGAACTACTCCTTCGAATAACCCCTGCTCACCCTCTAGGTAGTGTGGCGCGAGCAGACAAGGCTAATCCTCAGGGCGATAGTAAGTTAAGCATTTATGATCACACACAGTAAACCCACGGACCCACCACAAATGGACACCAGTTGTATGGTTGTATCAAAAATACGTATACCTTATGTAAAAGATAGATTCAAGCAGGGTTATCACAAGACCATATAACGTTTAGCGATTTGAGGCCACCAGATTGCAATAGGCAATTAGTCTTTAAATATTCGTTGTTCAGCAAGGTACGATGACAGGGAAATAAGAACGTTGCGGACCCTGGATCCGATATGAACTCAAGACGGAGTTCAAGTGTACCTTGCTTGTGGAAGTCCGAGGCGTTTCAGGCGCGGCTACTGGTGAATGCGGACCCGGGACGAGGCCGACGGTTCTCCAGAGGATCTCTCCGGCTCGGTCCCCCTCGAGGAGCGAGGCGGGGGAGCAGGACTGTGGAGGGTTGCGGCGATCTGGGGTCGGTACAGCTCACGGGGCGAGGCGTCGTTCAGGCCTGCGGGACGTACTACTTCTTAGCACGCTGGGTCATACTCGTGGAGGGGCGTCGCGTTCTCGGGCAGACGGGTGCAGCACCAGGCTTCCGGTACCACCGTACGGGTTGGCCTTTCTTGAGGTGCGGCACGAGCCTTGGTATGCAGGAGGCAAAGCGAGACAGTCGGGTACGTTACGACGTACGGACCGTCCGAGGTTATGGAATGCGCTCCGTGCAGATTCCGGCTGGAGAAGGTGAGAGGCGCACAACGCGCTCCGTTAGCAGGCGAGGTGACAGGAGAGCGGGCGGCCCGGCACTGAAGCGAAGAGCGACACAGGGATGAGCGGGGCTCGCTGCGGTGGGGCGACCAGGCTCCGAGCTTCTCTTGGTCCTTCTAGTCAGGCAGAGGTTCGTCGTGGTTAAAACTGGATCTGATTTGAAAGGAGCGGAGCTCCTATATTTATACTGAGATTCTTTTGTGTTTGCAGGCCAGGGGGCCTGAGCCTAGTTCAAACCGGTTTTGGAGTACTCTGTTTACAGGAAGCTGCCGTCTCCTTTCAGGGTGCAGTGCAGGGGCATCAGACGCTCCACAGGAGGTGGAGCCAGCATTGTGGTGGTGGAGCACAACCCTATCCAGAGTCAAGGACTACTCCGCCCACCCATCTTGGTGTAAGCACCCCATTCACCACCTGGAGCCCTCGACTGTCCCTGGGAATTCCCCAGCCCTGTCACTCACACAAACCCAGACAACAGATACACATCCTGGCAGAGGCGGGCTGAAATAGTTAGGCCAGCAAAGGCTAACTTTCTAAAAGTAGCATTTGCAAACACAGGATATTAAAATAAACCTTTCTAAAGGAAGTATTTTATTATTCTAAGTTCAGGCATACTAAACTCGACATGCTACCGTGTTCCCTGAGCCTGCCGGGACTATGGCGTATAATAGTTCCGGCAGCTCATCCTGGCCTAAGAGAACAGGTAGCCCTTCAATAGTGAAGAACAAAAAGGGCGGTAATTCACTACTAGAACATGCCGCACTCTAGGCTTGTCCTACCTTACGCTTACAATGCACCCTGCCTGCAGGCCTACCATAGGGGTGACTGATATGAAGGTTAGGGAAGGTTCAGGGACTGGCAAGTGTGGGCACTTGCGCAGTCAGTGTGACAGTACGAGACCGTACGCGGGGTCTGCAATAGCGGACCCGAGACACATCTTACGAGGCCGCTTCTGTGGGTGGCGCAACCAGCGCTGCAGGCCCACTAGCGGCATTTGTATCTACAGGCCCCAGCACTCCTCGTGCACTTTACTGGGGACTGATAGTAAACCAAATAAGCCAATTGTGGAAACCAATTACATATACACTTTACATTGGGAGCACTTGCACGGCGGCACGGATTGGCCATGGCGCAGTGCCCTGAGCAGCGAATACCAGCAAAACATCTGAGGCACATCAGCAAAAAGTGGAAGGGAGACTCACGCCAAGGTGCCAGGTCTAACACGTGTCCCCTCCAGCTGAAATGTGGGGAGAACTACCCTTACCCAGGGAGTTCCTCATCACTAAGGCGGAAAAACCTTGACAAACCGTCAGCATTGGCGTGGTCTACGCCAGGGCGGTGTTCCACCGTGAAATCCATACTCTGTAGAGAAATGGACCACCTCAACAGTTTTGGGTTCTCACCCCTCATTTGCATCAACCATCTGAAGGGCCTGTGGTCTGTCTGAACTCGGAAGTGAGACTCAAACAAGTAGGGTCTTAGCTACTTCAGGGCCCAGACCACAGCAAAAGCTTCTCTCTCGATCGCACTCCACTTCTGTTCCCGTGGAAGTAACCTCCGACTGATGAAGGCCACAGTTGATCCCAGCCCTCCTCAGTCGTCTGTGAAAGGACAGCCCCTATCTCATGCTCTGAAGCGTCTGTCTGCACTACAAACTCTTTGGAGAAATCAGGAGCCAGGAGCACGGGCGCCGTGCACATGGCCGTCTTCAGGGTGTCGAATGCTACCTGACAGGCGTCAGTCCATATCACTTTCCGGGGCTGCTTCTTCGAAGTCAGCTCTGTCAAGGGGGCAACGATGGTGCCGTATCCCTTGACGAACCTCCTGTAATACCCGGTGAGTCCGAGGAAGGCCCTCACCTCCGTTTGGGTCTTGGGGGCTTCCCAAGCCAGGATGGTCTGAATTTTGGGTTGAAGGGGCACCACCTGGCCGCTCCCAACTTGGTGTCCCAAATACACCACCGAACCCTGCCCGATCTGGCACTTGCTTGCCTTGATCGTGAGGCCTGTCTTGCGCAGAGCCGCCAACACTTCACACAGGTGTCGCAAGTGTTCTTCCCACGTACCGCTGAACACTGCGATGTCGTCCAGGTAGGCGGCACTGAACACGTCAGTCCAACCAACACCTGGTTGACCAACCTCTGGAAGGTGGCAGGGGTGTTTTTCATCCCGAATGGCATGACACGGAATTGGTAGTGCCCATCGGCGGGTTGAAAACGCTGACCTCTCTTTGGCCCCGTCAGTTAAGGCGATCTGCCAGTACCCAGACGTCAAGTCAAACGTACTGAGGTACCTGGCAGCCCCCAACTGATCGATGGGCTCATCGCTCTGAGGATGGGGTGCTCGTCAGTCTTCGTGACCAAATTGAGTCCTCGATAGTCCACACAGAACCGTAGTTCGGGTGTGGCTCCCGGCGTCGCAGCCTTCGGGACCAAGACCACTGGGCTGGCCCAAGGATTGCTGGAGGACTCAATCACCCCAAGAGCAAACATCTTCGAGACTTCCTCCTTGATGCAGGCTCGTACCCTGTCAGTCACGCGGTAAGCCTTGTGCCGGCAAACTGTCTCCCGTGTCCACATCATGGACGCACCAATCTGTGACACCCGGAACCAGGGAGAACAAGTCAGAGAATTGCCCCAGCAGCTGGCGGCAATCACTCTGCTGCTCAGGGGTCAGGGAGGGTGAGAGGTTAACTCCATCCACTGACCCGTCTCGCTCGGAGGCCACCAAGAGGTCCGGAAGAGGCTCGGTCTCCTCCTCCATTCCATCATCGGTTGCCAACCGCATGCCCACTTCGGACCTCTCCAAGTAGGGCTTAAGGCGGTTAACATGTAGGACCCTCAAAGGGTTCCTGGGAGTTTGCAAGTTCACCAGGTAGGTGACAGGACTCTTGCGCTCCACAACCTCAAATGGACCCGTCCACTTATCCTGAAGTGCACAGGGCTCCACTGGGGCCAAGACCCACACCTTTTGTCCAGGTTGAAGCTCCACCAGAGTGGCATTCTGGTCGTACCACCGCTTCATCTCTTACTGGCTAGCTTCCAGGTTTGCCTCAGCAAGTTGCCTGAATCGCCTGGTCTGGTTTCGGAAGGCCAGCATGTAACTGTATACAGTCTGGGGAGGTTTCCTGGGAGATTGCTCCCAGCCTTCCCTAACCAGACTCAGAGGTCCTCGGACCGGGTGACCTTACAGAAGCTCGAAGGGACTGAACCCGAGCAACTTCTGCGGCACCTCTCGGTACGCAAACAGTAGACATGGTAAGAGGACGTCCCACTTACGCCTCATTGGTCCTTCTAGGCCCCTGATCATGCCTTTCAAGGTTCGGTTGAATCTTTCAACCAACCCGTTTCCTTGGGGGTGGTATGGGGTGGTGAACTTGTACGTTGCACCACACTCTTGCCAAAGGGACTTCATATATTTTGATATGAAATTGGTGCCCCTGTCAGACACCACCTCTAGAGGGAATCCCACTCGTGAGAAAATTCCCATCAGTGCTCGTCCCACCACGGGGGCCGTCACTGTCCTCAGAGGGATGGCTTCAGGGTACCGGGTGGCATGATCCACCAAGACCAGGATGAACCTGTTGCCCATGGCTGTCTTGGGGTCCAGAGGCCCCACAATGTCAATTCCCACTCGCTAGAATGGGGTACTGACGACGGGGAATGGTTGGAGGGGAGCCTTGTTCTTCTCTCCGCACTTACCACTTGCCTGGCAAGTTTGGCAGGTCCTACAATGAGCGTCTGAGCTCCTGTGCATTTGGGGCCAATAAAAGTGGGTGACAAGCCTGTCATAGGTCTTGTCCATCCCCAAATGTCCTGCTAAAGGTACATCGTGAGCCAAACCCAGTAGGAAGGCTCTGAACTTCTGGGGTACCACCAGCGCATGGGCTGACCCGGGTTCAGCAGCCTTAGGCTCTGAATACAGGAGATCGTTCTCCCAGTAGACCAAGTGTTTTCCGGACTGAACACCATTGGCCTGGTCTGCAGCCTGCTGCCGCATACCCACAAGAGAAGGGCACTCTTTCTGCTCCTTGCAAAATTCCTCCCTGGAGGGGCCTCCTTCTTGCTGCCAATGGGTCAGCTCAGGCAGGTCTCCCAGTTCGGCGATCTGTTCCCCGGTAGGCTCCCGGGCATCCCCCTCAAGGTCTGCTTCCTCCTGGGCCGTGGGAACTTCGGGGGCCGGCTGTCCGCGCCTCCCGTGCCTCCTCTCTAAGGCCGGTTCCTGGGCCTCTCCTTCAGGATCCAGCACTTCTCCAAAACCCCTACTGGCTGCCATGGACCGCGTGGTCACGCACGCCCAGTCGGGTAGACCCACCATCCGCAGATGAGTCGTTTTCTCCACCTTTCCCCAAGGGGAGTTCTCCAAATCGTTCCCTAGCAGACAATCTACAGGCATGGAGGTCCTCACAGCAACTTGCAGAGTACCAGAGACCCCCCCCACTCAAAGGGAACCTGAGCCATCGGACACTGGCTCTCAGAATTGTCAGCATTGACAACCCTACAGTAGGCGTGCGGTAGGACCTGCTCTTGAGACACCAGGTGCTGCCTCACTGCAGTCACACTGGCTCCTGTATCTCGAAGAGCCTCCGCTTTCTTTCCATTGATGGTCACTACCTGCCCATATTTCTTAGTGTTACTGGGTAGGTAGTTTTCGGGGACCATCTCACTGTCTCCTAGCGAGACTAAGGTCATCTGGACGGGATCCCCACCCATTTGGACGGCTACTTCCTCCCCAAAATGAACACTAGCCATTTGCCGGGGTGGAGCACCAGTGGGTGTGGGTTTTGCGAACAAGCGACACTTAGGGTCAGAGGCAACGTGACCCAGGTTGCCACATCTAAAACAGGTGATGGGCCCTCTTTGAACAGATTTACCTGTAGGGCCCCGGTCGGTTTCGGGAGTGGAGGAGGCTGAGAACCTTTCCCTTGGTTCCCTTGGGGATTACTTTGGGGGCCTTTGTGGAACCCTTTCTGTTTTCCCCTGTCCCCTCCACTCTTCTTCTGGGGACCCTGCCCACCTTTGGCTGAGTCTCCCACTGGACCCTTGTGGACCCTGGTGCTGAGCCAGCGGTCTGCCTCTTCAGCAAGCGTCCTCGGGTTGGACAGCTTGCTATTGATCAGGTGCTGGCATAACTCAGGAAAACAAGTAAGCGACAAGTGTTCCCATGCCATTAAATCAAGCAGCCCTTGAAAATCATTTACCTTACTACCCTTCACCCAACCATCCAGCGCTCGGCAGAAAAATGTCACATACTCCACATACGTACCCCCTTGAATCTTCACACAATTCCTAAATCGCTGTCGGTACATTTCAGGGGTTAACCCAAATTGATTCATCAGGGCATCTTTAATGTGCTGGTAGGAGTTGGACTCTTCAGAGGGAAGATCTAACAGGGTATCTCGCCCCTCGGTCAGGAACCGTCCCCACAACCCCGCTCCCCAATCTCGCTCAGGGACCCTGTGGGAGGACATGGCTACCTCGTAGGCCCGGAAGCACTGCCCTATGTCATCCCCCTTAAAATACTCCTTAACCCCATCCTTCGGTACATAGACCATTGACTCTACCTGGGCTGGCGTTGTGCTGCCACCAGGAGCTGCGTCCAAGCTCTTTGCTTTCAGCTCCAATTCTTTGATGCGTATTTCG
Organism: Lissotriton helveticus; assembly: GCF_964261635.1. Taxonomy (NCBI): domain Eukaryota; kingdom Metazoa; phylum Chordata; class Amphibia; order Caudata; family Salamandridae; genus Lissotriton; species Lissotriton helveticus. The sequence continues at coordinate 346,590,398 of NC_136071.1, read as the reverse complement.
TGCTCTAGCTGGAGTTTCTTCTCCGCCATCGCCATTTGTCCTTTCAATCTGGCCATCTCCACTTCATGCGCTCTGGTTGCGGCCCTATCCGCCAGCTCTTCTGACGACAGGCCTCCCTGCACCTCGACAAGGCTATTTGGTGGATCCACCACCAGCTGTTTTTCTGGCTCTCTTGACTCCTTCCAGGCTCTCAGTGCCTTGATGGTCTGGGTTTTGTTTTTGCACCCGGTGTGGGAGACTCGGAATTTCGAGCAAAAACCTTTCAATTGCTCGGCTTTGTAATTTTCAAGGTCTTCCCAGTTAACATCATCGAGTCCAGAGATAACAGAGGGTGCTCTCGCGGGGAGTGAACCAGGCATGGTTTGGAGTTTGGAGATCTCCCGGCAAGAAAGTAATTCTGTGGCTTCGTTATAGGTCTGCTCTCACTACGTGGTGATCAGTAATTCACTGTACATGAATCATAAATGCAAATCCGAAATCCTCACCGCTGGTACCAATGTTGGAACCGGAGGTCTCTGGTTGGCACAGGTATGCACTTGTGACAAGAAGGGACCCTCACTTCCAGTCAGGGCGAGGGAACTACTCCTTCGAATAACCCCTGCTCACCCACTAGGTAGTGTGGCGCGAGCAGACAAGGCTAATCCTCAGGGCGATAGTAAGTTAAGCATTTATGATCACACACAGTAAACCCACTGACCCACCACAAATGGACACCAGTCGTATGGTTGTATCAAAAATACGTATACCTTATATAAAAGATAGATTCAAGCAGGGTTATCACAAGACCATATAACGTTTAGCGATTTGAGGCCACCAGATTACAATAGGCAATTAGTCTTTAAATATTCGTTGTTCAGCAAGGTACGATGACAGGGAAATAAGAACGTTGCGGACCCTGGATCCGATATGAACTCGAGACGGAGTTCAAGTGTACCTTGCTTGTGGAAGTCTGAGGCGTTTCAGGCGCGGCTACTGGTGAGGGCGGACCCGGGACGAGGCCGACGGTTCTCCAGAGGATCTCTCCGGCTCGGTCCCCCTCGAGGAGCGGGACGTGGGAGCAGGACTGTGGAGTGTTGCGGCGATCCGGGGTCGGTGCAGCTCACGGGGCGAGGCGCCGTTCAGGCCTGCGGGACGTACTACTTCTTAGCACGCCGGGTCGTACTCGTGGATCTGTGAGGGGCGTCGCGTTCTCGGGCAGGCGGGTGCAGCACCAGGCTTCCGGTACCACCGTACGGGGAGGCCTTTCTTGAGGTGCGGCACGAGCCTTGGTATGCAGGAGGCAAAGCGAGACAGTCGGGTACGTTACGACGTACGGACCGTCCGAGGCTATGGAATGCGCTCCGTGCAGATTCCGGCTGGAGAAGGTGAGAGGCGCACAACGCGCTCCGTTAGCAGGCGAGGTGACAGGAGAGCGGGCGGCCCGGCACTGAAGCGAATAGCGACTCAGGGATGAGCGGGGCTCTCTGCGGCGGGGCGACCAGGCTCCGAGCTGTCTCGACCTTGGGAGGGGCGAAGGCACCCGAGTCACAACTCCGGCGAGGGAATAAGAACTAAGGCCCAACAGCAGACGGGCACAAGCAGAATAGAACCCAATGGTCCTGGGGTTCCGTTCAGGGGGCAAGCTCGCAATCAGAGCCCTTGGAGATCGTTTCAGGCACAAGTCTACAAAGTCCTCTCTGGTCCTTTCCTCTCCGTTCTCAGCAAGGCACCACTGCAGGCCAGTCTTACAGGATACAGACTGGTTTCCGTCCTTCAGCTTCTCTTGGTCCTTCTAGTCAGGCAGAGGTTCGCCGTGGTCAAAACTGGATCTGATTTGAAAGGAGCGGAGCTCCTATATTTATACTGAGATTCTTTTGTCTTTGCAGGCCAAGGGGCCTGAGCCTAGTTCAACCCGGTTTTGGAGTACTCTGTTTACAGGAAGCTGTTGTCTCCTTTCAGGGTGTAGGGCAGGGGCATCAGACGCTCCGCAGGAGGTGGAGCCAGCATTATGGTGGTGGAGCACAACCCTATCCAGAGTCAAGGACTACTCCGCCCACCCATCCTGGTGTAAGCACCCCATTCACCACCTGGAGCCCCCGACTGTCCCCGGGAATTCCCCAGCCCTGTCACTCACACAAACCCAAACAACAGATACTCATCCTGGCAGAGGCGGGCTGAAATAGTTAGGCCAGCAAAGGCTAACTTTCTAAAAGTAGCATTTGCAAACACAGGATATTAAAATAAACCTTTCTAAAGGAAGTATTTTATTATTCTGAGTTCAGGCATACTAAACTCGACGTGCTACCGTGTTCCCTGAGCCTGCCGGGACTATAGCGTGTAATAGTTCCGGCAGCTCATTCTGGCCTAAGAGAACAGGTAGCCCTTCAATAGTGAAGAACAAAAAGGGCGGTAATTCACTACTAGGACATGCCGCACTCTAGGCTTGTCCTACCTTACGCTTACAATGCACCCTGCCCGCAGGCCTACCATAGGGGTGACTGATATGAAGGTTAGGGAAGGTTCAGGGACTGGCAAGTGTGGGCACTTGCGCAGTCAGCGTGACAGTACGAGATTGTACGCGGAGTCTGCAATGAAGGACCCGAGACACATCTTATGAGGCCGCTTCTGTGGGTGGCGCAACCAGCGCTGCAGGCCCACTAGCGGCATTTGCATCTACAAGCCCCGGCACTCCTCATGCACTTTACTGGGGACTGATAGTAAACCAAATAAGCCAATTGTGGAAACCAATTACATATACACTTTACATTGGGAGCACTTGCACGGCGGCACGGATTGGCGGTGGCGCAGTGCCCTGAGCAGCCAATACCAGCAAAACATCTGAGGCACATCAGCAAAAAGTGGAAGGGAGACTCACGCCAAGGTGTCAGGTCTAACAGTCCCCAGACAGGGCCTCTAATTATCCCATTCAATTAGTCTCCTGGAGGCTGTGTTATTGTTTTGTTTGAAGTAGTTAGCAATGGCTGTACCAAGGGAGTATCGGAAGGGCCAGTCTTCCAATGTTACCGTCTGCAGGCACCATGTAGAACAGCCAATAATAGGCAACAATTGTACGCAGCCACGGGCAGCAGGAGTGGACGTTATAGAACGATAGCATAAAACCAGGAAGAAAACCATGAAAGGAAAACAGTCAATACTATCAGAGCAGAGTGACAACATGTGTCCGCCCAAACTGCCGGTCTGTACAGATCAACAACAACAACAGAATAAGGAAGAGAAACCAAAAGGGGTGGGGAAGTGCGACAACAAAAGATGAGACACCCCATATAGTAAGGATGAATGGGCAGCAGCTTGGGTAAATGTTTTACCATCAATTTGGGCATCGCATTAGGTGGCGAGTTTACCTCAGTGTTGTGGCCGTGTATAACAAAGGAGTACCTAATCATAGTTATCGCATGGCAGCTGTAAAGGAAAAGTTATTGAAAGAAACATAGATAGGCCAATATTAAGTGTCAATGTGTGCCAGTCTACGTGGCCTGCCAGAGCATGCTCTTTGAAGAAGACGATGATGTTATCTGCCGTCTGTGGTGTCACATCAGGAGAAGCAACCGAGACCATCCTGGAAGGCCAGGTGGCTGAAGAACCATCATCACTGATGCATTTGGTGGAGTCGTCGTCAGGTTCCCAATTCTGTGTGGCATCTCGGATCGTAGCAGCGATCTGAGGGGCCAGTGCGTCTCCCGTATAACCGGCTCCAGGTCAGGAATGGCATTAGATTGTGGGGAGCTTTCTGGGCGGCGTCAGCATCCACGACTGCGACTTGGGGGGAGTCCCGAGATCCCCTCATTTCTTGTGTGGATTGGCTTGAGGTCGCCAGCCCAGATGAGTCTAGCCATTCACCGGTGGCTTCAGGGGAGTTGAAGAAATGTGTTGCCCCCCTCCGCAACAACCGGCAGGCGTGCTGGTAACAGGAGTAAGTATCGTAAGTCTATGACCCGTAATCGATGTTTAACATATAAGAAAGAGTTTCTCTGCACCGCCATAGTGTAGTCCGGGAACAAGCATGATATGAGCGTTTTCCACAGTTATGTCTCGAAGTTTCTGTGCTTCTCGTAGGACAGAATCCTTGTTACCATAGTATATACAGTAGTGGTCTAAGGTTGGAGCCAGGTGGGGGTTTGCGTGTCAGAATGTGGTGAGCACGCTTAATGGAAAAGAATAGTGAGAGTTCCGTCGGCAGAAGCAGGCCACGCAGCCAGCGATCCACATATTCGACCCCGTCACGTCCCTCCAGGATACCAACCACACAGATGTTGTTTCTTCTGGAGTGGCCCTCCGCGTCTTCTGCCCTGCATTCCAGGATATGTACTCAGTCCACTAGCGCCTGCCGTGATGTCTCTATCTTGCAGGATTTCGGTGTAAGTTCGGCAAGAGTTTGTTCAGCGGAATTAACTTTATCGGCTAATTTATGGTTATTGGCGTGAGATCCACCACCACATTGTCAATCTCGTTTTCTAGGGATCCCGAGTGTTCTTTAGTGAGGCCTGTAAGAAAGTGGCTCTGTATATACTAGACCAAAGGAAGGAACAGTGTGCACACAGTCCACAGTACCCAGAATTTTGGCAGAGGCTAAAGTTAGATATAGCCTTACTCTCTAAAGTGGCAGCTTGGTCGAGCAGTAAGGCAGTATCAGAGGACAGTGTAAAGCATTTGTTGTACACACTCAGTCAGCAAATGGTCTCACACACTCAAGAACTGAACTCTAGGTCAATTGTTTTGTATATAAAAATATATAGTTATTTATTTTAGAACCACAAGTAGGTACCATAAATACTTTCTCAGAATGAGATGTTGCAATTGATTACTTCCAAATAGCAATAGACTTTAGAATGCAATAGATACAGTTGTTGCAATATGCAACACAAGTTAAACACAAAATAACATTGAGCTCAACAGGAAGTTTTAAGTAAATGCAATAAAATCACTTTACATATGTTTTTCTTCCTCAGGGCTGGATCCTGTATTCAGCGCTGGTGCCTTTCCTGTAAACAGTTGAAAGAAATCATTTTTGTTACATTTTTAAGGAATATTTGTATGTTTTGAAAATCGACACATAGAAGAAATTTTGGTGAAAACCAAGCAATATATTCCTATGGGGGAAAATTGGGTTAGCAGTAAATCACGGTTATAATTACTTTTTAGGGTCAGTGCTGGGCTCAAAGATACAGCACTGGGATCTCTCCTGATCACAGGTGAGTAATTTCGTTTTTGATGTTCAGATGATTTTTAAGGAATATTTTAAAGTTGCAGAATTCAACACTTAGAAGAATTTCCAAGTGAAAACAGCCAATGTTACCCTATGAAGAAAATCAAGTTATCGGTCTTTGGGTAAATACTCGCCTGGCAGAGTTAAGGTTCTGGGGGTAGACTCAGGAGTCCCCAGGTTCAGGTAAGTAAAGTTGTTACACCCTTAGCGGCACAGTGGCAGCCAGCTGCAAAGTGAGTAGGCCCAATGTTATCCTATGGAGGATAGGGCGCCTTCGGTTGGTGACTGTTAGCAGGCAGGCCCCACGGCTGTGAGAGCTGAGCTCCTGGTCACTTACACATGGCAAGTGGGGAAGTAGAGTAGGATAGATGCTGCACTCCCAGTGGCACTCGGGCGGCTGGGTGTAGGGTGCTTTTGAGCCTTCGGGCCCCCAATGTTATTCAATGGGAAAGCTGGAAGTTGAACAAAGGCTGCAGGCTCAGGGATGGAGATTCTCCAGGTGCGACCACCACTTCGAGAGATAAGTTGGGATCTTGGAGGATAGGTAGACACCCAGGAGTTGGGCAAAGGGGGCCGTGGGGCGCCGGGTGCAGGGGTGTCTTTTGACATCGGGAAATCTTAACCTCAGCTGGTCGTGGTTGGGGGGTCCCTTGTTATGAGGCTGCAGGGGTCATCAGGAGCGTCGAGGAGGGTCCCTGGGCACTGGATTTCAGGTCACAATCACCGGGGGGACGCCCTCATGGTCTTTGTTCACTCAGGCACAGGCCAGGTTCGGCGGGTGCAGAGTGTGCTGGATTCACGGTTCCTGGCTGGCACCAGGGGTGTTGCTTGTTTGAACAGAACCACTGCTCATGGGAGTCCCAGTCTTTAAATGAGCAAGGCAGGCAGGTCCTCCTGGGTTTTCGAGGTTGCTGTCTGCTGGGGACGCCGGGGTTTTAGCAGGAGCAGGTTCAAAGATCAACAGGCCTGTAGGGCTGGGGCCAAGTCAGTTGGTATCGTCCGCTTGTTATCAGCTGCACGGCAGGTCTTCTTCTTCTTTTTCTTCTTTCTTGCTTCGGAATTGGGATCTGAGGAAGGAAGGTTCAGGGTGCCCCTAAATACTACATTTAGGGGCATTACAGGTAGTGCAAGGGCAGGGACCAATTGGTCCCTGTCCTTGGGGTGAGTACATCCCCTATTCTGCCCCTCTCCTGTGGGAGAGGGGCAGGGGCCTATCTCTGATTGGGTAGGGCTCCCCATCCTCAAGATGGCGGGAGCCCGGAGTTATGCTTCACCTCGCCTCTCCCACCTGAGGGGTGGGGTTGGCAGAGGCTGGCACACCCCCTTTCCTCACTTAGGGTTTCCCACCTGTCTTCCCGCCAGAGTGGGGGTCAGAACCAGTGGGGGCCAGTTGCTGAGTACAGCAATTGGCCTGGGGAAGCTCACAAAAGGCGGCATGCCTTTGCAGCTTCCCCTGCCCATCCTGGGGGAGGAAGATTGGCACCTCGTCCCAGGATGTGCATTGTTTAAGGCCCCCGAGAGCGGCAAGCTCTCGACCCAGGGGTCCAGAAACATGTCTGTTGGTGGCAGCCTCGGTAGCCACGCAGTCAGGACACTGGGAGTTGGTTAGGTTTTAGGGGGCATGTCTAAGATGCCCTCTGTAGTGCATTTTACATTAAATCCCACACTGGCATTAGTATGGGCTTAATGTGCTGAAAAGTTTGATACCAAACTTCTCAGTCTTTAGTGTAGCCACTATGGTGCTGTGGAGTTCGTAATGACAACCTCCCAGCACCATATACTCTTAATGGCATCACTGCACTTACAGTGCCCAGGAATGGCCCGGGGTAGCGTAGAGGCACCGGGCTTATGCACCTGTTCCCACACCACTGGCATAGTGCACCCAGCTGGAGAGGTGACTGAGGTATTCCAGGGCAGTATTTTGTGGGCATGGCACACAGGGATGTGTGCCATGTCGACTCTCTGTTTAGTTCTGCACCACGACAGCCAGCATGCAAAGGCAGTGTGTGTGTCAGGGTACAGGGCCTCTAAGGGTGGCACAATAAGTGCTGCATCCCTTAGGGGCCTTCTCTGGTCACAGTGCCTTGGGTACCTAGGGTATCATTTACTAGGGGCTTACCTGTGGCCAGAGATGCCAATTGTGTTTAGGTTTCAATACAGTTTTTAGGGAAGGAACACAGGCCCTGGGTGCCTGATTGGCAGGGACCCAGGGCACACCAAGGAAAAATACATCAGTTATCAGGCAAAAAGTGGGGGGGTTACTGCAACAGAAACCCACTTTCCTACAAGGCCCCAATTCTTTCAACAGCTATCAGCACTGTGTCCAGTTTGTCCCCTATGAACATAGAGGTGGTCTGAGGGGTCCAGTATGTCCGGGCTGCTAGTTGGCTGGTCCATGGCAACAGGCGGGCGTGAAGACACATTCTAGGTACTCTGGAACAAAGGCAGCCCATGATGGTGCATTGTGAATACGAGGTCCAGAGAAGGAGCACGAATTTGCTGTATCAAGAGGCCTGCTTGATGACGCCCTACAATCAGCGGGCATTGCAGCATGAGCAGCCCCTACCTATCTGTCAGTAGCTAGATTGGAGCAGGTTCTTGGGAGGGTGCCAGTATAGAAGTGAGAAGGAGGGTTGAGATGCATGGTCCTCAGATAAGGCAGCTAGTCAGGAGTTACTAGGTTCAAAGGTGCATGGTCCGCACGGGGGAGCCACAGCTGAGGTGCAGGCGTGATGTTTGACAGTGTCCACTGTAGGTCCCCAGGCAGAAGGGCCAGCTTGCTTGCGCTTTTGGATGAAGGGCAGTGCAGCAGCATGAGCAGCCCAATGCAGTCTGGTGTCTCCAGCCTACATGGAGTAACACCGAGGAAGGCAGAGGAGCTGTCAGATCAGTAGCCAGAGCCAAGAAATCTGGAATGCCATGTGTGTTCCAGAGTCAAGGGGCAGCTGATGTGGCACAGCTGGTCCAAGCGGGGGAGCAAATAGAGGAAGTTACAATGGGCACAGTATCCCTTTTAGCAGGCTTGTCCCAGTTGTACAGGATGACGATATTGGTCCTGGTGGGGACAGCGTAGGGAGTATGTAGTAAAGCTGGTCTTAAGCAATGGCAGCCTTAAGGGAATGGCATGACAGCACTCGTGCTGGCCCTTCCAGTTAATTCCAGCAGTTGTGTGTATGCATTCCTGCGGCTCAAGCAGTAGTGTGGGTTGAGCTGATAGGGAGGGAAGAGTGGCAGGGTGCAGAGCGCCGATGAGTTGTCTACTGCGTGGCAGCCCCCGACCATCAGGCCCACCAGACAGGGCCATTAGAGCAAATCCCAAGAGGCAGCGAGGCGCTGGGCGCAGCAGTCTCCCGGTGAGTTCAATGGCGGAGGGGGTCTGCAAGAGTGGGGCATGCCAGGCTACTCAGCGGGGGGACACCAGTCTATGGTAGCGCCCACCTGAATTTAGCCTCTGTGCTCCTAGCCCCTCCCACCAACAACAGCTCTTACTAGGAATCCTCAGGCCGTCAGTTTCTGGGCTAGAGCCAAGGCCTCCCACCTCGGCCCCTTCCTCACTGCCTCTCAGATTGGAGCTGTGGGTCCCTGAGTGCAAGTAGCAAGAGGGCTGGCAGCACGCATTGGTCACTGCTCGTCGCTGGCACTATGCAACCTCGCCGGCCGGCCCGTGCTGTATCGATCCTGCTCCCTTGGCATCATGCCCCACGCAATGGGGGTGTACTCATTTCCCCTTGGTCGTCGCTGCAGCTCGTGGGTAGGGGCTTGGGTAGAGAGTGGGTTGGGGGAAATGTTTGGTGTCTAGGACAAACAGACAGCAGGATATTTCATGGATAATCAGGATTGTCCAGAAGAGGCTCTTCAGAGTGTGACCACGATCTTGGCCGCGCGAGCCACGCTCTCTTGTGATATGTTATTGGTAATATATCTTTGTTATTTTTAATTTAAAGATATTATTAATATCATTACTATAATTAAAAAAATTATTGTTTAACTATTTTTGTATTTCTTTTAATTTGTTGGATATATATATTTAGTTCACAATGTTAATGAAAAATATTTTTCTAATAATTTTAATATTTTAATTAGGTTACATGTATGTTTTGGTTATTATGGGGCGATTCCGATTCGGTAAACCAAACGTACGACTGAATCAAATCCGTAGTCCTTTCCGTACGACTCATACAATTCCGTCCGAATCGCGTAGTCCGATTCATTTGAAAAATATGCGACTGAATCGTTGGGAACCGTACGAAAAGCAAGGGAAAATCCGTACGACACGGACCCTCACAGTGAACCGTACGAATCGTAAACATGCTGTACGACCCGACAAGTACGATCCGGACCGGGGAATGAGAACGCGATTCGTACGGAAAACGTCGCGTATGAGCGATTCGTACGGTGAGCCACACAATCACATATGCACCGTACCCCTGCAATCATGGGGTGTACGTACCGTACCCCTGCAATCATGGGGTGTACGCACGATACCCCTACGCACCGTACCCCTGCAATCATGGGGTGTACGCACCGTACCCCTACGTACCGTACCCTTAAGCACCGTACCCCTGCAATCATGGGGTGTACGCAACATACCCGGAGGGTCCGTTTCGTACGTGGTTCGAGTCGAAATCTGCTTTTCCTCACGTTTTGAGCTCCCGTAGAAAAAGGGTAGTACGGAGTGTTGACGAGACGAATCGTACTTGCTGGGTCGGAAAATGCTGCTTCGATCCATACAGACGTCGCATACTGCGTGTTCCGAATGCGATTCTTACAGATTTTTAAGTCGTATGGTCTTTCGTACGATTCGTATGGAGATCTGCTTTGGGTCTGAATCGTACTTCATCGTACGTACGGGGAAGTTTAAGGGTACGATTCGTATGGGAAATATGCTCCGTATGGCTATTTGTAAGGAATTTTACTGAATCGGAATCGGCCCCTATATGTTTATTAATTTTAACTTTTACGTTATTGTTAATATTTTCAATTTAATGTATTTCATAATGTGTTTAATTATTGTTTTTATATTTTTAAAGAATATATGTAGTATTTACATTACCTACAAACATGATTTCTTTTTAATTATATAAACATAATGTAATTTAACACTTTAAATACATTACTTATAATGTTTTATATATATATATATATATATATATACATACATACATATATATATACACACACATATTACCTACTGGCGATAGCCAGTAGGTATATATAGTTAGGATTTTTTCTCTATGGGATTTCTGAAAATTCTATGTCTAATAACTTTGGCGTTTGTCAACGGAATTGGCTGAAATTTTCAGGAAAATGGCACATTTTGTTTCTGAGCAGCCCCTGAAAATTTGGGGGGGGTTTCGTCAAGCAGGGGCCGAGAAAAAAGGGGGGTCCCAAAACATGTTTTTAACATTGAGTTTTCCATAGGGCGGTTGGACTCACTTTTAGCTCGAACGGCTGAATGGATTTCCACAAAACTTGGCAAAATTGTAGGGACTGGTAGCCCAATGTGCCTTTGCTATGTCTCAAGATATATGCTCCAGTGGTTTTTACGAAAATTAACTTTGAAAAATATATATTGGGCTACATTGGGCTATATATATGTTGGAGCCCAATGTAGCCCAAAGTAGCCCAATGTAGCCCAATGTAGCCCAAAGATGGCCACCAGAGACAAAAGAGCCCAAATGTAGCCCAAATATCAGCCAGATGTAGCCGAACTATAGCCCAGTGACAGAATGTCCCAGAGTGTTCTAAAGAACAACTAGAGCGCTAACAGTCTTACTTATGACAAAAGTATGGCACACCTGAAGTCATCTTGATTGGAATAAAGTGTTAACACTTAAAACATTTAATTTGCAAAGGAACAAAATGAGGGGTTTCATTTTGCCATAGAGATGTTATATATATATATATATATATATTCACTGAAAAAACCATAGGTTAGAGACCATATATAGTTAGGAATTAGCATTTAAAAAACCTCGAAAATTCACTGAAAAAACCATAGGTTATAGACCATATATAGTTAGGAATTAGCATTTAAAAAACCTTATTTTACTCACACAAAACCATTGAAATTCCATATATAGTTAGTTGCACTAACTATATATCGCGCACCCGCAATCCACTGCTGATGATGTCACATATTACATCATTCATGACATGGTCAGTGACATCACTGATGACATCACTGATGACATCTCAAATGACATCACTGATGACATCACTGATGACATCTCAAATGACATCACTGATAACATCTCAAATGACATCACTGATGACATCACTGATGACATCTCAAATGACATCACTGATGACATCACTGATGACATCATCCAGTGACTGTGTGTTTCTGTAAAGTTTAAATATGTTTGATATATTGAAGAATGAGTGGATGTATAAGTGTCTGGATGAGGGATTTAGTAGGTGCGTGACTGACTGTATGAGTGAGTGAATAAATGTGTCGTACTAAATGCATGGGTTAGTGACTAAACTGTCTGAATGTGTGCATCAGTATGTCTGTTGTGATGTAAACTGCTGCATGTGTTGATCATTAGCTATACGAGAGGTTATATGTGTTATTGATTGGTTGCCCAAGTATTTGTATGGGAGATTGAGTTTGTGTGGGGGTGGCTGGGAGGTGTGTGACTCTGTGCATAGATGTGTGAGCAGTTGATTCACTAGGTGTATGAGTTCAAGAGTGCATGTGGAAACAGCTACATGGGCGGTTGACTGTGTGCATGAGTGTATTGATGAGTGAATGGATATCTCAATGCTACATGTCATAGTAAGTACATATGTAAAACACAGTACATGTGAGAGTTGGCATATATAAATAACTGTGCATGAGAGCCACTGAATGTGTGAGTGGCTGTATGGATCATTGTGAACTTGTATCAGGGATTGTATAAGAGAGTATATATGTGTTAGTATATGTTTGAATAAGTAAGGTGTGTATAACTGTATAGTTGAGGAAATGGAGGTGAGATTGTTTCTTTGCATGACTGACTAGGTGTGTGAGTAACTCCATGGATGAGTGACAGTGTGTGAGTGTCTGTATACACTGAGTGTATCTAAGGTTATATTAGAGTCTGAAGAGGTTTATCGTATTAGCACAAGAATGATGTCAAATGAGATGTCATCAGTGATGTCATCAGTGATGTCATTTGAGATGTCATCAGTGATGTCATCAGTGATGTCACTGACCATGTCATGAATGATGTAATATGTGACATCATCAGCAGTGGATTGCGGGTGCGCGATATATAGTTAGTGCAACTAACTATATATGGAATTTCAATGGTTTTGTGTGAGTAAAATAAGGTTTTTTAAATGCTAATTCCTAACTATATATGGTCTATAACCTATGGTTTTTTCAGTGAATATATATATATATATATACATTAAAATTTAGATATGCTTACTTTTTTGGGGACAATTTTCTGTCCAACAATGTTTTTGACACAATATTTTGATAGTTTACATTCAAGGTATGTAAATTCGATATTTTTGTAGACAACTTGTTTGACATGATTTCTTGTAAGTCGATATTGGTGTTGTTGATATTCTGTCATGGTGTCCAATAATCATAATATGGATGATTTAAATAAAACAACTTTTTCTCGTGACCTACATACATTTCGCAATTGCCCCAAACCGACATCACCAGTAACAGTTCAGTTGTAACTGGAATCTTCAATTTCCTGCTCGATAGCCTCATCCTGGCCCAACGATCCACCATCATTCCTAATCCGCCCAACGGTTCATAGTGCCAAACACTCTTCCCTTAAAATGCTATGCCCTCTACTTTGCCTGAAATTGTCACCACCTATAAATTCCTGTCAATCAAGCCCAAAATGTATTTCTTCCTTTCCACTAGTTCCCTAAGAGATGCCCCACTCCTCTTAGCACCGTTGTCCAAATACTCCCTCCACATCCCTTGGATAGTCTTTTTCATCATCTCAAACAATTAATCCTGAATGAATTCCAACACTGCTACTCACCTACAAACCATACATCCTGTAGAAATCGTGTCTTCCCAACATCTGCTACTGGTGGCTGCCCATAGAATCTCTGCCACTGTGAATGAGATAAAGCATCCGCAGAAAGACGCTTTAAGGCATGGATAAACTGGGCAATTGCCCAGAGCCCACACCTTCCAAGGGCCCCCTGAGAAAGTGATCAGAATATTCAATTCAAAGAATCTTTATTTGACCATTTTGGGTAAAAAAATAAGGCACAAAACTCAATAAAAACATATTACGACTAAATTGCCAACGATCAAAAGATTACTACGATAAAGAGAAACGCACTTGTAAAATGAAAAATAACAGTGATCAGATAGCACACAAATTAGCAATTAGCAGGGCTAAGTGATTCCAATACATTTTCACATTTAAGTGTCCCTTAACCTAAAAATTCACCATTTTAAAATGTATGCTTCGTGGAGAAGTGTGGCTCACTGGTTAGAGGCGGCAGACCCGTAAGCAGAGAACGGCCCGGGACCAGGGTTCGATTCCCGACGCGGCAGGGTCGTGGACCAGGCTCAGCGGACTCGATAATTCTCGCCTCGGTGCCTACTCTAGTCAGAGACCACACGCGGCAACTCTGGGCATCAGCTTGCCTCATCTTCACAACGGCCCCCCCAGATCGCCAGGGATGCTTGGTCGCACCTTAGAGATACCCATCTGGGACCATCTCTCAGGGTGAGCCAGGACGGGTTCCCCAGCGGTCGAAGCGTGGAGATACTCCTCCGGGAGTCGATTCCTAGCGCTATATAAACCCGCAATTAAAATTAAATTAAATTATGCAATAAAAATGGCTAATGAATATACATGAACCGAAAATAAATTAAACAAAAGATAAAAATTATCGTAATTACATAACCCGTGAATATCTAGTTCTTACTGCAGATTTAAAAAAGGAAATGACCCAAAAACAAATTTCGGGGTAATTCAGTAAGAATAAGTAGAACAAAGCTTCTCCACACCTGCGGTACCCTATGTTCTTGAGTCAAGGATTGAAAACATTTCTGTGTGACAATTTAAAAAATCGACAAAAGGACATGAAGTGTAACAATGATTGCTCAGTGGTGTGTAGGTCAGAGCAATATCCCCCAGCAAACCAAAATCTCCATTAAAACACAGAAGCCGCCAGATTGTTCATGTCCTAAAACAGAAAAGAAGGGATCTCTCCCAGCAGCAGCATAACTAAACTGGAGGGAGCCCCCCTGCAAAGTACATGCAGGGACCCCCCCCCCCCACACTCTGAACCCAGTCTGGAGCTCCAAGGCCAGGGACCTGCCAGTGCCAGAGGAGGCACCCGGAGATCAAGTACGCCTCAGCAAGGGCTGCGGGTGCTTTTGTCTAGCCACTGTCTCCCACTATGTAAGAACTAATGATAAGTAAACAACAGGTACTGCAGATGGTAAGGGTCTTTAATAAGCCAACACAGAGCGTTTAGATAGTTCTGATCTCAATCTTACTTCTTCACTATACTCCAGGAAATTTGATTTGACCCTTAATTTGTCCTCTTTGTTGTTGTTTCTCGGCTCTGTAAACAGAGACGATAGACCCAAAGAGTCAAGAGTTTTGGAGATGTAGTTCAGCAACGGGATCAAAGACCCCTTGTCCAAGCTGAGGCAATCCAAGATTACGACACTGCAAAGTGACGCCTCCAGGTTTACCGATTCACTAACCCATTAATTCAACATCTATTTAATTCAGACCTCGTCTAAGATCAACAAATGCAAGTACATAATATCAAAGAGCTTTATTTATACTTTTACAACTTTCTTTAAAATGCATTATAAACACAATAAATTAAAATTGACGAATACAGATACATGGTTTATAGTTATTAGTTTTATACCATTTTTTGAAACAACTTAAAAAAACTCTTTAAGAACTTAAACAAGTTATAGCAAATAAATTCATTTTGAGGAGACATTCACAATGTAATTAAATCCTGCGTTAGAATAGCATTATATCTAAAGCGGATCGGTTTTATAAAACGTTGTCGTGCTTCTACCAGAGTCGAATTTGGGCAAATTAAAAGTATGTGAAAATGGTCTTGTACTCCACCGTTACACAAGTCACAGATACCTGAAGAATGTTTAGGGGAATTCAATCTGGTTGAGTAAACTTTTAAAGGGAGAATTCCTTGTCGCAAGAGACGAATACAGCGCCTCACTCTCTGTTCGAGCTGAAACTTTAAATAGTGCTTGGGAGTTTTATATACTATATTGTCCGCAAATTTTTTGTAATGCTTTAATTGAGTACAATACTCCTTGTCTGAAAAAAAGCTAACCCACAGCAATAAGGGGGCTAGATAATCTAACTCCAAATGGATAATAAAACACGAGGTAAATTGGGAGAGGTACAAAAACCTCTGATAAACGCGTTTTTCCTATGCCTGGAGAAAAGAAGTGCTGTGATGACCCCATATGCAGAGGCGATAACAGACCATGTGGTGTACAGTTTTAGAAGAAGGGAAATAGTCTCTTTTCCCCTGGGTCTTGAAGTTCACATATTGTTCCTGCGGATCTGTATAGCTTAAGCTGTGAACCTTTTAACTGGGAATGCCAGGAACCAGAGGAACTAAAAAGTACGCCTAGGTAGCTAAATCGCTAACACTAGTAAGTGGTAGGCCTCTGATACTGAGTCTGGTTAAATTCGTTTTACCAGGTCCACATGCCATAGTGTGCCACTTTCCATAATTGGTTGTTAGGTCAAGATTGCACATGAAGGAGGCGAAGCGATCCACCAGCAATCCCAAATCATTAATAGTGTGGGCTGGTAGGACCGCGTAATCCTCGTATGGCAGCGAGGGCACCTATGTGGCATCAACCCTAAGGGTGTCGATGAGATTTGAGGTCAGATAGGGACATAGGGGCATATGTATCAAAAATCTGATTTGCGTTTCTAAAAAAGCGATTTTTTTGCGAATTGCATTTTGAAAACCGCAAATCGCGATGTAAATAAAAAGTCTCAAACTTCAGAGAATCCCGTTTTTACGATTCCTTAATTGCGAAAATCGCAAATAAGAAATCCATAATTTGGGGAATCTGCAATTCAGGTGCAGCTTGATGACATCACACCCAGAAAGTGGGAGTGATTTGCTGCACCTGATTGCCTGAGGCAGAGTCAGAGGCTGTGAGGAGAGGCAGAGGAGTGAGCACAGCATTAGCAAACTGCTACAATGGAGTCACAGGACAAACATAAGGACAAGGAGAATGCAGTAAGAAAAAGAAAACACAAATTTAGAGAAAGGGAGCAGGAGGTGCATATTGAGGAGATGGAGTACAGCCATGAACTCCTATTTGGCAAGAAGGCACTCCGGGTACCTGAGTCCAGAAAGAGGAAGATCTGGCTGGACATACAGGAGAAGGTCAATGCAGTTGGAGTGAACCAGTGCACGGTCAAGGCGTTAAGGAAGCGCTGGTATAACATGAGCCAAAGGTCGAAGGAGAAGGTGGCAGCCAGGCTGGTGGAGGCCAACAAGACCGGGGGTGGAACATCTACTGCAACCGACTCAACACCCCATAAGGAGTTGATGGAGTGAACCCTCCTGCCCAAGAGCGTCAGTGGTGTGGCTGACATAGACAACTCCGACCCTACAACCACCAGCCAAGGTAAGATGCATGCCAAATGCAGCTGCACACATCACCATCCCATTCACACAGTCAGGAATGCACCAAACACAAACTCACATGTCACTCCCATCCACTTTTTCCAGCACACACAGCAATGCATCATGGGAGACGTAGTTAGATGCATAACAGTGGGGCAATGAGACATTGCAATGTTAACGCAGTATGTGAATTCATGTAAAGGGGAAAAGTGAGAGATAGCAGTTAGCCAATACAAATTGAGAAAACCTTTTTGAGTGAGAAATGCAAACAATGTCACAAAATCATAAATTCCCCTTTCCATCCACAGCACAAGCCAGGACACAGGAAGACAGCGCAGAGTTTGAACATTTGGATGACCAAGCAGGTAATGGAACTCAGACGAAAACACAGAGGCCACACCTGTCCCACGTAGGAAGCGCACCATTGTGCCACCACTGCCACCACTGGAGGATGAAATGCAGGCCACAGGGGAGGATGATGTACAGGCAGAGCCAGGGCAGGCTGTGACCCAGGTGCATGAACAGCACACACCCCAACATAGGGAACTAGGAGCAGTGAGATGCAGGTCAAGGGCCAGGACAAGCTCTGCCACAGATGAAGATGTCATAGTGTTTGCAGGACTGAACGGCAGCATGCTGCAGCTACAGCACCTGCAACAGAAATCGATGAGGTCCATTAACTGTCACCTGTGCACAATGAACAAAAGCCTGCACTACATGGGGCAGGGCATCATGGGCATGGCAGGTGCCATTCGTGAACTGTGTGCAACATTAAACATGGACCAAGCAGCCAGGCACAGGGCTAGCCAATGTTCAAACATCCGTCTGCACAGTTACACCAAGGCGGTGAACCGCCTGTGCACTACCACTAGCCAGCTGACACGTCGCAGCGTGAGCATGCAAGTGGAGATGTCCCACTGCTGCCACCACATTGCAAAAGGCCTGGCACAGGTCACCACTGCCGTTGAACAACTGCAGACGGCAAACACAGGTGGCCCAGCACTCATGGGCTAAGGGGAGAGTGAGGAGACATCCAGCAGGAGCAGTATCACCCACCAGTGCCAGATCCAAGAAGGCGCCGTTGGTGACAGGGTGCAGCACCTGTGGACCCAAGGGAGGGCAATCAGCCCCCAGAACGGGCAGCAGCAGTCAGTCCCAGAAGGAGGTGAATTTGAAACAATGAGTCATGCAAATGGGTGAGGCAACCCATTCCTACAAGACTCCAGACTTGCCTGACTACCTGCACTGTGAACCTAACATGTGCTACGTGCAACGACACTCATTGTGTTGGTCAGACTGTGTGAAGAACTCTCATACAGCAGTTAAAGGTTTGAATAAACACAGATCTGCTACAAAATATATGTTGCCTCATGCCATCATTACTCACCTAGAAGTTGTTCTGTCTCTGCCGTCCGGCAGCTGCCCCAACTCCAACTGCTGGTCTGCAAGGGGGACCTGGGCCATCATCGTCCGATGTATCAGTAACACTCAGTTCTATTGGGATGCCTTTTTTCATAGCTATGTTGTGGAGCATTACTTAGGTAGCCACAATCTTGCAGCAGGTTCCAGGGCTGTATTGGAGTGTGCTCCTCCGCTTTTTCCCCCCTTTTTTTTGTAATAGTTCAAAAACTTTTATTGAGAGTATGTTGCATGGTCCAGGGTTTAGAAGAATGGGAAACAAGAACACACATGTCAATGCTGGTGTATGCATTGCAACTTGTAAAAGCAACAGCCCACAGTGCTATATATACAGTCTAACTCCACCCCCCACCCACGTATTGCTTATATTAACTCTTGTCCAAAAATGTTCAATATAAATTGTCCAACCTCAGGTCACTCCAAGACCGGCACTGTCCCATACATCTCATAGCGGTACATCTTGGTGTATAGTCCCTCTATGGTGTGGAACAAATCAGTATACGCATGGAGTAGCTTCCCAATTACCTCCCTCCGCCCGCCTGCCCAAAACTGCAATTTGGTACTTTCAATGAACAAAGTCTCCCATCTGCCCCATTCCGTGTGGTGTTAAACCTCCCTACTCCCTCCAGATTGTTCTTGCGAAGAGTGGGAGCTCGGTCCTGTTCCCGGTAATTCCTCCCTTTCCTCTGCGGCTGCCGTCTGCGCTAAGATATACGTCATGAATGGGCTCCAAATGTTTTTAGGACGCGACTTAAGGGGAAGTGTATCAGCGTAGTGGTGCAAGTGGTCTTGCCACGTGTCATGTCATGTATCCAGTCCTTAAATCTTGGGGCTCTGCCTCTCCCCCATCGGCATGCCTCCTGACGTTTTGCCAGCAGTAGTCCCAGTGCCAGGAACTTTTTGTCTATCGTCTGAATGTCTTGAGTCAGGCCCAGAAGAGCAGTGAAGGGACATGGGTCGATTTGGGTGTCCAGCATGGTCGATAGCCCCTGGAACGTATGCGTCCAGTATTCACTTACTCTGGGGCAGGTCCATGCCAAATGAAAAAACCCCGCATCTCGTTGGCCGCATCGCATGCACGCGTCGCTGTCTCGAAGTGGGAATCTGTAAAGCCTAGCCGGGGTGTGGTATAGGCTGTGTAGGAATTTAAAGTGAATAAGCCGTAGCCTGTTATTGCCGGTCACTGCTTCTGTTTGCGCAGAGCTGAGTTCCCACTGGTCATCAGTCAGTGTGATCTGCAATTCATTATCCCAGCCCTGCCTGGCTTTTACGCATGCGGGCGTAGGTGGGGTGCGCACATAGCCGTATAATAGTGACACAGTGTGTTGAGGGTTATCTGCCTGCAATAGTGTGTGCAGTGGGACCAATATCTCCGGTTCCTGCGGGAAGTCAGGAGTGGCGGCTTTCACGCTCTGTCGAAGTCGGGTGTACATGAATACATCCATAAACGACGGGGTATGTTTCTCAAAGAATTGCTCCTTGGTTCGGAAGCGACCCCCCATGTAAAGGTCCCCCCAGTTACTAAAGTTTAGTTTTTCCAGCAGCTTGCGGCAAATTCCTTCATAGGTAACCTGCAACAGTGGGTTGCATTGCAGGGATATTTTAGGGGAGTACAGCATGGGTATTTCCAGTCTATTAGCAATGCGCTGCCATGCCTGTATAGTGCAGTCTACCATAGAAGGGTCTCTTTCCCTCTGTTTCACAGCTGTGAAGAGGTAACATGGCGTGGGCGTTGGGGCCATATAGCCATCTTCCACTGCCAAGTGGGGCATGAACGGCGGTGGGTGGAACCAGTAGGTGGCGAAATGCGCCTGTGCACAATAATAGTATATCTCAAAATTCGGGACATCATACCCCCCTTGATGGTAAGGCAGCATTAAAGTATGTAGCTTTAGCCATGCCTGCTTCCCTCCCCAGATGAGCCTAATTAGTTGCGAGTTTAGTGTTTTAAAAAAGAAAGGCCCGGGTGATATGGTATGTTAATAAAAAGGTACAAAGGTTTGGGGAGTATAACCATTTTAATTAAGGCGATTCATCCTGCCATGGAGAGTGGTAAGCGCAACCATTTAGTGATAGTGTCCGTTATTTTATCTATTGTCGTGCCGTAATTAAGCCGCATGAGCATGTCTCGGTCTCTAGTAATCCTAATACCTAAATATTTCACCTTGTCTTCTACCCAAGCCAGTGGATAATCTAACTGGTGCTGTGGAGTATTGTCAGTGAGGGGGAAGACGGCGTATTTGGACTAAATAATCTGCACTCCAGAGATGGCCCCAAATTTAGTGATCTCCCGTAGTATAGGGTTGAGGTTCTCCTGCGGTTTATGTACATATAGTGTCACGTTGTCCGCATACAGGGAGACGGGTAGCTGTCAAGATGGGTAAATTAGCACTCTGTGATTGTGGTGCTGTCGTTATTTGGCGGCCAGGGGCTAGATGGCTAAAGCGAACAGAATGGGAGATAGGGGGCAACCTTGCCTCGTACCCCTAGATACAGGGAAAGGAGTGGACTTGGCTCCATTCAGGAGGACTGAGGCCACAGGGTGGGTATACAGTAACTGAACCCATTGGAGAAAAATCGGTGGCATCCCCATATGGCAAAGTGTTCCTAGCAGGTAGTCCCACTCCAGGGAGTCAAACGCCTTGGTGGAGTCGAGGAACACTGCCACCGCCGAACATTTCGGGTCTATCGCCTGAAGCACCACCGCCAGTGTGCCGAGATTATGCGATGTGGCTCTGGTGGGGATAAAGCCTGCCTGATCGTGTAATGCCAGGCGTTGCATTAGTAAGTTAAGGCGAGTTGCCAGAACTTTGGCTAATATCTTGGAATCGCTGTTTGAAAGGGATAAAGGTCAGTAGGAATCGCAACAATGAGGGGATTACCCTGGTTTCAGTAGGGACATTATAAGCGCTTCGCGCATCGTGGTGGGTAGGCTGCCTTCTTCTAATGCTGTATAGTATACTGCCTTCAATATCGTTGCTAACACACTGGCATATGTTTTATAGAACTCTATGGGCAGTCCATCCGACCCCAGTGCCCGACCCAAACTCGTTTGCATTATGGCTTCCGTTATTTCGTCGAGCTCAAGTTCCAAGCTAAGGAACTTCCTCTGTGTGTCCCCCAGCCAGGCCAGAGCAGTGTCTTCGAAATATTCAGGCAGTTGTAAGGGAGTGCCTCTGTGGGAAGAGTACAGCTCAATGTAAAACTCTTTGAGGGCATGCAGTTGGTCAAGGAGATTCCTATGCATGTCCCCATGAATGTCTTGTAACTCAGTCACGTAGTTTGAGAATCTGGGCGGGCGCACTGCAGCTGCTAAGGCTCTACCGGGGCGGTCCCCCACACCATAAACCCTTGCCACATGATGCTTCCCCCGAAACTTGCACTCTCTATCTGCCATGTCACCATATTCCGTCAGTTTATCACGAATGGTTGCCCTTACCCCCTCGGCCTCAGAGTTTGAGCCTAGTTCTGTTTCCAATTGCTTAAGTTCGTTATCTAAGGCGGTCAAGCAGGTGCGCAGTGACTCCAGAATACCTCCCCCTTTAGATATACACCAGCCTCGGACCGTGACTTTGAACGTTTCTCAGACTGTTGTGATGCTTGGGACAGAGTCAATGTTTCGATCAAAAAAGTCTTTGATGTCCTGCTCCATTTGTGTCCGGAATGCTGCGTCCTGTAAATGCAGTGGGTTAAGGCGCCGACCGCTCTATGGGGAGTGATGGAGGGGTACATGCATGGTGACTACAACTAGGGAATGGTCCGAGTGTGTGCACGCTAGGTGGGTCACTTGCCCCAACCAGTGAGCAATTCCCCTGGAAACGAATACGTAATCCAGACGGGCCCAAGTGGAGTGGTATGCCGAGAAGTGAGTTCCCTCCTGGTGAGTCGGGTGCGAGTGCCTCCAGGTGTCAAGTAGGTAGTTATCTGCAATAACGGCGTTTAACGTTCTTTGTGTGGTTGTATGATGTGCTGGTGTGCCCTGTGATCTGTCCATTCCGGGAGACATAACAGTATTAAAGTCCCCACCCCATATAATGTAGGTGGATCCAATCTCATGAATCTTGTCCCACAGCCGGAGGAGAGATTGTGGATCGTCTACATTAGGCCCATAGTAGTTTGCGAAGGTAACATCATAGGAGTGTAGCCTACCCCAGAGTAGACAAAATCGGCCTCCTTCGTCCGCCTCCGAGCTGCCAGGGAGGAAGGGAACCCCCCTTTTTACCAGTATATATATATATATATATATATAGAATACGTGGAGTATGACGCAAAACTGCGGTGCGCTGCCCATCTCGAGGCAAAGTGGGGAACGGTATCGGGACTCAAGTGTGTCTCTTGCAGCATCGCTACTGTGATGTGGTGCCTGTCGAGATAGCCTAGAATCTGACGATTTTTCCTCGAGTCATTTAATCCTCGCGCATTCCACGATGCAATAGTTAGTGTTGTACTGCCTTGTGTGTCAGTAGCCATTAGTGCCCGTGTGATGTGGATCTAATGTCTGTGGGGCAACAGCCTCCCTGGGTTGGACATAAATTAGCGAATTCCCAATCCCAACACCTCCCCCCTCCCACGCCGGCTTCCCCAACTTCCAGGGTGCAAATCCCCACCTTTCCAAATCCCCAAACGTACATTTCCATCAACATTCCCCATAACTACTGCCTCCAGGGGATCGCACTATCGGGAACACGCTAGGGGCTCACGACCTGCCCACTTCCCCCCATACTCTCACCCACCCTCAGGCTGCTAGCCGTGGTGGGACGGGGGCAAGTTGCCGAGCCAAATAGGAATACATCACCAATATCTCAATGTTCGTCCACTGTCGGATAGGTAAACCAGGTTCGGCTATCAATTATACTCAGTTCTTGTGTCAGCGGGGTTCTGTTTCGAGCGGCGGGGATCCGCGTTCCCTGATGTCAGAGTCAGTGGTGTCCGAGCGGCGGTGGCGTCACAAATTATCTTCTACCTGCTGAGGGTTAGAAAAGAAGTGCTGCGATCCATGATGGGTGATCTTGATCTTTGCCGGGTATACCATGGCGTACGGGATCTTCTGCGTCGGTAGTCTTTTCTTAACTGCCGCAAATTTTCGCCAAGCATCCTGCACCATCTGCGTAAAGTCCGGGTAAAAAGACAGTATTGTGTTTTCATAGTGCACTTGGCCTTTTTCTCGGGCAAGTCTTAAGACCGTCTCTGTCGCGATAGTTCAAAAAACGAGCTATCACTGGACGTGGCTCAGCACCCGGGGGTGGACGGGCGGTCAGGGATATATGAGCACGTTCGACAATCAGATGGGTCGAAAAGGCTTCTCTGCTGAAGAGGTCAATCACTAATTTCTCTACAAAGTCCTCCATGCGGCCCGTGACTATTGACTCCGCCAGGCCCAGGATTCGCACGTTGTTCCGTCGGGAACACGCTTCCAGGTCCTCATTTTTTTCCGCGATTATTTTAAGCAGTTTATCCATTTGCGAGACCTGCTTTTTGTTTGTGGATGCCCCATATTCTAAGTCCAACACTCTAGATTCCGCTTCCTTGAAGCGTTGGTCGTGCTGCCCCAGCTTGGTCACTACAGAGTCCATGCGGGCATTCAACGAATCCATCTTGGCGTCGATTGAAGAGAGACTTTGCCGCATGCCAATTAGGATTTCCTTCCAATCCTCCCCAGACGCTTCAGTGCTGTCTGTGTCTTCTTGCTCCTCCGCGCGTGATTTGGAGGGCTTATGAGCCTCAAACGGTATTTTCGTTTGTTTAGCCTCTGATAGCCCCATTGTATCAGCCAGAGAGCCTCCTGCAGTATGATATGTCCAGCGCTCAGGGTTATTACCGCTTGCGCAGTGCGGGGATAGCAGCTGAATGCGTCGTAGCGCCGCCGGTTTCAGGGAGCTCCTGATAGTTTTATATGTGTTTCAACAGCCTCCAATGCAGGTCCTTAGTGTACATGTATTAACCGGTGCAGGTATTATCCATCTTCTGCAAGCAGTGTGCGCCCGAGAGGCGAGGGGCACGTAGCCAGGTCACCAGTGTTAATATGTGGGGTTCCGGCCAGGCAGGACTTGACAGGTGCCCAAGCAGCCTCCACACACTCTCAGCGCCTTTGGCGGGCAGCAGGGCAGTTCGCGGTGTTGCGCCGTTTTTCAAAATGGCGGCAGTGTATTTTCTCGGATCCCAGCCTCTCCGGGCAGCAATGCGGAGGTATGTCCCAATGCTAGCACTACACAGCAGGCAGTCGGACAGAATAGGGAGCTCAGTCTGTCATGCTCCCGTCCCCCGATGCGGCCCCCAGCGCTCCCCGCTGCTTCACGCGCTTCGCCGTCTCCTACCAGCATAATCGCGGCCCCAGTTGCAGGCTTAGCCAATGCAGGCAATGCCCCCGGTGTCCTACCAGGGTCCAGGGGGGGTCCCGGTCAGCATGTTATTTCCCCGGACCCGCAATGCAGCGAGGTCCGCATCCGCTCCGTTCCAAACAAAGGGCCCTCTCAGCCTGGGTGTTTCCCAGCTGCGCCGGCCGCCACACAGCACCAGAGGTTGCAGCTCAGTCCCCGGGCCCCTCTGCAACTCGATCTATCGCTCTCGTACCGGCGGCAAGGGGACAATTCAGGCATCGGTGAGATCGCCTGGACCAGCCGCTTCACATAGCGTCTTTCATAGGAGGAATTGGCGATGTAGGATGGGTTTGATGGGGTTTATCTGGCTCGGCCGGGCTGGAGCCTCACAAGCAAGCGGCCATCTTGGTTGTGCGCCACCTAGCGCCCCTCGTGCTCCTCCGCTTTTATGCAGGCAGCGGAAATGGCTCTTCAGGATCCCAAACGTCTGCTTTATTACACAGCACGTAGATTTGTGTGCACGGTTGTATCTCCTCTCCCTTGCATTGGCTGGATTTAGGTACGGGGTGAGAATGAAGTCCTGCACTGCATATGCACTGTCACCTGCAGGGATGGAAACAAGAGGTGGGTCAATGTCCCACCCCCCAAAGTTGTACAGTATGTAGGGATGTATGCCATGTATTTACCTAGCAGGTAGCCCTCACCAAACTCGCCAGCATTGAGACGTCTGTGTATCCCACTATGTCTAAAGATGAAAGAGTCTTGAGTACTGCCTAGGTATTTAGCTACAATGTCATTGATGATATGTTTGGCATTGCAGACGACCTGTATGTTCAGGGCATGATATGATTTACGGTTTCTGAATACATATTCATTGGTTGATGGGGGTGTGAGGGCCACATGGGTCCCATCTATGCAGCCAATTACGTGGGGGGGATTGTGCAGTCTGGTAGACATCCAGTTTTGTTTGCTGTAATGCCTGTTGTGTGCTGGGGCATTGTATGTGATGATGTAGGCTCTGTACCATTTCATCTAAGAATGCATGGAAGAAGCACAACAGGCCACTCTGTGAGACCCCCACCTGCCACTGCTATCACCCCTTGAAAACTCCCTGAGGCCAGTAGGTGCATTGAGCATAGGACCTGCACATGGGTGGGAATGGTATGGGTCCTGCGTGTTGGGTGTTCCAGATAGGGTTTCAGCTGCTCTATCAGGTCTAAAATGATCTTTGTGTCCAGCCCGTACTTCTCATGGATCTCCTCCTCAGTCTGCTGGAACAGAGTGATGGGCACTCTGAAGATCCGTTCCTGTTGCATCCTCCTCTGTGCTGCTGGCCGAATTCGCAGCCTCCTGGCTATCACATATAGTGTTGCCATTGTGGAAGTCCCTGTTGGATTGTGGGCCTGTTTATATAGCTTGCACCTGGTTACCACCTGCATTGACTTGGTGGTAATATTGAAGTGCAAAATTTAGAAATTTCGAAAATCGCAATTTGTGAATTTTTCATACATTCCTTTGCGAATTCTTAAATTGCGATTTCTCAATTTGCGATTTTTCCAGCCTGCGGATCGCAGACTGGGAATTCGCAGAGAAATTTACAGGCTTAGGGCCTCGCAAATTAAAAAATCACAAAAATTGCGATTTTCTTAATTTGCGATGCGAAAATGTGTCATACATAGCGTTTCTCAATTTCGTGTTCACAAACGGCTTTTTTTTGTGATTTGCAGCGTTTGCGAACCCGAAATAGTTTCATACATATGCCCCATAGGCCGTTAGTATAGAAAAAAATGATCAGAATAAAAAGACAATGAGAGAGCATTGCAGACCCATATCACATGAATGAATAGATATCAATCACACATTTCATAACCTAATGAAAAGGTAGCTACCTCACCTGTATAAAGGTAATCCATTATATTAATGGAAACATTCAATACCAGGAAGGGTAACATTGTGCGCTGAAGAAACCTGTTGGGAAGTTTGGCAAATACCAACATGCAGTTATATTTTACGCTAAGGTGATAAAAGTGCCAGTTTTGAAAGTGAAACTGGTGCCTGAAATACAAGAAATGGGTTAGCCAGCAGTGCTCAGCCAATGCCTCTCCAAAAATATAAACAACATTGGAACATGCAAAAGTATCAAGTACTGATGTTCCCGTTACTCAATTATATCAGAGTTAAACAGGGCCCCCTATTAAACGTCCTTGATGAAAATTATGCATTTACAAAAGAATCCACAATGCTATAGCATTCACAGCAGAGGTGTTGCACTTGTTAGTGGCACTTTAAATGCTTCTTGGCTGACTTGCTAAAGTTATTCAGGCTACATATGCTGATTTTTGGAAATTAGAAATCAGCGTTCGTCGCATACTTCACAGTAAGGAACCGTATTCTCAGAACAGAGAAGTTAGGGAAAGGAAAGACAACTCTTTGCCTGAGATCTACAGCTCAGGAAGGGTGTAGGTTGTGGCCTCGGAGTGCAGCACCTGCCAGTGAAGATAGTCAATGGTGCCTGAGCCCTACCAGCCTTTGGTTACTGGTTGGAGACTGTGATGAATGGGTACAGACAGGCCTGCTTGTGGAAATGCTTAGCTCAAGTGAAAGTATGGAGCAGAGATGTGCAGAGTTGAAACTGCCTTTGCTTGGTCGAGAATGCAGCGAGCCAGCTATGACTAGACATTCATGGTGCTAACAAACTTCGCAGCTGGTCCTAATAGATTTCCTGGTTTACTTTACAGGTTTAGTAATACCTTTTACAGATAGAACAGAGGTTACTTGTTGACATATTGCGCTATTATCTAACAATGCGCATGTTCAGTATCGAGTAATAAAGGCCTTACAATTTGGAGATCCCAAATTCAGGGAGGAGCAGAAGCAGAGTCGAGGACATGCTCAGCCATGCTCTTCGGCCAAAGACGCTTAGTAACTGGAAATAGGGAATTACTGCACAGAAACAGCCCTGGCAGCCTGCGTTCCATTCCCTGCTCCTCCCATGCAGGTAGCCTCTCTGCCCTATCCCCAACTACCATGCGGGTAGCCTCTCTGCCCCATTCCCAGCTACCCCCAGCTCCCATGCGGGTAGCCTCTCTGCTGCATTTCCAGCTCCCATACGGGAAGCTTCCATGCTCTATTCCCAGCTCCCCCCAGCTCCCATGCGGGTTGTTTCTCTGCTCCATTCCCAGCTCCCATGCAGGTAGCCTCTCTGCCCCATTCCCAGCTCCCATGCGGAAAGCCTCCCTGCTCCATTCCCAGCTACCCCCAGCTCCCATGCGGGTTGTCTCTCTGCTCCATTCCCAGCTCCCATGCAGGTAGCCTCTCTGCTCCATTCCCAGCTCCCATGCAGGTAGCCTCTCTGCCCCATTCCCAGCTCCCATGCGGGTAGCCTCTCTGCCCCATTCCCAGCTCCCATGCGGGTAGCCTCTTTGCCTCATTCCAGGCTCCCCCAATCCCTCCAGCTCCCACGCGGGTTGTCTCTCTGCTCCATTCCCAGCTCCCATGCAGGTAGCCTCTCTGCCCCATTCCCAGCTCCCATGCGGGTAGCCTCTCTGCCCCATTCCCAGCTCCCATGCGGGTAGCCTCTCTGCCCCATTCCCAGCTCCCATGCGGGTAGCCTCTTTGCCTCATTCCAGGCTCCCCCAATCCCTCCAGCTCCCACGCGGGTTGTCTCTCTGCTCCATTCCCAGCTCCCATGCAGGTAGCCTGTCTGCCCCATTCCCAGCTCCCATGCGGGTAGCCTCTCTGCCCCATTCCCAGCTCCCATGCGGGTAGCCTCTCTGCCCCATTCCCAGCTCCCACGCGGGTAGCCTCACTGCCCGATTTCCAGCTCCCCCCAGCTTCCATGCGGATAGCCTCTTTGCTCCATTCCCTGCTTCCCCCAGCTTCCATCTAGGTAGCCTCTATGCCCCATTCCCAATTCCCCCGGGTCCCTTGCGGGTCGCCTCTCTGCCCCATTCCCAGCTTCACCCAGCTCCCACACGGGTAGCCTCTGTGCCCCATTCCCAGCTCCCCCAGCTCCCATGGGGTAGCCTCTCTGCTACATTCCCAGCTCCCATGCAGGATGCATCTCTGCCCCATTCCCAGATCCCCCCATCTCCCATTGGGGTAGACTCTCTGCTCCATTCCCAGCTCCCCCCAGCTACCTCCAGCTCTCATGCGGGTAGCCTCTCTGCCCCATTACTAGCTCTCCCAAGCAGGTAGCCTCTCTGCTCTATTTCCAGCTCCCCCTAACTCCCATTCAGGTAGCCTCTCTGCTCAATTCCCTGCTCCCCCCAGCTCCCATGTGGTTAGCCTCTCTGCCCATTCCCAGCTACCTCCAGCTCCCATGTGGGTGGCCTCTGTGTTCCATTCCCAGCGAATATGTGATGTAACAACGCGATCAAAATGATTGCGGTATGCTACATCGCAGTTTTTACAACGCAAGTCGTTACAACGACTTGCACTGGAGGGAGCAGGACTTTAGATTTACTATTCCAACACCAGTCTACGTACAGTAACGAAGGTCTTGGAATAGTAAATCATACTATTCCTTAGGTTATAGTGCCATCCAGCGCAAGTCGATGTAACGACTTGCGTTGTAACGGCCGCGTTGGAACTGCATCACGGTGTACTCACTGCGATGTAAAGGATGTTTTCAATTCCCAGCTCCCATGCGGGTAGCCTCTCTGCTCCATTCTCAACTCACCTGCGGGTAGCTTCTCTGCCCCACTCCCAGCTTCTCCCAGCTCTCTCCAGCTCCCATGCTGGTTGCCTCTCTGCCTCATTCCCAGCTCCCCCGAGGCTCCCAAGTGGGTAGCCTGTATGGTCCATTCCCAGCTCCCATCTGGGAAGCCTCCCTGCTCCATTCCCAGCTACCCCCAGCTCCCATGCGGGTTGTCTCTCTGCTACATTCCCAGCTCCCATGCGGGTAGCCTCTCTGCCCCATTTCCAGGTCCCATGCGGGTAGCCTCTTTGCCTCATTCCAGGCTCCCCCAATCCCTCCAGCTCCCACGCGGGTAGACTCACTGCCCAATTTCCAGCTCCCCCCAGCTTTCATGCTGATAGCCTCTTTGCTCCATTCCCTGCTTCCCCCAGCTTCCATGTGTGTAGCCTCTATGCCCCATTCCCAATTCCCCCGGTTCCCTTTCGGGTCGCCTCTCTGCCCCATTCCCAGCTCCACCCAGCTCCCACACGGGTAGCCTCTGTGCCCCATTCCCAGCTCCCCCAGCTCCCATAGGGGTAGCCTCTCTCTGCCCCATTCCCACCTCCCCCCAGTTCCAATGCGGGTAGGCTCTCTGCTCCATTCCCAGCTCCCATGCGGGTTGTCTCGCTGCCCCATTCCCAGCTCCCATGCGGGTAGCCTTTCTGCTCCATTCCCAGCTCCCTCCAGCTCCCATGGATGTAGCCTTTCTGCCCCATTCCCAGTTCCTACAGCTCCCATGTGGGTCGACTCTCTGCTCCATTCCCACCTCCCCCCAGCACCCATTCAGGTAGCCTTTCTGCCCCATTCCCAGCTCCTCCAGCTCCCATGCAGGTAGCCTCTCTCCCCCATTCCCAGCTCCCCAAAAAGTTGTCGGGACAAGTCAATATAATCGTGTTTTGCGGAAAGAATTCCAATCTTCAGTGTTCATGGTGATGGTTTTTTATACACAGGTGTAGTGGCTCATTTCAAAATTCTGAGTCAGCTTAGAAATAGTGGTAACAGCCAACACGTTTTTCACCCCTAAAAGCTCCCATGTGGGTAGCCTCTCTGCTTCATTCCCAGCTCCTCCTAGCTCCCAAGTGGGTAGCCTCTCTGCTCCATTTCCAGCTCCTCCAGCTCCCATGCAGGGAGCCTCTATGCCCCATTCCCAGCTGCCCCCAGCTCCTTCCAGCTCCCATGCTGGTAGCCTCTGTGCCCCATTCCCAGCTCTACCCAGCTTCCAAGCGGGCAGCTACTAGGCTCCACTCTCACCTCCCATCCAGGTAGCCTTTCACTCCATTCCCAGCTCCCATGCGGATAGCCTCTCTGCTCCATTCCCAGCTCCCCCAGTCCCCATACAGGTAGCCTCTCTGCTCCTTTCCCAACTCCCCCCAGCTCCCATGCGGGTAGCCTCTCTGCTCCATTCCCAGCTCCCATGCCGGTAGCCTCTGCCCCATTTCTTGCTCGCCCAGCTCCCATGTGGGTAGCTTCTCTGCCCCATTCCCAGCTCCCATGCTGGTAGCCTCTGCCCCATTTCTTGCTCGCCCAGCTCCCATGTGGGTAGCTTCTCTGCCCCATTCCCAGCTCCCTCTAGCTCCCATGTGGATAGCCTCTCTGCCCATTCCCAGCTCCCTCCAGCTCCCATGTAGATAGCCTCTCTGCCCGATTCCCAGCTCCCTCCAGCTCTCATGCAGGTACCCTTTCTGCCCCATTTCCAGCTCCCCATAGCTCCCCATAGCTCCCCATAGCTCCCATGCGGGTAGCCTCTCTGCTCCATTCCCAGCTACCACCAGCTCCCATGCAGGTAACTCCTCTGCTCTATTCCCAGCTCCCCCTAGCTCTTATCCGGGTAGCCTCTCTGCCCCATTCCCAGCTGCCTCCAGCTCCCTCCAGCTCCCATGTGGGTAGCCTCTCTGCTTCATTCCCAGTTCTTCCCAGCTCCCATGTGGGTAGCCTCTCTGCTCCATTCCCAACTCCGATGTAGGTAGCTTCTCTGTTCCATTCCCAGCTCCCCCCAGCTCCCATGCGGGTAGCTTCTCTGCTCCATTCCCAGTTCCCCAAGCTCCCATGCGGGGAGCCTCTCTGCCCCATTCCCAGCTCTTCCCAGCTCCTTCCAGCTCACATGGTGGTAGCCTCTATGCCCCATTCCCAGCTCTCCCCAGCTCCCAAGCGAGTAGCCTCTCTGCTCCATTCCCAACTCGCATCCCGGTAGCCTCTCTGTTCCATTCCCAGCTCCCTCCTGCTCCCATGCTGGTTGCCTCTCTGCTCCATTCCCAGTTCCCATGCGGGTAGCTTCTCTGCTCCATTCCCAGTACCCACAGGTCCCTTGCGGGTAGCCTCTCTAACCCATTCCAAGCTCCATCCAGCTCCCATGCGGGTAGCCTTTCTGCCCCATTCCCAGCTCCCCTCAGCTCCCATGCGGGTAGCCTGTATGGTCCTTTCCCAGCTCCCATGCGGGTAGCCACTCTGCTCCATTCCCAGCTCCTCCCAGCTCCCATGCGGGTAGCCTCTCTGCTCCATTCCCAGTTCCCATGCGGGTAGCTTCTCTGCTCCATTCCCAGTACCCACAGGTCCCTTGCGGGTAGCCTCTCTAACCCATTCCAAGCTCCATCCAGCTCCCATGCGGGTAGCCTTTCTGCCCCATTCTCAGCTGCCCTCAGCTCCCATGCGGGTAGACTGTATGGTCAATTCCCAGCTCCCATGCGGGTAGCCTCTCTGTCCCATTCCCAGCTGCCTCTAGCTCCCATGCGGGTAGCCTCTCCATTCCCAGTACCCCAAGCTCCCTCCAACTCTCATGCGGGTAGCTTCTCTGAACCATTACCAGCTTCCCCAGCTCCCAAGCAGGTAGACTTTCTACTCCATTCCCAGCTCACCCTAGCTCCTATTCGGGTAGTCTCTCTGCCCCATTCCCAGCCCCCCAGCTCCTATGGGGAAGCCTACCTGCCCCATTCCCAGCTCCCATGCAGGTAGCCTCTCGTCTATATTTCCAACTCCGATGAAGGTTGCCTCTCTTCTGTATTCTCAGCTCCCTCCAGCTCCCATGTGGGTAGCTTCTCTGCTCCATTCCCAGCTCCCCCAGCTCCCATGCGGGGAGCCTCACTGCCCCATTTCCAGCTCCTCCCACTCCCTCCAGCTCCCATGCTGGTAGCCTCTGTGCCCCATTCCCAGCTCCCCCTAGCTCCCAAGCGGGTAGACTCTCTGCTCCATTCCCAGCTCCCTCAGCTCCCATTCGGGTAGCCTCTCTGCCCCATTCCCAGCTCCCCCAACTCCCATGCAGGTAGCCTCTCTCCCCCATTCCCAGCTCCCCCTAGCTCCCAAGCGGGTAGCCCCTCCGCTCCTTTACCAGTTCCCCCAGCTCCCATGCGGGTAGCCTCTCTGCCCCATTCCAAGCTGCCTCCAGCTCCCATGCGGGTAGCCTCTCTGCCCCATTCCCAGCTGCCTTCAGCATCCATGAGGGTAGCCTCTCTGCTCCATTCCAAGCTCCTCCCAACTCCCATGCGGGTAGCCTCTCTGTTCCATTCCCAGATCCCATGCAGGTAGCTTCTCTGCTCCATTCCCAGTAACCCCAGCTCCTATGCAGGTAGCCTGTCTGCTCAATTCCCTGTTCCCCCAGCTCCCATACGGGGAGTTTCTCCACCCCATTCCCAGCTCTTCCTAGCTCCTTCCAGCTCCCATGCTGGTAGCCTTCTGCCTCATTTCCAGCTCTCCGCAGCTCCCAAACGGGTAGCCTCTCTGTTCCATTCCCAGCTCCCCTCTGCTCAATCGGGTTGCCTCTCTGCTCCATTCCCTGCTCCCCTCAGCTACCATGCGGGTAGCTTCTCTGCTCCATTCCCAGTACCCCCAGCTCCCTTGCGGGTAGCGTCTCTACCCCATTCTCAGCTCCATCCAGCTCTCAAGCGGGTAGCCTCTCTCCCCCTTCACAGCTCCACCAGCTCCCATGTGGGAAGCCTCTCTGCTCTGTTCCCAGCTCTCCCCAGCTCTCCCCAGCTCCCATGCGGGAAGCCTCTCTGCCCCATACCCAGCTCCCATGCAGGTAGCCTCTCTGCTCCATTCCCAGCTCCCCTTAGCTTCCATCCGGGTAGCCTCTATGCCACATTCCCAGCCCCCATGCGGGTAGCCTCCCTGCTCCATTCCCAGCTTCCATGCACGTAGCCTCTCTTCCCATTCCCAGCTGCCTCCAGCTCCCATGCAGGTAGCCTCTCTGCTCCATTCCCAGCTCCTCCCAGCTCCCATGTGGGTAGCCTCTCTGCTCCAACCCCCAGCTTCCCCCAGCTCCCATGCGGGTAGCTTCTCTGCTCCATTCCCAGTACCCCAAGCTCCCTCCAACTCTCATGTGGGTAGCCTCTCTGAACCATTACCAGCTCCCCCCAGCTCCCAAGCAGGTAGACTTTCTACTCCATTCCCAGCTCACCCTAGCTCTTATTCGAGTTGCCTCTCTGCCCCATTCCCAGTCCCCCCCAGCTCCTATGGGGAAGGCTCTCTGCCCCATTCCCAGCTCCCATGCAGGTAGCCTCTCGTCTCCATTTCCAACTCCGATGAAGGTAGCCTCTCTTCTCTATTCTCAGCTCCCTCCAGCTCCCATGCGGGTAGCTTCTCTGCACCATTCCCAGTACCCCCAGCTCCCATGCAGGTAGCCTCTCTGCTCCATTCCCAGCTCCCCCAGCTCCCATGCGGGGAGCCTTTCTGCCCCATTTCCAGATCCCCCCGCTCCCTCCAGCTCCTGTGCTGGTAGCAACTATGCCCCATACCCAGCTCCCCCTAGCTCCCAAGCGGGTAGACTCCCTGCTCCATTCCCAGCTCCCACCCGGGTAGCTTCTCTGCCCCATTCCCAGCTCCCCCAACTCCCATGCGGGTAGCCCCTCTGCTCCTTTCCTAGTTCCCCCAGCTCCCATGCGGGTTGCCTGTCTGCTCCATTCCCAGCTCCCCCCAGCTCCCATGTTGGGTAGCTTCTTTGCTCCAGTCCCAGTACCCCCAGCTCCCATGTGGGTAGCCTCTCTTCCCCATTCCCAGCTCCCCCCAGCTCCCTCCAGCTCTCATGCGGGTAGTCTTTCTGCCCCATTCCCAGCTCCCATGTGGGTAGCCTCTCTGCTCCATTACTAACTCCCCCCAGCTCCCATGCGGATCGCTTCTCTGCTCCATTCCCAGCTCCCCCAAGCTCCCATGAGGGTAGCTTCTCTGCTCTATTCCCAGTACGCCCAGCTCCCATGCGGGTAGCCTATCTGCCCCATTCCCAGCTACCATGCATGTAGCCTCTCTGTTCCATTTCCAGCTCCCCCTAGATCCATGCGGATAACCTCTCTGCCCCAGTCTCTGCTCCCCCAGCTCCCATGTGGGTAGTCTCTCTACTCCAGTCCCAGCTCACCCCAGCTCCCATGCGGGTAGCCTCTCTGCTCCATTCCCATCTACCCCCAGCTCCCACGCAGGTAGGTTCTCTGCTCCATTCCCAGTACCCCAGCACCCTTGCGCATAGCTCCATGTCCAGCACCCATGCGGGTAGCCTCTCAGCCCCATTACCAGCTCTCCCATCTCCTGTGCGGGTAGCCTCTCTGCCCCATTCCCAGCTTCCCCAGCTCTCAAGCGGGTAGCCTCTCTGCCCCATTCACAGCTCCACCAGCTCCCATGTGGGAAGCCTCTCTGCTCTATTCCCATTTCCCCCCCAGCTCCCATGTGGGTAACCTCTCTGCCCTCATTCCCAGCTCTCTCAGTTCCCATGCAGGCAGCCTCTCTGATCAATTCCTAGCTCCCCTAGCTCCCATGCTTTAGCCTCTCCACCTTATTCTCTGCTCTCCCAGCTCCCGTGTGGGTTACCTCACTGCCCCATTCCCAGCTCCCTCCAGCTCCCATGTGGGTAGCC
Organism: Lissotriton helveticus; assembly: GCF_964261635.1. Lineage (NCBI taxonomy): Eukaryota > Metazoa > Chordata > Amphibia > Caudata > Salamandridae > Lissotriton > Lissotriton helveticus. The sequence continues at coordinate 346,555,323 of NC_136071.1, read as the reverse complement.
TCTCTGCCCCATTCCCAGCTCCCCCACCTCCCAAGCAGGTAGCTTCTCTGCCCCATTCCCAGCTCCTCCAGCTCCCACGCGGGTAGCCTCTTTGCTCCATTCCCTGCTTCCCCAGCTCCCATGTGGGTAGCCTCTCTGCTCCATTCCCAACTCCCCCCAGCTTCAGTTAGGGTAGCCTCTCTGCCCCATTACCAGGTCCCCGAGCTCCCATGTGGGTAGCCTCTCTGCCCCATTCCCAGTTCCCTCGGGTAGCCTCTCTGCTCCATTCCCAGCTTCCATGCGGGTAGCCTCTCTGCCTCATTCCTAGCTCCCCCAGCTCCCATGTGGGTTGCTTTTTGCCCCCTTCCCAGCTCCTATGTGGGTAGCCTCTCTGCTCCATTCCCAGCTACCCCCAGCTCCCATGCGGGAAGCCTCTCTGCCCCATTACCAGCTCCCCCAGTTCCCATGTGGGTAGCCTCTCTGCTCCATGCCTAGCTCCCATGCTTTAGCCTCTCTGCCTCATTCTCTGCTCCACAAGCTCCCATGCATGTTGTCTCTCTGCCCCATTCCCAGCTCCCATGCGGGTAGCCTCTCTACCCCATTCCCAGCTCCCCCAGCCTCCACGTGGGTAGCCTCTTTGCTCCATTCCCTGCTTCCCCCAGCTCTCAAGCAGGTAGCCTCTCCGCACCATTCCTAGCTTCCCCTAGCTTCCCATCCGGGCAGCCTCTATGCTCCATTCCCAGCTCCCCCCAGCTCCCACATGGGTACCCTCTCTGCCCCATTCCCAACTCCCCCGCGGGTAGCCTCTCTGCCCCATTTCCAGCTCCCATGCCGGTAGCCTTTTTGCCCCATTCCCAGCTCCCATGCGGGTAGCCTCTCTGCTCCATTTCCCGCTCCCCCCCAGCTCTGATGCAGAAATGCTCTCTGCTCCATTCCCAGCTCCCATATGGGAAGCCTCTCTGCCCCATTACCAGCTCCCTCAGCTCCCATGCGGGCAGTCTCTCTGCTCCATTCCCAGCTCCCATGCAGGTAGGCTCTTTGCCCTATTCCCAGCTTCCTCTATCTCCCATGTGGGTAGCCTCTACGCCCCATTCCTAGCTCTCCAAGCTCCAATGAAAGTAGCCTCTCTTCTCCATTCCCAGCTCCCCCCAGCTCCCACATGGGTAGCCTCTCTGCCCAATTCCCAGGTCCCCCAGCTCCTATGAGGGTACCCTCTCTGCCCCATTCCCAACTCCCCCGCGGGTAGTCTCTCTGCCCCATTCCCAGCTCCTATGCGGGTTGCCTCTCTGCCCCATTTCCAGCTCCCATGCGGGTAGCCTCTCTGCTCCATTCCCAACTCCAATGTGGGTAGCCTCTCTGCTCCATTCCCAGATCCCCACAGCACCCTTGCGGGTAGCTTCTCCGCTTCATTCCTAGGACCCCTAGCTCCCTCCAGCTCTCATGTGGGTAGCCTCTCTGAACCATTACCATCTCCCCCCAGCTCCCAACCGGGTAGCCTCTCAGCTCCATTACCAGCTCCCCCCAGCTCCCATGTGGGAAACCTCTCTGCCCCTTTCCCAGCTCCCATGCGGGTAGCCTCTCTTCTCCATTTCCAACTCCGATGAGGGTAGCCTCTCTTCTACGTTCCCAGTACCACCAACTCCCATGCAGGTAGCCTCTCTGCTCTATTCCCAGCTCCCTTGCGGGGAGCCTCTCTGTCCCATTCCCAGCTCACCCCGGCTCCCATGCTGGTAGCCTTTATGCCCCATTCCCAGCTCCCCCTAGTTCCCAAGTGAGTAGCCTCTCTGCTCCCTTCCCAGCTCCCATCCGGGTAGCCCCTCTTTCCCATTCCCAGCTCCCCCCAGCTCCCATGTTGGGTAGCTTCTCTGCTCATTTCCCAGTACCCCTACCTCCCATGTGGATAGCCTCTCTTCCCCATTCCCAGCTCCCCCAGCTCCCTCCATCTCCCATGCGGGTAGCCTTTCTGCCCCATTCCCAGCTCCCACCAGCTCCCATTCGGGTTGCCTCTCTCTTCCATTCCCAGCTCCCTTGCAGGTAGCCTGTCTGCTCCATTCCTACCTCCCCCCAGCTCCCATGCGGGTTGCCTCTCTCTTCCATTCCCAGCTCCCTTGCAGGTAGCCTCTATGCTCCATTCCTACCTCCCCCCAGCTCCCATGTGGGTAACCTCTCTTCCCCATTCCCAGCTCCCCCCAGCTCCCTGCAGCTCTCATGCGGGTAGCCTCTCTGCCCCATTCCCAGCTCCATTACTAACTCCCCCCAGCTCCCTGCAGCTCTCATGCGGGTAGCTTCTCTGCTCCATTCCCAGCTCTCATGAGGGTAGCCCCTCTGCCCCATTCCCAGCTTCCCCCAGCTCGAATGCGGGTAGCCTCTCTGCCCCATTCCCAGCTACCATGCGTGTAGCCTCTCTGCCCCATTTCCAGTTCCCCCTAGATCCATGCGGATAACCTCTCTGCCCCAGTCTCTGCTCCCCCAGCTCCCATGTGGGTAGTCTCTCTACTCCAGTCCCAGCTCACCCCAGCTCTCATGCGGGTAGCCTCTCTGCTCCATTCCCATCTACCCCCAGCTCCCACGCAGGTAGGTTCTCTGCTCCATTCCCAGTACCCCAGCACCCTTGCGCATAGCCTTTCTGCTCCATGTGCAGCACCCATGCGGGTAGCCTCTCAGCCCCATTACCAGCTCTCCCATCTCCTGTGCGGGTAGCCTCTCTGCCCCATTCCCAGCTTCCCCAGCTCTCAAGCGGGTAGCCTCTCTGCCACATTCCCAGCTCTCCCAGTTCCCTTGCAGGCAGCCTCTCTGATCAATTCCTAGCTCCCCTAGCTCCCATGCTTTAGCCTCTCTGCCTTATTCTCTGCTCTCCCAGCTCCTATGTGGGTTACCTCACTGCCCCATTCCCAGCTCCCAAGCAGGTAGCCTCTCTGCCCCATTCCCAGCTCCTCCAGCTCCCATGCGGGTAGCCTCTTTGCTCCATTCCCTGCTTCCCCAGCTCCCATGTGGGTAGCCTCTCTGCTCCATTCCCAACTCCCCCCAGCTTCCGTTAGGGTGGCCTCTCTGCCCCATTACCAGGTCCCCAAGCTCCCATGTGGGTAACCTCTCTTCCCCATTCTCAGCTCCCCTGCGGTAGCCTCTCTGCTCCATTCCCAGCTTCCATGCGGGTAGCCTTTCTGCCCCATTCCTAGCTCCCCCAGCTCCCATGTGGGTTGCTTTTTGACCCCTTCCCAGCTCCTATGCGGGTAGCCTCTCTGGCCCATTCCCAGCTCCCCCCAGCTCCCATGCAGGTATGCTCCCTGCTCCATTGCCAGCTCCCCCCAGCCCCCATGCGGGAAGCCTCTCAGCCCCATTACCAGCTCCCCCAGCTCCCATGCGGGTAGTCTCTCTGCTCCATTCGCAGCTCCCATGCAGGTAGGCTCTCTGCCCCATTCCCAGCTCCTTCCATATCCCATGCGGGTAGTCTCTCTACCCCATTCTTAACTCCCCCAACACCCCTCAGCTCACAAGCAGGTAGCCTCTCTGCCCTCATTCCCAGCTCCCCAAGTTCCCATGTGGGTAGCCTCTCTGCTCCATGCCTAGCTCCCATGCTTTAGCCTCTCTGCTCCATTCCCAGATCCCCACAGCACCCATGCGGGTAGCTTCTCCGCTCAATTCCTAGGGCCCCTAGCTCCCTCCAGCTCTCATGTGGGTAGCCTCTCTGAACCATTACCATCTCCCTCCAGCTCCCAAGCAGGTAGACTCTCTGCTCCAGTCCCAGCTCACCCTAGCTCCCAACCGGGTAGCCTCTCTGCTCCATTACCAGCTCCCCCCAGCTCCAATGTGGGAAACCTCTCTGCCAATTTCCCAGCTCCCATGCGGGTAGCCTCTCTTCTCCATTTCCAACTCCGATGAGGGTAGCCTCTCGTCTATGTTCCCAGTACCATCAACTCCCATGCAGGTAGCCTCTCTGCTCTATTCCCAGCTCCCTTGCGGGGAGCCTTTATGCCCCATTCCCAGTTCCCCCTAGTTCCCAAGTGGGTAGCCACTCTGCTCCCTTCCCAGCTCCCATCCGGGTAGCCTCTCTGCTCCATTCCCAGCTCCCCCCAGCTCCCATGCGGTTAGCCTCTCTTTCCCATTCCCAGCTCCCCCAACTCTTATGCGGGTAGCCTCTATTAACCCCTTCGCCGCAGGGGTAATTCCCCAACAGCGCGAGAGGGCTGTGGCGTCAAGGTGCTCGTGATGAGTCCAGCTCGTCATGAGGCACAGTGGAGTGTGCTCATGATGAGCTGGGCTCATCACGACTCCGCCCACTGATTGAATCTCCCACACAGGCGGGGAATCAATTACGCGTGGGAGTGCCGCGGCCGTTATGACGAGCCCAGCTCATCATGAGCACAGCTCCACTGTGCCTCATGACGTCATAAGCATGGAAGGGGTTAAGAAGTAGCTGAAGTCACATTTGTATAAAATTTGCAAATTTATTGCAGCTCGGCAATGAAGCATCCACCTAGGTCGATGTCCAGATGCAACTGACATAAGCAGATGGAACTATCCAGTACTAGTGTTCCAGAAGAACGTGCAATCCTTGTAGAATAAAACAGGTCACATGCCATTAAAGAAACACAACATTAAGGAACACAGTGCACGCACCATAAAGTATTCCATAACAAAAGGCAACACATCCCCCTCATAAGGAAATGAAAGGAAAAATAGCAACAGGAAATTAAATAAAATCATTATACAATTTAGGAACACTTCTAATGCGAGAATTGGTTTTAACTCTTGAAGCTACAGATTCAAAACAATGTCTATTACTCTGGTTACAATTTTGCTGTTCAACATTTTTAGAATCAGAATTACATGGAATACATTGAACACGGCATTTAGCAACCTTTCTGGTGTTCCATACTTTGCCATCCTGAGTGACTATAGTTTTGCTAAAAACTTTCTTGACCTGTATGGCTTTTCCATATTTATTAGAACCTTTATTCAGAAAGCCAGGTTTTACAATTCTTACCCAATCACCAACACAGATATTATGTTCCTTTGTTCTCCACTTTTTATTGAACCATAATTTGGTTTTGTTTTGTCTATGTTCTACCCTTTTTACAGTATCATGTACACATTCTCTTTCCTGCAGAAAATTCGTGTACTTTTCTCTGAACCACCAGGGACAGACACTGGACGCTGGATTTCCGCCTTTGAGTAATTTAAATGGACTGACTTCAGTGGTAGAGTGTGGGTTAATGCGATACACCCATAAATGTTCTCAAAGTGCACTTAACCAATTTCCCCCTTGTTTGAGAGAATCAGTGATAAAACCTTAAAGAACACGGTTAAAACGCTCCATTTGACCCTTCTTGTGTGGTTCATAGAGTGAGGTGAGTGTGTGTTTAATGCCACAGCCTTTGAGAAAATTTCCCATTTCAGATGATGTGAGCTGCACCCCATTGTCAGAAACAAGGGTAGAAGGACATCCTTCACGTGCAAATACTTCTTTAAAAAAATTTACAACAGCACTGGTGGTGGCTTTTGGAAAAAACTTAACTTCGAGCCATTTAGAATGGTGATCAATCATGACCAAAGCAAATCGGAAACCCTCAGGTAACATACTGAACTGGCCTGAAATGTCAAACGCAACTTTTTGCCATGGCTCTTCAGGCCATTTAACTTTCTTAAGGGGAGGAATGTGTACCTTTAAAAATTTTTCACTGGAAACACATTTATGACTCTCCCTGACCGTACGATCAATAAACCTGTCCATACCAGGCCACCAGAAATATGTTCTAATTAAACGTTTCATAGCTGATATACCTGGATGTAGTTTGTGTGCTAACTTTAGAATGACATTGTGAATACCTTTTGGGGGAATACACTTCCCTGACTTGAAAATGAATTCACCTTCAATACTTAGTTCATCTGCAACATTATAAAAAGGCAATAATTCTGACCTCACGCCATTTTTTCTAGGCCAACCTTCCATCACAAACTTCTCAAGATCACACCACCTGTCATCTCTTTGTTGACAATCTCTCCAGTGTTGCTCTGTGATTCCCTGGTACTGTAAAGGAATAATTTCAGTCATTCCTAAAACAAAATCAAATTCTTTAACCACATTTGTATTGGCAACATTATCACTGCAAGGTAGGCGTGATAAAAACATCAGCAGTGACATTCTTCTGACCCGGTACATATTCAACTTTACAATTATACTCTTGAGGGGCCTGGATTGGCCAGCAATAATGGTGGTCATGCTTTAGGTGCGCTCCGACCAGCCGATCAGAATCCTGCTAATTTATCCTGCCTCTAGACGTCTAGGGTGTAGCGGCTTATCCTCGGGAGTTCACCGAGCATCTGGGTTATCATCCGATAGCGTCAGGTGCCTGACATCGGCACCAGTGGTGCTTGCAGTGATCCAGCGCGGAGTGGTGGCCTAGCGGGAGTCGGCGGGGAGAGAGCCGGGGCCTCCCATGATCTGCCTGGCCGGTGGCATGTGCCTGGAGGTCGGCGCGACTACGGTGGTGCGGCCGGAGGGGGAGAGGCTCTTGGTTCCCCGGTGCTGGCGTGTTCCCCGGTGATGGCGGCGCAGGAGGAAGCGGAGCTGCGGTTGCTGACGGGCAAGCTGAGAGGGGACCGAGGACGACCAGGCTGCACTGTCGGTCCTTTGGGGAGGCCCTGAGGGGGCGGCCGCTATCTTGAGGAACCCTGGATGGCTATACCCCAGTCTTGCGGGTGCCAAGACTGGGGTATATCCCCTCTTCACCCCCCCTTCGGAGCGGCGGCACTGGTGGAAGCGGGGCTGTGGCAGGCGGCCCACAGGAGCTTCGGAGACGGATGGACTGCTGTACCAGCCTCGCTGAGCGGGGAGGCCCCGGGGGGAACGGCCGCCATCTTGTGGAGCCCCGGGTGGCAGAGGTAAGCGGCTTGGACCCCGGTGTGGCGCAGCGGGCAGGAGCAGACCTACGCAGTGTGGGGAGTGCCTTCATTCCTCCTTCCCCCATCAACTATCCTTCCCTGGTGGGCACGGGCCACAGCTCTGTGTGAGTTTGGCGGCCAGATTGGGCCGCTGTGGTGGAGAGTGGAGGGGCTCTGTGTTCCTGCGGTGGGGTCCCCTCAAGCGGTGGGACAGCGGCTGTACCAGCGGCCAGGCCATCATGATTCTCCTGTGGGGCGGGGACTCTGCGGGGGCCCTCCTTTTAGCTGCAGCCGGACCTACCAATGGTGTGCTGGGGGCCACGGGCTGTGGGGTGTGGTCATAAAGATCTGGGGCAGAGGTGATTTGGAGATAGCCTCCGTGACCCCCCGCGACGGACATGGCCCACTCGGGGCTCCTGGGACAGTGTTCACTGGACTGGACAACGCCCTGCCTGGCTCCCGTGCCGCTTGTCGCGCTTGGCCCACTGGGGGTGGCTCTAAAGCTCGGGGTCACCGGTTGAGCCACAATGACACGGGATCAAGTAGGTGGACACACACCAAACAGGGCACCATCGATGAGTTCACGGAGGCGAGCACCGGGGCCGGGACAGCAGGGTCGCAGACCCAATTCCCTGACAATGCGACGCTACTAGCAGCCATTAACCAGTCCAGAGACATGCTGGACGCCAAGATCGGGGCAGTGGGATCGGACATCATGTTGCTTCGGCAGGATCTGAGGAACGCAGTTGAGCGCATCACTGGGACAGAGACACGCATTTCGGAAGTGGAAGACGACGTCTCAACCCTAAAAAAGAAAGTCGCGGACATGGAAAAAATACAGAAGGGTCTGGCCATGCGCGTCGAGGATGCCGAAGGGCGGGCTCAGCGAAATAACCTGCGCTTCGTGGGATTCCCGGAGGGCTGTGAGGGAGACAACGTGGAGCGATTCCTGACTCGGTGGCTGGAGGGCTGGCTCCCCCCGGATGCGCTGTCTCGCTGCTTTGTTGTGGAGCAGGCCCACAGGGCTCTGATGCAGAACCCCCCCCCCCCCCGGGGCACCCCCGCGGCCTATCATCACCAAATTTCTGAACTATTCAGACCGTGACACCATCTTGAAGCAGGCAAGGACCAAGGCCTCCCTCACCTGTGACAATGCGACCATACTAATTTTTCCAGACTATACACGCCTGGTGCAGCAGCAACGACAATCCTTCCTTGCGGCTAAAGCGTGCCTTCGGGGCCTCAAGCTTCAATATGCCCTGCTGTACCCGGCCCGGCTGAGGGTAAATAAATAGGTCTCGCACGCTGTTCTTCGACTCCCCAGAGGAAGTGGACAGACGAAACGGTGAGGGTGCGAGCCCACACGCCGCCGGGCAGAGATTCTGATTCTTCATCGAGTGGGGTGGCCCACGGGGACCTCCAAGGCCAGCAACGACATAATGAGAGGTCACGGTGCAGGCGTAGATCTCGATCTGGCTCCACCCTCCGGCAGAAGGATCCGTCGCCGGAGAAGCAACCAGTGGCGGACTGATGTGTGAGACTCCCGAAATGTATATCTATGTACTTTATGTATGGATGTCTAGATAGGCTAGTCTTTCTTCAGGGCTGGGAGCCTGGTCACACGGAAGTGGGCGGGTGGGAGTGAGGCCCCAAAGTTGTGGGTAGTTACTTGGGGATCCAATGGAGGGGGTGGTCCTTGTCACCCGGTTGGGGACTAGGCTACGTTCCTACCGTGACAGGTGCTTCCATGTTCGTGAGGTACGGGGTGGGGGGAGGAGGAGGGGGGGCGGCAGGGGGCATGGGGGTTGGGGGGATTGTTTGATTGCGTATGGATGCTGATTTCTTGCCACGCTCTTTGCATGCTGAGTCGCGGAGAATCCCGTAGTGTAAGTAGAGATTCTCCACCATGTATAGTGCGGAAGGGGGAGGGTGTGTAGCCCCTGGCTCCCTGCGCATAGTTAGCTGGAATGTGCGCGGAGTGTTGGAGAAGGGGAAGCGAGGGGTGGTCCTCTAGTTTGCCAAGAGGGCTAACGTACTCCTGCTTCAGGAGACCCACCCTGCTAGGCACGAAAGCTTTATGTCTGCAGCGCTTTGGGTTCCATCAGGTATTCCACTCGGGGTTCACGGGGGGCTCATGGGGAGTTGTGATCCTGATTCACCGTAGGGTCCCCTATGTACACAAGAAACTCTTGTCGGACACACAGGGCCGATATATTATGGTACAGGGTAGAGTTGGGGGGGACACGTTGACCTTAGGCAGCGTTTATGCTCCACCACGGCTGCAGTGGTCCCTGGTGGAGAGACTCTTGTCGCTCTGGGGTGACATGCCGGATACTCTATCTGTGGTGGGAGGGGACTGGAACGACGTGATGGAGCTGGGTTGTGACAGGTGGAGGAGCGGGGCGACCGGTGAGGTGGGTGGCCCTTCCACTAAACTCCATGCCCTGGCTACAGGACTCGACTGGATTGATGTATGGAGACACAGGCATGGCCCACGCAGGGAATATACCTACTTCTCCACAGTGCATGACTCGTTTTCCAGGCAGGACTATGTATTTGTTCCCAGGGGGCTTGCACATAGGATACTATCAGCCACAATTCTGCCCAGAGCCTTGTCAGATCTCTTGCCGGTAGCTCTTACATTCCGAATAGGCCCGGGCAGGCAACCCTTTAGGTGGCGGATGTCGGGGTGGCAATTGCAGAAGGAAGAGTATAGGGAGCATTTGACCAAAGAAATAGATAACTACCTAGTGTCCAATATAGGGTCAGTGGAATCCCCAACTACCCTCTGGCAGGCATTAAAACCCACGCTGTGGGGCATTGATATCTCTTGGTGCGCGGCGGTGGATCTACTAGCCGACAGCTAGTGTTGGCTCAGCAGCAGTATACTGCGATACTGATAGACGAAGCACGCCAGGCCTGGCTAGCCACGCGTAGTCGGGTATATCAGTGGGGGGATAAATCAAGCAAGATGCTCCACTGCTTGTGCCAGGGCACTTTACACGCCCAGCCGTTGCCCTGAATACTGGACCCGGAGGGGGTGCTTATTCTTGAGCCTCCGGCAATTGCGGAGAGCTTTGCGGTGTATTACGAGGATTTGTATGCACCCAAGGAATGCCTGGCGGAGGACACTATTCAACGGTTCATCAATGACCTCCCCCCGCGGACCGTCTCGGATGATGTGCGGGAGCAGCCTGATAGACCCCTGTCAGACAATGAACTGGGCGCGTCCCTGGGAGAGCTGAAACCCGGAAAGGCCCCCGGCCCCAATGGCTTTCCGTGCAAATTTTTCAGGCGGTTTTTCGTGCAGTTGGGCCCACTTCTTCGACCAGTTGTGGAGAAGGCGCGCGAGAGTGGCCTGCTTCCCCCGGATTGGAGACACGCAGAGGTGGTGGTATTTCTTAAGCCGGGCAGATCACCCAAGAGCCATGCGTCCTACCGCCCTATATCCTTACTTAACATCGAAGCTAAGGTTCTGGCTGAGGCTTTAGCCAACAGGCTCAAGCCACACATCACGGACTTGGTTCATCCAGACCAGGCCGGATTCATGCCCCAGAGGGCAACCCACCACAATATTAGACGCGCGCATGTCGCGATCTCGGCCTGGGAGCGACTGGGGGAGCAGGCAGCCTTATTATTAGCAGATATGGATAGGGCCTTCGATTCCCTGAGCTGGGTGTACTTGTTTGCCTTGCTGCGGCATCTTAATCCCGGCCCGCTCTTTTTGGCCTACCTGCAGCTGTTATACACAGACCTTACGCATCAATGCGAGTGGGGGGAGCAATCTCTTGCTCCTTTTGGGTCCGACGGGGCATGCGACAGGGCTGTCTCCTTGCCCCCTACCTCTTCGCCCTCGCCATGAAACCCTTGGCGGCATGGGTGTGCATAGACGCCCAACTTAAGGGCTTTAGGTGGACGACGGGCCTTACTGACAAAATAGAACTTTATGCGGACGATGTCCTGTTCTTCCTTACTGATTTAGATAGGTCGGGCCGTGGCTGCTACGTATCCTTTCAGATTTTTGGTGAAACTTCTGGGCTCTATATGAATCCGGGCAAATCTACACTGTGAGTCCTGGGCGGGGCACGGCAGGTGGGAGACTGGGCCTCGGCTCTCCAACTGATGTCTGGGGGGATGAAATATCTAGGGATATACCTGTTGGATACCGCAGTCGCTTCTCGAGATCACAATGACCTTATGCGCAAGGACTTGAAGGTGTGGTCCCGCATGCCCCTGACGATTTATGGCAGGTCGGCCATCTTTAAAATGGTCGTGCTCCCCCGCCTATTGCACCAATTACAAAACCACCCCTACCAGATTTCGCCCCACTGGTTCCAACATGTCAATTCGGCGCTAGGTGGGTTTCTGTGGGAGGGGAGGCTATACGGGTGGCCTACGCACATGCTTTCTCTCCTCATACACTGGGGGGCTGGCTACTTCAGATGTTCTCTCCTACTATCAGGTGGCGCAATTACTTGTTCTCAATGAGTGGTGGTACGGGGACAGAGGGGACCCGGCCTTCGTGGTCGAGCGGCACCTGATGTGCTCTGGGTCCTTACATATGCTGCTGTACTCTGCGTCGCTACAACGGTGGCTTCCCTCCACTACACAGGTGGTGTTCCATGTCTGAAAGCGGGCGCTGAGCCGGATGGGGTGGTGGAATGTACTGACCCGAGAGACTCCGCTCTGGGGGAATGGACGGCTTCACCGTCTGGATCCGCTGCAGGGCTTCCAGGGTTGGGACTCTATAGGAATCTCATCCCTAGGGGACGTAATGGCAGGTCTAAGGCTGAAATCCTTCCAAAACCTGCAAGACGAATATGGGATGCCACGGTCCCAGTTCTTTAAATACCTGCAGTTTAGGCACGCATTGACACCTCACCTGACTGACTTGGAGTTCCTTCCTGACTTTAGCCCGCTAGAGGCCAAGGTGTTTATGGGGAACTACCTGATCGAAAAATTTCACGCATTTACCAGACGTTAGTTCACCACTGCTCCACTGACTTACATAGACTCAGGACTGCGTGGGAGGGAGATGTGGGCAACCTGGAAGAAGAGGACTGGGCTGAAGCACTGACGAGCCCGCGGGGGCAGCCATCTTCTCCTGCTTACGCCTGGTACAGTTCAAATATTTGCATCACACATACTTCACCCGAGTGCGCCTGTGAAGGGCGGGAATGATTGGCTCCCCTGAGTGTCTCCGCTGTGGGACGGATGAGGGTAAACTTCTGCATACTGTTTGGGGGTGCTTGGCGCTACTTAGGTTTTGGAGGGGGGTGTCCTCCTGCTTGTCCAAGGTGTTGGCATGGGAGCTCCCACGCACGCGCGATTGGCTTTGCTGCATGTGATGGAGGGAGTCGGGGGCAATAGATACAAGCGTCATCTGTTACTGCTGGGCCACACGCTGGCGAAGAGGGACATGGAAGGCGCCTCGAGCTCCTCCATTGGCTGCATGGAAAAATGGCATGGACTTTTGCATGGGACTCGAGCTGCCGATATTTATTGCTAGGGGATGCCCCGTGAACATTTTAAGATTTGGAAAAGATGGGTGGGCTATCGTGGGCTGGACCTTGACCCACCGCCGGAGGGGGCCGCTCCCCCGCCAAATGGATAGGTCGGTGGACTGTGGGGTTGACAGGGTGTTCGATGGACTCAGTATGCTCGTTCTGGATTGTTCATTATCGATAGTGGCAGCATCTACGCAAATGGGAGGGGGGTGTTTTTTTTTTCTAAAAAAAAAGTCAACAACATTATTGTTGATTTATTGATGTCTGCAGTAGACTCCGGATTCCGGAGCTATGCAGTATATGTGACTTGCGACCAATAAAATCTGTTTTAAAAAAAAAAATTATACTCTTGAAGTCTTGAGGATAAGCGTGCAATTCTTGCAGTGGGGTTCCATTCTACGCATGTAGAAAGAATATGTACTAGTCGTTTGTGATCCGTCCTGAGAATAAACTTGCTACCCCACACATAAATTCTGTAATGCTCCACTGCCCATACACATGCCAGTAACTCTCTCTCAATTACAACATATTTACGCTCAGTTTCATTTAATTCATTTCCGCCATCACTTTGAGATAAAACACTTCCAAGCCCATATAAACTGGCATCAACAGTTATAATGCATTCTTTTCTCATGCGAAATGGTTTTAATGTGGGAGCATTAATGATGTCTCTTTTTATAGCTTCAAAAGCTTTCTGTTGTTCATCATTCCATTCATATGTAACATTTTGCCTTAATAATTTCCTCAATGGTTCCATCCTGGTGACAAAAATTTCAACAAATTGGCTATAGTATTCGCACATTCCAGAGAATGATAGTAATTGCTCTTTGATAATGGGAGACGGCGCATTCTGGATGGCTTCTTCATTAGATTTCTTTGAAATAAGGCCTTCACTAGATAAGGTGTGTCCCAAATATTCAACAGAATGTTTAAACAACTTGCATTTGTAAGCCTTAAGGGTAAGACCCCAACTTTCAAGTCTCTTACACACTTCATTTAAATGGGCTTCATGTTCTACTTCATTTCTTGAAAATATGAAAAGGTCACCCTGAAAACATTTAACATATGTGTCAATGTCCCTAAACATTTGAAACATAACTCTCTGAAAAACTGACGCAGCTGACGCCAGACCAAATGGCATCTAGTATATTGGAAAAGACCTTGTGGAGTGATAAAAGCAGTATATTTCTTTGAAATTTCTGTAAGTTCAATCTGGTGGTATGCTGGCCTTGGGTCAAGTGTGGAAAATATCTGCACTGCCTCTAATAATGAAACAACCTCATTGATATTAGGGAGAGGGTGGCAATCAATCACAATATTAGAGTTTAATCCTCTGAAATCTGCACACACTCTGAGTTTTTGGTCGAGTTTGCGTACTAGAACAATAGATGAAACCCATTCAGAAGACTCTATGGGCTCAATGATACCATCATGCGACAATTCCTTAAGCATTTCTTTCAACTCATCTCTAATGTTGATTGGTACACCCCTTACCTTCTGTTTAACCGGACTGTCATTTTCTTTCTATACAATTCTATGTGAGAAGTTTTTCAATCTCCCTAATCTGTCACAAAACACGTTACTATAAGTATTTACCAAATTTTGTTTCTCTTCCCAAATCAATAACATTTTTTGCTAACTGTGGCAATATTGTATAAATCTTGTTCATTACAAAGAGAAACTGGATCTTCCGATCGTGGATTGAGGATTTTAACCAACTTCCACTGGTCTTGACAACCTAAAACATTTACTCCCTTCACAGCAATGTACAATTTAATATAAGCACATCTCCCTTTGAAATATAATGGTACACAGAAAAAAACCTCCATTTCAATTTTTGACCCATCAAAACTTTCAGCATTAATATCAGGCTCTTGAAGATCACTATAATTACAACTTTGTTGTAACTTCTCTTTAAAATATTGTGTGGTGATAATTGTTCAAGGTGATCCAGAATCCACCATGAGTTCTAGATCAATACCTAAAACTTAAAACATATATTTGGGAGATTTCCTGAACATTTCCTTCTCTGGTCCATTTTGCACAATAGAAACCACAAAACCTTTATTATGATCAGGGATTTCTCTGATACTGGTGACTTTTTTAGTTTCAGAAGTACCGGAAGGAGTGCCTCGTGTTTGGTTACTGAAACGTTTGTCTCTGCAAACATTACTGAAATTACCTATTCTGCCACAAACCCTGCATTCTCTGTTGATTGCGGGACCTCCTTGAAATGATGCCACATGAGCCCTACTCCCACACCTGCAGCATGTGTTATAATTAGATGAATATTCTTGTCCTTTTCCAGAAAAACCATTGTTGTTGTACCTATGCGGAAATCTTCCTAGGGAAGTATCATTTTTCACATCACTTTTTGTTTTAACAGCACAAATCTCTTCTTCAGTGGTAGACTTGTTAGAATTTTGTTTAACAACATCCATCCATTTTTCTGGAAGTTCTGTAGATTTTGCTGTGGCAATTGCTTCTTCTAACTTGGGGTCACCAATGGCCCATAATTTTTCTTGAATCTTTTTATTTCTCACATGTACAATTATTTGATCACTTATCATTTCATCCGTTATATTTCCAAGATTACAATATAGACTTAATGATCTCAACGCTGTTAGGAAATCATCAAATGGCTCATCTTCTTTTTGCGCCCTGGTGTAAAACTTAAATCTATTTAAAGCGATGTTAGATGTGGGTTTGAACCTCTTTTCCATTCTGGTAAAGTGCCTCCACATAAACATTCATGGTAATTCTATGAAGATTACTTGTCCCTCAAAACCAAGACAATGAAGTCAAATACGTTTTTTCTTTCTGTGACCATGCGCTCACCATCTATGGCTTTCATTTAGGTAATAAACTCTTCTTTCCATCTGGGCCATGGAATAGATGGATCACCTTTAATCTGAAGAAATTTTGCAGGTGGTTCAAACTACATGTTGCACGATTATGATGTTAATACATATAATATATTAAAAATAGTAAATTTTGTAGATGGTAATTTGCTGTAATGTCAATTCGCAATAAAATCTAAAATATCTAAAAGATAGATTGACATGGAGAACATATATGCAAATGGCTGAAATTAATGTAAACAGAACAATAAAAAAAATGTTTTCGATGACATAGCATAAATAATGTTGTTAAAACTTCCTTTCACCCAAGCAGTTCTCTTCGTGGTTTCAATGCGCTTATTTTATGTGTAGGGATTTGTCAATAACAATCCTTTCCAAAGCGCTATAAAGATATCCAGGAAATATAAAAGCAAATGTGTCAATATCGTACAAACACACTTCCGATGCGTGTGGGATGTTGTCAGGGTAACCCACAAAATGGCCGCTTGTACGTTGCACGCAGAGATCAGCGCAGTGACATGTGACGCTGGTCTCGCGTGTTCAAGGAATCTGCTCTACGAGAGTTCTGAAGAAGCTCGTGTTTCAGGAGCTCGGTGTAAGATTCGTACGTCAGGTAAGAACGATGAGAGTAGCGCAGTAAAATTCAAATGATGCACCACGGTAATGGATCCAAATCCAATAGTGAAATCCTCTAAAAATACATAGGCAGTAGTAACTTTGAAAGAGAAAAAAAAATCTAGACAATCTTCCAAAAATGTCGGTACCAAAAATGTCGATGCAGCCAACCGGTTCTCCAGCGAAAATAAATATTAGTGGGTTATGTAGTACTCCGCTCTCGTGCTGATGATAGGCAGGAGTGTAGGTCAAGTTCATCGTCAATATTAAGAAGTAGCTAAAGTCAGATTTGTATCAAATTAGTAGATTTATTGCAGCAATGAGGCATCCGCCTATGTCGATGTCCAGATGCAACTGACATAAGCAGATGGAACTATTCAGTTCTAGTGTTCCAGAAGAACGTGGAATCCTTGTAGAATAAAAACAGGTCACATGCCATTAAAGAAACACAACATTAATGAACACAGTGCACGCACCATAAAGTATTCCATAACAAAATGCAACAGCCTCTCTGCCCCATTCCCAGCTCCCCCAGCTCCCATGTGGGTAGCCTCTCTTCTCCATTCCTAGCTCCCCCAGCTCACATGCGGTTAGCCTCTCTGCCCCATTCCCAGCTCTCCCATCCCACATGCAGGTAGCCTCTCTGACCCATTCCCAGCTCCCCCCAGCTCCCATGCGGATAACCTTTCTGCCCCATTCCCTCCTCTTCTAGCTCCCATGAGGGTAGCCTCTCTGTGCCATTCCCTGCTCACCCAGCTCCCATGCAGGTAGCCTCTCTGCACCATTCCCAGCTGCCCCCAGCTCCCAAGCGGGTAGCTTCTCTGCTCCATTCCCAGTACCCCCAGCTCCCTACGGTTAGCCTCTCTGCCCCCTTCCCAGTTCCCCCCAGCTCCCATGCGGGTAGCCTTTCTTCCCCATTCCCAGCTCCCCTTAGCTCCCATGAGGGTAGCCTCTCTGTTCCATTCTCAGATACCCCCAGCTCCCATGAAGGTAGCTTCTCTGCTCGATTCCCATTACCCCCAGCTCCCATGCGGTAAGCCTCTTTGCTCCATTTCCAGCTCCCATGCAGGTATCCTCTCTGCCCCATTACCAGCCCCCTGTCTCCTGTGCGGGTAGCCTCCCTTCCCCATTCCCAACTCCCCATGCTCTCATGCGGGTAGCCTCTCTGCCCCATTCCCAGCTCCCATGAGGGTAGCTGCTCTGCTCCATTCCTAGCTTCCCCCAGCTCTCATGTGGGTTGCCTCTCTGCCCCATTCCCAGCTCCTTCCAGCTCCATGTCGGTAGCCTCTCTGCCCCATTCTCTGCTCGTCCAGCTCCCATGCGGGTTACCTCTCTGCCCCATTGCCAGCTCCCCCCAGCTCTCATGCGGGTAGCCTCTCTGCTCCATTCCCAGCTCCCATGCGGATAGCCTCTCAGTCCATTCTCTGCTCTCCCCCAGCTCCTATGTGGGCAGCCTCTCTTCTCCATTCCCAGCTCCCCTAGCTCCCATGCGGGTAGCCTCTCTGCCCCATTCCTTGCTCCCCCAGCTCCCATGAGGGTAGCCTCTTTGCCCCATTCCCAGCTCCCCCAGCTACCTCTAGCTCCCATTAAGTAGCCTTTCTACCCCATTCCCAGCTACCCATAGCTCCTAAGCGGGTAGCCTCTCTGCTCCAGTCCGAGCTCCCATGTGGGTAGCCTCTCTGTTCCATTCCCAGCTCCCCCCATCCCATGCGGGTAGGTTCTCTGCTCCATTCCCAGCTATGCCCAGCTCCCATGCAAGTAGCTTCTCTGCTCGATTGCCAGTACCCCCAGCTCCCATGCGGGACGCCTATTTTCTCCATTTCCATCTCCCATATAGGTAGTCTCTCTCCCCCATTACCAGCTCTCCCATCTCCAATGCAGGTACCCTCTCTGCCCCATTACCACCTATCCCATCTTCCATGCTGGTAGCTTCTCTGTCCCTTTACCAGCTACCCCATCTCTCATGCGGTTAGCCTCTCTGACCCAATCCCAGCTCCCCCGCTCCTATGTGGGTAGACTCTCTGCTCAATTACCAGATCCCCCCAGCTCTCATGTGGGTAGCCTCTCTGCCTTAATTCCCAGGTCCCCCAGCTCCCATGTGGGTAGCAGCTCTGCTCCATTCCTAGATCCCCCAGCACCCATGTGGGAAGACTCTCTGCCCCATTGTCTGCTCCCCCAGCATCCATGCGGGTTGCCTCTCTGCTCATTTCCCTCTCTCTCCAGCTCCCACGAGGGTAGCCTCTCTGTCCCATTCTCTGTTCCCCCAGCTCCTATGCGAGTTACCTCTCTGCCCCATTCCCAGCTCCCTCCAGCACCCATGCGGGTTCCCTCTGTGCCCCATTCCCAGCTACCCCCGCTCTCATGCGGGTAGCCTCTCTGCCCCATTACCAGCTCCCCCGTCTCCCGTGCGGGTAGCCTCCCTTCCCCATTCCCAACTGCCCAGCTCTCATGCGGGTAGCCTCTCTGCCCCATTCCAAGCTCCCATGTGGGTAGCCTCTCTGTCCCATTCTCTGCTCGCCCAGCTCCCATGCGGGTTACCTCTCTGCCCCATTCCCAGCTCTCTCTAGCTCCCATGCAGGTTGCCTCTCTGCCCCATTGCCAGCTCCCCCCAGCTCTCATGCGGGTAGCCTCTCTGCCCCATTCCCAGTGCCCCCAGCTCCCATGCGGGTAGCTTCTCTGCCCCATTCCTTGCTCCCCAGCTCCCATGAGGGTAGCCTCTTTGCCCCATTCCCAGCTCCCCCAGCTACCTCTAGCTCCCTTGAGGGTAGCCTTTCTACCCCATTCCCAGCTACCCATAGCTCCTAAGCGGGTAGCCTCTCTGCTCCAGTCCGAGCTCCCATGTGGGTAGCCTCTCTGTTCCATTCCCAGCTCCCCCCATCCCAAGCGGGTAGGTTCTCTGCTCCATTCCCAGCTATGCCCAGCTCCCATGCAAGTAGCTTCTCTGCTCGATTGCCAGTACCCCCAGCTCCCATGCGGGACGCCTATTTTCTCCATTTCCATCTCTCATATAGGTAGTCTCTCTCCCCATTACCAGCTCTCCCATCTCCAATGCAGGTAGCCTCTCTGCCCCATTACCACCTACCCCATCTCCCATGCTGGTAGCTTCTCTGTCCCTTTACCAGCTACCCCATCTCCCATGCGGGTAGCCTCTCTGACCATCCCAGCTCCCCCGTTCCCATGTGGGTAGCCTCTCTGCCTTAATTCCCAGCTCACATGTCGGTAGCCTCTCTGCTTCATTCCTAGCTCCCCCAGCTCCCATGCGGGAAGACTCTCTGCCCCATTGTCTGCTCCCCCAGCTCCCATGCGGGTTGCCTCTCTGCTCATTTCCCTCTCCCTCCAGCTCCCATGAGGGTAGCCTCTCTGTCCCATTCTCTGCTCCCCCAGCTCCTATGCGGGTTACCTCTCTGCCCCATTCCCAGCTCCCTCCAGCACCCATGCGGGTTCCCTCTGTGCCCCATTCCCAGCTACCCCCGCTCTCATGCGGGTAGCCTCTCTGCTCCATTCCCAGCTCCCATGCAGATAGCCTCTCAGCCTCATTCTCTGCTACACCAGCTCCCATGGGGGAAGCCTCTCTGCCCCATTTCCATCTCCCCCAGCTCCCATCCGGCTAGCCTCTCTGCTTCATTCCCAGATCCCATGTTTGTAGGCTCTACGTCCCATTACCATCTCCCTCATCACCCATGCGGGTAGCATCTGTGCGAAATTCCCAGCTCCCCCAGATCCATTCAGCTCCCATGCGGGTAGCCTTTTCTGCCCCATTCCCAGCTCCCATGCAGGTAGCCTCTCTGCCCCATTCCTTGCTCCCCCACTTCCTATGCGGGTAGCTTCTATGCTCCATTCCCAGTACCCCAGCTCCCATGCGGGAAGCCTCTCTGCTACATTTCTAGCTCACATGCGGGTAGCCTCTCTGCCCCATTCCCAGCTCCCCCAGCTCCCAGGTGGGTAGCCTCTCTACGCCACTCCCAGCTCTCATGTGGGTAGCCTCTGCCCTCATTCCCAGCTCCCCCAGCTCCCATGCGGGTAGCCTCTCTGCTCCTTTCCTAGCTCCCCCAGCTCCCATGCAGTTAGGCTCTCTGCCCCATTCCCAGCTCCCCCAGCTCCCATGCGGGAAGCCTCTTTGCTCCATTTCCAGCTCCCCATCTCCCGTGCGGGGAGCCTCTCTTCCCCATTCCCAACTATCCCAGCTCGCATGCGGGTAGCCTCTTTGCCCCATTCCCAGCTCCCATGTGGGTAGTTGCTCTGCTCCATTCCCAGCTTCCCCCAGTTCCCATGTGGCTTGCCTCTCGGCCCCATTCCCAGCTCCCTCCAGCTCCATGTGGGTAGCCTCTTTTACCCATTCTCTGCTCCCCCAGCTCCCATGCGGGTTACCTCTCTGCCCCATTCCCAGCTCTCTCTAGCTCCCATGAGGGGTACCTCTCTCCACCATTGCCAGCTCCCCCAAGCTCTTAATGCTCATAGCCTCTCTGCTCCATTCCCAGCTCCCATGCGGATAGCCTATCAGTCCATTCTCTGGTCTCCCCCAACTCCCATGCGGGCAGCCTCTCTGCTCCATTCCCAGCTCCCTTTGCGGATAGCCTCTCTGCCCCATTCTCTGCTCCCCCACAGCTCCCATGCATGCAGCCTCTCTGCCCCATTCCCAGCTCCCCCCAGCTCTCATGCGGGCAGCCTCTCTGCCCTATTCCCAGCTCCCATGTGGGCAGCCTCTCTGTTTAATTCCCAGCCCCCATGCGGGTAGCCTCTCTGCCCCATTCCCAGCTCCCCAAATCCCATTCATGCAGCCTCTGTGATGCATTCCCAGATCCTATGTGGGTAGCCTCTCTGCCCCATTCCCAGTTCTCCCCAGCTCCCTTCAGCTCCCATGCTGGTAGCCTTTCTGCCCCATTCCCAGCTCGTCCATCTCCTATGCAGGTAGCCTCTCTGCCCCATTCCCAGCTGCCCCAGCTCCCATGTGGGTAGCCTCTCTGCCCCATTCCCAGCTTAAATACTGGTAGCCTCTTTGCCTCTTTCCCAGCTCCCCCAGCTCCCATGCTGGTAGCCTCTCTGCCCCTTTCCCAGCTCCCCTATCTCCCATGCTGGTAGCCTCTCTGCCACATTCCCAGCTCCCATGCGGGTAGCAGCATAGCCTGAACACTGGCCTGATCCTAGGATCTGCTGTGATGTGAATAGGTCCTTAAAGCCTGAGGTTTGCAGGACTTCAGTCTCTCTTCGTGAGCTCTGCCTGGCGTCGAGCTTCACTTGTACTGCCTGTGAGTCTGCTAGCTGCTGGTGGCATATCATTGGATGGGTGCAGCTGCTGCAGAGACTGAGCAGCAGCAGGTTCAGCCTCCACACGAGGCCTCCACAAGAGGACTGTGGAGGAGGACAAGGGTTCAGCGAACCCTTTTGGATCGAGGGACAAGACTTCCATTATTGAAAATCTAGAAACTTTATTATTTAATGAAGTTAACACAGTTTAAATACTTACCTGCTGGCAAAAGGAGTCCCAGTGGAGTACAAGAGATGAGACTCAGGCCATCTGCTTTGCCTGAGAGGAACACAGAAGTCAGAGAAGCCAACAATATTTTTAAGAGTGGCAACCTAGGGATAGAAATTAAGTGAGAGCCTTTTTGAGGCATATTAAAGACGACAACTGACCATCAGCAAGGATAAGAATACATCCATTGCTCATAGCTGGAAATAAGGCACTAAATATACTTCAGTCTATTAATGTCTTTGATTCCTGGTTCATGTTGATGAAGTCTATTTTCTTTTTCTGGATATAAAAATGCCCCGAATTTCAGATCGCATAGTTCAGGAGTGCTCCAAATTGGCGCAAGCACACTTGGCCCAATCCCTTTTGCTACCCCAGCATCCGGGGAGCAAAGAAGAGTTGTCCAGAGGGTGGTCCTGATGAGGTACAAGGGGTGGATAAGGGTGCGTTTGAACACCTCAAACGTGCTTTTTTGGCTGAAGTGGTAAACCCCCACCCTGTCCCCAGTGCAAGAGCCCCTTGAGTCCCCTGCGCCGGCTTCATCACCCCCTGTTGGGGATTTCCCAGATGATACGGATAACGATGAGGGGTCTTCGAGGTCTTGACGCCCGGCTTCCGCTTCCACTTCCGCCGATCTGCCACAGGACAGTTCAGGCATGCTAGACTCGGATGAAATTATTCATCCTCGGTCAGCAGCCTGGTCCACTGGGGATAAGGTGGCCAGGTTTGTGGACGTTCGCCTCCGCAAGCCCCTGGAAAAGGAGGCTAGGGGTGCTTGAGAGCAGAGTTTCCGCATCCCATGTTAGAGGGAAAAGTTGCCTTCACCCCGGAGTTGGACTCCAAGATAGCCACTTTTTTGCCAAGTACATAAACAATCCCCAGAAGGGTATTGATCATTCTTGCCGTCCTTCAAGATCAGCTGTTAGACGCAGTAGGACCTCTTACAAAGATATTAGATATGGCGGACGAGGATAAGGTGACGGGGTCCACCAACTTGCCTGAAGTGCTCTCTAATTGGACCCAAAGGGCAATAATCTTTTTGGGCAATGCCAACTGCACCTTTTTGACGGAATGCTGTCGCTCTCCTTTGGTCGAACCCGAAGCTGGGTGACTTGGTCTCCTCGGAGGCCAGGGCAGTTACATAGTGGGGCCTATTTGGGGACCCTTTTGTTAAGGAATTAGGGAAATACATTGCTACTTTTACCTCATTGGACAACGCACAGTCCAACATGAAGAGGGTTTTCCAGACCCGTTTTTCCACGGGGCCAGTCGTGGCAGGGGCCGCTCAACTAGCCGCGGTGGCCAACACAATTCCAACAGGGGACAAGGTTCCGGGAAGGGACAGTATAACTCCACCATGAACTACAGAAACTTTTACCCCACAAGAAGACAACGGTTCCGAGGCCGTGGTAGCTTAAAAAACAACGCCGGCGGCAGTGGTTCCAATGGTAAGTGTATTGCCTGCTTCTCAAATTATTATCGGGGACCGTCTGGCGGCCTTCCACGACGCTTAGGCAGATATCACATCAGATGCTTGGGTCTTACAGACCATCTGAGGTTTTCACATAGAGTTTTATGACCACCCGCGCCAGCAGGTTGTCCCTGACCCCATTGTTTTTTCCGTTGACAAGGAGGTCTCCATGCTGCTTCACAAAGGGGCCTTTTGTTAAGGAATTAGGGAAATACATTGCTACTTTTACCTCATTGGACAACGCACAGTCCAACATGAAGAGGGTTTTCCAGACCCGTTTTTCCACGGGGCCAGTCGTGGCAGGGGCCGCTCAACTAGCCGCGGTGGCCAACACAATTCCAACAGGGGACAAGGTTCCGGGAAGGGACAGTATAACTCCACCATGAACTACAGAAACTTTTACCCCACAAGAAGACAACGGTTCCGAGGCCGTGGTAGCTTAAAAAACAACGCCGGCGGCAGTGGTTCCAATGGTAAGTGTATTGCCTGCTTCTCAAATTATTATCGGGACCGTCTGGCGGCCTTCCACGACGCTTAGGCAGATATCACATCAGATGCTTGGGTCTTACAGACCATCTGAGGTTTTCACATAGAGTTTTATGACCACCCGCGCCAGCAGGTTGTCCCTGACCCCATTGTTTTTTCCGTTGACAAGGAGGTCTCCATGCTGCTTCACAAAGGGGCCATTTGTCGTTCGACACTGCATCCCAACGGTTTCCTCAGCAAAACTGTTTTGGTGGACAAAACCAATGGGGGGCTTTGGCCGGTAATCAACCTCAAAGAGTTCAATGGTTGGTTGGTGTACCAGCACTTCAAGATGGAGGGGATCCATCTCCTCAGAGATGTTCTATTTCCATCCGATTGGATGGTGAGGCTGGACCTCAAGGACGCTTACCTGGTAGTCACCATCCACCCACTGCATCGAGGTGGGTGCGTCGCAAATTGCGTGCAGTTATGCAAGAGTACGCGCAGGAAGGGAGTGAAAGTTCTTCCTCGGTACGTGCATGGTGACAAGTCCTAGTGCTTAAGTATGGCTGCAAGCGGCAGTGCTAAAGGATGGCTGGCATACTGTGCATGTGAAAATAGCGTGCAATTCTATGGGTAGTTGACAGCAACGTAGGTAAAATTACTGCAGAATAAGGCGCCAAGGGAGTTCTAAAGAACATGTAGCAAGAGACTTACTTATGCAGAATGCTATACACCGGGATTCCGAGGTACACACTGTGCCAAAGCCTTTTCCAAGCCTTGGTTCTACCTCTCAACAACCTCCCCATGAATAGGGCTAATTCAGAGCCACACAGCAACATGCAGTTCAGAAATGAGCCTTTCTAACACTGGCCATGCGCGTAACTTATCACGCGTTCTCTTTTCACCTTCCCAAGATAGCGGCTACTGTTGAGCCACCATCTACATGCTGTCTAGCGTCCAATCCTACTATTCCTGCCCATGCGCTTAACCCATCGCGCGTTGTTTAACTCGCTGCTCTGCTCCGGTATGGCACTCGGCGTACTGATCACGAACCACGGAGACCCATCGCTCCTCGTCTGCAGGTTACTCAGAAGTAAGTCCCTAACTGGATGCCCTCCTTTCCACCACCCTCTCCGTCATCTCGGCTCACTAGCATGCCGTTAGCCTTCCTTTCCTTACAGAGATTTATTCTCCTGCTCACTGCAGTCCGACGACAAGCATGAGTGTTCACGGGCTTCTACATTAGCTGTAGCCCCCGTGGTCTTGAAGTAAGTTCAGCTTTCCCACACCACGCCTGTGCTTTATTCTCCTAGGTCACTCATCGTCCTTTTTTAAATTTGCCTCTTTCCCCTCTTTTCTTTAGAAGTTCTCTACCCCGCTCACTGCAATCCGCCACACGCCCGAACAATCAGGGTTCTCCATCTCTTCTGCTCACAATTCTTTGGCACAGCGTGTACCTCCAGAATTCCGGTGTGTAGCATTCTGCATAAGTAAATCTCTTGCTACAGGTACTTTAGAACTCCCTTGGCGCCTTCTTCTGCTGTAATTTTACCTGCCTTGTGCGTCAACTACCCATAGAATTGCGCGCTAGTTTTACATGCACAGTATGCAAGTCGTCCTTTAGCACCAGAGCTCCTTACCCTGCTCCTGGTCTATCAGAACTCCTTTTTCGCAACTGCCGCTTGCAGCTATACTTAAGCACCAGGACTTGTCACCATGGACGTACCGAGGAAGTACTTTCACCCCCTTCCTGTGCATACTTTAGCATAACTGCACGCAACTTGCAACGCGCCCACCTTCCTTAATTTGAGGAAGTTCCATCACTCTTTTTACATTGTGGACCACTCGCATGCCAGCCCCGATTTCAGTGCTATGTTGTTTACTTCACACGCATACCTTCGCTTAGAAGCTACCTTCACCCCATTGCTGTAACCAGCCATGGATTGACTCCACCTTCTTCTAAACGGGAAACATCCATCACAACGCAACTTTTACGACCCACTACCATTACAACGCAGGATTTACAACGCTAGTCATTACAACGACTTGCGCTGGAGGGAGCTGTAGGATAGGGAATAGTTTAATTTACTATCCAAAACCTTCCCTACTATCCACGGGGACTGGAGTTGGAATAGTAAATCAAACTATTCCACTATCCAGACCCTCAACGCAAGTCGTTGTAACGACTTGCGTTGTAAAACCTGCGCTGTAAAGGCATGCGTAGAAAAAGCATGCGTTGTGATGACATACATCCCTTCTAAACTCCCTTATTACCACCTGTCTACTCAGTAGCAATCACTTTTTTCAGTAGCTGACAGTAACTGGCTCACAGACTTCATTGGTATAGGTATTGATTCCTACGCTCCTTGTGCACAATTACCGTGTGCAATCGTGGATTGGCTCCATCTTACATGTCTACATCTACATGTCTACTAAGTAGTAAGCTCTCTTCATTTTTATCATGATTTAATTCACCAGTAGCAGATTGTAACTGGCTCACAGACATAATTGTTATAGGTATTAATCCCTATTTTTGTTACAGTTAACTGTCGATTTTAATTGTTTGTCTCTGGACCATTGTTTGATTCCTGGTTTACCCCAGGGGCGGCTGGTGACATTTGAAAGTGGTGAGGCGTAAACTAATTTGCATATTGCACCGCAGCGAGCGCAGCGAGCGAGCGAGCCCGAACCACCTTGCATCCATCCATACATCATTCATGCATCCACCCATCCATCCATCCACCCACCCACCCACCCATCCATCCACCAATTCTGCATCCATCCTGCATTCATCATTCATTCATGCATCCACCCATCCATCCAGCATCCATCATTCATTCATGCATTCACCCATCCCTCCTGCATCCATCATTCATTCATGCATCCACCCATCCATCCATCCACCCATCCATCCTGCATCCATCCATCATTCATTCATGCATCCACCCATCCATCCATCATCCATCCATCATTCATTCATGCATCCATCCATCCACCCATCCATCCACCCACCCATCCATCATCCATCCTGCATCCATTCCTGCATCCATTCATGTGTCCACCCATCCATCCACCCATCCTGCATCCATCATTCATTCATGCACCCATCCACCCATCCATCCTGCATCCATCATTCATTCATCCACCCATCCATCCATCCATCATTCATTCATGCATCCATCCATCCACCCACCCATCCATCCACCCATCCATCATCCATTCCTGCATCCATTCCTGCATCCATTCATGCATCCACCCATCCATCCATCCTGCATCCATCATTCATTCATGCACCCATCCATCCACCCTGCATCCATCATTCATTCATCACCCATCCTGCAACCATCATTCATTCATGCATCCACCCATCCATTCATCCACCCATCATTCATCCTGCATCCATTCATGTGTCCACCCATCCACCCATCCACCCATCCTGCATCCATCATTCATTCATGCACCCATCATTCATTCATGCACCCATCCATCCATCCTGCATCCATCATTCATTCATGCACCCATCCATCCATCCACCCATCCATCCTGCATCCATCATTCATTCATCCACCCATCCATCCACCCATCCAGCATCCATCATTCATTCATTCATGCATCCATCCACCCACCCATCCATCATCCATCCTGCATCCATTCCTGCATCCACCCATCCATCCATCATTCATTCATGCACCCATCCATCCACCCTGCATCCATCCTGCATCCATCATTCATTCATCCACCCATCCTGCATCCATCATTCATTCATGCATCCACCCATTCATTCATCCACCAATCATTCATCCATCATCCATCCATCCACCCATCCTGCATCCATCATTCATTCATGCACCCATCCATCCACCCTGCATCCATCCTGCATCCATCATTCATTCATCTTCCCATCCACCCATCCTGCATCCATCCTGCATCCATCATTCATTCATGCATCCACCCATCCATTCATCCACCCATCATTCATCCTGCATCCATTCATGCATCCACCCATCCTGCATCCATCATTCATGTATTTTTATGACCATATAACTTGCACACAGCTTGTCAGTGTTTAATACCAGTCTCGAACCTTGTACTCCAGCACCAATGATACATGATTAATATTAATTGTTTTTAAAAACATGTATTTATTCGACACCAATTTCACACCTTAGTCGGAACATCATTTTTATTTGTTTTTTAAAATATCTATTTATTTAACACCAACGTAAGTCATGTATACATTTTTATGGCTCGATAAGAGGCTCGAACCTGGTTTCCCAGCACCAAAGTCAGCCGTGCTATCCGTCAGGGGTTATGTAACCGGGCTATGTAGTGACCAGCCAATCCTGCGCCAGGATTGGCTGGGCGGGCACCATGATTCCTCGCCCAGTCGCCCTGTGTAACCCCGGGGGCTGCGGCCCGCCCCCTGGTCCTCTCTCTAAGGGGGAATTCACAAGAAAACGATCTGCGCATGCGCGGGCATATTTGTGCCCAAAAATACACTTGCGCAGCTGCAGCAGCCCGATCCTTCCCCCCAACCCCCCCACTCCCCCTTGCGCACTCCGGGAAGGTCGGGTGTCTCCCGGTTTCCCGGCCGGCAGATAGCGCGATTTTAGAAAATAATTGTGTTTGGCTTCTAGTGAGGACGTGGTGGGTCCATGGAGCTTAGTGGGGCTTCGCCCCTACGCCCCAATGGACGCACCGCGCCTGGTTTACCCTCAATGGATTCTACCTGCTCACACTTGTCTCGTCCTGATGATGCTCTCACATTCATGAGATCAAAATGCTGTCAACCTTTACAACCAAAACTCTATTACTACAACTAATTAATTTGGAGTTTTTGTATAATGTTGTTGTCAATGTGATGTAAATTTTAATGTAACGAACACCCCGCACATCACGCACTTTCACTGTATGTGTGAGCACCAGAACTATTAAGAAAAATTATACTATGATACTCCATTTCTGCTGTTAATAAATGTGATGTCATACCGAACCTTGTGTCCCACCATATATTGCATAAACTGGTCCCACATGGACTACATTACTTTGTTCTACCTGACTAAACGCTGTTTAAAATACTTTAGTTGCCTAGACTACATGAGGACCCAAGTGGCTCCCCCATGACCGTATTTTTCCTGCATACGTATCCACCCCTGGTCACACTACTGGGGTTCCCTTGTTCTTCAAAACATGGACTGGCATTCCAGGCATCTGAAAGATTCCAGCCAGTGGAAGCTGGACGTCAAAATCTTCAGCTGGTTGCTCCATCTATGGGGACCTTTTTCAGTGGACCTTTTTGCATCCCGTCTGGATCACGAGCTCCCGCGCTTCTTCAGCTGGAGGCCGGAACCCCTAGCGGATGCTACAGATGCATTCCTTCAAGACTGGGGTCTGGAGCAGGAATATGCCTTCCCTCCATTTTCAATGATTCAGTGAGAGGCAGCCTAGATCTGCCGACAAAGAGCAGAGGTGGTAATGGTAACGCCGTATTGGAGGTCTCAAGTCTGGTTTCCGGTTCTTCTGGAACTTTATTGGCATTCTCCAATCCTACTCCCCCAGTTTCCTCATCTTCTTCAGAGTCCGATCGGGGAACAGCGTTGTCTGCTCACCCAGGGGCCTCTACGCCTCATGGCATGGCGGCTTTCAGGCATCGATGGCCACTCCCAGGACTTTCGCGACCGGCTCAAGTCCTGTTATCAAAGGCATGGCCTGACAGCACATCCAAACGATATCATTCCGCCTGGACTAAGTGGATGCTTTGGTGTATTCAGTGAGATTTGGATCCCTTGGTCGCAGGTGTCATTCCAGTTTTGAACTTCGACGGGGCACTGTCCTGTGGAGTGGGCCCCGGTTGGGGAACACCCCTTTGTTTGTAGGCTCTTGCGGGGTATTCGCCTTTTGTTGCCCCCTGAAGCGCGTAATTCCACCTTATGGGATATTAATCTGGTCTTGAATTGCTTCCTCTCTTGGCAGCCAAACAAGTATCTTTCACTAAAAGAAATCTCGGCCAAATTGGCCATGCTGTTGTGTCTGGTCTCCTGTCGGAGGGTTTCAGATGTCCATCATTGATCATTTTGGCAAGAGTTTTTTCCCCGGATAGGGTGACGTTCACTGTGGGTCGTCGTACTAAATACTTGTCTCGGACAATTGAGGTTCTGTGATTTTGCGTGCTTTTAAAGTGCACGACTTTCTTTTCTAAACATGGGTTTTTGCCATGCGTCGTGACTGCCATCTGGTGTTGCCTTTTACGTAGGCCTCAGAAGTTAGTCTGCGAGCAAAGCAGTCTGACCTTTTGTGGGTCATGTGTACATTAACTAAGGTTTCCTTCGTGCGCTGGAGTTAATTTCAGAAGCTGGCCTTTCACCTGGAATTGACCCTGCCAAGCCAATTTCCCTGCAAGACCGTTATCCACTTTCCCAATCACCATTCAATACATTTGTTACCTTTTAAGTTTCTTTACGTTTCTGTTATCTTGCACATTATCTGAAACTACTTTTCTTTACTGTTTCTTCATTTCATGGGTTACGCTTTCAATTAAGGATTTGTTCGGGCCTTCCAGATTATTATTTAGATATGCCTAAATATTAACTTGTGGGTTGGGACACTGTAAAATGAGCTTTACTATATGATGCTGTGTGATGTCATGTATTTTCTATTGGTTGAATTTTGGTGCAGGGGCGTGCATTTTAAATGTACCTTTTTGTGTATAAATAGGGATGTCTCGCCTTAGTAAAATTGAGCAGTTTCTTGAGTTGTACACCGTGTTGTATTACTGGGATTTCTGCTACTGGCTGCAGCTAATAAATTTGATCTCTGACGCCACCTAGAAGTATTCAGTGTCTCTGTATACCAAGGCAAGGGAACCCAGAGGACTTTGGGCGTGTCCCTGGCGCCGCTGGGTACTTGAAATCCCAGTTCTTCAGTTGGCGCCCAACGTTGGGCGACTTCAGTGGTACCGGTCCAAGCCCAAAGATTGCGAGGAGCCACGTGAGGAAACTCTGGAGGAGGGCCCCCACTTCATCGACCCCTGCATGTCGACGTGGACCGAAGGTCTTTTCTGCGAGGCTTCCCGCTTTCCAACGGCTACGAAGGACTGCTGCCCTGACTGTCGCCTTGCCTTGGACCCTCCGATTGATGTTCGTAAAGCGAGACGATAGACGGTCTTCTGGTGGCGTGACAGATATTTGGTTAAGTATAAGTGGGTCGCTCCCACGACTTTGTTTGGTTCCTTGGTTTTGATTTGGTTGCTGCAGTACCCAAAGCCGAAGGGCTTGTATATTTACGAGTGTATCATTTTTTGATTCCCTTTGAAGTTTGAAACCAGACTAGTGAGCAAGATGCCTGGTCTTGGTAAATTTGGTAATTGGTTTGTTTGTGGTAGTAACAGGGATTCCCGATTGGAGGATTCATGTCCGATACCTCCGGTTGGAACTCCGACTTATGAGCTCTATTCTAAACACGGAGTGGGTCCCATTACTTATAATGAAGTATGGGTCCACTACACTAAAAAGGATGGTGTTATGCAATGGCCCCCACATGGTAGTTTTGAAACAGAGATTTTAGACAATCTAGAAGTTAAGCTATTTAAGAAGAAAGCCCGGCCGGCAATGTTTGACTCTTTCCGCCTTTGGCGTAAGGAAGCCAAACAGAGAGAAATTAAACAAGCAAAGAGATATAGGAAAGATAAGAATATGTCAGTACTACAAGCTGCTAGACAGTTTAAGGAAGATGGAGAAGAGCGTGCGAGTGAAGTTTTAGATAGACAGCGTTGTATGGCCATAGATAAATGTTATCCGGCCTTGCCGTCTTCTCCTCCAAAAGTGATTGAATTTTTTTTAAAAACTCTTTATTCATGGCTTTATCAAAATCACAGTGTACAGAGGATCACATCGGCATCAGTCAGCCTTTTCACTTTTCCTTAAAACAGAACTTTGGCAGTTGAACAAATGTGTGCCTTCTCCCCACCTTAGTACCTCAGGTGGGACAGTCGATCTTGTCAGCATTCTCTCGCAGTCACCGTACAGTATTGCCTTGTAAGTGAACCCCTTCCCACCCAACTCCCTCCCTCCCCTTCCGTCTCCTAGCACAGTTCTTAGTTTTAGTCAACAGTTCCTGGTACCATGGCCGCATCCCATCTAGTGCAAAAAAGGGCTTGTCTGGCTGGGCATACCCGTCAACATAGCATACTCGCCTACATCCCCATGTTTCTCCACCTTGGTCCCTATGTGTATGGTCATGTATCATTCCCCAGTGAAGGTTCCAGGTCCACACCTTCCAGTTCAATCATCATTCGCTCCCAGTCTTGCGATATGGGATGTTTACGGAGTCCCCTCTCCTCCTCCTTGCGCAGTATCCCACTCTCCGCCCGTCCCCACTTTAATAGGTCAGAGCGCCACACCTCTACACTCGGGGGTCTGGTCGATTTCCATCTCATAGTCAGGACTCTGAGTGCCAACAAGAGTGCCAAATCCAGTAGCTTCAATTGGGCCTTACAGGTCTTGGGCCGTTTCCTATGACCTATCAGGCAGGACAGTGCCCCTTCCGGGAGTTGTAGGCTCGTGATGTTATGTAAGGTGTATCGGACCTTCTCCCAGTAGTGGTGTATCCGTGGACAGGCCCACAGCATGTGAAGGATATCGGCCTCATCCGCTTGGCATCGGGGACAGGTATGTGGGGAAGTCGGGAACATTCTATGAAGCCTCCGGGGGGGTGAGATACGCTCTATGTAATATCATTGCCTGTATGCATTTGAATTTGACATTCCTAGAGACTCTCCTGTGGTGTTCTAGGATAACCTTCCATTCCCCATCTGATATGGCCTCAACCGTGTCCGTGACCCAAGCATCCCTGAGTGTTGTAAGGGGCAGAGCAACGTGTTCCCTAATACCCACACAGAGCCATCGAACCAAATGTCCGCCCGTGCCCATGTGATGAGCGAGATGTACCAATTCATGTTGGGCAGGTTTGATGCGTTGTGGAGCCCATGTACGTCGTATATAACGTGTTATCATGGCATGGAGGAGGTACAACTGGGGTGGGGCTCCTGTGGCCTGCGTGAAGGAAGCATGATCCAGCAACTCGTCATCCCCAAACAAGTCACCTACCCGATCTATTCCCGCTTCCGTCCAGGGCTGTAGTCTGCATCTTGACAGATTTCCCTGCAGCGTTGGGAGTCCCAGCAGGGGGATGTTATCCGCATAAGGGATGGTCCCCGCCGTATATTTTAGCGCCTTACGCCAACACAGCAAGGCAGTGCGTAGGAGGGGGTGACAGGTCTGGGGAACCGCAGTCGTGGGCAGCAGTAGGGAGTGCAGCTCCCCGCTAGTCAGACGGGCTTGCGTGAAGGCGATCTCGTGTAGGTCCCTTCCTGCCAGCCAACGGGTCAGCCATTGCAGTTGGCTCGCATAATAATAACTGCGCAGATCCGGTACGCCTAAGCCACCCCGTCTGGTGGACAACCGCAGCTTCTTCAAGCTGATACGTCGCCTCCCCGGGTTCCATACTAGGGCGATCAATAACGTGTTCAACGAGGCAAATATATTAGGTGGAAGGAGAACCGGTAGGTTCACAAAGTAATACAATATCCGGGGAAGTAGGACCATTTTTGAGATTGCCACTCTACCCATGACCGATAGGGGTAGGGACGACCAAAACCTCACACTACCCCGAAGACCGGTTATCGCTCTCCGTATGTTACCCTCAATCTGGTCCTCCTGACTCCTATACACATTAATGCCTAGATATTTAAATGTGGAAGGGGCTACCGGTATGACAAAGTCACCAAACCGTATATGAGGAGGCCGCTGGCCGTCCCGGAAATAAAAGCCCAGGGATTTCGTTGGGTTGATGGCCAGGCCGGATACGGTTTGGAAACGATCAAAAACGGACGTCAAGTGCGAGTGATCTTCATTCAGGTCTCGGAGGTATAGTAAGATGTCGTCTGCGTAGATAGAGATCAGATTATGTACGCCTCCAACCGTAATTCCTACCGCGGCCGCCCTAGTCCGTAGTGCAATTGCCAGAGGTTCGAGTGTTAATACAAACAGCAGCGGTGATAGCGGGCAACCCTGACGGGTACCCCTGTAGATGTCATAGTTGTCCGAGGTATACCTGCCCGTGCGCCCCTGTCCGTTGGGTGTTCGTACAACAATCGAATCCATCGTATCAGAGTGTCGGGGAAGCCAAAGCGTCTCAAAACCTCAAACATGAAGGTCCATGTTAGAGAGTCGAATGCTTGCCGGAGGTCTAGGGTGACACAGCCAGCCTGGGGTAAGTCCGGCGGTGTGGCTGACATAAGGGCGTGGAGGCGTCTCGTATTCTGAGAGGTGCTCCTTCCCGGGAGGAAGCCACACTGGTCCGAGTGGATCAGGGCCGGGAGATAGGTCTGTATGGGCAGTGCTATAGCCTTACTGAGTATTTTATACTCCGTGGAGAGCATGGAGAGAGGCCTGTAATTGCCGACATCCAGGGCGTCCCTGCCAGGTTTCGGAATGGAGATCACCAGCGCCTGCATGGTCGTGACAGGTAAATGACCGGTCTCGTAGGCAGTTTTGTACATTTTCTCTAGGACGGGCACCAGCAAGTCAGAGTAAGTCTGGTAAAATTCCGCCGGTAACCCGTCCATTCCAGGGGTTTTACCTCGGGTAAGCGAGTGGATTGCTATTTTTATTTCGTGTCGCGTCACGGGTCCGGCTAAATCAGTCCGCGTTTCTCGAGACGAGGTGGGGAACGACAGCTCTCGTAAGAATTCCATTACGCTCACATTGGCAGTTACCGGGGGAGGGGCATACAACTTCTCCAAGTGTTCTTTAAAGGTATCATTAATTTCTGACTGCGTGTTCACCTCTCTACCCGTTGCGCCTCTAATGCACGTAATTACAGGGGTTTCAGGAGTGTCACGGATCAGACGAGCCAGTAGGGCTCCAGACCTATCCGCTTCTGCCTGTTGGCGTCTCAGATGATCTCTATAATCTATAGTTCTCAGGGTCTCTAAAAGTTCTGCATGCTCAATATTACAGAGTTGTAGGTCCCCTCTACGCTCAGGGTCTATTCCCGCTGCCGTCTCCAGGTCTCTGAGGCGGTCCTCAACGTCACACAATTTCCTGTGAATTTCCTGACGGGCACCCACCAGTTGACTGATCGCATCTCCCCGGATCACAGCCTTCATCGCGTCCCACACCACTAGGTTCGAAGACGCGGAATCCCAGTTCTCCTGGAAGTAATTAGTCAGGGTGTCAGATAAATGCGTGCGAAATGGGGCATCCTCTAATAGCTGTGGATTGAGCCTCCAAGTGGGCACAGGGGAAGGCACCCTCCCCCAGTGAAGGTCGAGAGTAAGTGGTCTGTGGTCTGAGAAAGTTTTGGCAAGGTAGGCTGAGGACGTACACCTGGGCAGTAAAGAGTTAGTACACAAGAACCTGTCTAGGCGGGTGTGCAGGTTGTGCGTCGGGGAATAGTATGAGTACTCTTTGTGTGTTGGGTGTAGTGTACGCCACACATCCGCCATCCCCCAACCCTGAAGCCAAGCTCTGAAGGAGTCCGCTAACTTGAGCACCCCAGACATCTGGAGGGGGGGGTGTGACCTGTCCAAGGCGATGTCTAAAACCATATTCCAGTCTCCCCCCAGCACCCAGGGAGTATCACCCCAGTCAGCCAAATCCCGGCCCACAGTCGCAAGGAACTCATCCTGATCAAAGTTCGGGGCGTAAATGCTTCCCAGTACCAGCAACTCACCGTCCAGTGTGCCTCTCACCAGGATATACCTCCCGTGGGCATCCATTTTCCTTTCTAGTTCCACAAAAGGAGTGCCGTGTCGCACCCAGACGGTGGCCCCCCTGGAAAAGGCAGAGTACGTTGTAGAAAATATAGTACCTCTCCACCTCTTCCGTAACGTGTGTGCTTCAGACAGTGTCAGATGGGATTCCTGTAGGAAAACTATGTGTGCCTGCCGGCGAAGTAAAAAAGCGTGTATCCTATGCCGTTTCTGTACCGCCCCCAGGCCTCTTACATTCCAGGTAACCAGCCTATACTTTCCTGTGGTATCAGCCATGGTCCAGTACAAGTGTCACAATGAACAGTTTCCCGTGTCGTGGTGCGTGTGCAAACTGTGCTAGCCAGGAGACGTCTCCCACCCTTACCCAACCACAAATGCTATAGGCGCAGCCACGGAACTTTGCTGTGCCGAACCAAAAAATGCAAAACATCGCTAAACAATTAACAGTGCATACGCTTTTGGGGGGTTCGCTAAGCATATGCCATGTCCAGAAAGTCATATTCGTCTGCGCTGCCGGCTCAACGGCGCCGCCAGGAAGCCATATTACAGTCTACCAGTACAGGTAGCCTGCGGAGGGGGAGGGGGGGGGGGGAGAAAGGGGGGAGGAAAGAAGGGGAAGATACCGTTCCCTGTTCGCAGAATCATGGATATCATTGGTGTCACAGGAGAGTGGGGCATGTTCCCCAATCAAAGTCAGTATGCGACCCGCCACAACAGTTCTGGTCCAGCCCGCATCATGCACGGACGTGCACCCAGCCGGCACTCCGGGAATTTAGCCCCCCCCCCCCCTTAGCGCAATGACACAAACAGTGTATAACAAAAGGATATCAGTAGGCCGCAGGGTCCATGATTTCGTCCCTCCCAGCAGTTACTCTTGGTCGTTGTCAAGAAGTTCATCCGCGGCCCTAGGTGTTACAGTCGGGAACAGCACTACACTGTGGTCCGAGTCCGAGTGCAAGGTGCTGTCTTCAGTGTCTGTGTTGATTGCGTCCCGCTCTTCCCTGAAGGATCCCACCGCTGCGATCGCGTCATTCTGGCCTTTCCTCTGCTGGAAGGGAGTGGGACCCCGTCGCTTGAGTTCCGCGGCTCGTCCGTTGGGTCCTCTCTTCACGCGTTCTGCGTCGCCTCTGGAGGCCCCGGCCGACGACCCCGAGGCCGGATCCGGGCTGTTCTCAATGTCCATCACCTCCAGCCACTCCTCCACATCTGTAGGGCTCTCAAAGAAGTGGGTTTTGTTGTCGTGGATCACTTTAAGGCGGGCCGGAAACAGCAAGGCGTGCCGGAGCTTGGCCTTCTGGAGTCGTTGCTTTACCTCGTAATAGGAGGATCGTTGTTTCTGCACCAGATTAGTATAGTCCGGATATAGTGAAATGCGTTTATTCTCGTACTCAATGAGGGACTTCAGTCGCGCCTTTTGAAGTAGTACGTCTCTGTCCCGGTAATTAAGAATTTTCACAATCAACGGTCTAGGCGCCAATCCTGGTTTCGGTTGTCCAGTGGGGATCCTGTGGGCTCTCTCCACACAGAAGAACGGTGACAGGCCTTCCGGGGCAACGTTATCTCGGAACCACTGCTCCATAAATTCCGTCGCGTGGGCTCCCTCGCTTCGTTCCGGAAGTCCAATGACGCAAATATTATTGCGCCGATTACGGCCTTCGGCATCTTCCACCCGTTCCATGAGGGATTTCATTTGGTGTTGCATGCGCTGGATGGAGACTGTGTGGTCCGCCACCGTCGGGGCGAGGTCCGTCAGCGTTGACCCGTGGTCTTTAACCTTATCCGCCAACTTGTCGTGGTCAGCTTTCAACAGTGAAAGGTTGGTGGTAAGGGTGCCCACCTGTGTCTCCATCGCGGTCCTGGAGTCTCTAATTTCTTTGAGAATTAAGTCTAGCTTATCCAGCGGTTGGTCACCAGACGGGGAAGGGTTCAGCAGCAGCGGCGCGGATCTCCCCGGCCCCGTGTCTAGTACATGTCCCGGTGGCACCTCCTCCTTGTCATCTGTGACTCTCAACCCCTTCCGGCCCATGGTTCGTGTCTGCGGGCCCCAGCAGGGAGCAGGAGCGCGGATCAAGGCAGTGCCCTCAAGCACCGCGCCAGCAGCCCTCAGGTATCCGGTTCGGGTCCAAGGGTGGGCCCCTACCCTGCAAGTGGGTGGTCTCCAAGTTCGGGGCAGCACGCGTTCCAAGGCGTCTATGTATCCGCCGCAGCCAGGTCGCCGCAGTTCAGCACAGTGTCGGTCAAGCGGTCACCAGGCTCTAGAAGTGTGAAATGGGGGGAGGGGGGGGCGCCGCAGTCCGCACCCCTGTCTGTCCGCCCCAAGCGTGTGTATTGGCACCCCCTGTAGGCCTGCGCAATCCCAGGCTGTCAGGTCCCGGCTGCAGGCTCAGTGTCTTTTTCTGCGTATCCGCCGCAGTCGGGTCGCCGCGGTTCAGCGCAGTGTTGGTCAAGTGGTCACCAGGCTCCAGAAGTGTGGGGTGGGTGAGGGGGGGGGGCGCCGCAGTCCGCACCCCTGTCTGTCCGCCCCAAGCGTGTGTATTGGCACCCCCTGTAGGCCTGCGCAATCCCAGGCAGTCAGGTCCCGGCTGCAGGCTCAGTGTCTCTACTCCGTTGGGGCCTCATGACCCGGTCAGCCTCGTTCGCGCCCTCCCGAGGTGCAGCAGGTTTTGCACCGTGGGCGTCGCCGGCAGGGGAGGGGGGGGGAGGGCAGAAGATGGCAGGCCCCTCACCCGACCTAGCCCCCCGCACTCACCGCCTCTCAGCACCGCAACTGTCTCGGCCGCAGCACAGCTCCCAGGTCGTCTCCGGCCGAGGCGCCTCACAGCAGGACGGGCCCCTCCTCAGTCCCGGACTCTCGCCGGCAAGGCAACGTCGGAGCTCCCGTCCAGACAGCACCGGGTCCGCCGCCACTCAGCACCAGCGGGCCGGGCACGCCTGTAACGCGACGTCCGGGCTCCCAACGTGAGGTCAGGCCTCAGAGAGTCTCCGGCCGTTCACTCCGCAACCACGGCTCCGAGGGTCCCCAAACCGCCGTCGAGCCTGCCAGAGGCGACACAGACACACGGACTGCAGGGTACCGTCGTGTCGCGCCCCCCTAATCGCGGTAATCAGGATTTAGGCCCCCCGGCGGCACAGGAGCTCTAGCAGACTCCGTCCACCATCTTGGCCCGCTAGCCACGCCCCTTCCTCCAAAAGTGATTGAAGACCTTGAAAAAGATCCTTTGATCTCTCATTTACTGAGATTACCACCTCCCTATGTGCAGGATGCTACTGCGCCTCTATTACCCCCGGTTGTTCCACCCTTTGTTGTTCAACCTCCTGCTGTTGTTCAGCCACCCGGTGCTCCACAGATGGTTTTGCCTCCTCCTGCGCAACCCATTCTAGGGTCACCAGCCTTGCTACCAGCTTTGCCTCAAACTCCTTTGCCTTCTGCTTCTGCATCTTCGATTTCTACTGTTCTTGTCCCTAAACCTTCTTTGCCTCAAAATACTTATTCTCCTGTTCTTATGTCTGCTTCTTCTCCTTCTGTTCGAAAACGAATGACAGAAACCGTTTCTAATTTGTTGTCACCATTGTTTGGGTCACTGAATATGACCCCTGTTTCGGAGCGTAAGCAGAGTCGTAGTCAGCTTCCTGGTTCTGAGGAACGGGCTGTGTTGGATTTGTTTGCTCGTAAATGGATTATTAATGCCTCAAGGTATAGTTTGCCAGCGGTTATGGATGTTTTCTTTCAGTGGGAGCCGCCTAAGCAAAGGTATGTTTTTAATGTGATGTGTATGTTTTTGCGTCAGGAATGGGAAGATAATGATTTGGGTTTGATCCCGCAGGAATTACTTGATCTTCAGTCGCATTTTGCTAAAGGGATGATAGTAGAATCTGATATTACAGATGCCGTAGAGACGATACTGGCTTTCAGATCTAGCCTTCCGCCTCAGACATTGTATGAACCTGATTCTTCTGTTAGAAGAAAAGCGAGACAGTATCCAATGAGAGAAGTTCCCCCAATTTGGAAGGAAGGGGACCCAAACGCTAA
Organism: Lissotriton helveticus; assembly: GCF_964261635.1. Classification (NCBI taxonomy): domain Eukaryota; kingdom Metazoa; phylum Chordata; class Amphibia; order Caudata; family Salamandridae; genus Lissotriton; species Lissotriton helveticus. The sequence continues at coordinate 346,516,267 of NC_136071.1, read as the reverse complement.
TCCAGTTATTCTGCCGCATTTTCAGCGAATATGGGTACTTGTCCCTTGGAAGAGAGCAGAGGTCTTGGCTCTTAAGCAGACCTTACCTGACCCTCGTAAGAATCCTGCTGGTTATTACAAGGAGTTGTCCCAGACAGTTGAAGTGTGTATTATGAATTTAGCTGACATCGATATGTTGATGGGTAATGTAGTCCCCCAACCTTTGTGGGCGAAGATTCGTCATGAGAATCATGCTGCTGAATTAGGTGATACCTGGGCGAATATTGTTGCAGCAGATGGCAGGAGGGAGGTGCTAAACCTGAACCTCTAGTTTCAGAATTACCAGGTAGAATTATTAATCTGATGAAAACGATGATGCCTGCTTTACGAGTAAATTGGGATAAGTTAGCAGCATGTAAGCAGAAGAGAGACGAGAGTGTATCTGATTTCTTCACTAGGTTTGAAGAGACGTTTATTGATCATAGTGGTCAGGATATGAGTACGGAGGGTGGTCAAAGGTTGTTTGTGGATAAATTTGTCTTTAATTTGCTTCCCGAACTTTCTAATAAGTTAAAGGACTCTGAGAGTTCATGGGCTGTCTCTTCGTCGGCCCAGATATTGGCTACTGCACAATATTACGAGAATAGGGATAAAGATGAGAAGGATAAAGTGGAGAAGAGAACTAAAGAGTTAAAGACGAAAGTTCTTTTGCAGCAAGCTTATCCGCCTCGTCAGAATCAGCCTCAGTTTCAGCAACCTCCACAATTTCAGAGATTGTTACAGAAGCCTGAGCCTTATGTTCAGCGATTCTTTCCTGGCCCTAATCAGTGTGCTTATTGCAGAGAGGAAGGTCATTACAAGAATAGTTGCCCGGCTTTGTTACAGCGTGCGAATGGTGTATCTGGTCAGAGAGGTTGTGGTAGTTTTCAGCAAGCTCCTAGGGGTAGGGGACGTGGTGTGATCCCTCAGAATGAGCGTTCCTCTTCCCTACAGAATTCTGCGAATTATTTTGACAGACAGAATGTTCCTAGTGGTCAGTCTGCCCAGTATTATGTTGAGGATTACTATGTTGAAGGTGAGAGTTCTGGTTATAATGATAACTAGGACAGCCAAGGACAAAGAGAGGGAGTAGTGTCAGTTCCAGTAGACCAGAGTGGACCTTATGTTGAAGGGATTACATCGGGTGTGGTAGAACCTTTTCTTTTGGATACTGGTGCGATGAAGAGTTCTATTATGCACTCTAAACTTCCTGGCGCACCTTTGTCTGGCTTGACCAATGTTTCAGTAGGATTTTCAGGCGCCCCAGTTCGTAATCCGGTTTCTAGTCCTTTGTCCCTTACCATTGGCCCTTGTGAATTGGAAGCTCCACTTATTTTAACGACTGGTTGTGGTGAGAATCTGTTGGGTTTGGACTTGCTGAAAAGATTGTATGCGACATTGCATTGTTCTCCTTCGGGAGTACAACTTACCCTTGGTAAGAAAGTGATTTCTCCAATGTATTTGTCTAAGGATTGTTTGCCACTGGAATTGCGTTCGCTTCCTGATACACTTTGGGCTACAGGTCCAAATGATGTTGGTCTTTTGCAGATTCCACCTTATGTTGTCACCCTTAAGTCAAATGTTAGGCTACCTCATATTCCCCAATACAAGATTTCGAGCGATGGTGAGAGAGCTCTTTTAGCGATTGTCTATGATCTGGATGAGAAGGGTGTAGTTGAGGAAACGAGAGGTAATGTGTGTAACAGTCCTGTTTTGCCTGTTCTTAAACATACTGATGCTTCTCAGCCACCTGTGTACAGGTTTGTGATCGACCTTCGAGAGGTCAATAAGATAGTAGTGCCACAGTTTCCTGTGATACCTGATATCACTGCTTTGTTGACTTTGATTCCTGCTTCGGCAGCTTGGTTTTCTGTTATCGATTTGAAGAATGCTTTCTTCAGTATTCCTATTGCTGAGGAGAGAAGGGATATTTTTGGCTTCTCATTAGGAGGCCGAAGCTTCCGGTTTAAAAGGGGTCCCCAAGGTTATTGTGAAAGTCCCTCCATCTATAGTCAAGCGTTGAAAACTCAGCTTGACGGTTTTGTGTTACCTGTTGGTGCTACTCTTATTCAGTACGTCGATGATTTGTTGGTTACTGCTGATGATGAAAAGATTTGTAAAGAGGCTACTCTTTCTTTGTTGCGGTATTTGTCTGACCTTCATCATAAAGTGTCACCTTCAAAGTTGCAATATTGTCGCCAAGAAGTGACCTACTTAGGTCATCTCTTGTCGAAGGAGGGAAGGAGATTGACCCCAGAATGAATTCAAGCGATTGCGCAAATGAATGTACCATCCACACAGAGAGAAGTGCGTGCCTTTTTAGGTATTACATCATATTGTAGACAGTGGATCCCCAATTTTTCCTTGCTAGCGAAACCTCTGTTGGCATTGACTCTGAAAGATACTCCGCATCCTCTTCCTTGGTCTGACGAATGTCAGAAAAGTTTTTCTGAACTACGCGATGCATTGTGTTCGGCTCCTGTGTTGGGTACTCCAGACTATAGTAAGCCTTTCACGTTGTACGTGCACGAGAGAGAAGGTTGTGCGTTGTCAGTGTTGACACAACCAATCTGGGACAAGCAGCGTCCATGCGCGTATTTTTCAGCAACGTTAGACCCAGTTGCTAAGGCGTTGCAGAGTTGTCTGAGAGCTACAGCTGCAGCGGCTGTTTCTATTCGACAGTCTGCTGGTTTGGTATTGGACAATACGTTGATTGTGATGGTCCCACATGCAGTGGATACCTTATTGAACAGGACTAAGACACAGCACCTTACTAGTGCACGTCTGTCAGGTTACGAGTTGACATTGTTGGCTAGTCATGTTCTCATTAAACGATGTAATGTGCTGAATCCAGCTACGTTGTTACCGATCTCTACAGAGGCGGATCCTCAGGAACAGCATGATTGTTTTCTTCGTACAGAGGAAGAAACGAAAGCTAGAGTCGATCTAAGGGATACTCCCCTTACGGATGTTGATGGTACCCTATGGGTAGATGGTTCGTGTTTTAAGCTTCCGAATGGTGAAACGACTGCAGCGTATGCTATTACAACTTTACATACAGTTGTTGAGACAGCACGCATACCACAGAATTCTGCCCAAGCAGCAGAGTTGATTGCACTGACTAGAGCGTGCGTGTTGTCAGAAGGAAAGCGAGTGAATGTTTACACCGATAGCCAGTATGCGTTTGGTGTTGCCCATAGTTTTGGGCGTTTGTGGAGAGAGCGTGGGTTCCTTACTTCGCATGGGACAAAAATACAGCATGGGCAGTTGGTGAATGAACTTTTGGAATCTCTCACTCTCCCAAAACAGATTGCAATTGTGAAGTGTAGTGCGCATAAGAAAGTTGTGGACGATCTTGGTCGAGGGAATGCGTTTGCAGATGAAGTTGCGAAGGAAACGGCGAAAGACATGATGAGACGTATGTATGTTACAGGCCCAGCTAATTGGGTTATGGCTGGTGGAATGTGTGAAGACACAATAGAAAGTGTGAAAACGATTCAGGCTGAAGCGACTGAGAAAGAAGAGAGTGTTTGGAGAGAAACTATGGGTATGTTGGATTCGACAGGTTGTTGGGTTGAGTTGTCAGAACACCAGCGATGGTTGTTGCCTGATGAGTATGTGCTCCCAGTGGTTACAATGGCTCAAGGAATGGCTCACATAAGTTCGAAGGGAATATGCAAGTTGTTGGCTCCAGTTTGGCAGAATGCTGGAATTCCGAAATATGCAGAGAAGGTGGTGAAACATTGTATGATCTGTCTGAAGTATAATCCTGGTAAGGGAACTCCAACTCCAGCTGGTCATTTTGCTCCTCCAACGTATCCGTTTGAAGTGATACAGTTAGACTACATTCACATGGAGAGATGCAATAATTTGAAGTATGTCCTTGTGGTTGTTTGTGCCTTTTCCAGGTGGATAGAGGCCTACCCCCTAAAAGATAATACTGCCTTGTCTACAGCCAAGGTTTTGCTGAGCGAGTACTTCCCTAGGTATGGTTTGCCGAGAATTGTATGGTCGGACAATGGGAGTGAATTTGTGGGTCAAATCATGAAGAAAGTGTGTGCTGGATTGGGAATAAATCAAAAGTTCCATGCAGCGAATCACCCCCAGTCTGCTGGACTTGTTGAATGTTACAATGGTACCTTGAAGCTGAAATTAGCTAAGGTACAAGCGAGCACTGGTCTTACATGGCCGGATGCCTTGCCGTTGGCTCTTTTGTCAACAAGGACGACTGTGCATTCTCGAGTGGGACTTAGTCCGTATGAAATCGTGTTTGGTCGTCCTGCGAATGTTTGGGGTGTGCCTCGTCCTAAAGAATACAGCAGTATTGAGTACCCTATGTTGGTGGATTACTTACATGACTTGACTGCTAAATTACGTGTTCTCCACCAACAGGTGTATGACAGTTTGCCGACAGCTACTACATATCCAGGACATTCAATCCAACCTGGTCAATACGTCCTCGTCAAGAACTTTCAGCGTACCAAGAACTTGGAACCTAGATGGACTGGTCCTTACTTAGTCCTTTTGGTTACTAGAACCGCTGTTAGAGTAGCTGGCAAAAAGAACTGGGTGCATGCCACCCATTGTAAAAAAGTTCCATTGCCCTTACCATATGACAAGTGGGTGAGGGGAGGTATAGCCGATTCTGAATGTGAAAAAACTCTTAGATTTGTTCCATTTAGTGATGCTCATTTGACATGGACTCGGTCAGAACGCGAGGATGATGATGTTCTGCAAGTGCTGTGCCTCCTCATCTAAAGATTGACACCACCAATCCGGAACTTCTATTTAAGGACCCAACTGTACATAATAAAGAACGCTACGATCTAAGACCGCGAAAGACTGTACATATGGACAAATAAACGTGAAACTGGAATATTTTTTTTTTAGATAGTAAATTTACACTTTGGCAGATCAAGAAACTTTTTTTCTTTTTCCTTTTTCGAGTCACCATCCGGACTCAGCTGCAGGGTCACGGTAGGAAGTTCTTAAGGGGTGAGCCACATATTGACACAAGGTCTGTGGTTCAGGGTCGTTAGTGCGATCTTGGCGCACACTTAAGTGAAGAAGGAAAATTTCCATGAGCAGCACGTTAGAGGATGGAGTTTCTTGAGTCTGAAAAATGTGTTAGGAAAGTGGATTCTAAAAACCGAATATGTATATTGGTTCGTAGCAAATGTTTTTTAATAATGTGTTTCCTTATGCTTGTGAATATTACGTTAGCTTGTGTGGGTTGGATTTTCTATGTCACACAATTGCCACTTACATCTACCTCCCAACCTACTCTTTCTTTTTCTACTGTTTCTCCACATGAGTTTCATACGTTACCTGAACATGAACAGACACGAAGATCAGAATTTGTGAATAATTCGTTTATACAGATGTTGCATCAGCATCAGCTAGTTATAAATACCACGAATTGTTGGGTGTGTGGTCTTATGCCACATACTACAGACGAGGGAATGCCATATTTGGTTTTGCCTTTTTCACCTATTGGGTCAGTTTGGGCACTCCAATCAATGTTTATCTATGCGAATGAAGCCTCTTCTGTACATTCTGTCAAAGACAATGTAAGTAATAATGCCTTAATACGGGGAATAGTTGATATGATTAGAGATATCGATGTGTATAACGCTATCCCTAGAGATGAGGTACGAGCATATGTCGGTTGGAATAAGACGACATATAGTGTTAGCTTGACGGAGAAAGAAAGGCAGCGAAGGTCTCCTCCTATTTGGATTGTACCCCACCGAGGTCATCTTTGTTTGCAAGGTAATGGTCAGAATTCGAGAGCTCAGCTTGGTAAGAGTGTGTGCTCACACATACGTTTATACGTCCCAGAAATCTCCTCTGTCTGTTCGTGCCAGCTAAAGGCACGTATTTTGTCTGTTATGATAGAGCATACACATGGTTGCCATCTGATTTTTCCGGCACATGTTACGTGGCATTTTTGCTTCCCCCTACATACACTGCTGTTTCCGATTACCATAAGACAAGATATGGCAGAGGTGTAATCGATGCAAAAGATACTGTCGCACAAGAAGCTGAGACTCCTTTAAGGGTTTCCTACCCTTTTGGGGTCCTATGGCTAATAGTAGGAATATTCGTCAGCTTACGCGAGTGGTTGAGGCCACTATAAATGAGACTGCAGGTGCCATTAGCAATATTTCAGCTGAGCTTCAAGCGGATCGCCTTATGACATTACAGAACCGTTTTGTTTTAGATATTATACCTGCAGATAGAGGTGGGGTATGTAAATTGATTAGATCTAGTTGCTGCATTTTCATACCAGATAATGCCCCGACAGTGTACCAAGCCATCTCTAGACTACATAAGATCTCTGAGTCTATTCATGTGGACGAAGGAGACTGGTCGTTGATGGGATGGTTATGGGATGGTTATGGGAATTGTTGTCCAAATGGGGATGGAAGATTCTGATGTTCCTTGGTATGGCGTTAGCTATCCTTTTCTAGTGTTGTTTATGCATCCAATGTGGTCCCGCCATTTGTAGTCTTTGTGCTACGATCTGTGTGAGAAGACCAGTCCCGAGAGAAGTGAAGGATAATAAGATGATGTTACAGCAACACCTTGATGACCTTGATGACCTGATGAGAATAGATATAGACCTAGATTCAGATTGACATGAGTTTAGGCTATTGCCTACGTAATGGCAAATGGAGGGTCTGTGATTTTGCGTGCTTTTAAAGTGCACGACTTTCTTTTCTAAACATGGGTTTTTGCCATGCGTCGTGACTGCCATCTGGTGTTGCCTTTTACGTAGGCCTCAGAAGTTAGTCTGCGAGCAAAGCAGTCTGACCTTTTGTGGGTCATGTGTACATTAACTAAGGTTTCCTTCGTGCGCTGGAGTTAATTTCAGAAGCTGGCCTTTTACCTGAAATTGACCCTGCCAAGCCAATTTCCCTGCAAGATTGTTATCCACTTTCCCAATCACCATTCAAGACATTTGTTAACTTTTAAGTTTCTTTACGTTTCTGTTATCTTGCACATTATCTGAAACTACTTTTCTTTACTGTTTCTTAATTTCATGGGTTACGCTTTCAATTAAGGATTTGTTCGGGCCTTCCAGATTATTATTTAGATATGCCTAAATATTAACTTGTGGGCTGGGACACTGTAAAATGAGCTTTACTATATGATGCTGTGTGATGTCATGTATTTTCTATTGGTTGAATTTTGGTGCAGGGGCGTGCATTTTAAATGTACCTTTTTGTGTATAAATAGGGATGTCTCACCTTAGTAAAATTGAGCAGTTTCTTGAGTTGTACACGGTGTTGTATTACTGGGATTTCTGCTACTGGCTGCAGCTAATAAATTTGATCTCTGACGCCACCTAGAAGTATTCAGTGTCTCTGTATACCAAGGTAAGGGAACCCAGAGGACTTTGAGCGTGTCCCTGGCGCCGCTGGGTATTTGAAATCCCAGTTCTTCACAATCTCGTACCCAGCCTTTCAGGATGTCCCCAAGTTATGTGTTGTGAATTGTCTCAAGGCATATGAGGATCTAACTCAAGAGTTACACCCTCTGTCAGCTATTGATCGCCTTGAGAAAAACGCACAAAGCAGTCTCCTCACCCACCATAGCCAGGTGGGTGCGGTGGGTCATGCAAGAGGCGGGCACTGACACAAGACGGAGCTCATTCAACCAGAGCGCGATGGCTTCTAAAGCTTTTTCTCTGGGAGCCCATTTGGAGGACTTGATGCGCGCCGCGGATTGGTCCTCGGTATCCACCTTCAAGAGGTTTTATTTCAAACCGGTTTTGGACATCGCTCAGTTGGTGGTAAGTACGCTTTGAACTAGCAGAATCAGAGCATCTGGTCCTGACATAGAATCGAAATTTACCTGGCATCATAACGGTAAGTTTCAATTCCATTAAGGACATGGAGGCTAGGATTATCCCTCGCCCAGCAAGTTTTTGTGCGAACCGCCCGTAAAGGTGTAAGTAGCACATTTTTGATTAGTCTTCAGATGTTTTTGGTCTTTTGGCTTAAAAGGTTCTAGGAATCTTTGTTGGTGACAATGTGTCTTGAGTTTTATCAATGGAGACTTGTCCTTGGAAACCTTACGCTGTCTCTACTTTTCTTTAGGGAATGCCGGTTCGAAGCATGACCAGTAGGAATATGGCATGACTCGCGCGAAGAATGAGGAGGGACGGACAAAATGGAGGGCATATCTGGAATTAATGGGCACTATGGAAGGACTTGTTGGGCACGAGACCCTTTGGACTCGTGGGAGATGTAGTCTGCTAGCAGATTTTCAATCCTTTTGCTGTTCATGAGAGGTTTTTTCCTGTATTAATAGGATAAAAAATGTTGTTATTGCTTTTCATGTCTGCTGTGAAATTGTTATGTTTATTAAAGTGGAGAAAGAAAAGCATAATCCTCATCCTTAATAGAATTGAAACTTACTGTTACGATGCTAGGCAAATTCAGATTCTTTTGATCAATCGATGTCCCAACTTCAGACCCTGCAAAGAATGGACCTCATTCTGAAATCAGATATTGAATCTGTATTCTGACTACTGCTGTTTCACCGTAATAATTTCCACTTCTTGGTTTTATGTACTAAGATCAATGGTATACTGATAACTGTATGCTCATGGGCTGCTTTATTTCATATGCATATTTACTGAGGTTAAGTGTGTTAGGTATGATGCTCTCAGGGGTCTCCAGTGGAAGCTGCTGGTGGCTTACCAATGCCCTAGAAGCAACTCCCGGAAGTACAATCCAGAACAGAATGCAATTCAGTGTCTAGCCATATTTAAGAAGGCAGTACAACACATTTCCATATCACTGGAGTGACCTCCAGGCAAACCAATGGCAGGGTTACCCGCTTACACACAAACACATACTGTGACAGCCTGCAGTACCCGCAACATGACTACCTATCGCCACTCTTCGTTTTAGCAAAGTCACATGGAGAATGGTCACTTTGCAAACCCCACTTGTATCAGTCATACAGTGCGTGCAAAAACTGGGCCAGAAAGAAAGTGCCATTAATAGCCATGTTGTAATTTGGCAGCGATTGGGTTAGCATTAGCGGAAGCCATCCTGTATTTAGAGGCTATCTTGTCCGTTTTGTGGAATCCATTTTGTATTTCTGGCAGCCATTTTGTTTGCCATGTGCTACCACGTGTATGCCATGTGCTCTGTCCTACCTTGCTGTTGTCTGCTCTTGAAATCTGCCTAGAGACAGGTTATATTTAGCCTCTTCCACTTTGCACATGCGCACTTGAGCTTGCAGCTGTCCACGCAGCCGCTGTTAGTCTGTAAATGTCAGGGTGTGTTCACCAGAATTAGCAACTGTTAGCTCCTCCCACTTGTTGACTGTGAATTTTCTGTATGACCTTATATGTGCCTTAACCTACTTCTTGTACTTGTACCGCCTTCTTTTGAGCCCCTGTGTGGGTATAAAAGGACCAAGCTCCTTCCATTCAATGTGCTACCTCAAACATTGCCGAAGGGTGTTGTGTGAATGTAGTTCCACCTCATGAGGTTAATAAACTTTGTATTTTCTATTGCAGTTTCTGTGCCAACTTCTATCCTATTTGTCTGAGGACTTGTGCAGAGAAGGGCCAACTCCTTGCACTGGTAGGCCTTGCTGATGTGGTTCTGAAAAATATGGATCCGTAATAGTACCGGACTCGAGAATAAAAACTTCGTCGAAATAGGACGAATTTGGTATCAAAAGACCGGAAATGACGAGTACATCAAGTACATGTATTTTCGGTATATTCGAGTGACAATTTCACCTCGAAACCGTCATTTACCTTCTGAACCCTTAGTTGCATGTTGCCCTCTACATAGGCCTTAATCGAGTCGAATTTGATTCCACAAGGACACGTACTCCTTAATCGACTTCTTCCTGACCCCAGTACAAGTTAGAACCATTGCCCCAGGCCGAGCTCGTTAGGTCAGTTCCCTCCCAGTGGCCAAGCAAGATAGTATCTAGGCCCAACCGGCCATAAAGCCATTTCAGCACGCACACCTGCCATATCTCGCTCACATCTTTCTTCACTCCTTTTCCTCACTTATTTTATGGTGGGGAGGTGACCATTTTTATTAGGGGTCCAGCGATATCTGATGAAATGTTGGGCCTTGCCGGATGATTTGTTATGGGCAGCACGACGTGAAATATGTACATGTCATCATGACTCTGCTTTCTTTTTGTAATCAGTAACCATAAATGAAATACCGCGCACCCAAGGAATGTTTCGCCAAAGGGTAAATGTTGTGTATAAGAAGAGAAGCCTAACTTTGCGAAAGTGTGCAGTCTCCTGAATATACTTGTAACGTACTTCTAGGACCCTGTCACCTTGGTTGCAACCAATAAACGAATCTTTGACTTCACCTGGAAGACTCTGAAGTTTCTGTGGGTCTGACTCAGGAGAACCCGAGGTCTTTGGTGTGTTGATCCCCTGGCACCGCTGGGTTACCGGTTCGGTACCGGTTCCTAAAAACCCAGTACCTCATTTGGCGCCCAGCGTTGGGGCGATTCCAGTGGTACCAATCAGCCTGAAGATCGTGAGGAGCTTCGTGTGAAAATTCCGGAGGAGGGCCCACCACCTCATCGACCCCTGCATGTCGACGTGGTCCGAAGGTCTTTACTACGAGGTTCCCCGCTTCTCGACGGCTACAAGGACTGCTGCCCTGGCTATCGCCCTGATGTTGGACCCTTGACATTTTCGGTAGAGCGAAACGCTGAGACGAGTCTTCTGGTGAAGCCATCGATAATTTTCAGTTAAGTATAAGTGGAGCGTCTCCTAGTCCTTAGTTGGACTTACTTTGTGATATCTTAGAGATACATAAAGGTTTTTTATTGGTTCTTGCAAATACCATAACCGAAGGACTCGTGTTTTCACGAGCAATATCGTAATCGATAACTCCTTTGAAGTTTTGGAACTAGACTAGAGAGAAAGGATGCCTAGTCTTAGACTCGGGAATTTGTTTTGTCTTGGTAATAATAATAGGGACTCCCGATTGGAGGACTCATGTCCGGTTCCTCCAGTTGGAACTCCGACTTACGAGCTATACGTTAAACATGGGGTAGGCCCCATCGTTTACAACGAGGTATGGATTAAATACACTAGGAAAGACGGTGTTTTAAAATGGCCCCAATATGGTAGCTTTGATTCGGAGATCTTAGACAACCTTGAAGTTAAACTCTTCAAAAAGAAAGCCCGGCCGGCGATGTTTGACTCTTTCCGCATATGGCGCAAAGAAGCCAAACAAAAAGAAATTAAATTAGCGAAGAAAAATAAGAGAGAAGAGGGACTTTCAGTAATGCAAGCTGCCGCGCAGTTTAAAGATAATGAGGAAGAGCAGATAAATGAACAATTGCACAGGCAACGTAAAATGGCAATAGATAAGTGCTATCCAGTTTTGCCGTCTCTTCAGCAAGGGAAAGCAAAAGAGCGTGAAAAAGACCAATTAATGTCGCAATTGTTAACTTCGCCACCGCCCTATGCGCAGAATGCTACAGCACCCCCGCAACCTTTAGTTGCACAAGCTGCGCCTCTGGCTTTTCCACAGCACCCACCAGCTGTTCTTCAGCTGGCTCCTGCTTCTTCGGTGCAGCCTCCTCCAGGCCCACCGACCACTTCTGTTGCTCCTGTGTTTTCTACGATCTTGCCTACTGTACTTTCTACAAATGCCCCTTCTATGATTTTGCCTAGTACCACATCTATTATTCCTCATACCTCTTCTGCCATCTCTACACCCGCTTTATCTCACCCCGTTCTTTCATCTGTTTGTTCTTCCGTTTCACCTTCCCTTTGGCAGAAAATGGCCAGTACCGTTACTAATCTTCTTTTACCACTTTTTGGGTCGCCTGCTACGACCCCTAACATAGGAAGAAGACAGTTGCGAAGTCAACTGCCCGATTATCAAGAGAGAGATTCCCTGAATAATTTAGCTCGGAAATGGGTCATGGACACTGCAAAATATGATTTACAGTCTGTCATGGAAGTTTTCCATCAATGGGAAACAGCGACACAGAGATATGTGTTCGAACAGATGTGTGTTTTTCTTTGCGAAGATTTAGAAGACAATGATCAGGATTGCCTCCCACAAGAGATGTGTCGTATAAGGTTTCACTTTAGCCTGGGTATGATTGTAGGTCCCGATGTGGAACAAGCAGTTGAAATGCTATTATCACATCGAAGTAAGGGAAGTAGTTCTGGGTCACCATCAGAATCTAGTGCATCTAGTAGGAAAAAGGCACGACAATACCCTATGAGAGAAGTTCCCCCACAGTGGAGAGAGGGTGACGCGACAGCTGTCCCACCTGTCCTGCCCCACTTTCACCGAGTATGGGTACATGTTCCATGGAAACGAGCTGAAGTTTTAGCACTCAAACAAACGCTACCAGATCCGCGTAAAAATCCTGCAGGCTACTATAAAGAATTGTCGCAAACTGCTGGATCATGTATTATGAATTTAGCCGATATCGATATGTTATTCGGGAACGTCGTTCCACAGCCTTTATGGGGAAAAATTCGTCATGAAGATCATGACCAGGAATTAGGTGACACGTGGGCTAATATTACTGTTGCAGATGCACGACAAGTTGGTGGTGCAAAACCTGAGCTCCTGATAGCGGAACTACCTGGTAGGATAGTAGATTACATGAAGACAATAATGCCTGCGATACGTGTAAATTGGGATAAGTTATCTGCATGCAAGCAAAAGAAAGAAGAAACTGTGTCAGATTTCTTCACCAGATTTGAAGAAACATTCATTGACCACAGCGGTCAAGATATGACCACAGAAGGTGGTCAGAGATTGTTCGTCGATAAATTTGTGCACAATCTGCTTCCAGACTTGTGTAGAAAATTAAAAGATTCAGAAAGTTCTTGGGCAGTCTCATCCTCAGCCTAGATATTAGCTACCGCACAGTACTACGAGAATAGAGACAAGGATGAGAAAGATAAAGTAGAGAAGAAAACTAGAGAACTCAAAACGAAGGTTTTGCTACAGCAAGCCTATCCTCCACGTGGTGGTGGTAATAAAAATAATAATGATCCAAATCACTACCGGAACACTTTTCAGCAGCCTCAGAGAAACTTGCAGAGATTCGATTACAATCAAAACCGCGTAGGTCCCAACCAGTGTTTATACTGCAAACAAGAGGGTCATTACAAATATGACTGTCCTGCCCTGCCACAACGTGCAAATGAATTTTCTGGTGTAAAAGGTCGTGGTAGTCAGCAAGCGCCTAGAGGTAGAGGGCGTGGAAACGCCCCTCAGGACGCACGTCCCCTTCCACCACAAAATTCTATGAACAGGTTTGACCAGCAAAATAACGTACCTGACAGGACAGCTCAGTACTACGTTGATGAGTATTACACAGAAAATGAGCAGTGGGAGAATAACGATTGCTAGGACAGCCTTAGACGAAGAGAGGGAGTTGTTTCAGTTCCAGTAGATCAGAGCGGACCATACGTTGAGGTGATTACATCGGGTGTGTCAGAACCTTTTCTGTTGGATACTGGTGCTACAAAGAGTTCGATTATGCACTCCAAACTCCCTGGCGCACCTTTGTCTGGCGAAATGAACGTTTCCGTAGGTTTTTCTGGCGCCCCGGTTAGAAATCCGATTTCTGACCCTTTATCTCTTTCTGTTGGTCCTTGTGAATTCGAAGCACCCCTTATTTTGACAACAGGTTGTGGTGAAAATTTGCTAGGATTAGATTTGCTAAAAAGATTGTATGCGACTTTGTACTGTTCTCCCTCAGGAGTACAACTGACTTTAGGAAAGAAAGTGGTTTCTCCCATGTATTTGTCGAGAAATACGCTTCCAACAGAATTGACACTTCTTCCGGATATTCTTTGGGCTACTGGTCCGAATGATGTAGGTCTTTTAGAAATTCCACCATATGTTGTAACATTGAAGTCGAATGTCAAAATGCCACGAATTCCCCAATACAGAATATCCAATGAGGGCGAAAAAGCTTTGCTAGCGATTGTTTATGAGTTGATCGAGAAAGACGTAATTGAAGAAACACGAGGCAATGTTTGCAATAGTCCTGTTCTGCCTGTTTTAAAACGAACTGACCCTTCTCAGCCACCTGTGTATAGATTTGTGATTGATCTTAGGGAAGTAAATAAGATAGTGGTGCCACAATTCCCAGTTGTCCCCGACATTACAACATTATTGACTATGATTCCAGCCTCTGCATCCTGGTTTTCGGTGATTGACCTGAAGAATGCTTTCTTCAGTATCCCGATTGCTGAGGAAAGCAGGGATATTTTTTCCTTTAGTCTAGGTGGTCGCAGTTTTCGTTTTAAACGCGCTCCTCAAGGCTACTGTGAAAGCCCCTCAATATACAGTCAAGCTCTGAAAAGTCAGCTTGACGCAATGGTTTTGCCCAAAGGTTCCACTCTCGTACAGTACGTGGACGATTTGCTCATAGCTGCGGATACTGAGAAAATATGTAAAATGGCCACGTTGGAATTACTGCGTCATCTATGTGATCTGCATCACAAGGTGTCACTTTCCAAGCTCCAATATTGCCGACAAGAAGTGACCTACTTAGGTCATCTCTTATCGAAGGAGGGAAGGAAACTGACCCCAGAAAGAATTCAGGCAATAGCAAAATTAAATGTGCCAAGAACGCAGAGAGAAGTACGCGCTTTCTTGGGCATTACATCGTACTGTAGACAGTGGATCCCAAATTTTTCGTTATTAGCCAAACCCTTATTGGCACTAACGTGTACAAATACACCCAATCCCATTCCTTGGTCCGATGAGTGTCAGAAAAGCTTTCTCGAATTACGACAGCATTATGTTCGGCCCCTGTGTTAGGTAACCCCAACTACAGTAAACCTTTCACATTATATGTCCACGAGAAGGAGGGTTGTGCATTGTCCGTGCTGACTCAGTTATACGGAGATAGACAACGGCCATGCGCCTATTTTTCGTCAACTTTGGATCCGGTAGCACGAGCATTGCCAAGTTGTCTAAGGGCCACAGCAGCAGCAGCTGTTTCTATTCGACAGTCTGCAGGTCTAGTAATGAATAATACACTAATCGTGATGGTCCCGCATGCAGTAGATACATTGTTAAATAGGACTAAGACACAGCACTTGACTAGTGCTTGACTGTCCAGTTATGAATTGACGCTACTAGCGAGCCATGTGCACATCAAAAGATGCAGTACTCTGAACATAGCCACATTGTTACCAATCGCTGAGGACTCGGATGCTTCAGAACAGCACGATTGTTTCCTCAGAACGGAGGAGGAGACCAAAGGGAGAGTTGATCTATTCGATACTCCTCTCGCCGAATGTGATGGTACATTATGGGTGGATGGTTCATGCTTTAAACTCCCAAATGGTAACGTGACTACAGCATATGCTGTCACAACTCTGCACACAATCGTTGAAACTGCGCGAATACCACATGGGTCGGCTCAAGCCGCCGAACTCGTGGCGTTAACGAGAGCATGTGTGTTATCAAAAGGAATGAAAGTGACTGTCTATACCGACAGTCAGTATGCTTTTGGAGTGGCTCACAGTTTTGGTCGATTGTGGAGAGAACGTGGGTTCCTGACTTCGCATGGAGCTAAGATTCAGCACGGTCAGTTGGTGAATGAGCTCCTTGAATCACTGACGTTGCCCCTGAAAGTAGCAGTTGTAAAATGTAGTGCACACAAGAAAGTGATTGATGATGTTGGTCGTGGAAATGCATTCGCTGATGAAACTGCAAAAGAAACAGCAAGGAATATGATGAGCCGAATGTATGTTGCGAGCCCAGAAAGATGGACTGGTGATGTTGGAATATGTGAAGACACGATAGAAAGTGTGAAGTCCATCCAAGCTGAGGCCACGGAGAAAGAGTTAAGCATGTGGAAAGAAAGTACAGGGAGAATGGATGTAAATGGTTGTTGGATTGAATCGACAGAGCAACAAAGATGGATGTTACCCGATGCATATGTGCCTGCAGTGGTTACAATGGCTCATGGGATGGCCCATATCAGCGCGAAAGGGATTTGCGAGTTGTTGGCCCCAGTGTGGAAGAATTCAGGGATTCCCAAGTGTGCAGAGAATGTTGTCAAGAATTGCATGGTATGTCTGAAACACAATCCTGGTAGGGGAACCCCAACTCCAGCTGGTCATTTCGCACCTCCTACGTATCCGTTCGAGGTTTTGCAGCTAGATTTCATACACATGGAGAGGTGCAACAACTTAAAATATGTGCTCGTGGTTGTTTGCGCCTTCTCAAGGTGGGTAGAAGCCTATCCCCTAAGGGACAATACTGCCTTGTCCACAGCGAAAGCCCTTGTGAAAGAGTTCTTCCCCAGATTCGGAATGCCTAGAATGGTCTGGTCGGACAACGGAAGTGAATTTGCGGGATGTGTGATGAAACGAGTGTGTGAAGGGCTAGGCATTAGTCAGAAGTTCCACGCTGCAAATCACCCCCAATCAGCTGGATTAGTGGAATGTTACAATGGCACGCTTAAACTTAAATTGGCCAAAATCCAAGCGAGCACGGGTCTTAAATGGCCCGACGCTCTACCCTTAGCACTCCTATCCACCAGAATGACTGTGCATTCGCGAATGAAACTCAGCCCCTATGAAATAGTCTTTGGTCGGCCAGCCAACATATGGGGAGTGCCTAGGCCCACGAAGTTTAGCGAGCTGCAACACCCCATTTTGCTCGACTATCTGTATGAATTGACGGCTAAATTGCGTGTTTTATATCAACAGGTCCACAACACCTTGCCTCCGGTTTCCGAGACACCGGGTCACTCCATTGACCCTGGCTCCTGGGTTCTGGTCAAGAATTTCCAGAGGACAAGAAACGACCAGCCCAGATGGACCGGACCTCACCTCGTCCTCCTGTCTACAAGGTCGACTGTTAAAGTGGAGGGGAAGGCCAATTGGGTCCACGGGATCCACTGTAAGAAAATACCTTTCCCTCTGCCACATGACCAATGGGTCCGGACAGGAGGCACTGACTCAAAGCGCACAACTGATGAACGCGTAAAAGAAGCTAAACGTGATTGTGAAAGTGGGAACATTTTTCAAGAAACTACACCGCCATCAGAACAATTGAACTCTGTGGAACCTGAGCTACTATATCCGGACCAGACAGTACAAGGGAAAAGACGCTACCATTTATGACCGAGAAAAACAGACTAAAGTAAAAGTGATTTATTTTTTGATCCGAGAGAAAAACCTGTGGACTAATAAAATAATAAGTTTTTCCTTCCAAAATGCTATTTTGAAAATGCAGATTCTCCCATCTAGGTAACTTGCTTATTTTTGTTTTTTTCGAACCGCCATCCGGGTTCCGCTGCTAGGGTCGCGGTTGATTAAAGACTTTTGGGTGCAGCTGACAACAATAGGTTGCTGGTTCCAGTTGGTCGAAGGGAGCCACCCTAGACTGACGGAAGCATCCTTTAGCAGAAACAACCTACCGCCGCGGGCAGCACCTTAGAGAGGATGGAGTTCCCTGATGTGGAGAGAACTGCCAGACAAATGAACTTTAAGCAGAGGCTTTTGAAAACAATGAGAAAGAAATTTTTTATAATGATGTGTATTTTTATGATATTTAGCGTAATGGTCTTTTTGATAAGCTATGTTTTATTCTCTTCTCATATGACATTCACGCCTACTACATCAACCATACCTCCCCCTACTGTTTCCTCGCATTCTTTCCACTCTTTGCCTGACCACGAATCAAATAGGAGATTAGAGTTCATTAATAACTCCTTCGTTCAGCTATTACACCAACACCAACTTGTAATGAACACAACCAACTGTTGGGTGTGTGGTCTCATGCCCCACACCACGGATAGAGGTATCCCCTATTTGGTCCTGCCATTTAGTCGCAATGGGTCAGTATGGGCATATAGGACAATGTTCATATATGCACGAGAAATCCAACCCCTACGCTCAGTAAAAGACAACCTCAAGACTAGCGCCCTAGTCAAGGGTATAGTTGACATGATCAAGGAAGTGATTTCTTACGAAGATACCCCAGATGATGAGATACTTGCATATGTAGGTTGGAATGTGACCGGATATGGCACTACACTAAGTGAGAAACAGCAAGCCAAGAGATCGTCCCCTATCTGGATCGTACCCCATCAAGGTCACCTGTGTCTGCAAGGTATTGGTAGGAATCCCAGAGCTCAGCTAGGGAAGAGTGTCTGCACAGAAACATATGTTTTTGGATCTCAGACTTCCCCTGCCTTTTTAGCCGCAAAGGGTACTTATTTCATCTGCCACGATAGAGCCTATACATGGTTGCCCCCTGACTTCTCGGGCTCATGTTTTGTTTCATTCCTGTTACCCCCCACCTACACAGCAGCGGCGGATTACCATCGGACAAGGGTAGTTAGAGGTGTTTTGAGTAAAGAAGACACTGCGGGTCAAGAATTTGGTGACTTTGCAATGGGTATTCTGCCGTTCTGGGGAGCCATGGTTAACAGCAGAAACATAAGGCAACTGACAAGGGTAGTTGAATCCACCGTGATTGAGACTGCCGGTGCCCTTAGTAACCTGACTGCTGAGCTCCAGTCGGATCGACTGATGACCCTTCAGAACCGGGTCGCTTTGGATGTAATACTTGCGGACCGGGGTGGAGTATGCAAATTGATCCAGTCCAGTTGTTGCATTTTTATTCCAGATAATGCTCCAACAGTGTACAGGGCCATCTCCAAACTACATAAGATTTCCGAATCTATCCATGTGGACAAAGGAGATTGGTCATTAATGGGATGGTTCTGGGGGCTGATATCTGCCTGGGGATGGAAAATTCTGATGGTCATTGGGATGGTCTTAGCCATTCTTTTCCTGTTCTGTCTATGCATACAGTGTGCTCCTGCAATATGTGGCCTCTGTGCTACATCATGTGTAAGGAAGCCTGTGTCAAGACACGAACTCAGCACTAGAATGATGTTGCAGCAACACCTCAATGACTTTAGGAATATAGATCTGGACTCAGATTAACATGAGGATAGATTAATTGCCTATGTAAGGGCAAAAGGAGGGTCTGTGGTTCTGAAAAATATGGATCCGTAATAGTACCGGACTCGAGAATAAAAACTTCGTCGAAATAGGACGAATTTGGTATCAAAAGACCGGAAATGACGAGTACATCAAGTACATGTATTTTCGGTATATTCGAGTGACAATTTCACCTCGAAACCGTCATTTACCTTCTGAACCCTTAGTTGCATGTTGCCCTCTACATAGGCCTTAATCGAGTCGAATTTGATTCCACAAGGACACGTACTCCTTAATCGACTTCTTCCTGACCCCAGTACAAGTTAGAACCATTGCCCCAGGCCGAGCTCGTTAGGTCAGTTCCCTCCCAGTGGCCAAGCAAGATAGTATCTAGGCCCAACCG
Source organism: Lissotriton helveticus (assembly GCF_964261635.1). Lineage (NCBI taxonomy): Eukaryota > Metazoa > Chordata > Amphibia > Caudata > Salamandridae > Lissotriton > Lissotriton helveticus. Next base: position 346,496,873 of record NC_136071.1, on the reverse strand, counting down.
GCCATAAAGCCATTTCAGCACGCACACCTGCCATATCTCGCTCACATCTTTCTTCACTCCTTTTCCTCACTTATTTTATGGTGGGGAGGTGACCATTTTTATTAGGGGTCCAGCGATATCTGATGAAATGTTGGGCCTTGCCGGATGATTTGTTATGGGCAGCACGACGTGAAATATGTACATGTCATCATGACTCTGCTTTCTTTTTGTAATCAGTAACCATAAATGAAATACCGCGCACCCAAGGAATGTTTCGCCAAAGGGTAAATGTTGTGTATAAGAAGAGAAGCCTAACTTTGCGAAAGTGTGCAGTCTCCTGAATATACTTGTAACGTACTTCTAGGACCCTGTCACCTTGGTTGCAACCAATAAACAAATCTTTGACTTCACCTGGAAGACTCTGAAGTTTCTGTGGGTCTGACTCAGGAGAACCCGAGGTCTTTGGTGTGTTGATCCCCTGGCACCGCTGGGTTACCGGTTCGGTACCGGTTCCTAAAAACCCAGTACCTCATTGAGGCTCACCAACACAGCCAGAGTGGAGACCTTAGAGTGTGGGGCTGCCAGAGACAGAGTGAAAGCATGTGAAAACCAACCCTGTAGTCAAGCAGAGCAAAGGATGGATTGAGAATGGACACAGGTAGTGGCCTTGTGTTTTTTCAGACAATGGTAGTGGTATGCACATGTAATTGTATGAATTTGTTTAAATGCTTCTGTGTGCATGTGTATTCAAAAGTGTGCGTTAATCTATATGTTGTGTATGTGCTTGAGATTGTGACCCCCTTAAAAGAAATTATCTCTTCCTGGAAGCCATTCCCAGTGCCAACCGAACACCTAATGTATCTGGTGCCCACAATATTAGGGGTTCTTTCTGATGCAATTATATATATTTCTAACATAACGTTGGCACTGGCATAATATAACTCATGACATATGCTGGGCGTCCTTTGACTAATCATGCCATAATGACAGCTATCCTAGCCATATGGTGTGTATGCTTGGCATAATTCTGACCATCTATCCAATAATTGTGGCCATCCTTAGAATAACAATGTTCATGGTTGACATGATGTGGGGGTTCCTAGCATTATGGAGGGCAACAATGGCCCGATTGTGGCCCTGTCATAATGGTGGGTATCCTTGACATTATGGTGGGCATCCGTGGCATGCAGTATCTTTGAACACCAAATGATTGCAAATATAAAACATATTTGAGCTGCTCTTTGAATGATTGTTCATACCTAGTTGGGGAGATTTATAGCTTTTAGTATTTCTTTTGTGCCAGTGCCAACCTGCTGCTGTGGCTATCATTTCATTAGTCATGTCGAGGTATTTTATTAAGATAACGCTTCTCCTGACATTTGTGTTAGTATTCCCATCTTAGAAATTGGAGTGGTTGTGTTCTGAAAGGTTGGAAAGGTTTCAGACCCACATATGGCTACATTGGCACGATTGGCTAGAGACTAGGGTTATGGGCTGAGTCATCTTGTGAACAAGGTAGAACAGCCTGTAACAATAGCAGGATTTCTGAAGCTGGACATTCTCGTACTGTACCTTTTGGGCTAACAAAATGATCATTTGGGAAGAAGGGGGCAAAAGCAGCATTAGTACACTTAGGGCCAGATTCATCAAACCAAAATCCGCTCGCAAAGGGTCAGATTCTGAGAATCTGGCCCTTTGCGAGCGGTATTTTTGCATTTAGGATGCATCATCCCAAAAGCAAAAATCACAATTTTAGATATCGCTACATTGCGATTATTTGCATTTAAGGAATCTCAATTTGAGATTCCTTAAATGCAATGCATGAACTATTTCAAAATTGCGAATTCGCAATCTGGGGCCGCTATTTACTGCGAAGTCTAACTACGTGGTAAATAGCAAAAACTTAGAAAAATGCACTTTAGTGCATTTTTCTAAGTTGTATGTTACACACACATGTCCTTGGGACATGTGTGTGCGCAACACCAGTGTACATTATCATTTCAGGGGTGCAACAGGGTGTCCTTTGGACACCCTGGCACCCTTGAAATTGCTTCCTTATTTGCGATTCGCTAATTGCTAACTGCAAATAAGGAATGACTCCCCATTCATTCCTATGGGCCTTTAGGCCCATAGGAATGAATGGGAAAGCCATTCCTTATTTGCGATTCGCAATTAGCGATTTCTACATGCATCCCGTTTTGCGAGTCTTTAATGGCGAATCCTTAAAATTCGCTATTAAGGACTCGCAAAACATGACTTTCATGAATCTGGGGGTAAGTACACTGGGCTGGATGGCGGCCATGTTTCGAAAGGGGAACTTGTTATGGTCTGAAATTATTCTGTCCTCCCACTGGGGAGCTAATGTGTTTAACAAGGTCATAAAACTGTTGGTGAAGAAGCCAAACTGCTCTTTAGAATCTCTTTAAGCCCGCCTGTAGGAGGATGGATATCTGACTATGGTTACCCCAGATTGTTTGCCTTGTGTTTAGCTGGTTTTCGACTTAGTTGGCCTGGGACCCTGCTAATCAGGGCCCCAGGCTATCTGCTCTCTCTGTAAAATGGACTCCATGTACCCTAGGTACATAACGAATTGGATATTGAGTCACTTTATCAGCCCCTGTACAGTGTACTATAGGTACTCAGGGCATAGGTGCACCCAAGGCCTACCAGGGGCTGCAGCATATCTTTTGCCACCCCTGGCTGACCTTCCAATTCGACACAACTGGCTGATCTCTCAGCTGGGGCAAGGTGGTGTAATCACCCCTTGCTTAGGTATAGTATTCCTATATCTACCTTTACATATAGACACATATGCACCTATAAGTCACTCCTATGGCAGGCCTTAACAATCCTGGAGGCAGAGTGCTTGGTTTTATGTGAGATGGTGCTCTAGCATGAGCTGAGCCTGTCTGCAGCTTTCGGAACCATGTCCTTATAGCTGTTCTATGATATTGCCATACCATATACTCTTAAGTTCATTATAATCCTCGCGGTTATTGCTAACTTTGGTTTGGCTTAATCAAAACATGTCGTGTAAGGTGTCATACACTTTGGAATACTACCCCCTCGCCAGTTCTGGCGACGGGGGTAGAATTCCACCCTTCTAGAGGGAGAAGACATGTTACTTTACTTAAACGCGGTTAAGACTAACCAGAGCCTCAGCATCACAAAATGGATGCTGCTGCCACAGACACAAGTCTGGCCTCCTGCTGCAGACCGAAACTTGGCAGGGGAGGCTTGGACAAAAGGTTTCCTGTCACAGGGAGGTGCTAGCACCACCCCAGACAGGAGATAGTGGATTGGGGCAGGGAGGGCTGAATTAAACTAGACACTGCCTGGGGCACACAAGGTGTCCCATTCATAGCCCGGTTCAAACCGGTGCTGGGGCACTCCAGCCCCAGCTCTGGCGCGAAATTGGACAAAGGGAAAGGGTGTAACCACCCTCTTCCTGGGTCCCACCCCTAGGAGGGATCTAGCAGGTAATCCAGCCCCTTGATTTGGAATAAAGGTAGGAGCTGAGTCCCAAGACTTTAGATAGTCCTGACTGAAACTTTGATACATAACTCTGGACCCTTCGACATCCTACTCGACGTAGAAGACTGAAGAATCTCCCTTGTGGTCAAGGAGTGACCACCCTGCACAAGCAGGCACCATCAGCGCTCAAAGGTTTTCTTTGTTGTTGCTCCTGCCGGAGCTCGAACGACAGAGACCAACAAGAACCAGACTTCCAGACATCCAACAGCTTGATCCACAGCCACAGCAAAGCTCCTTACTCTACTCCTTTTTCGCAACTGCCGCTTGCAGCTATACTTGAGCACCAGGACTTGTCACCATGCACGTACCGAGGAAGTACTTTCACCCCCTTCCTGTGCGTACTTTAGCATAACTGCACGCAACTTGCAACGCGCCCACCTTCCTTAATTTGAGGAAGTACCATCACTCTTTTTACATTGTGGACCACTCGTATGCTAGCCCCGATTTCAGTGCTATGTTGTTTACTTCACACGCATACCTTCGCTTAGAAGCTACCTTCACCCCATCGCTGTAACCAGCCATGGATTGACTCCACCTTCTTCTAAACGGGAAACATCCATCACAACGCAACTTTTACGACCCACTACCATTACAACGCAGGATTTACAACGCAAGTCATTACAACGACTTGCGCTGGAGGGCGCTGTAGGATAGGGAATAGTTTAATTTACTATCCAAAACCTTCCCTACTATCCACGGGGACTGGAGTTGGAATAGTAAATCAAACTATTCCACTATCCAGACCCTCAACGCAAGTCGTTGTAACGACTTGCGTTGTAAAACCTGCGCTGTAAAGGCATGTGCAGTAAAAGCATGCGTTGTGATGACATACATCCTTTCTAAACTCCCTTATTTCCACCTGTCTACTCAGTAACAATCACTTTTTTCAGTAGCAGACAGTAACTGGCTCACAGACTTCATTGGTATAGGTATTAATTCCTACGCTCCTTGTGCACAATTACCGTGTGCAATCGTGGATTGGCTCCATCCTACATGTCTACATCTACATGCCTACTAAGTAGTAAGCACTCTTCATTTTTATCATGATTTAATTCACGAGTAGCAGATTGTAACTGGCTCACAGACGTAATTGTTATAGGTATTAATCCCTATTTTTTTTACAGTTAACTGTCGATTTTAATTGTTCGTCTCGGGACCATTGTTTGATTTCTGGTTTACCCTCAATGGATTCTACCTGCTCACACTTGTCTCGTCCTGATGATGTTATCACATTCATGAGAACAAAATGCCGTCGACCTTTACAACCAAAACTCTATTACTGCAACTAATTCATTTGGAGTTTTTGTATAATGTTGTTGTCAATGTGATGTAAATTTTAATGTAACGAACACCCCGCACATCACGCACTTTCACTGTATGTGTGAGCACCAGAACTATTACCAAATATTATACTATTATACTCCATTTCTGCTGTTAATAAATGTGATGTCATACCGAACCTTGTGTTCCACCATATATTGCATAAACTGGTCCCACCTGGACTACATTACTTTGTTCTTCCTGACTAAAAGCTGTTTAAAATACTTTAGTTGCCTAGTCTATTTGATGACCCAAGTGGCTTCCTCTTGACCGTTGTTTTCCTACACACATATCCACCCCTGGTCACACTACTGGGGTTCCCTTGTTCTTCAAAACAAGGACTGGCATTCCAGGCATCTGAAAGATTCCAGGCAGTGGAAGCTGGACGTCAAAATCTTCAGCTGGTTGCTCCATCTATGGGATCCGTTTTCAGTGGACCTTCTTGCATCCCGTCTGGATAACGAGCTCCCGCGCTTCTTCAGCTGGAGGCCGGACTCCCTAGCGGAGGCTACAGAGGCATTCCTTCAAGACTGGGGTCCGGAGCAGGAATATGCCTTTCCTCCATTTTCAATGAGTCTGTGAGCGGCAGCCCAGATCTGCAGACAGAGAGCGGAGGTGGTAATGGTAACACCATATTGGATGTCTCAAGTCTGGTATCCGGTTCTTCTGGAACTTTATTGGCATTCTCCAATCCTACTCCCCCGGTTTCCTCATCTTCTTCGGAGTCCGATCGGGGAACAGCGTTGTCTGCTCACCCAGGGGCATCTCCGCCTCATGGCATGGCGGCTTTCAGGCATCGATGATCACTATCAGGACTTTCGCGACCGGCTCAAGTCCTGTTATCAAAGGCTTGGGCTGACAGCACATCCAAACGATATCATTCCGCCTGGACTAAGTGGATGCGTTGGTGTATTCAGTGATATTTGGATCCCTTGGCCGCAGGTGTCATTCCAGTTTTGAACTTCGGCGGCGCACTGTCCTGTGGAGTGGGCCCCGGTTGGGGAACACCCCTTTGTTTGTAGGCTCTTGCGGGGTATTCGCCTTTTGTTGCCCCCGGAACCGCACTATTCCACCTTATGGGATGTTAATCTGGTCTTGAATTGCTTCCTCTCTTGGCAGCCAAACAAGTATCTTTCACTGAAAGAAATCTCGGCCAAATTGGCCATGCTGTTGAGTCTGGTCTCCTGTCAGAGGGTTTTGGATGTCCCTGTATTGAACATTTCGGCAAGAGTTTTTTCCCCCGGATAGGGTGACGTTCACTGTGGGTCGTCTTACTAAGCCCTTGTCTCGGACAATCTCACACTCAGCCTTTCAGGATGTCCCCAAGTCATGTGTTGTGAATTATCTCAAGGCATATGAGGATCTAACCCAAGAGTTACACCCTGCGGGCCAGCGTCAGCTGTTGATCGCCTTGAGAAAACCGCACAAAGCAGTCCCCTCACCCACCATATCAGGTGGGTGCGGTGGGTCATGCAAGAGGCGGGCATTGACACAAGACGGAGCTTATTCAACCAGAGCGCGATGGCTTCTAAAGCTTTTTCTCTGGGAGCCCATTTGGAGGACTTGATGAGCGCCGTGGATTGGTCCTCGGATTCCACCTTCAAGAGGTTTTATTTCAAACCGGTTTTGGACATCGCTCAGTTGGTGGTAAGTAAGCTTTGAACTAGCAGAATCAGAGCATCTGGTCCTGACATAGAATCGAAATTTGCCTGGCATCGTAACGGTAAGTTTCAATTCTATTAAGGACACGGAGGCTAGGATTATCCCTCTCGCAGCACGTTCTTGTGCGAACCCACCCATAAAGGTGTAAGTAACACATTTTTGATTAGTCTTCAGATGTTTTTGGTCTTTTGGCTTAAAAGGTTCTAGGAATCTTTGTTGGTGATGATGTGTCTTGAGTTTTATCAATGGAGACTTGTCTTTGGAAAACCTTACGCTGTCTCTACTTTGTTTTAGGGAATGGCGGTTCAAAGCATGACCAGTAGGAATATGGCATGACTCGAGCAAAGAAACAGGAGGGACAGACAAAATGCAGGGCATATCTGGACTTAAGAGGCACTATGGAAAGACTTGTTGGGCACGAGACCCTTTGGACTTGTGGGAGTTGTAGTCTGCTCCCAGATTTTTGATCCTTTTGCTGTTCATGAGATGTTTTTTCCTGTATTAATAGGAGAAAAAATGTTGTTATTGCTTTTCATGGCTGCTGTGAAATTGTTATGTTTATTAAAGCGGAGAAAGAAAAGCATAATCCTCGCCTCCGTGTCCTTAATAGAATTGAAACTTACTGTTACGATGCTAGGCAAATTTAGATTCTTTTGATCAATCGATGTCCCAACTTCAGACCCTGGAAAGGATGGATCTCCTTCTGAAATCAGACATTGAATCTGTATTCTGACTACTGCTGTTTCACATTAATAATTTCCACTTCTTGGTTTTATGTTCGAAGATCAATGGTATACTGATAACTGTATGCTCATGGGCTACTCCATTTCATATGCATATTTACTGAGGTTAAGTGCGTTAGGTCTGATGCTCTCAGGGGTCTCCAGTGGAAGCTGCTGGAGGCTTACCAATGCCCTAGAAGCAACTCCCGGAAGTACAATCCAGAACAGAATGTAATTCAGTGTCTAGCCATATTGAAGAAGGCAGTACTACACATTTCCATATCACTGGAGTGACCTCCAGCCAAACCAATGGCAGAGTTACCCGCTTACACACAGACACATACTGTGACAGCCTGCAGTACCCGCAACATGACTACCTATCGCCACTCTAAGTTTTAGCAAAGTCACATGGAGAATGGTCACTTTGCAAACCCTACTTGTATCAGTCATACAGTGCGTGCGCAAACTGGGCCAGAAAGAAAGTGCCATCAATAGCCAGAGTGGAGACCTTAGAGTGTGGGGCTGCCAGAGACAGAGTGAAAGTGTGTGAGAACCAACCCTGTAGTCAAGCAGAGCAAAGGATGGATAGAGAATGGACACAAGTAGTGGTCTTGTGTTTTTTCAGACAATGGTAGTGGTATGCACATGTAATTGTATGAATTTGTTTAAAGGCTTCTGTGTGCATGTGTATTCAAAAGTGTGCATTAATCTATATGTTGTGTATGTGCCTGAGATTGTGACCCCCTTAAAAGAAATGATCTCTTCCTGTAAGCCATTCCCAGTGCCAACCGAACACCTAATGTATCTGGTGCCCACAATATTAGGGGTTCTTTCTGATGCAATTGTATATATTTGTAACATAATGTTGGCACTGGCATAATATAACTTATGACATATGGGCGTCCTTTGACTAATCATGCCATAATGACAGCTATCCTAGCCATATGGTGTGTATGCTTGGCATAATTCTGACCATCTATCCAATAATTGTGGCCATCCTTAGAATAACAATGTTCATGGTTGACATGATGTGGGGGTTCCTAGCATTATGGAGGGCAACAATGGCCCGATTGTGGCCCTGTCATAATGGTGGGTATCCTTGACATTATGGTGGGCATCCGTGGCATGCAGTGGTATCTTTGAACACCAAATGATTGCAAATATAAAACATATTTGAGCTGCTCTTTGAATGATTGTTCATACCGAGTTGGGGAGATTTATAGCTTTTAGTATTTCTTTTGTGCCAGTGCCAACCTGCTGCTGTGGCTATCATTTCATTAGTCATGTCGAGGTATTTTATTAAGATAACGCTTCTCCTGACATTTGTGTTAGTATTCCCATCTTAGAAATTGGAGTGGTTGTGTTCTGAAAGGTTGGAAAGGTTTCAGACCCACATATGGCTACATTGGCACGATTGGCTAGAGACTAGGGTTATGGGCTGAGTCATCTTGTGAACAAGGTAGAACAGCCTGTAACAATAGCAGGATTTCTGAAGCTGGACATTCTCGTACTGTACCTTTTGGGCTAACAAAATGATCATTTGGGAAGAAGGGGGCAAAAGCAGCATTAGTACACTTAGGGCCAGATTCATCAAACCAAAATCCGCTCGCAAAGGGTCAGATTCTGAGAATCTGGCCCTTTGCGAGCGGTATTTTTGCATTTAGGATGCATCATCCCAAAAGCAAAAATCACAATTTTAGATATCGCTACATTGCGATTATTTGCATTTAAGGAATCTCAATTTGAGATTCCTTAAATGCAATGCATGAACTATTTCAAAATTGCGAATTCGCAATCTGGGGCCGCTATTTACTGCGAAGTCTAACTACGTGGTAAATAGCAAAAACTTAGAAAAATGCACTTTAGTGCATTTTTCTAAGTTGTATGTTACACACACATGTCCTTGGGACATGTGTGTGCGCAACACCAGTGTACATTATCATTTCAGGGGTGCAACAGGGTGTCCTTTGGACACCCTGGCACCCTTGAAATTGCTTCCTTATTTGCGATTCGCTAATTGCTAACTGCAAATAAGGAATGACTCCCCATTCATTCCTATGGGCCTTTAGGCCCATAGGAATGAATGGGAAAGCCATTCCTTATTTGCGATTCGCAATTAGCGATTTCTACATGCATCCCGTTTTGCGAGTCTTTAATGGCGAATCCTTAAAATTCGCTATTAAGGACTCGCAAAACATGACTTTCATGAATCTGGGGGTAAGTACACTGGGCTGGATGGCGGCCATGTTTCGAAAGGGGAACTTGTTATGGTCTGAAATTATTCTGTCCTCCCACTGGGGAGCTAATGTGTTTAACAAGGTCATAAAACTGTTGGTGAAGAAGCCAAACTGCTCTTTAGAATCTCTTTAAGCCCGCCTGTAGGAGGATGGATATCTGACTATGGTTACCCCAGATTGTTTGCCTTGTGTTTAGCTGGTTTTCGACTTAGTTGGCCTGGGACCCTGCTAATCAGGGCCCCAGGCTATCTGCTCTCTCTGTAAAATGGACTCCATGTACCCTAGGTACATAACGAATTGGATATTGAGTCACTTTATCAGCCCCTGTACAGTGTACTATAGGTACTCAGGGCATAGGTGCACCCAAGGCCTACCAGGGGCTGCAGCATATCTTTTGCCACCCCTGGCTGACCTTCCAATTCGACACAACTGGCTGATCACTCAGCTGGGGCAAGGTGGTGTAATCACCCCTTGCTTAGGTATAGTATTCCTATATCTACCTTTACATATAGACACATATGCACCTATAAGTCACTCCTATGGCAGGCCTTAACAATCCTGGAGGCAGAGTGCTTGGTTTTATGTGAGATGGTGCTCTAGCATGAGCTGAGCCTGTCTGCAGCTTTCGGAACCATGTCCTTATAGCTGTTCTATGATATTGCCATACCATATACTCTTAAGTTCATTATAATCCTCGCGGTTATTGCTAACTTTGGTTTGGCTTAATCAAAACATGTCGTGTAAGGTGTCATACACTTTGGAATACTACCCCCTCGCCAGTTCTGGCGACGGGGGTAGAATTCCACCCTTCTAGAGGGAGAAGACATGTTACTTTACTTAAACGCGGTTAAGACTAACCAGAGCCTCAGCATCACAAAATGGATGCTGCTGCCACAGACACAAGTCTGGCCTCCTGCTGCAGACCGAAACTTGGCAGGGGAGGCTTGGACAAAAGGTTTCCTGTCACAGGGAGGTGCTAGCACCACCCCAGACAGGAGATAGTGGATTGGGGCAGGGAGGGCTGAATTAAACTAGACACTGCCTGGGGCACACAAGGTGTCCCATTCATAGCCCGGTTCAAACCGGTGCTGGGGCACTCCAGCCCCAGCTCTGGCGCGAAATTGGACAAAGGGAAAGGGTGTAACCACCCTCTTCCTGGGTCCCACCCCTAGGAGGGATCTAGCAGGTAATCCAGCCCCTTGATTTGGAATAAAGGTAGGAGCTGAGTCCCAAGACTTTAGATAGTCCTGACTGAAACTTTGATACATAACTCTGGACCCTTCGACATCCTACTCGACGTAGAAGACTGAAGAATCTCCCTTGTGGTCAAGGAGTGACCACCCTGCACAAGCAGGCACCATCAGCGCTCAAAGGTTTTCTTTGTTGTTGCTCCTGCCGGAGCTCGAACGACAGAGACCAACAAGAACCAGACTTCCAGACATCCAACAGCTTGATCCACAGCCACAGCAAAGCTCCTTACTCTACTCCTTTTTCGCAACTGCCGCTTGCAGCTATACTTGAGCACCAGGACTTGTCACCATGCACGTACCGAGGAAGTACTTTCACCCCCTTCCTGTGCGTACTTTAGCATAACTGCACGCAACTTGCAACGCGCCCACCTTCCTTAATTTGAGGAAGTACCATCACTCTTTTTACATTGTGGACCACTCGTATGCTAGCCCCGATTTCAGTGCTATGTTGTTTACTTCACACGCATACCTTCGCTTAGAAGCTACCTTCACCCCATCGCTGTAACCAGCCATGGATTGACTCCACCTTCTTCTAAACGGGAAACATCCATCACAACGCAACTTTTACGACCCACTACCATTACAACGCAGGATTTACAACGCAAGTCATTACAACGACTTGCGCTGGAGGGCGCTGTAGGATAGGGAATAGTTTAATTTACTATCCAAAACCTTCCCTACTATCCACGGGGACTGGAGTTGGAATAGTAAATCAAACTATTCCACTATCCAGACCCTCAACGCAAGTCGTTGTAACGACTTGCGTTGTAAAACCTGCGCTGTAAAGGCATGTGCAGTAAAAGCATGCGTTGTGATGACATACATCCTTTCTAAACTCCCTTATTTCCACCTGTCTACTCAGTAACAATCACTTTTTTCAGTAGCAGACAGTAACTGGCTCACAGACTTCATTGGTATAGGTATTAATTCCTACGCTCCTTGTGCACAATTACCGTGTGCAATCGTGGATTGGCTCCATCCTACATGTCTACATCTACATGCCTACTAAGTAGTAAGCACTCTTCATTTTTATCATGATTTAATTCACGAGTAGCAGATTGTAACTGGCTCACAGACGTAATTGTTATAGGTATTAATCCCTATTTTTTTTACAGTTAACTGTCGATTTTAATTGTTCGTCTCGGGACCATTGTTTGATTTCTGGTTTACCCTCAATGGATTCTACCTGCTCACACTTGTCTCGTCCTGATGATGTTATCACATTCATGAGAACAAAATGCCGTCGACCTTTACAACCAAAACTCTATTACTGCAACTAATTCATTTGGAGTTTTTGTATAATGTTGTTGTCAATGTGATGTAAATTTTAATGTAACGAACACCCCGCACATCACGCACTTTCACTGTATGTGTGAGCACCAGAACTATTACCAAATATTATACTATTATACTCCATTTCTGCTGTTAATAAATGTGATGTCATACCGAACCTTGTGTTCCACCATATATTGCATAAACTGGTCCCACCTGGACTACATTACTTTGTTCTTCCTGACTAAAAGCTGTTTAAAATACTTTAGTTGCCTAGTCTATTTGATGACCCAAGTGGCTTCCTCTTGACCGTTGTTTTCCTACACACATATCCACCCCTGGTCACACTACTGGGGTTCCCTTGTTCTTCAAAACAAGGACTGGCATTCCAGGCATCTGAAAGATTCCAGGCAGTGGAAGCTGGACGTCAAAATCTTCAGCTGGTTGCTCCATCTATGGGATCCGTTTTCAGTGGACCTTTTTGCATCCCGTCTGGATAACGAGCTCCCGCGCTTCTTCAGCTGGAGGCCGGACTCCCTAGCGGAGGCTACAGAGGCATTCCTTCAAGACTGGGGTCCGGAGCAGGAATATGCCTTTCCTCCATTTTCAATGAGTCTGTGAGCGGCAGCCCAGATCTGCAGACAGAGAGCGGAGGTGGTAATGGTAACACCATATTGGATGTCTCAAGTCTGGTATCCGGTTCTTCTGGAACTTTATTGGCATTCTCCAATCCTACTCCCCCGGTTTCCTCATCTTCTTCGGAGTCCGATCGGGGAACAGCGTTGTCTGCTCACCCAGGGGCATCTCCGCCTCATGGCATGGCGGCTTTCAGGCATCGATGATCACTATCAGGACTTTCGCGACCGGCTCAAGTCCTGTTATCAAAGGCTTGGGCTGACAGCACATCCAAACGATATCATTCCGCCTGGACTAAGTGGATGCGTTGGTGTATTCAGTGATATTTGGATCCCTTGGCCGCAGGTGTCATTCCAGTTTTGAACTTCGGCGGCGCACTGTCCTGTGGAGTGGGCCCCGGTTGGGGAACACCCCTTTGTTTGTAGGCTCTTGCGGGGTATTCGCCTTTTGTTGCCCCCGGAACCGCACTATTCCACCTTATGGGATGTTAATCTGGTCTTGAATTGCTTCCTCTCTTGGCAGCCAAACAAGTATCTTTCACTGAAAGAAATCTCGGCCAAATTGGCCATGCTGTTGAGTCTGGTCTCCTGTCAGAGGGTTTTGGATGTCCCTGTATTGAACATTTCGGCAAGAGTTTTTTCCCCCGGATAGGGTGACGTTCACTGTGGGTCGTCTTACTAAGCCCTTGTCTCGGACAATCTCACACTCAGCCTTTCAGGATGTCCCCAAGTCATGTGTTGTGAATTATCTCAAGGCATATGAGGATCTAACCCAAGAGTTACACCCTGCGGGCCAGCGTCAGCTGTTGATCGCCTTGAGAAAACCGCACAAAGCAGTCCCCTCACCCACCATATCAGGTGGGTGCGGTGGGTCATGCAAGAGGCGGGCATTGACACAAGACGGAGCTTATTCAACCAGAGCGCGATGGCTTCTAAAGCTTTTTCTCTGGGAGCCCATTTGGAGGACTTGATGAGCGCCGTGGATTGGTCCTCGGATTCCACCTTCAAGAGGTTTTATTTCAAACCGGTTTTGGACATCGCTCAGTTGGTGGTAAGTAAGCTTTGAACTAGCAGAATCAGAGCATCTGGTCCTGACATAGAATCGAAATTTGCCTGGCATCGTAACGGTAAGTTTCAATTCTATTAAGGACACGGAGGCTAGGATTATCCCTCTCGCAGCACGTTCTTGTGCGAACCCACCCATAAAGGTGTAAGTAACACATTTTTGATTAGTCTTCAGATGTTTTTGGTCTTTTGGCTTAAAAGGTTCTAGGAATCTTTGTTGGTGATGATGTGTCTTGAGTTTTATCAATGGAGACTTGTCTTTGGAAAACCTTACGCTGTCTCTACTTTGTTTTAGGGAATGGCGGTTCAAAGCATGACCAGTAGGAATATGGCATGACTCGAGCAAAGAAACAGGAGGGACAGACAAAATGCAGGGCATATCTGGACTTAAGAGGCACTATGGAAAGACTTGTTGGGCACGAGACCCTTTGGACTTGTGGGAGTTGTAGTCTGCTCCCAGATTTTTGATCCTTTTGCTGTTCATGAGATGTTTTTTCCTGTATTAATAGGAGAAAAAATGTTGTTATTGCTTTTCATGGCTGCTGTGAAATTGTTATGTTTATTAAAGCGGAGAAAGAAAAGCATAATCCTCGCCTCCGTGTCCTTAATAGAATTGAAACTTACTGTTACGATGCTAGGCAAATTTAGATTCTTTTGATCAATCGATGTCCCAACTTCAGACCCTGGAAAGGATGGATCTCCTTCTGAAATCAGACATTGAATCTGTATTCTGACTACTGCTGTTTCACATTAATAATTTCCACTTCTTGGTTTTATGTTCGAAGATCAATGGTATACTGATAACTGTATGCTCATGGGCTACTCCATTTCATATGCATATTTACTGAGGTTAAGTGCGTTAGGTCTGATGCTCTCAGGGGTCTCCAGTGGAAGCTGCTGGAGGCTTACCAATGCCCTAGAAGCAACTCCCGGAAGTACAATCCAGAACAGAATGTAATTCAGTGTCTAGCCATATTGAAGAAGGCAGTACTACACATTTCCATATCACTGGAGTGACCTCCAGCCAAACCAATGGCAGAGTTACCCGCTTACACACAGACACATACTGTGACAGCCTGCAGTACCCGCAACATGACTACCTATCGCCACTCTAAGTTTTAGCAAAGTCACATGGAGAATGGTCACTTTGCAAACCCTACTTGTATCAGTCATACAGTGCGTGCGCAAACTGGCCCAGAAAGAAAGTGCCATCAATAGCCAGAGTGGAGACCTTAGAGTGTGGGGCTGCCAGAGACAGAGTGAAAGTGTGTGAGAACCAACCCTGTAGTCAAGCAGAGCAAAGGATGGATAGAGAATGGACACAAGTAGTGGTCTTGTGTTTTTTCAGACAATGGTAGTGGTATGCACATGTAATTGTATGAATTTGTTTAAAGGCTTCTGTGTGCATGTGTATTCAAAAGTGTGCATTAATCTATATGTTGTGTATGTGCCTGAGATTGTGACCCCCTTAAAAGAAATGATCTCTTCCTGTAAGCCATTCCCAGTGCCAACCGAACACCTAATGTATCTGGTGCCCACAATATTAGGGGTTCTTTCTGATGCAATTGTATATATTTGTAACATAATGTTGGCACTGGCATAATATAACTTATGACATATGGGCGTCCTTTGACTAATCATGCCATAATGACAGCTATCCTAGCCATATGGTGTGTATGCTTGGCATAATTCTGACCATCTATCCAATAATTGTGGCCATCCTTAGAATAACAATGTTCATGGTTGACATGATGTGGGGGTTCCTAGCATTATGGAGGGCAACAATGGCCCGATTGTGGCCCTGTCATAATGGTGGGTATCCTTGACATTATGGTGGGCATCCGTGGCATGCAGTGGTATCTTTGAACACCAAATGATTGCAAATATAAAACATATTTGAGCTGCTCTTTGAATGATTGTTCATACCGAGTTGGGGAGATTTATAGCTTTTAGTATTTCTTTTGTGCCAGTGCCAACCTGCTGCTGTGGCTATCATTTCATTAGTCATGTCGAGGTATTTTATTAAGATAACGCTTCTCCTGACATTTGTGTTAGTATTCCCATCTTAGAAATTGGAGTGGTTGTGTTCTGAAAGGTTGGAAAGGTTTCAGACCCACATATGGCTACATTGGCACGATTGGCTAGAGACTAGGGATATGGGCTGAGTCATCTTGTGAACAAGGTAGAACAGCCTGTAACAATAGCAGGATTTCTGAAGCTGGACATTCTCGTACTGTACCTTTTGGGCTAACAAAATGATCATTTGGGAAGAAGGGGGCAAAAGCAGCATTAGTACACTTAGGGCCAGATTCATCAAACCAAAATCCGCTCGCAAAGGGTCAGATTCTGAGAATCTGGCCCTTTGCGAGCGGTATTTTTGCATTTAGGATGCATCATCCCAAAAGCAAAAATCACAATTTTAGAAATCGCTACATTGCGATTATTTGCATTTAAGGAATCTCAATTTGAGATTCCTTAAATGCAATGCATGAACTATTTCAAAATTGCGAATTCGCAATCTGGGGCCGCTATTTACCGCGAAGTCTAACTACGTGGTAAATAGCAAAAACTTAGAAAAATGCACTTTAGTGCATTTAGCTAAGTTGTATGTTACACACCCACATGTCCTTGGGACATGTGTGTGCGCAACACCAGTGTACATTATCATTTCAGGGGTGCAACAGGGTGTCCTTTGGACACCCTGGCACCCTTGAAATTGCTTCCTTATTTGCGATTCGCTAATTGCTAACTGCAAATAAGGAATGACTCCCCATTCATTCCTATGGGCCTTTAGGCCCATAGGAATGAATGGGAAAGCCATTCCTTATTTGCGATTCGCAATTAGCGAATCGCAAGTAAGGAAGCAGTAGAAATCGCTAAAAATATTGCGATTTCTACATGCATCCCGTTTTGCGAGTCTTTAATAGCGAATCCTTAAAATTCGCTATTAAGGACTCGCAAAACATGACTTTCATGAATCTGGGGGTAAGTACACTGGGCTGGCTGGCGGCCATGTTTCGAAAGGGGAACTTGTTATGGTGTGAAATTATTCTGTCCTCCCACTGGGGAGCTATGTGTTTAACAAGGTCATAAAACTGTTGGTGAAGAAGCCAAACTGCTCTTTAGAATCTCTTTAAGCCCGCCTGTAGGAGGATGGATATCTGACTATGGTTACCCCAGATTGTTTGCCTTGTGTTTAGCTGGTTTTCGACTTAGTTGGCCTGGGACCCTGCTAATCAGGGCCCCAGGCTATCTGCTCTCTCTGTAAAATGGACTCCATGTACCCTAGGTACATAACGAATTGGATATTGAGTCACTTTATCAGCCCCTGTACAGTGTACTATAGGTACCCAGGGCATAGGTGCACCCAAGGCCTACCAGGGGCTGCAGCATATCTTTTGCCACCCCTGGCTGACCTTCCAATTCGACACAACTGGCTGATCACTCAGCTGGGGCAAGGTGGTGTAATCACCCCTTGCTTAGGTATAGTATTCCTATATCTACCTTTACATATAGACACATATGCACCTATAAGTCACTCCTATGGCAGGCCTTAACAATCCTGGAGGCAGAGTGCTTGGTTTTATGTGAGATGGTGCTCTAGCATGAGCTGAGCCTGTCTGCAGCTTTCGGAACCATGTCCTTATAGCTGTTCTATGATATTGCCATACCATATACTCTTAAGTGCATTATAATCCTCGCGGTTATTGCTAACTTTGGTTTGGCTTTATCAAAACATGTCGTGTAAGGTGTCATACACTTTGGAATACTACCCCCTCGCCAGTTCTGGCGACGGGGGTAGAATTCCACCCTTCTAGAGGGAGAAGACATGTTACTTTACTTAAACGCGGTTAAGACTAACCAGAGCCTCAGCATCACAAAATGGATGCTGCTGCCACAGACACAAGTCTGGCCTCCTGCTGCAGACCGAAACTTGGCAGGGGAGGCTTGGACAAAAGGTTTCCTGTCACAGGGAGGTGCTAGCACCACCCCAGACAGGAGATGGTGGATTGGGGCAGGGAGGGCTGAATGAAACTAGACACTGCCTGGGGCACACAAGGTGTCCCATTCATAGCCCGGTTCAAACCGGTGCTGGGGCACTCCAGCCCCAGCTCTGGCGCGAAATTGGACAAAGGGAAAGGGTGTAACCACCCTCTTCCTGGGTCCCACCCCTAGGAGGGATCTAGCAGGTAATCCAGCCCCTTGATTTGGAATAAAGGTAGGAGCTGAGTCCCAAGACTTTAGATAGTCCTGACTGAAACTTTGATACATAACTCTGGACCCTTCGACATCCTACTCGACGTAGAAGACTGAAGAATCTCCCTTGTGGTCAAGGAGTGACCACCCTGCAAAAGCAGGCACCATCAGCGCTCAAAGGTTTTCTTTGTTGTTGCTCCTGCCGGAGCTCGAACGACAGAGACCAACAAGAACCAGATTTCCAGACATCCAACAGCTTGATCCACAGCCACAGCAAAGCTCCTTACTCTACTCCTTTTTCGCAACTGCCGCTTGCAGCTATACTTGAGCACCAGGACTTGTCACCATGCACGTACCGAGGAAGTACTTTCACCCCCTTCCTGTGCGTACTTTAGCATAACTGCACGCAACTTGCAACGCGCCCACCTTCCTTAATTTGAGGAAGTACCATCACTCTTTTTACATTGTGGACCACTCGTATGCTAGCCCCGATTTCAGTGCTATGTTGTTTACTTCACACGCATACCTTCGCTTAGAAGCTACCTTCACCCCATCGCTGTAACCAGCCATGGATTGACTCCACCTTCTTCTAAACGGGAAACATCCATCACAACGCAACTTTTACGACCCACTACCATTACAACGCAGGATTTACAACGCAAGTCATTACAACGACTTGCGCTGGAGGGCGCTGTAGGATAGGGAATAGTTTAATTTACTATCCAAAACCTTCCCTACTATCCACGCGGACTGGAGTTGGAATAGTAAATCAAACTATTCCACTATCCAGACCCTCAACGCAAGTCGTTGTAACGACTTGCGTTGTAAAACCTGCGCTGTAAAGGCATGTGTAGTAAAAGCATGCGTTGTGATGACATACATCCCTTCTAAACTCCCTTATTTCCACCTGTCTACTCAGTAACAATCACTTTTTTCAGTAGCAGACAGTAACTGGCTCACAGACTTCAATGGTATAGGTATTAATTCCTACGCTCCTTGTGCACAATTACCGTGTGCAATCGTGGATTGGCTCCATCCTACATGTCTACATCTACATGCCTACTAAGTAGTAAGCACTCTTCATTTTTATCATGATTTAATTCACGAGTAGCAGATTGTAACTGGCTCACAGACGTAATTGCTATAGGTATTAATCCCTATTTTTTTTACAGTTAACTGTCGATTTTAATTGTTCGTCTCGGGACCATTGTTTGATTTCTGGTTTACCCTCAATGGATTCTACCTGCTCACACTTGTCTCGTCCTGATGATGTTATCACATTCATGAGAACAAAATGCCGTCGACCTTTACAACCAAAACTCTATTACTGCAACTAATTAATTTGGAGTTTTTGTATAATGTTGTTGTCAATGTAATGTAAATTTTAATGTAACGAACACCCCGCACATCACGCACTTTCACTGTATGTGTGAGCACCAGAACTATTACCAAATAATATACTATGATACTCCATTTCTGCTGTTAATAAATGTGATGTCATACCGAACCTTGTGTTCCACCATATATTGCATAAACTGGTCCCATCTGGACTACATTACTTTGTTCTTCCTGACTAAAAGCTGTTTAAAATACTTTAGTTGCCTAGTCTATATGATGACCCAAGTGGCTTCCTCTTGACCGTTGTTTTCCTACACACATATCCACCCCTGGTCACACTACTGGGGTTCCCTTGTTCTTCAAAACAAGGACTGGCATTCCAGGCATCTGAAAGATTCCAGGCAGTGGAAGCTGGACGTCAAGATCTTCAGCTGGTTGCTCCATCTATGGGATCCGTTTTCAGTGGACCTTTTTGCATCCCGTCTGGATAACGAGCTCCCGCGCTTCTTCAGCTGGAGGCCGGACTCCCTAGCGGAGGCTACAGAGGCATTCCTTCAAGACTGGGGTCCGGAGCAGGAATATGCCTTTCCTCCGTTTTCAATGAGTCTGTGAGCGGCAGCCCAGATCTGCAGACAGAGAGCGGAGGTGGTAATGGTAACACCATATTGGATGTCTCAAGTCTGGTATCCGGTTCTTCTGGAACTTTATTGGCATTCTCCAATCCTACTCCCCCGGTTTCCTCATCTTCTTCGGAGTCCGATCGGGGAACAGCGTCGTCTGCTCACCCAGGGGCATCTCCGCCTCATGGCATGGCGGCTTTCAGGCATCGATGATCACTACCAGGACTTTCGCGACCGGCTCAAGTCCTGTTATCAAAGGCTTGGGCTGACAGCACATCCAAACGATATCATTCCGCCTGGACTAAGTGGATGCGTTGGTGTATTCAGTGATATTTGGATCCCTTGGCCGCAGGTGTCATTCCAGTTTTGAACTTCGGTGGCGCACTGTCCTGTGGAGTGGGCCCCGGTTGGGGAACACCCCTTTGTTTGTAGGCTCTTGCGGGGTATTCGCCTTTTGTTGCCCCCGGAACCGCACTATTCCACCTTATGGGATGTTAATCTGGTCTTGAATCGCTTCCTCTCTTGGCAGCCAAACAAGTATCTTTCACTGAAAGAAATCTCGGCCAAATTGGCCATGCTGTTGAGTCTGGTCTCCTGTCAGAGGGTTTTGGATGTCCCTGTATTGAACATTTCGGCAAGAGTTTTTTCCCCCGGATAGGGTGACGTTCACTGTGGGTCGTCTTACTAAGCCCTTGTCTCGGACAATCTCACACTCAGCCTTTCAGGATGTCCCCAAGTCATGTGTTGTGAATTATCTCAAGGCATATGAGGATCTAACCCAAGAGTTACACCCTGCGGGCCAGCGTCAGCTGTTGATCGCCTTGAGAAAACCGCACAAAGCAGTCCCCTCACCCACCATATCAGGTGGGTGCGGTGGGTCATGCAAGAGGCGGGCATTGACACAAGACGGAGCTTATTCAACCAGAGCGCGATGGCTTCTAAAGCTTTTTCTCTGGGAGCCCATTTGGAGGACTTGATGAGCGCCGTGGATTGGTCCTCGGATTCCACCTTCAAGAGGTTTTATTTCAAACCGGTTTTGGACATCGCTCAGTTGGTGGTAAGTAAGCTTTGAACTAGCAGAATCAGAGCATCTGGTCCTGACATAGAATCGAAATTTGCCTGGCATCGTAACGGTAAGTTTCAATTCTATTAAGGACACGGAGGCTAGGATTATCCCTCTCGCAGCACGTTCTTGTGCGAACCCGCCCATAAAGGTGTAAGTAACACATTTTTGATTAGTCTTCAGATGTTTTTGGTCTTTTGGCTTAAAAGGTTCTAGGAATCTTTGTTGGTGACGATGTGTCTTGAGTTTTATCAATGGAGACTTGTCTTTGGAAAACCTTACGCTGTCTCTACTTTGTTTTAGGGAATGGCGGTTCAAAGCATGACCAGTAGGAATATGGCATGACTCGAGCAAAGAAACAGGAGGGACGGACAAAATGCAGGGCATATCTGGACTTAAGAGGCACTATGGAAAGACTTGTTGGGCACGTGACCCTTTGGACTTGTGGGAGTTGTAGTCTGCTCCCAGATTTTTGATCCTTTTGCTGTTAATGAGATGTTTTTTCCTGTATTAATAGGAGAAAAAATGTTGTTATTGCTTTTCATGGCTGCTGTGAAATTGTTATGTTTATTAAAGCGGAGAAAGAAAAGCATAATCCTCGCCTCCGTGTCCTTAATAGAATTGAAACTTACTGTTACGATGCTAGGCAAATTTAGATTCTTTTGATCAATCGATGTCCCAACTTCAGACCCTGGAAAGGATGGATCTCCTTCTGAAATCAGACATTGAATCTGTATTCTGACTACTGCTGTTTCACATTAATAATTTCCACTTCTTGGTTTTATGTTCGAAGATCAATGGTATACTGATAACTGTATGCCCATGGGCTGCTCCATTTCATATGCATATTTACTGAGGTTAAGTGCGTTAGGTCTGATGCTCTCAGGGGTCTCCAGTGGAAGCTGCTGGAGGCTTACCAATGCCCTAGAAGCAACTCCCGGAAGTACAATCCAGAACAGAATGTAATTCAGTGTCTAGCCATATTGAAGAAGGCAGTACTACACATTTCCATATCACTGGAGTGACCTCCAGCCAAACCAATGGCAGAGTTACCCGCTTACACACAGACACATACTGTGACAGCCTGCAGTACCCGCAACATGACTACCTATCGCCACTCTAAGTTTTAGCAAAGTCACATGGAGAATGGTCACTTTGCAAACCCTACTTGTATCAGTCATACAGTGCGTGCGCAAACTGGGCCAGAAAGAAAGTGCCATCAATAGCCAGAGTGGAGACCTTAGAGTGTGGGGCTGCCAGAGACAGAGTGAAAGTGTGTGAGAACCAACCCTGTAGTCAAGCAGAGCAAAGGATGGATAGAGAATGGACACAAGTAGTGGTCTTGTGTTTTTTCAGACAATGGTAGTGGTATGCACATGTAATTGTATGAATTTGTTTAAAGGCTTCTGTGTGCATGTGTATTCAAAAGTGTGCATTAATCTATATGTTGTGTATGTGCCTGAGATTGTGACCCCCTTAAAAGAAATTATCTCTTCCTGTAAGCCATTCCCATTGCCAACCGAACACCTAATGTATCTGGTGCCCACAATATTAGGGGTTCTTTCTGATGCAATTGTATATATTTGTAACATAATGTTGGCACTGGCATAATATAACTTATGACATATGGGCGTCCTTTGACTAATCATGCCATAATGACAGCTATCCTAGTCATATGGTGTGTATGCTTGGCATAATTCTGACCATCTATCCAATAATTGTGGCCATCCTTAGAATAACAATGTTCATGGTTGACATGATGTGGGGGTTCCTAGCATTATGGAGGGCAACAATGGCCCGATTGTGGCCCTGTCATAATGGTGGGTATCCTTGACATTATGGTGGGCATCCGTGGCATGCAGTGGTATCTTTGAACACCAAATGATTGCAAATATAAAACATATTTGAGCTGCTCTTTGAATGATTGTTCATACCGAGTTGGGGAGATTTATAGCTTTTAGTATTTCTTTTGTGCCAGTGCCAACCTGCTGCTGTGGCTATCATTTCATTAGTCATGTCGAGGTATTTTATTAAGATAACGCTTCTCCTGACATTTGTGTTAGTATTCCCATCTTAGAAATTGGAGTGGTTGTGTTCTGAAAGGTTGGAAAGGTTTCAGACCCACATATGGCTACATTGGCACGATTGGCTAGAGACTAGGGTTATGGGCTGAGTCATCTTGTGAACAAGGTAGAACAGCCTGTAACAATAGCAGGATTTCTGAAGCTGGACATTCTCGTACTGTACCTTTTGGGCTAACAAAATGATCATTTGGGAAGAAGGGGGCAAAAGCAGCATTAGTACACTTAGGGCCAGATTCATCAAACCAAAATCCGCTCGCAAAGGGTCAGATTCTGAGAATCTGGCCCTTTGCGAGCGGTATTTTTGCATTTAGGATGCATCATCCCAAAAGCAAAAATCACAATTTTAGAAATCGCTACATTGCGATTATTTGCATTTAAGGAATCTCAATTTGAGATTCCTTAAATGCAATGCATGAACTATTTCAAAATTGCGAATTCGCAATCTGGGGCCGCTATTTACCGCGAAGTCTAACTACGTGGTAAATAGCAAAAACTTAGAAAAATGCACTTTAGTGCATTTTTCTAAGTTGTATGTTACACACACACATGTCCTTGGGACATGTGTGTGCGCAACACCAGTGTACATTATCATTTCAGGGGTGCAACAGGGTGTCCTTTGGACACCCTGGCACCCTTGAAATTGCTTCCTTATTTGCGATTCGCTAATTGCTAACTGCAAATAAGGAATGACTCCCCATTCATTCCTATGGGCCTTTAGGCCCATAGGAATGAATGGGAAAGCCATTCCTTATTTGCGATTCGCAATTAGCGATTTCTACATGCATCCCGTTTTGCGAGTCTTTAATGGCGAATCCTTAAAATTCACTAGGCTGGATGGCGGCCATGTTTCGAAAGGGGAACTTGTTATGGTCTGAAATTATTCTGTCCTCCCACTGGGGAGCTATGTGTTTAACAAGGTCATAAAACTGTTGGTGAAGAAGCCAAACTGCTCTTTAGAATCTCTTTAAGCCTGCCTGTAGGAGGATGGATATCTGACTATGGTTACCCCAGATTGTTTGCCTTGTGTTTAGCTGGTTTTCGACTTAGTTGGCCTGGGACCCTGCTAATCAGGGCCCCAGGCTATCTGCTCTCTCTGTAAAATGGACTCCATGTACCCTAGGTACATAACGAATTGGATATTGAGTCACTTAATCAGCCCCTGTACAGTGTACTATAGGTACCCAGGGCATAGGTGCACCCAAGGCCTACCAGGGGCTGCAGCATATCTTTTGCCACCCCTGGCTGACCTTCCAATTCGACACAACTGGCTGATCACTCAGCTGGGGCAAGGTGGTGTAATCACCCCTTGCTTAGGTATAGTATTCCTATATCTACCTTTACATATAGACACATATGCACCTATAAGTCACTCCTATGGCAGGCCTTAACAATCCTGGAGGCAGAGTGCTTGGTTTTATGTGAGATGGTGCTCTAGCATGAGCTGAGCCTGTCTGCAGCTTTCGGAACCATGTCCTTATAGCTGTTCTATGATATTGCCATTCCATATACTCTTAAGTGCATTATAATCCTCGCGGTTATTGCTAACTTTGGTTTGGCTTAATCAAAACATGTCGTGTAAGGTGTCATACACTTTGGAATACTACCCCCTCGCCAGTTCTGGCGACGGGGGTAGAATTCCACCCTTCTAGAGGGAGAAGACATGTTACTTTACTTAAACGCGGTTAAGACTAACCAGAGCCTCAGCATCACAAAATGGATGCTGCTGCCACAGACACAAGTCTGGCCTCCTGCTGCAGACCGAAACTTGGCAGGGGAGGCTTGGACAAAAGGTTTCCTGTCACAGGGAGGTGCTAGCACCACCCCAGACAGGAGATGGTGGATTGGGGCAGGGAGGGCTGAATGAAACTAGACACTGCCTGGGGCACACAAGGTGTCCCATTCATAGCCCGGTTCAAACCGGTGCTGGGGCACTCCAGCCCCAGCTCTGGCGCGAAATTGGACAAAGGGAAAGGGTGTAACCACCCTCTTCCTGGGTCCCACCCCTAGGAGGGATCTAGCAGGTAATCCAGCCCCTTGATTTGGAATAAAGGTAGGAGCTGAGTCCCAAGACTTTAGATAGTCCTGACTGAAACTTTGATACATAACTCTGGACCCTTCGACATCCTACTCGACGTAGAAGACTGAAGAATCTCCCTTGTGGTCAAGGAGTGACCACCCTGCAAAAGCAGGCACCATCAGCGCTCAAAGGTTTTCTTTGTTGTTGCTCCTGCCGGAGCTCGAACGACAGAGACCAACAAGAACCAGACTTCCAGACATCCAACAGCTTGATCCACAGCCACAGCAAAGCTCCTTACTCTACTCCTTTTTCGCAACTGCCGCTTGCAGCTATACTTGAGCACCAGGACTTGTCACCATGCACGTACCGAGGAAGTACTTTCACCCCCTTCCTGTGCGTACTTTAGCATAACTGCACGCAACTTGCAACGCGCCCACCTTCCTTAATTTGAGGAAGTACCATCACTCTTTTTACATTGTGGACCACTCGTATGCTAGCCCCGATTTCAGTGCTATGTTGTTTACTTCACACGCATACCTTCGCTTAGAAGCTACCTTCACCCCATCGCTGTAACCAGCCATGGATTGACTCCACCTTCTTCTAAACGGGAAACATCCATCACAACGCAACTTTTACGACCCACTACCATTACAACGCAGGATTTACAACGCAAGTCATTACAACGACTTGCGCTGGAGGGCGCTGTAGGATAGGGAATAGTTTAATTTACTATC
Source organism: Lissotriton helveticus (assembly GCF_964261635.1). NCBI lineage: Eukaryota > Metazoa > Chordata > Amphibia > Caudata > Salamandridae > Lissotriton > Lissotriton helveticus. The sequence continues at coordinate 346,471,144 of NC_136071.1, read as the reverse complement.
CAAAACCTTCCCTACTATCCACGGGGACTGGAGTTGGAATAGTAAATCAAACTATTCCACTATCCAGAACCTCAACGCAAGTCGTTGTAACGACTTGCGTTGTAAAACCTGCGCTGTAAAGGCATGTGTAGTAAAAGCATGCGTTGTGATGACATACATCCCTTCTAAACTCCCTTATTTCCACCTGTCTACTCAGTAACAATCACTTTTTTCAGTAGCAGACAGTAACTGGCTCACAGACTTCATTGGTATAGGTATTAATTCCTACGCTCCTTGTGCACAATTACCGTGTGCAATCGTGGATTGGCTCCATCCTACATGTCTACATCTACATGCCTACTAAGTAGTAAGCACTCTTCATTTTTATCATGATTTAATTCACGAGTAGCAGATTGTAACTGGCTCACAGACGTAATTGTTATAGGTATTAATCCCTATTTTTTTTACAGTTAACTGTCGATTTTAATTGTTCGTCTCGGGACCATTGTTTGATTTCTGGTTTACCCTCAATGGATTCTACCTGCTCACACTTGTCTCGTCCTGATGATGTTATCACATTCATGAGAACAAAATGCCGTCGACCTTTACAACCAAAACTCTATTACTGCAACTAATTAATTTGGAGTTTTTGTATAATGTTGTTGTCAATGTGATGTAAATTTTAATGTAACGAACACCCCGCACATCACGCACTTTCACTGTATGTGTGAGCACCAGAACTATTACCAAATATTATACTATGATACTCCATTTCTGCTGTTAATAAATGTGATGTCATACCGAACCTTGTGTTCCACCATATATTGCATAAACTGGTCCCACCTGGACTACATTACTTTGTTCTTCCTGACTAAAAGCTGTTTAAAATACTTTAGTTGCCTAGTCTATATGATGACCCAAGTGGCTTCCTCTTGACCGTTGTTTTCCTACACACATATCCACCCCTGGTCACACTACTGGGGTTCCCTTGTTCTTCAAAACAAGGACTGGCATTCCAGGCATCTGAAAGATTCCAGGCAGTGGAAGCTGGACGTCAAGATCTTCAGCTGGTTGCTCCATCTATGGGATCCGTTTTCAGTGGACCTTTTTGCATCCCGTCTGGATAACGAGCTCCCGCGCTTCTTCAGCTGGAGGCCGGACTCCCTAGCGGAGGCTACAGAGGCATTCCTTCAAGACTGGGGTCCGGAGCAGGAATATGCCTTTCCTCCGTTTTCAATGAGTCTGTGAGCGGCAACCCAGATCTGCAGACAGAGAGCGGAGGTGGTAATGGTAACACCATATTGGATGTCTCAAGTCTGGTATCCGGTTCTTCTGGAACTTTATTGGCATTCTCCAATCCTGCTCCCCCGGTTTCCTCATCTTCTTCGGAGTCCGATCGGGGAACAGCGTCGTCTGCTCACCCAGGGGCATCTCCGCCTCATGGCATGGCGGCTTTCAGGCATCGATGATCACTACCAGGACTTTCGCGACCGGCTCAAGTCCTGTTATCAAAGGCTTGGGCTGACAGCACATCCAAACGATATCATTCCGCCTGGACTAAGTGGATGCGTTGGTGTATTCAGTGATATTTGGATCCCTTGGCCGCAGGTGTCATTCCAGTTTTGAACTTCGGTGGCGCACTGTCCTGTGGAGTGGGCCCCGGTTGGGGAACACCCCTTTGTTTGTAGGCTCTTGCGGGGTATTCGCCTTTTGTTGCCCCCGGAACCGCACTATTCCACCTTATGGGATGTTAATCTGGTCTTGAATCGCTTCCTCTCTTGGCAGCCAAACAAGTATCTTTCACTGAAAGAAATCTCGGCCAAATTGGCCATGCTGTTGAGTCTGGTCTCCTGTCAGAGGGTTTTGGATGTCCCTGTATTGAACATTTCGGCAAGAGTTTTTTCCCCCGGATAGGGTGACGTTCACTGTGGGTCGTCTTACTAAGCCCTTGTCTCGGACAATCTCACACTCAGCCTTTCAGGATGTCCCCAAGTCATGTGTTGTGAATTATCTCAAGGCATATGAGGATCTAACCCAAGAGTTACACCCTGCGGGCGAGTGTCAGCTGTTGATCGCCTTGAGAAAACCGCACAAAGCAGTCCCCTCACCCACCATATCAGGTGGGTGCGGTGGGTCATGCAAGAGGCGGGCATTGACACAAGACGGAGCTTATTCAACCAGAGCGCGATGGCTTCTAAAGCTTTTTCTCTGGGAGCCCATTTGGAGGACTTGATGAGCGCCGTGGATTGGTCCTCGGATTCCACCTTCAAGAGGTTTTATTTCAAACCGGTTTTGGACATCGCTCAGTTGGTGGTAAGTAAGCTTTGAACTAGCAGAATCAGAGCATCTGGTCCTGACATAGAATCGAAATTTGCCTGGCATCGTAACGGTAAGTTTCAATTCTATTAAGGACACAGAGGCTAGGATTATCCCTCTCGCAGCACGTTCTTGTGCGAACCCGCCCATAAAGGTGTAAGTAACACATTTTTGATTAGTCTTCAGATGTTTTTGGTCTTTTGGCTTAAAAGGTTCTAGGAATCTTTGTTGGTGACGATGTGTCTTGAGTTTTATCAATGGAGACTTGTCTTTGGAAAACCTTACGCTGTCTCTACTTTGTTTTAGGGAATGGCGGTTCAAAGCATGACCAGTAGGAATATGGCATGACTCGAGCAAAGAAACAGGAGGGACGGACAAAATGCAGGGCATATCTGGACTTAAGAGGCACTATGGAAAGACTTGGTGGGCACGAGACCCTTTGGACTTGTGGGAGTTGTAGTCTGCTCCCAGATTTTTGATCCTTTTGCTGTTCATGAGATGTTTTTTCCTGTATTAATAGGAGAAAAAATGTTGTTATTGCTTTTCATGGCTGCTGTGAAATTGTTATGTTTAGTAAAGCGGAGAAAGAAAAGCATAATCCTCGCCTCCGTGTCCTTAATAGAATTGAAACTTACTGTTACGATGCTAGGCAAATTTAGATTCTTTTGATCAATCGATGTCCCAACTTCAGAACCTGGAAAGGGTGGATCTCCTTCTGAAATCAGACATTGAATCTGTATTCTGACTACTGCTGTTTCACATTAATAATTTCCACTTCTTGGTTTTATGTTCGAAGATCAATGGTATACTGATAACTGTATGCCCATGGGCTGCTCCATTTCATATGCATATTTACTGAGGTTAAGTGCTGTTGAAAATTAGTACGGTTTGGTGAACATTATCTGCGCCATCTTGCCTCTTCCCCTGATGCCACACTTTTGTCGTGCGCACCCGCCATTTTAAGATGCCCTGATCAGAACGAACCCTTTCGCATGCCGCTGGCCCCCTGACATAGCCCTTCGCCCTCACTAAGCCTGCACGCTGACCAACCCCCTGCTCGCACCTGCCTTGAATCATAAACCCCTCTTCGGCGCTGCTCTGCCCCAGGCCCTCATCCTGTTCCCAGCGCGACACCTCCCTTCTTCCCTTTCATGATCCCCGGCCCTTAGATGCAAAACCCCCTTTTCCCCGTGTGCCCGTTTGTCTTCCCCGTTCCCAGGCCGACACCCAGCTCTGCCGATACTATCCCTTGCCCCTCCCCGTGCAATAGAAAGCTTCCCTCATCAAAGGACCCCCGAGTTGATCAAAGCCCCCACCCCATGAGATCCGATCGAACCCCGCGTTCCATGAATTGGCGGAATATCCAGCTGCGCGATAGTCATCACCTGCTGTGACCAGGGTGGGGACTTCTACTGTAGATATGTGTGGGAACGGGCCCGAAGGGGGATTCCGGGAATGTCTTTCCGTACATCAAAGCTTTATCATATGTATGTAAACTGTAATAAAAACCACAAACACTGTATATAAGGGGCCAGGCCTCAAACGTAAGTTAGAGCACCTCAGAACGATTCCTTCTGCCCGTTTTGTTGTGTTCTCCTCCGGAGAGAATAAAAACCTTGTTTCCTGCCTTCCAGTCTCCAGCGCCTGCCTCTTCATTGATTAAATAACTAGAGGGTCACAGAGGCAATACCGCCGGGCAAATATCGATTGTCCCCGACCCGCACCAGGTTCAACAATTGGCGCCCAACGTGGGGCCCATCAGCGACTCGTGGATCCAGTGGGAGAGGTCCCGACGACAGAGTGAACGACTGCAACGATCGGGAGAGCTCTTGCCCAATAGACCCTCGTCTGGCAGCCGATCATCCGAACTTCACTAGTTCCGAACAGACCTCTCTCGAGTGATCTACGGTCCTGACTGGGGACCATTAGGAGTGCCGTGAGAAATACGAGAAAAAGAGGACGATCGGGCGCTGGATTCGGAAGACAAGAAACTGTCCACGTGGTCCGGGTAAGGTCGTGTAATCACGACAAGTTGCGAAATGATTGCTTGATTGTTTGATTGCTTGATTGTTTAAAAATACTAGTATTGCTCTTTATTTATTTGGAGATTCACTGTCTGCAAACGGAGAAATAACGGGCTCTCTCTTTGCCAGCAGTGGAGGATAGGTAGGGCAGCAGCCGTGCTTATTTTTTTCTCCCCCACTCAATAATTACTTGAAACTGAACTGTTGTTCGCAAAACTATTGTTTCCTGGAGATTCCCTGTCTGCAAACAGGGAAGAGACCACCCTTTTTGCAGATAGTGAAAAGGGTAGGTAACGCAGATCTTTGCGGACCTACTCATTCTCCCCATTGTTATTTATTGGTCTTTTTGTTATTTTTGATCCATGAGGTATTCACTGCCTGCAAACAACGTAGAATAGAAATATTCTGTCCAGTCTTTGCACCTAGTGATAAGATAGGCAGTGCTGACTTTTTAGTCCCTCGTTACGAGCCGTCATGTCTGTCTTCTCCCCACTGATTAGTAGCCTGTTTAGCCCGGACCGTGTATTAGAGGTGGACCATATAGCTCCACTGGAAGGCACCCCTAATAAGGACATGTTCATAAACTATGGATTAGTTACCATAGCCTATAATAAATTGTGGCACAGGTATACCGAAGAAAGTCAAGACAAACAGTGGCCACTGGCAGGATCCTTTGACCTTGATAAAATAGAAACGTTAGAAATAGCCCTTCGAAATAACAAGACAACGCCTATTATGCTCGACAGTCTCGGTATGTGGCGCAGAGAGGCTATGCAACGACAGAGAAAAGACGAGGACAAACCAAGTAGAGAAATATACCGACAGGACAACCCCAGGACACCGCTACCCACAAGTTATCCCCCGACACTACGCAAAAGACGACCAGACTTAGGGCCAGACCAATGCGCTTTTTGTAGATATGTCGGACACTGGAAAGCCCAATGCCCGACTCTACTGAGCGTGAGTAAAGGCAAAGGGCCGACAGGAACGACAGATCGGCAGTATGAGAAAAAGCGCGAGACAAAGAAGAACCCGACTTACATAGACAGACCAGATAGAACCACCACGTTTGATTATGCCCGATGGCACAGATTTCGCCAGGACAATTTCAGCGGCATGCTCAAGTTCTCCTAGGTCGGGCAACGTCAAGACGGGAACCCAGCCTCGCTTTAAAATTCGCAGACGGAAAGAGATAATTATGACCAATAACTGTTTTATATTCGTCTTGGGTCTTTGTATGTCGTACTTGTACTGTCCCCCCGTCTGAGTTTGTGTGTATGTAATGTACGAATCTGCGTCATCCCTCTACACGTGTTTCCGTGCTACTCAACCTCTGTTAGCAGAAACTTAGCATAAAAGCAACCTGGAAAGAAAGAAATGGTAAAACAAAATCCGTAGACCATTGATGAACTTGAACTTTTAATTTAACTCAACAAACAAGAAATAATAACGGTAAACTGTAGAAAATGGAAGTCAAACAGAACATTCGCCCCCCCCCCCCATTCTGGAACCTTCCGAAGGAGGGTAGGGTTACGGCTACGCCCAACCAGCGACAACCCATATAAGGCGGGCCCCGCTGCCAACTCTTGGTCAGGAAATCTTAACATATGGGGAAGCCGGAGGAGAGGCAGGGGCCAGCGGAGTCCAGCCGCAGCGGCTCTGGACAGTTGCAGGCAGTCCCGCCACATGCTTCCTCGGCCCAGCCGCAACGGGCCTGGATAGACTTAAGTAGTCCCGCCACATGTCCAGAGAAGAACGAGGCACCTCTTTCTTTTCCCTTCCGTAACAGCCGCAGCAGCTCTGGGCGGCGGGATGCCCTGTCCATACCTCTGCAGGAATGCGTCCAGGTCGGGCTGGGAGGGAGAGGCGACGCGGACGAGCCTCCCCCACCTCCACAGATAGGAGGCTTCCCGGCCCAACGCCAAACTCCTCCAGCCAAGCGGCGACGCCAATACTTGCGCAGCACCGAATGTACAATGGTGCCCATATTTTCGGAGCACCGAATATGCAATGGCTGCACCGATACTTGTGCAGCACCGAATGTGCACCGCAGGTGACCATACTCCCACAGCACTGAACACCAGATGTGGGGAGCACCGGATGTGGAGAGACCGTCGTGCAGGGCCATGAAAGAGTGCAGTTTGGGATGGAGCGGGAGATGGCGCGAAAGAGCCTCCCTCGTGCTCCCAGGTGAGGGCGCCACAGCTGCACCCCAGGCGAACGTCCCGCTTTCACAAAACAGAGCCCTTTTCCTTTCACTCCGAAGGGCCTCTTCCACTCTTATGGACTTGGCGAAGGGTGACTGCTGCAGGACCTCAAAATGGCGTCTGGGCCTGCTGGAAGGCGGGTCTCGGCCGCTAGAGTAACTTTGAACAGCAATGTAACTCGGTCGCTCGCCCACCGGAGCACGAGCCCCCATCTCCGACAGCATCTCCACGGCCTTGAAGATTCTACAAAGGTCCCCGGCGGAGCCTTCGGCCCCTGCAGGCTTCCGGTAAGGGGCGACTGCCTTGATCATTAACGGAACAAGCATGACATTGCCACTCCTTCTGTTAGCATGAATTCTAGAACTGCCGAAAAGGACTCTGGTCCAACTGCCAGTAATGGGAAACATTTCCCCCTGATGCTACTTCCGGACTGAGCCGGCCCCGCCCAAAATGGCGCCGGTATCAAGAGGGACTTGCGAACACCTCGTGGTGTTCCTTCGCACTAATATAAACTTGATGTTCTGAGACTTTATATGAACCTTTGTACGCTTGGCTAGAAAAGACAAGGAGAACTCACTCGACGAACAGTATGAAAGGATCCCGTTAAAAATGTTGATTACAAATGTACAATGTATTATATTTTTTAACTGATGTAAACCTCATTTACGACGCACACATACGGTATGCATATAGGAAATCTGATTGCAACTATTATGATTGTGCTTCTAAATTATGAAAATAAATGCCCCCCCGAACCCCCAGCCAATTAATAGACGTTTTAGCTTCTTACAAATGAATGAATAAAACTTTCCGATGTTTTTATTGCTGCAAACGACACCCCCCACTGTACGCACTTTAGCCATTGCCACGACCGGCCAAATACGACCGCACCCTCATAATCCACGTGCTGAAATGATTTTGCAAAATAAAGTTTTTTGAAACTATGGACGGGTATTGCATGCTTTATTTAAAAAAAAAAAAAAAAATGCGGGATCGGTGGGAAAGTTCTTTTCTGTGCACCCTACTCTGCTCTCTCTTTAAGGTTGAAAGAAGATGGTTGCCCAGCCCTGGAGGACGGATCGGATCGACAACACGATACTCTGCCTTCAAAGTACGCGACTGACTCATGAACTCTCGCGTGGAGAAAGACCTTGACTTCCAAGGATGGGTAAAACGAACGGTGTAAATGAGGGAATGTAAAAGGAGGGTGAAATGAAATAATGTAAATGTTATAAAGTACAACGTTCCAAGGTATCAGGGAACGGAGCTGACCCAAGAACCGAAGAACCTTAGAACGCCACAGCGTTGAAAGAGGTTTAAGGATCCCGATAGTGAGATACATCCTTTGACTAGATACCTCGCACTAGGCACCTCTGGTTTCCTTTTTACGTTTTCCCCGCACACGACCTATAAGGGCACACTGCCCCTCTCCCCTCCCGACCCCAGAAACCATACCCCCGGGACCCTGCCCCGAGGAGGAAAGACGAGTAGGAGGTAAGTAAAGGACTTATGAATCCATGTATCTGAATATGCGCGAATGCTGTCTCCCCCACCCCCCTTTTTTTTTCCTCCCTCTACAGGTTACATCAGAGATTACAGCTGAGGTGTGGCGAAGATCTGAAGCCTTGCCATGTCTCATACACGAAGCAGACCAGCGCCGCAGGTGGTGCCTAAGCACGCCTGCAATCTACTCACGTATCGAACAAACCCGAAAAATTAGCACGACCTGATAAAAAGTGATCACCCTTAAACCAGACCGGACGAATGAACCCATGTCACGTATGATGCGAAACTATGAGAGAATGTGTGTGTGTGACCGAGGCGCTGACCCAACTGGTCGAAGGACCGAGAGTGCGAGAAAGTGCGACAAAATGGTACCTCCTTTCTTCTCTCCTTTTCTCAAGGCGCGTCCCCTCTACCCTGTCTAATGCTCAAACTGCATGATTACAAGATTCTAACGCAGACCCGTGAATGTCCTTTACTGTGTAATGCACTAAATAGCCTTTCTTGAATACACTGCCACCCTCTCGGTTGCACGTGTACTATTTAGCCTGCCGTTGCACTCTCTCTCTCTCTCTCTCTCTCTCTCTCTCTCTCTCTCTCTCTCTCTCTCTCTCTCTCTCTCTCTCTCTCTCTCTCTCTCTCTCTCTCACTCTCTCTCTCTCTCTCTCTATTTTTGCACTCCCACTCTTCCGAGCGATTAGCCCCGAAATTGGCAGACTGCCACCCCTAGCGCACCACCTAATTGGCTTCAAATACCGTCAGTATTTGCACAAAAACTTGTCTTTAATACAATCACCCTGAGACCGTGTCATTACCTCTCCTTTTCCGTTAGAAGTCAATGAACCGAGGTTGGGCCGTAAGGGAAAGGACAGGTAAAACGACAGAGGTTCCCTAATCTGGCTCGAAATAAGGGAACTACATGTCAACGGCTCCGATGGTATAAAACGAGGACCTCAGAATACGCGACCCTCCCCGCCCCGAATTGTCGCAATACCCAAACAGGAAAAATGATCACCCCTGTTACATCCCCTGTATCAGCCGCTCCAAACTGGAGTTATGAAACTACCCCTCATTCCCGGTTGTGAGGAATGGGTCGATTTACGCCCTTACCACATGTTTCTATGTCCCTAGTTGTCTCCCATAAAACCCCTGTCTTTTCTGATTAAGTACTCAGGCCGTAGGAAGTTACGTAGGATCCAGAATGATGTTTTACAAGGTTAACAGACTAGTCCAAGGTGAATCATCGAAATGAACCCCGTAGTAGTTGAAAAGCAGGATGCATCGATAGAAAAGAAATGTTTAGCCATGTTCGTCTCTCAGCAAAATGCCTGTTTAGTACCATGTTGGCAACTCACAGTACCCTTTGTAAATGTAAAACTCTAGAGAACGGCGTATCTTTGCCAGGCTCGTCTCATGAAGGTGGGTCACCATCAGATGAACTGTCGAAACTATAATAAATAATTGTGAAGGAAAGTCATAGTAAATCCAACAGGCCCGTCATCGGTCATTTATATGTAAATTGTGAACCCTAATATAACGGACATTTTTCGTTTCTGCCTGGAGCTGGGAGAGAAATAGACTTTTGTAACTACCTTCCTCTGCAAATTCTCTAAAAACTGTCTTTCCAAACTCCTTTAAGGGTACAGCTGTCGGAGGAGAGAAGGACCGGATGTGGGAGCACGAGGCCTGACTGCAGACTAAGGAACACCTGCGACATCAGCCAAGGCGAGACCACGACAGAAAAGAGCTGCAGGACGAGGCACTGTTTTCGACAACATGAGAAGAAAGGGCCGACCTGACGCCCCTGCTCGATGTCCAGTGTTTGCCGACAAGTCCCCGCTCTCTGAATTCCGTCACACGCCCGCCCGTCTGAAGTCTCTCGTTCCCCTAGTTTGTTCCTAATTTGGCCTTGCTCCATCCCCCTTTTCCTCCGACCTACCCTATGGACTGTTTTGTACGCTTTTCTTCCATCTGAACTTTCTGACAATCACCTCCAAGGACACAGGGCGAAAAGGACCTTTCCGACCAGAAACGCGAGGAAAGGGTCGTGCCCTGCAACGCAGAACTTAGAATAGAGCTGGACTTGCAGCTCCACCGCCGGTGCTCCACAGCGCCAACGAAAGACAACAAAGAATAATGAGAACTCGTTAACTTCGAACAGTTGACATCCTCAATCACCGTTTCTGCTAGGCCTCATTTCTCTCCAAGCCGCCATTGTATTGATCATGCTCCAATCCGAATCTGATATATGTAATAACCTACCAGTTCACGTTATGAAATGTACTTACTGCTCTCGCTACAGAATCGTTTTTGTATTACATTTTTATGACTTTCCTGCTAAACAAATTGATCAAAGTTTATCAAATAGGTCCACCTCCTAAAAACTAGAAATGTTAAAATGTATTGTTTACAACTCTTTTCATCTAGGGTTCCTACCGTTTTCTTTCTCATGCCCACCACAATAGAACCGAGTAGAAAATGAACCAGCAAGATGTCTTGAATATGTTAAAGGGAGGACTGTTGAAAATTAGTACGGTTTGGTGAACATTATCTGCGCCATCTTGCCTCTTCCCCTGATGCCACACTTTTGTCGTGCGCACCCGCCATTTTAAGATGCCCTGATCAGAACGAACCCTTTCGCATGCCGCTGGCCCCCTGACATAGCCCTTCGCCCTCACTAAGCCTGCACGCTGACCAACCCCCTGCTCGCACCTGCCTTGAATCATAAACCCCTCTTCGGCGCTGCTCTGCCCCAGGCCCTCATCCTGTTCCCAGCGCGACACCTCCCTTCTTCCCTTTCATGATCCCCGGCCCTTAGATGCAAAACCCCCTTTTCCCCGTGTGCCCGTTTGTCTTCCCCGTTCCCAGGCCGACACCCAGCTCTGCCGATACTATCCCTTGCCCCTCCCAGTGCAATAGAAAGCTTCCCTCATCAAAGGACCCCCGAGTTGATCAAAGCCCCCACCCCATGAGATCCGATCGAACCCCGCGTTCCATGAATTGGCGGAATATCCAGCTGCGCGATAGTCATCACCTGCTTTGACCAGGGTGGGGACTTCTACTGTAGATATGTGTGGGAACGGGCCCGAAGGGGGATTCCGGGAATGTCTTTGCGTACATCAAAGCTTTATCATATGTATGTAAACTGTAATAAAAACCACAAACACTGTATATAAGGGGCCAGGCCTCAAACGTAAGTTAGAGCACCTCAGAACGATTCCTTCTGCCCGTTTTGTTGTGTTCTCCTCCGGAGAGAATAAAAACCTTGTTTCCTGCCTTCCAGTCTCCAGCGCCTGCCTCTTCATTGATTAAATAACTAGAGGGTCACAGAGGCAATACCGCCGGGCAAATATCGATTGTCCCCGACCCGCACCAGGTTCAACAGTGCGTTAGGTCTGATGCTCTCAGGGGTCTCCAGTGGAAGCTGCTGGAGGCTTACCAATGCCCTAGAAGCAACTCCCGGAAGTACAATCCAGAACAGAATGTAATTCAGTGTCTAGCCATATTGAAGAAGGCAGTACTACACATTTCCATATCACTGGAGTGACCTCCAGCCAAACCAATGGCAGAGTTACCCGCTTACACACAGACACATACTGTGACAGCCTGCAGTACCCGCAACATGACTACCTATCGCCACTCTAAGTTTTAGCAAAGTCACATGGAGAATGGTCACTTTGCAAACCCTACTTGTATCAGTCATACAGTGTGTGCGCAAACTGGGCCAGAAAGAAAGTGCCATCAATAGCCAGAGTGGAGACCTTAGAGTGTGGGGCTGCCAGAGACAGAGTGAAAGTGTGTGAGAACCAACCCTGTAGTCAAGCAGAGCAAAGGATGGATAGAGAATGGACACAAGTAGTGGTCTTGTGTTTTTTCAGACAATGGTAGTGGTATGCACATGTAATTGTATGAATTTGTTTAAAGGCTTCTGTGTGCATGTGTATTCAAAAGTGTGCATTAATCTATATGTTGTGTATGTGCCTGAGATTGTGACCCCCTTAAAAGAAATTATCTCTTCCTGTAAGCCATTCCCAGTGCCAACCGAACACCTAATGTATCTGGTGACCACAATATTAGGGGTTCTTTCTGATGCAATTGTATATATTTGTAACATAATGTTGGCACTGGCATAATATAACTTATGACATATGGGCGTCCTTTGACTAATCATGCCATAATGACAGCTATCCTAGCCATATGGTGTGTATGCTTGGCATAATTCTGACCATCTATCCAATAATTGTGGCCATCCTTAGAATAACAATGTTCATGGTTGACATGATGTGGGGGTTCCTAGCATTATGGAGGGCAACAATGGCCCGATTGTGGCCCTGTCATAATGGTGGGTATCCTTGACATTATGGTGGGCATCCGTGGCATGCAGTGGTATCTTTGAACACCAAATGATTGCAAATATAAAACATATTTGAGCTGCTCTTTGAATGATTGTTCATACCGAGTTGGGGAGATTTATAGCTTTTAGTATTTCTTTTGTGCCAGTGCCAACCTGCTGCTGTGGCTATCATTTCATTAGTCATGTCGAGGTATTTTATTAAGATAACGCTTCTCCTGACATTTGTGTTAGTATTTCCATCTTAGAAATTGGAGTGGTTGTGTTCTGAAAGGTTGGAAAGGTTTCAGACCCACATATGGCTACATTGGCACGATTGGCTAGAGACTAGGGTTATGGGCTGAGTCATCTTGTGAACAAGGTAGAACAGCCTGTAACAATAGCAGGATTTCTGAAGCTGGACATTCTCGTACTGTACCTTTTGGGCTAACAAAATGATCATTTGGGAAGAAGGGGGCAAAAGCAGCATTAGTACACTTAGGGCCAGATTCATCAAACCAAAATCCGCTCGCAAAGGGTCAGATTCTGAGAATCTGGCCCTTTGCGAGCGGTATTTTTGCATTTAGGATGCATCATCCCAATAGCAAAAATCACAATTTTAGAAATCGCTACATTGCGATTATTTGCATTTAAGGAATCTCAATTTGAGATTCCTTAAATGCAATGCATGAACTATTTCAAAATTGCGAATTCGCAATCTGGGGCCGCTATTTACCGCGAAGTCTAACTACATGGTAAATAGCAAAAACTTAGAAAAATGCACTTTAGTGCATTTTTCTAAGTTGTATGTTACACACCCACATGTCCTTGGGACATGTGTGTGCGCAACACCAGTGTACATTATCATTTCAGGGGTGCAACAGGGTGTCCTTTGGACACCCTGGCACCCTTGAAATTGCTTCCTTATTTGCGATTCGCTAATTGCTAACTGCAAATAAGGAATGACTCCCCATTCATTCCTATGGGCCTTTAGGCCCATAGGAATGAATGGGAAAGCCATTCCTTATTTGCGATTCGCAATTAGCGAATCGCAAGTAAGGAAGCAGTAGAAATCGCTAAAAATATTGCGATTTCTACATGCATCCCGTTTTGCGAGTCTTTAATAGCGAATCCTTAAAATTCGCTATTAAGGACTCGCAAAACATGACTTTCATGAATCTGGGGGTAAGTACACTGGGCTGGATGGCGGCCATGTTTCGAAAGGGGAACTTGTTATGGTCTGAAATTATTCTGTCCTCCCACTGGGGAGCTAATGTGTTTAACAAGGTCATAAAACTGTTGGTGAAGAAGCCAAACTGCTCTTTAGAATCTCTTTAAGCCCGCCTGTAGGAGGATGGATATCTGACTATGGTTACCCCAGATTGTTTGCCTTGTGTTTAGCTGGTTTTCGACTTAGTTGGCCTGGGACCCTGCTAATCAGGGCCCCAGGCTATCTGCTCTCTCTGTAAAATGGACTCCATGTACCCTAGGTACATAACGAATTGGATATTGAGTCACTTTATCAGCCCCTGTACAGTGTACTATAGGTACCCAGGGCATAGGTGCACCCAAGGCCTACCAGGGGCTGCAGCATATATTTTGCCACCCCTGGCTGACCTTCCAATTCGACAAAACTGGCTGATCACTCAGCTGGGGCAAGGTGGTGTAATCACCCCTTGCTTAGGTATAGTATTCCTATATCTACCTTTACATATAGACACATATGCACCTATAAGTCACTCCTATGGCAGGCCTTAACAATCCTGGAGGCAGAGTGCTTGGTTTTATGTGAGATGGTGCTCTAGCATGAGCTGAGCCTGTCTGCAGCTTTCGGAACCATGTCCTTATAGCTGTTCTATGATATTGCCATACCATATACTCTTAAGTGCATTATAATCCTCGCGGTTATTGCTAACTTTGGTTTGGCTTAATCAAAACATGTCGTGTAAGGTGTCATACACTTTGGAATACTACCCCCTCGCCAGTTCTAGCGACGGGGGTAGAATTCCACCCTTCTAGAGGGAGAAGACATGTTACTTTACTTAAACGCGGTTAAAACTAACCAGAGCCTCAGCATCACAAAATGGATGCTGCTGCCACAGACACAAGTCTGGCCTCCTGCTGCAGACCGAAACTTGGCAGGGGAGGCTTGGAAAAAAGGTTTCCTGTCACAGGGAGGTGCTAGCACCAACCCAGACAGGAGATAGTGGATTGGGGCAGGGAGGGCTGAATGAAACTAGACACTGCCTGGGGCACACAAGGTGTCCCATTCATAGCCCGGTTCAAACCGGTTCTGAGGCACTCCAGCCCCAGCTCTGGCGTGAAATTGGACAAAGGGAAAGGGTGTAAACACCCTCTTCCTGGGTCCCACCCCTAGGAGGGATCTAGCAGGTAATCCAGCCCCTTGATTTGGAATAAAGGTAGGAGCTGAGTCCCAAGACTTTAGATAGTCCTGACTGAAACTTTGATACATAACTCTGGACCCTTCGACATCCTACTCGACGTAGAAGACTGAAGAATCTCCCTTGTGGTCAAGGAGTGACCACCCTGCACAAGCAGGCACCATCAGCGCTCAAAGGTTTTCTTTGTTGTTGCTCCTGCCGGAGCTCGAACGACAGAGACCAACAAGAACCAGAATTCCAAACATCCAACAGCTTGATCCACAGCCACAGCAAAGCTGAGACCCGTGGAGGTGATGTGAGACGTGGGACCGGCCATCTTGGAAAGCCAGCTAAGTGCTTCCCGTGCCGCTCCCGAGGCACCCTCAAAGCTGTGCATTGGGGATTGAGAAGCCCCAGCCCCGAGCATCATTTGCACTGAAGATCACCTCTCCACACTCACCGAGTGCTGCGTGGGGCCCTTTTGCATTTTCCTGCTTGATGCGTCTGTCCGGTCACTTACCCGTTGGCTAGTGGCCTCTGTGACAACAAACCTTCAAATTTACAATACAAAAAAACACTGCCGACAGCGAGAGCTTTTGTGGGACAGTCCGTGTCCGACTCCTGGTCATTGTCAATGCTCCCGGGTCCACGTGGCAGAGGAGACAAGCTTCACGACAACCACCTGATTGCGCCCGACATCGCCTTGTTCCTTCCTGGTTCCTTCCTGATCACTGGCTAGTGACCCAGACTCTGTCCCCTCTGCTATCAGGTACTCTAACATCTTCGATCCACCCTTGGATCCAACCGGACTCTTCTCTCCTGGTCGCCTGCAGCATCTTTTCCTCCAGGCTCCATAGAACTCCACAACGAAACCCGACACACTTTGACACCTATGCACCCGCTTCCTAAAGTGAGGTAACGCCAGCACTACGGTGCTCCTGTAGAGATATACATCCCTAGTGTCCTAGTTTTAAGTGGTTAAGTTCTAGTCCAGTCGGAAGGCTTCCAAAACTGCAACTTTCTAACTTTTACGCACCATTGACTTGCATTGGTGCACGCGTGTGCATTTAGACACTGCACCCGCATCCTGTGGGCCGCCCCCATCCTAACTTCTGTTAGTCCAGTGTAGCCCCAGCGATTCTCAAGGTCCTATGCCTTACCATTGTTCGTGACGTGGTTCTTATACCACTATTTTAGTATATGGTTTTAAGGGCCACCAGGGCCTATCCATATTTGTGCAACATTTGTATGTTATATGACGTTCTTTGTTTAACGCTTGTGCTTCTGTCCTCATAAAGAATACATGGGATTATTCTAGTAATATATACATATATGTTATAAAATATAACTTGTGTGGTGTCCTTTCGTTTGGTATTAAAGGGATTGCATATGGTAAAACAGCTGGCTTCACATGCCCTCTTGAGTTTAGCCTAAGACTGCTTTTGGCCATGCTACCACTAGGATAGCTGGTCTATAAGGTTGACTTACAACCAATCACCATAAGGGTTGTTTGGACTGGTACACAGTGCTCACTAGAATAGTGAACATCATACACCAGGCCAACTTCTCACATTGGTGTGCAGCGGTTGGGATTTGAGCTTGCTGTTGTTTTACCAATTGTAATCTTTGACAATATCATTTGAAAGATCACATCAAGTACCATAGGTACATATAAACAAAGCGTTAAATACTTAAGTTCTACTGAACTTAGTAGTTGTAGACCAAAGAGCTTAGCACACCCTGACTACAACTCCTAGCAAGGTTCAAGTAGGTAAACACTTAGTGTAGGTAGGTGCACACACCCACACCTCACTAGTCATGTCTGACACAGGTGAACAAACCAGTTCTCTACCTGTGGAAAGTGACCCTTCCAGGGCACCCTCCAGCTATGAAAAACTCAGCTTCAGAGAATTGAGTGGCTTGTGTACCTCACGGAGGCTGAAAAAGGGTCATAACCCTACTATCCCAATCCTTATACAAGTCCTAGAGACAGCAGATCTTGAGAAGGCTAAAGCAGGCCCCTCAGGTTATGCAAAAGAAGGAATAACCCCCCTAGATGATGATATCATCACCCCAGAAGTTGTAGAGGTAGATGAGGATGAGTCAGATGATGGAGGGGGTGGCCAGGTTCAGGTCAGAAGGCTTAGCCAGGCTAACCTAAGTTTGCTTGGGAATGGAGAAGGGTTGCACCTTCCCAGACCTAATAGTAGACTTAACCCAGGCAATAGAAGGGAGAGGTCTAATTCCAGAGAATCTCTCCTCTCTAATGCCTCAAGGGGTTCTCAAAGGGGAATGACTTCCCCTCAGAGAAAAGAGCATGAGGCTAGGATGAGAGCTGTCCAACTTCAGATAGAGAAAGAGGAAACAGCCCTGGCCCAAGCTAAACTTGCTTTAGCAAGGGAACAAAATTAAGTGGATTAGATTCCACTGGTGGCAGCAATATCCTTAAGGATACAGACAGGTCCTATGATCATAGAAACCTGAGTAAGATTGTGCCCCCCTACAAAGATGGGGATGACATCCACAAGTGGATAACTGCTTTGGAGAGGGCCTGCATGGTACAGCAGGTTCCCCAGAGTCAGTGGGCAGCAATCTTGTGGCTCTCCTTTTCAGAAAAAGGAAGAGACAAACTCCTCACTGTTATACATGAGGATGCTAAAAACGACACTGTCCTGAAGAGTGCTCTTATTGATGGGTTTGGCCTAACCACTGAGCAATACAGGTTGTTGTTCAGAGATACCCAAAAAGCTCAGACTCAGGACTGGACTGATTTTGTAGATTGTGCTACTAAGGCTCTGGTAGGTTGGTTACTGGGCAGCAAAGTACATGACTATACAGGATTGTATAATTTGATTATGAGGGAGCAGATCCTTAGTAATTGTCAAAACCAGCTTTTACACCAGCACCTGGTGGACTCAGATCTGACCTCTCCACAAGAATTGGGTAAGAGGGCAGACAAATGGGTCAGAATCAGAATTAGGCCTAAGAATCAGGGTGGTGACCAAAAGAAAGATACTTCCAAGACTCAAGAGAAGGGTGGGGATAAATCAAAAGACAAGTCCCCCACAGGGCCCCAAAACTCCAATGGTGGGGGTGGGTCCCAAAACACCTCCTCTGTCAAGAAACCTTATTGCCATGCCTGTAAACAGCCTGGCCACTGGAAGACTGATAGCAGTTGCCCAAAGAATAACAATAAGGAGAATATTCCTCCAAGTAAGACTCCAACACCTCCTGTTACTGTTAGTAGTAACCCCCCAGGTGGTGGGAGTGCCCCCACGAATTTGGCTGGGTTTACTTTTGGAACTCATGTGGACTCTGGCCTAACCAGGTCCCCTACTACAGCTACTCTTGTCTGTGAAAATGGCATGGGGTTTGCCAACTTCACTGCTTGTCCAAACACTTTGAGCAAGTACAGACAGGAGCTCCTCATCATTGGTCAGAAAGTTGAGGCCTATAGAGACACAGGGGCTAGCATCACTATGGTGACTGAGAGTCTAGTCCCCTCAAGGCAACTTTTTCCTGGAGCCACATACCAGGTGACTAATATTAATGGAGTGCAGACAAATCATCCCATTGCAGTAGTAAATCTCAGCTGGGGAGGTGTCACTGGCCCAAAGAGAGTGGCAGTGTCTACAAACTTGCCTGTAGATTGTCTACTGGGAAATGATTTAGAGATCTCAGCCTGGGCTGAGGTAGAGCAAGTAACCCATTCCAAAATGGTAGGTCTCCATGGAAAGGTTAGTGGGGCTGTGATGGCCACAGCCCCAATCCAAGATGTCCTCCCTGAACAGGTTAGGAGGGCTGTGCCAGTCTCAACCCAATCTCAAGCAGATTCCTTCCCTGAACCGGTTGGCAGGGCTGTGATGGTAAAAGCCCATACCCAGACTGAGTCCCTTCCTGAAGAGGTTGGTGGGGCTGTGATGCCACAGCCCAAACTCAAACAGATTTATGTGTTGTGAAGCCTGAAACTATGTGGATCACTCCACACAGACAGAGAGCATTGAGGAGGAAGAACAATCTCCCTCCCACCAGACTTTAGGAAAGGATCAGCCTCCTCAGGGAACTGATCTTACCCCTTGTGAAGAAACTGCCCCAGAGGTAGCCAGGCCTAGCCTGGCAGAGCCCCTGATGTCAGTGGACCCTTCCAAGGTGGGACCCAGTCTGGAGCAGGTAACCTGCCCCTCTCTACCCTACCTCAGTCAGCCCAGGGCTGCAGAGGTCAAGGAGGCCAGTGGACCCCAAAGGGCCCCCTGTCCAATAAAACTCCCCCATCAGCAGATTAGGGGCACCAAAGCTAGCAGCCCTAGCAACGTAAAAACTTCAAAAACTTCTGAGGGATCTCCCTTACACCTAGTTAGGAACCTCCCCCAGATGGACACTGTTGGGCACAGCCAAACCTGGGAACAAAGGCCCCAAACCTGACCTGTCCCTCCAGTAAGCCAACAAAAGGGACCCAGCCTCCAGCTGTAGGCAGCCAGAGGTTGACCCTGAGAGCACAGTGCAACTCAGTCATGGAAAGAAAGGTACCCATGGTGGATAGTGATTGGAGGAAGTTGAGCCCTACACTAGTGGAGCCTCACTTCAGTACTCCCTCTCAACACCAGCCTTTTACTTAGCCAAAACACACCACAGGTAGTAATTCCCTATGGTGGAGACCCTCTGATACCCCTAGGGTGAGGGATTGCTTAGTGGACAATGAGATAGGGGGTAACCATGCCAGTGCAGGTTCCTCCTTATATGGCCACTCAGGCAATATAGGCTTACCTGGTCAAGGATAGCCTTATCTCCTTTCGTTTGGGGGGGGGGTATGTAGGAGGATGGATATCTGACTATGGTTACCCCAGATTTTTTGCCTTGTGTTTAGCTGGTTTTCGACTTAGTTGTCATGGGACCCTGCTAATCAGGGCCCCAGGCTATCTGCTCTCTCTGTAAAATGGACTCCATGTACCCTAGTTACATAACCAATTGGATATTGAGTCACCTTATCAGCCCCTGTACAGTGTACTATAGGTACCCAGGGCATAGGTGCACCCAAGGCCTACCAGGGGCTGCAGCATATCTTTTGCCACCCCTGGCTGGACTTCCAATTCGACACAACTGGCTGATCACTCAGCTGTGGCAAGGTGGTGTAATTACCCCTTGCTTAGGTATAGTATTCCTATATCTACCTTTACATATAGACACATATGCACCTATAAGTCACTCCTATGGCAGGCCTTAACAATCCTGGAGGCAGAGTGCTTGGTTTTATGTGAGATGGCGCTCTAGCATGAGCTGAGCCTGTCTGCAGCTTTTGGAACCATGTCCTTATAGCTGTTCTATGATATTGCCATACCATATACTCTTAAGTGCATTATAATCTTCGTGGTTATTGCTAACTTTGGTTTGGCTTTATCAAAACATGTCGTGTAAGGTGTCATACACTTTGGAATACTACCCCCTCACCAGTTCTGGCGACGGGGATAGCATTCCACCCTTCTAGAGGGAGAAGACATGTTACTTTACTTAAACGCGGTTAAAACTAACCAGAGCCTCAGCATCACAAAATGGATGCTACTGCCACAGACACAAGTCTGGCCTCCTGCTGCTGACCGAAACTTGGCTGGGGAGGCTTGGACAAAAGGTTTCCTGTCACAGGGAGGTGCTAGCTTCACCCCAGACAGGAGATAGTGGATTGGGGCAGGGAGGGCTGAATGAAACTAGACACTGCCTGGGGCACACAAGGTGTCCCATGCATAGCCCGGTTCAAACCGGTGCTGGGGCCCTCCAGCCCCAGCTCTGGCATGAAACTGGACAAAGGGAAAGGGGTGTAACCACCCCCTTCCTGGGTCCCACCCCTAGGAGGGACCTAGCAGGTAATCCAGCCCCTTGATTTGGAATAAAGGTAGGAGCTGAGTCCCAAGACTTTAGATAATCCTGACTGAAACTTTGATACATAACTCTGGACCCTTCGACATCCTACTCGACGTAGAAGACTGAAGAATCTCCCTTGTGGTCAAGGAGTGACCACCCTGCACAAGCAGGCACCGTCAGCGCTCAAAGGTTTTCTTTGTTGTTACTCCCGCCGGAGCTCGAACAACAGAGACCAACAAGAACCAGACTTCCAGACATCCAACAGCTTGATCCACAGCCACAGCAAAGCTGAGACCCGTGGAGGTGACGTGAGACGTGGGACCGGCCATCTTGGAAAGCCAGCGTAGTGCTTCCCGTGCAGCTCCCAAGGCACCCTCGAAGCTGTGCATTGAGGATTGAGAAGCTCCAGCCCCGAGCATCATTTGCACCGAAGATCACCTCTCCACACTCACCGAGTGCTGCGTGGGGCCCTTTTGCATTTTCCTGCTCGACGCGTCTGTCCGGTCACTTGCCCGTTGGCTAGTGGCCTCTGTGACGACGAACCTTCAAATTTACAATGCTGGTCTGGTTGCTCCAGACTGGCCCTTGCTCCCTTGAAAAGGAGCAGCCCATCAGACCTTGCTGGTCTGATCCAGAAGCCATCTTTGATTCCTGCGTGGGTTGCATTTGCGAAGGCCTGTTGACTCCAATCTGGAAGCCGACACCGCCGACAGCGAGAACCTTTATGGGACAGTCCGTGTCCGACTCCTGGTCATCATCGATGCCCCAGGGTCCACGTGGCAGCGGAGACAAACTTCATGACAACCACCTGGTTGCGCCCGACATCGCCTGGTTCCTTCCTGGTCACTGGCTAGTGACCCAGACTCCGTCCCCTCTGCTTTCAGGTACTCTACACCTTCGATCCACCCTTGGATCCAATCGGACTCTTCTCTCCTGTTCGCCTGCAGCATCTTTCCTCCAGCCTCCATAGAATACCACGACGAAACCCGACACACTTTGACACCTATGCACCCGCTTCCTGTGGGTGAGGTAACGCCAGCACTACGGTGCTCCTGTAGAGATATACATCCCTAGTGTCCTAGTTTTAAGTGGTCAAGTTCTAGTCCAGTCGGAAGACTTCCAAAACTGCAACTTTCTAACTTTTACGCACCATTGACTTGCATTGGTGCACGCGTGTGCATTTAGACACTGCACCCGCATCCTTTGGGCCGCCCCGTCATAACTTCTGTTAGTCCTGTGTAGCCCCAGCGATTCTCAAGGCCCTAGGCCTTACCATTGTTCGTGACGTGGTTCTTATACCACTATTTTAGTATATGGTTTTACGGGCCACCAGGGCCTATCCATATTTGTGCAACTTTTGTATGTTATATGAAGTTCTTTGTTTAACGCACGTGCTTCTGTCCTCATAAAGAGTACAGGGGATTATTCTAGTAATAAATACATGTATTTTATAATATATAACTTGTGTGATGTCCTTTC
This sequence comes from Lissotriton helveticus, assembly GCF_964261635.1. Taxonomy (NCBI): domain Eukaryota; kingdom Metazoa; phylum Chordata; class Amphibia; order Caudata; family Salamandridae; genus Lissotriton; species Lissotriton helveticus. The sequence goes on along the minus strand of NC_136071.1, from coordinate 346,449,072 downwards.
ATTTGGTATTTAAGGGATTGCATATGGTAAAACAGCTGGCTTCACATGCCCTCTTGAATTTAGCCTAAGACTGCTTTTGCCATGCTACCACAGGGATAGCTGGTCTATAAGGTTGACTTACAACCAATCACCATAAGGGTTGTTTGGACTGGTACAAGGTGCTCACTAGAATAGTGAACATCATACACCATGCCAACTTCTCACACCGCCTCATAGGATGGGACAAGGGATAATTAGGCTTGAAACCAAAATATGGTTTGCCAAGGATGGGGTACATTTGGCTATCATAGGCACAAGCCTGTTTGTAGGGAAAACAAGGGATGAATTTGCTAACACGGGGTGACACTCAGAAGAGGAAGGGTGTACTTGCCCATAACCTGCCTGCATTGAGTGGGAAAGACACGTTCTGTGGATTGGAAACTATTTGGAACAGGATATTGGATGTTGAGTTGGGCTATCTGAAGGTGAAGGCTATCTTGCTGGTTTTTCCCTTCTAACTTAACTCCAGGGGTACTCACATGGTTGTGTCTCCATTCGCTGGGCAGGAGGTGGTGGGGTTTAGACATGCGTAGCTCTCCATGTGTACAGGGTCAATGTTAAGGTGTAAATATGCTATAATGTGCACCGTATCATGTTATCCACAATTTGTGTTCGTTAAAATAATATGCATCCTGTTCTTTTCCTGCTGCAAAAGTCATTGATAATGATGACCTCAGCTTACCCGGTGGTGTGGGGTGTTGAAGAATGCACTAGACTGTCAAATACTTTCTTAAGCCTCTCCCTCCTTGTATCGCGGCAAATACAATCAGACTGGAAGTACCTTTGGGTCCATCTGTGAGAAGATTTATTTTGCATCTATGATATTATTTTAAGCTGTGCTAAGCATATACCAAAAAAGTGCCTGTTAGTCGCTGTCATAGAGGCTACAAAAAACCTTCTAAAATAATTTACTTTTCAGATCGCAGCCTACCAGACAGCACAGCTGTGTGGTATGTGAAAGACAGCTTAGAGAGTTTCAGAAGTTGACTTGGGAATGCTTTCTGCCCGTTGCTTGCCATTGGCTTTGTGGTTTGTAACTCACGTTTTCTCGCTTTTTCATTTGCTGGCTTCGGCTCTCCAGGATCACTTAATTCCTCCCATGCTAAAACCTTATTTATCAGTAACAGTCCAAGTGATTCCCAGGCCTGTAAATCTTGTTCTTATCTCGTCACATTTACTGTGCATTCAAAGACCGAGACTGACTTCAAAGTGAGAGCGTTTACTGGCGGAATGTAGATTGCTCTCCCCATGGAGTATGGGTGTCACAGAGATTGAAGATAGATTGGTGATTATTTGCAGTTGGGAAGTCTTAACCTGTAGCTGTGACATATTTAACGTTGGCAAGAATGAAAACAAGTTTCCATGGCAACACCATAAAACATTGCTATGCACGTACCAGCGAGCCTTCCAGGAGTATATGGTGTTGCTTGTTGCTGTGTGGACAGGCATTTTTTTGTTTTTGCAGTTTTATATAGAGCGAACTCTACCTGAAGGTATTGGAACGCTTTATATGAGCACCAGTTACATTACACAGGAACACATTCATTTTTGGTAGGCACAGGGAGATTAAGGGCCTAAGTACGATGTTGGACCGACATTGTAGGGAAAATGTACCGATTAACAGGAGTCGGCCGTTCCGCTTCCACAATTAGGATGCGGCTGCCTTCACGGCAGTCACAAAGTGTATATTTTCTATTGAGGCTTGTGCTGCGGGTTGCAGCACGAGCCTCAATAAAAGAAACACTTTTTCCCTCCGACCGCCGGTATTGTAATATGGCGGTCAGAGGGAAACCATCGATGTCAGGTGGAAAGCCTCCACCAAGCAGTCGGATTGCCTTTCCACCTGACATCTAAATCCGGACCTAAGTGATTTGCCCTGAATCACAGGATGTTGAGCCGATGCCAAGACTCAAACCTGGTTCTGCGTTCCAAAGTCAGCAGCTCTGGCCGATACAACACATCCTCTTCTTGAGCACCGCCCCTACACCTTAGGCCAAGTTCCCTGCCTCCAGTGAACATCATTGTAGGTGAATGCATGTAGAGCAGTACATGGGTGACAAAGGCAGCAGCCAGCAGTGGACTCAGGCAGAGGACATCTGGTGAGATGTCACTTTCCTGCCCGAAAACTATTGTACTCTCTCTAAGAGCAAGGACTCGACGTTGACTGCAGCAGCAATCCTACGTTCAAATCGCCCTCCTCCAAGGACTCCAAATACTCTATCAGGGTATCTTAAATATTCACGCTAATGGAAGCTTTCTCAATAGAGCGGTAGGTGCAGTGGCACCGGTGTGCAGCAGGTTAGGGGTCCTCTGCATCCCCATAAAGTTTGTATTTTACTATCCAGCTGATGGCAGGGGCCCAATTTCATCTCCTGCACCTTGCAAGGGCGACCTTGCTACGTTATTACTGAAGGCCCAATGCACATGTATTCTTCGATACGTTTTATTTCAGTTCGCGATGCTGGTCCTCTGTAAGAGCACTCTACACTCCCACACTATCTTTAAGCAAGTTTGCCGTAGAGGCACCTCTGCACCAGGCAAGTTGTTCTGAATCGCTGTCTGGATGCGAAGGCCGTAGAAAGCGGGGTAGGTGGGAGCCAGACGGGCAACTAGAGCCAAATTTTGGGGGGGCTGAAAAATATTTCAGGGGGGCTAATTCTTCCAACCATAGACAGAGTGGCTGTAAAAAGGGGTGAACACACAACAAAAGCCTTATTTACAAGTAAATGGTCTTTTAAAGACCTGTTAAGTACCCGGGTGCGGCTGCAATTAGATGCTCGCCAGCCCGCGAAGCTGTCTCCGCCCGGGCTGACACACACGACGGGGGGGCTGAAGCCCCATGAGCCCAATGGGTGTTGCGCGCCTGGTGGGAGCGCCATGTTCACTGATATTGAAGACAGTGCGGTGTGAGGAATCTTAGAGGGCGTGTGACTGGGCCGTCAGGGTCACAGGAAAGAGACGCACAAGATCAAATGCGTAGCTGAGAATCTGTCTCGGGGCTGAGGCTTCTCACCTCTGTCACTGCGCACTTAAATCACCACAGAGAGTGTGTGCCTCATTTCCTTGCTTTTTCCCAGTTTTATATAGTGCAAACTCGACCTGAAGGTATTGGAGCACTTTACTTGAGCACCAGTTACAATACACATGGACACACTCATTTTTATTGTAGGCATGGTGAGATTAAGTGATTTGCCCTAAATCACAGATGTTGAGCCAAAGCCAAGACTCAAACCCAGTTCCCCAGTTCCAAAGTGGCAGCTTTGGCCATTATCCAACAACCTCTCCCAAAGCTTTCACCTTCTTGTCTTTCTAAATCTACCGGAGTATATGTTATAAACCACAGACAGCGCTGGTCAACTCTGCCTTCACTGCAGAAGATAATACTAGGTTCTCCCGCCTCATGTGGGCAAGCCACAGGTTAAGTATTGGAACTTGGTATTTGAAGCGTACTTCTTCCACAGCTCATCCTCAAAGTACTATGGCTATGTGGAGTGTGCGCTTCTGCCGGATTGTGGCGTTTCCTGAAGAGTGGACTCTGCTTAGAAGGATGAAGCTTCTCTTCTAGGTGTGCTTGTCCTTCAGACCGTGGACTCCTCTCTGCCTTCCTTGGTGTCAGTGCCTTAAGGCCTCTCTACCACAGGCCACTGTCTCTAGCTTCCATTGTCAGGACATCTGTATCTTGCTGTCCTCCTGTCAGTGTCTTTAAGTGCAGTTCCATTCTATCCATGTTTACTGCCACAGAGCCTTTGTTTTCGATTCTAGTTCAAGCTTATCCATGTCTTTGTGCCCTATTTCTATGTCTCTACCTTCTGGTGTCTGTGTCTACACGTCTTTCTTCCCAGAACCTGTAACTCTCAGTTTTACTGTATCTGTCTCTGTCTGCTCATGTGTCTAATTCTCTACATTCCAGTGTCATTGCATCCGTGTCTGTCTGCCGTGTTATGTGGGTGTCTAAACCCTTCTATCTGTGCCTTTATGGCATATTTCCTAGTTCTACATACTGGTGTCACTGGCTCAATGACATCCTCCCCTTTGTTGGACTCTCTGAGTTTCAGAGTCCTTATGCCTTTCAGCCTCCATATTTGTAATTGTCAGTGCCAATCTGCCCATGTCTTTATGCCCCATTTCCGTGCCCTAGGTTTTAGTGTCAGTGTCCCATGTCTGCATTAGGTTCTAGAGGCAGTCTGCTAAGTCTTTTTGCCCCGTGTCTGTCTCTAAATTCCAGCGCCCATACATCCAAGCCTATAACTGTACCTGTGTGTCTAAATACCAGTGTCAGTCTATCCCTGCCTGTTACTTTACCTGTGTGTCTAAGTCCCAAAGTCAGTGCATCTGTACCTGTGTGTCGAAGTCCCAGTGTCCGTGCATCCGTGCCTGTTACTGTACCTGTATGTCTGAATACCAGTGTCAGTCTATCCCTGCCTGTTACTTTACCTGTGTGTCTAAGTCCCAAAGTCAGTGTATCTGTACCTGTGTGTCGAAGTCCCAGTGTCCGTGCATCCGTGCCTGTTACTGTACCTGTGTGTCTAAGTCCCAGTGTCAATCTATCCATGCCTGTTACTGTACCTGTGTGTCTAAATCCCAGTGTCCGTGCACCCGCGCCTGTTAGTGTCCCTGTGAATCTACATTTCAGTGGCAATTTAGCCGTGCCTGTTTCTCTACCTGTGTGCCTAAGTTCCAGTGTCCGGTCATCTGCACCTGTTGCTGTACCTGAGTGTCTAAGTCCCAGAGTCAGTCTTTCTGTGCCTGTTGATGTACCTGTGTGTCTAAGTCCCAGTGTCAGTCTATCTGTGCCTGTTACTATATCTGTTTGTCTAAGTCCCATTATCACTCTGTCTGTGCTCTTTACTGTCTCTGTGTGTCCACGTCTCAGTGTCAGTCTATGCCTTTCTGCGCCCCGGCTCCCCCTCTTTCAGTTGGAGTAAACCTGAGGCGCAGTCCTGCCTCCGGGAACTCATACTTCACTCATGTCCACCTCATACAATGCAGTGCTGCCTGCCAGATCTTTTACCTCCTGCAACAGAGGGGAGCAATTAATCTGTTCTTTCTTTAAAAAAAAATGTTTTTAAAGAGACACTGGAAACGGAAGCAGGGAAGTGATAGTGGTCAAATGTTCTGTCAATGTAACTTGTGAGAAATTGACAATGTGGGGCATTTAATCTATCATGCAAGCTTTAAGCTGAACTGAAGAGGCGCTGCCTCACACTGATATTCAATAAACTGAACTTCAGGTCCACGTGTGAAGCCCTGGAATATATGTAAGGTGATGTGTGTTCTCCCGAAAATATAGGAAATTGCACACATTAGCAGCGCTTCAAAAGACTGATGAATTGATTTTTAAAAGATCCACACACTCTGCATTGGCGAAAGGGGTAGAAAATGCTCCCTCCTCCAATTAATTTTTTTAGTTTTTTTATGTATTGCTCTAGGAGGATTCGAGGATTCTTATTACCAATATTGCACACATTAACAGACAGAAAAAAAACCTCTGTGTGGTGTTCTTTTCCTCTTTCTACGCTTACATTCTTTTAGACATATATACATCAATTTTTGAAACGTGTTTAGAATGTCAACTAGAATTAGGACCTATTTGATGAAATACAACTGAAACCAATGTTTTTTATTGTTCGTTCTAGCATCGCCCTTTAAATTTGATATATGTGAACTGATGAAGCAGGAAGGATGCAGGGACTGACACTTGTGAAATACATCTGTGGCTGATGATAGTTTTGAAGATGATCATTGGTCAAGCTACAGAGATCCAAAGATTCCATCGACACATTTGGTCGCTGCTTGGTCAGTCCTCGAGGAGCACACCACACTGCGTTTGACCTGTCAAAGATGAAAGCCCCTGAAAAGGAAATGATCTTGTTAACTATTTAATCTCGCCCAGCAGGACACTGTTTTGTCTAATTTGACCCTTTGCCTTTAACTCACCTCATGTCACTTCCGTTTAGTGTATGGAGTCTTTGGAGATGCTATTCCTGCACCCCTTCAGAAAACAGATTAAGTGTAGAATGTTCTTTGCTACTACTTCGGTAAATAAATCCAATTTGTTGGCAGCACACATCACAGTCCACACAAACCAGACCATAACAATTTATCACAAGTACCAAACAGGAAGCGCTATGGACCTTATTTAGAATTTGACAGAAACTACACTCCATCAAAAACGTGGCAGATGCTCTGCCCCCTGTATTACAAGCACATTATAGCAAATGACAATCTGAGTACAGTGGATGGGGCCTCTGACACATTTTGACTGAGTGCCATATTTTAACAAAAATCCAAATAAATCCCAAAGACACGGAGGACCATTGCATTCTAAATATTCCCTGGCATACTATCCCTCTCTGCTCCTGATTCCACCAGTTCCAGGGACTCAGTACATTTTCATATGCTGGCAATTTATGACACAGGTCTCTGGGCAGGTGCCGTACAGGATTTTTGTTAGATTGCTCATCAGCGAAAACAACGACAGCCGTACCACGTGTTGTCTTTGCAACTCAGTCGGATCGACGAATGCATCTTAAACCATGCATTCCTTTACCACTAATGTCGTTACAATGACATGCCTTAGGTAAAGCGGCTTTGGACTTTAAAGTCCAGCGCTCTCCCTACTGTTGCACAGACTGGAATTGGAATAGTAAATTAGACTATTCTAAAGTCCTGTGCTTTCCATAAGGTAAGTCGCTGTTAACACTTGCGAGGTAAAGGAATGCGTGGTTAAGATGCATTTGTTGTTCCGCCCCATTGTTAAGGAACGTGTGGTTTAGGCATGCATGGTTGTGTCATATAACCGGTCATCAGCATTGTTTTGGGCTCTGTTTGGTAATAGGGGTTCACCCAAAGTGGAATTCCATTTGTCATGGTTGACCACTATTCTCATATTCAGGTCAAGACGTAAAAGATACTTGGTAGGAGATATTTGATGGGCATGGGGGTGTGGATATTCTTACCTGCACCCCACGTTGGGGAAGATGCCCACTGGACTTCCCTAGAAAATCAGCTCTATCTGTTCCAACTACGACCACTCATTTTCACAAGTGTGAGTATGTGTGTGGCATGTCTGTGGGTACTTGAGGTTTTGGGGAAGCCTTATTGTGGGTTCCCCAAGTTTGTAAGGTGTTAGTTAAGTTAAGATGTCTTATAGAGCGCACAGCTGCCCCAGCAAAAGGGTGTCCCAGCGCTAATAGCAGACAGAACCGGAGGCAGGTGACAGAAGGAGGCCTAAATTGAAGGAAAGAGGTGGGTCTTGATAGCCTTACGAAAAGCCAGGTAATCGTGTAGACTTACTGATGTCGCATTGGACAGTTGAACCTCTGGTAAAAGATAACTGTAAGTGGATAAAGTTGCCCTGTGCAAGTTAAAAGCACCTGTGGATTGAAAAGGATAATCTTTTGAGAAAACCCTGAAATTTGAAATGTCTTTAACTCCAGTTCAAACCTGGGTCTGTGTAGCCTTCAGCCTTTGGCTTAGCCACATAATTCCTCAAAGGTTTAACCTGAAATATTGGCTCCATCATAGCCTTCCAGGGAGAAGGCTGATCCTTGTAAGAGCGCTAGCTCCAGAGAATCAGCATCCTCTGTATGACCTGAAATAGCTCCATCATAGCCTTTCAGGAAGAAGGCCGATCCTTGAAAGAGTGCTGGCTCCAGAGCATCAGCATCCTCTGATGTCTTTAAGGTGTCCCAAGTGAAATTAGATGGTCGTTTTTGTATATTGAAAACCTTCAGTGTATGTCACAGTTTGTCACTTGTGTATATAGGTTCTAATTTCACTTGGGACGCCATACACCTTTTTTCTAATTCAATATTAATGTTTGATATGAACAATATTGCATTTTACTCTTTGGGCTTTTTTGAGTATGTACATCTTTGCCCATAATTATTGCCATTGTGCTTAAGGAATACCAGTATTATAAATACCAATGTTATTGTTCCAATTTTTCCACAGGTACCATTGTCTTTTGATATATAACATATACCCTGGGTCACTTGTGAGTAGGGTGACCCTTGTCTTTCCTGAATTGGAATACTGGAGGCAATACTTGCATATGGGATACTCTCAGCAAAATGCTATGACACTCTGTAGGTAAGTTTTGGCATGGAGCACCCATGAAAAAATGCCAGCGCTAGCCTACTGGAGGAAATTCTTGGCATAGTAGTCACCAGTGGCAAATTTCTTCTGATGGCACATTGGAGGACATTCTTGGCATATGGAAAGACAACTGTGGCAAGGTCATGGGGCCATCCATGACAAAATGTGGTCCATGACATATTAGACATAACCTTTGACATAAGAGACCTCCATAGCACAAGATAAGTATTAGGAACATTCTGGCACTGGCATATTGTATGTAATGTTTGGGTAAAAGGGGTCACCATGGCAAAATGCTGGTCCTAGCAATTGAAGTATTTTTTTTACATGAGGGGGCACCCATAGGACATTTTAAAAAGATAATTGGGTGGACACATGGGGACTGTCAGATTTCAGTAGCTTGGCACACCATGAAAGTACTTGAATATTTAATTAGTGTTTTTAGAGCCTATGGCCTTTTAGAAAATGTATGTGAAAATTGTGCATTAAAATGCAATAGTAAAGACCATTTTTCCCAAACTTTTCAAAGGGACGTGAACACCCCACCCTTTGTTCTCCCCTAGAATGTATTATAATAATCGGGCACTTATGTAACTTCAGCAATGTTAATTATTATGATGTCATCGGGATTAAGGTTATGTGACATCACTTCTTGGGACGATGCAGAGACAAAGTCATATGATGTCACTTCCTGTGATAGCATTAAGGTCATAGGGCATATGATGTCACTTCTGCTACTCCTGGCATTTCGGTGAATCGACATCCATGCTTAAGGCACTTTACAGACTTGCCTCAGTCTTCAAAACTAAGTGACTGTCATGGTCTGTACCCATACACTTTTTACGCTCTTCTTCTTCTGCATGCCTTCTGGCAATGCCAAAGTAAAAGGAGGGGATCGAGGTTTTTCTGTATGCACCACATAACCCTGGAATTCTTTCCCTGTCACACTACCCAAAGAGTCTGACTTGTTCTCCTTCATACGCTCTTTAAAGAGCTGGCTTTTCAAACAAGCTTATTCACCATAACTGACTAGGTCAACTAGAGCCAAGAAACAAATGGTGTACTAGCACTTTATCAAGCATTAATTACATTACATTAAAGGTAACGATCAAGCTAATACTCAAGCATCTGGAATGACCTCCTATCCATACCCCATGCAAAAAAACACACCAGTGCATTCGGGTAACTTTAAAAATGTTTTATTTTCAATTTTCCTGATTATTGTTATTTATCTCACAGTATTTAAAAAAAAAGTTGAATAAAGTACAAAAAGTCAGTTGAAATACAGCAAAGGTTTAAGGAACTGGCCACATCTGGCCGGAGAATGATGTACACACAAGGGTCACGTACCAAATCACCCACTTGGAACACAGTGCTTTCGGGGGTGTCAGCTTCTTCCTTCCGCTTTCCATACAAAATACACCAAAGCATGCCATGGAACTCACAGGGGGGCGGTTATGCGTGAGAGGGAAAGGGGGGTTGTGGATGGAGCATAACAACAGTTAAGAGCTCTGAGAATCATGGGAAATCAGATCTCCCCAGCACTTTACGTCAGATTGTTCTGCAGACAGTTCACCTCCGGGCTGTCCGGCTCACACTTCTCACAGTCGGCTTTCGGTGAGAGGGAGTTCTGGATGTTGAAGGCCTCCTCATCTTTCAGGCCAGGCCGTGGAGGCTCCTGCAGCTTGTGCGGGGCACTAGGATCCTCCTGGTAATGGATTTGGAGGGGTGGAGATTGGTAAAGGGAAGCGGGAAAGAAAAAGAGGGGACATAAGCCATAGTTGACAAATGATCAATTATACACTGCAAACTAGGTGACTCAATGCTGCATTTCAGCTCAACATTGTGGTGTAGACCCAAGTGTGTCGAGGAGGTGTGGGGAGAGAAGTCCTGATATTTTTTGGGGGTTTTAGCCATTGTAATTACTGTATGGACTATATGATTTGCAATATATACTGAGAACTCAAGTGCCAAATCATTAGGAGTCAGTGTCACACCCATGAGCTCTGTCTAATCAACTGAATATGAATGTTATTCCCAGTAGTGCAGTCTCAATTTTTGGCAAGATTAATAGCCCCACTGACTTTAAGGGAGTCTCAGATTTGGGAATAAGTCAATTTTGTTAACTCATTAATATTTGGCCTTAACTTCTCTTGTACGTCAGATATCTATGTATAAGGGTGTATGGGGGGTGCAGGTTCTCAGTTCTAAACATCAAAGGCACAGATTGCAAGGTGCTACCAAGCAGTGAAGTTACAACCAAGCTTGTCCATCATCTCCAGCAGCAGTTCTCAAGCCTGTCCACCAGAAGGCAGTGCTAAAGGAGTTGTCAACAAATCCATAGTGAGCATTGAGAGAAACAAACACCATCTAACCTGTAATGTTCTGCAAATTTTCTTTATTTGGATAAAGGGAAAGCTATGTAGCATTTTGTATGCTGTTATCCAGTCAATTTGAAGTATCATGAGCCGAGTCCATCGTGGTTGTGGAAGATTTAATGGAATTCAGGAGGCAAACAGAGGCCGGTTGGCCGACACAACAAGTAAGAGCACACTCATCTCCGACTATTGCAATTCCACCCCTTTCATCGGCAGGGCTGGACAGGATTTGTGGCACAGAGGTGAACCCCTGGGGGGCTGGGGGTGAGTGCCCTGATTCAGGGCTGAGGGAACCACAGCACAGCTCTCAGCCTTGAAAGCAAGCAAGGCTAAGGGAGCAGCACTGTACTTTCTCCAAAGTACCGGCATGATATACTGCTGCTGAGATGTAATGGCATCTATCATTTTCAAGAATCAGAAGAATTGGAACGTTTTATGAGTTTCTATTTAGATCTGACTGTAATATGTTTGATTTTTCAAGTAATGTATTGGAAAAATGTCATCCACTGGCATAATTTTTTTCAAACAATTCTTGGAACGAAAACATCAACAGCTCTCTCATTGGCAAGGTTAGACACCTTGCACCAACTATGCAACATGGGCTGGTCTGAAAACATTTCCAGAGGTGGTTTTATTTACTAATTTACCTCTGGACCTTACATATGTGTTCTACGCTACTACCCACAGCTGTTAGTTGCTCTCCTAGATATAGTGTTGTCTGTGTAGACCTGAAACTAGCAGACAACCTGGAGGTCCTTCCCACTTTGGAAGAGAACTCAAAGTGTTCCTGGGAGCAGTGATATTTTTTATAATGAGGAGAGAATGGATTGTTGACATGGAATGCATGTGTGTGCACTGCTGTTGATGATATAAATTGAATATTCAAACTGTGGAGACTGCTTTGCGTAGGTTTTGGACTTTGGAGCATGTTGTTGTTTTAGTGCATCTCCACTTTCATATGATTTGTGGGGTATAGCTCAGCACATGCGGGCGGGGGGCTGGTCGTGTGTGTTAGTTGATGAATAAAGCATTTACTGTATGAAAATAGAAAAAATCCTTTGCATTTTTCCTGCTTCCTTTGAAAGGACCTGGGTGAAACAGTTGACCTACTCTAACACAGAGTGCTGCCAGTAAACGACTGTTCTAATTTTTCAACACTAGAAGTTGGAATTTTCTGTTTTCGTGTTGACCCAATGAGCTCGCTTCATACTTGCAGTATGATGTGCTAGTTGGTTAGTGATGTCTTGAACTCTGCTGAGAGTTAACTGATGCTGCTAAACAAAAGCTCCCAGCATGCAAGGGGGGACTGTATGCCTGTGTCGAAGTTTTGTTTGCTATAATGTTTAAATATTTCTATGCAAGTGATATGTGTGTTCTCCTCAAAGACAATGTCTGAAAGACACAGTACATTTGAAAGCACATTTGAAAATTGTCGTATAAGAGCACACTTAAAAACATTCCGCCATAGGATTTAGAGGCCACTTTCAGGAATCACTGACTGGTAAGGTTCCCAACCGGCTCCATGCTGCCAAGGGCACAACACTCCACTCTAGCCAGTGTTTCTTTCTATAAACCTCTACAAGTTGGAAACTGGGGCAACTGAGGTCCATCCAAATTACAACTCTCTAAATACCTCTCCAAATACCCTGGATTGCTAAATACATCACAGAAGAACTCAAAAACGGGGTCCTTGATGACATGGACTCACCTGATCACCTTACTTTGACAGGTTCCTGACCTACGGGTGTTGTAGGCAGAGGATAAGGCTCGCCAGGGCTAATGTTGGAGTCGTCACTTTTGTTCTCACAGGTTATAGGTACAATGAGTGACCTTCCCTCATATTTTAATTGGATTTATAGTTTGTTGAGTGATACAATCGCTTTAGGGTCCCTGTGGCTTTTGGAGATGTCACCATGTGAGAAATCAGCAAAGCAGCAGGCCCCTCACTAGTCCTGATTCCATGAATGAATAGCTCTTCCAGACTGGGTCCTACCTTGCATTCCGGTACTTGTCCCGCATTTATAGCGGGATAATGGCAGCAGAGAGGTATGGACATGTGACCTGCGGGTCACAGATTTCAAGCCTCCTGGACGCGTGAGGGAAATAATATGAATGCCTCCTATCTGGGTAATGGCAACCACTGCTATCTATCTAAGAGCATAGAAACAATTCGATTTGTGGTGAATGCGGCATAAACGTACAATATTACAGGCCAATCTTACATATTAGATACTACTAGCACCACATTTCCGTTGCTGAATGCTTCATGACCTCAGACCATTGTGCAAAACTCCAATTCACATCCATTTAAGCATATCTGACACCTATACATATCAGTTATGATTGACTCTATTCCCGTAACTGGCCCATGACAAGGGAGTGACTTGTAGCAGTCTTGTTTTTTCCACCATTAATACTAAGAATGCTGGCCATTGAAGCTCCATACCTATGCAGAGAAAAGTACAATTACAGGTCCCAAGAGGCTTAGTGCTATTGGCTGAAAAAACAGGACTGACTGGACAAGGTGCCCTTGACATTGGACTAGTTGCCTGATTTGCATCCCTTTGATTCAGGTGTAGAGAACTGTGCGTTTTCCCAAACTAGTCCACCTACCTCCGCAAAGGAGAGCTTCTTTGACCCTTTGGAGAGATACTATGTGTGCTTACCTGCTGCCGAGAATTGAGTCTGGTCGGCTTTGAGGTACTACTGCAGCCAATGGAAAAAGAGGATTGAAACAAGATGTCAACAAATCGAGCACTGGGTAAACAGGGCTAGGCTTTGAAATACACAGTCTAGTCTAAGATCTAGGAGCTGGTCACAACTACTCTAGGAAAAAGCTAATTCTAAGTAGCTAAAAGATGGCCTATTCCAGGAAAGTACTTCCAATGGTGCCAGCGGAAGATTCTTTAAAGAACAGTGCACTAAAGCAGACTACGGCACACTGCCCGAGAAGACTTTCATAGCCAACTATTCAAAGAAAGGTGCTAAGAAAACTGCCACTTCGATTATGCTGCACATGGCAATTATGGACTCATGCCCTGTGCCTGTAACAGCTGTTGAGATCCAGTGTAAGGCAATTATTAATTGCCATCAGTTTTCTTTTCCATACAATGATTGGGGTTAAGACATGTGAGTTGTGAATGTGTCGCTAGTTTGATGCGACCTCTGCAATCCAAGGAAGACACAATGTATGGGGTTTGGCTGACATGGCCCGTACAAAAAGTTGAGCCAATATTGCCTCTGGTGTTTTATTCCTAGGGTAAAGTATTCGACCGGCCTGGAGTTGTTGCAAAAACATTAATGATCCTAGGCTCTTTCCAATGAAATTTATGGATAAACATATTTTTCATTGTTATGGTATATTTGATCTACGGAAGGTCAGCAGTTGACCATCTTTAGGTTGATATTGGAAAGTGGCAGGACCCCGTGTTTTCACAAGTACATAGAATCGAGACCCATGTCTACAAGGTATCAATGGCAGGGTAATCTCCATCAAAAGGTCCAAGGTCTGTTTCTACGCATTCCATGAAAACATGGTTCGCCCAAGGCCTTACACTTTTTTAGGGTCGCCATAGGACTTTTTAGACAAGAAATGCACTACTTATTTTATGTGTCAGTTTCAGTGGAAAGAGTGATGCTAGAAATGAGTTTAGGAATCTGAGATGTTCCTATCAACCTTATTCATCTATTGTACATTTGTTACATGTACATACACATGCAAGTCATCGACCGAAGTGACGAACACAAGCTTCCCAATACAGGAATGAACTTTAGCAATTACAAGTGACAACCAATTTCAGAGCAGAGCCAGTAAAGGAGTGGTGAAGGAGTCTCGTGTCTGGTTTCAGTCCCGAGGTTTAGTCTACCACCAATCTATGGAAACTGGCCTGCAACCAACTCAACTGACCTGGCCTGAGCTGATGTATCAGGTTTATGCATGTGTTGTCGGATGTTGGAGAAATGGGCAGTGAGACAGACTAGATGCACAAGTGTTGTGTCATAGCAATGGGCAGCATGAAGAGGCCTGTGGTAACCAACATATTGAAGGGTGGGGAGGAGCTTGGCGGGCATCCGTGATGGCCGCGTGAGCACAGCGCTCTCCGGACCCCCGCCACTCCCGGCATGATATCCTGAACATATCCTGATTCTTCACGAGGATTTGTATAGAGGACACTGGGCTGATCTTTCTGTGCTTTTTGGAATTTGATTTGGACCATGGGCGCCGAAGATACGACGACTCAAACTTTCGGGGTCCGCCCGTGAGGTTCGCCCGGGTCTGGGTGCGGCCCTGTGGCCGTCTCTGAGTTGAACAACAGCGGCAGGGGAATTCGACTCGTGGGTCCCCCTCTTAAGTTTCGGTTTCGATTCTTCCTCAGACTGAGACATCTGGCAGAGGAGTCTGGCCCTTGCCGGGTCCAGCGCGCGAGACTGCTGTTGTGCCTTTGGCTAGCTGATTGTCCTTCCGGGCTGGTTCACACCTAGTGGTACCCTCGCCGCTGCTTTTTGGTCCGAACGCCCTATTCTCCTGTGGCCATTTCCATCTGGTCGAGTGTGTCCCTCGGGACGCGGCTTCCAACATGGCGGGCAGAGGGGACTGAGAGACACGAAAGACCAAAGTGCCCCTGCGTGGGGGCCCGGTCCAGTCTAACGTTATGGACCGGTATACCCACTCGAAGGGGTCCCCTGGAGCCACCTTGCCCGGCCCGAGAGCAGTTGAATACACTGTGGACTCGTCGACGGAGCCGTCCCTGCAGGACATCATGGGCGCCATTTCTGGCATGAAGGAAACAATAGGCCAACAGTACGAAGCTTTGGCCCACAAAATCGACACCGTGGCCATTGATGTGAACTTGATTCGGGCCGACCTATCTAAAACCAATGAGAAGGTGAAATCATTGGATCTCAAGTCATCCAGCCTCACAGCCGACGTCTCGGAGATACAGACGGAGATTGGCAATCTCCGAAGGGTGAACGATTTCATGACCCGGCGCTTGGAGGACTTTGAAAACAGGGCACGTCGTTGTAACGTGCGTGTGGTTGGAGTTCCGGAAAATCCGGACCCGCATTCTGTTGATCTCCTGGTCGAGGACCTGATACAGAACTACCTTTCTCCGTCTGGGTTGAGTAAATTCTTTGCAGTGGAACGTGCCCATCGTGTTCCGGGAGGCCAGGGCAAGCCGGGCGCCCCGCCGAGGCCTATTGTTGCGAAACTCTTTCACTATAGGGATCGGGACGCTATCCTGCAGGCTTCGCGTGTGAAGGGCCCGGTGGCCTTTGAAAACGCCACGGTGAACTTCTACCCGGACTTTTCTCAGTTGGTGCAGAAACAGCGTATGGGCTTCCGTGGAGTCAAGAAGCGTCTCCGGGACATGGGACTGCGCTACGCTATGCTTTTTCCGACCAGGCTGCGAGTTGAGTACAATGACCGGACCTTTTTCTTTGATCGGCCTGAGTCAGTGAATGACTGGCTAGACTCTCTGCCGGACCGACCTCCTGGGACTGAGCCTGCCGAACACCCGGGTGGTGCTGAGGGTGGTATAGAGAGCTGAACTACTTGTTTATGCCCGGGTCTCCGTGTAGCGTAACTTCTTCTGGGATTTTATGCCTAAGTGCCTCTATTTTCTGTGTGTTCTCCTCGTTATTTGTTTTGATTGGGGTGGCGGGTGGGACAGGGCCTTTCCTCCTCCGGGGTCTTTTTGTAGAATGGGGGTTCTTGGGCGACAGGCACACTGCATGTTGGGGTGGCTCTTTAGCTTCTTGCAGGGGTGCAGGGTGGGGGGAGTTTTCTTGTTCGTTGGGGGGTGGGTTGCTGGGAAGTTTGATGTTTGTGTTTTGTTTTTTCAAGGCGATTCTACTTTGCTAATGATGTTTTCTATGTCATGCTCATTGGGGGGGGTTTCGGCATTACTGTGTGGGATGGGGGGTAGCGGGTTGAGGTTTATTTCGTGGAATGTCAATGGTCTGGGGGATCGTATAAAGCGGGGTGTGGTGTTGCGATGTCTACGACGTTTGTCTCCTGATATTGTTTTTCTACAGGAGACTCATCTGGTGGGCAATACATGTCGTGCAATGAATAGGTGGGGCTATCGCCTCGTCGCACATTCGGGGTTTACCACCGGTTCCAGGGGGGTGGGTATCCTTGTTCGGGCTTCCCTCCCCCTGGCAATTGATGATGTGATCCTTGATGATCGGGGGCGTTATGCCGTCCTCGTGGGACGCTATGAGGGTCGGACCCTTTCCCTGTTTGCCGTTTATGTGCCCCCCGGTCTACAGACCTCTACCTTTTCCGATTTGGGCCGAGTGTTGTTGAGTCTCCCTGATAGTACTCTTTTTGTGGCGGGTGACTTTAATTCTGTGTTCTCCGGTCTACATGATCGTCACCCCCCTAGGGACACTCCTTCGGCCCAACAATGGCTGGGTGGGTTTCTGGATACTTTTGGTCTGGTGGATTGTTGGAGACTCCTGCACCCTACTCAGCTTCAATACACTTTCCATTCCGGGGCCCATGGGAGTCTGTCTAGACTGGATTATTTCCTGATGCCTGCGGCGCAGTCGTCTGCTGTTCGGGAGATTAGACACCTCCCCCGGGGCATCTCTGATCATTCACCGCTTTGGCTTTGTTTTGAGGTGGGGGTGGAGGCGGCGGGCCGGGTGGCTCCTATCAATCCATGGTACCTCACCTCCCCCGAGACCAGTGGTCTCTTGATTAAGTCGTTGGACAATTACTTTTTAGACAATGAGGGGTCTGTCTCCTCTGCAGTGTCCCTGTGGGAGGCCTTTAAAACAGTGATCCGTGGGCAGGCCCTTTCCCTTATTGCTGAATCCAAGAAGGCGAGGAATCGGGAGCTGGTGGACCTTGATCGGGAAATTGTTGAGATAGAGGCTGACCTGGAGTCGAATGTTACTCCTGGTAAACTCCACGCCCTGGGTCTGAAACAATTTGCTTATAGGTCTCTGGTTACGGACGCGGCTAAAATGATGTTTCGGGAGCAACAGGGTCGTTTGTATGATGTGAGGGACAAAGCGGGTAAATTGCTGGCGTGGTTGGACAAGAAGGAAAGGGCGAACCGTGTGGTACCAGTGATTCAGACTTTGAATGGTGTGAGAGTGACTGACCCGGTTGGAATAGTGGAATGTTTTGCGGACTATTTTCGTGTGGTTTATT
Source organism: Lissotriton helveticus (assembly GCF_964261635.1). NCBI lineage: Eukaryota > Metazoa > Chordata > Amphibia > Caudata > Salamandridae > Lissotriton > Lissotriton helveticus. The sequence goes on along the minus strand of NC_136071.1, from coordinate 346,431,390 downwards.
CCCCTGTATCTGACCGGGACGTTGATGACTCTCGCCTCTTGTTGCGCGATATAGCTCTGCCCTGTGTCTCCGATTTGGACCGAGTCTCTTTGGACTCTCCTTTCTCGACGGACGAGATAGCAACTGCCATTCGCTCACTCCGTTCGGGCAAGGCTTTGGGCCCGAATGGATTGCCAATTGAGTTGTACAAGCTGCGTCCTGATAAGGTGGCGCCCTATCTTCGTACCATGTTTTTGGAATCCCGGGATCGGGGCATTCTCCCATATGATCAGCGTTTGGCTACGATCGTTGTTATTCCCAAAGAAGGTAAACCCCGGGACCTTTGTTCGTCTTATAGGCCCATTTCCCTGTTGAATGTTGAACCCAAGGTTCTGGCTAAGCTCCTGGCTACTCGCCTCCTGACGGTTATCAGCAGCCTGATTCATCCGGATCAATCCGGATTTATCCCGCATCGCAACACGGCTCTTAACCTACGTCGTCTCCACGGCGCCATTGCGAGGGCGGGGCTTCTGACGGAGCCGGCCATTTTGGCTTCGCTGGATGCCTCGATGGCCTTTGATACTGTAGAATGGCCCTATCTTTGGGCGACTCTTGAGAAATTTGGTTTCGGCCCGGGGTTTATTGGCTGGGTGAAATTGTTATACGCCGAACCCTTGGCGCAGGTTGTGGTTAACGGTCGAGTTTCTGTACCCTTTTGCCTTGGTAGGGGGACCCGACAGCGGTGCCCCTTGTCTCCGTTGCTTTTTGCGCTTGCCTTGGAGCCGTTGGCTGCGTGGCTTCGATGGGAACCTTCCCTCAAGGGGATCCGTTGGTCGCCGGATTTTGAGGACCGCGTCTCGCTTTACGCGGATGACATTCTTCTTTACCTTACTTCCCCGCGCAAATCTTTAAATGTCTTATTTGACGTTCTCACTTCGTTTGGCGCTAATTCTGGTCTGATTATTAATTGGGCTAAGTCCTGTGTGTATGTTCTCTCGGGTGTTCTGCCCCCACTGCCGGACAGATTTCCTATTCAGGTTGTCCAATCTGGCTTCAAATATTTGGGGATCTTCATTACGCTGGACGCTTCACTCCGGTTCGAGCGTAATCTCCTCCCCCCGCTTCTTAGACTGCGACTGGACGTGGCCCGCTGGCGTAAGCTACCCCTATCTCCTCTGGGCAGAGCTGCCCTCTTTAAAATGATGTCGTTGCCACGATTCCTATACGCACTTCAGAATTCCTATGACGACGTTCCCGCAACCTATTTCCGAGAGATCGAGAGTCTCCATAGGCAACTGATTTGGGACGGGCGTCCACGTATTGCCCTTGCGAAACTTACCATCCCTTGGTATGATGGGGGCATGGCGCTCCCTGATAACAAAAGATATTATTGGGCTACCCAGCTCTCTGCCATTAATCATGCAATGTATTCCCCGGGTCGAGATCCGGCATTCGAGATGGATAGACTCCAGCTGCCGGGAGGAGATTTTAATAGAGCGCTTTATTCCAGATCGGCTGGGCGCCATCTTGCGGGCCCATCCAGGACCGCAGTCAGTGTGTGGCGCGCCACGAATGTGAGTCTGGGGTGGGAGAATCGACTGACAATGGCGACTCCGCTTTATGCTTCCGAACGTTTGGGATCTCTCTGGTCTACTAAGGGCTTTGACCGCTGGGATATGATTGGAATATGTAAAGTGGGTGATGTCTGTGTGAAAGGTGAAGTGAAGTCCTTCAAGGCCCTTCAGGCCGAATATGACTTGAGTGACAGAGAATTCTTTCGATATCTGCAGATCCGACATGCTCTGGCCTCTGTTCTGACTCCTGGTGTGACTTTACCCGAGTCCTCCCCCCTCGAGGATCGCATACTGGATGGCCACCTTCCCGATAGCACTATCTCCCTGATTTACAAGAAACTGATTAATAATCGCGCTGACTTACTGGTCCGACTTAGGGAGGTTTGGGTCGGGGACAGGCTGGAATTGGACGACGAAGATTGGCAATCGGCACTCTCTTCTCCGAAGGAGGTCGCCATCCCCGCCCGTCTCCGTTTGGTTCAGCTTAAGATCCTCCACCGGGTGTATGTAACTGGTCCGCGTCTGGTAGTGATGGGTTTTTCCCCGGATGGTTTATGCAAACGTGGTTGTGGGATGAGTGCTACATTTCTGCATATTATTTGGGAGTGCCCTGCGGTGGCAACTTATTGGACTGATGTGCTTGCGGTGATGACTGTTGTGACTGGAATTGCTCTGCAGCCTGAGGCCCGACGGTGTCTGTTGAATGTGTGGGAACCCACCGACTATTCTGTGGCCCAGACCAGATGGGCGACCGTGGGATACATGGTCGCTAAGCGGGATATTGCGCAACTCTGGGGCGCCTCTAGACCTCCCGATGTTTCGGTGTGGGAGGATAACATGGACTGGGCCATGTTTCCTGAGAGGACCGTCTATGTAGCTAGGGGCAGACCCAGGGCGTGGACGAAGATTTGGGGTCAGTGGAACGACTATCGTGGGAATATTTGTACTCCTCCCTTGGTTGACACACCCGATGTTACCCTGTCTCCCTAGGCTGATGTTCCCGGAATCTCTTATGCTGTTCTGTAAAATTGTTATCCTCCCCGCTGTCCCCCCCCCCCACCTTGCCGAGTCCCATTGATTGTGCTTTCGTGTTCCTGATTGGTAGCTTCCCCTCCGCCTTCTGGGCTGACTTTGATTAGTATGCATTCGCCTTTTCTTGTAGTTCGTTGTTGTTTGTATGTATAAAACGGAAAATTGCTGTGTCCTGTCCGATATTTTGAGTAATAGTTGGAGTTTGTTTATGCCTGACCACGGGAGAGATCGTATGCCTCTTACGTTGTGCATTGCTGTTAGCGGCCAGCCCGTGTGGTTGTAGGCCCATCCTTGTAACTCTTATTTGATTGCTCAATAAACGGTTTTCAATCCAAAAAAAAAACAAAAACATATTGAAGGGCAGCCGGAGAGTGGACCTCTGACATATTTCACTTCAATTAGGAGAAAACTGAGAAGGATGCCATGAACAGGGCTTGAAAGAATCTGAATTTGGAGATTAGAAGGTTTGCAGAGGCAGTGATGTTGAATATTAAAGACAGGAAGCACTTATAGGTAACAGACAGCAAACCACATATTTTGGATTACAGCAAAGGTGCCAACTAAGTAACTTGGGAAATAGTACTGAACGGCACAGAATGAAGCTTGAAAATGCAATCAGTGAAAGGTTTTCATTAGTGAAGGAGATTGTTGGTTTAAGGGTTTATGATGCTGTTTGTTGAGAAGGGGATACGAGTGGGGGTATTGACTCCTGCGTTGATATGCCAACTCAGGGTCTTGAGGACATGGTCACCTGGTCGACTCTGGAAGACTAGTAGATCCAGATGAGGATAAGAGGCCGACTAGGCTCGGCATGACAATAAAGGGCTAGTAAATCTGGAAAGTATACAAATAATGTCAGTCTGCATGCGACCAGTAGGTAAGTTAATAAATTGGGGGATGTCTTGTAGGGCCAAGACTGGAAAGACAGGAAAAAGAAAGCTTATGGAGTGGTAGGATAGGGTTTGCACAGCCGGCCTGACAGAAGGATCAGAAGAGGGATTGGGACCAGTGCGGTCATGTTGGTGTTGATTTATGGTAGGACGGCAATAGTAGCACTATTTAATAGTCATTGTAAACCATCCACCTATACCCAACCTGAAATGAGGCGTAAGGCTCCACCAAGGTCTAGGCGCTTACTTTGATTCGTCTTTGCTTGATTGGTTTTGATTCATTTTGTGCATTGATTTATATATCCAGGAAAGCAATGTGTTTATCCTGACGATGATCCCATAATCTAAATAGATCGAAACTTCGTCGATCTAGTCACTCTGATCCACTTGTTTATATACAATTGATTAATGGGTGCAGTAGTGCTGTGTTTAATCAATAAATGTCCTTGATTCTGGACATATTTTAGTACACTAACTAGTTTTGTCTGTGAAATCTTAGCAAAACCTGTTGAGGTTTACCCCGCAGGGGTACCCACTTCTATCAATTAATTTTTACTTTTATTACTTTAATAACATGTTGTTTTAACTGTTAATTGGAAATCTCATGGTCATTATTGTTTGATCCCAAAGTATTACTTGCTTAACTTATGTTGAGGGACCCATGTGACTGAATACAGAATGTAAGCACTCGAGTTGTTCATTAGAACTCTCTAGTGAAGCTACAATAGATCACTGGAGAGTCGTTTGACAGACCACTGCTGTTGTTTGGAGTACAAGTTGTACTCAAAACGCCACACTTTGTCAAAAATGGGTGAGAAGGATATTTAAGAAATTATAGAAAATGTGTCCTCTGCTTTCTAGAACATGAAGCATAATTTCCATGACAAAATGAAACCCCTCATTTTGTTAATTTACTGTAATCTCCTCCACAGGAAAAGCTTTTAGTTGTACAGCTCAGATTCCAGCAACATGGTATTTAGATGTGCCTCACTTTTGTCATGAAAATAGATTGCTTTCTCTCAAGTTGTTCATTAGAACACGGTGGGAGTCTGCAGCAGAACACGGAGGAATCAACTGGCAGACTGCGGCTGCAGTTGGAAGTACACATTTTACTCATCATATCACACTTTTTCCTATATAATTTATAGAAAATCAGTTTTCATTTTAGCTACTGGAGCACCTTCCGTAACTTCTATATGACAACCATTTCGCCCCAAATTGTAATGGTCTTACTTACAAAAGCAATATTATCTGGAGGAATGCTCAGCTTGTTATTGACAAGGATGGAGTAGGGTCTTCCGCTTCACATCGGGACTGCCTGAACCCACCACAGTCAATAACTCCTTGTGAATGCCCTTCCCCTTGGATAATATTTGTTAATTAGTGAGTTGTTTAGGGTAGTTTGTGAAGATGTGCCCGAATGTAGCATGGCTTGTAAGAGCAGACTTGTTACCTTAAAGCAGCCTTTTTCACACTCTATGGTGCCTGTCACTACTTGTTCTGGTCCACCAAATTTAGCTATGGCGTCACATATAGAAAGATGCTTCAATTACTTATAAATAGCAACTATACACCGAAGGATTTATCTGTCTATCAGCCTTAGGCTGTGACTGTCCAAGAAGCTTAAGATGGAGACTGGCTCTTGTACAGCTTCAAGGACTGTCCAACAAGCAGATCTATGAGAAGGCTATTAAACACCCGTGGTGTGGGGATGTCCAAGAACCTTTGGATACGGTTGTTCTACATTTGTATGATGAAAACAACCATAAGATACATGCATTATCTGAATACATTCGGGGTGTCCATCCACCAATCATATGATGGACCTGTTCAACAACCATGAGATGGGACTGACCAATGATCAAAGGATAAGTATGCCAAAAAGCTTTATGGATTGAGCTGTCAAACAACCTGAAGATGAGCCTCTCCAGTGACTCTTGATTAGGGTTATCGAACATTCAACTCTAAGGATGAGATTGTCTCTAGGTAGAAACTGTTCAACAACCTTAGTATAAAGCTTTTTAGCCCAGCAAAACATGGATGGCTCACTTCAACAAACAACCCTATAATGGGGTGTCGAACATTCCTACGATAAGACTCTCCAGAATCACTATGGTGGGCATGTCCATCTACTAATCCTAAAATGGACAATATAAAAATCCCAAGTATGGGTCTGTCCAATATTCAGTCTTGTAGATAAGGCTGTCAGACAACCATAGGAAAGAAACTCTCCAAAAACACTAGGATAAACATATACAGTGCAACAATCCTACTGTGAGTTGCGTTGTAACCATAGGATGGGGGTGGTCAACAATGAAAAATATGATCAAAATGTACAAAAAAGAAAAACCTAACTTTGTGGTAATGGGCATTCCTAGTGTAAGGTGCCCCACACCCAATTCCAGAATAGAGCGGTCTGAAATACCTAGCTGGAGCTATTCAATCTCAATTCTTGGGGGTATTAGGACGAATTTGTTCACTCCAACCAATCCATTATCGGGTTGTTGAGCAACCCTTGGATTGAGGTTATCAACAACAAGCCACAGGTCAAGGCAGTTCAACAACGATCTGATGGGGCTGTCTAACAACCAACGTTAGGATCAAATTAAGAATGTGATGTGTTGACCAAAGACCATACAATGTTGCTATCCATTAACCCGGGGACTGGGTAGCACAATAATCCTAGGTCTTTACTGTGAACAGAGACATATGCTGGTTCTTCTGTAAATCCAGGATGAACTACAGATTAATAAATGCAATCTTCCACCGGCACAAGCTTAAAGGCTGTTCATCTTTTGCCGTGCATAGAAGAGGGCACTTGTCTGCCTATTGCTGTGACAACTGCCTCTGATGTTGGTCTGTGTGTGAGCTCATCCTCTCTGTGGCCAAGAATGCCTTGATTATTCACAGATACATCTTTGACAGCTCTTCCTAGTCTTCCTTGTCACAGTACTTTTTGAGACAATGTCATCTGCATGTCTTTGTAAAGCTGTCCTTCCCTTACTCTGACTAGCCCTGTGATTTTGGATCCACTGGAGGCGCTCCCCCTTTCAAGCGAGTCATTTTCAACAGAACCCAACTCTGATGAAATGACATACACCTAAAGTATAAGTACAGCTCAAGTAAGGGTGCCATCTGTCCCCTCGCCCTCATACCAGTCTGTGAGGTGATAGGCAGTAGTGGCAGCAAAATTCTAGCCCAGGGTTCTCTTTCAACATCTATTCAGTTCTACATAATTGGAGTTCCTTTGCTATCCCAATGTATCATAGATGTTGTGTGTCAGTGCTTCTCTTTCCTATCATCATGTATCAAATATGTACGCGTTTCTGTTTGATGCGAATGTAAGCTGTCCAATAGGGTCACACTGAGAATAGCTCCACAAGATGAGGGCTTCCCCTGCAAGCTATCTCCATGTCCATGATGAGTGTGACAGCCTACATTGTGCTTTACATACAGGCTTATCTTCCTTGTGAGTGGAGAAGGAATCCTCATTCCTCGCATTTTCTAGAGTAGATTTCCCCTGTTCAGTTAAACCCACCTCATAAGATTTTTCTGTTGCCTAGTAACTCTGATGATCTGATGTTCTGGCTTTACAGAGATCAGTTCTGACTTGTCTGATCTCTGACTTGTGCTAAAGTTGATATACTGACAAGTAGGTTCCTGGTAGCGCCAACTGAACTGGGCATCGCGATGACCAGGCATTCATGAAAAACAAGAGAGGAGCAAGAAGGAAAAAAGGGTATGGAGGATCACCTCCTGAGAGCAATGAAATTTTGTCTGCAATTTATTCCTAAAAGCTGAATCAAATGTTAACAACAAATAATCATGACACATTTTGAAATACATATTTTAACGTCCAGGATTCATAGTACCTTTAGATGCCTTGCTAACATAATGGTCACTAGTAATACTCTATGTTTAAATATAAGAGGTAGCAAAAGGTGGAAGATCAACACATAATCTAGAAGCAAAGCCTTAGGATTCTCTGTAGAAAAGCCTAGAAAGCAAGGGCTCCTCTTGCAACAGATTATCTTAAGCCTCCCTAACAGCCGTAAAGGATGAGTACTTATTTTGGAGTCTACAACAAACCTAGATCAAATCTCTCCTGTAGGAATTAAAGGGTAATTTTTACTGTAAAAGACACAGGATCATGCCAAATATTTGCACACCTCAAGGAAAAACAGTTGCTGTCTATTAAAGATAATAAGAATTGAAAGCGACACAGCTACTGCAGACTCTTCACTAACTCCTAGGAAAGCACCATGCACTGCCATCCTTCCCATTCAACCTCCAAACCATTAGTGCCAAGCCTTAGCAAGGAACGTAGACTGTGCCAAAGACGGAAGGACCCTCAACCGTCACAGAAAATCCACTGCCATTTGCAGAAGAAAAGGAAACCACCGCCTCCTGGGCCAAAATACTACTATCATAATTGCATCTGCTCTTTTTCCACACTCTGGACACACGAGGAAATGGAAGTCAATCATAAAACAAAGATCACCTTGATCCTGCAGAGGCAGTGCATAACCCTCAGACCCTCTGCACTGGCAACCTAATTGGTGGAAAACAATTAAGTCCATTGCTGGGGTCCCAAATCTGCAATACAGATCTTGAAAAATCTTTTAACACAGAAAGTAGTCTGTCAGTGGGAAAATCACTCAACTCAGCCTGACCTCCCAAGAATCTAGATCTCATTCCCCCTCCAACTAGACAAAGGCCTCTGTTACTCTGATGTCAGTCTAGACCAAAACTGCTCTATACTGGAATCTAAGTGAATGAAACTCCGAGTACATGTAAAAATGTGTTCAATTCGCATCAGACATTTTAATCTCTGGGGCCTACCAGTGGCCTTCTTTCTAGATGTCTTGCAAAGTTGCTCCCCAGTCCAGACTGCGAGCATCCACAGTGATGAATATGGGAGGAAGAGGATGTAACAAAATTCCCTTCTGTAGGGTAGAAGTGTGTAGCTACCAACCTAATTCTGCTGTAAATACAGAGGAGGACGGAATTTAGTCCTCAAAACACATTAATTATGGGGATGATCAGTGAACATGCACGTGGGACTAGGCCAGGCAATTACAAATATACATAAAGATAAGTTACCTTACGCCCTTAGACTTTCCCTCACTGGAGCTTCCTTGTTTGCTAAAAGTCTCTTTAGCTGACTCTGTAATCTCACGGCTTCCTGCTTGGGCAGTAACAATTGAGCAATGTCTTTCCCAAGTAGAGGTCAAGTTCTGAACTGGCTGGTGATCTGGCTACTCCGTGATAAAGGGTTGATGCTCCCTGATGGCTCTGCATACCTGTAACATATGCAGTCTTGTTCTTGGTATTGGTGAAGACCTGTAATTCCATTATCAGCCCAAAGCACAAGTTACTACTTGTGTAACGATATATCTGTAAGAGACATTAGTTAGTGATAGATTCCTTACCTTAGAATATCCCCAGGCATCAGACTGGATCCGGAAACTTTTGCGTAGCCTATAACCTATTGGTTGTTTTGGATTTGCGTGTTTATATTCATTGTCTGATAAATTGAAAGCAAGTTGATACTGCTGATTAAGAAATCAATGAAATGATACATGAAAACTAGAAGGAATTTTTTGCCCAACAGAACCATTGTTGATATTGTGTATAACGCCCAGGTTCTGAGGGATACTGGGTTACCCCATAGTAATTTGCCAGATGGTAAGAGAGCGCACGTTTTGGGTCCAGACGGTGGAGCCTCTCTTCCTCTTTCGAGGAATGCGGAGGCGGAAAGAAGGTGGGCAAGGTGATGGACTGCCCAATGTGGAAGGCTGTGACTACCTTGGGCAGGAAAGAGGGTCTAGTCCGCAACACAACCTTGTCCGGATGGACAGAAAGGAAAGGAGGTTTAGAGGAAAGAGCCTGGAGCTCACTCACTCTCCTGGCAGAGGTGATGGCAACCAGGAAAGCAGTCTTCAGAGTAAGAAGACGGAGAGGACAGTTATGAAGTGGCTCAAAGGGAGCGCACATCAGATAAGTAAGTACAAGGTTCATGTCCCACTGAGGCATCACGAATGGAACAGGAGGGAACATGTGTGTGATGCCCTTCAAAAACCTATTTACAATTGGGGACTTGAACAAAGATGGCTGATCGGGTAGCCTTAAGAAGGCGGAAAGGGCAGAAAGGTAGCCCTTGATAGTGCCCAGAGCAGAGCCCTGCTGGGCAAGAGAAAGAAGGAAGAGGAGAACCTCAGAAAGGGTGGCAGAGAGTGGATCCATAGCCTATGCTGTGCACCATGCCACAAATCTGTTCCACCTGCAGGCGTATACCGACTTTGTGGAGGGACACCTGGCTGCCAGAATGACATTACAGACTTCAGGAGGCAAGTCAATTGGCCTCAACTGTCGCCGCTCAATCTCCAAGCTTGTAGGTGGAGACTGGACAGGTTCGGGTGGAGGACCGTCCCCTGCTGCTGCGACAGAAGGTCCTCCTGAAGAGGCAGACAAATCGGGGGATCGACAGACATGCAGAGTAGCTCTGGATACCAATATCTTCGTGCCCAGTCCGGAGCCACAAGGATAACCTGGGCCCGGTCGCGCCTGATCTTCTTCAGCACTCTGGGCAGAAGTGGTATAGGCGGAAAGGCGTACAATAGACCGCAACTCCACTCGCGACGAAAAGCGTCTCCGAGCGAGTGCCGCCTTGGAAATTCCAACGCGCAGAACTGATGACATTGCGCGTTCTCTTCTGTGGCGAATAGATCTAACCAAGGCTCTCCCCACTGCTGAAAGAGACCTTGCGCCAGGTCCGAGTTCAGACGCCATTCGTGATCCATCATGCACCGACGGCTGAGTTCGTCTGCCCTGGCGTTCAGAGCACCTGCCAGGTGTTGAACCACCAGGGTCACGCCCTGATGTTCCAGCCACTGCCAGAGGCGCAGAGCCTCCTGGCATAGGGTCCACGACCCCACCCCGCCCTGTTTGTTGCAGTACCACATGGCGGTGTTGTTGTCCGTGAACACCACTCCCCCAGACAGAGGGGAGGAATGCCTTCAGTGCAAGACGGATCGTCCGCAGCTCCAGAAGGTTGATGTGGAGCTGGGACTCCGCCGAAGAACAGAGGCCTCTGATCTCCACCTCTCCCATGTGGCCCCCCCCAGCCCTGAAGGGGCACAACTACGTGCTGCGGTTGGGGTAGGGATCTGCCGCTGACCCAATCGCGGTCCGTGAGCCACCACTGCAACTGTCTTGCAGTGCCCTCCGAGATCAAGACATGGTCGGACAAGTTGCCCTGATGCCGGGCCCACTGAAACTTCAGGTCCCACTGCAGAGCCCGCATCCTCCACCGGGCGTGATGCACCAGAAGGATGCAGGAGGCCCCAGAAGCCGCAGCGTCAACCTGACGAGACTCGGGATAAAGGCTGAAAGATCGGAATCAGAGCCTGAATATCCCGCACCCGCTGTTCGGGAGGATAACCCCGAAACTGCGCCGAGTCTAGAACCGCTCCGATGAAGAGGAGCTTCTGAGAGGGACACAGGTGTGACTTCGGCACATTGATGGAAAACCCCAGCAGGTGCAGGAGGTCGGCCGTAGTCTGGAGGTGACTGACGACTGTCTGCGGCGAGCCCACCTTCAACAACCAGTCGTCGAGGTAGGGGAAGACTGAAACCCCCAACCTGCGCTGATGAGGTGCGACCACCGCCATCACTTTCGTGAACACCCGTGGGGCGCTGGTAAGGCCGAAGGGGAGCACGGTAAACTGAAAGTGCTTGTGGCCTACCGTGAACCGTAGGTAACGCCGGTGGGCCGGCAGGACAGGGATGTGAAAATAAGCGTCCTGCAAGTCCAACGCTACCATCCAGTCTCCAGGGTCTAGGGCAGCCAAGACCTGAGCCAATGTCAGCATCTTGAACTTCTCCTTCCGGAGGAAGCCATTGACGTTCCGTAGGTCCAAGATAGGGCGTAGGCCCCCTTTGCCCTTCTTGGGTACCAGAAAGTAGTGGGAGTAACAACCACACCCTACTTCTGGCCCAGGAACGCGCTCGATGGCCCCCTTGGCCAAGAGGGCCGTAACTTCCTCTTGCAGAAGTTGCAAGTGATCCCCCGGCACGCGGTGGTATTGCAGTGGCATGGCTGGAGGGGTCGCCTCGAAGGGGAGGGAGTAGCCCCTTCGGACGATTTGCTGCATCCACATGTCCAACGTGACAGTGCGCCAGTGGAAGTGGTGATGGCGAACCCTGCCCCCCACTGGCGTCACATGGGCCTGAAAGCATGGACTAGGAGGGTTTTGAGGCGGATGCTGCAGGGGGAGGTGTGGACTGGCCTCGCCGTTGTCCCCGACCGCCACCACGGCGGTTTCCACGGCCGACACCGTGCTGTGTATTACTCTGCAGTGCATGGCTGGCAGCACGTGTGGGGGAGCCCCTTCCTTGGCCACGAAAGGAGCGAAAGGCACCCGTTTGCTGGCGTGGGGGCGAGAGGCCCAAGGACTTGGCCATAGCCCTGTCGGGGGTGGGTGGACAAGAAGCAAGGGTCGCCCGGAGCCGGGTGGTAGCGTCTGGCAACGTTCCTATCTACAGGCTGACCGGTAGCGGGCTTGGACCAAGTGCCGAAAAGAACGTCACACAAGGCCTCATTAAACGGCAGCAGAAGCTCAGTGGAGCTTGCCTGCGGTTTAAGGACCTCAGTGAGGAGGTTAGTCCTCACGGCCGTGACGGGGAGCTCTAGGCCCAATGCCTTGGTCGCCCGCGTCAATACTACACTGTAGGCAGCCCCCTCCTCCGTAGCCACGGTTGGAGCGGAGACAAAACCAGTGTCTGGCGAAGTGTCCAGTCCACTTGCATCCCCAAGCTCATATGTCCAGTCCTGTTGAGACTGGCACTCCTGTGCCAGAGGGTCCACAGACCCCTCCCAATCACCCTCGTCACCCATCACCTGAAATTCAGGTTCAACGGATGGTGCCGGTTCGTGGAAGTAAAAGTCTCCATACGACGTCGAGAGCGGCGCCCAGCGGCGCCGCTCCGGTGCCAGAACCGAATCAAGGGTAGGATTGGGGACGGCGTCGCCCGAAGGTGGCGCCGGGGGTGACACCCTAGGGGCCGGCGTCAGTGAGGTCGTGAGGTCGACCGGCGACGACCCGGATCTGGAACCGGATCCAGTGGGGGCCTGCGGCGCCGGGGCCGAAGCATCCGACGGCATCTGAGCCGAAGCACCCGACCCGCTAGGCCCCCCAGCCGGGACCGCTGGGCCCAAAGGCGCCACGGAGCCCGGCGGAGGAGGGAGAGACCTCATAGCCATGAGGTACCGCTCGACCTCCTCTGGCGTCGCACCGTGCCCAGGGACCGGAAGGTATGGGGCAGGTGGTGACGCCCGCGACTCCATCGGAGCCGCGTGGGTGGTGTCACCCGAACCCCCGGCCGCATAGCGCGAGCGTCGGGGTGAGTCGGAAGAGCGATGACGCCGTTCCGACCTCTCATGCCTCTTACCTGAGGACCTGGATCCTGAAGACCGATGCCGACTCCCGGAGCTACGAGGGCTCCGACCCCGCGACCGGTCCCTCGACCTCCTGTGGGACCGGGACCTCGAACGGTGCGGGGCCGACTGCCGGAGCTCAAGCCGCTTGCGGGACCGCTCCTGCCTAGCCTTAGACGTCAGGGCCCGGCAGTCGGAGCAGGTTCGGTCGTCGTGGTCGAGGCCTAGACACTGAAGACACCGGCGATGGGGGTCAGTAACCGACATCATGCGGCCACACTTGGAACAGGGTTTGAACCCAGGCATTCCTACCGGCACCGTAGGAGTCGTAGCGACTTGAGAAAAACAGATCAAAAGATCAAAAAAGTTTAGTCAAAAGGTGACTAAGGGGTAGAGCTTCTCCGGATCTGCGCTAGCTGGCGCGTAAAAAAGAAGAACTGACGTCAGCGCACGAGGGTGGCGTCTAAGTACTCCGGCGACGTTATTCTGGCGCTAACGACGCCGATGACGGACACGGAGCCGCGGACGACGCCTACCGACGCGCAGGAGTATTGCTTCGCAAAAGTTTCCGGATCCAGTCTGACGCCTGGGGATATTCTAAGGTAAGGAATCTATCACTAACGTGTCTCTTTCAGATGCGCAGGACTACAAATTGGTAATGATTTTGAAGGTGTCTGCAAATCAGAAAAATTATCATCCTGACAATGAAGAAATATGAGGAACTTAGTATCCAAAAAAACCTACAGATGCCAAGATTTCAAGGCAATAAAGGGTTAGTATCCGAAACATTGTGTTCCTGGTAGACTTAATTAGCTTCTTCACATGCATAACAACCAGTATGATAGAGTACACATTCTGTCCTCACGTCTGAGGAACAGGGATCACTGCCTATGTTTTTTTTAAAGTGACTGGATTCCTTCCAATGGTGCTTTCCTTTTCTGTGGATATTTCAGAAATGGTGTATTATCCTAGATTGCAGAGGGCTTGGCAGAACTGTGTCATATGTCTTCCGTCTACTATCTAGAAGAACCAGGCATGTAAAGTAGGCATTTGCCAAGCCTGTTGGAAAATTAATCAGACATCCCTCAGCCAACAGCTTGGGCCAACCTCTGTATTATTAGGACTGCTGCTGCTTTGACTTTCGAGCAGAAGAATGCTTTTTCTGTACATATGTCACCGTGCAGCTGGCCTCTGCTTTTGCTGATCTCTGAGAGAGGTAGAAACTCACCCAGAGGCTTTATAAAATAATCTCCTCTCAAGGCAAATGGAGAAGTTTTCCGGATTTATGAATGATCTTCTCCTGCGTCCTTGTGCTCTTCCACCACTTTTGACATCCATTAGGCCCGAAGCAGCTTTTCACCTTTGAAATGGATTTCGTGCATTGCTGCCTTTGCTCTACATCACTCTTTTGATGGACATGACACCTGGCTACCACCACAAAAGTTCCACCAACCACTGCTGATGCCCAACGCCAAGTCTCAAAGCAACTGAGAGTGCCTTTCCATGAGACAGTCATGCTGAACTCTCTTGTCTCAATGGTTTGCATCAGCACATTGAGATCTGCCAGGAAGGGCTACCACATTTAAGCTAAATAAGTGTTGAACCTAAGAGCCAGATTAGACTAATCATAATTTTTTTTCTCAAGGCTGACTCTACTTTTCTGGCAAATTTGAGCCACACAATGCAGGATCCTCAGAGGTCAAGGAGATTCTCCTAGCAAGACGGTCTGGTTGTCTTCTGATATTCTCTCAGGATTGTTCTATTAGAATGAAATGTTTCTTCCCCTATGTAGAACCCATACCACCAGCATAGTGTTCAGTCACCTTATGAAATACATCCCTGGAGACATATTTGCCCATATTCTCCAAATCTTGAGGGGAGACAATTGTAAGAGAGTTTTAGTTTTCTTTAAAATAATGTTTAATGTAGGCATGCTTCAGTTAGCATAACTAGGCTGCTCCAGGCTGCCTTGACAATCAGTCAGGAAATGCTGTAGACAAGTGCATTTTTATTTTAGGTGTACAAGCTTTCCACGTGCATGTGTCTTTCTCTACTTCAAAAAAAAATATATATATACAGCCTCAGCCATGGTCTCTGTGTTAAACAAATGTAATATAATATTCTGCTCTCCGGAGAGAAGATAGGATGCTTCTGTTACAATTTCAAAGCCACTTAGTCCATCTCCGCTAGTAGTTGAGCAAGCAATTGTATTCCTGTGTTTCATAATATATTCATTCATTCCTTAATTATGTACAGCTTTAATCAATAAATGCTCTAGGAAGAAGGAGTTTTCAGTGCTGTTGTACCAACTAATAGATTTATTGGGTGCCATGAAGTAAACATTTCAACTCTTTTATATTATAAAAGATGCACTTTTTAGGGAACAGACAACTTTTTGTTCATTTTACTCTTTGCTACAGAACACTGAGGAGGGCTCTTTTGGGCTTTCATTTGGAGACAAACCTTACATCAGTCTGCTTGCTAATTCACTTGATTTATTAACAAACTACCTTTCCTTTCTGCCATGATAATATTTTTTAATACACCTACAAGTTTATTAACTCTAGAATCTTGTCATGTTTAAGTTATATTAATAGACTTAAGCTAAGTCGATGAGAGACTCAAATAGACCCATTCCTGCATAATGGCCTTTTAATGTATTAATTAAACGGCCTCAATACAATCTCATCTCGATCCTGTTTGATCTTGGGAGACTATACACATAAGGGTGAAAGCGCCAAGGAGGAAAACTGATTATGTTCCCTGGACTTTTTGTACGAAATGTGTTACATAGCTTTCTGCATCATTTGCATGATTCTTTTCTCCATAGACACATTACGAGGAATGCCTTCTTTTTAGGTCTGTCATTAGCTAAGACCTTAAAATTGTACTACGATTATATGAATAATACACTTATTTATAGGGAAGGGGGGGTGGCACAACAGCCAGGGCAGCTGACTCCAGAGCAGGTTCACGGTTCGATCCCCGGAAACAGCTCAGCTCAGCACAGCATCATGGCCTGGCAGCTTCCACAACAATAAAGCTTTGGAAAAATCAAGACAAATCAAAACGAGCACTGGCAAAGTCAAAAGGCTGGCGACCCAAGCCAGACCTATTGGCTTTGTCAATGCTTGTGTACATTTCCTCTTATGCCCGTTTTGCTGATGTCCAATAGACAGCGACCATCCAGAGGAAAAGCACCGCCCTCACTCTGCTTTCTCTTCCTTCTGCATTTATGGCCCGGTATGGTGCCAGGGCTGAACATGTAGATTAATAGCACGCAATGTATGTTTTTTACTTCAGTTTCCATCCATTGCATGTATAGCTGGCAAGCGGCTCATGTAGTATGTGACATTTCAGAGTTCTGGCTTCATAGCCAGCAGGCATTTGCATTTTGCATTTAATTTTGCTGTAGCATTATAAGAATTGTTTGCACAAATAAATCCCGCTGCACCAAGTCATATTTTAAATGCAGCAGAAAGTTGTAGAAAAAAAAGAAAGGTCCTGATTGACATGTTTTACAAAAGTGTAGCCTACTTTTAACATATTCGCCTCTTGAAAACTATGGAACCCTTACGCTAGCCCATAGACATTACTGCCACCTTTACATTAACCCTAAACCTTAAGCCCTTTTCCCACAAATCTAGCCTATACACCATCCCTTACTGTAACCCTCTAGCTCCTACCTCAACCAGACAACTAATCTAGTCCTAAACCTCACTGTAACCCCTTAACTTACCCTAACCCCATCAATTTTCTTAAGTTTTAATGTAACGTTTAAGTCTAGCCCTACTTTACCACAGGTCTAAGGCTCCCATTGTTAAACTGTAAAAAATGGTATCTTGTTAAATTAGCCTCTGCTCTCAGCCATTTTGTCTACCAGTCCCATTTTGTGTTTTTGCTGTGACTCTTGTGAAGTTAGAAGTTACGTGTTCATTGAAAGCTGGTTATATTGATACGGCTCGCGTGTCAGAGTCAGCAGCCCTGCCTTGCCGAAGGGCCTACGTGCACAGATGTCTAATCAGTTTGCCCGTCAACGCCTGTATCCTCCCTTGCCTATCTACAAAGATGACGTGGGAAGGGGTTTATCAGGATTCCACATTACAGCATATAAGCGTTGTGTAAGGGGCTGTGTAAGCATTATGTAAAAAATGCCATAAGAGGGTTATGTAAAATGTGATGTAACCATGACTAAGGGGTTTTCTGGTGAACTCCTATGGTACCCAAAATGTATAAAAGGCAGACTCCAAATTGTTCTAGTTTGTTCCCTCTCAGGCACTTGCAGTGTCTGTATGACGAAGCCATCTCATGAGATTTAATAAACCTGTCTTTTGTTCCACTCCAGTGTCGATCCTCATTTATTGGACCAGTAGACAGAGGGTGTCCCTGCACCAGTGAGACTGATAGGAATCTCACTTCTACACCGTGACCAAGTTCCTGCCTCCTTCAGGGACCGCCCTTTGGACCAGTGATGCCAAACTCCCCAAAGATGTGCTCTCTGGAATCATCCCTCTCACCCAGTAGGGAGAGACATGAAGGGGAAATGGAGCACACCAGCCCTCCATGTGAGTTGACACAAAACTAGTTTCTGTCTGAAAGAGTGGATAAAAAATCACGCAACCAGGCTGCAAAATCAAGGGGTAATAGTTAGTCCATAAGGAAAGGGGCAACAAAACAAACAAAAAAGAAACAAGCATTGGCCTATACAATCCATCTCGCCTTTTAAAGATGAGTGGTGAGACTTGTGAGGGGCTTTACCAAAGGGTGAACATTTGGCAGCAGCAAAAAATAAAAATAAAATGGCGCTGTGGCATGGACATACACTGCGCGGCAAACACACTTCCTCACTTTGCAGCCTTCTTTTAATTGGGTTTTCTTAAAGAAATACACTGTGACGTAATGATACATGGAAATGCCACAACAGCCATTTTGGATAGGGGTTTTCTTGAGAAAATACCATTCCAATATTCACATATTCAATTTCAAGGAGGCACTCAGTGCGTTGTGAAGCATCAACAGACTGGGATAAGGTGATGGGATGAGGAGGTAATGCTTCAAATACTTACTAGTAATTGCATTACTCTGAGTCCGTCTCTTGCTGGATTTGAGCAACCTACGGCCAATCTCTCTCCTAGCAGCCCCCGGGAAAATGCTGGAGAAGTTAATACAGCGTCAGTTGAATACGTTCATAGAAGAAAATGCTGTCCTACATGAGACGCAATCGGGCTTTAGACCGGGCTTTAGCACGGAGACGGCTCTGATTGAAGTAGCGGAATCAGTGAGGTGGTCAATGGATGCCGGGGAATCAGCTATGCTGGTTCTCCTGGATCTATCGGCCGCCTTTGATTCGGTAGATCATGTTAGGCTCATCCAGCGGCTGGCTGAGATAGGGATAAAAGATCAAGCATTGAGCTGGATTCAGTCGTACCTATCACTAAGAACACAGAAGGTGGCATTAGATCAGATTGTCTCAAAACCCTCCAAGTTGAAATGTGGTGTTCCCCAGGGGTCGGCACTAAGCCCGCTACTATTTAATGTTTATTTGGCTCCTCTGTTCACACTTATTTCAAACTGGGGGGTCAAAGCAATCTCATATGCTGATGACACCCAGCTGGTGTTTCCATACTCGGAGGTGTCGGAAGAGGCCTTTGCGACTTTTAAGGGATGCCTCCGAGATGTGGCCAGATGGATGAACGCCAATAAACTTAAATTGAATACTGAGAAGACCGAGGTTATCTTCTTTGGCAAGGGGTTGCCCCCCCCTGCAGAACTTTGGTGGCCGGTGGAAATGGGAACACCTCCGTCACCGAGCCAGAGCGCGAAAAATTTGGGAGTCCGATGGGATAGCAACCTCTCCTTCGCTTCCCATATTCAGCAGGTTGCTGGTTGCTGTCTCACCAAGTTGAGAAATCTACGCAAGATCTTGAGACTACTACCAGTAGAGTGCCGTAAAATGGTGGTCCATGCTACAATAACATCGAGGCTGGACTACGCAAACGGACTCTATCTCGGCCTCCCACGGTATCTAATCCAGCGCCTTCAGACGGTACAGAATGCGGCTGCGAGACTGCTGAGGTGCATTCCTTTCAAACACTCTGTCTCTCCGCATCTACGGGCAATGCACTGGCTCCCAGTGGCCAGCCGGGTCAAGTTCAAAACCCTGACGCTGGCCTTTAGGTCCCTGTTTGGCACTTGCCCTAACTACCTGAAAGTTAGACTCCCCAGGTATCACCAGTCTCGGTCCCTCCGCTCCAACGGGCAGGTGAAGATTGTGATCCCACGAGTGCGAAGGGCACGGCTGGGCGGAAGAACGTTCTCGGCCAATGTGGCAGGGCTATGGAACTCTCTTCCTTCCGCTCTCCAACAGGCCCCCTCAGAAGCCTGTTTTAAACGACTGCTGAAAACCTGGCTTTTCACTCCACAACGTTAAGTATGCCACATGACTTCTACGGCCGTTCTGTTCTTATAGCGCCGGGATACCTCCTTGTGAGGCAACTGTTCGCGCTCTATAAAACTCTTTATTATTATTATTATTATTGCTTTGATTAATTACAGTATGACGCCACTGTGCCTCCTAGACACACTCCCTCATCAATGTCTTCCTCTTATAAAAGCCTCTCCCATCCCTTCCACATCTTGTTTAGTTGTATCAAGCCATCTACCATACAGACCTGGCAAAAACAGGGCGGAGGAAGGGATTAATGAGTCAAAGCAAGAGACGGACTTGGACTAATGCAATTACCTGTAAGTAATTGAAGCATTGCCATCTCGTCCTTCTCACTTTGCTTAGCTACAATATGAGATATACCCAAACCAAAAAGACCAGAACAACTGCAAGTCACTGGTCAAACAATCCTTAATTTGATATCAGTTCTATTCACAATTACTTGACAGAAGAAAGATCTCTAGAGTGAAATCCACCCTCTACCTCAATTTCCTGCACAATCCTGTAATGCTTTTCAGGGGTTGAATGGGCAGACCATGTAGCTGCTCTGCTAATCTCTGCTAAGGATGGCCTCTGAGATTTGGTTTTGGGATCAGACATTCCTCTGGTTGACCTGCCCTCTGTGCCCAAGGGAGGAGTGACCACAGCTTCCTTATAGGCTACCGCTAGCAACAAACAAACCCACCTGCTGAGTGTTTGAACTGTAGGTTCTAAGCTCTGAGACTCTTTCTAAGTAGATAAAGACATTGTGTACACCTTTCCATGAAATGACACTTGGTGGCCTTCTGAACTTGTACTTACACCCACATCGACAGACCATGCCCACAACTTCAGCATCATCCTAGACACCAAACTCACCATGAAATGCCAGATCAATGCAGTCTCCTCCACCTGCTTCCACACCCACCAGATCTTCCGAAAAACCTTCAGATGGCTTCCCTTTTAACATCAAGAAAACAGTCACTGAACCCTAGTTACCAACTGGAAGGACTACGGCAACATGCTCTATGCAGGAATCACCACTCGATTACTGAAGAGACTCCGGACAATTCAGAACAACTGCTAGACTCATCCTTGACCTCCCCAAATGGTCGCACAAAAACCCCCACCTCAGGAACCTCCGCTGACCCCCCAAACAGAAAAGATGCCACTTCAAATGCTGGTGCACGCCTACAAGGCCCTCTACGACCTAAGACCAGCATACATCAACCACCGCCTGAACTTCCATCAGCCCTCTAGACACCTGTGACCCGCCTCCCTCACTCACAATCCCTGCATCTGCTAAAGCTACAGTGGAGGACAATCCTTGTCCTACCTTGCTGCCAAGTCCTGGAATGAACTCCCCCTCCACCTCCAAAGAGCATCTTCCCTGCAGGAATTCAGAACGTAGCTCAAGACATGGTTTTTCCACTGAACCCAACAAAAATCTGTGCCTGGATACCCTCTCAGGTGATTAGTCATGCTCCATAAATCCGAGTTGATTGACTGATCGTGTGTAACATCTGGAGAGTGAAAAGTAACTTCCCCAGGAGCCTCTGGATTTGGACAAAACACAGGAAGAATTACCTCAAGCTCTCTCTGTAATGGATAATGCACTTTAGGAATGTAAGGCGGTCCTGTGAGTTGCAAAATTCAGTCTTCAAACACTTGAAAAAAGGATGTTTACATGGTAAACTGCTGGGCACCATGCTGCGGTTGGATTAGCTGATGGTACAGGGTATTTCTGTTGAAGCCACGCAGGCTGATGTGGCTGGTGAAGTGGGGCAAATGAATCCAAGGAGTGTGCCGTTGGCCCTGCTCTCCTTGTACCGCTTGTTACAGGAGTTTGACTTGTCCCCAAATAGGCATGTCATTGAAGGATGGATGGACATCGCCTGAAAAACTGGTGGACTACATCCAAGCATGGTGGCAAATGGCGATACCAGTGCCAATGGCCCACCCAATGGAATCAGTGTTGTCCAAGCCACAATGAAATGTGAACTTGGCTGTTGCGCGACCTCACTGTATGGCCTGCATGAGGACTGGCTGGTGATTGTCATGGACACCTTGGAAGACTTTACCCTTCGAGCCCCAACGGGAATGAGAATAGCGCCCCAGCAGGCAGCTCGCAATCACTAACCTGACAAAATAGCTGGTGAATAAGAAAACCATCTTCCAGAATGTCTCCTCCCGTTTCGGCTCCCTATCAGGAGGAGTTGTAAGAAATTTGTTGTCTTGTTTGCAGATGCCTGGCAACACCAAACTTTCAGAAGAGGGGTGCTGAGAAAAAAATGAACGGTAGACTGGGGCATGGAAGGCATCGTGCAATTTGGTGGTTGACCGGGAGGGCAGAGCAAGGTTTGGTATTTGGTACAAAGTATCATTAAGGGCCCCGTTAAATGGTAAGAGGGGCTCAGTAGATGTCTACTCCAGCCGAAGAAACTCTATAAGTACATTGGTCTTGTCAGCGCTGGAGGTCAAGGACTTCAGTCGCCCTCCACATAACCATGGTGAAGAAAGCACTCTTGTCAATGGCAAGGCAAAGAAAGGGGTGAGAAAAGACTGGACTCAAGGGAGGGATCAAGGCTACTAGCCTCTAGCAGGTTGTCATGCAAATTCTCCTCATGAGATAAGGTTGGCCAATTTCATCACCTGCATCAAAATTGATATCTGAATTTGTGCCGACCAGGGAAAGCAGGGTGTGCTATTGCTGTATACTAAGAAAAACAATGGTTCACTCTGGCATCAATCCCAGTAGGAAAGCATTCTGGCTTCATTAAATAGAAGACAAAACATTAACAATTCACTAAGGCAAGGAAAAAACTTGCAGTAATTAATGCATTCATTTCTCACTTTCATTAGTTTAATGATATATATAAACTCTAATCCTTCACTACGTATACTTCGAAAACGAAGCAGGCACGGACTCCATCAAGGTGCGATAGTTAATTTATTTCTTGTTACCCATTCAACGTAAAGAGGACATTGCCTTGTCCATGACGCGTTTCGACCGCCAACACGCGGTCTTGATCACACACACACATATATATATATATTTACGAGTGCACAATAAAGGATTTGTGCAAAGACCTCCTGGTGTGCCGTCTCTGTGTCCTCCTAACTAGTGGGATCCAGTACCTTTGACAATATATATATATATATATATAAATATATATATGAAGATCTAGTGCTAACACGTAAGTGAAGAGGAGTATCGTGATAAGAGACAGAGGAACGAGAAGGAAATGTGCATCACACATAAAAAGACATATGACTCCTTAAGTTTATTTTACATATAATATGCAGAGTCTATATAGTGCTATTGTTGACGCCATTTTGACCTCTAGCAATGTGAGGTCATCATCAGGACAGGGCGTGAGCACCCAATATCTAGGTGGTAGGGGGTAAGGATTCAATCCAAGGAAGATGCTCCCTTCAGCAATATGGAAAGGGAGGAGAGGGCGCCATGTAGGCCATTCGGTGTAGCTGGTTCGTGGCCAGTTGGTCTAACGAGCAGGGTCCCATGGAAGGTGTAGCTGCCGCTACAGTGTGCGATAGCTTCAGGGCATCTATGTGTGGCATCTCTATGCTTATGGAACCGTGGGCAGGGAGAACCAACATGGGAAAGCAGCTGGTGTAGTTAAACAAGATGCCCCTGCAACTCAAAAGTGTGAGGGCTGCGGTGTGCAGATTCGTAAAACCATGGCTCATCAGCTTAGCAGGGGGGGTTGGCAGCGAATGGCGAGTGGTACATGTGGAACCAAACCTACAAGCCGGCGTGGAACAAGGCATTGTTTTTGTGGAGACAGATCAAGTGGAGAGAATGGAGTCTCCACGGTGATTGGCTGTGACTTTTTTCGAGGTCAAACTGGAGCTGACTCAATGACCTAGAGGGCAATTGGGGCCATGTCTACGCCATTGACGGAGTTGGCATCGGTGTCAATGTGCACAGTCCATGCCAGAGGTAGAGTGGAGAGTGGAGCATGAGGCAGCCCCCTTATGGGCTTGAAAGATACAGATGGTGCTGAGGGCGAACCTGCAGCAGTGGAGAACTTCACGGCTCTGTGGGGCCTGCAGGCATGCCAGAGGGAGCTTGCAATGATCCAAAGAGTCAGAGCATGGCCTTGTGGAACTCTCTGATCTGATTAGAGTGGCGGACATCCCCAGAAACTCAGGTTGTGCTGGAACAAGCAGTTGGATTGGGTCCAAAGTCGAATGACTTTGGGAGCAAAATCGAGATGCATAGTGCCTCCCCTGCACCTTTTCAGAGAACTGTGAGTAGCGAAAAGGGGCTGTTTAGATTTCTTGTGTTTTTTCTTTGACTTACTCGAAGATTTGAATCGAGAGGAAGACTGACTCTAGAAATGACTCTGGCAACTTCTGGATCTCGAACAGAACTAAATTTTTGACTTGTACCGGTTTTGTCTCAGAGTCATCCGGTGCTTGGTGACGTAGAGTTACGCCCCACTGTCTTGTATGGCCTTCAGGTTCATTGACGCTCAGTCACTGCAGGCCTTAGAGTTGTGACTCAACCCCAGGCACCACAGACAAATTTGGTAGGATCTGTCACAGGCATTTGTTTGTGACAGTCCTCTCAATGGTTAAAGCCTGTTGTTTTACAAGGTGACATGTTCCTTGCACACTGTTAAAACAGTTTTTTGATTGAGGTAAGGTAGCTGCGGATCAGTGTCTGGAACCACAGAATGAAAGGAACTGACATTAGCGCTCAGGTGGCATTTATATGGGCTCCACACACCATTTCTGGAGCAAACCGGCATCAGTGTGGAACCACACGGTGCCACATACTGGCACACAGAGGTACTGCTGAAAAGTTCCCAAATCCAGTCTGACACCTGGGTATATTCAAAAGGTGAGGAATCTGCAGCTAGAAGTCTCTATCAGAACAATAGAATCAATGTTCTTGACTTTAAATGATCTTGATAAACCACCCTTATAAATTAGGGTATTTTTTCTGTCATTGCATGACATTGTTATCACAGTATTTGATTGATCACCAAAAAACTTCTTTCCTTCGAAAGGGATTTTCAGAAAGGAAGATTTCTCAGCAAACTAATTCTTCCAGTCTCTTATCCAGAGGTTGCTCCTAGTAAGCACTGTTGTCCAAGCTGGCAACGATGATGATATTATCATGCCTGAAAAAATATTTGCGAGGAATTCTTCCTCCTGTTCCATCTGTACCCTCTTGATTGGCACTTGGCAGGGACTCTGAATACTTTACTAAGGATGGAGAAGTTTAGGCCGCATAAGTGGCTGCTTTTAACCCCTTGCACGCTGATGACGAGCTGGGCTCGTCATGAGGTAGCCTCCTGCTACGCTGATGACGAGCCCAGCTCGTCACGTAACATGCGGTTTCGCAAAAGTCAGCGTACGAGCGGAATTCCGCCCGCACGCATGCGGTTAATGATACTTTACTGGCAGCAAATTATGTTTTGAGACCACTATCCATTTTGCAGACTACAAAAGAACAGGCGAACAATCATCATAATTGTTCTACCGATCAAAGATGCTAAAATAGAGTCAACCTTGAATTTATGAAGAACTATATTTTCTCCATCTTCTAATGCATGTTTTTTGCAAGAACCTCAGAATACAGAACTTATTGACCTCCTTTCCAAATAGTAGCTTCAAAATCTTCTTGTGAATCAGCAGAGCCAAAAATTGAGGTCTTGAATACAGCGGGGAAACGCCTCTGCCCTCCTTCCTGTGCTGGAGGGGATTCAGATCCCAAGTTCTCCCTTATGTGCTCCAAATGATGCACCAAATATTTCTCTGAAACATACTTCCCACATGAAGAAGTACTGTGTGCCTCAGCTGCCCAATCCAAAGAGGGGGCTGTGATATGAGCTTTTTCTTTGGATACCGTTGACTTTTTCCCCTTTTGTGTAGTGTTTCGAAGCTGGTGCTTCAGATACGCCTTCCTTCATTATCTGCTGCACTAGGGAGGCAGTTAATATATGGCTGCCAAGGTCTCAGATTGCTATGAGTGACATTTTCATAATTTTAGTGTAATAATGAGTGACACTTTCTCACGAGCAAAATCAAGCAATGAAAACTAGGGAAACATAAAAATATCAGAAATTACACTCATTAGAGCAACAAGGATCTCTAAGAAGTTAGCTGCTGCAAAGCACCAGAAAAGTTTGCAGGCATTAAACAAACATTCTGTAAAAATTCAAAAACATTGATTCTTTATTATATTTGCTAGGGGACAGCACAACAAGTATTTACTTTAGGTTAATATACCGGCTCAGTGACACTCTCTCTCAGGCACTTACTTCTTTAGTTGGAGTTCTGAGGTAAACCAACGCCATGGCAACAGGAGGGCCCCCTGAGTTGCCAGCGCACACCAACTTGGATTGCGGCGCAGCAACCAACAACACTGTCGTATGATTCTTCTGTTGCAAGTGGCACACACAGTGTTCTCACTCCAGTGGGTCAGCTGCCGAGGAATGGCAGTCGCCGCGTGGTTTGGCACATCATGCTGAGCACACACATTGCCGGGCGGAAGCCTAAGTGAGCCCAGGGCGTGGAAATATTTCAAATATTTGCGTGGCTCGTGAAAACTACAGTGTGACCAGACTATGTGACTCACCGCAGAACTTCAGCTAACACTGGCTGGCAGCTGATTGACCACGCGCTACTCGCTATTGATATTATAAAGCACATTTTTGAGTCAGTGACTAGAGATTAACACTCTGGAGGTTCACTATCTGAGATCGACACTTACTTAATTTGATATGCGAGCTGCGGCAATTCAGTTTATGGCCGCCTCTTTAGAGCTATCCTGGCCGCAAAGAATACATTGGCAAATGCGCCGCCTGAACATTCAGGCTCAGCAGCAGCTGCACAGTGTGTGCTCTGAGCTCCAGCGTCCGCCACGGTCCATGGGGTTGGGTCTGGGGATCGCGGGGATCATTCACTGATTTTGAATTACAGTGTGGCGGTGCGAGCAGTGTCATTAACGCTGCCTCCCACAAAACTGCAGCCACCTGCTCGCTCTGCCGTAGGCGGCAGCAGTTCTTGACGTCCCGCACCTATTAAAGTCATTGTGTCACTCACACCCTGAGACGCCTGATGTCTCAATAGTAGCCATTGAGCACTGCCTCTCCTGACGTCACTCAGTCAGAATCAGGTAATACCCCCCTGTGGGAATCCTTCTTGATACATTATAGCCAGTTTGAGTTAGACGCTAGCCCAGCCAGCCTCCAAGCCTGCCACTCCAGCTTTAGTTTCAATCAGCATAGTAGTACAACAGCTTGACAGCGAAGGCAGGTGCTATTCCTATTATGCGTGACTTTGCATTTCGGTGCTTCGGACCACCACACTGAAATGCGTTAACCTAGCGCCTGAAGCGTGGTACTTGGCGGGGCTGTTAATAACGCTGGGCTGTCGGGAGAACCAGGTCTGGACACCCTCGTTTCACACCCTCTTGGTTTCTCAACTTCCTGATTGGACTCTGAAGAGGGAGAGTGGGCATACCTTATTTTTCCCTTCTCTTGCCTTCCATTTCACCACCACATCAAATGCCGACACTAAAATCAGTGTGAAACAAACTAAAATCCCCTTTGGGCAGCTTAAACAAAATCAATGAGGAATAACTTGTAGGTACAAAGGAGAAGGCTTATTCCAAACACAGCCACAAAATGAGCGCCAAAAATTCATATAGTCCACCCCCACCCCACCCAGGGAGGGAGTGCTCTGGATACCCTGGAGGGCCCTCACTAACTCCTGCAGGTCGATACTCAAAACGCTTTCATTTTGGTTTGCTGACTATCCACAAACCGGAAGTGGTCATTGTACACATGCGCGGACCCCCGTCTAATCCAGTCAGAGGTGCTGCTTGAACACTAAACTCATCTGCAGCTTCTCCAACCAGCCACTTGAAGGTGCCGCCCTATAAGAGATCTCTAGCACCGCCCAGCGGACGTTTCCCCCTAATTAAATTGCGTTGAAGCAGTAGCTGGAATAACACCGCTTTTGGAACTGACGCTCAGCCCTGTCCCGGTAAGTCTAAACTTGAGACACAACGAAACAGGGTGTGGAAGTGGTGGAAGGGGGTTTTAAGGGGAGAAGGCTGATGAAGGGGGTGTGTGTGTCGCTGTTTACTGTAATTGAGCAAAGTGAGAGGTTCGAGGTGGTAATGATGCCACGCTTCATGAAGTATCTTTTAAAAACCGAGTAGGACAGGTTGAATGATTTGGCCAACACATAGGGAGACCGGGAGTCTCGGAATTTCCTGATAATCGTGATTTTTCATCACCTAATCCTGCACATTTCAGTACATTGAGTGCATGCCCCAGTTTTCGGAGGGTCGACTGGATACAGATGACGGCACGTGTCCGTGTGTTTCATTGCAGGATTAGTTAGAAGCCATTATTAGAAAGCAATTTAGTTAACAGAGGGTCGTCGGTACTGCCGGTAAAAGGTGCACTGAATTCCCCTGAGTGCCTCATTGTGTGCGTTTTCAATGTTAGTAAACGCTGGCTGTCACTTAAGTCATTTTGTGCCGGTTAGTCTATGCCAGTACTGGTCTATGCAAAGCTATAGTCTGTAATGAAGTATTGTGGAGGGCCTAGGCCCGCATGTCAGGCGCAGCAATGAGGGACACAGACACCAAGAATGGGTGGTATCAAAAAGGTCTCAAGCACGTGCGCTCGGCCTCTTTTATTGGCAGCGTCATGTGACACCATGACGTCTGTGGTGGGTGGGTGTAGAGTATGTTACATCACACCGGAACACTAGAACGTGTCCACGCTAAGACACTACATCACTCCCCTTTTTAATCATTGAAAAGACCCAACTTCAGAATTCACATTTGGGGAAAGTAGCATGTCTCAGGATGCAGTGAAGTGTTCAGTTCCGCCATGCTCTTCTGTCCGCCGCTGCTTGGAATTGGCAGATGGAGTTCCATCTGTTTCGGGGAACCTTAGTCCGCTTTGGCACCGGTTGGTGGTGCTCGATGGAAACAGTCTGTAGACGACTGGGTAGCCCCTTTGTCCTCACAGTCTTTCTGTTGTTGCCTTCCGTGATAACGGATGCGGTTGGAGTTCTTGTAGTTCACCGTGGAATGATGGTTACGTACCCATTTCGGCCTTGGACTCACTGTGGGGACCTACTTTGCACTGACTTCTTCTTCACTCTTAACTGTGGCAACGGCCACATGGATATACTTCCTTCCATTCTTAACTGCGGCAATGGCCACGTGGATATACTTCTCTCCGCTCTTTAACTGTGGCAACGGCCACGTGGAATATGCTTCCTTCCGCTCTATCAGTGGCGGAGGTGCCACATGTCTCTCCTTTTCTTCCTTTCTTTACACGGTGGTAGAGGTGCCACTCAGATCTCTCTTCTTCTTCCTTTCTTGTCACGGTGGCAGACGTGCCACTCAGATCTCTTCTCTTCTTCCTTTCTGTTTCACAGTGGCAGACGTGCCACACCGCTCTCTCCTCTTCTTCCTTTCGTTTCACAGTGGCAGACGTGCCACACAGCTCTCTCCTCTTCTTCCTTTCTGTTTCACAGTGGCAGACGTGCCACACCACTCTCTCCTCTTCTTCCTTTCTTTTCACAGTGGCAGGCGTGCCACTCGGATCTCTCCTTTTTCTCCCTTCCTGTTTCGCGACATCACTTGGTCCAATCTTGCATCTTCTCTCTTGACCTGGCTCCAACATGCAGGGCGCGCCCGCTGCATGTGTACTCCTGGTTTGTCCCTGACAGGAACACTTCCTCCCTCTTCCTCAGCTTCCTGAGTTGGTGTCGCGAACCCTCTTCTCTAGATTCTTGTAGGTGACGTTCCTGGGATGGTGTTCACAGACCTTGACTAGGTTGAACGTCCTGGACCGTTTGGCGGTCCACTCCTGCTGATGTTTTGGCAGGCTTCTTCGGTCGTCCTGTCGGACTTGGTGCATTAGCACTTTCTGGTGTTGTTTGAGGGGACCCGTCGCGAGTCATACTTGGTACGCGATCTTTCTGTTGATCGGCTTCTGGGGTGCGCCACGCTTAGTGGCGTCTCCGGTAACTGTTCTGCACTGTGGCTTTACCTGTGCCCTTCTTCCATCTCGTGGGGGCTGTGCCTTGCCACGTGGCGCGTTATCTGCGCCCGTAGTTTTTTTCAAGGCTCTCGGACACTTGTTGTGTGTCGTTGGTACTTGCAGCTTTGGCTGGCGTCGATTTCTTGCTGCTTGGCTGACGTCCAGTACTCTGCTGCTTTGGACCGTTGGGTACTTGCTGCTTTGGCTGGCGTCAGGTGCTTGCTGCTTCGGACCGTTGGCGGGAGTAGTTGATGCTGCGGTGATCTCCTGTGGCCACTAGGAGTCGCTGCTCTCTCCGTCTTTTGATCGCGGCAGTCTTTTCCTTGATCGTTCCTCCAGCGCTTGGCAGTCGTTTTCTCCAGACGTTTCGTCCTTGCTTAGATGCTTGGAGAGGCGTTGGTGCCTCTTCCCACGTCACTCTGGAAGTGGCGTCTGCCGACTCCTTGCTGGTGCGTGTGGTTCCTTCCGTGCTTGTTTGCACACTTACTTGTTGCATGAGATTCAATTCTCCTTGTGGGCTTTGCTTAGTCCTTTACCCCTTGTTGCTGCTGCATTGCCTGGTGTTGTGCGATGCTTGTTTGTTTCTTATAGATGCAGGTGCACTCTCCTTCTTCGGCCACCAGATGGCGGTAGACTCCGGTTTGGTGGGTGCCTGCCTGGTGGCCCTTGTCTTCCTCATGTTGTGTACTCTACTGTTCGTCTCTCTCACTGTGCACCGGGGGCTGGTGCTGGAGCAGCCGCTGGGAACCTGGCCCCACACTGCCTTCCTGGTGAGTCCCTTCCCTGCTATTGAGTTCTTTTGTGGGCAGGAGGGTGCAGGCATGAGGGCGAGGCAGTTCTGTGGTGTGCAGGGTCCGTGTCGGCGCTGGCCGCTTTCAGGCATTCTGCCCCTCACACGGAGCACACAATCCTCCCTCTTCCTGTGGCTGGTTAATCTTTGGCGGTATTGACCGCTCTGCCGGCACTCTGCTCCTCACACGGAGCACTCAAGGAGGGGGCACCTTTTGTGTTGGCGGCGCGGCCGCTTCCCGGCACTTTGTTCCTGCCCACGGGGTGGGAGCACCTTAGATCGCGGCCGCACTGGCCGCATGCAGGCGCTTCCTCATTCTCCCGCTTTCTCATCGCCGCCCGCGGAAGCCTCGGCAGTCCTCACGCGGGCGGGGGTTTGTGCTTCACTCCGGCGGGGAGCGGGTCTCTCCGGTCACTCCTCCCAGACGGGGGGCGCTCGAGGCAGGCCGCGGTTGGGCTCCGCCGGCTCTGCCGACTTGATTGTTCACTGGCCCAGCCGGTTCCAGTTCCGCCGGTCTCCCGCCGCAGCAGCTTCTACTGGCACTTGCTGCGCGGCGGAGACCCGCCTTGCTTCTCGCAGGCCGCGGGTAGGCTCCGCTGGCTCTGCAATGTCTTTACTCGCTGGGGGTGCTGCCGGCAGGTCGCGGGTGGGCTCCGCTGGCGCTGCTGAGTCTTTCCTCGCTGGGGGTGCCGCCGGCAGGTCGCGGGTGGACTCCGCTGGCCCGGACCACGTTGCGAGGGGGGTCGGGAGACGGTTAGCTACTCCGCTCCCTCCCCCTCGTTGATTACGTTAATTGCGGTTTCGGCCGCACTCTCCCTCACGCAGTCGCTTGTCTCTGGGCCCCGCCGCTTACAGTCACACACGCGGCGGGGGCAGGGGATGACTCAGGCAGGCCGCGGGTAGGCTCCGCTGGTCCTGCTTATGATTGGGCACAGTTTATTTAAAGTCACTTCGCCCGTTGGGCTCACCTTCGGCCGACGGGCCTGTTGCTCTGTCGCGGCCTCCGCCCGGCCGGTACACCTCTCCGGGGGGTCACTGCTTCGCGGCCGTCTCAGGTGAGCTCTGGGCGGTCCGCTCATTCCTGGTGGCACATGTTGGTGGCAGCTGACGCGGGTGGCTTCGGTCGGCTTGCTGTTAGCCTGTTAGTGGCTGCTGTGCTCCGACGTGCTCACCGGCTTCTCGGCTCGCTGCACCTTGCTGCAGGGGATGCCCTTCCGGCGGGCAACTCTCTCCCCCTTTTCCTCAGTGTAGGGTAGTGGCACGCATGGGTTGCACTACCGACCTCGTCGCCATTGTAATGAAGTATTGTGGAGGGCCTAGGCCCGCATGTCAGGCGCAGCAATGAGGGACACAGACACCAAGAATGGGTGGTATCAAAAAGGTCTCAAGCACGTGCGCTCGGCCTCTTTTATTGGCAGCGTCATGTGACACCATGACGTCTGTGGTGGGTGGGTGTAGAGTATGTTACATCACACCGGAACACTAGAACGTGTCCACGCTAAGACACTACATAGTCCTACTTCTATGTGTGTGAAATGGCCCGGTTTCTGGTTTTCAATATCCTGTCACCATTGCTAACAGGGCATCTCGTGGGGCGAGGCAGGTGGCAGCCGAACGTGAGTACTTGCGTCATAAAATACACCTGAAAAGGGAGCACCACACCTTTACTGTGACTAGAATTACAAACATTGTTTCCCAGGTAATTATGCAGCAATTTTCGTCTGAAAACGGCCCAGTTTCTTAGTGTCATCAGCTCCTGCATGTTTTAACTCCTTAGCGCACTCGTGGATAGGTAAACACACACACCATATAATCTGAGATCCAACAAGTTCATTAAGGGTCACCCAGTCAGGCTATTTCCTTGCCTTACGCGTTACAAATACTAAACTCAAATCGTTTCTCAGCTTTACTCTTTATTTTTTAGTCCTGCTGCACACTTCCCCATGTGTCGGTAGCCATGTTGGTAAAATTAAATCAAGGAAACTTCAAAATGGTTGATTGCAAATGATTTGGCTTAAATCAGGCCCAGTGAAAATGGTCAAACAATCCTTCAATAACTAAAGTGCATTTCGTGGCTACTTGTAAGAAGTTTAAAGTAATGTGTGTGTGTGTGAGTGTTTTACAAATCGCCTTTCATCATTGAGGTTTTTTTTTGGTCTCTAGCCATTGTGTTCATTGATGTTGTGCTCATGACCACACCCACAATAAGCCGGTTTGGCTCCACACTCAAGACCATTGGCCTTCTACGGCTCTACGAAGAGCTTTCAGCAGCAGCTGTGCATCTGGTGTTGGGCGCCGGAGAGACAGATCTGCAGCCCATGTGCAAGCACACCAGTCTGTGGTTCTGGTTGTAGTCCTGGCTCACTTGGCTCATCTGTTCATCCTGGTGAGGTAGATAAAGTCAACAGCCAACTGTGAATAGGGCAATGGAGCAGACGTGACATAAAGCTTGAAGGCGTAAGAAGCAGTCCATGTGATCAGTCAAATTGTGAAATATCGCTGGGCACAGGTACCTTGCCACTCGGGCTATGACCAGGAGGGGGAGAGACACAAGGCTTCCTGGGATGATGTGGCTGCTCATAAAATTTATTTGGGCATCAGTGGGCCAAACATACTAAGTCCCCTTGCAAGATAGGCTAAAAACAGAAGGTATGTGAGGAGTGTGATGGCTACAGACAACATGTCTCTCGGCAAAATGGCACAAGTCTTTCAGTCTATACGAAGGCCACATAAATAAGGTCTCCAAGCAGGAGCAGTCAAAGACACAAGGTCTCAGGCCCAGGAATCCGGACCTAAATATTAGTTAGAGAGTTGGAATCAGGACAGGGTTTCCTTCATCAATGCAAGGCATATAAGAATGAAACTTAAGCGAGACACATTTGATACCAGCCAGGACCTCTTTGCACGCCTTTGGCACACGTCATTGAGAGGCTAAGAAGGTAAGAGCTGCCAAGTACTACTCAATCTGCTATTCAAAAGGACAACTCACAGGCACACCAAGGGGATTTGACATATATCACCTACTGACCAACAGTTCGTCATTGGGCTCTTGGGTGTGAAAAGATGGAAGAAACAACCATCCCTTTAGTTTCCTCCCACCAGGGCTCGAGTCAGGATACCACGCGGGTGGACGGCGTCCCCCCACTTATTTTACTGGGAGCTCGATAACTGGAGCAAATG
Source organism: Lissotriton helveticus (assembly GCF_964261635.1). Classification (NCBI taxonomy): domain Eukaryota; kingdom Metazoa; phylum Chordata; class Amphibia; order Caudata; family Salamandridae; genus Lissotriton; species Lissotriton helveticus. The sequence goes on along the minus strand of NC_136071.1, from coordinate 346,398,033 downwards.
GAGCCACACATTCACTCTTTGGCCTCTCTGGACGAGATCTCGCCCCAGAGAGGCCAAAGAGTGAATGTGTGGCTCCATTTGCTAAGGGGTGAGCGAGGGGAGGCAATGAGTCTGATGGTGCAAGCCACCTTTCGTGACGTCACTTCCTGTTGTGACGTCAGCGTCCCCCCACTTCTTTTTTTAGGACTTGCGCACTGCCTCCCACCCACTATCCTTTCCTATCATGGTTACAGTGCCTTAAACTGGTGAAAAGCACAGGGCCTCAGGTATACAGGGGACAAAGAAACGTGATCTCCAGGCAGATGCTCCTATCGATACCTAAAGATACAAGGACTCCAGTCAGTCATGATTAGATAAAGACAAAACCACCCCTGGTGTGAGTAGTGAAAGACACAAGGTCTCCAGACGTGAGTAGTCAAAGACACAATGTCTCCAGGGAAGAGAATAAAGGCACAAGGACCCCAAGGCATGTGTCTTCAAAGACACAATGTCTATTGAGATATGACTTCAAAGTTACAAAGCCATTAGTTGTACCCAGTCAAAGACACATGGTCCCTAGGCATTGCAAATCAAAGACACATGTTCTGCAGGCACAAGTAGTAAAATATACAATGTAAGTAGGTATTTGATTCCAAAGACAGGAAGTCTCCTGGCAAAAATTACAAAAGACACAAGGTCAATGGGCATAGAAATACAAAGATAAAAGGTCACCGGGTATGTCTAAGCAGAGATACACGGTCTCCAAGGGTGGAAATCCAAACACCAAAGGATTTCAGGCATGAGAAGTCAAAGATGCAATGTTTATTGGCATGGCAATCCAAAAACAAAAAGACTCTGGCATACCTGGTCAAAGACACAAGGACTAAGTCCTAAGCAGTCTAAGATGTAAGGTCTCGGCATGGGAATCCAAAGACATTAGCTGTCATTTGAAGGGGTACAAAAGATACACACAATTGGAGCTTAAGTCTTCTAGGTCTCCTCACATGGGGAGAGTCTACCAACAAAAGGCTCTAGGCAGGCAGACAAATATACCATACCTTTATCAACAGGTCTACATCCGGATTCGAAAATCTAAATCAATATCAAGCCATAAGTGTCACTGTGGCCCAGGAAAAGTCCAGGGACTCCAGGTATAGTAGACCATAGACACCAAAGATTAGTGCACTATAGCAACAATTTCAGAGTAAGGAGTGGGTATCGTGGTGACTTTCTGGAGCTGGTATCTACACATTTAAGAATGTGTCGGTCAAGGGGTGGGTATCTCAAAGAAAACCCATTGGAGACAGGGAATGTAGCATGGCCAAGCAAGTAGATATGGTGGTACACGACTAATCCCAAATCGTCCACCCACAATTTAGCCATAAAATGACCAATCTGTTTGAAGTATCGTGGTGCACACTCTCCCAAGGGTAAAATAGGACCCCCCGCAACACTCCCATTATCTGTATTTATAATTATATAATTAGTTTAGCGCACAAATCCTCCCTGAGGGGATCTCTCGGGGCCTGAGTGGTCTGCACAAGTCACAGTTCAATAAAAGTATTAAAGATCAAACAAAAAGGACAAACCCTGTTATAAAGTGTTACATAAAGGAACCTATTGACCACAGTGTAAATTCTGCCTACGAGCCGATACACACAATCTACTTCTCCCAGGCTCAATAACTTTAGATCAAGAGTTTCAGAAATTATAACAATGTTATGGGTTCACAATATACTGCAAAGCACATATAGAAATTTAAGTTAAAAATAATGTATTCACATAAATCATATAAATACCTCCCTAGGGGTTACAATCTAAAACAATTCAATGCCAATGTCTCTTATTTGAAAGAGGCAAGTATCATTAAAAACAGACTGTTTTTAATATATGATTTATGTGAATATCGGCTCATAGGCAGAATTTACACTGTGGTCAATAGGTTCCTTTATGTAACACTTTATAACAGGGTTTGTCCTTTTTGCTTGCTTGTATACCCCCTCCCTGTAAACTTTATAGGGGTACCTTCCTCCTTTTTTGACTGTTAAAGATAAAACAGCCAGGTTTTGAGAGATGTTCAACGTTTCGCAAGTTTGTGGTTTTCCAAATCGGATTTGAATTGCGGGATGCTCTCCTTGAACAAAAATGCATGTCATCATGTGCGGATCTGTATCCATATTCTGCACATGCAGGTTCTCTGCCCATCATCATCAAGCAACATCCAATTGCATGCACACTACATGCTTAAAGGGTGTGGGCTAATGCGATAGAAAATGGATGTCCAAAATTGATAATTGATCCTGAATGCTTAAGATGCAACATATGTTGGAAGCAGGGGATTTTAATGAGGTCTTCGGGTATCTTTATATAGCTCTACCTAAAGACATCAGTACTATGCTTTAATGCCCCTACTTCCCAAATCATTGAGGATTTCCACAGCTCAAGTAAAATCCTCAACCCCAAAGTGGATTGATGCCCCTTTTTTAAACACATGATACATCAGCATTACTCTATTAATCCTTCTTCACATGGTCCTGGATCTTTCATTGCTATTCTAGACTTAGGACTTTACAACTCTTTCAAATTATCCCCTATTCTGCTGACACGCTACTTGCATCACCTGCTACCATTCTGTCTGTAGGACACTTTTCCACAGCTCCACCTTTCAATCCTTAGATGCTGAGGATCCTTCCACAAGTCTACCAATGTTCATCAAACTTACCCGGTTACATTCCAGCCAATCCTGACATTTGTGAGACATGTACAGCTCTGTCAATGTCTAATGCCTAACCTTAAGCCTTTCTGCTAATGCAGCCCAGAGAGTTACATGGCTCTGCCAATGCTTCTCAGCACCAATCAGGTGTACATTTACAATTCCAGCCTGGTGTGTACTTCTATGGCGCCACCAATCACCCTCATTCCTGATGTTGAGCACTCCATACTGCTCCTGCACTATGACATTCTATCACAACTCCACCAAAGATCCTCACCATTACCTTAAACACCCTCCTTATACAAGCCCTAATATATTCCACTGCCCTTGTGATGTTCATCAACCCTGACCAAGCTTGCTATGACATCTACAGTTCTGAAGCATGACATTTGGCTTGCTCAACCATTGCAGTCCTACACATACGAGAACATGCTCTCCGTCAGCTCCGTCAGTGCTGTGTAAGGCTGGTGGGTGTCATGGTTATCGACCCTGGCACTCTGATCCACCCTGGAAGAGTATCCCACTGCAGTAATGATACATCGTGTTTTTCTTAGCCAGATGTGCACAAATTCTAGGATTGACTTGTATGAGTAAGCTCCGGATGGTGCTGTAGTGCTGGCGGGATATGAACTCCTGGCATGCAGATGGAGACCTCGAAGCCTGAAGGGAAGGGGGAGGAGTTGGCATGGCCCAGTGCGAGTTTCACAGGTCAATGAATGATCACATACAAACATGACAGAACAGATGGCAGAGACCTCGCCTGGGTGGAGCGACAACACAGTGCAGTGCAAGCAATACAAGGGCACAGGATAGCAAGGCATTACAAAGCGACAAACTAATGGCTGGGTCAGGAATAATTCAGAGCGCCCCATGAGCCATTCAGACTGGCACCACCATCTTTTCTACCGCTCTTGTCACCTTAATCGTTTATGTAGTGCAAGCCACCCACAGCACTCAAATACTTGTTTCAAACAATAATAATAATTATTATCCAACTCAGTTATGCTTCTTTAATCAACCCCAGAAGGATGATAGCCTGTGTGGACAATGCCAGATCACACCTATCTTTTTAGGGTGTACACTGAGCTCTGAAACCTACAAGGCACCCCATTATGCTATTTATTATTATTATTACTACTATTATTGTTATTATTATTATTGTTATTAATATTTTTGTTGTTATTATTATATTGATCATAATATTAATAATAATAATATTTATTTGTATTATCAGTGTTGTTGGTGATTATATTTTTAATATTATTACTAAGGAAATTTATAAAGTGGTTTATACAATTCAGTTGTCTTCCAGAGTAAAATACAAACGGTAAATGTCTGGTCTATCTCAATGTTGTGGGTTGAAGGGAAATCAATGCATTTTTAAGTCACTGAGGCTGGTCGCTATTGCCTGATTTAATGGTATGGAAACCAGTGAAGCACATACTGTGAATCTTACCACATCTAGAGACTGTAGCCTCCAGTTCACAGGATCCCAGACTCCATTTCTACCACCTAGCGACTGGGGCCGCTGTCCTGAGGTATAAGGTTCCACTTGGAATATTCAGATTCCCAAAGCACATCTTGAACCTGTGACTGGCTTTGTCTGCCAATGCCTTGCTTGGAATTTACCAGAAGAATAGGGTGATAAAGTAGGACAACCAAGCGGACTATTTATACTGCATACAACAGACATTAGGGACCTTTTGGTGCTTAAATATTAGGTGTTAATGTAAGTCAGCTGATAATGATCCTTTTATCATCCCCTGGAATGAGGTATGGTTCCTCGGTTAAGAGGTTCAAGGCCTCCGCTACTGGGAGCATTTCGGCTTCGCCGGAGGCCGGGAAGAGGAGGATCGGAAACTCAATTCAGGGATACCTTTGAAACCGTAAATGACTCTTGGTCTTGAGTGGGATCCACCAGGCTCTGATTCGTGCGTAGTTTCCCCAGTTGTGCTTTTTAAAAGTCGAATACCATCCGCTGAAGTATCGATACAGGCTGTGGTCTTTGCATTTGTTTTAGAGGAAGACACACTGAGGCCAAGAACTTGAGCTTTGGCTTATATTGGTCCCTAGCAAGGATGTTACCACCAGCAGGGACATAGCTATCATGCTGCAGACAACAGGCACCAGGGCCCAAGTGCGTGAGTGGCACACTGTAGTCAAATTATGCTTGTTTTACTATCTAACTTGGGCAAGAGGAGGCCCATTTTACGTGCATGGTTTAGGCCCCAAAGCACCTATGCTCTGCCCCTGCCTGCCAGTAATGATTAGAGTATCTGCAAGGGGTGAATGTACACGATATAGACTTTCTGACCCACCGTGCTCTGAATAAAAGCACATCATTTCTCACCCTCAAGGGGACCTAATGCAGTCAATCAAAAGGATCTGCACCCATCTTTCAATAGAGGATAAAACTGCAACATGGGCGGGAAGGTAGAAGGAGCCGGGCCTCATCCTAATCATAAGGGTTCTTCCGGATATGGCAGCTGTCATTATGTTTTTCTATGGCATGGGAGTAAAATGTCAACCACCAGACTGAAGTGGGGCAGTAGGGTTGCTTCCAAAAGTCCCTCTTGGCTTTCACTACTGTATATTAAGTAGGGGAGAGTAGGATGGCTTCAACTACACTGGGAGAGTAGAGTAGCTTCTACAGCCTCTTTTGGGGTGGCGGTAGAGGAAGTACGTGTGGCTTTCACTACTTCTTTAGACTCTACAAGAAGATGACAACTTCCACTACTCATTGTCTGGGGCGAATAAGGTTGCTTCAGTAAGTCTCTTCTTTCCAGATGCCGAGAACGGACTGTGACACATAAAAAGACATTATGAGGACTTCAAGACACGAGGACAGAAAGCGGAAGAGCCTTGTTGGCACAAAGCCGGATGTCTGAAGGGCTTTGCATACATGGATAGTGTGAGCATTTTGTGGCACATATACGCTAGGAGTAACGTTAACCGTGTATAGTCCGCTCTGCCTCACCACGCCAGCAGGTGCAAGGTCGCTGATTGTTCCCAGACCTTGTTCCTACCAACAATCTATTGCCGAACATCGGAGTCCACCAAACTCAGAAAAACACGATATTGACACGAAGCACCGTGTCATCGCCCGGCTGCTCTTACATTAGTGTGTACTCATACCAAAGTGTTGAGGTCCTGATGAGAACCCCCCAATTGAATAAGGGTTCGAAACGCGTAGACCGTTTTCCTCCACCTTAAGACCGCTATTCTTGAAATAGCTTGCCACGACTCTCCCAATCATTTAAAAACTACATTGAAAGAGTGTCTTTGGTGTTTTTGTTGTAGTAATTCATTTTGTGACATTGTAGATTGTAAATATTGTCTTGTGTATGTCTGGTATGTGTGAAAGAGTGAGTTTTTGAATGAGAATATTGATCAATCACCTATGAATGTTGTCTGATCACTAATTTGTACTATTTATGTAATGATGTCATGTTAATGAAAATTGTATTCTGTATTGTCCGCATTATTATTGTTTTGAACTGTACGGTGAACTTTAAACCAACGAATAACTACAAACTTTGATAAAAAATAAACATGATTCATTCTGACAAAACTGTCCTCACTCGCGTTTAGTTTAATTCTTAGTGTGCAGCGATTCAGTCCTTTTTGTAAAGAAATTGTTGCAGTATTGGCTTTTTGTTTAGTTGTTTAGTGTCATAGCAAAGGGCAGCATGAGGAGGCCTGTGGTAACCAACATATTGAAGGGCAGCCGGAGAGTGGACCTCTGACATATTCTACTTCAATTAGGAGAAAACTGAGAAGGATGCCATGAACAGGGCTTGAAAGAATCTGAATTTGGAGATTAGAAGGTTTGCAGAGGCGGTGATGTTGAATATTAAAGACAGGAAGCACTTATAAGTAACAGACAGTAAACCACATATTTTGGCTTACAGCAAAGGTGTCAACTAAGTATCTTGGGAAATAGTACTGAACGGCACAGAATGGAGCTTGAAAATGCAATCAGTGAAAGGTTTTCATTGGTGAAGGAGATTGTTGGTTTAAGGGTTTATGAGGCTGTTTGTTGAGAAGGGGATACGAGTGGGGGTATTGACTCCTGCGTTGATATGCCAACTTAGGGTCTTGAGGACATGGTCACCTGGTCGACCCTGGAAGACTAGTAGGTCCAGGGGAGGATAAGAGGCCTACTAGGCTCGGCATGACAATAAAGGGCTAGTAAATCTGGAAAGTATACAAATAATGTCAGTCTGCATGCGACCAGTAGGTAAGTTAATACATTGAGGGATGTCTTGTAGGGCCAAGATTGGAAAGACAGGAAAAAGAACGCTTATGGAGTGGTAGGATAGGGTTTGCACAGCCGGCCTGACAGAAGGATCAGAAGAGGGATTGGGACCAGTGCGGTCATGCTGGTGTTGATTTATGGTAGGACGGCAATAGTAGCACTATTTAATAGTCATTGTAAACTATCCACCTATACCCAACCAGAAATGAGGCATAAGGCTCCACCAAGGTCTAGGCGCTTACTTTGATTCATCTTTGCTTGATTGGTTTTGATTCATTTTGTGCATTGATTTATATAGCCAGGAAAACAATGTGTTATCCTGACGATAATCCCATAATCTAAATAGATCGAAACTTCGTCGATCTAGTCACTCTGATCCACTTGATTATATACAATTGATTAATGGGTGCAGTAGTGCTGTGTTTAATCAATAAGTGTCCTTGATTCTGGTCATATTTTAGTACACTAACTAGTTTTGCCTTTGAAATCTTAGCAAAACCTGTTGAGGTTTACCTCGCAGGGGTACCCACTTCTATGAATTAATTTTTACTTTAATTGCTTTAATAAAATGTTGTTTTAACTGTTAATTGGAAATCTCATGGGCATTATTGTTTGATCCCAGAGTATTACTTTCTTAACTTATGTTGAGGGGCCCATGTGACTGAATACAGAATGTAATCCCTCGAGTTGTTCATTAGAACTCTCTAGTGAAGCTACAATAGATCACTGGAGAGTCGTTTGACAGACCACTGCTGTTGTTTGGAGTACAAGTTGTACTCAAAACGCCACACTTTGTCAAAAATGGGTGAGAAGGATATTTAAGAAATTATAGAAAATGTGTCCTCTGCTTTCTAGAACATGAAGCATAATTTCCATGACAAAATGAAACCCCTCATTTTGTTAATTTACTGTAATCTCCTCCACAGGAAAAGCTTTTAGTTGTACAGCTCAGATTCCAGCAACATGGTATTTAGGTGTGCCTCACTTTTGTCATGAAAATAGATTGTTTTCTCTCAAGTTGTTCATCAGAACACGGTGGGAGTCTGCAGCAGAACACGGAGGAATCAACTGGCAGGCTGCAGTTGGAGGTACACATTTTACTCATCATATCACACCTTTTCCTATATAATTTATAGAAAATCTGTTTTCATTTTAGCTACTGGAGCACCTTCCATAACTTCTATATGACAACCATTTCGCCCCAAATTGTAATGGTCTTATTTACAAAAGCAATATTATCTGGAGGAATGCTCAGCGTGTTATTGACATGGATGGAGTAGGGTCTTCCGCTTCCCATGGGTACTACCTGAACCCACCACAGTCAATAACTCCTTGTGAGTGCCCTTCCCCTTGGATAATATTTGTTAATTAGTGAGTTGTTTAGGGTAGTTTGTGAAGATGTGCCCGAATGTAGCATGGCTTGCAAGAGCAGACGTGTTACCTTAAAGCAGCCTTTTTCACACTCTATGGTGCCTGTCACTAATTGTTCTGATCCACCAAATGTAGCTATGGCGTCACATATAAAAAGATGCTTCAATTACTTCTAAAAAGCAACTATACACCGAATGATTTATCTGTCTATCAGCCTTAGGCTGTGCCTGTCCAAGAAGCTTAAGATGGAGATGGGCTCATGTACAGCTTCAAGGGCTGTCCAACAAGCAGATCTATGAGAAGGCTATTAAACACCCTTGGTGTGGGGATGTCCAAGAACCTTTGGATACGGTGGTTCTACATTTGTATGATGAAAACAACCATAAGATACATGCATTATCTGAATACATTCGGGGTGTCCATCCGCCAATCATATGATGGACCTGTTCAACAACAATGTGATGGGACTGACCAATGATCAAAGGATAAGTATGTCAAAAAGCTTTATGGATTGAGCTGTCAAACAACCTGAAGATGAACTTCTCCAGTGACTCTTGATTAGGGTTATCGAACAATCAACTCTAAGGATGAGATTGTCTCTAGGTAGAAACTGTTCAACAACCTTAGTATAAAGCTTTTTAGCCCAGCAAAACATGGATGGCTCACTTCAACAAACAACCTTACGATAGGGTGTTCGACATTCCTAGGATAAGACTCTCCAGAATCACTATGGGGGCATGTCCAACTACTAATCCTAAAATAAACGATATAAAAATCCCACGGACGGTGCTGTCCAATATTCAGACTTGTAGATAAGGCTTTCAGACAGCCATAGCGAAGGAACTGTCCAACAACACTAGGGTAAACATATACAGTGCAACAATCCTACTGTGAGTTGCGTTGTAACCATAGGATGGGGTTGGTCAACAATGAACAATAAGATCAAAATGTACAAAAAAAGAAAAACCTAACTTGGTGGTAATCAGCATTCCTAGTGTAAGGTACACCACACCCAATTCGAGAATGAGCTGTCTGAAATCCCTAACTGGAGCTATCCAATCTATAATTCTTGGGCGTAGGGGACAACATTTTCGGATAAACCTGTTCACACCAATGAATCCATTATCGGGTTGTCAAGCAACCCTTGGATTGAGGTTATCAACAATAACCCACAGGATAAGGCAGTCCAACAATGATCTGATGGGTCTGTTTAACAAACAACTCTAAGATAAGACTGTCTAACAACAACACTAGGATGGTTGTGTCTAAAAATCAAGAATGTGATGTGCTGACCAATGAGCATACAATGTTGCTACCCATTAACCTGGGTACTGGGTAGCCCAACAATTCTAGGTCTTTACTGTGAAGACAGACATATGCTAGTTCTTCTGTAAATCCAGGATGAACTACAGATTAATAAATGCAATCTTCCACCAACACAAGCTTAGAGGCTGTTCATCTTTTGCCGTGCATAGAACAGGGCACTCCTCTGACTATTGCTGTGACAACTGCCTCTGATGTTGGTCTGTGAGTAAGCTCATCCTCTCTGTGGCAAATGATGCCCTGATTATTCACAGATACATCTCATGACATGACAACTTTTCCCAGTCTTCCTTGTCACAGTACTTTTTGAGACAATGTCATCTGCATGTCTTTGTAAAGCTGTCCTTCCCTTACTCTGACTAGCCCTGTGATTTTGGATCCACTGGAGGCGCTCCCCCTTTTAAGCGAGTTATTTTCAACAGAACCCAACTCTGATGAAATGACACACACCTAAAGTATAAGTACAGCTCAAGTAAGGGTGCCATCTGCCCCCTGGCCCTCATATCAGTCTGTAACATATGCCGTCTTGTTCTTGGTAGTGGTGAAGACCTGTAATTTCATTATCAGTCCAAAGCGCAGGACTGCAAATTGATAATGATTTTGAAGGTGCATGCAAATCGGAAAAATTATCATCCTGACAATGAAGAAATAGGAGGAACTTAGTATCCAAAGATTTCAAGGCAATACAGGGTTAGTATCCTAAACACTGTGTTCCTGGTAGACTTAATTAGCTTCTTCAAATGCATAACAACCAGTATGATGGAGTACACATTGTGTCCTCACGTCTGAGGAACAGGGATCACTGCCTATGTTTTTTTTAATGTGACTGGATTTCTTCCAATGGTGCTTTCCTTTTCTGTGGATATTTCAGAAATGGTGTATTATCCTAGATTGCAGAGGGCTTGGCAGAACTGTGTCATATGTCTTCCGTCTACTATCTAGAAGAACCAGGCATGTAAAGTAGGCATTTGCCATGCCTGTTGGAAAATTAGTCAGACATCCCTCAGCCAGCAGCTTGGGTCAACCTCTGTATTATTAGGACTGCTGCTGCTTTGTCTTTCGAGCAGAAGAACGTGATTTCTGTACATATGTCACCCTGCAGCTGGCCCTTACTTTTGCTGATCTCTGAGAGAAGTAGAAACTCACCCAGAGGCTTTATAAAATAATCTCCTCTCAAGGCAAATGGAGAAGTTTTCCGGATTTATGAATGATCTTCTCCTGCGTCCTTGTGCTCTTCCACCACTTTTGCCTTTCATTAGACCCTAAGCAGCTTTTCGCCTTTGAAATGGATTTCGTGCATTGCTGCCTTTGCTCTACATCAGTCTTTTGATGGACATGACACCTGGCTACCACCACAAAAGTTCTACCAACCACTGCTGATGCCCAATGCCAAGTCTCAAAGCAACTGAGAGTGCCTTTCCATGAGACAGTCATGCTGAACTCTCTTGTCTCAATGGCTTGCATCAGCACATTGAGATCTGCTAGGAAGGACTACCACATTTAAGCTAAATAAGTGTTGAACCTAAGAGCCAGATTAGACTAATCATATTATTTTTCTCAAGGCTGACTCTACCTTTCTGGCTAATTTGAGCCAGACAATGCAGGATCCTCAGAGGTCAAGGAGATTCTCCTAGCAAGACGGTCTGGTTGGGCTTTTGATATTCTCTCAGGATTGTTCTATTAGAATGACATGTTTCTTCCCCTATTTAGAAACCCATACCACCAGCATAGTGTTCAGTCGCCTTATGAAATACATCCCTGGACACATATTTGCCCATATTCTCCAACTCTTGAGGGGAGACAATTGTAAGAGAGTTTTAGTTTTCTTTAAAATAATGATTAATGTAGGCATGCTTCAGTTAGCATAACTAGGCTGCTCCATGCTGCCTTGACAATCAGTCAGGAAATGCTGTAGACAAGTGCATTTTTATTTTAGGTGTACAAGCTTTCCACGTGCATGTGTCTTTCTCTACTTCAAAAAAATATATATATATACAGCCTCAGCCATGGTCTCTGTGTTAAACAAGTGTAATATAATATTCTGCTCTCCGGAGAGAAGATAGGATGCTTCTGTTACAATTTCAAAGCCACTTAGTCCATCTCTGCTAGTAGTTGAGCAAGCAATTGTATTCCTGTGTTTCATAATATAATAATTCATTCCTTAATTAACTATGTACAGCTTTAAACAATAAGATGCTCTAGGAAGAAGGAGTTTTCAGTGCTGTTGTACCAACTAATAGATTTATTGGGTGCCATGAAGTAAACATTTCAACTCTTCTATATTATAAAAGATGCACTTTTTAGGGAACAGACAACTTTTTGTTCATTTTACTCTTTGCTACAGAACACTGAGGAGGGCTCTTTTGGGCTTTCATTTGGAGACAAACCTTACGTCAGTCTGCTTGCTAATTCACTTGATTTATTAACAAACTACCTTTCCTTTCTGCCATGATAATATTTTTGAATACACCTACAAGTTTATTAACTCTAGAATCTTGTCATGTTTAAGTTATATTAATAGACTTAAGCTAAGTCGATGAGAGACTCAAATAGACCCATTCCTGCATAATGGCCTTTTAATGTATTAATTAAACGGCCTCAATACAGTCTCATCTCGATCCTGTTTGATCTTGGGAGACTATACACATAAGGGTGAAAGCGCCAAGGAGGAAAACTGATTATGTTCCCTGGACTTTTTGTACGAAATGTGTTACATAGCTTTCTGCATCATTTGCATGATTCTTTTCTCCATAGACACATTACGAGGAATGCCTTCTTTTTAGGTCTGTCATTAGCTAAGACCTTAAAATTGTACTACGATTATATGAATAATACACTTATTTATAGGGAAGGGGGGGTGGCACAACAGCCAGGGCAGCTGACTCCAGAGCAGGTTCACGGTTCGATCCCCGGAAACAGCTCAGCTCAGCACAGCATCATGGCCTGGCAGCTTCCACAACAATAAAGCTTTGGAAAAATCAAGACAAATCAAAACGAGCACTGGCAAAGTCAAAAGGCTGGCGACCCAAGCCAGACCTATTGGCTTTGTCAATGCTTGTGTACATTTCCTCTTATGCCCGTTTTGCTGATGTCCAATAGACAGCGACCATCCAGAGGAAAAGCACCGCCCTCACTATGCTTTCTCTTCCTTCTGCATTTATGGCCCGGTATGGTGCCAGGGCTGAACATGTAGATTAATAGCACGCAATGTATGTTTTTTACTTCAGTTTCCATCCATTGCATGTATAGCTGGCAAGCGGCTCATGTAGTATGTGACATTTCAGAGTTCTGGCTTCATAGCCAGCAGGCATTTGCATTTTGCATTTAATTTTGCTGTAGCATTATAAGAATTGTTTGCACAAATAAATCCCACTGCACCAAGTCATATTTTAAATGCAGCAGAAAGTTGTAAAAAAAAAAGAAAGGTCCTGATTGACATGTTTTACAAAAGTGTAGCCTACTTTTAACATATTCGCCTCTTGAAAACTATGGAACCCTTACGCTAGCCCATAGACATTACTGCCACCTTTACATTAACCCTAAACCTTAAGCCCTTTTCCCACAAATCTAGCCTATACACCATCCCTTACTGTAACCCTCTAGCTCCTACCTCAACCAGACAACTAATCTAGTCCTAAACCTCACTGTAACCCCTTAACTTACCTAACCCCATCAATTTTCTTAAGTTTTAATGTAACGTTTAAGTCTAGCCCTACTTTACCACAGGTCTAAGGCTCCCATTGTTAAACTGTAAAAAATGGTATCTTGTTAAATTAGCCTCTGCTCTCAGCCATTTTGTCTACCAGTCCCATTTTGTGTTTTTGCTGTGACTCTTGTGAAGTTAGAAGTTACGTGTTCATTGAAAGCTGGTTATATTGATACGGCTCGCGTGTCAGAGTCAGCAGCCCTGCCTTGCCGAAGGGCCTACGTGCACAGATGTCTAATCAGTTTGCCCGTCAACGCCTGTATCCTCCCTTGCCTATCTACAAAGATGACGTGGGAAGGGGTTTATCAGGATTCCACATTACAGCATATAAGCGTTGTGTAAGGGGTTGTGTAAGCATTATGTAAAAAATGCCATAAGAGGGTTATGTAAAATGTGATGTAACCATGACTAAGGGGTTTTCTGGTGAACTCCTATGGTACCCAAAATGTATAAAAGGCAGACTCCAAATTGTTCTAGTTTGTTCCCTCTCAGGCACTTGCAGTGTCTGTATGACGAAGCCATCTCATGAGATTTAATAAACCTGTCTTTTGTTCCACTCCAGTGTCGATCCTCATTTATTGGACCAGTAGACAGAGGGTGTCCCTGCACCAGTGAGACTGATAGGAATCTCACTTCTACACCGTGACCAAGTTCCTGCCTCCTTCAGGGACCGCCCTTTGGACCAGTGATGCCAAACTCCCCAAAGATGTGCTCTCTGGAATCATCCCTCTCACACAGTAGGGAGAGACATGAAGGGGAAATGGAGCACACCAGCCCTCCATGTGAGTTGACACAAAACTAGTTTCTGTCTGAAAGAGTGGATACAAAATCACGCAAGCAGGCTGCAAAATCAAGGGGTAATAGTTAGTCCATAAGGAAAGGGGCAACAAAACAAACAAAAAAGAAACAAGCATTGGCCTATACAATCCATCTCGCCTTTTAAAGATGAGTGGTGAGACTTGTGAGGGGCTTTACCAAAGGGTGAACATTTGGCAGCAGCAAAAAATAAAAATAAAATGGCGCTGTGGCATGGACATACACTGCGCGGCAAACACACTTCCTCACTTTGCAGCCTTCTTTTAATTGGGTTTTCTTAAAGAAATACACTGTGACGTAATGATACATGGAAATGCCACAACAGCCATTTTGGATAGGGGTTTTCTTGAGAAAATACCATTCCAATATTCACATATTCAATTTCAAGGAGGCACTCAGTGCGTTGTGAAGCATCAACAGACTGGGATAAGGTGATGGGATGAGGAGGTAATGCTTCAAATACTTACTAGTAATTGCATTACTCTGAGTCCGTCTCTTGCTTTGATTAATTACAGTATGACGCCACTGTGCCTCCTAGACACACTCCCTCATCAATGTCTTCCTCTTATAAAAGCCTCTCCAATCCCTTCCACATCTTGTTTAGTTGTATCAAGCCATCTACCATACAGACCTGGCAAAAACAGGGCGGAGGAAGGGATTAATGAGTCAAAGCAAGAGACGGACTTGGACTAATGCAATTACCTGTAAGTAATTGAAGCATTGCCATCTCGTCCTTCTCACTTTGCTTAGCTACAATATGAGATATACCCAAACCAAAAAGACCAGAACAACTGCAAGTCACTGGTCAAACAATCCTTAATTTGATATCAGTTCTATTCACAATTACTTGACAGAAGAAAGATCTCTAGAGTGAAATCCACCCTCTACCTCAATTTCCTGCACAATCCTGTAATGCTTTTCAGGGGTTGAATGGGCAGACCATGTAGCTGCTCTGCTAATCTCTGCTAAGGATGGCCTCTGAGATTTGGTTTTGGGATCAGACATTCCTCTGGTTGACCTGCCCTCTGTGCCCAAGGGAGGAGTAACCACAGCTTCCTTATAGGCTACCGCTAGCAACAAACAAACCCACCTGCTGAGTGTTTGAACTGTAGGTTCTAAGCTCTGAGACTCTTTCTAAGTAGATAAAGACATTGTGTACACCTTTCCATGAAATGACACTTGGTGGCCTTCTGAACTTGTACTTACACCCACATCGACAGACCATGCCCACAACTTCAGCATCATCCTAGACACCAAACTCACCATGAAATGCCAGATCAATGCAGTCTCCTCCACCTGCTTCCACACCCACCAGATCTTCCGAAAAACCTTCAGATGGCTTCCCTTTTAACATCAAGAAAACAGTCACTGAACCCTAGTTACCAACTGGAAAGACTACGGCAACATGCTCTATGCAGGAATCACCACTCGATTACTGAAGAGACTCCGGACAATTCAGAACAACTGCTAGACTCATCCTTGACCTCCCCAAATGGTCGCACAAAAACCCCCACCTCAGGAACCTCCGCTGACCCCCCAAACAGAAAAGATGCCACTTCAAATGCTGGTGCACGCCTACAAGGCCCTCTACGACCTAAGACCAGCATACATCAACCACCGCCTGAACTTCCATCAGCCCTCTAGACACCTGTGACCCGCCTCCCTCACTCACAATCCCTGCATCTGCTGAAGCTACAGTGGAGGACAATCCTTGTCCTACCTTGCTGCCAAGTCCTGGAATGAACTCCCCCTCCACCTCCAAAGAGCATCTTCCCTGCAGGAATTTAGAACGTAGCTCAAGACATGGTTTTTCCACTGAACCCAACAAAAATCTGTGCCTGGATACCCTCTCAGGTGATTAGTCATGCTCCATAAATCCGAGTTGATTGACTGATCGTGTGTAACATCTGGAGAGTGAAAAGTAACTTCCCCAGGAGCCTCTGGATTTGGACAAAACACAGGAAGAATTACCTCAAGCTCTCTCTGTAATGGATAATGCACTTTAGGAATGTAAGACGGTCCTGTGAGTTGCAAAATTCAGTCTTCAAACACTTGAAAAAAGGATGTTTACATGGTAAACTGCTGGGCACCATGCTGCGGTTGGATTAGCTGATGGTACAGGGTATTTCTGTTGAAGCCACGCAGGCTGATGTGGCTGGTGAAGTGGGGCAAATGAACCCAAGGAGTGTGCCGTTGGCCCTGCTCTCCTTGTACCGCTTGTTACAGGAGTTTGACTTGTCCCCAAATAGGCATGTCATTGAAGGATGGAAGGACATCGCCTTAAAAACTGGTGGACTACATCCAAGCATGGTGGCAAATGGCGATACCAGTGCCAATGGCCCACCCAATGGAATCAGTGTTGTCCAAGCCACAATGAAATGTGAACTTGGCTGTTGCGCGACCTCACTGTATGGCCTGCACGAGGACTGGCTGGTGATTGTCATGGACACCTTGGAAGACTTTACCCTTCGAGCCCCAAAGGGAATGAGAATAGCGCCCCAGCAGGCAGCTCGCAATCACTAACCTGACAAAATAGCTGGTGAATAAGAAAACCATCTTCCAGAATGTCTCCTCCCGTTTCGGCTCCCTATCAGGAGGAGTTGTAAGAAATTTGTTGTCTTGTTTGCAGATGCCTGGCAACACCAAACTTTCAGAAGAGGGGTGCTGAGAAAAAAATGAACGGTAGACTGGGGCATGGAAGGCATCGTGCAATTTGGTGGTTGACCGGGAGGGCAGAGCAAGGTTTGGTATTTGGTACAAAGTATCATTAAGGGCCCCGTTAAATGGTAAGAGGGGCTCAGTAGATGTCTACTCCAGCCGAAGAAACTCTATAAGTACATTGGTCTTGTCAGCGCTGGAGGTCAAGGACTTCAGTCGCCCTCCACATAACCATGGTGAAGAAAGCACTCTTGTCAATGGCAAGGCAAAGAAAGGGGTGAGAAAAGACTGGACTCAAGGGAGGGATCAAGGCTACTAGCCTCTAGCAGGTTGTCATGCAAATTCTCCTCATGAGATAAGGTTGGCCAATTTCATCACCTGCATCAAAATTGATATCTGAATTTGTGCCGACCAGGGAAAGCAGGGTGTGCTATTGCTGTATACTAAGAAAAACAATGGTTCACTCTGGCATCAATCCCAGTAGGAAAGCATTATGGCTTCATTAAATAGAAGACAAAACATTAACAATTCACTAAGGCAAGGAAAAAACTTGCAGTAATTAATGCATTCATTTCTCACTTTCATTAGTTTAATGATATATATAAACTCTAATCCTTCACTACGTATACTTCGAAAACGAAGCAGGCACGGACTCCATCAAGGTGCGATAGTTAATTTATTTCTTGTTACCCATTCAACGTAAAGAGGACATTGCCTTGTCCATGACGCGTTTCGACCGCCAACACGCGGTCTTGATCACACACACACATATATATATATATTTACGAGTGCACAATAAAGGATTTGTGCAAAGACCTCCTGGTGTGCCGTCTCTGTGTCCTCCTAACTAGTGGGATCCAGTACCTTTGACAATATATATATATATATATAAATATATATATGAAGATCTAGTGCTAACACGTAAGTGAAGAGGAGTATCGTGATAAGAGACAGAGGAACGAGAAGGAAATGTGCATCACACATAAAAAGACATATGACTCCTTAAGTTTATTTTACATATTATATGCAGAGTCTATATAGTGCTATTGTTGACGCCATTTTGACCTCTAGCAATGTGAGGTCATCATCAGGACAGGGCGTGAGCACCCAATATCTAGGTGGTAGGGGGTAAGGATTCAATCCAAGGAAGATGCTCCCTTCAGCAATATGGAAAGGGAGGAGAGGGCGCCATGTAGGCCATTCGGTGTAGCTGGTTCGTGGCCAGTTGGTCTAACGAGCAGGGCCCCATGGAAGGTGTAGCTGCCGCTACAGTGTGCGATAGCTTCAGGGCATCTATGTGTGGCATCTCGATGCTTATGGAACCGTGGGCAGGGAGAACCAACATGGGAAAGCAGCTGGTGTAGTTAAACAAGATGCCCCTGCAACTCAAAAGTGTGAGGGCTGCGGTGTGCAGATTCGTAAAACCATGGCTCATCAGCTTAGCAGGGGGGGTTGGCAGCGAATGGCGAGTGGTACATGTGGAACCAAACCTACAAGCCGGCGTGGAACAAGGCATTGTTATTGTGGAGACAGATCAAGTGGAGAGAATGGAGTCTCCACGGTGATTGGCTGTGACTTTTTTCGAGGTCAAACTGGAGCTGACTCAATGACCTAGAGGGCAATTGGGGCCATGTCTACGCCATTGACGGAGTTGGCATCGGTGTCAATGTGCACAGTCCATGCCAGAGGTAGAGTGGAGAGTGGAGCATGAGGCAGCCCCCTTATGGGCTTGAAAGATACAGATGGTGCTGAGGGCGAACCTGCAGCAGTGGAGAACTTCACGGCTCTGTGGGGCCTGCAGGCATGCCAGAGGGAGCTTGCAATGATCCAAAGAGTCAGAGCATGGCCTTGTGGAACTCTCTGATCTGATTAGAGTGGCGGACATCCCCAGAAACTCAGGTTGTGCTGGAACAAGCAGTTGGATTGGGTCCAAAGTCGAATGACTTTGGGAGCAAAATCGAGATGCATAGTGCCTCCCCTGCACCTTTTCAGAGAACTGTGAGTAGCGAAAAGGGGCTGTTTAGATTTCTTGTGTTTTTTCTTTGACTTACTCGAAGATTTGAATCGAGAGGAAGACTGACTCTAGGAATGACTCTGGCAACTTCTGGATCTCGAACAGAACTAAATTTTTGACTTGTACCGGTTTTGTCTCAGAGTCATCCGGTGCTTGGTGACGTAGAGTTACGCCTCACTGTCTTGTATGGCCTTCAGGTTCATTGACGCTCAGTCACTGCAGGCCTTAGAGTTGTGACTCAACCCCAGGCACCACAGACAAATTTGGTAGGATCTGTCACAGGCATTTGTTTGTGACAGTCCTCTCAATGGTTAAAGCCTGTTGTTTTACAAGGTGACATGTTCCTTGCACACTGTTAAAACAGTTTTTTGATTGAGGTAAGGTAGCTGCGGATCAGTGTCTGGAACCACAGAATGAAAGGAACTGACATTAGCGCTCAGGTGGCATTTATATGGGCTACACACACCATTTCCGGAGCAAACCGGCATCAGTGTGGAACCACACGGTGCCACATACTGGCACACAGAGGTACTGCTGAAAAGTTCCCAAATCCAGTCTGACACCTGGGTATATTCAAAAGGTGAGGAATCTGCAGCTAGAAGTCTCTATCAGAACAATAGAATCAATGTTCTTGACTTTAAATGATCTTGATAAACCACCCTTATAAATTAGGGTATTTTTTCTGTCATTGCATGACATTGTTATCACAGTATTTGATTGATCACCAAAAAACTTCTTTCCTTCAAAAGGGATTTTCAGAAAGGAAGATTTCTCAGCAAACTAATTCTTCCAGTCTCTTATCCAGAGGTTGCTCCTAGTAAGCACTGTTGTCCAAGCTGGCAACAATGATGATATTATCATGCCTGAAAAAATATTTGCGAGGAATTCTTCCTCCTGTTCCATCTGTACCCTCTTGATTGGCACTTGGCAGGGACTCTGAATACTTTACTAAGGATGGAGAAGTTTAGGCCGCATAAGTGGCTGCTTTTAACCCCTTGCACGCTGATGACGAGCTGGGCTCGTCATGAGGTAGCCTCCTGCTACGCTGATGACGAGCCCAGCTCGTCACGTAACATGCGGTTTCGCAAAAGTCAGCGTACGAGCGGAATTCCGCCCGCACGCATGCGGTTAATGATACTTTACTGGCAGCAAATTATGTTTTGAGACCACTATCCATTTTGCAGACTACAAAAGAACAGGCGAACAATCATCATAATTGTTCTACCGATCAAAGATGCTAAAATAGAGTCAACCTTGAATTTATGAAGAACTATATTTTCTCCATCTTCTAATGCATGTTTTTTGCAAGAACCTCAGAATACAGAACTTATTGACCTCCTTTCCAAATAGTAGCTTCAAAATCTTCTTGTGAATCAGCAGAGCCAAAAATTGAGGTCTTGAATACAGCGGGAAACGCCTCTGCCCTCCTTCCTGTGCTGGAGGGGATTCAGATCCCAAGTTCTCCCTTATGTGCTCCAAATGATGAACCAAATATTTCTCTGAAACATACTTCCCACATGAAGAAGTACTGTGTGCCTCAGCTGCCCAATCCAAAGAGGGGGCTGTGATATGAGCTTTTTCTTTGGATACCGTTGACTTTTTCCCCTTTTGTGTAGTGTTTCGAAGCTGGTGCCTCAGATACGCCTTCCTTCATTATCTGCTGCACTAGGGAGGCAGTTAATATATGGCTGCCAAGGTCTCAGATTGCTATGAGTGACATTTTCATAATTTTAGTGTAATAATGAGTGACACTTTCTCACGAGCAAAATCAAGCAATGAAAACTAGGGAAACATAAAAATATCAGAAATTACACTCATTAGAGCAACAAGGATCTCTAAGAAGTTAGCTGCTGCAAAGCACCAGAAAAGTTTGCAGGCATTAAACAAACATTCTGTAAAAATTCAAAAACATTGATTCTTTATTATATTTGCTAGGGGACAGCACAACAAGTATTTACTTTAGGTTAATATACCGGCTCAGTGACACTCTCTCTCAGGCACTTACTTCTTTAGTTGGAGTTCTGAGGTAAACCAACGCCATGGCAACAGGAGGGCCCCCTGAGTTGCCAGCGCACACCAACTTGGATTGCGGCGCAGCAACCAACAACACTGTCGTATGATTCTTCTGTTGCAAGTGGCACACACAGTGTTCTCACTCCAGTGGGTCAGCTGCCGAGGAATGGCAGTCGCTGCGTGGTTTGGCACATCATGCTGAGCACACACATTGCCGGGCGGAAGCCTAAGTGAGCCCAGGGCGTGGAAATATTTCAAATATTTGCGTGGCTCGTGAAAACTACAGTGTGACCAGACTATGTGACTCACCGCAGAACTTCAGCTAACACTGGCTGGCAGCTGATTGACCACGCGCTACTCGCTATTGATATTATAAAGCACATTTTTGAGTCAGTGACTAGAGATTAACACTCTGGAGGTTCACTATCTGAGATCGACACTTACTTAATTTGATATGCGAGCTGCGGCAATTCGGTTTATGGCCGCCTCTTTAGAGCTATCCTGGCCGCAAAGAATACATTGGCAAATGCGCCGCCTGAACATTCAGGCTCAGCAGCAGCTGCACAGTGTGTGCTCTGAGCTCCAGCGTCCGCCACGGTCCATGGGGTTGGGTCTGGGGATCGCGGGGATCATTCACTGATTTTGAATTACAGTGTGGCGGTGCGAGCAGTGTCATTAACGCTGCCTCCCACAAAACTGCAGCCACCTGCTCGCTCTGCCGTAGGCGGCAGCAGTTCTTGACGTCCCGCACCTATTAAAGTCATTGTGTCACTCACACCCTGAGACGCCTGATGTCTCAGTAGTAGCCATTGAGCACTGCCTCTCCTGACGTCACTCAGTCAGAATCAGGTAATACCCCGCTGTGGGAATCCTTCTTGATACACTATAGCCAGTTTGAGTTAGACGCTAGCCCAGCCAGCCTCCAAGCCTGCCACTCCAGCTTTAGTTTCAATCAGCATAGTAGTACAACAGCTTGACAGCGAAGGCAGGTGCTATTCCTATTATGCGTGACTTTGCATTTCGGTGCTTCGGACCACCACACTGAAATGCGTTAACCTAGCGCCTGAAGCGTGGTACTTGGCGGGGCTGTTAATAACGCTGGGCTGTCGGGAGAACCAGGTCTGGACACCCTCGTTTCACACCCTCTTGGTTTCTCAACTTCCTGATTGGACTCTGAAGAGGGAGAGTGGGCATACCTTATTTTTCCCTTCTCTTGCCTTCCATTTCACCACCACATCAAATGCCGACACTAAAATCAGTGTGAAACAAACTAAAATCCCCTTTGGGCAGCTTAAACAAAATCAATGAGGAATAACTTGTAGGTACAAAGGAGAAGGCTTATTCCAAACACAGCCACAAAATGAGCGCCAAAAATTCATATAGTCCACCCCCACCCCACCCAGGGAGGGAGTGCTCTGGATACCCTGGAGGGCCCTCACTAACTCCTGCAGGTCGATACTCAAAACGCTTTCATTTTGGTTTGCTGACTATCCACAAACCGGAAGTGGTCATTGTACACATGCGCGGACCCCCGTCTAATCCAGTCAGAGGTGCTGCTTGAACACTAAACTCATCTGCAGCTTCTCCAACCAGCCACTTGAAGGTGCCGCCCTATAAGAGATCTCTAGCACCGCCCAGCGGACGTTTCCCCCTAATTAAATTGCGTTGAAGCAGTAGCTGGAATAACACCGCTTTTGGAACTGACGCTCAGCCCTGTCCCGGTAAGTCTAAACTTGAGACACAACGAAACAGGGTGTGGAAGTGGTGGAAGGGGGTTTTAAGGGGAGAAGGCTGATGAAGGGGGTGTGTGTGTCGCTGTTTACTGTAATTGAGCAAAGTGAGAGGTTCGAGGTGGTAATGATGCCACGCTTCATGAAGTATCTTTTAAAAACCGAGTAGGACAGGTTGAATGATTTGGCCAACACATAGGGAGACCGGGAGTCTCGGAATTTCCTGATAATCGTGATTTTTCATCACCTAATCCTGCACATTTCAGTACATTGAGTGCATGCCCCAGTTTTCGGAGGGTCGACTGGATACAGATGACGGCACGTGTCCGTGTGTTTCATTGCAGGATTAGTTAGAAGCCATTATTAGAAAGCAATTTAGTTAACAGAGGGTCGTCGGTACTGCCGGTAAAAGGTGCACTGAATTCCCCTGAGTGCCTCATTGTGTGCGTTTTCAATGTTAGTAAGCGCTGGCTGTCACTTAAGTCATTTTGTGCCGGTTAGTCTATGCCAGTACTGGTCTATGCAAAGCTATAGTCCTACTTCTATGTGTGTGAAATGGCCCGGTTTCTGGTTTTCAATATCCTGTCACCATTGCTAACAGGGCATCTCGTGGGGCGAGGCAGGTGGCAGCCGAACGTGAGTACTTGCGTCATAAAATACACCTGAAAAGGGAGCACCACATCTTTACTGTGACTAGAATTACAAACATTGTTTCCCAGGTAATTATGCAGCAATTTTCGTCTGAAAACGGCCCAGTTTCTTAGTGTCATCAGCTCCTGCATGTTTTAACTCCTTAGCGCACTCGTGGATAGGTAAACACACACACCATATAATCTGAGATCCAACAAGTTCATTAAGGGTCACCCAGTCAGGCTATTTCCTTGCCTTACGCGTTACAAATACTAAACTCAAATCGTTTCTCAGCTTTACTCTTTATTTTTTAGTCCTGCTGCACACTTCCCCATGTGTCGGTAGCCATGTTGGTAAAATTAAATCAAGGAAACTTCAAAATGGTTGATTGCAAATGATTTGGCTTAAATCAGGCCCAGTGAAAATGGTCAAACAATCCTTCAATAACTAAAGTGCATTTCGTGGCTACTTGTAAGAAGTTTAAAGTAATGTGTGTGTGTGTGTGTGAGTGTTTTACAAATCGCCTTTCATCATTGAGGTTTTTTTTTGGTCTCTAGCCATTGTGTTCATTGATGTTGTGCTCATGACCACACCCACAATAGGCCGGTTTGGCTCCACACTCAAGACCATTGGCCTTCTACGGCTCTACGAAGAGCTTTCAGCAGCAGCTGTGCATCTGGTGTTGGGCGCCGGAGAGACGGATCTGCAGCCCATGTGCAAGCACACCAGTCTGTGGTTCTGGTTGTAGTCCTGGCTCACTTGGCTCATCTGTTCATCCTGGTGAGGTAGATAAAGTCAACAGCCAACTGTGAATAGGGCAATGGAGCAGACGTGACATAAAGCTTGAAGGCGTAAGAAGCAGTCCATGTGATCAGTCAAATTGTGAAATATCGCTGGGCACAGGTACCTTGCCACTCGGGCTATGACCAGGAGGGGGAGAGACACAAGGCTTCCTGGGATGATGTGGCTGCTCATAAAATTTATTTGGGCATCAGTGGGCCAAGCATACTAAGTCCCCTTGCAAGATAGGCTAAAAACAGAAGGTATGTGAGGAGTGTGATGGCTACAGACAACATGTCTCTCGGCAAAATGGCACAAGTCTTTCAGTCTATACGAGGGCCACATAAATAAGGTCTCCAAGCAGGAGCAGTCAAAGACACAAGGTCTCAGGCCCAGGAATCCGGACCTAAATATTAGTTGTGGCGAGAGATGGAACCAGGACAGGGTTTCCTTCATCAATGCAAGGCATATAAGAATGAAACTTAAGCGAGACACATTTGATACCAACCAGGACCTCTTTGCACGCCTTTGGCACACATCATTGAGAGGCTAAGAAGGTAAGAGCTGCCAAGTACTACGCAATCTGCTATTCAAAAGGACAACTCACAGGCACACCAAGGGGATTTGACATATATCACCTACTGACCAACAGTTCGTCATTGGGCTCTTGGGTGTGAAAAGATGGAAGAAACAACCATCCCTTTAGTTTCTTCACACCCACTATCCTTTCCTATCATGGTTACAGTGCCTTAAACTGGTGAAAAGCACAGGGCTTCAGGTATACAGGGGACAAAGAAACGTGATCTCCAGGCAGATGCTCCTATCGATACCTAAAGATACAAGGACTCCAGTCAGTCATGATTATATAAAGACAAAACCTCCCCAGGTATGAGTAGTCAAAGACACAAGGTCTCCAGACGTGAGTAGTCAAAGACACAAGGTCTCCAGGGAAGAGAACCTAAAGGCACAAGGACCCCAAGGCATGAGTCTTCAAAGACACAATGTCTATGGAGATATGACTTCAAAGTTACAAAGCCACTAGTTGTACCCAGTCAAAGACATATGGTCCCCAGGCATGGCAAATCAAAGACACATGTTCTGCAGGCACAAGTAGTAAAATACACAATGTAAGTAGGTATTTGATTCCAAAGACAGGAAGTCTCCAGGCAAAAATAACAAAAGACACAAGGTCAATGGGCATAGAAATACAAAGATAAAAGGTCACCGGGTATGTCTAAGCAGAGATACACGGTCTCCAAGGGTGGAAATCCAAACACCAAAGGATTTCAGGCATGAATAGACAAAGACGCAATGTTTATTGGCATGGCAATCCAAAAACAAAAAGACTGGCATACCTGGTCAAAGACACAAGGACTAAGTCCTAAGCAGTCTAAGATGTAAGGTCTCGGCATGGGAATCCAAAGACATTAGCTGTCATTTCAAGGGGGACAAAAGATACAATTGGAGCTTAAGTCTTCTAGGTCTCCTCACATGGGGAGAGTCTACCGACAAAAGGCTCTAGGCAGGCAGCCAAATATACCATGCCTTTATCAACAGGTCTACATCTGGATTCGAAAATCTAAACCAATATCAAGCCATAAGTATCACTGTGACCCAGGAAAAGTCCAGGGACTCCAGGTATAGTAGACCAAAGATTAGTGCACTATAGCAATAATTTCAAAGTAAGGAGCGGGTATCGTGGTGACTTTCTTGAGTGTATCTACACATTTAAGAATGTGTCGGTCAAGGGGTGGGTATCTCAAAGAAAACCCATTGGAGACAGGGAATGTAGCATGGTCAAGCAAGTAGATATGGTGGTACGCCACTAATCCCAAATCGTCCACCCACAACTTAGCCATAAAATGACCAATCTGTTTGAAGTATTGTGGTGCACACTCTCCCAAGGGTAAAATAAGAACCCCCGCAACACTCCCATTATCTGTAATTATAATTATATAATTCGTTTAGCGCACAAATCATCCCTGAGGGGATCTCTCGGGCCTGAGTGGTCTGCACAGGTCAATAAAAGTATTTAAGATCAAACAGCCAGGTTTTGAGAGATGTTCAACGTTTCGCAAGTTTGTGGTTTTCCAAATCGGATTTGAATTGTGGGATGCTCCGCTTGAATAAAAATGCATGTCATCATGTGTGGATCTGTGTCCATATTCTGCACATGCAGGTTCTCTGCCCGTCATCATCAAGCAACATTCAATTGCATGCACACTACATGCTTAAAGGGTGTGGGCTAATGCGATAGAAAATGGATGTCCAAAATTGATAATTGATCTTGAATGCTTAAGATGCACCATATGTTGGAAGCAGGGGATTTTAATGAGGTCTTCAGGTATCTTTATATAGCTCTACCTAAAAGACATCAGTGCTATGCTTTAATGCCCCTACTTCCCAAATCATTGAGGATTTCCACAGCTCGAGTAAAATCCTCAACCCCAAAGTGGATTGATGCCCCTTTTTTAAACACCTGATGCATCAGCATTACTCCATTAATCCTTCTTGACATGGTCCTGGATCTTTCCTTGCTATTCTAGACTTAGGACTTTACAACTCTTTCAAATTATCCCCTAATTGTGCTGACACGCTACTTGCATCACCTGCTACCATTCTGTCTGTAGGACACTTTTCCACAGCTCCACCTTTCAATCCTTAGGAGCTGAGGATCCTTCCAGTCTACCAATGTTCATCAAACTTACCCGGTTACATTCCAGCCAATCCTGACATTTGTGAGACATGTACAGCTCTGTCAATGTCTAATGCCTAACCTTAAGCCTTTCTGCTAATGCAGCCCAGAGAGTTACATGGCTCTGCCAATGCTTCTCAGCACCAATCAGGTGTACATTTACAATTCCAGCCTGGTGTGTACTTCTATGGCGCCACCAATCACCCTCATTCTTGATGTTGAGCACTCCATACTGCTCCTGCACTATGACATTCTACCGCAACTCCACCAAAGATCCTCACCATTACCTTAAACACCCTCCTTATACAAGCCCTAATACATCCACTGCCCTTGTGATGTTCATCAACCCTGACCAAGCTTGCTATGACATCTACAGTTCTGAAGCATGACATTTGGCTTGCTCAACCATGGCAGTCCTACACATACGAGAACATGCTCTCCGTCAGCGCTGTGTAAGGCTGGTGGATGTCATGGTTATGGACCCTGGCACTCTGATCCACCCTGGAAGAGTATCCCACTGCAGTAAGGATACATCGTGTTTTTCTTAGCCAGATGAGCACAAATTCTAGGATTGACTTGGTATGAGTAAGCCCCGGAGGGTGCTGTAGTGCTGGCGGGATATGAACTCCTGGCATGCAGATGGAGACCTCGAAGCCTGGAGGGAAGGGGGAGGAGTTGGCATGGCCCAGTGCGAGTTTCACAGGTCAATGAATGATCACATACAAACATGACAGAACAGATGGCAGAGACCTCGCCTGGGTGGAGCGACAACACAGTGCAGTGCAAGCAACACAAGGGCACAGGATAGCAAGGCATTACAAAGCGACAAACTAATGGCTGGGTCAGGAATAATTCAGAGCGCCCCATGAGCCATTCAGCCTGGCACCACCATCTTTTCTACCGCTCTTGTCACCTTAATCGTTTATGTGGTGCAAGCCACCCACAGCACTCAAATAATTGTTTCAAACAATAATAATTATTATTATCCAACTCAGTTATACTTCTTTAATCAACCCCAGAAGGATGATAGCCTGTGTGGACAATGCCAGATCAAACCTATCTTTTTAGGATGTATACTGAGCTCTGAAACAGACAAGGCACCCCATTATGCTATTTATTATTATTACTATTATTATTATTATTATTATTATTATTGTTATTATTATTGTTATTATTATTTTTTTGTTATTATAATATTGATCATAATATTAATAATATTTATTTTTATTATCAGTGTTGTTGGTGATGATATTTTTAATATTATTACTAAGGGAATTTGTAAAGTGGTTTATACAATTCAGTTGTCTTCCAGAGTAAAATACAAACGGTAAATGTCTGGTCTATCTCAATGTTGTGGGTTGAAGGGAAATCAATGCATTTTGTAAGTCACTGAGGCTGGTCGCTATTGACTGATTTAACACCTTGCGTGCGGTGCCGATTTCCCCCCGGTGCTGGACATTCCAGAACAGGGTGTGGTCGTGACGGAACCATTCCGTCATCAGCACAGCTCAACCGTGACTGATGACGGAATGGTTCCGTCACAAGCATCGAAGGGGTTAATGGTACGGAAACCAGCGAAGCACATACTGTGAATCTTACCACATCTAGAGACTGTAGCCTCCAGTTCACAGGATCCCAGACTCCCTTTCTACCACCTAGCGACTGTCCTGAGGCAAAAGGTTCCACTTGGAATATTCAGATTCCCAAAGCACTTCTTGAACCTGTGACTGGCTTTGTCTGTCAATGCCTTGCTTGGAATTTACCAGAAGAATAGGATCATAAAGTAGGACAATCAAGCGGACTATTTATACTGCATACAACAGACATTAGGGACCTGTTGGTGCTTAAATATTAGGTGCTAATGTAAGTCAGCTGATAATGATCCTTTTATCATCCCCTGGAATGAGGTATGGTTCCTCGGTTAGGAGGTTCAAGGCCTCCGCTACTGGGAGCATTTCGGCTTCGCCGGAGGCTGGGAAGAGGAGGATCGGAAACTCAATTCAGGGATACCTTTGAAACCGTAAATGACTCTTGGTCTTGAGTGGGATCAACCAGGCTCTGATTCATGCGTAGTTTCCCCAGTTGTGCTTTTTAAAAGTCGAATACCATCTGCTGAAGTATCGATACAGGCTGTGGTCTTTGCATTTGTTTTAGAGAAAGACACACTGAGGCCAAGAACTTGAGCTTTGACTTATATTGGTCCCTAGCAAGGATGTTACCACCAGCAGGGACATAGCTATCATGCTGCAGACAAGAGGCACCAGGGCCCAAGTGCGTGAGTGGCACACTGTAGTCAAATTATGCTTATGTTTTACTATCTAACTTGGGCAAGAGGAGGCCCATTGTACGTGCATGGTTTAGGTCCCAAGGCACCTATGCTCTGCCCCTGCCTGCCAGTAAGGATTAACAAGAGGCACCAGGGCCCAAGTGCGTGAGTGGCACACTGTAGTCAAATTATGCTTATGTTTTACTATCTAACTTGGGCAAGAGGAGGCCCATTGTACGTGCATGGTTTAGGTCCCAAGGCACCTATGCTCTGCCCCTGCCTGCCAGTAAGGATTAGAGTATCTGCAAGGGGTGAATGTACACGATATAGACTTCCTGACCCACCGTGCTCTGAATAAAAGCACATCATTTCTCACCCTCAAGGGGACCTAATGCAGTCGATCAAAAGGATCTGCACCCATCTTTCAAGAGAGGATAAAATTGCAACGTGGGCGGAAAAGTGGAAGGAGCCAGGCCTCATCCTAATCATAAGGGTTCTTCCTCGACTCAGGGTATGGCAGCTGTCATTATCTTTTACTATGTCATGGGAGTAAAATGTCAACCACCAGACTGAAGTGGGGCAGTAGGGTTGCTTCCAAAAGTCCCTCTTGGCTTTCACTGCTGTATATTAAGTAGGGGAGAGTAGGATGGCTTCAACTACACTGGGAGAGTAGAGTAGCATCTACAGCCTCTTTTGGGGTGGCGGTAGAGGAAGTACGTGTGGCTTTCACTACTTCTTTAGACTCTACAAGAAGATGACAACTTCCACTACTCATTGTCTGGGGCTAATAAGGTTGCTTCAGGAAGTCTCTCAGATGCCGAGAACGGACTGTGACACGTAAAAAGACATTATGAGGACTTCAAGGCACAAGGACAGAAAGCGGAAGAGCCTTGTTGGCACAAAGCCGGATGTCTGAAGGGCTTTGCATACATGGATAGTGTGAGCATTTTGTGGCACATATACGCTAGGAGTAACGTTAACCGTATGAACAGACAGTGAGGAGCTTGAGGAGCAGTGACAGACAATGTAAGGAGGCTAGAGCGCATGTGAAGAGAGCGAGAGGATCTTGCACAGGTGTTAAGGGTTTTAGCCTTTGAGCCTTCTTAGTTTTCCACTTTTCAATCACATTAAAGCTGAAGCTCACAGTATGCACTATATGAAAAATGTAGTTGGTTAAATATTTTATATCTACCCTCTCATGCTCTACGCTACTGGGATGTTTTAACATGGTAACGGTTCTATGTAAAAACAAAACTGAGAATAAACTAAGTGTAGCAATATTATTTGCAAAAAAAAATGATAAGCGAAATAAAAATAATAGGAAACTAAAACTAATTATTACAATAATGACAGACAATACAAAACAAAAATGAGTGAAGTACTATAAACTAGACAATAAACTAAACAAACTAAACTAATGTAGACTTAAACTAGACAATACAAAACAACAATGAAACGTATAAAATAAGACATACGAAACCCTTCACAAAAAAGGAACATAATGAAAATCAAACATTAAAAAAAAATATTAAAAAACTGATTTTTTTAAATCATAATTTCGCTTTGTATTTTGCTCCCCATTGGCAATACCCAGTTATTTCCAGAGGGCGGTGCTCTGAATTAGCCCTAAGGCAGCAAGGTAAGGAGGGAGGGTACAGTCGGGGCATGGGGTGCAGCATGCAGAAGGTGAGTACACAAGAAGGTGAGTTACCTGACAGATAACGTTATCATAGTACGCCAGCGCGCGGGCGTGGGGGGAGAGCTTACAGGGGGTGTCACAGAGTTTCCTTACATTTGGGTGGGAGCCTTCCGCGATCGTGGACAGAGAAAAGTTATCGTTGTGGAGCTCGGAGGGTGTCCGATATCTGCTGAAAGGGGCAGAGAAGAGCAAAAATATGCACTGTTAAATTACCATTTTTTTTCCTTAAATCACGCAATTTTTCATAACGTGAACAACATCTTCCAGTGGGAGACCTCTTTACTGTAAGATTAAATAGCAGGGCTTAGAAGTAATTGAGATCATATTGGGGGTTACATAATATCTTGATTCGACATTAAATTAAAAAAACAATAAAGGAATACCATATTGTAACATAACATCACATAATGATAACAGGTCAAGCTGCTTAACACACAACGGAGCAAATAGCACAAAGTATAAAGAATACATCATATAACGCAACACATAACATGATATGACATGACGAGAATGACATAATGACAACACATCCCAGAATATTCCAATCCTCTGGTACAGCTTTAGTACCGCCCGGTACAGTAGGTGTTTTGTTCCCATGTTCTCTGCTGACCGTCAATGGCGTAACGCAAAATGGCGGGCCGCCCCTATAGAACGTGAAGAACGGCCCGAGTCTCTCATGGCTCACAGATATTCGTTTGCTTTGGGCGGAATGGGCCCCCCTGAAGTGTTGGCGGGGTCCTAAAGTGTTGGGAACACCCTGCGCCACGCCCCTGCTCATCACATTACTCAGGTGTGTTGCTATTAGCCCCATACATACTGGAAGGTGTAGGAGAGCCGTCTTTCAGCCCAACGTCATGTTTAACACGACCTCACGCTGCCTCTGACTGAAGGCATTTTAAGGCGACAATTAGGCGTTCCCCCCTGGCAATGTTGCTTCCCTCCCTTGACTGATCATGGGAAATGTGCCGTCTGTAAACTAGATTTTAAATCCCAGCTGCGCCAACTCAGCCTTTTATCAACTCGAGGTCGATGAAATGAGTGCGCTGAGATAAGTACCAACACCCGTAATTCATGTGTCATAAGAAGACTCAGGTCGTGTAGCGTCATTCATACAACCTCCTATGGACTGGCTGGCGTCCATTCCCTCCTCGGCCCTCTGATCCACAGGTGGGAATGCTGCCATGTGCAGCACAATGTCTGCCCCGGGGTCTGATGGAGGCCTACGGCTGTCAGTGGCAATGCTTTCTTAGCAGCCTGTTCGACATGCAAATGAGCCCCCCCCCAACTCCACTGAAAGCATTCTGGCTCACTGAGCAGCGACAAAAGATCACATTAAGCCCATTCTCCCCACTCACTTCGCCTCCCTCATACTAATAAGCCGAGGAGCTCTTCCGAGTCCCCCGCAGCTGCCGCCCTACAAAAACCCTCCTTGTACTGGGGCAGCAGATGCGGCTTTGTCCCCCTGATCCGATGAAGAGGTGCCCCTGTGCATGACAGGACCGGTCCGAGGGAAGAAAAGGTTTCAGAGAGAAGTGGTGGAGTTCTTGGGAATCAAGAGGGGGCCTAAGACCCTCACTGAAGCAACTAAAATACATCCCTGCAGCACCCTTCTCTCACAGCCTAGAAAACCCTTTCATCGGGGCCAGCAGAGCCCACAGCGAAGCTCTTGCACACATGTTACTTTCTCTCTTAGAACTGTGAGGATGCTTTTCCTTAACCCACAGACTTAGCATATCTTCGTTTTCAATATTGAGCTTGACCTTTACCATACACTTACATTTTCCTGACAGTGTGAGTGAGGAGCAAGGTGATAAAGTGGCATGCTCAAGATCACACAGTTTGCTCAAGATCACACAGTTTTGTTAAGAGAGCAAACCTGGATTGGGTCTTAGGAGATCTTATTACACATCTGATATGTCCCTCACTAAACTGCAAATCCATCCCTTCATCCAGTAAGGGAGGATTCGAGCAACCATAACGGAGCAGTAGGAAACATCTCCCTATGTGCAGGAACTCGCTTCTGTAATACACGCAGGATTATTAAAGTTAAATTTTTAAAGCAATGGGTTGTAAGTCAGAGAATGGACCCATTTAAAGGAATCAATTACTAAAATCAGTTGGAGAAATAATAACAATGCTTGTGCAATACTCATAATCCAGGACGACAATTCCTACTGGTTCAAAATGAAACATGCCTTTTCTGCTTAATATAATAAAATGCTCTATATAATAAGAATCCTATTTTGGAACATAATGGTGGGAGAGTCCCAGGAGGTAACCCATGGCACTCACTTCATAAACAACTGTCACATTTAGTTTTTGGGTTTCCCAAAAAGTCCCAGTATAATTGGGCACAAGAGTCCAAAACACTAATATGCCCATGTGATATGGCTCAACTTCCTATAAATATTCAATAGCAGGCTCTAATCGATAATATTATGAAAAAATAAAAAAAACTATTGCAAAAACCCAGTATGATGCCAGAATTTTGTATCCAAAATATTATCTGACAGAAATATTTTGTCCTGAATATAGTTTATAAAAGTTATCGCCCCTTTGAAGTTAATGATACCAAATCTACTTGATATTTTTGTAAATGATATTTAGGACACAATATTTCTGTCAGACGATATTGTTGCAAATGATATTCTGTCGTCCAACAGATAAAAACTTTTCCTAGCACGTTTTATACAAGCAATGCGGTAGTGTAGTAGCTTGTCTTAGCACTGACATTTCTTAAGAGAATCTACTGGTACTTTGTTAGCAAGTCTGTGACTATGACCTCCATGTACCCTCTGATGATGATGAAAAATTAGGCAATTTTAGGGCATTGGCATTCTTTCCTTTCAATTGATTTCATCAGCAGAGGTCTATGAAGATGAAGCCATATTTTCTTGTGAAATGTTGTTATAGTTGAGCATTACATTGTCTGCAAATAGAAGAGAGGATGCGGAGGAATCGCCATCGTTTTCAAGAATACCCTCAACTGAACTGCCTCCACATAAAGTGGGTGGGAACCCTGGTCTACTGACCCCCAGGCCCCCAAGTTAACTTCTCATGCAGCATTATGGACTTCAGTACCCCACTGATCCACAACTCCGATGCATTCATCCTCCTAGGGGACCTCATTTTCCACCAAGAAGACTGGACTGCCCCAAACTCAGCCACAGCACTAGACAGCCTCAGAAACCTGGAACTTACCCAACATGTCACTAATCTTATGCACACCATAGCGCACACCTTAGACCCTGTCTTCGCATCTTTTAACCGCATGCGTGCGGGCGGAATTCCGCTCGTACGCTGACTTTTGCGAAACCGCATGTTACGTGACGAGCTGGGCTCGTCATCAGCGTAGCAGGAGGCTACGTCATGACGAGCCCAGCTCGTCATCAGCGTGCAAGGGGTTAACAACATCACGATCAACACACCCAGGCCCATCACCTGGACTGACCATGCCATAATCAGGTTCACAATCAACATCCACCACCGGAGAAGAACCCACACAGCGGGCCCAGCACGCTCCCACTCGAGCAACCTAGTGGAAGCAGAGTGGGCTTCCGCCCTCCTAGAGAGCAAACCAGAACTTACTGGCCACCTTCATGCAACATCGAAAACTTCAACAAGTGGATCACCAACTATGCTGACACCCAGACCTCCCACAAAAGAAATAACACAGCCAAATCAAGAACACAAGCCACCTGGCACATGGAACACCTCAGAATGACCCAGCAACACTGCAAACAATTGGAACAGAAATGGAGAACCAGCCCAGGGGAATCAGAAAAAGACACCTTCAAATCCACGCAGAGGAGATACCTCCTGCTAATCCGAGAAACCTAGAGGAAGGCCCCAGCCGAACTAGTAAACACCAGCTCCAACAGTAGCAAAGAAATCTTCGCTATCATGAAAGATCTCACTGTGGCGGAGCCAACCACCATGCCGTGAGGACACAAACAGCGCAAGCTCCTCACTGACCTCGAACCCCTAGCCCAACCAGCTGCCACACCTGCTCACCAATACCCGACGGGGTCTCTCTAATGTGTTTCACTGCTGGTGAAGCCCTGAGGCACTCGTGGAGATGCGTCATTACTGCAGCGGGCTCCGGATTGGGCACAGAGCCCAATGGTTCCTCAAAATGGCAGCTTTGTGAGGATAGGGAGGGCCGCATTGCTGAAAGATGAGGCAGCGCTGCGCTGTGGATGCCGCACGCCCCCAAAAGGCCCAGAGAGAAGCTCCTGAGCTGGTTGGAGTCAGGCCAGAGCCAGCAGAGGTTCGCACAGTGGGGCCGCTGTGCCAGGAGGCAACAGAGCTGTGTATAGGCAGGGCCCTCTTTGTATGGAAGTCCTACCCAGCTCTACTGCTGGGACGCAGGAGACCAAAGACATCGTGCTGAGTCATGGCGCTAGCACGGCGGACCCTGAAAGGGGCACACAGAGTACTGTATCTGCCGGCGGAATCTTGATCCCCGACTGAGGTCTGGGCACAAGTTTCTGGGGACCCTCCCATGACTGGGTCATCTTTTCTAGACTGAATCAGGTCTTTCCCCCACCCTCTGACTCCACTTTGCTGGTTCTCCGGGGGGCAGCAGGGAGGCCCGTAGGGAGTTGGCACCGGTGTCTGGTTCCGAGCAGGAGCCAGTAATATCCCAGGTGCGGAGATTGCCTTGATATTGCCCAGGGCCCCCAGCCCCTTGAGGTTGTGATTTCGATTAGGTGGAGACTGGGGGCTGAGACCACCCTGCAAGGGGGGCTCCATGTCCCGCCCATGACTGCTACTGAATGGTGACCCACCCCATTTGGTGGATGCTCTACGCTGGGTGGCCCCTCTTGCTTCGACTCCTACCTTGCACTCCCACATTGTGCTGCCCTGACCTGAGGTGGAAGGACTGACTCTGGAGTCTATGGCCTTGGGGGTGAAGACGCTGGGCAGCTCCTTGGTGGACTGGGACCTTCGTTGGATGCAGTGGGGACCACATCCTTCCCTCTATCACACCAGAACTCCGGGGTGACAGTCATGGCTGACTGAGCTGTCTCTGGGCCCTGACACTGCTCCACTATACTGGTCGCAGCCCCTGTGCTGGTCCGAATACCTGTTTGCTCTAGCACCCTTTTGCCTTGGCGTTCCTTCTGGAATGGCCCATAACCCTAATTTACTTACAGTGGGCCCGTCACCAGTGATGCTGAGGCCAAGTGTTTCCCATGGAGCTTTGAGACTATTTTTGGTGGTTGGCGCAGTGATCACCTGAGACCTGCCTGATTGCTGTTGGGGCCTCGCCTGCTGCCTGTACCGCACTGGTATCACTGCTGACTGATTGTTGAGAACCGGATGTTCCTCATTAGTACTTCCGATGGCATTTCTTCTTCTACCACTGCTCTTTGTACATTTGGGGCTAACAAGGGTCGCATACAAGGAACCAAAGAGGATGCATCCATGAGAGCCTTACAAATGGGGATCAAGCAGGGCGCAAGTGCAGGAGAAATTTCCTTCTTTGACAGTAAGTTCGATAAACTTCTGGCTGCGATTGGCTCTTTTAAATCTCTTTACAGCAAGTTTCCAAGTGCCCAAGGTTCTCAAGCATCTTCCTGAAACATATCATTGGAATGCATGCCTAAGAAACTCAGGGACGGCTCCAGGCAGAGCTTTATGGGCTATACATAGAGCTTTGAATCTAATACGTTGTCTGACAAGTAGCCAATGAAGACATTTGATGGCTTAGACCACCGATTGCTGTTTGAAGATTCCAGTTGGCATTCTAGCAGCAGCATTTTGCAGAACCTGTAGACTATTTAGATGTTGTTGCTGCATGTTGAGGTATAAGGCATTACAGTACTCAATTTTAGAACGAATACGTGTAGTAATGACAGTTTTTTAGACACCGACTGGAATATAGAGGAGGATATTTTTGAGCATCCTAAGAACATGGAAAGTCCAGGATGTAACCGCATTAACCTAGATTTCTTGCTTAGCAGACTGGAGTAGGAAGAGGGCCTAATTCCTTGGGCCACAGGATGGGCACCATAGGGAAGGGGAATTCCCAAACATGATATCCTACATTTTGCTTTAATTGACTTTTAAACAATTGATGTTCATTCAATTTCCTACAGCAATCATGCAGTCACAGAAATTTGATCTCACCATATTATTTGTTGAAGACAGAGTCACCACAATTTGGGTGTCATCTGCATAGGTCTAGCCCACAGGATCTGATGAGGTAGGCTAGAGGTTTGACATAAACATTAAATAATGTGGGGCTGAGAGCGAAGCCCAGTGGGAGCTGGAGTTAGTGAAATTGGGGGAATACGAGAGGGAAGAGATCCGGAAGGAATAGAGGAGAGGTGTGAATAGGATTCCCATCTTGCTTGCGTGGGATACCATCCTGGTGGCTTGTCCTCAGACTGAGCCCTGGTGGATGAGTTGTAGAGGACAAACCACTATCAGAGGCCATCTACAGAGATGCAGGGCTTGATTTCAACTCCGTTGACCCCTGCCCCTTTGTCCTGTTTGGAGTGTGTTAGCTTGACTGGCTGTCGGCGCCCGGATTGGTCTGGATGCAGTGACTGATTTTTGAGGCACTGGTTTGCAGGCGTGGAGGGGTTCAAGCACGATACTCCTATAAGAAAAACTTCAGGTGCATGCACCCGCTTGATGTTCCCCATTATTTGTATGCTGCTACTCTGCTGACCGCTAAATCAATGAGCGCTCCCCTATGATGTAATTTGTTGTTGCTAAATAATCTGTTTGCCTGTTGTACCCCACAAGGCTGTGTGCTGTTTGACTTATTGCAAAATAAAAAATGATTAAAAAGAAAATCAAAGATTAAACCACACCCACAACAGCTGCCGGCAACATTACCTCATTACAAAATCTGTACAACAACCTCTCCAAGTTTTTCTGCAGCAAGATCGCAACCTTATACAGCAACTTTGTCCCACACCATTATCCTCGAATCTCACCAGAAGCCTCTAAGTGACAAACAAAGACAATTGCAACATGGGACACCAACAGCACAGAGGACACCACAGCAATCATGAAGATCATACACTCCGGGATACAGTCAAACTCCTGCCCTCACCACATCTTCGACAAAGGAGCACCCCACATCCGCAAGACCCTTACCCCATCCTCAACACTTCCATCAGTACAGCCATCTTCCCAGAACCAAGGAAATAGGCATGAGTCAGTGTCCTCCTGAAGAACACCTCAACCGACCTGAGCAAATTAGTCAACTATTGACTGAATGTCCCCTTCATTACCCTGCCAAGGTCCTGGAACAAGCCATCATCAACCACCTCACCAAATACCGTATACTGCACACCACACAATCAGAATTCAGACCCAACCACAGCACGGAAGCCTTCCTCATAGAAGGAACAGATGACATCCGAAAGATCCTCAACAAAGGGGAAATTGCAGCCGTCAGGCTTCTAAACCTATCAGCAGCCTACGACACCTTTTCCCATCCCATTCTGATCCGATGACTCTATGAAGCAAGCATTCGGGGACATATCCTCTAGTGGAACTGCGTCTTCCTCACCAGAAGAACCCAAAACGTCATCATGCCCCCCTACTCCTCAGAAGCACAGGAACTCATTTGCGGAGTTCAGCAGGTCTCCTCACTCTGGCCAATGCTCTCTAATTTATATATGACCGCACTGGCAGATGTCATCTGGACTCACAACATTAGACATTCTGATGATACGCAACTGATACTGTCTCTCTCGGACAAAATACCCAACACCAGGAACATGTTCACAGCATGCATAACCAGAGTGGACACATGGATGAAGTCCAACTGTCTCAAGCTGAACATGGACAAGACTGAAGTGGTGGTTTTCAGAAAGACACCTCTCCATGCAACTCCAACTTGTGGCCTACAGACCCTGTACCCGCCCAAATGACGAGCCCACAAGCAAGGAACTTCAGAATCCCCATAGGCAACAAACTGGAAATGGCTGCCCAAGTCAATGCATTTGCCTCCTCCTGCTTTAACAATCTGAGGTTGCTGAAGAAAATTTTCAAGTGACTACCAGACAGCACCAGGAAAAATATCACAAAAGCCTCGATCACTAGCAGACTGGACTATGGTGACACCCTGTATGCAGGAATGAGCAACCAGCTCACAAGAAGACTTTAGACCATCCAGAAGGCAGCAGCCAGACTATCCTTCAACCTCGCGCACTGTGGCACATCACACCACACCTCAGGGAACTTCACTCTTCAAACATCACACCCACACCTACGAAACACTCTATTGCACCAGCCCTGCTTACCTGAACAGCCATGATCATTTCCACCTACCTCCCAGACACCTCTGCCAGACTCTCACTAGCAAACGCACTGGCCTCACGCATAAGCAGGACAGAGGGTTGCGCCTCCTCATACTTCGCTCCTAAAGCCTGGAACGACCTCCCACAATACATCAGAGCATCCTCCTCTCTTCTTGACTTCTGCAAGAAGCTGCAGACCCTGCTTTTCGAGTAAGCCCACCAGGCTGGCCCCACAATCCTGGTCAAGTGCCGGGATACCCTCACGGGTGATTATCATGCAATAAAAATGCATATAACATAACATATTGTGAGCTTAATATTGAATAGAAGCAGATATTCTCATAATAGAGCAAACAGCATCTGCTAAAGTCGTTATTTAAGTGGCCAAACAGGAATAGAGGACAGAAAAGAGTGTTGTCTGGTCACAAACAGCTCTGGGAATTTATGCGAAAGTTCATGATAGGTAACTATTCCTGCTTTTAGAAGGGGGAAACGCTATAAAAGTCACCAATATCCTCATCAAGTGAGATCTTCCATCCTTAGCTCCTAGTGGTTAGTCATGAAGGTATAGTCCTTTAGGCAACGGTTCAGTTCAAGGAAAAGGCACTTTTAATCGTCTTGAACAAATGAATGAAAAAGACCTAACATAGGGTTGAGGCGACTTTTAGAGGAGCTTAGAAGAAAATTATGGCAGCTTCTTTCTAGGGTTAAAGCCATAGCAGGCAATAAATCCCATAATCTCTGATTCACTTTATGGCTCACCTAAGAGACAACTTGATCTTAAATTACATTTCTTGAGTGGACGAGCC
Source organism: Lissotriton helveticus (assembly GCF_964261635.1). NCBI lineage: Eukaryota > Metazoa > Chordata > Amphibia > Caudata > Salamandridae > Lissotriton > Lissotriton helveticus. Next base: position 346,358,306 of record NC_136071.1, on the reverse strand, counting down.
AATGAAAACATTACAGTTCATGACATACGGCAACATTTTTTAGAAGTTATTAAGGGATATAAAAAAGTTACTTAAACAGACGACGGACTGCAACCAATCTAGAAGTAGATTAAAAATGCAAAATTTACTAATTCCATAATTAGCTGCTAGGCTGCAAACATAAAAAAATAGAACATGGTTCCAAAGGGGTCCCGAAGTATATTTGTGGACCACGAAAATTCCGGTAGTAGATGGCCAACCACAAATTTGCCAGAAGCTAATGACAAGCTGTCTATACCCCAGAAGTTGACAATGCTCTGTGAAACTCCCAGTAGTAGATAACAGAGGGCACAAATACCAGAAGCAAAAAGAAGAATGTAGCAAACACAGAAGCACAAGCAAGATTGCAACAATTTCAGAAGTAGACCAATGTATTTAAGAATTTCCAGGAATGGCTGACTGTGAATCTGTCAGGCGTTTAGGGCAGATTACAAAACATCTAGATGTTAAATATTTCAGATCTATATGATTGGCAATATACCTTCATGAAGAAGTAAAGCTCCAACAATTTTAAAAGTACAAAATGCACTTAAAACTTACAATGGGATGCAAGCCATCTATTCTGCAACTTTTAAATGACTGCAAGAGCTTTTATAATAAATGTATTTGGGATCTGTTAAACAAACACGCTCCTCTTTTTCCAGGATTGGGGACAAGGCCCGCTTGATCTAACAGCATGGTGTAAGTGTGTCCCTCTTCTTCAAACACAGCCTTGCCTGCGGAGGTGGGAAATGTAGTCATCTCTTCTACTAACCACTTAATAATGAAACCTAGAATGCACATTACACTTACTGCCTCGGCTGGTAGACCAGATCACTCTTTTCAGCCCCTTTTAAAGCACATCATCTTAGGTGACAGACTGTCTTCCCCACCCAAGGATGATTTTACCCTTTCAGCATGAGGCCATTGTCTTCCTGGAAGAAGTGCCATGTTTAGGCCTGGCGAAGCCATTACCAGCCCTAGTGTGTTCCATAAACAAATACTGGACATTTAGTCTGAAATCTTCAAACCACTGTCCAGCTTGATGAATTACCCACTTCATCCATTAGCTTAAGGCATTGTCTATCATATCTTGGCTGAATACCGAGGAGTATTTTTGTCTCACCATCATGCTGTTGGCTATTTACATGTATCCTTCCTTCAGTGCCACTAGAATGCATGAGGGACTATTGTATATCTAAAAAGTACACACAACCATCACACCTCTTTTGACATTCAAACCCTTAGCTCACACGTGCATTACATACCTAAGGCAAGTCTTCCTTGTTTTGTTTTTTATCATTGTAGCGTAGGTTTTTTTTGTGCTTTTGATTTGTCAGCACTCGATTGTGAATCTGACCTTTGGGTGGCCACACCACTGGCATGTTCCTTTGCAGCTCGTAATAGCTTGAACTAAATACACAACCCTGAAGACTTATGAGATCAGCAACAAAATGGGCGTGCATCACAGGGTCAGACTATCTGATCTCCCCCAGGCTGGTCCTGTGGGTGTGTGCCAGGCGGCTCCTTTCCATCCTGCCGCTGGGCCACTGCTGCTGTTCAACATACCAGATGGATCCTTCCTATTCTGCCAAAGGGTCACTGCTCTTTCTCATTCTGCTGCCAGGTCGTTTAAAACAAACGTGAACAATCCAATGGGTCTGGCTTATAACTCCAAATGTAAACCAGACCTATTGACTTTGTCAATTCTTGTTTATGTTTTACTTTTAATTCCCAACACTGTCTCAAGAAAAGAGATCTCAAATGAACTTAGCTGTGCAAGACAATTTATTGCTTTGAACAGATGTGGAAAACGACAATCTTATCATTAGAGCTCCCGGTTTTCTGGTATTTATTTTTTGCCATTTCCATTTGTATTTATCCATATTTATGTATTGCTAATTTAATCTGTATTTATCCATATTTATTTTGGGTTTTGTGGAAAAATTAAGCTGAAATTAGTATATTTCCACATTTATTTAACTAATAAATATGCACTCATGCTTGAATGTCTGCCAGGTTTCAGTGCTGTGAACACCCACAGAAGATAAATCATAAAATATGATAATTTCAGTATCAACCTTGTGCATAGCTACTGCTGTTAAAGCCTCTTTACTAAAAGTCATTTCTTTTTTAATCCCCTTATCTATTAATCCACACATCTATTGACCTGGCAGTCATGGCAGACAGCATTTATAACTACTCAAAAAGCAACCCAATTTCCGTTTTTATCCATATTTAAAAATAAATACAGACAAGAAAATGAATGTTTTCTGTCTGTATCTATCTGTAAAAATCAATAAAAACTCAAAACAGGGAGCCTTACTTATAATGCACATACTTTAGCCATTTAGTTATTCTAATTACGATGAAATGCCTTGTATGTATGGCTTTTGAATTCATAAAGGAGCATCAGATTTATAGGAACCCATATTTTTGTATAATTTTTCAGACGACCTTTAGCCGTAATTACAGGGTTTTCATAGATGTGAGCTTCATTAAACTGACTCCCCCTGCACCAAAAACAAGGTTGCTCCTTATTTAGCCACGTTTGGGCGAGCAAATTCCTAGCAACAGTATCTAGGGTTAGCATCGTAAAATTAGATTAGTATCTGTTCCAAAGAAGATAATGGGAAAATATAATGTATTTTTGCCCCATCATACTATTCAGTGTTGAGGATATCTTCCGTCAATATGCCTAACATTCAGGACAGAGCAAACATTTGAATCCTATCTGCATTACTTGGAAGGAGCAGATTAAAAGTTGAGAATTTCCCTATGCTGTAATGCTCCTAATTGAGAGGCGTTATCATTATTTTTGTTCTCCAAAGGGATTTGCTTAAATACATAGAATTGCTGGGGTTTCCTATCTATTCGGGTTATTTAGCTGCCCAACCACATCAACTGTGATGCATACAAATTCTTAACCTGAGCAGAAACTAATGGGTAACAAGTATCCAATTAATAAAGATTCTTTCAAAAATTATGGATTCCGTATCTTCTTTTGTTTTCCAATCCTTTCTTTTTTTATTTTTTTCAATCCAAATTCATGTTTTAATCAATCCAATCCATGGGTACAGATCATAAGGGTTTTCATCAACTTTACAAATAACCAATAGACGTTTGCCAACACCTGTTGCTGTGGAGTGTTCACATCAACTGTGATGTTTCTCCTCCATAAATGCTTTGTATAAAGCTGTGATAGTTGGATTGTTCTGTTGAACAGAAAAAAGATTCCTATTTTTTTTGTCATGGTAGGTCTCTCCTCTCTGAGTAACTAAATATGTGGATAAATGGTTTCCTACTTGTAAGTGTTAGAAAAGGCTGTGTTAGATAGTAGTAGGGCCCTCGCAGTAGTCTCAAAGGTTTTCATTTGGCCACCTTCAAAAAAAGCTCACAACTTCTAGTAGATCAACATGTTTATAATGGTATGGTTGCTGCCTGTATGGGACGTAATTACAGTATATTGGACGATCGATTTATCCTCATGGTATAGTTGTTGCCTGTAAGGGAAGTAGTTTCAGGAACTTATGTATATCGGACAAAACATGAAAAAACCCACTACTGATCTAAATTTTACCCTGTCACCTCTTTAAAATACCGAGTATTCCCATAGCTAAAGAAATAGTGACATTGATGAAAAGAACAGAAGCGATTAAAAAAGTTACTACCATGGGTGCTATTTTGTGGCACATAATAGAGATTTTTCTTCAGAGTTGCCCTATAATATAAACACCAATCTAGGAGGCGTGGGAGACGAGTCCCCTCTCTTCCAGGCTTGCTGTAAATGTTTAGACAATCTTCTAGGTCTTCTATTATGCCAAATGAATTTAGATACCAGGATGTCTAATGTTTGAAAATAGGTCCTTGGTATATAGAAAGGCAAGATTGAAACAGACACATCACCTTATGCACAATAGCCCTCTTAATAAGATTAAGGGAAACTAGTGGGTGGTCCCATTTTGTTAGACCTACTAACTTATCATATATTTTCTCCTATTCGCTTTAAATGCTAGCTCACATTTGTCAGTGTGACCCCCAGATCTTTAGCTTGGTAGGCTACTTGGGAATCTGCTGAGGGGAAACCGCCTTCCGACAGTATCTGTATTTTTCCCTTGGGTCAGCTTGTAGTCGAAAGTACCCTAAGTAGCCACTAGAAGTTCTAGTTTTTTAATGGATGTTTCTAAGTCTGGAGTATATCTTGAAACATCATCTGCGTAAACCTTTACGTTAATCAGATTTCTTGTACAGATGACAGGGGCGAAGATTCAGTCTGCTATTTTCCTTAAGAAAAAAGCTCCAAATAAAGAGCATATAAGTTTAGGGTCAGTGGATATGTGTTGCGTGTGCGTTGCTGAATTTTTATTAAATGTGGTAAGTTCACAATTATAAGGATTCTAGCAGAAGAATTTGTGTAAATATTTGGAACCTAGCTTGTAAATAATTTAGGAATATTCTCCCTGCTCATTGTCTCCCGGAGGACCTGCAATGAGGCCTGATTAAAAGTGCCATGGGGTTTCTTACGGTTTGTGTTTGTTCATTCAGGTTCATGGTTGTATTTGTATGCGGAGTGGTGTCACTTCTGGCAGTGTCGAAACAGTGAAACTAAAATATCTAATACGGTGGCTAGCTTGTTGTTCAAAATCCCGGAATAAATCTTGTGATTGTTATTTACAAGAGATATTGATTGAAATGTTTGATAGTCTTGACAGTCCTTAACTTTTGTGGGGAAGTTTGTGATAACCACTTCCTTCCATGTTTCCAGGAGTTTCAAAGTCTCTCTACATTCCACTAAAACAGTGGTTCCCAGATATTATCGACGGATGGCTCGCTTGACCTATTGGCCTTTGGTCACAGCTCCCCATTATTATACTTTTTTTGGAGGGTGGGAAAATGTAAGCCCGGCCTTGGTAGTACTTCAATTTTTAGCCCTGAAAATAATTGGGATGAAGGAATAATAATCATAGGTGTAATTCTAAATGTGCCAGATAAAATGAATGCAATAATAAAAAAAAATGCCTTCACACATCACAGCGAAGGTCAATTCCATACGTCAGGGGTTTGTAAAATGTGAGACACCCGTATTTCTGAAAATGTGAAAATACCTACACAAAACAGACGACTTATAGTGCCACCAGCAGGGGGCAGCAACGAGTGCCTCATTGTACCTAGTAGTTTGTATTTTACTTGTAGTGCTGTTAATTCCATACACTGTTTCTATATGTACCTGTCTTCCTTCAGATATTTTCTGAATTGCTCTCCTGTTTATAGCATAGTGTGGTTGCATCGAGCTCTGAGCATAATGCCAGCCTAATTCATCATCCGTATTTAAATGCTGGCCAGTCCCAGGTTAATAACCATTGTGATTAATACTTTCCCTTTGGGTTTTCACGAGAGTAAATATACCGGTGGCTGTATAGCAAGTGTGAATAAAGTCTCTTTATGGTATTTCCCACTCGCCCGTTTATTGGCGCATGCAAAATGCCAGCAGGTAATTTGTAAATAATTAATGGAACAACCTGTTCTGCTGTGCTTGTAAATACTGAGGAAAGGCATGTCGCCTTAAGCACAACTTTTTCTGATGTTCGAGAGAAAGCAGAGAGCGTTAGTTACATGGTCCAGCGCTGAGCTGAAGAGCTCATGACTAAAGTGACCAGAAAGTAGATGGCTCCCTTGAAACGGTGTTGGTTAGCGCCTGTTCTTATTCTTGGAAGTACACACCAGAACATGCTGTTAATTCAACTACCATATACCAAACGCTTGTATGTAATCTATGTATACCAAATGAAACAGTGATTTGCCCTAACTGCCGTAAATGTTATATGTCTATCTGTATTTGGTCAAGAAAAAAACCCAATAAAAATATATTAAAAAAAAAAAAGTCGCTGCTGCTATGCTAAATCTCACTCACCACCATTCATATCAAGCACAGGATCACAGTCTTTTACATCTACCCTTTTTTTTTTTTTTTTAATTTGTTTATTGTTTTAAAAAAAAAAATTTTTTTTGCATTTTACAACCAGCATGACAGTGATTATACGGTATGTACATCTACCCTTTCTTAACAGATTGGAGGTTGCCTCGATGCGCCCACCGCATACCAGACAACATTTTGGAGACATGCTCAATATTAAGGTGCGCATCCGTTTGTGGCTCCCCTGGCTAGTTTTGATGGCACACAGGGGGGCCGTGGTGCACAGATTGGGTGCCGCTGCAGTCATCATTTAGAGTATGGGGGTGATATTAATTATATTTTAATTTTGATATCCTTTTCATAGTATTAAACCTAGATCTAGAGCTTTTTCGTTGTGTTTGTATTGTGTTGCCTCCATGGCATCTCCCAGGCTGATATCTTGAATATTCAGATTGGTTTGATCAGGTGAGAGGGCTGGCAGGCTGCAGTCACAGTCATTGAAGTCATTTTAATGTCAGTCTCATTCCCTTCTGCGCTTTTTGTAAAGAAGGGTGCAATATTGTGAGAAGACCAGGCTGATCTCTGGGCAATGTTTGAGTTGAGAAGTCTAGTCATGAAAGGCTGTAACGGTTTATTGGACCTCTTTTTCTTTCAGTATATAAGTGAGATCTTGCCTGATTTTTCACTCACTTCAGAAATTCTGCTTCTGAGCCTGATTGTCTGTACTTAATTTGACCTTTAATAGTGCATAATTGTGGATATATGTGATTGGTATTTCTGTCACGGTTCGCGGCGTTGCCGCGACCGGCCATTCCCGCAGACACACACGGGAGGCCGGAATACTCACTTCCGGCGGAAGTCGAGTACCCGGTCTAGTCCCGGGCAGCAAGGCACAGAAGCACTTCCGGGGGAAAACGCTTAAACCTCGCGTTTCCCGCCGGCTGATTGCTTCGGATTCCGGATTCCTCGCTGGAGCCCCGCTGTCTTGGAACCTGCCCGTCTCTGCTGGAGACAAGCCTCGCTGGAGCGCAACTCGACTTCAGGAGACAGCGCTAGTCAGAGCGCTTGGTTGAAGTGCACCTGGGGAATTCCTAGGACAACTCTTGAAAGTATTAGTAACCCTTACCGCGCAGGAGTGCTTTGAAGGGTGTTTACTGAACTCAGGTTTTGTTAGGGATTAACACTATTTGGTTTCCCCCCCCGCGCTGGAGCGCTACTCGACTTCAGGAGACAGCGCTAGTCAGAGCGCTTGGTTGAAGTGCACCTGGGGAATTCCTAGGACAACTCTTGAAAGTATTAGTAACCCTTACCGCGCAAGAGCGCTTTGAAGGGTGTTTACTGAACCCAGGTTTTGTTAGGGATTAACACTATTTGGTTTCCCCCCGCGCTGGAGCGCATAAAAGGGAGACAGCACAGCCTGTATACTTTGGTTGAGAGACTACGTATCTTTGCCGCTATACGCGCAGGAGCGCTTTCTTTTGTTTTCACTGGGGTGCAACGCGCAGGAGCGCTTTCCTTTGTTATAGCTTTTTGTGATACACGCAGGAGCGCTTTCTTTAGTTGGAACTCGGGGGTAACGCGCAGGAGCGTCTCACCCTCACCTTTTCATCTTCGGAGCTGAACCCATTTGGGGACCTTTCTTCCCGAAAGCATCGGTGAGTCCACAGAAGGTTACACGGTCCGTGTGTGCATGTGGGGGGTGGTCCCTTTTCGGCTCTGTCTCTGATCTTGCCTTTTTTTCTTGGTTTCCAGTTAACACCGGAACGCCCCGCCAGCTCCACGCTTTCCTTACCCTACACCCTGGCTCCCATCCCTGCGTCCATCTCATCCCTGCTGGGTATTGCCATTCCACGAGGGTCAGGTGGGTACAGGGACGGGTGCTCTTGTCGTCTCTGCGGAATTGCGTCACAAGCAAAGGTAAGACTTGTGGGGCGCACGACAATTTCTTTGTTTAAAAATATAGATTTAAATATCCTTGGGTCAAGCTATTAAGTTTGTATCTTAGGTTGCTTTTTCTTCCCTTCTACGCATGCTCAGTTTACGCACGCTCAGTTTTGTATGCTGTTCTTTTGTAAGCCCAATACAACTGCATATGGAGTTGCTCCCACATCATTAATTATTATTTCATCAACTAAAGTTTTTAAATGCAAAGTGAAGTCCTCTCTTTGTAATAGAGACCTATGGAATGTCCATCTCCTTGGCGGAGTTGATCTTTCTAGCCACCGATTTACAAACTGAATTTGTTGTATAATCTGAGCTGACTATTGGATATATATATATTTTTTTAGCTGAATGGCAATTCTGTGAGATGCTAGAACCCTATCAATTCTAGAATACTGTTTATGGGGATCGTGAAGAATGTATGTTGCTGTTTATGGGCATGCTGAATTCTTCAAGCATGTACCAGCTTTAGTGTGGCCATCATATCCTTGGGGGTTGCCATTGTGTAATTTATCCTCCCCGTATGTGCGGGGTTTGTGGTGCCTACTTCTGTACCTACTATGCAGCTGGAGTCTCCATAGATGACTAGTGGGATATGCAGATCATTAATCCTATTGCAATGTCTTGGAATGATCTTGTGTGGTCAATATTTGGTGCATCGAGGCAGCAAATAATAACCGAATTAACTCCTGGTTTAATTTGGGCTATTGCCCATCTTCCTGCAGAATCTGCCTTAAATGCAACTATTTCACAATTTTGTTAAGAATCGCAGTAGCTGCCCCTCAAAGAGGGGCACCTCTAGAAAAGCAAAGTTTATGCTTAATGGCCATAGAGCCTAGAATCTTTGCTGCTGTGTCTTTGGGGTAATGGGTCTCTTGTAAACATAGGATGCCTAGGGAGAATTTTTAAAGTTCCTCCATCACACGGTACTTTTTAGCTTAATTGTCTGAGCTTTCATGTACTTTTAAATACGAGTTAATTGAGTTTGTCCTTACGAAGGACACTCTTAGAGACAAATGGATCATTGTATCCACACATTTGTGTACCGTTTGGCCTGCTCCTCCCCCTCGTACTCACCACAAACTACCCTATCTGCTTCCCCTTCCTGAACCTATTGTTTATTTGACCTTCTATTAATCTGTATGGTCCTCCCAGAGAGCTCCTGTTTACTGTGATGCCCATGCTCTTAGAGATACTGAAGCCTTGTTTTGTCCTATTAAGATTTTTAAGGTGATATTGGGCCATATGTATCAAGGTACCAATTTGCGATTCTGTAATAGCGATTTTTAAGAAATCGCTATTTCAGAATCGCAAATTGGTATGTATCAAGAAAATCACATTTTTTAGCGCTTTCTTAATATTCCTTAATTGCGCATTCGCAAATTGCGAATGTGCAATTAAGGAATACTTTCCCATTCATTTCTATGGGCCAGGAGGCCCATAGGAAGGAATGGGAATTTATTCTCAATTTGCGATTCGCAATTTGCTAATCGCAAATTGAGAATAATTTCAAGGGTGCAGGGGTGTCCAAAGGACACCCTGTTGCACCCCTGAAATAAGCATGGGTGCACATACATGCCTTAAGGGCATGTATGTGCGTCACATGGCACTTTGAAAAAAGCAAAAATGGGCATTTTTCAAGAAATTCGCAAATTACCACCAATTTGAAGTTGGTGGTAATTTGCGATTCCTTAGGGACAATTTGCAATTTTTTTTAGCTTCATACATTGCATTTAAGGAATCGCAAAATTTGCGATTCCTTAAATGCACTTGCAAAATAAGGAATCGCAAATTTTGCGATTCCTTGTTTTGCACCGGGTTTTCATTCATACATCCCATTTAGCAAATTCGCATTCGCAAAGGCCGAAATTCGCCTTTGCGAATGCGAATTTGCATGATACATATGGCCCATTGTGTTTCCATTCTCTCATTCTACTTTCTAAATATGCTGTACAGATTGTGTGTAATCTCATAGAAATACAATTTATCGAGATTATTCATCTAAATCTGGGACTCTAGCTCGAGGTGGTATGATTAATTTATATAGACTTACATTTACATCACATTTTTTACAATGCATTGTAATTTCTCGTTTTTTTCTCGTTTCATGCTTTCACTGTCAGTACTTTTTAAAAACTGCATTCAATTTAGGGGAGGAAATGGTTTATACTTAATTTAATAAATATTATATTAAATACATATCGGTAATTTCTAAAGACACTTCTTCTCACACTTTGCCCTTATATCATTTTAAAAATGCCATTAAAATATAATCACAATTAGAATACAGATAAATTAGAAATACCTAACAACTACATGTCTGATCTACCTCATCTGGCCTTTTTGGTTTTCTTTTTAATTTGTCCAAGCTCAGATTCCACCATCAAAATTGTACAGCAGAAAGTCACAATTCCTTTGCAGGTCACATTATACTGATTGCCTAACTGTAAATGTGTTAACCATCCCTGTCCAGAGCCAACTTCTCTGCACAGTAGATTGGGAAAAGACTGATCCGTACAAGATTTCTTTCACCTTCTATTGTTACCGGGTTGCATAGGCCAGCTTTCCAATGCAGTAGTGGCGCATGGTTTAGAGGTGCTATTGAACGGCTAGAGAGGAAGGTGATGTGCTCTCTCAACTTCTTTTGTAAAGTTATATTCTTTTAATTCTGGGAAAGCTTTTTTTTATGAACTCTATTTATCCATTGATAACTGTCATAGAAACAGCATACAGTGGAATTCACCGGTTTCAAGCGCATCATGATTCATCAACAATTCCTCAAACATCGAGGTATACACAAGGTGCAGTTCTGGGAAAGCTTTAGTTATTGCCGCCATATAGTCCTTGACATTCACTTTCTCTCTTCCTTTGTTTTTGTCAAAGACTCATACTTTATTCCTCCTTTGCCTGTTTTCAGAATTTTCTATTTTGCTAGGAACCTCTCGAATGTGGGCTGAGAGGGCTTCTGCATCCCTGCTCTGGCAGTTTGAGAAACAGCATGTTTAGCTTTATGAAGCATGTCTTCGATCCCAGCGACTCTTGTTAGAGTTATTTCCAAATATACGGGCAAAACTAGTGAATCTGGACATAAAATACAGAGCATTGCAACAGTGTTTAAATTGTGGTCCTTAACAACAGATAGCTTAACTGCTCCCTCCTCCACATCACAACTGGGACAAAGCCAGTATCAATAACCACAGGTATCAGTTCAGAGGCAATGAGCACTCAACAAAATCTTCTAGTACCACCCCCAGTGAGATAGCCTCTATTGAGAATAACAGGCAAGAACATGCTGCTTCATCAGCAATAAGATGTTTCCAGCAGGCTCTCTAGCCCTATAGTAGCTACAATGTGTGATCAGCCGACTCGTATGTAGGATCTGGAAATATCGGAGAACCAGCAGCTGCCAACCTGCAGCAATCAACCAAGGATAACCCACAAGGTGAGAACAGAGGTTTAACGCTACTGATAACAACTAAGTACACTCTCATGCCCTTACTAGAGGAAGGTATTCAAATCCTTCTCTCTTCACGCGAGAAAGACTCTAACATGAACATCAAATTATCTTTAGGTAAACAACAATGTCAATGCATATTACGACAAAGGTAATCAGACAATGACACACTGCACTTAAGTAGGGGCCAAATGGACTCCATGAGCATAGCAATCTGGTCCGCACTCTAAGGGGTCGATTCCGATTCGGGAAAAACCACTCCGAATAGCCGTTCGGAGCGTTTTTCCCGTACGAATCGTACCCTGCAACGTCCCCCGTACGTACGACGAAGTACAATTCGTACCAGGAGCCGTACTCCGTACGAGTCGTACAGAGACCGTACGACTCTAATCTCCGTACGATTCTCCCTCGGAACCCGCTGTACGCGACATCTGTACGGTGTGGGCTGGTTTTTACGACCCAGCAAGTACGATACGTGTCGGGTACGCACCGTACGACCCTTTTTCTACGGGAGCCGTAAAAGCAGAGTTTGCGCCGAAACAGGCATGGAACGGCCCCCCCGGGTACGGTGCGTACCCCCCATGATCGCAGGGGTACGCACCGTACCCCTGCGATCATGGGGTGTACGAGCCGTACCCCCATTGTACGATGGGTGTACGAGCCGTACCCTCATTGTACGATGGGTGTACGAGCCGTACCCCCATTGTACGATGGGTGTACGAGCCGTACTCCCATTGTACGATGGGTGTACGAGCCGTACCCCCATTGTACGATGGGTGTACGAGCCGTACCCCCATTGTATGATGGGTGTACGAGCCGTACCCCCATTGTACGATGGGTGTACGAGCCGTAACCCCATTGTACGATGGGAGTACGGCTTGGAAATCATTTTTCTTCATGTTTTTTATTGTAATATTTGTTGGTTGTGATGTAATTATAATTTTTTGTAATGTTTGATGCAGAAACGTTTTTTAGTGTGTAAATAATGTTTGTCTTTTGATGTATGTACAAAGTGTATTTAGTCTTGTAAATATTCCAATACGAAGTCCTTTATTCTGTTATGATTTTTTGAAAATTTGAAAAAAAGCATAAAATGATAGACACTGAGTAATGCTGTCTAAGGGTGGTTACAATAAACTGGTTTCTTACCCTTCTTGAATATTGAATGAGTAATTGTGGTGTGGGCACTGTGTGTTTTTGCAATTTAAATATAAGGTCTAGCCCCCACTACGTGTTTATGGACCTATCCCCCTTTTGGTTCTCAGTAATAGTTAGTGTAAGCAGTGGGAAATCTGTTGGTTCCATTGCCGCGGTTGGGAGTACTCCATTTAAGGAGCATCGCACCCCGTACAGAAGGAATCTATCCATGTATGACACGCCACCATTCACGGTGAGATCCTCTTCAGTGCACAGCTGCAAGTCTTGAAAGAGGTCTTCTACAGTGCGCAATCTACATTGAGTCAGAGTGCGTTTTTTGAGAGTTACAGTTGTAGGGGGTATCCAAGGAGTATCAGCTAACGGTATATGCAGAGAGTATAGGACCTCTGCTTGTAAGTATCACTGTTGTTTGGACCATGCCCAGCATGCGGTAGGCAGTGTCTTAATCTTGGCAGGGTTACGTGATAGCCGCCTGCAATATCTGGCATCAGATAATGCAGGCGGGCGTCCATGTGATACCAATTGTATGTAAAGTGAATTTGGGTGAACAGATAGTACAAATAGAAATCCGGGTCACTAAACCCTCTACGATGAAACCGGCATGATTAGGGCATTCTAACCTATGCGTGGCTGCTTGCCCGCCCATACAAGCCGGATAAGTAAGACCCGCAATGTATTGAAAAAGTTTGTAGCGAGCACAATAGGAATATTTAAAAAGAGATATAGAAAACAGGGAAGCACCACCATTTTTATGATGGCAATTCTACCAGCAATCGAAACAGGGAGTTTGATCAATCGCTGAACTTGTGTTGCTAGGTTGCCGGCCCGTAATTGAGGCGAATCACCTCAGGAGCACTACAATGCAGAAAGATGCCCAAGTACTTGGGGGGGGGGGTCAGTACATCACCGTAATGGGTGCTCCATATCCACTTGTGTGGTGGCTGGGGTCAACGGAAAGACTTCTGATTTAGTCCAATTAATAGTGAGTCCTGAATATGTGTAAAATCGTACCTCCTCGCGCAGAAGCGGAGATAGGTTAACAGTTGGTTCCCTCACAAATAACATCACATCATTAGCATAAAACGAGGCCACGAGCTGTCGGTGATGGAATTTCAACCAGCGGTGGGCATGTCTCTCCTAGATATGCCGGGCGTGGGGGTTCATGGCTAGAGTGAATAGCAAGGGCGAGAGTGGGCAACCCTGTCCAGTGTCGCGTATGAGAGTGAACTGGGGAGATATCTCGCTATTCAATTTGAGGCAGGCAGTAGGGGTAGAGTAAAGAAGCCGAAGTAAATTAGCAAAACCAATTTCTGAAACACCGTGTATAAAAATGGCCATACTAAAGAATCAAATGCCTTTTCAGCATCTAGCAAGATTGCTGCAGCTGGGAGGATGGGCTCCAGCTGGATGATGATAGCAAATGTAGAGCGCAAATTCATCGTGGTGGAGCGGCAGAGGACGAATTCCGCCTGGAAGGGGCATATGATCTTATCAATTGGAAAAGAGTGGCGGGTAGCTAGAATCTTGGCCAAGATTTTATAATCTTGATTGAGGAGTGATAGCAGTCTGTACGATGTGCAGCTTCTGGGGGTTTTGCCTGATTTAAGTAGGAGTGTGATTATAGCTTCCGACATAGCAGGGGAGAGAGATTCCTCCCACAAAGCTACCACATAGACTTCTAGGAAGCGAGGGGCCAGCAGGTTTTTGTAGGCTTTGTCAAATCGCCCGTTAGGCCATCTGAGCCGGTGGCTCGGCTGCCAGGAAGATCTTCAATTGCTAGTTTAATTTCGTCTTCATCGATAAGGGCAGCTAGAAATTGATGCTGTCCGTCATCTATCCAGACAATGGCCACCTCTTCCAAGTAGTCTGCAAGGGCTTGTCCCAGCAGTCATGTGTTGTATAGAGCTTGGTATAATAGGATAAGAAGGCCGCAGGGATTTCATTCCCCTTCAGCAGTGTTGCTTCATCATCTGAGTCTAGCTGTGTGTTATACGTCGATTGGTGCTGGGGCAGAATAGTTTGACATGTGTTCTATCGGGTTGTTCACGTTTGCCATATGCCCGCGCCCTAGCATATTTACCTAGATACTTTACTTCGCGCACCGCTAGTTCCTTGAATTCTGTCAACAGTGTTGCTCGGTCATGCCGTGATGGGGGGGTCAGTCGTCCGCGGAGCGATATCAATACCTCTGAGTTTCCCTTCCACCACCTCGAGTTCTCTACGTATACACCATAACACTGCCGCTTGTTTGGCTATGCACACCCCTTTAATGTAAGCTTTAAAGGCGTCCTATAGCGTGGACTGCCGTTTCACTGTGCCTTTGTTTAGACGAAAGTATTCTTGAATGGCTTCTCCGACTTCGCTACGAAAGACCGAACCCAGCAACTCTTCAGCTGGGCATCTCCAAGAGGAGTTTGGTTGCGGTACAGTGGGTATCTCCAATGTGAGGAGGACAGGGGAGTGATCTGACAACGTGCGGGCAGATAGTCAATAGCCTGGACGTTGATAAGAGCTGCGGAGTGAGATACCAGTGGTCTATTCATGACCATAAACCTTGTGGGGCTGAGTAGAAGGAGTTGTCGCGCCCCGTGAGGCGCTGAGTCCTCCAGGGATCTTTAAGGAGTGAGGAGCTTAGAAGTGAGGTGAGAGCTTGTACATAATGCAGTTTAGTGATGTGGCCTGATCCAGTTGTGTCTGCTATGGGATCCAAGGATAGGTTGAAGTCACCCCCATTAGTTTGTTATCTGTGTTTAATCATGTAATGTGTGCAGCGACCTTGGGAAGAACTCCATAGAGTCCACATTCGGGGCATAAATGTTAACCTGCAGAAGTGATTCATTACCCAGCGTATCTGCAACCAGAAGGTATCCACCCTGCTTATCTGCCACCACTTCCTGCGCCTGAAAAGGGAGTGACCGATGTATTAGAATGCATACGCCCTGGGAGCATGTGTTATAGTTGGCGAAGAAGCGGTTAGTACCCCAGGTCGATGCAAATCGGTGTTTTGGGAGCGTGCATAGTGTGTCTCCTGTAAGAAAGCTATTTGGATGGCATGTCTGGCCATGTACGCTAAGACATGGTGCCCTTTTCGGGGGTTCCAGAGCCCTCTAACGTTCCAGGACAGACATTTTAAGCGCAGCCCCTCACGCTTTACAGTTAGTGGGTACATTCAAGTGGTGTGTCATGCCATGGAGCGTATTGCAAATGTGTGGTATTCGTACAATCATTTAGCCACGGATACATTACTCTGTATCGTAACCTTAAAAAATAAAAGATTCCAGAGAAACATTCTCCAAAACCCCCCACCCACATCAGACACATACAAAACAGTAGCTGGTGAATCCCATCGATATCCTTGAGAAAAAGAGGGAACTTCTAGTTAAACAACAGGAAAAAATTCCAAGGGGTGTAGGCAACACACAAGGGAGGCCACCATTCAGAGTTTAAAGTAGTAAATGAGTTCTATACCGCCTTGCACATGTTAGTTTTTCAGATAGCCAAGTTCACCGTCATTCAGCAAATGTTTTGTGTTCATAACTCACGGAAGTCTATCAACAATCCATTGTCTCGGCTGCACCGGTCCAGTACAGTTTCGGCCTAGAGGTCAGATGAATAATAAGAGAGCCCACCTTGCATAAATGTTATGAGGCAACCAATCGTTGTTTTGATCCCGATTCTTCATCTTCTTTGTGTGTACGACTTTTCTTCGCATCTTGATTATGCTTCCAGAACTTCATGGCGTCCTCAGGGGTCTCGAAAGTCTGCGTTTTCCCATCGATCTAGATGCAAAGTCGCACAGGGTATATCAAAGGATACCGCACAGTCGCTTTTTGTCAAGTGCGCTTATGTCTGCATACTTGTTCCATCTCTCTTGCGCCATCGGTGTGAAATCTGGAAGGAACGCCAGTTCTGTGCTTTGGTATGTGAGTGATCCCCGCTATCGAACCAGTCGTAGCCCTGCACTCCAGTCCTGATAGTTGAGGATTCATACTATTAATAATCTTGGAGGTGATCCTGGCGCCGGATACAGTCCCACAGTTCGATGCGCTCTCTCTCCACTGCGAATGTACTGGAAAATGCCTCTCTGCCAAAGAAGTCCGTCAGGACCGTTTCAAAAAATTTAGCCATGGAGCAGCTACAAATGGGGGTGCACCAGGCAATGAAGTCCAAGCCACTTAAGTTGTATATAAACACCGTTATTTCAATTTTAATTCTTTCCATGGGTTAATAGCACAAACAGTTCAGCCAACGCGTTTCGTTCCCACAAGGAGAACTTCATCAGGGCTTAATATCACAAAAGTATAGCACTCTGTGTGGCTGAAATACAAGGTCAACCATCCAGTGTATTGCGCTGATTGCAAGGAAAGTTCCCAGGGCTGAGTACCACCCATAACCAAATTTCTCTTCTCTCCGTCCGTGTGTGCACGTCCCAATATACGTATATTGGGACGCGCACAGTGCAATACTTTTGTGATATTAAGCTCTGATGAAGTTCTCATTGTGGGAATGAAACACACTGGCATAACTGTTTGTGCTATTAACCCATGGAAAGGATTACCATTGAAATAAAGGCGTTTTGATACAACTTAAGTGTCTTGGACTTCATTGCCTGATGCACCCTCACTTGTAGCTGCCCCTTTCAGGATCTGGATCACAGAGGCGCCACACAGCTTCTGGTGCTGGGGTATCAGTGCAGAGGACCACTCACTGATGAAACTGGTGTGAGGTGCTGAGCCATAAGTCCGCCGTTGAAGCTTTCATTTTAAAATTTAGCCATGGAGCCAGTGTTCGTGGACACGGCTAAACCCGTAATGCAAATGTTATGCAAATGTTATTACTGCGTTAGCGTGCCTCCAAATCTTCAGCTTTGGAGACTATTGTTTTGAGAATGTGTTCTGTCCTCTCTAGCATCTTGCTGGTGGAGGGTTGTGAGTCTTCCAGATTTGATACCCTCTGCTCTACCTCTCCAATGCGGGTTCTGTGTTGTTCGAGGTGCCCATGAATATCGTCCAGTCGGGCAGTCAGGGTGTCTAGGTGTGTCAATGGCCCTGAAGCCAGCACGCAGCTCTGCCATGATGGCAGCTGTACCATCCAATTGGGGGCTTCAGCATCCGGCAGCCTCTCTGCATCATCGCATCTGGGGGTCTTCGTGACATTGAAGGACAGTTGGGGATGTTTCGGTTCCGTCCGCCCCATTGTGAAGGATGACCTCTGAGAGTATGAGTTTATGCTCTACTAACTTCCAGCCAGGGAGTCAGCACAACACAATGATGAATGATGGTCCCATTGTATACGTCCGTGTGAGCCTAATGTAGGAGCCTGGTGCCCGGCAGCTTAAAAGAAGAGGTGTAGCTGGTATATGCAGATGTCCGTGGGGAGGCGGGGGGGCTTCAGCAGGAAAAACACATTGCCTCATGGTGCATGTACTGGCACTAAAACTTTATGCACGCCGAGTCCTGATGGCCAGAGGGGGAACTCAGCACTGCTTGAGGCATGGTTGGTAGGCCTCCCGGGCCGAGTTGTCTGTCAAGCCATTGCTCCACGTCTCCCCCACTTTGCGTACTCACGGTTGTATGACATTACAACGCGGGCTTTTACCCCGCATGCCATTACAACGAAAGTCGTTACAACGACTTTCGCTTGAGGGCGCTGAATAGTGGAATAATTTAATTTTCTATTCCAACTCCAGCCCACGTTGACAGTAGGGAAGGTGTTGGATAGAAAATTAAACTATTCCATATCCAACAGCGCCCTCCAGCTAAAGTCGTTGTAACGACTTGTAATCCCTGCGTTGTAATGGCAGTGCGGGGTAATCCCCGCGCTGTCATGGCTGTTCCTCGTACTCACTTCTGCGTTGCGCTGCTTCCGAAGCTGGAGACCATCAGGGCCGCGAGCAGCTATGTCTCCTCCCTCCAGCTAGAGTCAGCGTCACCCTCAGGTATGATCAGGCGTCAGGGCCTGCACTTGCTGCAGCACCGCGCCCCCAGTACCAAGCCCTCAGGCTCACCCGGGACCCCTGTCGTCCTGGGGCCTCCGAGGGCACTGTCAGGCCTGGGGGAGCGGGGGTCACAGCATCATTATTCCCAGGCCATTTAAAGCCGCTAATGGCTCATCTTGAGTCCGCTTACTTGCAGTCTCTCTTTCCATGCTCTGAGCACCGGGAAGGCGGCAGGCGGTCGATACACAGTCAGCGGCACCGGAGCTTCAGAGTCAGGCGGCTATCTTGGTTGCCGGCTCCGCCAAGCCCCCCCCTTTTCATTCTATTTTAAATACGTTTTCCCTTTATTTGACCATTGACCAAACCCTGATCATATCATCTACATAGGAAGAGGCCAGGGCAGACTTATCAACTTTATTGCTCTTTCTCAATAATAATACCCAGGGCTATCAATTTCTCTATCCTACAAGTTTGTTTTAGTGACCACTATCCAGTGGCCCTATCGTTTGACACAGCTACCAACGAACGTCCATGTGTATCATCTATTATGCCAATAACATTCAGCAAAAACAGGTTTTTTTACGATTGGTGGTCTACGGTGAGGCTTGGTGCTGTATTGGAGGAACAATTAAGGAGAAGCAAGAGGCAGGTGCTAGCTTGCCTAGATCATGCCCTAAATCCTTAGCTCTTGTTGCAGGCGTTTGAGGGAATTTGCCACACAGTCACTGATCTTCTGTATATTGAAATAAAGCATTGTGAGCCTAGACCACAAAGATGGTTAGATAGTAATTGCTCAAAGACCAACTGGATTCTTATATTTGCCCTTAAACAAGTACTCCAGGATAGGGGACTACTGAGTACTTCTCGCAATGAACGTTGGGGTCTACGATTGCAAGAATACAACTACACCTTCGTGCATCGTCCAGGGAACGATCTAAAACTCTACTGACTATTTCTCACTAGTGCCTCCACAGTGCTTTGGCACACATTCTAAGATGGCTGAAGCCTACATAAATGTAATCGTGAAACCCAGCACCCCAGCTCCTATTTCTTTGGAACAAATTGTCACGGCCACGAGTCAAGATTGTGACATGCAAAACTGAAGGACATTATTACACATCAGCCTTTGTACCAGCACTTCCGACTTCTTACCAGTGACAGTGAATACTAGAAGTTTAAAAATGTCAAAGAGGAACTGTTTTTTTCTGAGGAAGGTATTATTTTAAGAGATTTGAGAATCATCATTCTGGAGAGTCTGCGACAACAGATAATTGAAGTGACTCATGAAGGACATCGTGGAATTGTTGCCACAAAAGGAGCTTTCGAGACCGAGTCAGGTTTCCACATCTTGACGAGAGAGTTGAAAGAAAATTAAAGGTCTGTCATCTATGCAACTGCCTGTCATCGAAAACCAATCAACACCCCTTAAACATGTCAGAGTAGCCTGCGCATACATCCAAAAGAATTGCTGTTAACTTCTTCGGTACTCTTGACAACAGACATCATCTGATTGTGATCATTGATGAATAAGTTTTCCAATGATAGAAGATCTCTCATCTATCACTCAAGAACGCATCATTGAGAGACTATACAGAATCTTCATGACCTGGAGTTTATCTTTGATCTTAAAGTCTGACAATGGCCCACCTTTCAACAGTCGAGAATTCAGAGACTTTCACAGTCATCTCAAAGTGAAGCATCAGAAGAGCAGACCTCTTTGACCACCGGCCAATGGCCTTGTGGAACGAATCAGGAGTACTCTTAAGAAATCTGTCCAGCGTGCTGTAATAGAAAAGCCCAACGTTAAAACTGCCTTAAATTTGACTCTTTGAGCTTACAGTTCGACCCCTCACTTGACCACTGGTGAAAGCCCTGCATCCTTGATGTTTGGGAGAGCCATGATGACCAAGTTACCTCAATGGACCAACAGAAGATCAAATACTGAGGAAGAAACCTGGATGAAAGACTTGGATCGTAAGAGGAAAATGAAGGCCTACGCAGACTAGCATCGACATGCAAAAGATGTTACGTTCACTAGAGGAGATCAAGTGCTTGTTTGTCAGCATAGAAAACGAAAGTCTGCTGTGCCTTTTGATGCTGAACCATTTCGAGTTGTGACCAGAAAAAAACACATAGTGACTGCCAGATTCCTGGAAAGTCCATTATGCGAGATTCTTTGCATTTCCGACATGTAGCTCATCGTCGTCAGGGAATTATGTCAATGTAGAGACTGGGTCTGAAAGGAAAAATGAAGCCCCCCTTGACTGCTGCTGTTTCTACATCACCAACCCCAGTCAGGGATCCTTCTACTGCCTGTCCTCAGTTTCCGATGAGGCAAGGTCGAGACGTGTGATCAAAGCGCCACAAAGCCTCATTGAAAGCTATGATTATGTAAATATTTGCCAAAAATGTAAATCTTTTATTTAACAGAGGGGGAGATGTAGTGTTGTGTGAATTTGTAATGACGGAACCCCTGAAGCGATGTAGTGTCGTGTGAGTTTGTAATGACGGAATACTTGGGGCTCCTAATGGACCCCATAGAACTCTGACGTAAGCATTACAGCGTAGTGAAGTGAATGTAGGTTTAGAATGTTGAGTTAGCGGTTACACGCAGAAGAATAAAGACGTGTTATACTAAGCTCTGTGTGTGTGGCGTAATCATTGGCGAGTACCTGGGCTGGGAAGGGCTGTACAGAGAGTGTGTTCCAATTTTAGGCATTGAAAGAATTGTGAATCACATTATCCTTTTTCAGCAAAAAAGGTCATTATTACTTCCTGGCCCCGATTAATATTGGACGAAGTGGTCAATACAATGACAACCTCAAGGGTATAATATGAAAGCCTGTCAAAAATTCTTCCAAATTCAAAAACAACAGTTGATGGACAGAATGCAGAACAATGTCATACATTCACCCCAGTACAGAGTTCTGCGCCTAAATCATCGTTTTTTGCTTACCATGCCATTCCAGTTTGAACCCAGCCATATGCAAACCAGTCTTGACCCTGTGCCTCATGGGAACAGTCCAGCCCGAACTGCCAAGCTAGGCCCTCCCTGGACTGGAAACAAGCATCCTAGGACCGGTTTCGGGCTTTTAGCCCTCATCAGCCAGGATAGCTTAATTCCAGTGGCATGGAGAGCACGGTACTCACGTCTGAGCATACCCGTCCTACTCGGGGTGACAAATGCAAAAACAACAGAGAGAATTCTTCCAAAGCAGTTTAAGTAACTGGACCCATTGTGCCTAAGGATGATTTCAGGTACACCTTCTTTAAACAAAAATAACCTGTAAAATCGTAATGGATAAGTTTGACACAATTTTGTCTCTGTGCTGTGGGTTGAAAAACGTATTTGAAAAGTTTGACACAATTTTGGCTCTGTGCTGTGGGTTGTTTGTCAGTTGTGCTCGATTGTAATTGTCTCTATAACTAATGACTGCCTAATGCGGTGTTCAGCAGATAGCCTAAAGAAGCTGTGAGCTGTTTCATGTCGGAACCACCAACATTGAAATAACGCTGTTGAAAAAACAGGGGGGAAAAACAATCCAACCATGCACAATTTTCAATGCTGTGTATGGGATACAATTTTCTCCAGGGTACTACTGGCTAGAATATGAGAGTACCTCGGGCACATCTTGGCACCCGAATGGCATTATGGGGTGCCTGAGTACATTGTAGCATTGACTGGCATATTAAAGGCACCATTGACATATAAAATCATTGACTGGCATATGGGAAATATAAATCAGTTCACCGATATAAGGGGATGTACAGGACACTTCAAGGCATTGGCAGGCATATGATCACATCATATTTATTGACATATGTGCAGTACCTGGGGCACAGTATGGTATTTACTACCTATGGATTATACCCCACTGACTGACTAATGTGCCTCGTAGTGTGCCATTTACTGGCAAATTGGAGATGCCTGGCAGCCATGTATATACTTACATGTATATAGAAGTACATGTAGCACGTTATTAGATTGACTGTCATATGGTAGTACCCGGAGGACATAATGGCATGAAGTGGCAGATGGAGAGGTGACTGGGGCACATCATGGGCAATGACTAGCATATGTGACACCAAAGTCCCTTCATGGTATTAACAGCCTTATAACAAACTGATATTTGGGGACAGAATTGGTGCACTTTTAGTTAATGGCACTCTGATGTTAGGTAAAAAAAAATTGAAAAGCTGACAATTGGGGACACACTCATGTTTTAAGAATTTGGCAATTATTTGGGGAAAATAATATTTAAGTCAGTGAAAATAAAAGCTGCCATTTGGGTGATAGGGAGTACACTTTCAGAAAATAGTAAGTTGGCTTATTGGGACCAAATAAGTGCATTTGCAATGCCAACCTTATGTTTTAGTAATAATTTATGCTAATTTGGGAAAATGCTGATCCTGTGGTCTATTGTCCTTGATGACATTGGACACTTTCTTCCTGCGGAGGTGGTTAATTGTTGGCTCGTGGACTATTTCATAGCATTTCACTGACAACGTTTTATGACCGTATTATTACCACTTTGTAGAAATATCTTTTGAGACCTGAGCCTGAGCCTGACCTATGCCCGCTGCCTCAGCCAGTAATATTTAACTAAGCTTAGGGATACCTCTGTTGTCTGAGTCCTGAAACTGTGAAAAAATATATAATTTGTAATTTTCCCATCTTTCCTTTCATAATAGATTCTGAGTCTTAGTCTACTGTGGATAATCTACTTAGTAGGAAAGTGCTTAGTTTGGAAAAAAAGAAAAGTACATGCAGGGAGGGCCAAAGTTTTTCGTAGAAGCCTTCCACACTGCTGCTGGCCTATACCAAGAGTTGTGGATTTGATTCCTACTCATTCCTCCTCCTTCTTCCAGCACCCAACACTTCCTCTCTCTTTTTCTCACTCTTACAATTTCCTTTTCATCCCTATTTTCTCTGTTTGTCACTGTTATGCTATGTGTCTGTTCCTCTTCCATTCTACCTTATCTGCCTTTCTCGGTCTCTTCCTCTGTGTCAAAGTATGATAATAAAATATAAGTTGCGGTCTCCAAAAAGGAGTCCCGGTGCCCACCAACTTAAATTACATAATAAGTATAATAATTTTTTAGATTTATAAAGCGTGGCTCATCACCCGTGAGGTTATCCAAGCAGAAATATAGCACCGTAGAAGGGACAGGTTATTGAAACAAAATAAAAGCGGAAGGTCGAATTTAAGGAGAAGGGCTCTATAATGTTGAAAAGTGTCGAAGGTTGAGTCAATAGCATACCCAAGTTATTTAAAATTGTCTTTGTCGTGAAATTCCTTGGGAAATTGCTCTGTATGAAAGGCACTATTATGATTAATTCATTTCCAGATTTTTTGGGGTCACCACTAAATAATACTGGAAAATAGTAGGGTTCGCTCTGCAGAGCTTGACATATTGGGATATTTTTTAGCGCTCTCTCACTATTGCCTCTAAAATGTGGGGTGCTAAATGTATCATTTGACCCCATTTTTATGTTATTTTTTTAAACATTTTTCTTGGACCAAACACTTTAGATCTGTCTTGAATAGGGCAGGCTTTCTTGCTTTGCTCAGCGTGGGAGGGGTATTTATGCCCTCACTGTTCTAAAGTTCATGAGCGCTCACTGGTAATGAAAATTAAAACAATATTTAACAAAGAAGTTCTAGCCCGTGGTCTTTTAGCGTATGCCAATGGTACATTTTACCATTTGGGAGCACAGGACTCATTCAGCCTCTAAAGAAACAGCGCCTCGCCTAGTTCTGGCCTGGCTGCAATGTGAGCGCTCTTGGCCAAAGATCAGAGGATAAACTGAAAAAAAGCGCCTTGCATCTGTCTGAACCAGCATCCATTCCAATGGAGAGGGCTGACCTTATATCAGTTCCACATTTCTTAAATGCTTCCATTGTCTTCCCAAAATAAAAAAAAATCATTGATTTCTGAAGTCAAAAGTCGGCTAATATTGGGTAAAATTGGAGCCAATGTTTTCAAAGAGGATAGTGAAGTTTTATGTCTGAATAGCTCGTAGTGAAAGGACATCAATGCTTAATTTGTGCGGGTGGGGGTACTTACATTTCACTATAAGACCCTGACCCAGAGCAACCGAGAGAAAAGCATAAAAGGGAGAAATAAGGAGAACGATAACAAGAGAAATTAGGGCTGAAAAAGAACCTGCTAGAGTAAGATAAAGAAACAGGAAGTGTAGGATGGTTGGACGAAAAAAGAAATTAGATGGGTCTAAGGCTAGGCAGTCTTGCTATTCAGCAAGTTCAGCATTATCAGTGCCGGAGGTGGACTCCTAAGAAAAACTATTGGCCCTGCACTTTCTTTTACTAATGACTCATAGGAAGAAGATAACAACAGTAGCGGGCCGTCTTTAAGGGCTGTGGTGCCCGCTGTCTCTCCCACCTTTTTGCAAACATGAAGAGTGCCCGTTAGGCTGAGCAAAGGTCAGCCTGTCAGACACTCTTCATGTTCAAGTCAGACAGGTAGGCGCTGTACAGGCGCTAAATGCACAGGTGCCTGGCTGCCGGAGCTGAACTTTGCCTGGCTGAAGATATCACAGCCCTGTGGGCGTGACCTCCTCAGCCCATCAAAGCAATTGTGGTCCTCCCCCTTTTTGACCACAACACTTGTCACAGATTGACTCAGACCTGGGCGATTTAGTTTTAATCCCTCATTCCCGGGCCGACTGTCCATCAGAGACGCCTCATCACAGAGTGGGGTGGGGTCAGCAGTCTCACTAACCTCATTCCACCATTTGACGAGTAAGAGACTGCTTGCCAACTCTTCTCATTGGCTGACCCATAACAAGGTCCGCCAATGAGGGGTGGCACCAGTCCCAACCCTCCAGGAACCACCGAGGCTTTCCTCCCACCACCCACGAGAACCGCTGTGGCTCTGTATGATTCTTTTTTAATATTTGAAGTAAGGGTGCATGTGTGTGTGTATTTATGAATGTATGTGTATTTGTGCGTTCGTGATTTGAATGGGTGTGTGCATGTGTTTGTGAATAGTGAGTGTATGTTTGTATGCTTACGAATGGATGGGTATCATGAGTGTGAGTATGTGTGTGTGTTAGACCGGGCATCATTGGCATGAGTCTCTCCTCCATTTTTTCTGTTTGCCTCCTCTGTTTACGATGTTTTTGCTGGTATAATGCTTTGGGCACTGTGCCACTGCTGATCAGTACCACAGTGCAAGTGCTCCCTATGTGAAATTGCTGTATTGATTGACTCCCATGTTTGGCTTATTTGGTTTACTATCAGTCCCTAGTAGCGTGCACCAGGAGTGCCAGGGCTTGTAAATACAAATGCTGCTAGTGGGCCTGCAGCACGTGTTGTGCCACCCACAAAAGCGGCCTAGTCAAAGTATGTCTGAAGGTCTACCATTGCTAGACCACGTGCAGTCTGACTGTCACGAGGACTGCGCAAGTACACCTACTTGCCAGTCCCTAAACCTTCCCTTAACTTCATGTTAGTCACCCCTATGGTAGGCCCACGGGCAGGGTGCATTGTAAGCATAAGGTAGGACAAGCCTGACAAGGTTGGCATGTCCTAATAGTGAATTACAGCCATATTCGTTTTTTACTATTGTAAGGTTACCTGCTCTCCATCAGGTAGAATGGGCTGCCAGGATTATTAATGCTATACTCCTAGCGGGCTCGGGGAGCATGGTGCAATGTCGAGTTTGGTATCCCTGAACTCAGGGTTTAATAACGCATCCGTTTGGGTGGATGGTTTTTGGACTCTGTGGTTGAAAATAGCACTTTTAGAAAGTAGCTATTTTCTTGTCTAACTGTCTACCGGTCTCTGCTGGTTCTGGTGTGCGTGTGACTGAAGCAGTGTGCTCCCGCACCGACTCTTTACTTAAAGGCTCCCTCGAGCCGCTGTGGGCTGACGAGCTCGTGGAGAGGCACCTGCGCGCCTGGAGAGATACTACATTCCAAGGATACGGCAGCCTGCTCAGCAACCCCGATTAATTTTGCCTAATCTCTGCTGATGACGAATAATAATTCAGAAACACGTGTCCAGAGATGGCCAGCACTAATCTGCACCCACCTGGTGAAACACTCAAGACTTTCCAAGTGTACTCGCTTGTCGATCTGAACTGCATCTACCATGATGCTCAGGGGCGACTCTGCTGGGAGGTGAAGCAGTGTGCTCCCGCACCGACTCTTTACTTAAAGGCTCCCTCGAGCCGCTGTGGGCTGACGAGCTCGTGGAGAGGCACCTGCGCGCCTGGAGAGATACTACATTCCAAGGATACGGCAGCCTGCTCAGCAACCCCGATTAATTTTGCCTAATCTCTGCTGATGACGAATAATAATTCAGAAACACGTGTCCAGAGATGGCCAGCACTAATCTGCACCCACCTGGTGAAACACTCAAGACTTTCCAAGTGTACTCGCTTGTCGATCTGAACTGCATCTACCATGATGCTCAGGGGCGACTCTGCTGGGAGGTGAAGCAGTGTGCTCCCGCACCGACTCTTGGCTCCAGAGGTCTGAATGAGTCAGTGTGGGATGAGTGGGGCATTTGCATTGAGAGTAGGGGAAGAGTAGCTCCTGATAGCCTGTCCTGCCTGATACAATGCTGGCTCCGCCCCCCTGCCAGGCGACTGATGACTCTGTGCCTGCCAGGGACTTTCCTGGCCCCACCTCCTGCCGGGCAACTGATGGCCCTGCCCCTGCCAGTGACAATGCTGGCTCCGCTTCTGCTGGGCGGCTGAAGACTCTGCCCTGCACAGTGAATAGGTCAGGTGCCTCGGCCTGGCAACACCCACAACAAACCCAAGATGGGGGGAAATTCCCCTGCATGGACAAAGGGATCAAAGCCAAAAAGGGGTATAAGAGAAGGACCCCTGAACCAAGAATTTAGATCACTTCTGACAAGGAAACCTGAACCAAGGACAAGAAGCCTACTGATCCAAGGACTGCCTACCCCTTCTGCCAGAGTGCTGTTTGTTGGGGGAATCCTGCAGTTGCTTCTTTATTTTTGCCAAGGAACCAGGTGAGAGGAACTGAGTGTGTACTCTCAAGCTTTGCTAAAGAAAATCTCCAAGGGCTGGAAGAAGTGCCAGTCTCCTGTTGAAGTCACAGGGCCAAAGGACTTCATTTTTTTGCTAAAAGTGCTTGTTGCTTGAACCTGAAATCCAGCACCTCTGAAGAATCCAGCAATCTCGACGCCGACGGATGCCGCCGAATCCAGCTCGACATCGTGAGTAACGGCTCCAGTGTCCCGCACCTTCGACGCCGGCCGCCGGGCCCGATCGACGCCAGTAGCGACGCCAGTGAGTAGCGAGTTCGGCTCCAGCTCCAAGTGACCCTGTGTCGACGCCGCCGCTGATCGCATCCCCATCGAGCCCTCTCGACGCCGTGAGCGCTGCTCACTCTTGCAACATCATCATCGACATCGACGACGACGCCGTACCCTGCTTCACCTCGTGAGCGCTGCTCCTGCCTGACTTCGGTCGACGCCGCTGCAGATCGCCCCGACTCCGAGGTCCGATCGACGCCGAAGACGCGACGCCGGACATCTCGACGCCGCTGATCATCGAGTGCTTCACTTTTCCAAGGTACTGTGTTGTTGGGGTCTGTGCGACCCCGGGCTCGACGTAGCGCTCCTCGCGGTCGACGCCGAACCTTTGGATTAACTTTGCCTCGACGTCGTGTGACTCCCGTGTGGATTACATTGTTGCCAAGAACTGTGTTTTAAAGAAGAAGAGTTGCTTTTGATACTAAAGACTTTGTGCTAAGAAGAAACCGTGCTTGAACTATTATTTTTCCTTCCAAGAGTATTTATGAAGACTGTGGTATATTTTTGTCGTTATTTGGTCTTGTGCTAAGCCTTATATAAAAATCCTTATTTTTATAATACTACTGTGTTGTGTCCATTTGTAGTGTATTCACTTTATTACTGTATGTGGTCATAAATGCTTAACGCACTGCCTCTGAGATAAGCCTGTCTGCTTTGCCAAGCTACCAAGGGGGTGAGCAGGGGTTATCTAAGTGTGTGATCCCCTTGCCCTGACTAGAAAAGGTGTGTCCCTATTTGTCAGAAGTGTATACCTCTGCCAACTAGAGACAGCCGCGTCTAACATTGGTGGGTCAGCGGTGAGGATTTGAACTTTGCATTTATGACCCATGTGCAGTGATTAGTGTGCGCTACATAGTGAAAGCAGACCATAGCGCAGCCACAATCTGTTTTGGTTGGATATTCTATTTTTGTTCTCCACTTTCCTGGAACTTGATTTTTGAAGCTGCCAGTTTTGACCATGAGTGATGCCGGAGTCACTACCCCTGTTGTTGTGGAGGAGTTTGATAGGAGTAAGATAAAGGATTACAAGTTACAGGATCTGAAATCCTTTTGCAAGCAATTTAAAGTTCCTACCACAGGCTGCAAAAACAAACCAGAATATCTCAAAGCTTTAGAGGCCTGGTTAGAGGCCAGAGATCCCGCTAATGTGGTGGTGGACCCACTTGCGGAAGGGGAAGGGGAGGAGGAGGTGCCAGTGAATG
This sequence comes from Lissotriton helveticus, assembly GCF_964261635.1. Classification (NCBI taxonomy): domain Eukaryota; kingdom Metazoa; phylum Chordata; class Amphibia; order Caudata; family Salamandridae; genus Lissotriton; species Lissotriton helveticus. Next base: position 346,329,367 of record NC_136071.1, on the reverse strand, counting down.
GGCCCACATCCCCTCCCGGCAGCAGTGTTTCCTCCAAAGGTCTTTCTCCTGAAGAAAGAGAAGAAAGGGCGAAGGAGCGAGCATACAACATGGAAATGGCAAAACTTAAGATAGATGGGCAGTTGGAGATAGAGAATGCAAGAGGCAGGAGAGAAGCTGACATGGAGATCAAAAGGTTGGAGTTTGAAAGAGAAAAGTTAGCTTTTGAGCGTGAGAGAATGGTGAGGGACATGGAGCTCAAAGCTAAGGAGTTAGAATTGAATCCCTCTGGTGGCAGCATCCCATCTGTGCCTGCAGAAAGTAGGTTTTATTTTCCCAAAGATGTGATCAAAGATTTTCAGAAGAATGAAGATATTGGTCAATGGTTTAAAGCATATGAGTTAGCATTGTTGGCCCACCGGGTCCCTGAGAAGGATTGGGGAGCGGGGTTGTGGGGTCGCTTTGTGAATGAGGGAAGAGATACCCTGTTAGACATGCCTGTTGAGGATAGGATGTCTTATACTCATATGAAAGATGCTTTAATGTTAAGGTATGGCCTAACCCCAGAAAAGTACAGACAGGCCTTTAGAGAATGTAAGAAGTTGCCTGGTACTACGTGGGTGGAATATGTGTCATATTTTTGCAGAGCCATGTTGAGTTGGGTAAAGGGCAGCAAAGTGGAAAGTTATGATGCTCTTTATGATTTGTTTGCTTGGGAGCACTTGTCTAATAACTGTTTTCCAGAGCTGCGGTGTTGGATCTAGCCCTGATCTCTTGACTGGGTGAGAGTACTCTGCTTAATTCAGAGACTCTGTCCATCACCACCCCTTGTTGTAAATAATTTTGTCCACCCTAAGCGTGGAAGGGTATACTCAGATGTGAGTCCCTTGCTCATTGCACCATCAGGATTCAAGCAAGCCGGGCCGAAGACGCCTGAAATGGCAGAAACCGGTCCCCGGAAGCTTGTTTCCTTCCCAGTGTAAGAATTGGCTTTTGTAGTCTGGTCTGCCCTGTTCCCATGATGCACTGGGCCAGGGACAGACTAATTTGCATACAGCCAGGTTCTGAAACTGGGATGGTGCAATGAGCTAAAAAACGGTGTTGGATCTAGCCCTGATCTCTTGACTGGGTGAGAGTACTCTGCTTAATTCAGAGACTCTGTCCATCACCACCCCTTGTTGTAAATAATTTTGTCCACCCTAAGCGTGGAAGGGTATACTCAGATGTGAGTCCCTTGCTCATTGCACCATCAGGATTCAAGCAAGCCGGGCCGAAGACGCCTGAAATGGCAGAAACCGGTCCCCGGAAGCTTGTTTCCTTCCCAGTGTAAGAATTGGCTTTTGTAGTCTGGTCTGCCCTGTTCCCATGATGCACTGGGCCAGGGACAGACTAATTTGCATACAGCCAGGTTCTGAAACTGGGATGGTGCAATGAGCTAAAAAACGGTGTTGGATCTAGCCCTGATCTCTTGACTGGGTGAGAGTACTCTGCTTAATTCAGAGACTCTGTCCATCACCACCCCTTGTTGTAAATAATTTTGTCCACCCTAAGCGTGGAAGGGTATACTCAGATGTGAGTCCCTTGCTCATTGCACCATCAGGATTCAAGCAAGCCGGGCCGAAGACGCCTGAAATGGCAGAAACCGGTCCCCGGAAGCTTGTTTCCTTCCCAGTGTAAGAATTGGCTTTTGTAGTCTGGTCTGCCCTGTTCCCATGATGCACTGGGCCAGGGACAGACTAATTTGCATACAGCCAGGTTCTGAAACTGGGATGGTGCAATGAGCTAAAAAACGGTGTTGGATCTAGCCCTGATCTCTTGACTGGGTGAGAGTACTCTGCTTAATTCAGAGACTCTGTCCATCACCACCCCTTGTTGTAAATAATTTTGTCCACCCTAAGCGTGGAAGGGTATACTCAGATGTGAGTCCCTTGCTCATTGCACCATCAGGATTCAAGCAAGCCGGGCCGAAGACGCCTGAAATGGCAGAAACCGGTCCCCGGAAGCTTGTTTCCTTCCCAGTGTAAGAATTGGCTTTTGTAGTCTGGTCTTCCCTGTTCCCATGATGCACTGGGCCAGGGACAGACTAATTTGCATACAGCCAGGTTCTGAAACTGGGATGGTGCAATGAGCTAAAAAACGGTGTTGGATCTAGCCCTGATCTCTTGACTGGGTGAGAGTACTCTGCTTAATTCAGAGACTCTGTCCATCACCACCCCTTGTTGTAAATAGCACCTTATTGATAGCAAGATATCTAACCCTAGAAAACTTGCTGAGGAGGCGGACCGCTGGGTCAGTACCAGGGTCCACAAGGGTCCAGTGGGAGACTCAGCCAAAGGTGGGCAGGGTCCCCAGCAGAAGAGTGGGGGGACAAGGGTAAACAGAAGGAGTTCCAGAAAGGGCCCCAAAGTAATCCCCAAGGGAACCAAGGGAAGGGTTCCCAGTCTCCCCCAGTGAAGAAGTCAGAGGCCCCGACAGGTAAACCTGTTCATAGGGGACCACTGACCTGCTTCGCCTGTAAACAGGTGGGACACCGTTTTTATGATCCCCAGTGTCCCCTGAAGAACTCTAATGCACCACCACGTGCAGCCCCCCGTCAGTTGGCGAGTGTAGCCCTGGGAGGGGAGGAGATGGTTGCCCATGGTGGGGAGGGTCCCGCAGAAATGTCCCTGGTCTCTTTAGGAGACATGGAAATGGTCCCTCCACCCCCTCTGCCTAGTAACACTAAGAAATATAGGCAGTGGGTGACCATTAATGGCCATAGAGTGGAAGCTCTCAGAGACACCGGAGCAAGTGTGACAGCTGTCAAGTGTCACTTAGTGTCCAGAGAGCAGGTGGTTCCCCACGCATTCTACCATGTGATAGCTGCTGACAACTCCCAGAGAGCTTGTGAGGTAGCTCAGGTTCCCTTTGAATGGGGGGGGAGTTTCAGGTACTCTCCAGGTTGCTGTGAGGCCCGCCATGCCTGTTGATTGTCTCCTGGGCAATGATTTGGAAGACTCCCCTTGGGCTAAAGTGGAGAGGGAGACACATTTGAAAATGTTGGGTGTGCCAGAGTGGGTGTGTGCAACCACTCGATCGATGACAGCAAGTAAGGGTGTTGATGGGGTTCTGGAGCCTGAAAGTATGACCCAGGACCCAACTGTGAAGAGAAGAGCCAGGGGGCGCGGGAAACTGTCCCCCATAGTTCCCGTGGTCCAGGAGGAGGCAGACCTTGAGGGGTATGCCCTGGAACCCACAGGTGAACAAGTTGCTGAACTGGGAGACCTGCCCGAGCTGACCCACTGGCAGCAGGATGGTGGTCCCTCCAGGGAAGAATTTTGTGCAGAACAGAAAGTGTGCCCTTCTCTTGTGAGTATGAGGCAGCAGGCCTCAGCCCAGACAACAGGTGATCAGTCAGGGTCACATTTGGTCTACTGGGAGAACGATCTCCTGTATAGCGAGCCTAAGGCTGCTGAGCCTGGGTCAGCCCGTGTACTGGTGGTACCCCAGCGCTTCAGAGCCTTCCTACTGGGTTTGGCTCATGACGTTCCGTTAGCTGGACATCTGGGGCAGGACAAGACCTATGACAGGCTTGTCACCCATTTTTATTGGCCTCAGATGAGAAGGAATACAGATATCCATTGTAAAACCTGTCAAACTTGCCAGGCAAGTGGGAAAAGCGGGCGGAAGCAGAAGGCTCCCCTCCAACCTTTTCCCGTGGTCAGTACCCCCTTTGACCGGGTAGGGATTGACATTGTTGGGCCCCTGGACCCCAAGACAGCCCTGGGCAACAGGTTCATCCTGGTCTTGGTGGACCATGCCACACGGTACCCGGAAGCCATCCCTCTCAGAACAGTGACGGCCCCCGTGGTGGGACGAGCACTGATGGGTGTTTTCTCCCGAATGGGGTTCCCCAGAGAGGTGGTGTCAGAACGGGGCACCAACTTCATTTCCAACTATATGAAGTCTCTGTGGAAGGAGTGTGGGGTAACCTACAAGTTCACCACTCCTTACCACCCTCAAGGTAATGGGTTGGTTGAGAGATTCAACCGTACCCTTAAAGGCATGATTATGGGTCTTGAAGAGCCAATGAGGCGTAAATGGGACGTCCTCTTGCCATGCTGTTTGCTTACCGTGAGGTGCCACAGAAGTCTCTAGGGTTCAGCCCCTTTGAGCTTTTGTATGGACACCCGGTAAGAGGACCTTTGAGTCTGGTCAAAGAAGGCTGGGAGCAATCTCCCAGGAAACCTCCCCAGGATGTATACAGTTACATGCTGGCCTTTAGGAACCAGACTCGGCGCTTCAGAGATCTTGCTCAGGCAAATCTGGAGGCCAGCCAGGAAGAGATGAAGCGGTGGTACGACCAGAAGGCCACTCTGGTGGAGCTTCAGCCTGGACAGAAAGTTTGGGTCATGTCCCCTGTGGAACCTTGTGCGCTCAGGGACAGATGGACTGGACCATTTAAGGTTGTGGAGAAAAAGAGCGATGTCACCTACATGGTGGACTTGGAGTCTCCCAGGAACCCCTTGCGGGTCCTGCATGTCAACCGTTTAAAGCCCCACTTAGAAAGGTCCGAAGTGGGCATGCTCCTAGCTACAGATGCTGGAATGGAGGAGGAGAGTGAGCCTCTTCCTGACCTCCTGTATGCAAAAGAGCAAGATGGGTCAGTGGATGGTGTTGTCCTCTCTGACACACTGACCCCTGAACAGCAGCAAGATTGTCGCCAACTGTTGGGACAATTCCCTGATCTGTTTTCCTTGATTCCTGGTGTCACTCAGTGGTGTGTCCATGATGTGGACACTGGGGACAGCACTCCTGTGAAGCACAAGGCTTACAGAGTGACTGACAAGGTCAGAGCATACATCAAGGAGGAGGTCTCCAAAATGTTTGCCTTAGGGGTGGTTGAGTCCTCTAGCAGTCCTTGGGCCAGCCCAGTGGTCTTGGTCCCAAAGGCTGCAGCGCCTGGTGCTTCACCGGAACTTCGGTTCTGTGTGGATTACCGAGGACTCAATTCAGTCACCAAGACTGACGCGCACCCCATCCCCAGAGCTGATGAGCTCATAGATCGGTTGGGGGCTGCCCGGTACCTTAGTACGTTTGATCTAACGTCTGGGTACTGGCAGATCGCCTTGACTGATGGGGCAAAAGAGAGGTCAGCATTCTCCACACCAGATGGGCACTACCAGTTCCGGGTTATGCCCTTTGGGATGAAGAATGCCCCTGCCACCTTCCAGAGGTTGGTCAACCAGGTCTTGGCCGGGCTGGAGGATTTCAGTGCCGCCTACCTGGACGACATCGCAGTGTTCAGCGCCAGCTGGGAGGAACACTTGCGCCACCTCCAGGAAGTGTTGTTGGCCCTGCGCAGAGCAGGCCTCACAATCAAAGCCAGTAAGTGCCAGATTGGGCAGGGTTCAGTGGTGTACTTGGGGCACCAAGTAGGGAGCGGCAAGGTGGCCCCCCTGCAACCCAAGATTGATACCATCCTGGCATGGGCACCGCCCAAAACCCAGACTCAGGTGAGAGCCTTCTTGGGTCTCACGGGTTACTACAGGAGGTTCGTCAAGGATTATGGTAACATTGTGCACCCCTTGACTTCGCTGACTTCCAGGAAGCAGCCACGACTTGTGATCTGGACTGACGCCTGTCAGACGGCCTTTGACACCCTGAAAACTGCAATGTGCACAGCACCCATACTCCAGGCACCCGACTTTTCTAAAGAATTTGATGTCCAGACGGAAGCTTCAGAGCATGGTGTGGGGGCTGTTCTAGCTCAGGTGAATGAAGAGGGCCGAGACTTACCTGTAGCCTTCATCAGTAGGAGGTTACTTCCCAGGGAACAGAGGTGGAGTGCGATAGAGAGAGAAGCATTTGCTGTGGTCTGGGCGCTGAAGAAGCTAAGACCCTACCTGTTTGGGACTCACTTCCTGGTTCAGACAGACCACAGGCCCCTCAGATGGCTGATGCAGATGAGGGGTGAGAATCCAAAGCTGTTGAGGTGGTCCATTTCCCTACAGGGGATGGACTTCACGGTGGAACACCGCCCTGGCACAGATCACGCCAATGCTGATGGTCTGTCCAGATTTTTCCGCCTTAGTGATGAGGACTCCCTAGGGTAAGCGTAGTTCTCCCCACATTTCAGCTGGAGGGGACACGTGTTAGACCGGGCATCATTGGCATGAGTCTCTCCTCCATTTTTTCTGTTTGCCTCCTCTGTTTACGATGTTTTTGCTGGTATAATGCTTTGGGCACTGTGCCACTGCTGATCAGTGCCACAGTGCAAGTGCTCCCTATGTGAAATTGCTGTATTGATTGACTCCCATGATTGGCTTATTTGGTTTACTATCAGTCCCTAGTAGCGTGCACCAGGAGTGCCAGGGCTTGTAAATACAAATGCTGCTAGTGGGCCTGCAGCACGTGTTGTGCCACCCACAAGAGCGGCCTAGTAAAAGTATGTCTGAAGGTCTACCATTGCTAGACCATGTGCAGTCTGACTGTTACGAGGACTGCGCAAGTACTGTGATGTATTCCTATAGGTTCTGTATCGATCCCCCTGTTCCTGACCCTGTTCTGGTTAACAAATTAACTAGCAGCCATCCCATGATGCAGAAACGGTTATCTGATTAAGCCACACCACGGCACAGGAACGCGTTATCTGATTAGGTCATAACGCTTGCCATCTAATTAGGCAAGCAATATTCCTCCAGCCCCTGATAAGGCATACGGAGTTCTCAAAACAAATCAAACCTATGACAACCTGGGAAAATCCCTGCGGCCATTGTTTTGATTTCTCAGAGAACTTCAGTAAAAGAATGTGCTAACGACCAGTTCGTATGACATCCTTATTGACGTATCTATGTCCATCCTTACGTCAATCTCGGCACCTTACAGGTATAAATATTACCGATATTGCCTTAAGCAAACACACGCGGTGGTGACGAGATCGGAGCAGCTAGACTTGCCGAAGCCCAGCAGAGAGCGAAGCCCACTGGCGCTGCCCCGCCTTCCTGACGCGCTGAGAGAGAGAGACGCTGCTTTCTCCTGCCGAGAAATCCAGCTCCGGCGCTTCCAAGCAGCCCTTGCAGGCAGCCTGGAATATCGAGACCAAAGACGAGAGATACCATCCCTCAACCATCCTAGATCTCAGGTACAGAACTGAATAACCCCTTGCAGAGAATTCTTGAGTCAGTCCCTTGGCAAAACAAACTTAACTTAAACTGCTACTTTCTACTCCCGCCCACGTATTAGGCTTAGGTCAGGTACACCAGGGTAGGCGTGGTTAGAAGCACCAGTTGAGTACGATTAGTCAAATGTATATATGTATGTATCTATTTTATCCATTTTAACTAGCATATGGCTTAGAAACCATATCAATGCTTTTACAGTATTATTTCATAATTCTGCTTTTATTGTATGCACTTTACTTAACCATAAGTATTGCGATAATAGTGATCCATTTCTCTTGTACGAGAAAAGAGACTGATCAATAAACAACATCTTTTATTGAACACGCCCGTCTCTTCCTTATCTCTACAATCTGGTGAAACTAAGAATGCACGTACTGACTGAGTAAAATAAGTTGTCTTTTGTTTTCACACGACTCTAGAGATACACTCTTGATTAGGGGAGAGCAAAGTTGTCATGTTCTATGGTTGTCAGAAACTAAATCCCTTCTTGTCTATCCAGGGAGGTTCAACTTCTCCTTGCCTATTCGAGAAAGTTTCTAGTGAACTCTGAGCTAGCTGGCAAACCCAAAACTTTAAGTCTAATATCGACAGTAGAAGACCTAGTTAATGTCTGGTCCAGGCCTATACTATTGAAGGTATTATTCCAATGCGCAGAGCCTATTGGGATAATAGGAACTACACTACATGGCGCCCAAACGTTTGGAAAGGCGATAAAACTAACGCAAGACATTAGAGTAACTCAGTCGTGCTTTTTCACTCAGACTCCTTTTTTCCCATAATACTCCAAAGACGTCTGGAGTGGGTGAAAGGTAATATCCGCCAAACCTCGCAGGAGGAAACTCCTATGTATGGTTCTTGGTTCAATCAACGTTGAAGGATACACTGTTCCAAAATATTGTGCATCTAATCTTTGTTTCCATAAGAAACCTGATCTGCAAACAAACAGAATAACTTTCTTGACAGTAAAATGGTAGACAGTGATGAAGAAAGAGAGACAGCTAGAATAGCAGCTGAACTCGTAGCAGCTGATAATACTATGCAAGAAGCAGACCCGGATATAATACTCATCCCGGTCAACATAAGAAAATCTATAACTTTAAAACTTATAGAAAATGGACTGACACCGAGAGGTGGCACAGTCATATTCGTAATTGAGGCACACGAATATCGGCAGACAGAGGTATTCTATTCATGGATACACTTTCCAGCAGCAAACGCTGTAACAAAGCACTTCCACTATTACAAAACAGAGGAACCTCCTAATGAGTACATTCCTTTCGAAGAGGTGGAAGTACCACTCAAATTCCAAGAGCACCTGCTCTTGTTTAATGGCGCCCTAAAACATAATAATCACATCACCAGGCTCGGTCCATTAGGTAGACCAGGAGCAACGTGGCCGGTCCTAGCCGGATACACACCACATCCAGACATCGAAAGAATGTCTGCAGCAGATCTTTTAATACAACTAAAACAATTAATAAAAGTACATAGACAATTAGTCCAATATGTAATGCGGACTTCAACAATCCAACCAGCAATTAAAATTCCACAGCTGACCCCTCATCAGGGGAACACAAATAAAATTACACCACAGAACATACAGTCCTTCCTAGGTAAAGTACCAGCTAAACGGGAACAAATACCATTCTGGTTAGCACAAAAAATCACACAAATAGAGGCGGTGTTTCCAGACACCACCCCGTTAGAAAAACACAGGATTCTGACTATCTGTCTTCCAATGGGAATCGCACCACACGTGGAGGACTGTGACACTTGGGGTACAGTCTTTGCTTCCATTTACACAAAAACGCATGGTGTTCCATCCATCTCAGTAATACCAGATGTGCTAAAACAAATTCAAGATGAATACGGTCCAGAACCCGCTTTAACTCTTGGTATGAAATTACTAAAAGACTTCAAGCAGGTCTCGGCAATACTACTAGCCAACATAAAGGGAGAAGCAGCAAATGTGGCGATCCGCCAGAGGTTAAAAGAGACAGATATAGCAGACCAACCAGCTGAAATTGCCAGAATTATAGAAAAATCCTATGAGGAACTAGGTAGAGATAGTTTAGGTGGAATACCAGTAAAACCCCAACTGATTGAAAGTCCTGAAAAAGTATTTATTAAAAATAATTTAACAACACAAAAAAAGAGCTGGGATGGAAACAAACAATCCAATCCTAAAGAAAAGATATTCCAGTCCAGAGGAAGGTCTCCTCGGCGGAGAGAAAGATCTCCGAACCAAGGACTCAGGTCTCCCCAAAGTGAGCCCTCTGGGAAAAAATACAACCTTAGAAATAGGGATAATATAAAGAAGCCTGATAGATATCAAGAAATTGATACACGTCCCTCTCAATCTTTTCAGACTTCCTCGCAGAAATCGGAAAGAAGAGGACGATCAGAACAAAGGGAAGAGCACGTCAAGTCCAAAGACAAGGAACCTGCTCATCTAAATAAGAAATTACAATTTCCAAAAAAGAAGGTAGCCAGTATTAAAGTAATCAACAATGCCGAGAATACTGAGGACACAACTGAAAAACGGAGAATGGGCTCAGACAATGCTAGACAGCGCAGCAGAAGTGAGCATAGCTCGCAAAGTCCTTATGAATCATCTGGAGACAGTGGACACGAATGAATACCTTCAAGTGGAAACTGCAGACACCAGAGTTAGCAAACCTCACAAAATATATGAAATAACTTTACGTATAGAAGGGGATAAGACTAGAAAAATAAGGGGCCTATTTTGGGATAATCTCTCCAAGGGCTATGACATCCTTCTAGCTGAAAAAGACTGGCCACCAGAGTTTGTCAGGGAGTGCCCACATGGCGAAGAAATAATTATGCCTGCCTTCTCAAATAGCATTCCAATTCATAAAAAATACACACTTGCTAGAAAGTGGGCAGTAGCTCAAGCTCCTGCTTTATATAAAAATCATGTAAGATGGGATGAGGACTCTCCTCCTCACAAAATCCAGTTAAAATCACAACCTACTGCATAGAGACAGTATCCAATCAAGCAAGAAGCTAAAAAACAGGTAAAAGAAATCCTAGATCAACTAGAATACCAGGGGGTGATTGAAACTTGCACCTCACAAATGAACAACCCTTTGTTTCCGGTCTCCAAACCAGACAATTCATATCGTCTAGTTTTGGATTACAGACACCTTAACTCATGTTGCAAAACTTTTGCAGTGCAAAACTCGCATAGTGCTGCACTAATGAATAACATAGTGCGCAAAAAATACAAAACAACATTAGACATCTCTAATGGATTCTTTTGTCAAAATATAGCACCAGAGAGCAGATACTTGTCCGCGTTCTCAATAAATGGCGCTCAAAAACAATTCTGTCGGTTACCCCAGGGGTACAAGAACAGCCCAGGATTATTCTCAGCGAGAGTAACAGAGTTACTACAAACCTATGATGACGAAGCATTATCGTATGTCGACGACATATACCTAACAGATGATGACTTGGATACTCACTTGAAGAGAGTGAACACCATAATACTTGGGTTCGCAGCAGAGGGTTACAAATTCAACTTTAAAAAATCTAGAATTGCCCATCTAACAGTCCTGTTCTTAGGATATGAATTATCAAGTGAAGGCAAAAGCCTGGCTGACAATTTCCTAGAGAAATGTGCCGTACTCCAAGCACCTAGAACACTAAAAAACCTACAGTCAATTCTAGGTTTCCTAAATTTCGGAAGAACATACATTGCAAATTACGCAGAAAGGGTCAAACCCCTTTATGATCTAATAAAACCAGATTTTAAAAGAACCAATTTGACTCAAATACACACAGAAATTCTGAGATCCTTACAAACAGACATGTTAATAAAAACAAAATTAGAAACACGTGATAACACACGCAATCTTGTGATTCGAGTCATCCCAGGAAGATGCGGATTCACATACCTGACCTCTAATGAGGGAGAAAAGGTACCAATTGCATTCAAATCACACTTGTACACAGAAGCTGAAAAGAAGTTCAGCATTAAAGAAAACATTGTTCATGCAGTTCAAACCACAATAGCTAGAGAAAAAGATAAAGCTGACGATAGACACATCACAGTCAGAACAGCAGAATCAGCCTTTGAGGCATTAACAACACCTTGTAATTTACCAACAACAGCATTGAATCCGGAATGGATACAATGGGTGAATTCCATTACAATGGACAAAGTAAAATACTACTTTGATCCAGAACTAAAGGAATTAAAATATCTAGAATATGAAAGAACATTCCCTCTGCCAATCGACATTCTGCCATTACGACAGTACGCTTGTGTAATCTATACAGACGGACATGCTCAACCCTCCGTTTGGGGAGAACAAGCATACAACCCCACATGTGAGATTACAAAAGAAGTGTGGCGCGGATGTAAACTAAGACCTCTATTAACAAAAACACACTCAGTAGAAACTAATTCAGAACAACAGACTGAAATAATAGCATTGAAAATGGCGCTAGATAATGCAGATCACGAATTCCCGACACTTATAGTGTCCGATTCATATTACTGCGTCAAATCATATAACAACGATTTGCAGAAATGGATTCAAAACGGTTACAAAGATGACACAGGTGCAACAATAAAGCAAAAACTGCTTTGGGAACAAATAGTTCTGTTACAGAAAGAACTACCAAAGACTCACGTGATACACTCACTGAGTCATCAGCGTGATGGCGTTCACGTTGCAGGGAATTCATTGGCTGAGACAGCCACAGCGGTAGCAACTAAATCGGCTTCCGTAGCTAGAAAAAAGCGTACAGTGAAATACATTGACGGTGAAACAGTGCTGGCGGTGAGAACGTCATCAAAAGGCGACTGCTCAGCGTTACCAATCAATTACCCACTCAAATATACATACATAATCGATGCAAACTCCGTTCCTTTTGCTCGAATCCCTGGAGTGGGGGATAGAGTAATTCCAAACATGGACAAGAGAACTTTGTTAATTGTAGACGCACATATAGGTGAGGGTCTTAGTCATCTCAAACTAAAAGATTCTCTGGAAGAACTACAATCAGTGTACTGGTGGCCAGGCATGAGCCTGCAGCATCACATTTTTGTAAAAAAATGCCCGGACTGCAACAGAGATCGCAGCGGTGAGAGAAACGGTGTAATACCATGGCGTTTCACTCAAGAAGGGCTAAACAATAATCAATAAAACCAGTGTAAATAATGCGTCCAGTTAACAAATAAAGACTAGTTTCCACTTATAATGTAGACCCCAGCACTCGGCTGACGTCGGGACTGTTATAAAAAGATTTGCGCGTCTAAATGGCATATACGCTAGGAGCATGCTACGTTTGACCAATGTTTTCACTTAACCCCTCAAGCCTGTGGGGAAGCATGGCCAAATGAGCATAGCACAGCGGGATTCTTCTCACTTCCTTCCTGAGGGATACGGGATGGTGTAAAGAAAAAACCAAGGCATAAAGCTATCTATAACAGAAAGGATATTAGGTTCGGGAGCTGGGTGGGTCAAACATCTAATAAGTGTCCAACGTAGTCTAAACAACCTGCCAAGAAATTCTCTGAAGGGATTCAGTCCGTACGAATTATTGTTTGGGACTAGGATGATGGTCTTAGATCTTGACAGTCAGACTTCAGTGGTGAAAGAAAAAAGCTTTGATATCAAAGATCGTTTGGCTATTTTGCAGGACTTAAACGAAACAAGAAAAGACCTGAGCAACATAAAGTTGAAACAGCAGCCAACAACCACTGAAGAAACACCACCTGTCCCAGCAAGACCTGTCTGGATTCCAAAAGTCGGGGATCTAGTCAGAGAAAAGATCGCGGTAAAGAAGGAATTTGGGCCTTCTTACAGAAAAACAGTTCCTGTCTTGTCTATCAACGGGACAAGATCAGTAGTACTACCGCCGCTTGCTGGTAAAAAGGAGAACCGAGTTGTATCCATCGACCTGGTAAAACCACAATCATGTGGCCGATAACAAACAGTAGGCCAAGTGGACTCCCGATAAGTAGTAGAACACCAAGGTTTGCTACAAATACAGAGGTCCTAACTAAGAGGCTAATCACATTCGAAACGCCTACAAAACAACAACAAGGACTATGCAACAATGCAATGGAACTCACACCTCTAAAAACCCAAATAAAAACATTTAGTAGAGACACACCAACCTACAATGAAGTAACAAATGAATATGCTGAAGCTGCAAGAAACAGTAATCCTGAAGCAATTGGAACAATTGACAGAACAGCATCCGGCTACTTCATAAAATTCAATGATTCCTCTGAAGACCTCCGTGAATCAAAGACACAGCCATCAACAAAAACCTTTAAAGATAAAGCTAAGGAACTTTTGAAACAACTGAAAGAAACCTATCTGATTTCTCCATGGATTGAATTTTGGGTGGCCTTTGGTGTATTTATCCTCATACTTTGGCTCATCATGGTACTATGCTTGGGACGCTTCATTGAGGGAAAATATGCTAAAATGGACACAGCAAGCCAGAAAATCAACTTGATCCTCAAGCCACACACGTCTTCACACGTCGAGAAAAGAGAACTTTCTTCAGTCAACTTCACAGCCAATCCTATACCGGGTGGGGTAGCATGGGACAATACTGACTATGAAATTTATGGTCCGGTTGAAATCCTGAAATATCCACACCAAATCAAGATCTCGTTGAGTGACTTTGTAAAACCAAGCTCATTTGCTGATGATTGGGACTTTGAAAGTATTAATGATATGATGTCTGACCTAGTGATGTCTGCTAAATTTACCAAACATGATTATTTGCAGGGTTCGTCTAATTATGATAGTATGTACTGTTACAACCACTATGGTAACCATTTTCTACATAAATCGGCACAACCTAGAAATGTTTTAAATTATAATCAATGGGAACACTGTGCAACCCCTCCAAAAGGTAGCTCAAGAACTTTTTATGACAAATATTCATATTTTTCAGGGTTCAACACAAGTAATGCAGAAACATTTTATTTCAAATTGTCAAATAAGACAGGTTCGAAGACCATGATTACAAACACTAAATTGATATATTCAGACTCGTTTTTTGAGCAAATGAATACATTTGGTTTTGATTATTGGGACAAAAATGTTGAGGTAAAAAGTGTTTGGGGTACAAAAGAATGGCAAGTACAAGGTATAGAATCATTGTTTAGAGCCTGCATGATCCCGGAACAAATTGTATTTTTGAATGACACTATTCAACAAACTACCTGTCTTGGCTTAGCCAAAATCAAAGATTTAAATAAACCGTCTATTCCAAAGCCAACAATGAACAGCAATAGCTCTACAGATGAAGAGATAGACGTAAACTATGTATTAAACCAAAACAGAACACATCCTGATTGGAAACAATGGTTAATCTGGCCCACAGATACTAATAACTGTCAAGACAGATTCCTGAACAAAACACAGGGGTTCACATTGACCAGGCCAGACCCTAGATATTCCCAAAGACAACACCCAGGGATAATTACCACCTACAGTGTGGGCAAACTCTGCCTTCAATGGCTACAAACTTCCACACTGTCATAAATTAAGCAACACCTAACTTTACTTACTGATGGTGCTGACTTGCGTGATTTCATTATGGGACCGCGCAAACAGCGTCAAAAACGCTTCATAGCAGCCTCTATATATGCAGCTTACAACGAGGCCTGGAAGATAACTCAAATTGAGACAGCAGAAAGTATACGGAAAATTGACCGTATTAATTTGGAAAAATCGCTTTCTGTAGTGGACAATGGGTTAATGACTCTGTCCTCCAGAATTTTTTCATTGGACAGCATTGTGTCTTCAGCAATCGACATAATATCGCAAGACTTACTGTTGTTACAACACGGTCAGTCTCAATTGCGTTCTATTATACAGCTTGGCTGGACGTTACAAAATCTGCGTTCAGGCTATGTGCCTTGGCGTTTAATCAACACAACGTCACTATTCAATATCTTTAACCTTACTGATAAACAAATCAGTATGGCACAGAAGGTTGCTGATTATACAATCCTGAGCATTGAGAAACTCGAGAGATTACCATTGACAATGTCAGAACGACCTGTCATTGAATGGATAATACATGGGATAATTAATATTCCAATATCTACTTTCAGGTTTCAATACTGCCAAAAATATATACAGGCTGGCATGTACGAAAAATTGGGAAAAGGGTACATTAAGTCAACATGGAACTTGCCCTATTCACATGCATGTGTCAGTAATAAAGGACAGAGAATGTTTCTTAGTGGCAATAATTGTGCAATGTCACTAAGCGGTACACTTCTGTGTAATGGAATTAGTTTGCATGGAGCCTGTGAAGGGAACTCAAATAACCTTTCATGTCACCAGCTAGGCACACCTGCAACACAAATAGAACCATTCTTTAAAAGACTCTATAACGGGAGTTACATTCTAATTGTGGATCGCAGATGTTGTAGTTTACTGCCCGGGGTTCCTTATCTCATAAGTACGACTGCGAAGGTCATGTGCTGTGGACGCTTATTGTTCCCCAGCTCCTTTCCAGACAGGGAGGCAAGGACATGGCCCAACTTGAAAATTACTTCTATTTGAATTGATACTTTAAGCAGAATGAAAACAGTGCTTCTTCAGACGCCGACCAGGCTCACGTCATCAAAAGAAACGTATGATCTCCTAGTCGCAAGGACGACTGCAGAGATTAACTCATTGTTATCAACTAATTCCCCCATACATTTCGCAGAAATCCTGAATGAAATCTTAAATATTCTGATACCAGTGGAGTCTCAAATGTATTTAAGACAGTGTTTTCAGGGGCATTAACACCATTCAAAGCCATACTGGGTATTTTTCCAGACCTCGTCCATTCGATTTTTGGCGGACTTCCCCTCATTTTGGGACTAATTGCAGGAATCCTATTCTTGGTCCTTATATTTCGTTATGGCAAACCATGTCACAGACAAAACACCTGCGACAAGGGAAGAAACAATCCGAGCCATTGGATACCGGGACCGGATATCAAAAATCCTGGGACTATCCCGGCTTAGAGACCTAAACATGACTTGGTTTCTTTCATTTCGACCAATGTGGCAAAGATGTGTTTTACCTGTATTAAGGTGCATGCTGTGCGGAGAAGAATGCGTGTTGGACACCTGTCTGACGCTACAATCGGATGCGCCAATGGATGCAGAAACATTGTTGGGTCCGGTAACGGCTCATGCATTGTGCTGCCCTCAATTGCTGCCAATCCTGATGACGGCATTCGTGGAAACTTCACCACTACGATTGAGGGGTAGTGAAGTTCAAGATGAAAGCAGCATCGATCAGGTACGACCTTCTGTCAGCAATACTAATCAAAACGTCAATAGAGACAATCATGCACATGAATGCATGGTTACATCTTTTTCCGAGTTAGTGGAACTTTCACAGGAAGCTGTTGACAGCTTTTTCGACAGTCTCAATGATATGATGTTCTCACCAGAGCAGAAATAACGACTTTTGAGCAAGCTAGCACACGGCGTTCCCAACACCCTGAATTTGGCCTTCAACTTTAATAATAAAGTGGCATGAACAATTTTCCCTCCAGTTCACGGACAGCAATTTTTCAGCAGCCCCAAAATATTTTTACAATTTTTCGGGACACTTATCTTCTGCTTAAAGTAGAAACTATTCTTAGAGAACTAAATTTCTATTTTTAGAAACTTCATAGACATTAGCTGCTCGCTGGTATGTTCATAAATATTTTGATCTGTGATGAAGTGGTCTCGAACTTTTTCTTCTGTATTAAGAGCCATTTCATGTGTAATTCTCATATTCGATTAATAATAATGTATACATATGCGTGATTAATTTAGCATTATTCTACAGCTTGAGTGCATATAGTACATGTGACTATTTTTTTTCCGTATATTACATAATTTCGAAATACATTATATGTATTTTGGGGTGGTAAGGTATACACGATACTCTACAGTATGTTTTACTATGCCTAGATTCGTAAATATGGCCATAGTTAGCGTGGAGTGGGTGTGATGTATTCCTATAGGTTCTGTATCGATCCCCCTGTTCCTGACCCTGTTCTGGTTAACAAATTAACTAGCAGCCATCCCATGATGCAGAAACCGTTATCTGATTAAGCCACACCACGGCACAGGAACGCGTTATCTGATTAGGTCATAACGCTTGCCATCTAATTAGGCAAGCAATATTCCTCCAGCCCCTGATAAGGCATACGGAGTTCTCAAAACAAATCAAACCTATGACAACCTGGGAAAATCCCTGCGGCCATTGTTTTGATTTCTCAGAGAACTTAAGTAAAAGAATGTGCTAACGACCAGTTCGTATGACATCCTTATTGACGTATCTATGTCCATCCTTACGTCAATCTCGGCACCTTACAGGTATAAATATTACCGATATTGCCTTAAGCAAACACACGCGGTGGTGACGAGATCGGAGCAGCTAGACTTGCCGAAGCCCAGCAGAGAGCGAAGCCCACTGGCGCTGCCCCGCCTTCCTGACGCGCTGAGAGAGAGACGCTGCTTTCTCCTGCCGAGAAATCCAGCTCCGGCGCTTCCAAGCAGCCCTTGCAGGCAGCCTGGAATATCGAGACCAAAGACGAGAGATACCATCCCTCAACCATCCTAGATCTCAGGTACAGAACTGAATAACCCCTTGCAGAGAATTCTTGAGTCAGTCCCTTGGCAAAACAAACTTAACTTAAACTGCTACTTTCTACTCCCGCCCACGTATTAGGCTTAGGTCAGGTACACCGGGGTAGGCGTGGTTAGAAGCACCAGTTGAGTACGATTAGTCAAATGTATATATGTATGTATCTATTTTATCCATTTTAACTAGCATATGGCTTAGAAACCATATCAATGCTTTTACAGTATTATTTCATAATTCTGCTTTTATTGTATGCACTTTATTTAACCATAAGTATTGCGATAATATCGATCCATTTCTCTTGTACGAGAAAAGAGACTGATCAATAAACAACATCTTTTATTGAACACGCCCGTCTCTTCCTTTTCTCTACAATCTGGTGAAACTAGGAATGCACGTACTGACTGAGTAAAATAAGTTGTCTTTTGTTTTCACACGACTCTAGAGATACACTCTTGATTAGGGGAGAGCAAAGTTGTCATGTTCTATGGTTGTCAGAAACTAAATCCCTTCTTGTCTATCCAGGGAGGTTCAACTCCTCCTTGCCTATTCGAGAAAGTTTCTAGTGAACTCTGAGCTAGCTGGCAAACCCAAAACTTTAAGTCTAATATCGACAGTAGAAGACCTAGTTAACGTCTGGTCTAGGCCTATACTATTGAAGGTATTATTCCAATGCGCAGAGCCTATTGGGATAATAGGAACTACACTACAGTACACCTACTTGCTAGTCCCTAAACCTTCCCTTAACTTCATGTTAGTCACCCCTATGGTAGGCCCACGGGCAGGGTGCATTGTAAGCATAAGGTAGGACAAGCCTGACAAGGTTGGCATGTCCTAATAGTGAATTACAGCCATATTCGTTTTTCACTATTGTAAGGTTACCTGCTCTCCATCAGGTAGAATGGGCTGCCAGGATTATTAATGCTATAATCCTAGCGGGCTCGGGGAGCATGGTGCAATGTCGAGTTTGGTATCCATGAACTCAGGGTTTAATAACGCATCCGTTTGGGTGGATGGTTTTTGGACTCTGTGGTTGAAAATAGCACTTTTAGAAAGTAGCTATTTTCTTGTCTAACTGTCTACCGGTCTCTGCTGGTTCTGGTGTGCGTGTGACAGGAGCTGGGTGGCTCCAGAGGTCTGAATGAGTCAGTGTGGGATGAGTGGGGCATTTGCATTGAGAGTAGGGGAAGAGTAGCTCCTGATAGCCTGCCCTGCCTGATACAATGCTGGCTCCGCCCCCCTGCCAGGCGACTGATGACTCTGTGCCTGCCAGGGACTTTCCTGGCCCCACCTCCTGCCGGGCAACTGATGGCCCTGCCCCTGCCAGTGACAATGCTGGCTCCGCTCCTGCTGGGCGGCTGAAGACTCTGCCCTGCACAGTGAATAGGTCAGGTGCCTCGGCCTGGCAACACCCACAACAAACCCAAGATGGGGAGAAATTCCCCTGCATGGACAAAGGGATCAAAGCCAAAAAGGGGTATAAGAGAGGGACCCCTGAACCAAGAATTTAGATCACTTCTGACAAGGAAACCTGAACCAAGGACAAGAAGCCTACTGATCCAAGGACTGCCTACCCCTTCTGCCAGAGTGCTGTTTGTTGGGGGAATCCTGCAGTTGCTTCTTTATTTTTGCCAAGGAACCAGGAGAGAGGAACTGAGTGTGTACTCTCAAGCTTTGCTAAAGAAAATCTCCAAGGGCTGGAAGAAGTGCCAGTCTCCTGTTGAAGTCACAGGGCCAAAGGACTTCATTTATTTGCTAAAAGTGCTTGTTGCTGGAACCTGAAATCCAGCACCTCTGAAGAATCCAGCAATCTCGACGCCGACGGACGCCGCCGAATCCAACTCGACATCGTGAGTAACGGCTCCAGTGTCCCGCACCTTCGACGCCGGCCGCCGGGCCCGATCGACGCCAGTAGCGACACCAGTGAGTAGCAAGTTCGGCTCCAGCTCCAAGTGACCCTGTGTCGCCGCCGCCGCTGATCGCATCCCCATCGAGCCCTCTCGACGCCGTGAGCGCTGCTCACTCTTGCAACATCATCATCGACATCGACGACGACGCCGTATCCTGCTTCACCTCGTGAGCGCTGCTCCTGCCTGACTTCGGTCGACGCCGCTGCAGATCGCCCGACTCCGAGGCCCGATCGACGCCGAAGACGCGACGCCGGACATCTCGACGCCGCTGATCATCGAGTGCTTCACTTTTCCAAGGTACTGTGTTGTTGGGGTCTGTGCGACCCCGGGCTCGACGTAGCGCTCCTCGCGGTCGACGCCGAACCTTTGGATTAACTTTGCCTCGACGTCGTGTGACTCCCGTGTGGGTTACATTGTTGCCAAGAACTGTGTTTTAAAGAAGAAGAGTTGCTTTTGATACTAACGACTTTGTGCTAAGAAGAGACCGTGCTTGAACTATTATTTTTCCTTCCAAGAGTATTTATTATGACTGTGGTATATTTTTGTCGTTATTTGGTCTTGTGCTAAGCCTTATATAAAAATCCTTATTTTTATAATACTACTGTGTTGTGTCCATTTGTAGTGTATTCACTTTATTACTGTATGTGGTCATAAATGCTTAACGCACTGCCTCTGAGATAAGCCTGTCTGCTTTGCCAAGCTACCAAGGGGGTGAGCAGGGGTTATCTAAGTGTGTGATCCCCTTGCCCTGACTAGAAAAGGTGTGTCCCTATTTGTCAGAAGTGTATACCTCTACCAACTAGAGACAGCCGCGTCTAACAGTGTGCATGAGTGACCTGCCTGCCCCCTGCTCGATTAACCTGCCACCACTTGGTACTAACTGAAGAATGCACAGAAACCAATCTAATAACTAAAGCTCACTTAGAGAAGTCTAGGTGAAAATGAGATAACCGGCTGCTGGTCCACTAGGGGTTTGGAGGGCAGCCGACAGGAGGGAGGTCTGCCCCCCGGGCCGATTGGGAGGGTGTTGCAGTCTTGGGGACTGCCATTTTGTGTTTAAGTTGGGCTACATATATGTAGCCCAATAATAGCCTAAATGCTATATAGTTAAGGGGTTTTGGGCTCCCTGCCACCATTTTAGGTTCTGGTGGCTGGTGGCAGGGAGCGTATGAACTAAATATTTTACATATTTTGTGTATTAGTTAGTTTGAATTGTGCGACAGGGTGAGATTAGCTAAAGTCTGCAGTTAAGAGAGAGGGTAGTGTTAGATATTAAGGTTTACCTAGAATGGAGGACGAGAGGATTTAGGAAGCGATGCACCACGTGCGTGAGGCGGGCCGCATAGACCTGGTTGTAGCAGAAGCAGTGGGGCAGGCGCACCATGCACGAAGGCCCTCAGCGGGAGTAGCCACTGCAGTGCCGGCGTGCTCCTCGCTGAAGAAATTGAGAGCGGTGAGCGGGCATCATGATGCAGTGGTAAGTGGGAGGGTCCGCTCGTACGGGAAGAAAGTAGCCCGGTAGGCCGGCTCACGTCCTGTGGGTCCGGCCTTGTGTCTGGAGGCGGGGGCGTGTCCGGGCCCACGCCGGCAGCTGGAGAGGCAGCATCAGTCCGCGCAGACTAAAGAGGAGCAGTGAGCATGTCTCCAAGCTGCAGCACGCACAAAGGAAGAAGAATGTGGTCAGAGCAGTGTCGGACGAGGAGGCCTTTAACGAAGCAGAGAAGGTGAAGAGAGGACGGGGAGAGGGATCACTAGGAGCAGTAGTATGCGAGCCAGTGTGGGGCGGGCTGCCTGGGGAGACAGCCATCTCCATCGGTGGCATGCCGAGAATGGACGAAGGGTGGGGGTGGGAGGGTGAAGAAAAATAAGTGGATGGGGGCCTTTATTTAAGGGCAGGTCAGCTGGGGCAAATGATGGCAGTTTGGAGGAAGAGCAAGGGGAGTTAGGGGAAGAAGATTAAGTGCCTGAGGAGTTAGAACCAGCTGGAGATCCTAGAGCGTGGGAGGGTCTGGATATTTTTTAATCCTGGGGTGAGGAGGTTCAGGGGACAGGGTGGCGCAACTCGATGCATACTTTGCGAGAGGGGGGGTTCTCTTCAGTGGGATAGAGGGGCCCCGAATCAGAAGGAGGGTTTAGTAGGGGGGTTGGGATCGGAGGTTCGGTCAAGCAGATAGGGGGGATGCCACCAGTGATTCAGGGTCTAGAGCCAACATTCGTCACAGCTATTTTAGATTGGATTGGAGAAAAAGAAGGTGGGGAGGAAGAAGATGAGCAAGGATTAGAAGCAAGTGAAGTTGAGGGAGGTATACAAGGGTAGGAGGGGCAGAGTAAGAAGTGGAAGGGGGAGCGGTCAGGTCTGTGGCAGGGAACCAGTACACTATCCAGCCGTTTGTCTTGTAGGGTGACGTATGGCGCGGTGAGGCCGACTCAGCAGAGCTGTGGGCAGGTCACTGGCGCTGAGGTGAAGAGAGGGCTGTGCCCAGAACGGCACATTTGATATCAATGGGGGAGCCCGTGATAGCCAGCACAAGTAGGCCCAGAACGTCCTCCCTGGCTCCAAGATCTGGCAGGTCTCACACAACCTCCAGAGAGAATGTGAAAGACAGACGGCGCATAGCGGTGCCGGAGAGGCACGGAAGGGTACAATATGCCCGTCCTGTATACCCAGCGAAGGGTTAAATGTGGGGTGGCCATAAAGGCTACACCGATAGAGGTATATGGGGGCCTGGAATGGCCGCAAGAGGTGTTGCATAGAGATAAAGTATTAGATTTTGATGAGGAAAGCCTGGAACAAGGTGAGCTGTGGGAGGTCGATGAGAAGGGGTACATGGGGGGACCTCTAATGTTTTACCTAGTGCGTTGCAAGGGTGAACAGAGAGGCCAGCAAGGGCGTCTTGGCCTGCGAGGCAGGCAAGAGCGCTGGAAGGGTCGGCCCCCTGGCGAGGCAGACTGCAACTTTACAGGCACCCTCCTTGGAGCCAGGTATGGTCAAAGGCATGAAGGGGAAACCTGTGATGGTCTGCAATGGAGTAGGTGTGGAGGAGCTGTGGGGGTGGGAGGGAGAGGTTACAGAAAGAGAAGTATGTGTCAGAGGAGAATTGGGGGGCACTAAGGAAGAAGGTAGTTCGGGTAAAGAGAAAGATATAGGGGGCGAGAGGTGGAACTAACAGAGGAGTAGTATTCCGGCATAAGAAGGGGGTAGAGTGACAGCATTTCAGCTTTTATTGGTTCTCCGGAAAGTGCTGCGGCGCTTAGGGGTGGAAGGGGCGGAATATATGACACATTCTTTCCTCATCGGTGTGGCGTTGGATGCCGGCCGGAGAGGTTGCGCTCAGGAGGAATTCATGCGGCTAGGCCACTGGCCATCACAGTGCTATTGGTGTTATGTAAGGGGGTTGGGGGATGATGTGCGCATGGTAGACAGTAATTTGTGAAAGGTACTGCTTTTTGTTTTTTGCAGGTTCTGTATCTGGCCCGAGGAGGAGGGGATGGCCATTTGGGTGGTTGGACATTCCTTTGTCAAATGGGCCCAGGTACAAGCTCTGCAGAGTTATTTTGGCCAGAATTTAGGTTTTAATGAGAGTTTGTTTAGGATCACGTGGAAAGGCAAAGGGGGCATTTGCTGGAAAGAGCTAGTCTCATGTTTGAACAGTAAGTTGGTGCGTGGACGGTGCCCAGATATTTTAGTTCTGCATTTGGGGAGAATGATCTTTGCAAAGAGAAAGGGGTTGTGCTGATATGAAGCAAGAAGACAGATTTAGCTCTCATTAAGAAAAAGGGTCAGGGTGTTTTGTTCTGTGGACGGAATTTGTGCCCAGGTGGGCTTGGAGAGGTGCGGTGAAGCCTGGAGCAGTAGATAGGGTACGCAGAAAGGTGAATAGGGAAATGGCTCGATTTTGTAGGGGGATTGGGTGTGGCAGGATCAGTCATTCTGATATTCGGTTTGACTCGCTGGAGTGTTTTTGGAGTGACAGGGTTCATCTATCCAAATTGGGGATGTATCTTTACTTATTGGAAATCAGAGAGGTGTTAGCTAGAATGTTGAACATTCAGTGGTAGTTGTTAGCATGTATAGAGAGGTTTTTGTTTTGTAAGGCAGTTGCCAGGTTATTTTGGTTGTAATGTGCACCTGTTTCAATAAGGTAGACTTTTCCACACATATTAAATGGTCTGTTTCTTGACTGCACCTTCTCTCCCAAAAAGGGTTTGTAGGGCAGCCGACAGGAGAGAGGTCTGCCCCCCGGGCAGATTGTGAGGGTGGCGCAGTCCAGGGGACTTCCATTTTGTGTTTATGTAGCCCAATAATAGCCCAAAGGTTATATAGTTACGGGGTTTTGGGCTCCCTGACACCATTTTAGGTTCTGGTGACCTGGTGGCTGCTGGCAAGGAGCGTATGAGTGAAATAGTTTCTTGCCCTCCCTTCCCCAGAGTAAATGTCATGACCGAAGGGTGGTCTGGGGGAAGATTTTTCTTTCTCAGGTGGCCTTTTTGGTTGAGACATGTGTGCAGGGGTAAGTTGTAAGTTGTCTCTTGGAACAGGTGCTTAACGGGGGCATGCAAAGTTTGCCAGGGGTTGCCAGAAGTTTGTTTGGCATTGAAAGTTAGTGAACCATGTGCAGTGAAAGGGTTGGCAGGTAGTTCAAGGTTTAGTTTAGGACAATAGTTTTTTTACAGTTTCAAACTTGCAGGCATAGGCTGTAGGGATAATAGAATTTAGTCATTTGAAATGCAATACACTGTAAGGTTTGTAATGTGTTAATTGCAGGGTGGGGCTGTGTGGGGAGGTGGAGCGGCTGTAGCACTCCGAAGCAGACGAGGAAGAAAGAAACACCGCTTCCTGGTTGCCAAGAACACAGAACCAGGAAGCCAACAGCCGCGGTCTAGCAGTTGCACAGCGGAAGGGGGAGGAGTCCCGTCAGCCGGCGGAACCCGGAAGGATAAGAGGAAGAGGCGTGGAACGGACGGGGTGCGAGGTCGGAGAGGAGCACCCGGAGGCAGAGGAGATCCGAAGAGAGGAGAGCGTGAGAGCGGAGGCAGAGGAGATCCGAAGAGAGGAGAGCGTGAGAGCGGAGGCGGCTACGGAACACCCGGAGGCAGAGGAGACTCGGAGAGAGGAGAGTACACGGCGAGTGCTACTGAGCGACGTTCCCGACACTGTTACCATACCCGGTGGGCTGAAGGGAGAAGACGCCACGGGTCCAGCTGCTGTGGTCCGAGAGTCGGGCCACAGCCCAAGGCAAGTGCTGTTAAAAGGGGCATTCTGGTGGGGTGTTTGGGGAGGTGGGAAGTAGCAAGGTCGGGGAGGCGGGAGGCCCCACGGTGACCCTTGCACTAGAACACAACCCCTTTTTTCTTTAATTTGGTGAAGGTAGCACTACACTTAATACTGAGAGCAGATCAGTAAAAACCCGTTTGTTTTCTCTTTTCCCTGAGGCCACAAGAACCGGGACATCGGACCAAACCCTGACGTTCCCTGCGACCAGAAACAACCCCAAGAAGGAAGGACTGTTGTTAAATCCCTACTTAAGAGCCAAACTTAATAAAAACTGAACCATAGACAAACCGTGCTCTGGTCTCATTCTCTGTCCACCACTAGCCCCTGACAGGCAGGTTGGGGGGATTGTGGGGGTGGGGTAAGGTAATAGTCTAACGGATGTATAGTGAGGTTTTAGTTTTGCAAGGCAGTTGCCAGGGTATTTTGGTTGTAATGTGCAGCTTTTTCAATAAAGCAGGCTTTTTCACACATATTATGTGGTCTGAAACTTGGCTGCACCCTCTCTCCCAAAAGGTTTTGTTCCTTTCATCTCGTTAAGTAACACATAGGGGGTGGCAAGAGAAGACCGCTTTCCTCGTCCATTCTCCCACTTCCAGCTTCATCTTGACGCACTGGCCCTACTAAGCGCCTGATTTGGAGTTCAGAGGGCAGTTACTCTGTCACAAACATGATGGATATCCAGTCCATCATATTACAAGTGCCATTGGATATAACGTGGATAGGCTATCCATCACGTTTGCGCGGAGTAACCCGTCCGCTGAACTTTAAATCAGGCCCTTGGTTTTTAGCTCTATTGTTGCTCTTTTGTGTAGCAGAAGACTGTTGAGTTGAAAATCCCTTCGACAAACAGATCCAAGACTTATGACAGCCTTTTCTGTAGGTTTTAGGTAACTTACGTTATAAGTATTTACAGAAGTATGGGTCCAAATTTACTTGACCCCGCATTATGTGCAGTTCAGAGCAACCTCTATTTTTGTGTTTTGCAAAAGTGAATTCACACATAATATGTTTCAACTTTAACCCCTTCCGTTCGGCGCACGTTCAGCGGACGTTACGTGCACTGCCTCGGTAGTGCTGCGAACGTCCGCTGAACGTTCCGGCCCCGCCCGCGCAATAGAAAGTTCCGCACCAGCGCAGAACGTTCGGCGCAGCGGAGGGGTTAACTGTATTTTTTCCAGAAATCAAATTTAGTGGGCCACTATTAGCTTGTGAAGAACTGAACATATTGAAACAATATTAACTTTATTAATGCTCTTGAGTTGGTCATCTATTAGAACCTTGCTATCAACTATTTCTGAACAAGTATATATGAAACTTCCAGCTTTCACAACTGTAAATATTGTGATATTCCAAATTTGCATTAAAAATTGTTTTAAAATATAGGTTTTGCACGAAAAGTAATCTAAAGTGACTTTTTTCCCGTACTGTTTATTGCTGAATAAAACAAATTGCCTCTTCGAGCATATCTTCCAGCAAAAACAGGAAAACGTCACCAGAGACAAAACTGAAAGAAAACGTGAATGTTTGAAAACGTAATGAAATGTCAAAATGATAAATTCCGCCAAATTATGCAAGCATGCTTATCATTTTCCATATCCTCAGAGCAAGAGAGCAATACATCAATAACTTTAAAATTTGAGAAACTGCGGATACTGAGTATTGCCTATTAACCAAACATAGCTTCCGCTCCTTTCTTCTGTATGCCATAGAACTGAACACAACAAGTGATGTGGCCCCTTCTTAAAGGATCCTCGCCTCTTCAATAAGTGACATGGGCTCTTCCATCGGTAAAGGGGATCCTCCATATTCCAATCAGTAAAACAGACTCTTCCATATCCCCTACGTGCAACAGATAGGGCCTAATGTTTCCTCTCTCTGGCATAATCGATGAACTACCCAGGCCCTTCCAGCTTTTTCATTCGCTGGCCACTCCCACTTACTTCCGCTTGCGCAGTTTGTAGTTCTCCGTTTTCAACAGGTAGAGCTTCTTTGCAAAGAAGACAGTCATCATGAAGAGTAGTAGCACCACCAGGGCAGCGGCTCCCACCGCCACACACATCACCTGGAAGTCAGTGATGATGGACTCACAGCGCAAGCCCTTGTGCCAGATGTAGTCCTGGGTGTTGCACCTAAGAGGGGAACAGGAGGGGAAAGGCAGGCGTTAGAAAGGCAAAACAGCAATATGAACAAGTTTGAGTGTAATTGATCTGCCTATTACCTGTAAAAGTGGATATATATACACACAGAAGCAGGGCAGGGGCACACTGGCTGTGCCTGATTCCAAATTATCAAACTATCAAATGGACAGATTTACAAATAGCTTTGTTTGCCCCTCTCTGGATTATAATCACATGAGGTTCTATAGAACTTCATTACTGTAGACACTTCCTTATAGAGGAGAGGGCTAGAGTGCTTCATTTGGGTGATTGCAAGCAATACAATGGAAAGGCATGTGTGAGCTATTCTCAGTGACACCCCTGGGCTCACAACTCTATTGCCTTGGTGCCTCCTTTTAGCCCTCTGATCCCTGAACCTTATCAATGCAATAATGAAATCCACACACTTTCAACTCTACTCAACTCAGACTTTGAGACAAGGAGGCTACACCGGCCACTTTGCTGGCGATGGAGAAAATATACATTTTCGCCCAGAATGGCAGTACCATATGGATATCTGGGTCAGGAAATAGAGTACTCCCTCAAACAGCTGGCATCACAAACTTCAAATTCAACTGAGCCCATAGTAGGGATTTCACTTAACCATCACACAATTCACCCGTGTGAGTAAAGCAACCTACATTTTGATTTCTAATAAGGTCTGTCAATTTCCTTACTGCTAGCAGTAGACAAGCAATTAAAAAAAGGCAAGTTAAGTATCAGGTTTTTTTAATCGGTAAACTGTAAGCTTTGCAGATATGTACCAGTCCCACTACCATATGATTTCAGCCTTGAGAAAGCACCAGACACAACCCACGCAGGTGGGCAAAACAGGGTGTGCCAAACAGTTCTCATCTCCACACTACAATCAAGAGAAATTCTCTGGCAACCACATGTTGGTGGTGTACACCAATTTTTGGACATGTTACTCGTCCACTGAGGTTATTCTACCATTTTACAGAACCGAACAATTGAACAGCTTCTGTTGGCCTCCAGTTATGAGCCAACGCCCTGAGCCCATAAATAACATACAGAACTTAGACATTATTCTTGACATATTCATTTCTTTGGACTTCCAAGCCACAGATACCCAATTGTTGAATGTTTCAGCTTGAAATCTTGAAAAGAGTTCCTCCTTTTTTGGACGCTCATCTTTATTTCTCAATTATCAATGCATTGGCCCAGTCAAGACTTTGCTACCTAAACTCAATCTAACTAGCCTCCCATGCTAAACTGAAACCTTGCCTTGAATTAGGGTGGAATGCCGCAGTCCGTTTGGTTGCAGGCTGTCCTAGATGCGACCACATTACGCCAGTCAGATCACTTCTTTGGCTGTCAATACGCAACAGACACATTTATAATCAGTGACCATAGTGCACAAAGCCATTAAGAAAACACCTACATTTTGGCTTCCAGACTCTCCTGCCACATGCCATTCAGAAATCTGTGCTCTGCAGCACTAATCTAGCTCTGTATCTTATGGAGACATTTTCCATTACTATGAATAAGCTTTGGCATTCAATGACTCGGTACATATGTTCTGAATCTCGCCTCCTCTTTTTCAGAAAACTATTGAAGACTTGGCTTTGTAATAAGTAAATATGTCATGTAAAGTGGGAGTTCATTAAATTGTATGTCTTGCGTCTAAAACGCCAAGAGGCTTCTGCGTAAATGTGCTAAATAAATTTCCATAATGTAACACGTGTCGGTCCAAGTACTCATATTATTTTGGATGAATATAGTTGTTTGAGTGACTCCCAACTTGTCAAAAGACTACAAGGTCTGGAATATAAGCCTGTTTGCATAGCACCCGTATTTCTTAAAGTACTGATCGCTCGACAAAAAGAACCAGTGAGCTGCAGTACACCATAATAAAGAATCCTGCTGATCATTTTAGTGATTTTTTCATGATAGGCGCCAATCTTTTAGCTTAACCAAGTATGGGGGACAATTTGACCTCACCTCTCCTACACACGTTAACAAGGACCTGGGCGTTCTAAAACCAAGGATTTATCCTAGACCTACAGCAGATCTAAAATGGACACTCTCCTTGACAACTGTGAAGCCCCATCCAGCCTGTCCCTTCAAACTAAGGTTGGTGGCCATGCACTTGCATCCTTCTAGGTATCACTCATATAATGTGATATAATGGGAGCTCAAAGAATCTGGGATCGTCATTTCCCAGATAGCTCTGACAAGCTGCAGGGATTGAGTAGGCACTAGGAGGGTGTGATATAAAAATACTGTGTTTCAACTATTGTAACGTGAACATTTACCCACTCGCACTATATCGTCAAGGTAAGAAGATGTGAGCTTAAGAATATTAAAATAATATTAAATCTATACCTCTCTGTGTTGGTATTTGATAATTTATAGTTGATATATGTGCAGGTTAATGTTTCAGCTGACAATATTTTGACATAAAACCTCCCCTGGAGAACCTGCCCACCAGTGGCTTGAGTCAGCATAGTGCCGACCAACCCTTGGTCCTATCCAGTCTCTGAGAATGCCCATCCAGCTGCAAGAACTCCCAGAAGTACCCCATTGCCTTACCCCCCCCCCCCCCCACGTGTGGTCTAAGAGCCAGAGTCCTACTTTGTTGTTCTTAACAACAACTAGAATAATCTCATCTCAAAAAAATACTGCCACTCGCTGGCATAATGCCAAGTAATCAGCCTCCAGTCTGTGTCATCAATCATGCCACATTATGCCCTTACTAAAGTTAAGAACTCACCATTTGTCTCTCTGGGCATAGCACTCTGGCACTCACTAAATAGATCTCAGGGACATTTTACACATACAGACTCTACTAAGGCAATAACCTGGAGAGCAAACCCTTCTACAAACTCACATGTACGATAAGCACTGTACAATGCTAGACGCGAGTTGACCAGCTGTGCTTGACTCCTACTTATTGGCTCTCCTTAGACAGATAGATTCACTTATAGCTTTCCAATCTTAGCCTGAGCAGTCGTACACAGAAGATTAAAGAAATTAATGATACCCCAGCAAGTGATCCACATTTTCCTTTGTTCACTATGCAGGTTCTTAAAGGGTCTCTTGGGTTTGAACGGTAGCAATAGACACAAAGGAGCAGCTGGTGAACTATAAACCATAATTTTGCTTCAAACACAAACAAAAAGATGTTTACAAACAAAGAGGAAGTGGACAGAATCACAATGTGATATGTTACAAAACAATAGGTTTAAAATCTGTGATAATACAGGAACCTCCATGAATAGGGAGAAGCATCGCTAGGCTGCATTTAGACAAAGCCGAACACAGGCCACTGAAGGAGGAGGTGTATTGGCCTCAAAGACCACCTGACAGTCCCTTTTGGGTCATGGACCATCACTGCTGGAAGTAACTCAAGGTGGGTGGAGAAAGTGAAACTTATTTGTACCCAATGTCTGTTGCTGGGACCGTTTTTTCTCCCATGCACCCAGGCTGTAGCTGGGAGTTATATTTCTTTAATGAAGTATCTGTTGCCGGCAGTGAAACCCGGGGCCCTACTGAGATGTGCCCTGCCCCAAGGCCCGTGCAAAGAAGGGGCCCTTGTGGGAGACGCTCATTCCTGGGCGGCTTGGGCCTGGCAAAGAATATGATGGGCGGGTCTATGGCTGCTGAGAGAGGCCAAGGCTGCATGCGGCAGGTGAAAGGCCTGAAGCCCGCATCGGCACTTGAGGTCAGAGTGTGCACAGCATGGATTTGTTGGCAGGGACCCCCGGGGCCCAGCTGAGATATACCCTGCCCCCGGGCTGCACATACAAGGGGCTCTGTAGAGGGTCAAGGTGAGCGGATGGAGAGGGGTGGCGGATCCCGCTTTGCCTGTGGGAGGAGTGACTGGACCTGGGTCACTGGGGAGCGGGGAGTTAGGCGGACCCTCTCCACCATCAAAGAAACTTGGGCATTGCGGGCGGAGTCGGCGGAAGAACAGGGGTCTCTGCACCTGCCTTGCTGTGCTCCCTGCACCCTTGTGCAGAGGGGGCGGCCCATCGGGGAAAGATCAGGGTATAATTCGATGCCCAGAGCCGAATGGAAAGATGCCGGTCTTAGGTCGCGTGTTGTGGGAGCTGCTCTCCCTGTGAATTGGTCTAGACTGAGCCCTGGTGGGGCCTGGGCTCGCCCTCTTGTCCCTACTGTGATGGCCGGTATGAGGTGAGTTCCCGCAGGATAGGTACTGGCGGATTTGGCCAAAAGGTTCCTTTGCTGCTCGGAACTGCGGACACTGGGTGTCCCTTGTCCTGCAGTGGAGCCCCTTCTTGTTGGCCCAGGCACGTTGCCCCTCACTAGTGGTAAGCCGGACTGTCCAAAGGCAGCGGCACATCTGTTTTTCTCCACCCTCTCCCATGGCTATACTCACTGCCAAGGGAAGCTTGGAATCTTGCTCCTCATCTCCTTGTCAGTTGCACTGCTCCCATAGGCAAATTGAAGTCCCGGGCCAGCAGAATGTGCTGTTGGAGCACACCCAAGACTCTGTATCACTGCCAGAGGCAATGGAACGAACCGCTGTCGCCCCTGCTGCAGTTGCAGCTGGATATAATCTTAAAAGCCATTGCAGACACTAAGGCCACTTTCCAACGCAAGATTGGCAGTGTGTTTGCCGAAGTGTGGCTACAACGTGCTAACCACCATAAGCTCTCAGACAGGGTGAAGCACGCTTAGACGAGACTCAGCTTACTGCAGCCTGGTCAACAGGCACTGCAGCTGCAGGTGGCTGAGCCATCAGATCGAGTACAGGTACTACAGCGCTGAACTGAAGACACAGAAGGGCGTAACAGATGGAATAACATCAGGATAGTGGGCCTCCCTTAGGGTACAGAGGCTGGAGACAATGGCGTCCTACTTGGAAGAGTGGCTCCATGATGCCCTTATTCACGCTGGATCGTGGGCCCCCCGGCCCATAGTGGCCAAACTGCTTCTCTATAGAGACATAGATGTCCTGCTACAGAGGGTGGGAACGAGGAGCCCATTCCACATTGGAAACAGCAGGGTATCCCTTTTCCCGGACTATACAGCTGCTGTGCAAGTCAAATTAGCTTTTTTCCTGGAGGTGAAAAAGGTGCTGCGCGAAGAAGGTCTATAATACTCCCTATTGTTCCCAACTAGACTTAAAATTATCCTAAGAGATACTACACATTTCTTTACTGAACCAGTGGAGGTCTGGGACTGACTAGGGGCCTACAGAACGAGGTGCAGCCCCCCGCGCGGAGCGGGAGACAAGCTCTGCGACACAACGCAGACCCAAGAAACACTCACTCCGCACCTCCTGCTGAGGGACACTTAAAAAGCCTACTAGGTTACGGACAGACAAAGACTAGGCGGCAGTCCCTTGCCGGAGCGGTATTTGATGACATCGATCTTCGATGACTCTGCCTTGGAAGGCAGCGACCTTCCAGTGGTCATGCCACAGATGACAGAGGACCTACTTTGATGGGGCAATGCGTGACGAGCTCCCATGGCAGAGCTCACCGCAGCTACCCACATGATGACACAAGAAACCACCCATGCCCGCAAGTGGGGTGAAAACAATGTTGCCTGGACTGGTTTGCCCTGCGTGGATATTCCTTGGAGTCTCCGGCGGGTGGCGACCTGAGATGGCACATACAGTGGGGCCCTGTACTGTGGGGCTCCCTCCCTGGGCAGGATCTTTGATTGATACTAGATGCCTACAGTGACCATGGACTGACGCCTCAAAATTGGGCTGATGCGAGACTGTCTGAAACGCAAGTTCCTGCCCCCTCATCCTGCTAGCCTACTAGTTTATGACTAAGCGGAACCATGGTTGATTTACAGTTTGACACAGTTTGGATGGTCTTCTGTTGCTGGACTGCTCTTTGGTTGAGGAGTTTGGGGTTGCTTTTGTTAGTTTATTGTCTTGGGGACTGTTGCGTATGCGGTGTTGGGGGGCACAGGGCCTGTGGGGTGAGGTGCCTGGGTCTTCCTCATCCGACTCTTCACATGGCTGACTCACAATGCAATATTATGTTCCACATGTTGAACATCCGGGGAATGGGGCCATCAGTCAAACAAGAAGCCGTCAGGTTTATACAGCTATATATTTGGTATATGTCCAGGGGGCTCTTCTGTGAGTGAGGACAGGATTTCACTTTGAAGTGGCGCATACCAAGATCGACAAAGACGAGCGATTTGTCCTGGGTCAGGGAAGGTTGGACAATAGGTTAGACTGGGGAGGGTGTGCACGCAAAACCACAACCAGGGCATGTTTCTTCATACCCTCTCTGCACCCCTGAGTCACCTCTCCAATGAGGCGTTGTTACTGGGGGGGACTTCAATTGCATGGTGGATCGTTCCACCTCTTCTCTCCCAGGGGCGTGGGATTCCGAGATTGGTTGCGTGACTGGGGTCTGGAACATGTTTGGAGGGTGCAAAACAGTGTGGTGTGGCGCTACTCCTTCTACCCCCACATCTACCACCTCCATACCCGCCTTGACCGGTACATTGGCTCAAGTCGTTTGAGCCTGTACGTCACTCGGTCAGAGTACTTTGGCTGCACTCTTTTGCACCATAGCCTGCTGCTTCTGGGCTTCCGGTCGGAAGATGAGTATCCGGAGATCCCCACATGGCGGCTGCACCGTAGTGCACCGGAGTAGTGTGGCTCACTGGTTAGAGGCGGCAGGCCTGAGAGCAGAAGTCAGCCCGGGACCAGGGTTCAATTCCCGACGCGGCAGGGTCGTGGACCTTGGTCAGCGGACTCGATAATTCTCGCTTCGGTGCTTACTCTAATCAGGGGTTCCACTCGGCAACTCTGGGCATTAGCTTGCCTCATCTCCACAACGGCCCCACCAATTCCGGGGATGCCTGGCTCCACCTTGGGGACTCCCAGCAAGGGACCATCCCACAGGGAAAGCCAGGACGGGTTCCCCAGAGTTATACAGCGCCGGGACGCCCCGTTGCTGGGGCAGCTGTGCGCTTTACAAGTATACTACATTTACATTTACATTTACATTTACCTGATTGCCTTGGCTGATGTGCCGTATAGGGACTCTCTGCGGGAGACCATGGTGGGGTATTTGGAGGTCACTAATGAGAGGCAACCGATTGCATGATTGAATGGGAGGTCCTCAAAGTGGTGATCCGTGGACACTGTCTGAGCTATCCCATAGGCGTGCGGAGGGAACTAGATAGAGAGCTGCAGGAACTCGACGGGTACTCCACACCTGTGATAATGTCTTGAGAACCAACACAGCGGCACTTGCCACCTTCTGGCCATATAGAAAAGATATTAGAGCACCTGCAGCACCACAGCTACAGAGAGTACCTTAGCAGGGCACATCTAGAGGAGGGCAGGGATAAGAGGTCGGGGTACATCCATTACTCAATTGCTCACGGCTGAGGGTGAGACTCTGTATTCCCCCAACTCCATTAATGCTGCCTTTCGCTATTACTAAGTACAGCTCTATAGGCGCCCAGACCCGGTTCCAACTGGGGTGGTGCATGTCTTCCTGGACCGACTCTTGCTCCCAACATTCCCACAGGGGTGGGTGGGGGAGTTATGCGGCCCAGTGACACCCCAGGAAATTAAGATTGCCATCAAGGTATGGCCATAGGTAAGACTCTGGTGCCCAATGGACTTCCTGCAGAGTTTTACTTGACATATGCAGAAATATTAGCCCAGCAGACTGGCAACAATCTATGCTAAGTCATATACATCGGGGACCCTGCTGGCCTCGAGGAGGGAGGCAATAGTGGTACCGCTCCCTACATCTAAAGCCCCAGAGGCTACCGTTGCAGCGTTCTGCCCACTATCCATGCTAAACATGGATTTCAAAATCATTAGTAAACTATTAGTGATCAGGCTACTGCCACTTATGTAGACAATAAGCCACACACACCAGAATGGTTTCATATCAAAGCAAAACACCTTCTTTAACCTGTGACGGTTTATCACATACAGTACCGCCCTGCAGTACAGACTGCCCATGGGATCATGATTATGTCGGTAGACCTCGAGAAGACATTCAACACGGGCCAGTGGGACATCCTCAGGAAAGTCATGTTCTGAAAGGGCTTTGGGGACATGTGGGCCAAATGGGTGCGGCTGTTGTACTCTGTCCCGATTGCCAGGGTTAAAACGGGCACCATGATTTCGAAGTTATATGATATTCATCATGGGGAACACCAGAGCTGCCTAATGTCTTCCCTCCTACTTTCCATAGCAATAGAGCTGTTGGTGGATTTGCTGAGGCTAGAGAGTAGACGCAAAGGCATTGTTGTATGGAAGCACTAACACATCACATCCCTCTAAGCAGATGATCTTCTGCTTTATATGGCGGACGGTGCTTCAGTTGTCGCTCATATAATGAGACTCCTAGACTACTTTGGTGTTCTTTCGGGCCTTCAGGTCAACCTAACTAAGACCTACCTATTCCCGGCCACGATCGGTCTCATGCAGCCGCCAGACATCTCACTGGACCCAGTTTGGGCTCCCAACACCTTTAAATACCTGGGGACTCAGATCTACCACACATCGGCAGACTTGAGGGATAGCAACCTGGAAGGGGCACTGCTCTCCCTTAGGTCTTGTGTGCATTTCTGGAGATCGCTTAAGCGCCCTCCTCTCCTACTTTTTGGTGGCACAGCTGAGTGACTGGACTGAGACCGGGCTGGTAACGGTGGGCGACTGCTTCCACCTGAGTGTCTTACTGCCCATGGAGGAGATGATGTCACAGAGAGATCTTGCTCCTGGCTAGTTCTTGATGCACGACACGCTGGTGCGGGCGTTCAGAGACCTGTGGGACAATTATAATGGGGAGCCCCAGCCTCACGAAGTGCTTCAGTTACTGGTAACGATGCGATCAGCCCAGCACTTGGTGACACTCTACTCAAGAACAGGTGGGAAAGTAGTGGGGCAGGAAATCCCGGACTCTGAGTGGCCAGGGTTTTTAGCATACTCCCACAAGGTGTCTCGAAACACACACTTGAAATGTATCCAGTTTAATTACTCCACCTGACACCGCACAGGATTCGGGCCATCTACGGGACGACCTAGGGGGACGCCCACGCTGCGTGCACCTGGATGCTGACTTTTGCCACATGACGTGGAGATGCCCCCGTTTATAGGATTACTGAACGTCTGTCCTGGACAGATTAAACAGGGTCCTCAATCGTACTATTTCAAACAAGGTGGAGACCTGCCTCCTGGGGGCCTTCCCTAGCCCCAATCCTAGAAAGGTTGCCAGTAGGTTCTGGGATTTGGTGCTTGTGCTAACCAAAGGGAGGCTAGCGATGGCATGGAAGTCTTATGTGGTCCCCATCATGTGGATCTGAGCGAAAGACGTGACCACATGCGTAAGAGCAGAGGAAAGAGTCCTACGGAGGGAAGAGGTCAGGGAGGGTGCGTAGGTGCCCCGTAGCATGGGAAAATCCCACGAATGACATAGACCTTGGTGCAAAAGGAACCGACTCCTCGAACGAGGTGGACCCGACGGCCGTTTGAGTGATAGTGGACAACACTTCTTACTGCCTGAGGACAAGCCAGTACTCCCTTGAGGAGCGGCCACCCTTTTGCTACTGGCGCATCGTGCAGCTGAACCTCCATCCATACCCCCTGATGGCTATTCAGAATTAGGCCGAGGCTCTGACCTGCACCTCTCCACCCTGCATGCTCCCTTCACACTTCACAACCCCTAACTGAGAGCTGCGATCCCCTTGAAGACAACTGTTCAGGAGTTTTTCCCCACTGTTTGGTTCTTTTATTCTTTTCTTCCTTCCACTCACTTGTTTGTCATTTATCTGGATCAATAGCAACATGCACTATTAGAAGACATTTACCACTGACTGATCTATCACTGAACGTAAAGGGGAACCCTAGGACGAAGGTTATGCACCTGACCCCTAGAACTGCGGACTACCAAAGCATACTCAGACTGCCGGTAAGAAGCACCTTCCACTACATGCCAAAACTCACGGGGATGTCAGATACCCTTACTGTAACTGTCTGTACTTGGAGCGTAACCTGTATAAATATGCAAGTAAGACATCTGCAACTACTGTGTAAGTAAATGGTTGTACAAGTTAATGATAAAATGCCAGTACACACAGTACACAAAAAACTATTAGCTCACCCCCTCTAATCCAGTTTCCAGGATCTTCTTTGCAGAGAAACAGCCATCTCACAAGTAAATAACTTCTTCCCCTCCGTTCACCGCAGTCACCTTTCATCCATCCTCGTACTCCATGATCTATTAGTCGCCTTTAGCAGTGTTGATCCGCATACCCTACTATTCTTCCTAAATCCCCTCAGTATTACAGGGTCTGCCCTCAAATGTTTTTTCTCCAACCTTTCTGACTGTTTTTTTGGTAGCCTGGCATTCCATTCACCATCAACGGTATCATCAGTTGGTATCTCCCTAGCCTTTGTCCAAGGGGCTCTGCTATTCTCTCCATACCACCCTCTCTTGGTTACATAATCGCCTCGTTTTGCTTTCCATGCTATTTATATGGAAATTATACCAACGTCTAATTTCCAGCTTTCTCACCTCTCCTCCAGGCTTGCAAATTTGTTTCCCAGCCATTTATCACTGCATTGACCGCTCATTCCTGGTGGCACACTGACGTTTGCCCCGTCCCAAGAATCCTTAGCTTTCTTCAACCTCTCAATGTGAGACGTTCATCACCACCACAGCCTG
Source organism: Lissotriton helveticus (assembly GCF_964261635.1). Taxonomy (NCBI): domain Eukaryota; kingdom Metazoa; phylum Chordata; class Amphibia; order Caudata; family Salamandridae; genus Lissotriton; species Lissotriton helveticus. The sequence continues at coordinate 346,291,586 of NC_136071.1, read as the reverse complement.
CACAGCAAGTTATCAATTCTTTGCATTTGCATGTATGGAAGGTTCAAACATTTATCCCTTTCCAGAAAGCCAATGCACTTATCAATTTCTTACTAGTGAGCAAAATGTAAATGTAAATGTAGTATACTTGTAAAGCGCACAGCTGCCCCAGCAACGGGGCGTCCCGGCGCTGTATAACTCTGGGGAACCCGTCCTGGCTTTCCCTGTGGGATGGTCCCTTGCTGGGAGTCCCCAAGGTGGAGCCAGGCATCCCCGGAATTGGTGGGGCCGTTGTGGAGATTAGGCAAGCTAATGCCCAGAGTTGCCGAGTGGAACCCCTGATTAGAGTAAGCACCAAAGCGAGAATTATCGAGTCCACTGACCAAGGTCCACGACCCTGCCGCGTCGGGAATTGAACCCTGGTCCCAGGCTGATTTCTGCTCTCAGGCCTGCCGCCTCTAACCAGTGAGCCACACTACTCCACAATAGTCTTACATTGGCCCTTCCTCATTCCTCTTTCTCCTTTGGAGAAAGCTTTAATCTTCAGCACTAGGACCTTTTATAGTCTCGATAGACACACTCCTATTACATATTATCATAAGCAGGTTGGTTGGCTCTCTTCCAAAAGCAGGGCCCTTTGCAAACTTCTTGCATAGTCTTCAAACTAGCCCGTCAGACATCACCAGGCTGCCTCCTAGATTCTGCCTCCTAGCCAATTACCTTGAATCTGCTAATCAACACCTTGTGGATTCATCTTTGCAACACTCCATATCTCCCAGATTCTGGTCCTTCTACCTTTAAAGATGCCCTTCCCTCTCACTGAAACTGGCTATTCAGAGGAGCCAATTATCACAGGAGTTAAAAACAACGTTAGAGCCTCACCTCTAATCGCTTCAAGTGATTTGTGTATGTGTGTAAATCTACTATATAGGAAATCATTTGATCTCTACCTCTTGTTTGGTTTCTGTGCTTTGTTTTTAATGTACTACATCGGTTTGGAGTTTTTCGCCATACAGAAGCATTTTCAATTTATACCGGGTTTAACCTCAAAGTACAGCAAAATGTTTCTTGCTCCAAATAAATTAAATATTGATAACTTCATGTTTACATGTGAACAACCTACCATAAGGTGCGTTGTTGTAAAGCACACGTTCACCTTGAAGGGTATCTTAGTGCAGAAGTATCAAACGTTTATTGTTGCCCAACTGGATGGTACTCATGTTATCACCCTCAGATGGGTGAAAGGCTGAATGGACCAATGGGGAATCAAACCTGTGAACAAGAGATCAAACAGCGTCCTGCTGTCCACCAAGCTGCCAGCCTCGGCATACCAATGTGGGCAGTTTTCACAGATAAAGTTTCAGGGATTTTTCCCTTTCCAGATTAGCAGGGTTGCAGCTGCTTCTTCTATTGAGTGACTGCATGGGTTCACAGTATGAGCAGGACTGTAGTAAAGGCATGCAGGAGTGAGAACTAAACACTAAGGCCTCTAACACAAGTACCCTGTTTAATTCTGATATGTGTGGTAACTTCTGTTCCACAGGGATGGGATGCAGGCCTTGATGCCGGCCATGGATGCCTTATAGACACATCTGTTGCTTTATGGTTCTTTTCACTGAAGAGGAGTGCAAGGAGCCAGTTGGTTGTTCGTCCCGTGCTGGGGTTGTTTTTACATTCCCTAATGCACCCATTGTCATTTCAATTACCGGATGATAATTTAAATTAATATTTTCCACTGGTTGCGCGTTAGGGTAAAGTTTGCTCTCCCAGTAATAACTTCTAGGCATTGACCTTTACTGACAATGTTGCGCATCGCTTTGATAGCGATTTTCGCTTTCCAGCAGTAGTGCTACACTTTTTACTATCCCTGGTTGCGACACTATAAGGCAGCCATACCGTGCCTTTTTGATGTATTGGCATTTGTTTAAGATAGCTGGATTTTGTGTTACGGTTAATTTGAAGTTGTTCACTGATGATTCACTAAAGTGCTTAAGTCCCAGGATCTAATCCACTAAAAGTGGAATCATTATTGGTTTGTTAGTGACGTAATGCGATAATATGCAGACAGCACTATCAGATAAGAATCCATGTGAGCTCAACAGCAACTTGTGGCCTTATATTCCTATATGAAATGTAATAATTCACATATAAAGGGCAATACAATTAACAAAATGTTATTTAGCTCAAAGGATACAGGCTCAAGCTGGAAAGTGGGTGATTACCATGGTGAGGTTGCTCCATTGTACGTGTACCTCACCTGTATCACCTGTAAAGCCATTCTACAGAGCTCCTTATGTTCAATAAGTTGTTTGGTGGGAATTCTTTACTGACATTCCTAAAAACTAAGGGGCTCTTTCGGCTAATGATTTGGGTTTTCTCCTAGGAGGCAGAGAAGAAAATAGAGGTAGCCAAAGAAAAAATGTAACGTACCGCTCAGGGTTCTGTTAAAACCATGTCGGCCTTAGGGTCGGGTTTGGTACATCATATAGTGCATGTAAGGCTACCGTTTTCCTAGGAAGGTGCCAATTATTATAAAAAACAGAGGTCCTAAGGCTAGCTTGATTAAACAAAGAAATGAAGTTATAGACTTAGATCAGTACTATATCTGCAATTCCTGTACCCAGCCGGGTCAGGAGATTTTTATTCAATATATCCAAAGATTAGATGACCTTGAGAAGGGCCAAATTTAAACATTTGATAGGGTACAAGCCTGTACCTATCTTAGAGTGAAGCAACATACAGTGTAAAGAAAAGTAAAGATAAAAGAGACAAACAATAACAGGCAAAAAACATTGGAGCCAACTGTCCCTTGCAAATAGTTAAATATTAAAGCAAGATTAGACAAACAGTAAATGCAATAAACATAAACTCATTGCTGTCATTGACATATTTTAAAATATATGTATTAGTGTACTGTTCATTAACCAGCCATTTTATTATGGATTTTTTAACTGTAACCTGGACAATGAAACATATTTTCATGTTATGTTTTAAATAAAGGGGCACTCCTGAATCTGAATAGTATTACATGCATTTTGTTCTCTCTGTAGTGAAATTGGCTGATAATGCCCAAGCAATACATACATTAAGAGAAGAACACACTACTGATGCTAGGTGTCAAGTGGCTTCCGCCTCCTCTGGTGGGCATTCCCTACTTACAGTGATGGGCTGTCTCCCAGTCTGACTCTGAGGCTGGCTGGGTCTTCAGCAGTGGTCTATCCAAAGGCACTGGCCTGCTCAGAAGCCTCACCCTTTCCTCAGACTGCAGTCAGCCTCTTCGGGGGTTGTTTCTGTAGTCTGTACAGCCATTACGCGGCAGCTTTGCTCAATCTCGCTCAAGTACTAATATGACATGGTTGTGATAAACGATGCGGACAGCCATGCTGATTTAATTTGAGAAAGCAATGTCATGTCAGATTACATTTCTCGTCCAAACAAGACCCGAAGCAAACACGGAAAGGTACGGAAATAGAAACTGTTCATAGATGGCGGGCCGAAAAGCCTACGGTGATGAGAGACGACATTTGAAATTCGGGCCCAATTGAAGTGACAGACCCGAAAACTGACCAAATGTAAGATGACAGCAAAACACAGCTTGTCAATTGTCTGGTCATGCCACACACCAGAGGACAATGAAATAAGGCAAGTGGATGTCTGAAAAATATTAACATTACGACCCAAGGACACACAGGAAAATCAGGGGATTGCAGTCAATCCAACAAAGGCTGATGGAGGAGAGGAATCACAGCCAATCAGGTGACAGCAAAATAATATCAGAGTTCATCAGATTACAACACAGTAGTTATCAATCAATTAAGTGCCCTGGGGCCAGATCTAAGGAATACTAAAACTGTTGGACGATAGATCCAAAAAGAGTTTCCAAGAGCACACCGGCTATGAGGAAGAATCAGACATACACTGCGAAAACATAATGAAGATACTGATGTTTTAAGAACTCTTGGTAGCAAAACCAACAAGCACTTCAGCCCCTGTCCATCCTTCAGGGTCCTAAGGTTCAGGACCGGGCACGTGAATGGATTGCTCGCTGTGTGGCTTCAGGATGGCAACCTACTGCCCACTCTAAAGCAGGGGCAGGGATCCAAATTAGCAGCAGTCCTGGAACCCCCAAGCCCCTTACTTTTCTTACCGCCTGTGCTGAGTGCTGTGTTTAGTGAGGAACACAGAAGGCCCCTTCCCTCTCAATTTTTCATCATTAGCAGGAGTTGAAAATGATGCAGGTTTGTACTCTGCCTAGAGTTTTCACCAGTGTGCAGCACTCCCTGATCATTTATGAGTCCAAGCAGAAGACATGTATAGAACATCACGCGGCCTGAAATCTTCAGACATCCTGAAGTGCTGAACAGGAAAAGCAAACTACAAGGGATGTTTTCTCATCTTGAGCTCCCTGGGCATCTTTCTCGGGTCTCTTTTCCTCCTACTGCGCAACATATTTTCTCATCCTCAGACACGTTGATTTTATCCACTTCTTCTGCCACCACAGAACGTCCTCCCCAAGAGATTGCAGAAATCTTAGCTCCTGTGTATTCCCAAAGGCAAGATAAGTATGATTAAGGTTAAACCAAGCTTTACTAAGAGCATGCCCGGGCTGTCTGACGATGGAGCCTGGCTAAGAATGTGCAAAGCCTAGCTGAAGGTGCCCAGAGACTCGCGGAAGGCCTGGCGTATAGCTTGAGGTGGACAGAGCTTAGATGAGGGTGTGCAGACTAGACTAGCTACAAATTTGTACAGCATGGGCAGAAGTGTAGAGAGACTGAATAAGGGCGTGGATAACATGGCTTGGGTTGAGTAGAGCCTGCCTAGAGGAATGCAGATCCTGGCTGGTTGGTTCCAGAACGTGCCTGAGGCTGTAGAGAGCCCGACTATGGCCTGTGTAGAGCTAGTCCAGTGCGGAGCTGAGCCTACTGCGATTGCGAATAGCTTAGCTGGGTCAGGGTCGAGCATCACATCAAATGTGTAGAACTAGGTTCTATTTGTCTACAACTCTTTGTGGCCTGACTGAGGTATGTTTGTAGGGTATGGCTGACAGGATGCAGCGCCTGGCTAAGGGATCGTAGAGGAAACAAATATGGATAACTGGACACAGAGTGAGGTTAGGAGTATGCAGAGCAACCTTGATGATGACGAGCAATGTAAATTGCGGTTTATAATGACTGAGGATAATGGTGATCAGAGTGTGGGACGAGGATGGGGTACTTTTAAATTCTGTTAAATTGCAGGCTCCTTAATCATAGTCAGGGCTCCAGAATGCAAGTGCTAGGAGCTTGTTGGTTTATCTGTAAAAAGATCTTATATTCTACCACTGCATGCATGTCCAACATTGAGCTTTGGGATCCAGACCGATGACACTATGACAGATTTCTTGGCTATCCTCATGACATACATTTTCTACTATGAGTCTAAAGGAAGACAATTTCGCCTGATTCAAGCCCGCGTGCACCAGCGATGAACGCCCTTGAAACATAATACATGAACAGTGAGGTTACATGGGGCTCTTCCCTCTCCCCTAGAGTCTTTAACATTTTTAATTTGACACCAAACTTAATCACAGTCCCTGCAGTAATATGTACAATTATGCTGATGACTCCGAACTGGTATTCAAAGTGTCTTTTTAGAGCTATCCAGGTGCAAATTTAGTAAATGTCTTATTCAGATTATAATTTATATGTAATGAAATGATGGCACCTGGAGGGCTCCAGAAACCGGACCTGAAGATCTGTGGACTATCAGTGAGACCAACTGCCTACGTCAATTTAAGTTTTTTTTTTATTGTTCAATCATTTTATTGGCATTTAAATAACTAAGGTACAGTACAAAGATGCATAGGCCTTGCGTCAAACAAGTTGTAGTCTTAGTACAAAATAATTAATCGTATTACAGTACATAGAATAAGGGGTTTCTATTTCACTCTAGACTGGAAATGAAAACACAGTTTGCAGAAGTGGTTAAGAAAGGCTTTGCCGCCTAATATCTCGCCGCCCATTAATTTCGGCACACAGTGGAACCAAAAGCTAGGAACGAAATACAGAACCGTGCTTTTGTGGGTCATCTTGCAAAAAGAAGTCTTCCACTTCAGTTGCAAGGAATTAACAATTGTCTGATATTTTGGAAAATGCTGCAAAACGAATTTTCTCCCAAAACTAAATTTCTGCATTATTGTGCTTCTGCTCCTCGAAGGTCAGTGTCATGTGCCACAGATGTGCATCTTGCCGTACTCTGCAAGAGATGAATAGCAAAAAGTGGCAATATAATATACAACCGCTGGCGGCCCATAAAGGACACTGTGCAAGAAATGACTCTGTCACAGAACTTCTGGCAAACAGTTATTGAAAACCACAGAGGACCTAAACAAGTCTAGGATCAGGTCAGTCGTCTGTGCTTATTCTTCTTGATTTAAGCACAGCCATTGACACAGTCACATACCCTATTCTTCTTCGCAGACTGGAAGAAGTTGGCATTATCTGCAGCGCATTGAAGTGGTTATCATCTTTCTTATCTAATGGGAGATTTCAAGTCAGCGAAGGGCCATTTCTCTACAAGATGCATAAGTTAAAGTGTGGGGCTCCGCAGGACAGGTGTCTATGACCCATGGAAATTAATTAACCCATGGTTAATATTTGTGAAAGTTTCAGATTGCCTGCTTTCTCGATGGAGGATAAAGTCCTGGCAGCTGAAATCTGAGCATAAACCTTTATTATGTCTTCTCCCCAAAAGGTTACAGATGCGAGGATAGAAACAGTAGTTGACTTTCAGCAGAATAATTTTTTGATTGTACTGTTTTTGCTGCAATGTGAGATTTGTGACTTAGTGCAAATTTAATTAGAAAACAATTCAAATACCATCAAGTTGACACAACCAACCTGAAAAAGACACATAAATTTGATGCTAACAAAAAAAGAAATAAAACCGTTAAAAGTTGGAGTTTTTGTTTAAATTTCTCCTATGATGATGGTACTGAATCTCGGGTGGAAAGAAAAAACATAGGGTCATTTATAGAGAATGGAGGTAGTCCTCCCCTTCTGAAGGATCACCCTCCAAAGCTAGAGACCGCCACCTGCCTGGCGGTGATCTCTAAAGCCTTCAAGGCAGTGTGGCAGTTACAACGAATGCAGAGAATTTTGCAGAGCAGGTGGCATGTTGTTTTCACCTGCTCGTGTGTTTTTTTGTGTTCCCAAAGAGGTACTTTGTTACTGAAAAACAAAATAGCAGTGAGCCTGATTGCTGGGGCGCCAGGGTAATTTCTGTTGTTTCTCGTTCGGGACCTCCCGCCTTTCCTTGGTGGTCCCATATAGGAAGGAAATGTATGTCAGAAGGACCGCCTTAAAAGGGCAGGTACTTCTGATGCACAACAATTGATGGGCCTGTGCTGGACGACCATTCATGTGAGTTTTTCTAAAGTGGAGCCAGCCGTGGCTCCACCATTGGAAATATGGTGCTTTGCCCCCATCTATAAGTGGCAGGAGAATTGCAAGTTTGTCGGGAAGGGCATACACTGCTTTCTGGCAGATGACAGGCATCCATTAAATTTTAATGACCTTCAGATTTGTAAATAAAAACCTAAAATTCCTGAAACGCTAAAAAGTTTTACATAGAAAGCCATTAATACAGTATTTAAAAATAGATAACAAACATGGGCAAATTAGACACATAAAAAATTAAATAGGGGTACGCCTTTTTCAATTTCTATCACAACAGAAGCAGCAGAGAAAGGAGGGACAAAAGAATCAGTAAAGAGGTGAAGTAGTAGGATATACGGGAAATGATTTGTTAAAGGGTGTGTTCGAGGAATAAATATCTCAGAAAAGAGAAAGAGCTCCTTTAAAAAACGTCATGGGTTGCAAAGTGATAGGCTGAATAGAAAATAAGGAGAGACAGTGGCTAATGTAAGAGACAAAGAACAAGAAAGATTGAAAACCCCTGCTCCAAACATGAAAAGGGAGTAGAAAAAGTATATAAAAAAGAAAAGTTTAAAATTACGACAAAAACAAAGATCAGACTAGCAATTTCGCTAGAAAGCATTTTTCAAAAAGGATTAATAAAAAAGCAAATAAGAGATTTAAATAAGGAAACTCACTCCGTCAGCTTTTGTCAGGCAGGGTTCATCAGCTTTAACACTTATCAGGCTGTAGTTCATAAACACATAGGTCCATATTAGCATGGCAGTACTGTGATTTGGTATGCTCTCATCTTCATTTGCCTTTTTTCCACTGTGAGTCTGAAAGCATTTCGCTCCCGTGTGAACTATACTGATAAATTATGATGTTGAAGTAGTATCATTTTAATGGGTGGCACTGTCTGTTTTTTCCATCTGTCAGGTGTTACAGAAATAAAATTGCTCCACTAACGACTCAATCAAGGGGTGGTGGTTGCTTGTTTACGCAGTCAGTGACATGAGGTGACTCTTCTGCTGTATGAGTTTTGTATGAAAGGAAGGATGGTTGGGACAATACCAAATGTAGGAATTGTTCCAGATAATAAGACAATGCCATCATCAGACCTGCTTTGCTTTTCAAATGGCACAGTGACGTCCTACAGGAATGCCTGGTACGCCAGGTACAGAAGGTGCCCTGAGGTGAGGACTGGCTGTTGAAGCTTTGAATAAATCCTAATTCTAGAGGTGAGTCAAGTAGGGACATAGCATTGGATAAACAGGAGATTAAAATCTCAATTTGGAAGGCCATAGAACAAAAGTTAGGTAGTTTAAAGGAGCAGAAGTCAGGAAAGCAGCTTAGCTTTAGAAAGAAAACAGAGGGGCAGGGGTAGGTGATTAATGAATCCACATAAGGAACTAGGGAGAGAAATCCATGAAAAGGGCTCCTGATGTCCCCTCCTCTGCTTGAAGCCGTCCCTTGGCATTGCCAGCTGCTGGACACGTTGTCTGATTGTATTAAATTAACCAATCTCACTCCAGCCTTTCCTCTGCATGCAAATTTAACAGGTCCACCGTGAGGCTGAGATTCCCTGTAGATGTTTGGATTTTTTTGTTTTTTTCTATTTTCTAATATTGTGCCTGGAATCCTAGCTGCAGACTCAGGCTACTTAAATTTACATGTACGGAAAAAGCTGGAGAGGGGATTATTAAACCAATAACATTAAGACATATGGGAGGGAGGTGAGTATTAATCCAATCAATTCAATTCAAAACTTTATTCGGCAGCATTGCGGCAGCCACTAAAGTTATTCGCAAAAAGAAAATAAGAACATTTTACATCATAACAATTTAAATTATAATCTAACCAATACACAAAATGCCTCATCTAGAAAGATAAAATATCTTAAACAGTACCAAATTGCAGCAGCATATCTCATCAATGCATCGAAGTTTGTGCCTTCATGGCAGCCTTTAAAATGTGCCTACATTAAAAGACACTTCATCATTATGTAAAAGTAATAAGAATCTAAAAGCGGGTCTTTGTTGGTTTAGGACATAACAGTACTTCTTTAAAATAGGGGTTAAAAAAAATTGTAATATTGCAAATCAAATTTGCAGAAAAAGATCAAATGAAGCCTCATCTGTTTAGAAGCATTGTCACACAGTCAAGATATGACTGTTAACCTCACAGAGAGCTCTTCAGTGTTTTTGCTCTGGGAATTAGGTTTTTGGTTGTTCACAGAGTCTGGAAACATAGAAAGAAGGTTTTTTCAGTTTTTTTTTTAATGTCTGTCTTTGGTTCCTATTCCTTAGGCATTTCTCTCCCTAAAGGATCGATTCACAAATGTTTTTGGACACCCAAGTCTTACTGAGATTTACAAATAACTTTGGAAATGCTACTGTTGATGTACATAAATGTACAGAATTTGGATTGGTGCGATTTTGCCCTTGTAAATAGATTTACTCACACTTACAATTACGCCATTATGGGGAATTTCAAGGGTGAGCGAATTTGTGTTCCAGCATGCGGATACCAGCAAAACTTGCCAAACAGCCACAAACTTGCACATGAGCATTGATTAAACTTTTGGATTTACTTTCCAACCATGAACATTTTCAGAGATTGCGCAAATCCGTTTTCAGGGAGTGAAAAGAGAAGGATTGAAGGAAAAACAACAAAAAAGTAAAACAGTGCAAATGCAGACAAGCGTTGTATTTTCTGCAGCAGTAATGTAGACTTGTCCAATTTTCTGTATGTGTAAATGGCTCTACTTTGGGGAATCTACCACTGTTAAAGATTTTCTGGACTACTACTGGAAAATTCCTAGAAAATCTGAATCTTACTCAAAATGTAGGCGTACCTCTACAGGAGCAAACTTCACACTTTGTGACTCAGCCATTTCATTGTTGATATACTAATACAGATGTGAATACTTCTGTTAAGCTAAATGCCATTGTGCACTAATGAAGAAGATACAATTAAGAAAACCCGGATGATAATCATTCAATGAAGAAAATTTATTATGCTGATTTTTTCAGCTCTAATAAATAAATCATTTAAATATTTGAATAATTTATTGTTTTGATAATAATGATGTAAACATTTTAACTTTAGGATTAGGCCTCGGTTTACGGTTGGTTCTCTGGGTTGACTTAATGGTTAGGGAAAGGCTACAGGCGCTAGGTTAGGGTTAGTATTGTAGCAAGGGTTAAAATTGTGGTTAGGATTATGTAATCGGTTACTGTTTTGGACCCACAGATCCTCCACAAACCATCTGAAACCTTTTGAACCCGATTGTCACCTCTTTCAGCAACAACACAGTTGGCAAGACACCACTAATCACCTGGCCGGACCGGGTCTTCGTACAACACTATAGACCAACCAGACTCAAACCTGCCCACCACAACTGGAAAAACATCCCAGAGGAAGACCGGAAAATTCCCTCTTTCTGCACACCAGCCCAGGCAAAACAACTACCAGCAGGAAACATCAAAAACTTCAGCAGCTGTATCCTTGCATGCTCCAATACTCTAGCTCCACTCAAGCACAGCATAACGGTAAAAGCACGACCACAAGCCAGCTGGTTCTCAGAAGAACACAGGCTGACAACACTTCACTGCAAGTAACTGGAACGCAAGTGGAGATTTAGCCAATAAGCTATGGAGAAAGAAATCTTCAAATCCGCCCTGGGATGCTACCACCAACAGATCAAGAACCACAAGTGCACCTCACTCACAAACTGCATAGACACGGGCACCAACAGCAGCAAGGAAATATTCATCATCATAAAATACTTCACCTCACCTGCAACTTCTTCCAGCAACTTAATGCCCTTACAAGACCTTTGCAACAAACTCTTGAAATTCTTCTGTGACAAAATTACCTATGTATATTGCGATTTCAACTCTCAACTGGACCCTATCTCACCCAGAACTCGACTTCCTGTCACACTCGAAGAATGGATCCTGACCTCATGGCCTGCCGTCACTAGGAATGAGTTTGCTGCACCAAGAAGTCCATTCACTCCAGAGTTGTGTCAAACTCCTGCCCCTACCATGCCTTCACCCAAGGACTGCTACCTACCAGCGAAGCTTTAACACCCATTCTCAATGCCTCTATCAATTCAGCATCCTTTCCGGACAGCTGTAAACACACCACGGTAATGCCCCTGCTCAAGCAATCATCCACGGACACAACCACACTCATCAACCACAGACCGGTCTCCCTCCTACGAATATAGTACATTACAACGCAATTTATTACATCGCTTGCACTTACAACGCCGTCATTACAATGATCGCGTTGTTATTACGCAAAGCATTTACATCGCAAGTCATTACAAGGACTTGCTGTAGGGGGCGCGCTGGACTTAGGAATAGTATTATTTACTATTCCTACTCCAGTTTGCGCAACAGTAGGGAAGGTGTTGGAATTCATTTCCAATTCCTCAGCGCTCCCTACAGCAAGTCGTTGTAATGACTTGCGATGTAAATGCATCGCGTACTAACAACGTGGTCGTTGTAACAACCGCATTGTAATAGTCATGGGATGTAATGACAGCGTTGTAAATGCTGTTTCCCCCTCCTATCCTACCCAGCCAAGCTCCTTGAGAAGATCATCAATAGACACCTTATCGGCTACCTCATCATTGACCAGCTCTTTGGCGCCACACAACCCGGCTTCAGGCCCAGCCGCAGCACCAATAAAAGCACTCATTGCTGCCTCAGACAACATCTGCAAGAACCTGGACAGAGGAGATACTGCAGCCCTCATCCTTCTGGACCTTTCTTCAGAATTTGACATGGTCTAACACTCCATCTTCTTCAGTTGCATCCACCAGATTGACATCAAAAGACCCGCTTTACACTGGATCTGCTCCTACTTGATAAACAGAATTCAAGCTATCAGCATAGCACCATACACTTGGGAAGGGCGCAAACTCGTCTGTGGAGTTGGTTCATCCCTCAGCTCTACCCTCTTCAACGCATACATAACCCTGTTGACCAATATCATCTACTTACACAACATCAATATCCTTTCCTATGACAATGTCAAGCAACTGATACTCTCCCTCTTGGACATGACCTTACACACACACACACACACACACACAATGAACAAGTTCACTGCTGTCTCAAGCTCAACACCAACAAGGCTGCAGCCCTCATTTTCTTGGACCTTTCTGCAGAATTTGACACAGCCTCACACTCCCTCCTCATAAGATGCTTCTACAAGATTTGCATCAACGGAGCCACTTTCCGCTGGATCAGCTCCATCTTGATGAACAGAACTCAAGCTGTCAGCTTAGCACCATACACTTGGGACGCCTGCAAACTCATATGTGGAGTGCCTCAAGGATCATCCCTCAACCCTACCCTCTTCAACGCATACATAACCCTGTTAACCAATGTCATCTGCACATGCAACTTCAATATCCTCTCCTACGGCTGAAATGTAACTGGTACGAATCCAAACATAAAGATTCAAGGCATCAGGGCCTTTAAATGTTTCTCCCTTTTGTAGAAACAACGTGCATGTGGAGGAAAAGAAGCAGCTCAATGTGGCCTGGGCTGAGTGGGCGAACATTTTTAGGTCGCAAAAGCTTCCCTGGGAAAGCATTTTGTCTGTTGTTTACCATTGGTTTTGTGGTTTGTAAATCAAAGTTACTTGCTTTCTATTTGTTGGCTCTATTTGTTTTACCTGTCCAGCTCGAGTTTGTCCCTTACCTTGCCCAAACCCTATTTACTCTATTCATCCATCCGTGCTCCATTTCTGTAAATAGGATTTAATTTTTGTTCTGATCTTGTCAAATTTGTTGTGAATTCAAAGTCAGAGGTCAAATGGCAATCTTTCTCTTCCAGGAAGCTTGGTGTTTACTTTTCTTTCTCTGACTTCAAAGTGAGAGGTTTATGTGACAATCATGCCGGGGGAGTGCTTAAGGAAAGCTGTAAGATATTTTTTTCGAGCACACAACAAAATGTAAATGGAATACAGATATTCAGAATTAGAAAAGCCATTACTCTATGCCAGGAGCGACACATGCAGGTAAAAGCGGTGGGGCAAATCGACAGATGACCACCCCACTGTTCTTACCTGCACAGGCCGCTCCTGCTCTATGCCACTCTACACCACTGCACTCTTCCTTGCACCAATCCACTCTACGCCACTTCACTCAACTCTGAAACACTCCACTCTATGCGACGCCACTTTATGCTACTCTACTCTATGACACTGAACTCTTCGCCACTGCATTCTACACCACTGCACACTACTCCGCACCACTGTAGTCTACGCCCCTGCTCTCTACGCACAATGCAGCATACATAGAAACAGCAAAAACTAGGAGAAATAAAGCATTTCTCCTTGTTTCGCATGTTTAAGATCAGGTTTTCCCTGGTCTTAATTTTGGCGCTGCCTTCTATTTACACCATCTTTGTAAATAGGGGGCAGCGTCAAAATCAATGGATGTTGCGGTGGAATGCCCACCGTAACACCCATTGCCCTCCCCTTTCACGCTAAGTACATTATGAATGTGTGCCTTATTTACAAGGCAGTGTTAATCCACGTTCAGTGGCTTAACGCTGCCTCGTAAATAAGGCGAAGCCCCTATCGCCACCACAACGTCACTTACAACATTACTACAACGTCACAAAAAGTGACGTTGTGGTGGCGATAGGGGCATGTAAATATACCCCTTTCATTTTTACTTTGTAAATACATATATTTATAGGGGCTTTCAGTCAGCTCTCGTTTCTTACTAGAGGTGTGGAAATTGTTCGGTTTTTCTGGCCATCTCTAAATGATGGGGTTTTCAATCAAAACTTCACAAGCTTCGTTAACGTTACACATTCGAATATATTTTTTCATTGAAACTGGGGGTAGCGTGAGATATGGGTATATCCAACATAGTAGGTTTTACACAAATCAAACCTGAAGAAAGCTACTTTTAGCAGGTGCACTCTCCTTTCCTTAGCAGGTGTATTCTCCGGCAAAAAGCAAGTTTCAGCGTGGCAATCCTACAAAAACATTTTTGCGGTAATTTTCACCCGCAACAAAATCACACATTTCAAAGTCTGCAACTTCGCAAAACTATTCCCGGGAGCAGTTACATTTTGAACACTCCCTCTTTTCACCCAAGATTGATGGACACTTTGTCTTCCGACGAACAGCAAAACATTCCTCAAGGTCACTGCCTTCCCAAGACAGGACAGATGCAGTGCTACAGCCGGAGCAGGCAACCTTTAACCCTTCACCCCTCTAATTAGGTACAGTTACAAATCCCAGCTTTGACGCAGGTCAGCCCGTCTCTGCCCTCGCCACGTCTCATTAAGGTCTTGGCACTGCAGTGGGATTTCTCACAAGGGCTTAAGAGTGGAAGTGACTGCTGCCTGACAGTCCCACGCCACAGCCGCCTGTCTGTCACGCTGATAAAGCCGAGAGGAAGCGAGAAAGATGATAGTGAAACTGCCCTTGAGGGGGATTTGATTCTGTGTTAAAAACCAGGGCCGGCTTTAGCACTGTTGGCGCCCCCCTATGGCCACCTCCACCACGGATTCCCTCACCACCACCCTTTAATAGCGCCATAGTCTCCATAACCAGCCTCTCTTAGGTGCATTTCATCTATACTACTATTATAAAGAGAGAACTGGGAACCTTTGAGGCGGGTAAACTCGGGAACCACAGCGCCAATCCAAACACCCGATACATCATTGTAATTATCAGGGTCTGCAGATGGACATAGGCTATATAAAAAAAATATATATACGTTCTTTAAAAAATTTACGATAAAAAAAGTAGTCCCTTGGAAGTAGCGCCGGCCGCGACGTGCGTGCTGACATCAGGAGCGCGGGGAGGAGCGGCGGACAGGAGCACGAGGAGGAGCGGCAGACATGAGCGCGGGGAGGAGCGGCGGACAGGCGGGGAGGAGCGGTGAGGAGCGGCGGACAGGCGGGGAGGAGCGGCGAAGAGCGGCGGACAGGCGGGGAGGAGCGGTGAACTCAGGAGCGCGGGGAGGAGCGGCAGCTGAGGTAGGTGAAGCAGCCGCGGGTGCGCACCGGGGGACCCACGGACAATGTCTGGGCGGGCGGGGGCCCTGAAGCCTGATTGCTCCCGGACAACATCGGGACGGGCTGCTAGTTAGTTATATAGAACCACTCATTACAGTGTAGGGTGTCAGAGCACTTTGTATTCCACGCATATTACACAGAGACAATCAAATATAAGTTTGCAAATCAGTGTATAGCAATTGTTACATAAGACAGAGCCTTACAATGTGTGGGAGTATAGTTTAAAAGTGCGCACTAACTCATAATTTAAAAAGGAACTAATAATAAGAATCAATTTCTACCCAAATTACCCTTTTTCGCAACATTAATATATGCTCTAGTCTATACTTAACAGTGTGCATGCAGTTCTATGATTAAAGTTAATAGCTCTGGTCTATATTAGGATTTGAATTTATAAATTGCAAGTACCACAATGATGTCTCTTTTGAAAGCAGTAACCAACTGACCTATTTACATTGCACAGTTTGTGTTCTGCATGGTACACAATCTTTCAGCAGACATATTAACCCTCTACACTACCTTACATTGAGTCAAAACCTCAACTATACAAAACTCCTTCTCTCTCCAGGAAGAACATTAATCACAGGAGTTATCTTGACATTTTATTTCGATGCCTGGAAATTGCTGGAGGAAAGGAACGCGGCAGCAGGTGCTTTAAAACTATAATAAACTTGGGAACAAGGCATCTGCCCGGAAGTCAGCGCCCGGTGCCGTGGCACCGGTTGCACTGGCCGAAAGCCGGCCCTGTTAAAAACCACCACAGCACCGTGGGCAGGCAGAGGCAAGCACCTTTCACAAACAACAGAAACAGTCACAGCGAACCACAAGACATATTTTTTTCTGAAAGGAACTCAAGTCACAAACAATTTTTCCTGCACCTACGAAGACTTGGAATGCGTAGCACGGGTACAGTATGAGGCGCAATTCGCTCCACTGGGTACACCTTATAAGGGAGGATAGAAACAACGTTAGAGCTTGAGACACACCGACAGTGTAAGGAGCCTGGGTCGCGACACACAGACAGAGTGCAAAGAGCTTGGGGCACATAGTATGAGATGCTTGCAGCACACAGACAGTGTAATGAGCCTGGGTCAGGGCACACAGACGTACAGTGTAAAGAGCTTGGGGCACATAATATGAGATGCTTGGGGCACACCGACAGTGTAAGGAGCCTGGGTCAGGGCACACAGCCATAGAGTGTAAAGAGTGTGGGGCACATAGTATGAGATGCTTGGGGCACACCAACAGTGTAAGGAGCCTGGGTCGTGGCACACAGACAGAGTAACCCACAGACATAGAGTGTAAAGAGCGTGGGGCACATAGTATGAGATGCTTGGGGCACACCAACAGTGTAAGGAGCCTGGGTCGTGGCACACAGACAGAGTAACCCACAGACATAGAGTGTAAAGAGCGTGGGGCACATAGTATGAGATGCTTGGGGCACACCAACAGTGTAAGGAGCCTGGGTCAGGGCACACAGATATAGAGTGTAAAGAGCTTGGGGCACATAGTATGAGATGCTTGGGGCACACCAACAGTGTAAGGAGCCTGGGTCAGGGCACACAGACATTGAGTGTAAAGAGCTTGGGGCACATATTATGAGATGCTTGGGGCACACCGACAGTGTAAGGAGCCTGGGTGGCGGCACACAGAGTATAAAGAGCTTGGGGCACATAGTATGAGATGCTTGGGGCACTTTGTGAGACAGTGTTAGGAGTCTGGGTTGGGGCACACAGACAAACACTGTAAGGAGCCTGGGACACACATAGCGATAAGCTTTTAGGCACACGGACAGTGTAAGGAGCTTGGATTGCGGCAAACAGATAGACAGTGCCAGGAGCCTGGAGCTCACAGTGTACGGAACTTAGGCCACTCAGTGTACGGAGTTTGAGGCGCATAGACTGGCAATATAAGGTACTTGGGGCACACTGATAGAATCTAAGGATCTTGTAGTACATGAAAAGTGTAAGGAGCTTGGGGCACATAGTATGAGATGCTTGGGGCACGCCGACAGTGTAAGGAGCCTGGGGCACACAGTGTGATGAGCTTGTGGGCACACGGACAAACACTGTGAGGAGCCTGGGGCACACAGTGTGATGAACTTGTGGGCACACAGACAGACACTGTAAGGAGCCTGGGGCACACAGAGCTATGAGCTTGTGGGCACACGGACAGACAGTGTAAGGATCTTGGGTTGAGGCACACAGATATTCAGTGCCAGGAGCCTGGAGCTCACAGTGCAAGGAGCTTGGGGCCCTCAGTGTAGGCAGTTTGAGGCACATAGACTGCCAAGATACGGTACTTTGGGCACACTGATAGAATGTAAGGATCTTGGGTACATGAACCGTGTAAGGAGCTCGGGCACATCGTATGAGATGCTTGGGGCACACCAACAGTGTAAGGAGTCTGGGTCAGGGCACATAGGCATACCATGAAAAGAGCTCTGGGCACATTATATGAGATGCTTGGGGCACACAGTGAGACTTTTAGGAGCTTGGATTCGGCAAACAGACAAACACTGTAAGGAGCCTGGGGCATACAGTGTGATGAGATTGTGGGCACACCGACAGTGTAAGGAGTCTGGGTCGGGGCACACAGGCATACAGTGTAAAGAGCTTGAGGCACATTGTATGAGATGCTTGGGGCACACCATGAGACAATGTTTGGAGCTTGGGTTCGGCAAACAGACAAACACTGTAAGGAGCCTGGGGCACACAGTGTGATGAGCTTGTGGGCACGCAGACTGACAGTGTATGGAGCTTGGGTTGCAGCACAGATATACAGTGCAGGGAGCCTGGAACACTTACTGTAAGGAGCTTGGGACATTCAGTGTGTTTGAGGAAAATAGACTGGCAGTATAAGTTGCTTGGGGCACACTGATAGAATGTAAGGATCTTGGGGTACATGAACAGAGTGAAAGAAGAGTGGGCAACAGACATCGTGAATAGCTGATAGCAGGTAGAGGGTAAGGAGCTTGGGGCGCTTAATTAGTATGTGGGGGGTTTTGGACATGAGAAAATCATGAAGTAATATGGGATACATGAAGCGATAGTGTGAGACTTTCTTGGCACATGATAACAGCATGAGCATGAGGCACATGAATAGAGGTGCGAGTATCAGAAGCACATGAACAAACAGTGTGACTAGTGGGCAATGTCATGAAGGAGAATAAATTCCTTTGAAAGGCACTATAGTTCGGTTTGCTTTTGATGATTTACCTTATAGCGGTCACCTTGTGACAAAAATATTTTGGTGCGTGGTGTTTTTGTATACTTCCATGCTACACTTTGCAGACCACTTATCATGACTGTATTAAACATATAAATATATGTCTGCTACAATCTTACATACCATCCCTCCTGTTTACATATTTAAGCAGGTTTAATCAAGTATCCTCACTGTTAGAAATGGGGGTAACTAGTTGGCAGTGGTTTGCCGCCTGTCCATGTAGGGATCCGTATTCTAGTTAGGGTAAGGGGATTACACAGCTAAGATAACCCCTGTTCACCCCCTTGGTAGCTTGGCACAAGCAGTCAGGCTTATCTCAGAGGCAACGTGTAAAGCCTTTGTACATACACACACAGTAACACAGTGAAAACACTACAAAAGGACACCACACCAGTTTAGAAAAATAACCAATATTTATCTAAATAAAACAAGACCAAAACAACAAAAATCCAACATACGCAAGAAAAGCTATCACTTTAAAAAGGTTCAAAACAGTTCAGTCCATAGTAAACTAAGGATGCGTCACTTTTCTGAGAAAGTACCTGGGATGCGTCAAAATCAAAGACGAAAAGAGGCACTGGGGAGCTGATGTGCTGGAAAACAAAGCAATGTGTTAATTCCTTACTGCCACGCAGGGCCGGACTGGGAACAGAAACCGGCCCTGTCAAACTGCTCAACCGCCCCACCCCTGGGGTGAGGGGGAGTGCAGCCGAGCAGTTTGCGAGGGCTGGTTGCGGCCGATTTCGTTACAGGGGGCCGATATTGCCGACCCCCGGTAACAAAAACAGTCCCCCAGGGGCCCAAAACCGGCCCCCACCCTAGCAGGGAAATGCTTGGTGCCAGCTATGGCCAGTTAGCCCTGCTGCCATGCAGGGGAAATGAAGCGTCGATTTCTCACTGACAGGGGAGGTGATGCGTTGATTCCTTACTGCAAGAGGAGGTGTGTGTCGGTTTCCAGAAACGAGGCCTCGGTTCCTTAGTACTGAACTACGTCTGTGAATAACTTGGGGCACAGGTGCAAAGCGTTTAAAATGTGGACAAGCTGGGGTCGATGCAGCAGCGGTGGAAAAGGCGATGTGTTGATTTTTGGTGTCTGCAACTCACTAGTTGCAGACACCCAGGCGGTTTTCACTGCAGCCATATGGAGAAACGAAGCTCCAGATAGCACGGATTTGGTTTGTCGTTACTATGGCTACATCCAAGGCCGTGATTGAACTACAGAGTATTCAATAGGATATCGCCACATCTTAAGCCTATATTTTATGAAATAAAGCTCGAGAAGGTATCGTGACGGCGCATAAATATTTAGCATTGGGTATTTAATGTATTGCGAACAGGCAGATTCCTCCACAGAAGTGAAATATCGTTTCACAAACACCAAGCTGAACTATACTTTTCACCAGTTTTTATTGGCTACATAGAAAGTTGTTAACAGAAGCAAGAGTTTCCTCCTTCATGAATTCCTGATTTCGATCTGGGGACTTGTCATCGTCAGTGTATAGCATTCACAGTCACCCATCTTAAGACTTTTGTGCAATAGACGGTTTCGTGATGAATGCAGAAATGCGCGAAACATGCGTAGTCTTTTCATCTACCGCATGCCTCCATCAAGTTCTCCTCCACTGTTTGTCTATATTATATGTAAAGATTTTGGACATGAACATTGATTGTATTAATGTGACAACATATTTTCACAACATTATGTCTGTATTTATTGATAGAATTATTGGTTTTGTTGTACATTTTTTAGCACAAATAATTTCTGAAACAAAAAGTGAAACAAATGAACTAAAAATAAATTTAAATAAATAAATGCATATTTTTTTTAATATTGAGTGTCTATCTTGTATGTTATATTACTTCTAATTGGTACCTAGAATAATCTCATGGATTTATATAGAAGCTTGCTATTGTTTTCTTTACTTACATGGCAGCCACAGTGCCATCCTGCACTTTAATACACATGTGAAAGATGTCAAGTGTCTCCTTAAGAGTGACCTGGAATAAGCCACAAGGGCAAAAAAAAACCTTGGCAATCTTGATGCACAGCAGTCCACGGAACACACTGTGGGACGAAGTTCATACATGGAGCACACGTACTCTGGCATTGGAAACCTATCTGCAAGCTTTTAAAAAATGTTTGGATATCTCACATGTCAACACAAGTAAGAACCCCTTGACAGAGAGGCCCAGTGCATAGACGGACATGCTTTTTCCACAAACCTGAGTCGTAGGACCCAAAGAACCAACTCTCTAGAAAGGAATAGGCACAACGTAGATGACATATGCTACAGCGTAGCATCCTCAGTAACAATTATTTGGAATAGAACCCTGAAGAAGTCCAGTGAGGATGAAACGCGTTGGCAACTGTTTTTAAGGCGATGATTAAAAGAAGAAAATGAATAAAGAAATTTCCTCAAAATATACTTAAAGGATAATGTTAATTATATGTATTGTATGTGTAGAACATCATGGGAATTGTGCTGAACCTAAATGTAAAACAAGCAATAAGTACTGAAGAATAAGGGGTGCTGAACCATTAAGAATTAATTTATGTTTTGCAGTTTTCTCCATAAAAATTTGAAAGGGGTTGAACTTCTGGTTCTGTGCCCCACGTTTAGCGTACAATAATCTTTTACACTGTGATGGTAGGAGCGGTAGTATATTGCCTCAACCCCTTTCGTATGTAATTGGCTAAAAACAAGGGTTATTTGGGGTTTTAAAAACACACATGGTGACAGTAATGCAGAGGTTCCTGACACTGAAGGGATCCACTTTGTGTGCGGATATGGTCCTTGTGAAAGTGCAGAATACAGTCAATCCGAGTGAAGTTAGCCAGTGGTTGAAGTGGACAGATCAATGACCCGTACTGTGTGATGTAGTGGGCAAAGGAAAATGTCAATGACACAACAACAGACAAATGCAACAATGGAGCTGGCCGAAAGCCGTTTGAATAAGTATATTATACATGTAATTTCAGTAAAACCCAAAAATCATTGGCTAACACCAGACCAGAAAGAAAGGAGACTGATATGAACAGTAAGGAGAAATAGACCGCAAAGAGAGAGAAGGGATGTGATGAGAGATGAATAAAAGACAATTAAGATGACAGAAAAGAGAAACGGAGGTATATACAGAGTTAAAAAAAAGAGGGATGGGATAGAGATACGATAGAAATAAAGAAAGTCTCGGGCAGGAAATAGACCATAGTTAGAGAGAAGTGAATGCAGAGACAGAAAAGAGAAAACGGTAGAGAAGTTAATAGAAGGGACTTGTTAAATAAGGGCGATAAGAGTACACAGAAAATAGGAGAAAGGATATGCAGAGATGGGACACGGGCAGAGAGAAAGGAGGTAACAACGTCTTTTTCCTTTCAGTGCTGCGTCCTATTCCGGTCGTCCGAGGCCCTGAACTAGGTAAAGCAATAAATTGTTGCCGACATTAATCTGTGTGCGCTTCCGTTCCGTGTACAATGTCTCTTTTCGAAGCTCGGCAACATGCCGAAGGCCTGAGTGTGTATTAATTGTTGTATTTTTTGTTTCCTTTTATCCGCAGAAGTTGACAGGAGAACTGGGTTCATCCGAAACTTCGCCGCACATAGTTCTGTTCTAAGATACATCGTTATCGGGTCCCGCACAACAAAAGCAGGGGGGATATTATCATTATACGCAGACATACCAATGACAGGGAAGAAGGCCCATTTGTCGTCGAACAGGCCACATTTCTACTTTTCAGCCCCTTGCAAGATGCCTCCACCGCATTCTTGGTGGACAGGGTCTCTGAGATGTCGGGAGGGAAAATATTTTGATACGGGTCACATAATTTGTGACGTGGGAAAACCACGTCGAGACCTAAGAAGGGCTGGATTGATACGTTGCGACTTGCCACTCTCACCTCTCCCCTTCTACAGCAGGTTTTCTTTTTTCACTCATATCTGTCTGCACCCACAGTGACCCCAAGGTTAAACACTGTAGCGCCATATTTATTTTTTCAACTTCAATAATCATCAGTAAAACCACGTGAGGAGATCTTGGCCTCGGGGAGTGTCGCCATTTTAGTTGGACTCATATTCTCTGGACGGGAGTTCTCGACAGATGTATATGATCAGAGTGTTGTGTTCTGCAGAGACCTGTAACCTAGAGGCTCGGCCATCTGCATATTGAGCACAAAAAAACTGACATAACAGTTATCATTGCTCCCCAACTCCAGCTCAGTGGAGCTCATTTTACTCTTCTCAGAAAGATAACAGGTTGAGTCAGTCCTGCAGAGTTCCAGAATGTAACAGCAAGTTGCACACAGTCCTCTGCAGGGCAACGTAATTGTATTTATTACCCTAGTAGCACCTTTAACAAATGGTGGAGGGTTTTCCACAACATACACCCGTAGAAGCCTGCTACGGGTATCTCCTTATGTAATGCACCTTTGACTCCCAAAGCTAGGAAACCCCTAAATGCATGGATTGCTATGTGGGCCATGAAAGAACCCTCAACAGAGGCGCATAGTCCAGCCGGTCCTTCCACTGGCCACGATTAGAGAGGCTCGTAGCCCAGCCAGTAAATCAAACCTGAGGTGAACTCCAAATAGGTCGCAAATGTGAGAGGATTTGTCAAGAAGACATAAATGCATTCCCTGATAGGAGACGGATGCGCCACAACTCCCCATCCAATCCAAACCCTCCTTGCATTGTGCAAACTCTAACCCGGCCTGAGGCCCTGCATTCATTAACCTCCCCCAAGCGCGCGCTGCTTCCACGGGGAAGCACTGACCTAATTTCTCCGTCTAGCCTTCCGGTACACTGTAGGTTCCCTTCCCATCCCCCCTTCGTCGCTCCCCATCGCTATGCGGAAATCTGGACCATCGCCGTCTGTTGCCATGGCAGCTGCTGCCACTGAAGTCCATCACACGGCGGATGCGCCAAGGCCCGTCGCTTGTCTGCGGGCCGCGGGCCCGGCTGGGCTCCTGAGACCTGGAGCGCTATTGGCCAGCCCGTCAAAAGCACGAGTGTTTGCGCGAGACGTCCCGCCTGTAGTGCGCGCGGCCTACTCTTCACGGTATTATGTGACAGAGGTGGACTCGAGGACAGGAATCCGAAAGTACCGCCATCAAAAAGCGAATTTTCAATGTTCCAAAAATGTTAAGTTGAAAAAAACGAATTAGCAGAAAAATGGCAGTGAATGGTTTTGAAGGATGCGGCATTAAGTGCAAATTTCCCTCTAAAATCTCACAACTCCACTTGAAAATATTGAACCCAAGGTTAAGCGTGCCAGTAATTATTCTATCAAAAGGACGGTATGTTTTTCTTTCACTCAACCCCATTCTCCCATGCATGTAAGGCAGGTTTGATGCCTTATCACTGTCATTGGAAATGTAAACCATATACAAACGAATGAATACTAGCCATAAACATGTGTTTTGCACACAAGATTGTTTGATGTTTTCCAAGTTGGAGCGTTTTATTCCATTCCTGCTGCAGCGGAAACTATTTTTTGGAACCAGCTAACAGCGACACATCCAACTGGTTATTTAAAATCAGACTGAATGCTTCCTACTTTCAAACAAAAAAAACCTTATATTCACCATTCACTATAACTCGTTCCCCCGCCATACATAGGCATGTCATTAATGTGCCATTTCATTAGGATCAGGGTAAAAATACCCATTTTTTGGGGTATTTTTGACCCGGGGCAAGTGGGGTCCCTCTGAGAAGGCCCTACAAGGGCTAGAGGGACAGGGAATTTCTACCCTGCCCCCTTATATATATATATATATATATATATATATATATATATATATATATATATATATATATATATATATACACACTGACGAAGGCGACAACGTCGAAACGCGTTTGTAACTTTGCTATCTGCAAAATTCTGGAATAAAATTTGGCTAACTACGCTGGAGCGACTTTGAGTGCTCTGTAGCAGGATGGCTGAAAGGAAAAAAGCTCCCTAGGCCAATCAGAAAGCTCTATTTTTCAAAATAGTTAGGGAATGCCATTTTTATTTTGCTAATAACTTTGGCCCTGTTGGACGAATCCCCACAAAACAATCGGAAAAGGTGCTGCTAGTTTCTGTATGGAAAGGTTTGGGGTGATCCGTCAAGTGGGCCCATGAAAAAACGAGTCCCAAAACACAAAATCCCCATGCATTTTCCATAGACTTCTTTAGGCAGACCTACAGCAAAAACGACTGAACGGACTTACACTAAATTTGTCTGGAAGGTAGATCTTGCTTCGGAGATCGTGCTTTTTGTGATTTGGTGTAAATCCATTAAGTAGTTTTTGAGAAATTAAGGTTTAACAATATTTGGACCGCTGGGTCAGAGGGCTTCCTGCAAGAGTCTTGCGGGAGGTCCAGTTTAAAAGTAGAACGTCCAGTATGGCCTGGGAGCTTTTTTTTCTTGGGTCAATTTTCCCCTGTGAGAGCGAGCGCTCTGATTGGCTGACAACATTATGGGAAAATTGTTGCTGGCAGCCATTACAGGACTCAGATACTAAGCCCCTTGTCCTAAAGATAAAATAAAAAACATTATATAAAGGGGCAGGGCAGGGTAGGGTTACGCTGCCTCCTTAGGCCCTCTTTGGAGGGACCAGGAGGAAAGCCCTGGGGCCAAAATTAGAGGGGAAAAACTGCAAGTTTTGCTGCGATCCCACAGGACTCCAAAAGGATTGAAAAACAAAAACAAAATGGCGACCCACAAACCCCCAAAGCCTTTTTAGGTGCTGGGGACCCCATCACCTGTGGCCCAATATAGCTGATTAGGGGAGAGGGTATGCAGCCCCTCTCCATTAGAACCCCATCCCATGCAGCCCCTCTCCATTAGAACCCCATCCCCCTGGCCCAAATAATTTTTTTAGGGGAGTGGGGTGCGCAACCCCCCCTCCCTGAGCCATTTTTGGACCCGGATACCCCATCGCCTTCAGCCCAATTTCATGATGCAGGCAGGGAAACAGATCAACAGATTGCTTTCTGTGGATAGGAGCAATGCCAGCTTCCACAGCATGCCGGGAGCCAGCTGGGGCAAAGGGGACCCTGGGGCGCCCCTTAAGCCCCCAGCGTGTTGTTTGTGGGTGCTCCACTATATTAAAGATAGGTCCCAGGGGATTTGGTCCCGGGGCCCAATGAGACTCGGCAAGGTGGCCACACAGCACCCATCTCCTTTAAAATCAAAACTGGCCCTGAAGGAAGGGTTCCCCAGGGCCTAATGAGGCACGGGGAGGGGGGGCCATGCTTCCTCCTTCCCCTTTTAAATGAAGCACAGCCCTAGGGAATGGGGTTCCCGGGGACTTTAAAGGCTTGGGGAGGGGGCTGCATGCCCCACTCCTTTTATTTACATTTTAGCCCCCTGGGTACGGGATCCCAGGGCCTAATTAGGCTAAGGGAAGGGAGAGCCACATGGCCCCCTCCCCTCTTCTATTGGTTTGGCCCCGTGGATGGGGTCTCTGGGGCCTAAAAAGGGTTGGGGAGGGGGGCTGCACGCCTCCCTCTCCTTAGATTTTGGCCCCAGAGGATGGGGGTCCCTGGATCTATTATGGATTGAGGAGAGGGCTGCGCGATCCGCTCCTCTTAATATATATATTTTTTAGCCACAGGGGATGGGGGTCACCAGAGCCCGTAGGCCAACCCTGTGCTGCACACGCTAAAGGCTTTGCACTGTGTGGGGTTTGGCAGCCTGCTGGGGGTTAGGCCACAGGGCCTGCAGCCGGCAAAGCCCTGTGACCAACTCCTGCTGCTCACGGCCAAAAGCTCTGCGCAGTGTAGGGTTGGCTACCTACAGGGATTTTGAAGCAGGACCTGGCTGCAATACAGGCCCTGCGGCTAACCCCACGTCATGAACAAGCAAAGACCTTGTGTGGTGTGGGGTTGGCTGCCTCCAGGTTGCTGCATACGGGCAGTTGGAAGCAGGGCCTGCGGCCAACCCCATGCCGCGCACAACGAAAGGCCGTGCGCAGCATATGGTTGGCGGAGGAGTTGTCTACCTCCCCGCGGGTTGCCTGCCTCCAGGTGGGTTGGCCAAAGGTTTGGCCGCAGAACCGGCCCTGCGGACAACCCCCTACCACGCACGGCCAAAGGATGTGCGTGGCGGGGGTTAGCTTCACTTACGATAATAAAATATTAGTTTACCTTTAAAAAACCAAGAAGTTCACTGAAAAAAACAAAGCTTAAAGTAAAGTTATAGCTAGGTGTGATTAAAAAGATATGTTTTTGTTTTAAAAAGAATTAGAATTTCACTGAAAAAGCAAAGGTTAAAGTAACGTCATTTGTAGGTGAATATGTCAGTGACAACATTAATGGTTTGAACTAAAACAAACACAGAAATTCACCAATTATAGTTAGCAGTGCTAACTATAACTTTTGCCCCTCCATGCAGTGCTTATGACCTCACATATTACATCACTCATGACATGTTCTATGGCATCACTCATGACATTTCAAATGACATCATTGATGACATTACTGATGACATCATCCAAGCTGCTTTGGTACTCCTTTTCTATAAACTAGTATGGCATTAGAGGCCTGAATGTAAGTACAAAATAGCTCAAAATAATATAAAGCATCAATAATGCCATTACAGAGGCAACTCCCATAGGCATAGCAAGCATGTTTTATGTACAACAATGACCCTATACCATACAGTTCACGGGTAGCCTAGTTCACATTAACAATCAACCACAGATATATGGGAAACCATCATTGCACACATTCAATCTGTATACAACTGTTCAGAGAAAGGCAAGTTCGGTAAGATACTCAACGCCTGCTCCCAAATTAATTCCCTACTTCAGACAGCCTTTACCTGTATCAAACCCCTTACAGTCACTGAACCTGCAGCAAAAAACGAAGTGGATATCAGTAGAAAAGAGGACACTCTAAAAAGTGTTCAAGATATGGAGACAGTTTACTCTGTATCACACTGTTTGCAAACAGTGAAACTCTCCTGTGAAAAACACCAGAGTATTAAAAAGTATCTACTAAGAACAGTGTACACCTTAGGTAAAACCTGTCCAAAGAGGGGCCAAGGTCTGAATGTGCTAAAGACCATAATACCTGCTGGTGGTGATAACTTTACAAGTAGCCCATCTAATGAAGCAAAACAAAAACATGTACATAGGCTAGTACCTAGTGCACATAGTCTTCTATATCATGTAGACATTGTCGTGCCAAGACATTTCTGCCTAAAAACTCAATGCGTCATACAATACTTAATATGTAGTATGTAAAATCTTTGCAGCCAGAAGTTTTTTCTGCAGTACCAAAAAACTTGCAAGGAACATGTTGTTAGCTCCACACATAATAGCTCTTCAGTACAAAGATTTATAAAGTATTCAATACCTCAATACACCAATGATGCATTAGGAGCACATGTGTTTTGTAAACACTCACTCCCATTAGCTGGATACAAACTGTATAAAATTATGTAGAAAAGTAGTATGGTAACTACCCTCCTCTATGTAAGCTATAAAACAAACTAACACACTCATTGTATGATGTAATCAGTGATGTCATCAATGATGGCATTTGAGATGTCATGAAGGGTGTCATAGAACATGTCATGAGTTATGTAATATGTGAAGTCATAAGCAGTGCATGGCTAGAGAGCAAGTTATAGTTAGCTCTTCAAACTATAGCTGCTGAAATTCTGTGGTTTTATACTTCAAAACGTTAATGTATTTACTGACCCTTTCACCTAACTATAACATTACCGTAACCTTTTTTTTCAGTGAATGTCTATCTGTCTATCTATCTATCTATCTATCTATCTATCTATCTATCTATCTATCTATCTATCTATCTATCTATCTATCTATCTATCTATCTATCTATCTATCTATCTATCTATCTATCTATGACAGTAGCCTGTAGGTAGTTATAGGTAGGGCTAACTTTTTCTATAGACAAAGCACTTTTTGTTTTGCTAATAACTTGGGCGCCTTCTGACGAACCTTCATTACATTTTACCAAATAAGTGCCCTCATTTGCCTAGTTCTGCATGGAAAGTTTCTCTGTGATTCATCATGCAGAGGCCGAGAAAAAGGGACGCTTTTCCCCCCTGCAATCTCTATGGGGATTTTGCATTTTTTTAAATACAACTACAGGCCGAACTGCTGAATGGGTTTACACCAAATTTGACAAAACACTAGCTCTTGGTCCGGAAAGAGCCCTTTTTAGGTCTCGCCTGAGCCAGCGCAGGCGCTTCTCTGCGAGACATTTAGAAAGGGGGTTTTCAAAGTGCTATCAGAGGCTTGCTGGCCTCAAGCTTGAGTCACGCGCGTGTGCACGCGCGCAGCCGCCATGTGGGTTTGTATTATGGCTCATTAAGCCTTGCATGCCTCTCTCCGCCTTGCTTGCTTGTGTTGTGCTTCAATTCCCTCCCCACCACTTGCTTGTTTTCACAACTCCTGGGCTTGTCTTTATTATGTGAGCCGGATAATGCTTTCACTTTTGCCTTTTAGTGCGCGCGCACTCAACTCTGTAAGAAGGGGGCTCGCGATTGTTTATCCTAAGCAGATACTTTTCATCTTTTACTTGTCTCTGATGAGCAGTGAGCCTTCCATCTGGAGTGCTCGTATATGAACTATGAAGTCAGATTAAAAGATCACTGGTTGCTTTGCTTTACATGCATCCAATAGCCTGCCTTCAGCATAGTGTTAGTGTTCGCACATCACAACAAGTGGAGCAAGAAACGACCTTCACAGCACTGTAAGGGCTGCAGGTCGTCCAGGACACATTGTGATTATCCAAGTACGCTCTTTCTAACCATTGAACATGTTTTGTTTAGTCGCCCGCTGTACAAACGTGCCAGAAGCAAGTGACTGAAACCCCAGGCATTGGCGGAATCTTGGTTTCCGGCATTATTACCACCTGCTGTTCATATCCTCAGCTCTGATCTGATCAGGCTAACGGCTTTCTGCCTGAGCAGATTCTTATTAGCAATGGGAGTGATTAGGAAACATGTATGTGCCCTGGACACGCCGCATTAAGCGAATCTGCAATCCTTTATCATCCCGGACTGGAAATTCTGGATGAAGCCAGGATAACGCAGATCTGTTGCGATCACATTTTTCCTGGCCCCATGCTTATTTATTTTTGTTTTAACATAGATCCGTTTATTGCACTTTCACTTTAATAATTCTTTTTGTTGATTGGTGACATTTGTTGGTTATGCACGTAACACTGTATGGAGAGACATGTGAGTAGCTTGCCTAATTCTGCCTTTGGGGAGGGTCATGCCGTGGTTTTTATTTTGACTTTTAATCTGGCTGTTTTAACTTTGTCATTTTAGAGAACATTGTCGATCTGTAATAATGTATTTTATGTATATCGCTGTTATGGTCCTAGACTAGTTACCGAAATAAAGTGTCTTACAGACTTACTCTTCCTAGTCCTTTCTGACGTAATGACGACACCCCTGGAACTTGGCGTCCGGAGTGAAGGGACGTATTTTACACAGTGGACAACCATCAGCGGCTTCAATAAAGACAGAAAAGAAACAGAGAGTGTCTTCGATAACACCCATACAATATTTTAAATACCAACAGTCTATCAAATTAAAACCGGCTAGAGGGTCACTCGCACCAAAAGAGAAGGGTTGTCATGCATGATAAAAAGGCATCTGCACGCTTTCTATAAAATCGGGCTCCATTAAGGACATGCTTCAGATATAACGCCATTTCTATTCTTCCCCAACAAGTGTTTGTCCACTCTGGTGGGACAAGCACTGCACTACGTTACAAACGTATACACCTTCTACGGTTGTGTGGACATGCAAGAAACAGCACGGCAGAGTCAGCACTTATAAAACGCTTGGGACGGAAGTCCCAGAGTAATTGACAGTTCTCGTTGCCTTGCACGACCGATGTAAATGTAAACAAGCATTGGCATAGCCAATAGGTCCCGCCTTTGGGACCTTATAAGTGTGTAGCCATGCAGCAGTTGATTGTTGTTGCACCAAGGATATTGTGCTGCAAAACTAAAAACGTATAAGGTCCCAAAAGCGAGATCTATTGGCTATCCCAATGCTGTTTTAATATGGTGTAAATCTCTTCAGTAGTTTGAGAGTTGTTAAACTTTGTATATCTGGGGACGCGGATCCTCCTCAGGGGATTTGCGGGTACCTGCTGAACCAAAGCCGAATGGGAAAAAAAGCCTGCGGTGGTTGGTATTAACAGACAGTAATTATATATTACTTTCATTAAAAAAAACATAGCAATTTACTGAAAAAAACAAAACGTTACAGGGACGTTATGGTTATCGTCACATTTTACCTAGACAAAGCCATAGAAATTCAGCCATTATAGTTATACTTATAGTTTCTTCAGATAAGTATAACTATAACGTGTGCCATTAAGTAACTTTAGGCCATGAGTTATAGTTTCTTAACATACGTATAACTTTAAGTATAACTAAAACGGCAAAATGCTTCTATGGTTTTGACTGTTTTTTTCAGCAAATTGTGTGTGTATATATATATATTTATATATAAATATATATACAAAGCACTTCTTCTTTCCAAACAAGAATTGGGGCGCACTCCTTTAGCTTTCCACAGCGAAAATTTTTATTTAGGAGCTTTTCAGGATAAAAGCGAGTGATCACTCTTCTTTTTGAAAGAAGAAGTGCTTTGTATATTGAAACGGCGTGGTTCTGCCATAGGGAGAGGCACCCATGATGAGCGCTGTAATCGCCGGGAAACCTGAACCAACGTGCTTGCATATATATATAAGGGATGAGCTACAAGTAGTAAATCTATCAAACCGTGAGATAACAAACAATGAGATCATGCTACTAAAAAAAGGAATACAATTCTGTCCAACAAAAAGAATGGACTTAGCACAAGTAAGAATAGACCTTTACCTCTATTTTCGAAAAATCAAATTAGCAAAGTTCTTTGCAGAAAAAGAAAATGTGACATCGCGAAAGAAACCACAGGAAATCATTGAGGGCTTACAAGCTAAAGATGCTGGAAGCTATCTGACATTACTGAACCTGGATGTAATTGAAGGGGATGAAATAAATTTGAACGAAGTGGTGGAACAAAAAGGAGGGGGCCTGAGTGGGCTGAAACCAAAATCTAAATTCTATCCACAACTCGCACCAGGTAATAAAGTTGATTTATTTCAGGAAGCTGTAATTGAAGATGTGTATAAAATAAAAAATCAAACCTATAAAGACAATTTGACCAAGGAGAAAAGAGAAGCCTTGAAAAACCTGATGAATGATGACAACATAGAAATCAAAATTGCTGACAAGGGCGGTAACATCATAATCCAAGATAAAACAGCATATGTCCTGGAAGCCCATAGACAACTCTGGAATAGCACTTATTATGAGAAACTTAAAAAGAACCCAACAAAAGAAATTAAGGAAATGCTGGATGCAAAACTTCAGGAATGGACTATGAAAAAAACGAATCAATGAGGAAGAGTGCAAATATCTAACTGTGAATTATCCTATTCTGGCAACAATTTACTTCTTGCCCAAGTTGCATAAGGATCAAAAAAAGCCACCAGGCCGACCGATACTATCGGCGGGGGGCTCTTTGCTGGAACCGCTAGCTAACTTCATTGATTACTTCCTACAACCGTATGTGAAACAACTCAGTTCCTATATACGAGATACGACAGACATATTAAATATGTTACAGAATAAACCTTGGCAGGAATCTTATCTGTTGGTAACGATGGATGTTGTATCCTTATATACAACAATAGACAATGACTTTGGAATAGAAGCATGCAGTTTCTTTTTACAGGAGAGAAATATAACATATCAAGATCACAACACCATGCTCAGACAGATGATTGAAATCTGTCTGAACAAAAACATTTTTCTCTTTGGTGATGAACTATATAGGCAAAGAAATGGCACAGCAATGGGCTTTTCCTTAAGTCCAAACTACGCTTGTCTCACAATGGGATACTGGGAAAAGGAAGTGGCGTGGAAGGCGGAAAATGACGTCTATCTGAATAAGATCATCTCTTGGAAAAGATTTAAAGACGATCTCTTTATAATTTGGGATGGAACAAGTGATGAGTTTCGAGAATACTTCGAAATCTTAAATAACAGCACCACCCAATTGAAATTCACGTTCGAGACCAGCAAGGAATGTGTAATATTTCTGGATACAGAAATTTATATCAGAGAAAATCAGATCCACACCACTTTGCATCGTAAAAGTACGTCTACGAACTCAACTTTGGAAGCAACCAGCTTCCATCAAGAATCATTGAAAGCCAGTATCCCCTATGGGGAATTCTTCAGAATCCGGAGAATTTGTAGTGAGGAACAAGAATGGCAGAAACATGGCCAACAGACAGCGGAACGTTTCAAAAGGAGAAAGTACAACAATAAAATAGTGCTGAAAAGCTGTGAAAAAGCGAATGAAAAGCAAAGAGAGGATTGCTTAAAGCCAAAACCAAAGACAAACGTGACCAATAAGGAACCAATACGATTCATAACCGATTTTTCGGTAGAAAGTAAACAAGTGACAAGTATCCTGAGAAGGAATTGGAAAATTTTACAACTGGACAGTACAGTTAAGGAAGTGATGGGTAATCATCCGGTAGTGACATACCGTAGACCAAGAAACCTAAAGGATCACCTAATCCACAGCCATTTTAAACCAAAAAAGAAGGCGATTGGCTCAAAACAAAGGGATTCGTGAAATGCCACATGTGTAAAGTGTGTCAGATCGCAAAACAAACTAAAACACTGAAAATGAAAAATGACAAGTCATGGGAGATCAGACAACTAATAACATGTAAAACACAATATGTGGTATACATAGTAGAATGTCCATGCCCACTACAATACGTTGGCAGCACAATCTGCGAATTAAAAAAACGGATCCTGGAACACGTCAGAGCGACGGTGCATAAAGATCGAGCAAATGCCATCGCAAAGCATATGGAACAACACCATCAAGGTGACTGGATGCTACTAAAGTTTTTTGCAATAGACACAGTGCCACAAATGAAGAGAGGCGGTGACAGGGAGAGAGAACTTCGCCGAAAAGAATCGAGGTACATCATCAAGCTAAGGACAATGCACCCGTATGGTCTCAACCAATCGGAAGAACTTTATATACATCTATAAGGAAAATTGGGATAGGATACACTCCGTAAAACTCCAAGAGGTGTGCAAGCTGATCCGGATCAACATCGATAAAAAACAAAACTAAAAAATGATTAAAAAAAATAAAATAAATGCTAGCTTCTAGATATAAAGAAAAGAAGGAACAAACAAAGAAAGAAAAGAAGAATCAACAAAACAAAACGGGTAAAAGTGCATGAAGAAATTCCACAAGAAGTTAAGAAATGAAAACCCCTGAAAAGGATGGTGGAATAATGATATAGCCAACCAGAGGGCATTAAAATGAACACATACAAATGAAACTGCAAAAAATGAAATGTGATAAAAAACAAAAGAAGAAAAAAATCTTTTTGTACAATGTATACTATGCCAAAGAATAGTATCGATGTTGAAATTGGGACCAGCTTACAGTAACATGATGAATTCAAGTATAAGATTACACTTTTAAATAAAAACTACAGCCTCCAGAATGCTTTGAGCTAAGAGACACACGAAACAGGAAATGAAATGATGTGACTTTAAAAAGGACTAACTTCCTGGGATCAGGTGATCGTGAGCAAGGGAGAGGTGCTCCCGAAACGCGTTGGTCAGTGTTTGTCTGCATAATGCTAAATTGAAGGCTTTAAAATTAATAAAAAAAGCAAAAACATTTGAGAACGGGAGTTCGTCCCATTATTCCTCGCCGTCAAGGGAGGTTTGTGTACTTAAATATTAAGCAGCGTGGTTCTGCTGCAGGGACCACGAACCAAGCGTCGAGCGCTGCATTTCCCGGGCACGGGGAACCGAAGGCAAGATATATATATATACATATATACACACACACACCTATATATATATATATATATATATATATATACACACACACACACACACACACATATATATAGTACGTTTGCTGAAAATTACACACCCTAATCTATGTCTCATCTCTGGAGATGTCTAGGTTCGAATTTAGGTAAACAGAACAAAATAAAAATAGAACATAGATTAACTGAGTATTTGAGGCTCTGCAATCTTCTTGTGCAGTGATCCAATAAGAGAACTCAATCTATACAGGGATGTGGAATTCCTATAGCCTGACACCCAGGACATATTGTTTGAGGCCAAGGGAAATTTTTCATGTTTATTTTTTTCTTGAGACAAGTAGACCCAACCCCTTACAACACAAACCCTTTGGCTGCCAGTTTACAGTACCACATTATAGAGGAGGGAAGGGCATTGTCTGAGGTTAGGGTAACATTTGTGTACATGCGTTAATGCAGTCTAAATTTGTATTTAAGGTTTAATAATGCAAAGCCTTTATTATTATGGTGAGCGCTCTGAATGTTGTCATCTTGGGCTGTACTACTGACAGTGGTTTCAGTATAAAAATGTGCACACCCATTTTCACAGTTTAGAAATATGAGGCTATGTATAATGCTCCCAGAATGCTGTCTGATTAGATGCAAATATTTGCAGAAGCTTGATTGGTGAATCTTTGTTTTCAAAATAAAATGTTCACAAAAATGAAAGGAAAAAAACATTTTGCTAAACTACTGTAAAAGTTCAGTTACCATTTCTTTGCAGCATCATTTAGTAAAATGTGTTGATGTATGCTAATATTTCGCAAACATATTCATAATGTAAAATCACTACAACCAGTTTCAATAAGATTATGGGAAACATAAAAATAAACAAGTATTTGGCAAATGCAGTTGGTCTGAAATTGGTGGTCAGCCTTTTGGTTTTGTCAATATGTGCCTTGTTTTGGCATGGTTTTTGTAAAGTGTATTCAACAAGGAGCACAGAGGGAAAAAGCTAGAACCCGAGTCGCCCTCCACTCATATAGTCATATACACAACAATGACCGGGTTCTACCAGGCAATTATACAGGGAATTCGACGTATAACTCTTATTGCAAATTTTACAATATTCTCCCCTTCTTTTAATTATAATAGGGGTAGAGAGTGTAACGTGTCTTTGCCAATTAAAAAGCTCAATTCCCAATTATGACAGTCTCAAACAATACACCCAACTATAGTGTATACTACTGTGCAAAAAAATGTGCATAGGCAAGATGACCCCTCACGGGCGAACCACCATCGGGATACCTGATAGGTACTCACCAGATATGCCCTGTTCTCATCATCGGCGGTCATCAAGCCAAAGGTGAATGTGTTCAAAAACAAAAAAATGTGAGTGCAGTGAAAACCAAAAACAGAAAATGTAATAAAATTTATAGGAGTGCACGATTACTACTATTTTATTCTTTGATTTGGTGCCACCTACCCGTTTAAAAAGCAGTGTTGGTTGCTAGACATGCATACCAATTAAACCAAGCCGACATGTTTCATTGCCTTTCACCACTTTATAGGCAATTTCTTCAGGGCTATAGTATTTTACCACTGCAAAGTTTGTTGAACACACCAATTTTCAAGACTGTTAATAAAAACACACAGGAAATGTGTATAAGTCTTCTTTGCAGAATACCCATGACACTACTACTCATGTAACACAGTATTGCACAGAAAACATCTATTTATATTTACCCATGTTGGGCCCAGGTGTCTCCTACCAGCCAACAGGTCTTTTTATGCATAAAATGGAAGAAAGTACTGGTTTTGAGCTGCACCCCAGTCTGTGAGTCGCCCTTTGTTTAGACAATTAATTGCCTGGTAGAACCCAGTCATTGTTGTGTATATGGTTTTTGTGAAACCTTATGGTGTGGTAGCTGCCGGGCCCTCGCCATTATAGCAAACATTGGCAAAAGCAAAAATATGTTTTTGGTTTAAAAAAGAACACATTGCCACAGTTGTTTCTGGCACTGAACAAAACTACTTTGTGTGCTGATATGCTCCTTGTAAAAGAGGAGAATGCTGTCACAGTGAAGCCAGTCGATAGATAGAGAGACAGAATTTTAATAAACACTAAAGGTCCTGGTTAACGCGGACCTAATTAGGAGCCCAATATTAAAGTAAATCTCAAAAGTGCACCCATGGTATGTTCTTGCATTAAGTGCAGATAAACGGCTTTCATGAATTCACAAGAATTTATAGAAGTAGGCCAAGAAATAGTACTCCTAGAAAATAATTGTAAACTGCATTTTAGCATGAGCAAATATGCATGTGTAGACTTGCTTATGCAAACGTCTTAGTGTTTTCAAGCTCACTTTTCCCCCAACCACTTTTTTCCTAACCCTGGAAGATATTTTACATCTGCCATTGTAAGAAGTAAATTTCCAACCTTTCTCCATATGGGAAAAGATTAGAGAAGAGTTGGTGAAAACTCTTAAAACATGCAAGTAGGTTTGCACAAACTTAAAAGGGCATTCCAACCCTGGAACTATTGCTTACTACTACCTTCAACCCCGGTATGCAGATCTGTGCTAACATGGCAACATAAGGGAATTGCTAGTATTCAAACCCTACTATAGTATGAGCCCTTGCACAATCATAGAAGCTATATCAGAGCTCTTTAAGAATGAGATTGCTGCCATAATTTGTCGCTGCATTACATGGCACAAAAGGGACAAGTGTATTTTGTTACAGGACAAGTAGATTTACAAATCAATCAATCTTCCCTATGGACAAGCAGATGTTTTATTAAATTCCACATCCCCTGTTGCATTGCTAGCTACGGTTAATCAATGTGGTGTTGTGCCTCTTCGAGGCCTAGCAGGACAATGCTTTCCTATATAGAAAGGAACTATCAGGCAACCTGGTAAAACTTTTGTGTTTGATCTCATATACACAGGTTTCCAATGCGAGAAAGTTAAAGGTGTCCTCAAGAATTTTTACACCAGAGGGTATTACCTTTACAATGGCACAAAAAACCAAGAACAGTATCAGGACTGTTCATTACCTGATTTCTGGGATCATCCTAAGCTTTGTGCGGTCAGATGTAGAGCTGTCAGAATCCTGCTCAGAGGGCCACAAGGCAAGCAGGAGCTACAGGGTCCAGCCATTGGGGTTGAGGCCTATTACTCCTGATTTCTCGGGCCTGACCTACAGTGGATTCTGACCAATTGGGCCAAGCACCCCTTCAACACTTGACTCTCAGTGGTAGCGCGGGTCAAATAGTCCACAGCTTCTTTGGGGAGGGAGTGTAGATACAGGGGATGTGAACATAGGCTCGCAACTCAAAATACGCGCAACAGCAATAATACATGATCGTCCAGTCAAATACTTGCTTTTATGAGAAAAAAACATTTTATTTTACAGCCATTAGCACAAAGGGAAATGCAACATTCACAAACAATTTCCACAGTCCCCTGGGGTCAATGCTCTAATGTTTAGGCAGTTCCGGAGTGCCGCTCCCTTCTAGCTCTAATGGTAGAGCTATTCCTCACTAGGTGATATTCAGGTGAAGCCCTACTAGTCTGAGTCTCAGGAGTCCCACTACATCTCTGTTTAAAAGTTATCCAGTGCACTATCTAGCAAGCAAGTATTCCCAGGGTGGACTAACCTGAAATCTCTCTTGCCCAGACATGCAGGATCGGAGTGACTGGAACCCCAGAGGACACTCCCTCCGTGGGTGCTGGAGCTGCAGCAGTTGTCTCTTGTAAGTTGTTTGCACGCGGCCCTGGCGTGCTCTGCTTGGCAGAGCTCAAGTTCCTATCAGACACAGTTGTGCAGCCACAGTTACTGGAGGATCTTTGTGGCTCCTCCAAGCTTGGTAAGTTCTTTGATCCTTCGCACTGTGAGTGGGGGAACGTGAAAGTCTTGACGCCCATCCTCAGTCACATTGCAGGCCTGTAGGGGTCACCACAGCGGCCTCTCTCCTCCGGTCATGATCCCAACAAGGTCACACTTCTTGCTTTGTCCCGTGGCCCCCTCTGGCCTACAGGGTTCACCATCTATCCATTACACGCGGCTCTGACCCAATCGGCACAGCAGATTTCTTCACAGTGGCCCCCCTGTCATACAGGGCAGCTGGCTCACCACTGCATAGGGACTACTGCCAACTTAGCATGACAATTTATTTACAACGTCCTCTCCTCGCATATGGGATTGCCAGCTTTTACTGCATGCTGGCTACTGCCCCTCAGCACAGCAGTCTCCTCATGGTGGCCCTTCCTGGCTTTTGGGTTTGCCGGTTTGATACTGCACATGGGCGATGACCTGTTTGGCACAGCAAGGGTCACAGGTCACTTAACAGAGGCCCTCTTATGGCATATGAAGGTCGCTGACTTGTCCCTGCACGCAGACAATGACCAGATTGTTGCAGCAGCTGTCTCCTCACACCTCGCTAAGGGAATCATCTCAACAGGATTCTTCATTGGACCTAGTTCCCTCCAACACGCTCCTCTTCATCACAGGGCACACTGGTCTTAGCAAGCAGGCAGGTGCTGGTGTTTCAGGCGGCAGGGTAGGTGGTCTTGGATTACCTGGGGGATGCCCCCTCACCTTGCTGGGAGACTAGCAGGCCTTGGCCCCCAGTCCTGGTCACAGACTTAAGTCTTGCATTGCTTCTCCTCCTTACACAGCTTGATTGACTGCTTGACAGTTGACAATTTTGGGGGTTTCAAGCTCCCCTTCATATGGTCTATTTCTGAACACAAAATGTGATTAGAGTCTACATTTTTTAAGTTTATGTTGGTGTGCAGCTTCCTATTGAAGAACCCACTCTTCTTCCAGAAAGCAGTCTGTCATAGCAGGGATGACTCCGAAGCTGAGGACCCTACAACACAGGCCATGGGAGTTACTAGGAGTTCACACCTGGATGTCAGCCACAGGTACATGTGTATCAAAAGGTTAGCCCAGGGTCTCAGACCTACTCTTTATGATTCTCTTATCCGCCCCATCTCCTTCCTGAGATGTTACTTGTGAATTCTCCCTGAATCAAATACCACCCTTTGAAGTGTACTGGGGAAGCCTGTCTCACCCTCTCCCCCGTGTCCCACCCAGCTTACAGCAATCCACAAATCTGTCTGGAGGATTCCTCTACCTCCTGACCTCATGTTTCTCCATGCAGGCCTGGGTCTCCCAAAATGGAACCCAGAGTCAGCCATGTATTGTGCCACTTGCAGGCTCACATTAACTCCGCATGTACATATACCATGGTGCACTGCATAGACCGGCATTAGCACTGTATCGTACCATTCACAGACCTCCATACACCCAGCACATGCACATCACACATGCATTGCACAGCATTATACACCAGGTCAATGTAGGCCATGAGTGAGTTAAGCACACAGCAGCAGAACTTTAAATGAGTGAGCCTGTAGGCCTCACTCCAGTGACACAGGTAAAAAGGACCTGTTCAGATCTACTAATCACTACACATTATACTGCCACCACCACCCTTGTGCTGCTTAATTCCTGATAAAGGCAGTAGTCTTTCACCATTATGAGGTAGCTCTTTGGGCACCCTTTTCCATCCCACAATATCATAATCAATGAGGCAGGCCTATGTCATGGGGCAAACGTATGATCCGTGTTTACCCGTGACAACAAAAATCAGCATTAGGGATACACATGTCCGTACAGTTGGGGCGCTCAGGGTAGTGGCCATGCAGAGGACTTTTCCATCACAGTAGAGTCTAGGAGGCATTAACGGAGGATATCAAACCTACAGATACCAGACAGTTGCTGATTTCATTAATTAAACCATTTAAGCCTGTTTAGTCTCCCACGGTAACTAGATGGTTCTGTAGCTGATGACTGAAGCACGCATCAACACCTCCTCTGTTTTTGCACAAGTTTCCAGGGATGCTAGGGCATACACAGCCTTTTCTGTTGGAAGACACCTGGAAGACTTTTTGAGGGCAGCTGGCTGGTCATGAGATTCAACTTTTAAAAGTTTTATTTTAAAACCAGTGATAAGGGTGGCATCATTGGTGCTGAGTAAGCTTTAAACTAGCAAAATCCTAACTCCATCCCTGACAGAATGGAAAACTTCCTAGCTATCGTGAAGGAAAGTTTAAATTCTATTAAGTACACAGAGGCGAAGATTATTCCACCTTGGGAGAACAATGTCATCTCTCCCCCCCTTAAACATGTAAACTTTAAACTCCATTGGGAGTGAATATATATTGCTACTTGTATGTTTCAACTTATCTAAAGTTCTCTTGACATATTTGAAGATTAGATCTGTGTTTTATAGTTTTGTTACCAGGCGTTTATCATCTTGTGTTATGCTAGGCTGATTTTAGATTTCCTCAGAAGTTCTGTTGGTGGATTTTGATTCGGTTCAGTATTTTATCGGTGCCGAAGAGAGGCAAGATCACCAGTGACAAGAGTATCACACTTTAGTCTTCCGTAAGACAAAGAGGAAGTGCTATTCCTGGGGGATATTCTTATGTGTTACCAGGATCATCTAATTGGTTGAATCTTAGATTGTGTTTGGACTCATGGGATTTGTAGTCCTTCGCTTTGATGTTATTTTTCTAATCTTTGTTGGGCTGCTGAGCTAATAAACAAAGAAGAATAAATCATAATCATCGGCTCCTTGTCCTTAATAGAATTTAAACTTACTTTCATGATGGCTATGAAGTTTTACATTTTTTATGCTTAATGCACAAGGACCATATCTCGCCTCTCAGATTGGGGGGGATCTAAAGTGAGGAGGGGGCTGTGCCGGATTTCCTGGGTGGTGGCATTGCTGTTCAAAATATGGCCAGCATATATTTTCATAAGGGCTTCCTCTCTTAGGCAACACAGTGGGAGTGCAATTGTGAAGTAACTTTTGCCTAGCCCTGTTAACTCACTCCTCTGCACTCTTTATTTGCAACCTGCACAAGCATATCTTCTTCGCTTCTGGATGCTTCCTAAACTCACTTGAGAGATGAGAAAGATAGAAAGCTACAGAGCACATTTACTTGGGTTGTTCTCACCCCTGCCTCATAGGTTGTTGCCACTTGTCGAGTTTCCTTGCCGTAAATGTAGCACTGACAAAAAGATAGCAACCAAGGTATGGGTATTTACCTATTTAATGATTGGGAATTACGAGAATAACCAATTGACTGATATGCGTCTGTGCATCTGAGACTGCAGAGATTGCACTGCCTCTCCTTATATTTCGGTCCCCTAGGACTACACTACATCCAACTGATCTCTGTGGGCAGAGCACATACGTTATGCCAACGGTACACTTAACACACCACTCCGAAATATATCATGTGCACAAAACCACTCCAAGTCATCTAGTTAGCTATAAGATTGCCAGTTCAACAAAACACCCAGATAAAGCTATACTCATGCATCACAACAGTACATATTACTCAACTCCTGTCACCACCACATTCACAACACAACTCCTCAAAGTCTAGTGAGACAAGTGTTTTCCACCTCATCGCCATATCATAGTAGGTTGGTGTGCAGGGTGAATCAAAGTAATTTGGCTTTCGGTGAGAAATGAGATTTAAAAACATGAAGGTTATTGTGATTGAGCAAGGTTTGTACTGTATCTTGTTTGTTGTTCTTGGCAAATAATAGGAATTCTGTCTTGGCTGGGTTGAGCTTCATGTAGGTGTTGGACATCCATATCTGAATGAAGTACAAGCTGTGTTTCAGACATTGGATGTTTGAAGCATGGAAGACTTTCAAGTAGAGCTGTGTATCACCAGCATGTTGGTGAATTTTAATGCTGTCATCTGGAAGTAGAGCAGGAAGGGCTCCATGGAAAGGTTGAAGATGACAGGATTCACAATAGAACACTGGGGGGCTCTACATGTGATAGGGATCTTTTGTGACCTGGAGGTCTACAGTAAATCAATCAATCAACAAGTTCTTTATTTGGATATGAAAAACAAACAAAGCATATAAATTACATATCAGGTTTTTAAAAAACAATAAAAAAAGAACATCACTCGCTAGAAGAAAACTACAAATCAGGGGAAGGCGCAAACATAAGATCCCTAAGCGTACCTTCCCACCAGAACAAACTCCACTCAAACTACCAGACAACACAGCAGTTGCAACACAACTAACCACCGCAAAAAGCCACTCCACATGCAAACATATCTCAACCTTCTCATTTCTCTGCCCAAAAAACCTCCCTTACACCTCCACCAAAAGCTACAACCAGAATTCCAACCCAGTCACACCAAAATGCCCTATACCCCTGCACCTCCACCCATACCACACCACATATCCCCCTCAAAGCACCATAACATGAAGAAGAAAGAAACACAAAAACTAAAATGCTTACTATTCAAAGCAAGATCAATGAACAAAAACCACTGCAACATTTTTGACCTACTCTCAGAACCAGCACCGGACCTCACCTTCATTACAGAAACATGCCTGAGCAAAGATTATTCACCCACATGCCACACAGTCATAGAACCTGATTTTCTCATCATAAACAACATTTGTATTTACAAAATTGGAGGGTGTATGGCTCCCATCCATACAAACATCACTACAATTAACACAAATTGGAAACCTCAGCATAGGCAGCTGTGAATCCTTAATGATAAGATGTCACCCCTCTCCAACTATAACTTATTCCTTCCTCTTAATATATAGA
The DNA here is from genome assembly GCF_964261635.1 of Lissotriton helveticus. Taxonomy (NCBI): domain Eukaryota; kingdom Metazoa; phylum Chordata; class Amphibia; order Caudata; family Salamandridae; genus Lissotriton; species Lissotriton helveticus. The sequence continues at coordinate 346,248,368 of NC_136071.1, read as the reverse complement.
CCACCAAGGAGCAATGCCAACTTTAAAGATGTTTTACTAGATACAGTGACCAATACCCATCTGACCCCCCCCCCCAAACCTATACATTCTAGGAGACCTCAACATATAGTTTGACGAGAAGAATCTAATCATAACCACAGCTATCACAACCGACCTTGAAACCGTCAACCTCCAACAGGTAATTTCTAACCCAACTTACTCAGCAGGACACACTCGAGATGTCACATTCGCACTCTCACGACAAACTACAGTTACAGACAACCCGTAAGCTGGAGCGATGACATCATCACTTTCAAGATCAACACATCTGTCATTGACACTTTGAAGATACCAAGAAACAACACAACAAATACTTAGAATGACACCCATAAACTCAACACCCATCTTGAAAGATCCCCAATAAACATGCATCCGAAAGACATGCACACCATTTACAACTAGATCTTCACTGCACTGGACAAACAGATACCAAAATAAAACACATCCAGGGTTGACCACAAAAAGAACACCTCTTAGATTAACAACAACATCAAAAGAATGAAAACAAAACTCAACATGCTACTGCTCAAGTGAAGAAAATTGAGATATGCGACACAACCACCCTATGCCATTACAACAGAGCCTACAGAAGACCCATCAGAACCACAAAAAAAAACCACTACCCCACTTGCATCTTGCTGACCTTTTAGGTAAGCTCTTTAGGACCCCATGTAGCAAATGCTATATAAATGCTGCAATACAGTATAATGCATACCAGTGAACTGAGATACCCTGCTGCACTCGTGGTAATCTTTATTTTGTTTTTCCAATCATGCAGGCTAAACACAACCTCCTCTGGCAGCAGTGCACACCACATATCGGTGGTACTCATCTCATGGACCGAAGAATATAGCTGGACTACAGTTAGCCTACTCAGAGATGTTTTTAATACATTAACAAAAAGCTTTCCTAAATCAGAGTTTTACTGCCAGATCTACCAAATGGCAATAACGTCGTAATGGTGAAGCTGAAATAATCCTCAATGAAAGCCAGCAAGTGAGAAAATGTGTAAGTCTGCCAAGAGGAAATAACATACGCAACTTCTTCTATAATTCAGAAGTTCAGAGCTGCCATCTGCTCATCGTATGAGAGACTCTAATTTAAGGATGAAGGAAATCGCGTGCTACATAACCCCCACAGAATGCTGATTGCGTGCACAAGGCCAAATGCGCTGGAGAGGCGCGACAAGACTGCACCTCATTTTTTAGGTTTTGCCTGCACAGCTCTTGGGCTGTGCTTGCAAAATCTGTTGTAAACAAAAAAATCTTTAAACGTTCTTAGAGCCCACCCATTAGTTACCATTACTTACCAATGGTTGGCTTCCACGTCTCACTTGCTTTTTATTGGTCACCACCTCCTCCTCCCCTCCAATTTCCTACTGATGCTTTGTGTGTGTGTGTCCCTGCATTGGAGCATGGACCAAGTACAGCTTCCTGTCTCTGACCAGTATCCTTCCACTGGCTGCAAGCTCACGCAGGTACTCTTTTTTACTTTTGTACATGCAGTCTTATAGAGTACATGTGTCTGCAGTCTCTCTTTTTCACACCTGCCCTCCTCCCACTGTTTCTGCTATCTCCTTTGTGTTGCTTTCACCTGCCCTCCTACCGCTGTCTGTTGCGTTTCCCACCACTCCTCACTCATCCCTCTGTCTGTTTTGTCTCCCACCCACAGCTCTACTCCTGCTGTCCATTTTGTTTTCCACACCAGCCTCTTCCCGCTGTCTGTTTTGTTTGCCCCCTCCCTCCTCCAGATGTCCATTTTATTTATCCTCCTGTCCGTTTCATTTCCCACCACCTGCCCTCCCGCTCTGCTACCCACTTCCCACTGTCTGTTTCATTTCCCACCAAAGTCCGCCCTCCTCCCGCCTCTTCCCAATGTTTGTTTCGTTTCCCACCCTTCCACCTGCTGTCCGTTTCGTTTATCAACCCACCCTCCTCCCGCTGTCCATATCTCACCACAACCCCCCACTCATGTCACTATGTCTGTTCTTGTTCCCCACTCTCCTCCCATGTGTTGCTTGGCCCCTTCCAATCAGCCAATGCTGTTTTTAGATGTATTGCATAGCAGTGTGGGCTGCTTTGCCACATTGCTTACAGAGAAAAACGTGCTATGATGAGGTCAATGCTGGCCGCATCATAGCTCTTTTTTTCCCTTTTTTTTTACTTTAAGCCATTTTGCGCAGCCACTTGCACTGCTGTGCAACATGTGACAAACAGAATGACAAAGCAAAAAGATATTGCATAGAAGAAACCTATTGGCTTTACCAATGCTTGTTTTCCCTGTGTCTCGGGTTATCTGCGCAGAGAGAGAGAGTGTGTGTGTGGGTGTGCAGACCTGTGTTTCAGCTCTACATGCCTGTACATGTAAATTGATACTTGTATAGCGCACTACTCACCCGCAAGGGTCTCAAGGCGCTTGTACGAATACCGCTGTGGAACCCATCCTGGCTTTCCATGTGAGGTGTCCACTCCTGGCCACCCCCAAGGTGGAGGCCAGGCATCCTTAGCGTTGTGGGGGGCATTGTGGAGATTAAGCAAGCTATTGGCCAGAGTTGCAGAGTGGGACTCCATGATTGGAATAGGCACCGAGGCGAGAATTATCAGGTCCGTGGAATTTTTGAGCCCAAGATCCGCCGAGGCGGGGAATTGAACCCTGGTCCCGGGCTAGACCTCTGCATCAGGGTCTGCCGCTCTAACCATTGAGCCACACTTCTCCACCTGCCTCTGCCTTGACTCTTCCTTTCACTTTCCTGAGATCGCTAAAATGATGTCCTTGATGATGTCCTTGTTTAGGACAGCGCCTGAAATGGAAATCCAGAAGTGGTGATACTGACCATCAGGGTACCCACTTCCCTTTGAGATGTGCTGGCGCTCTTTTGTTCAAAGTATTGCACAATTTAACCTTATAGAGAAGCGCAGGTACTCTACATTTCAAAAGAAAGAAATGCAAGCACTCAGTACCTGACAGTACCTGCCCATTTAAAGCCCTGGTTTTGGGATAATAATATGGCGGCTCACTGCAGCTGCCTGGACCCTGGGCAACAGTCCCACCTGGCCTTCCCTTACGAGGTATCATGTATCCCGTGCATACTTGCAAGTGGGCCAGGAGAGCGGCTTTCTCACGCCAGATGCTAAACTGCAGATTTATCGCGATGTGGTCACTTAATAGCATTGCACAAAAGCTGCGGCTGCTTGGAAAATATTTATTCCACAAGTTGCAACCAAGAGAGAAGGCCAGAGTCCTCGTGGGATGATGGAAGTCTATTTATAGAGGAGATCTGGGGGTTTTAGACAGTTAGGATTAGAGAAAGTTTGTAAAGAACCTTAATAGAGAGCCGCGGTGGATGAACTGTCCATGTTTGTGTTGCTTTACTCGGAATGTCATGCTTGTGTGAATGGTGGTGGTTGTTTGCTTCCGGTCTCTGTCTGCCTGCGACTCTAGGCTGCCCAGGGGCTGGTCTCTGGCTGGAGTGGCACAATTGTCAAAACATGATGGACTGGAATGTAGTCTTGGCTTATTACCAATGGCTGAAATAAATTTAAGAATCCCACCCATTGCCTTTTTGTATCAGTGAGACACGCTTAGTATTGTTTTGCTGGACAGCATTAGCAACTCTTTCAAGGGCCATAAGTGCATTCCCTAGTTCCTTCATTAAATTTGCACTACGTTTCATGTACTTGTGTTTTGTTTTCATACTCCCTTCTTCACTCCTCCCCTTTCCCATAAAACAGAAAATCTGCTAACCATTAGCTTCCTTACCATAGGAGCAAATATATTTTAAGGATATATCAATGAGCTAGTGGTAAAATAAACAGGTGAAAATGCACAGGGCAGAACTTGCAGCAAGCATGATTTTACTGTGTGAGAGGTTTCTGTGAAGCAGGTCATTACAGAGCTATCAGGACTCAAACAGGTTAATCACTGCTTTATAGGAGGGAGGAGAAAGGGTTGCTCTAAACCATTGGTACTTGCAAGCATTTTCCAAGGGGCCAATAATGATGTTCAGGAATAAAATCACCAAACACATTCAACAAAAGAACCCCCGCTCTAAAGGGGCATCTCGCCTCAAAATCCTACGAGATGCTCCAATGGGTAAGCTTTTCTTTCTTCATTTTATTCCTGATGAAGAGCGGTCCCATTCTATGTATTGCTTTGTGAGTGATACAAAGTAGCTTGAACGTGGATCTTCTGTCAACCGGTAACCAATACAGGGATTTTAAGGCAGGTGAGATGTGGTCTCGCGGTTTGATATGCAAGAGTAGTCTGGCAGCTGAGTTCTGAATCCGTTGTAGTCTTTTCATGGTCGTTAAAGGTGATCCGTGGTAGAGGCTATTGGTGCAATCGAGTATGGACAGAACAAGGGAGATGGTAGCTTGGACTTTGTGGAAATCCCAAATGAGGAAAAATTCATCGCAGCGTTTTTATAGTGACAAAGCTTGATCTTGCTAATTCCTCCACTTGGGAATTCAACAACAGCTTGGAGTCCATGGTCATTCCGAGGTTTCTTACTTCCTTCGATACTTTAGGCGGTGATCCCAGTTCATCAGGCCAGGCGGCAAGCGGGTCATAATGTTTCCAATCGCCACATGTGAGTATTTCCGTTTTGGAAGCATTCAATTTGAGATGGCTTCAAGTCAGAGGCTAACATTATTCAAATCTCCTTTATTGCCAGTTCACGGCAGCAACAATTGAAGAATATAGAACTTCAGTGAACATTCCAAGATAGTATAAAGTCCCCCACACACATCCATCTTCCTTCTTTGTTGCTCCTGCTCACAAGATAAGTATCATATGTCTTCTTGTAATTCTTTACTCTTCTAACTGCTTTGATTTGATGTCTGTCCTCCCCTACCCCTCTCTCTTGGAAGAAACCCCTACTACCATTTCCCATATTCCTGTTTATCTCTGAGTTATTTTGCCATGCCCAAATGTATCATAGCTTGGTCCGTTTATTAACTGGGGTCGGGCTTTGGGATCTGTTCTTAGGTTTCAGGTGCCTTTCCCGCCCTGTTATCTTGTTTTAGGTAATTTCAGACCCAAAAATTGCTGTACAGCGAGCCGTCTTACTTTTGAAGTTGGCTTCGCGGTCTCATTCACACAGAAATGACTGCTCCAATATCGGACGCAGTCCTAAGCTCGCTCTGCAGCAGCTCGGTGTCCCCGTATCGACTGGAGCCGCCAATTCACTAGCAGCCCCAGCCCCAAGCCTAAATCCCAAGTAAGAGCATCTTGCCGCACTCTCCATAGCAACAGACCCTGCAGCGGCACCTACTAATAGTCAAGCCGACTGCTCCCTTTCCACCTACTTCTGTAGGTGATCAGATTGTTTCCTGTTGGCGGTGCAATGCACACCAATCGCACAACCAGCTGTATATACCAGGCGGCCGCACACACTACGTGCGTGCCGGTCACCCTTTTAACTCATTGGAGAAAATACACTCTTCCACATACGGCATCCATTTTATTTGGTTGGTCACCGTAAACTGTGATATTTGGCAGTTGTAGCTAGTTTCAGTTCATGCTCGGGCTAAAGACAGCTGACCACGCAAACTATCAGGTGCCTGCACTTTCCCTCAGAAAAAAAAATCTATAATTTTTTTCCCCCTATTTATTTGACTGCAGAACATATCTGGTGAGCCTTCAGGGGTTATCATGGAAAATAAATTAGAGGACTTGGTAAATAAGGCCCTAGATAAAATGATGAGATCCCTTTGCCTGGGCGGTGAACTTAGCTCCGTTCGATGAGTTTTCTGCACTCCACGGAGCTCACGCAGTGCAGAAAACTCTGCTTCGTGATGTGCAGCAGAGTTTTTTCCCTGCTCGAGAACGGTAAGTTCGCGAGCGCGAGCTTCCACTCTGGTAGAATTTTTACCCGAGCGGCAGAAATACCAGCACAAACTGCAGTTCACACTGCACTCCGCCACTTGCGGAACTTCGCAACATTTTTTTGTAACTTCGCGGAGTTCCGCGTAGCAAATCTCTGCAAACTACGCCCAGATCTAATCTCTGGATGAAGCAATTAATAAGAAATTGGAAAGTTTCTCACAGAAGGCATGGCCTATTGCAGGTGCAGAGCATGCTGAAACTTTAGATGGGGCGAATAAAACCCTAAGGAAGAGGGCTGCTGGGGGAAACCCACAAAAGGGAGCAAAAAATCCAAAGAGCACCCAGGTGGTATCATCACACATTACAGGCTGTGACAAGAACAGTGCCCTGGGCACTATATATGGGCAAGATACAGGCCCTGACGTTCCCATCCTTATTGATAGTGCAAGATTCCTGCAGTCCGGCTTCATAGCACACCAAACTTTATGCCCCCATGGGCAGAGATTTCAGGTGAGATCCTCCCAAGGTGATCTGAGACAGAGAGGATACTCAGCAGGTAAGATCATAGAGAGACCTTTCAGATATCCCTGTAAGCGTGGGAGGCAGACTAGCCCAATTCTGTAGGAACTGGAACCTAGTGACACAAGAGGAATTTCTAGCCAAAGGAGCAATTCGAGATGGAACAGAGTTAGGTTTTGTCAGCAATATCTTCCTAGCAAAGAAAAAGGACAAAGGTTTGAGACTGGTTATAAACTTGAAAGATTTAAACAAATCACAAATCACTAGTTAACAAGACTGAATCTCAAAGACGCATACCTGACTGTCCCCATTTAGCCTCCATATCAGAAATGTCTCCAATTTATTTGGAAGGACAAACTATTACAAGTCTGCAGCCTCCCTTTTGGTCTATCTTCAGCTCCCTGGTGCATCACCAAGATTATTTGCCCAGTAGCAGCCTAGATTTGAGCAAGGGGAGTGAGGATGATAATATACCTGGATGACATCTTGCTAAGGACACAATCCAGATCCATAGTCTCCGAGCATACATACCTTGCCATACACCTACTAGAACACCAAGGCTTTGTCATAAACATAAAGAAATCAAACTTAGGACCCTCCCAGGAAACTCAATTCCTGGGTTTTATCATAGGTACATTGAAGTCAGAATTAAGATTAGCAGGAGGAAAGTTAAGGAAACTCCATGAGGAGCTGAGGAAGATACGAGGAAGGAAAGTATTCCCCCTAAGACTATTGGCAAGAATATTGGGTCTCCTATCCTTAACGATCCAGGCAATTTTCTCAGGACCCCTGTACTACCGGGCACTTCAGAGTCTCAACGCAATGACACTAAGAACAACACACTCCTATTAACAAATACTCCTGGAAATAACTAACCTGGTGGCTGGGGCATGCAGAAGCATGGAATGGCAGAGCCATTTGTGTGGGAGGAAACAGAGATAATAATAGAATCAGACAGAAGTTTAGAAGGATGGGGTGTGAGATGTAGCAACTCATCAACGGGGAGATGCTGGACAGATCAAGTGAACTGGTTGCATATCAATTGCTTAAAAATACTAGCAGGTTCATTCGCAGTTTGTTGCTTTACACAGGGTCTGATGAAGTGTTGCGTAATGCTACACACGGACAATGTATCAGCAGTGAGATATATCAACAAAATGGGGGGGAGCCCTTTCCAAAGGTCTCACAGACTTAGCCATGGTTTTCTGGGCTTGCTGAAGGAGCAAAAGAATATCTGTGATAGGGGAACACATCCCTGGATTGAGCAATGGGGTAGCAGACTGGTTTTCCAGGAATTTAAAAGATTCCAGCAACTGGGACATATTCCTGACTATTCAAGAGAAATGGGGATGCTTCGGGATAGACCTCTTAGCGGACAGACTGAACACGCAACTAACAAAATTCTTCAGCTGGAGACCACACCTTCAAGTGCAGGGGATGGATGCTTTCCTCCAGGATTGGAGGGGTCTGGCACCTTATGCCTTCCCTCCGTTTGCCATGCTAATAGACTGCTTCTCTATGTACGACGATACAAGGAAACCACAGTGGTGATAACCCCACTTTGGAGATCACAAGCCTGGTTCCCAATCATACTAGAAATGGCTGTAAACTTCCCTATCCCAATACCGACGTCTAGGGAAGTAATCCTAGGACAAGAGGCAGAAATACACCCTCTCGTAGAGCAAGGACTACTAGTTCTGATGGCTTGGAAGATTTCAGGAGACAGTGGCAGATCCCAGGCCTTTCGACAGATGCTTTCAGACTCATATCTGAGTCATGGGCATCCGGAAGAAGGAAAGCATATCGACTGTCTTGGAAAAATGGGTTTGTTGGTGTCTTCGAAGAAACTACGATCCTGTTTCAACTGATCTAGTGCATGTAATCAATTAAGTGATGGAATTATTTAATTCTGGTCTAACTTATCGAACAGTTAATGTTTACAGGTCAGCCGTAGCTGTGGCCATTCTTTACTGGATGGTGTCTTAGTGGGCCAGAGCTTACTAACTAAGAAGATAATGAAAAGTATGCGGGTCCTAAGCCCCCCTACTGCAAAATAAACCACGTTATGGGAGGTTGGGGACGTGCTACGGGATTCTAGTTAGTTGGGCCAAAACTCGAATTTATCACTAAAATGCATCTCTTACAAACTTACAGTACTACTCTGCCTGGTGTTCTTTAGATGGACCTCAGACGTGAAGCCCTTAGAAGTCAATAGGAGGGCTTAACAACCTGAAGGAGTCTGCTTTTATCTTAAAAGAAGAGCCAAAACTATGTCATCCTCGATCTTCTATCCTCACTTTCCTCAGAACGAGTGACTCTGCATGGTAAAGTGTTGAAAGAATACGAGAAGAGAACTTAGAGTATGAGAGGAAACGCTGCGCAACTGTTGATTTCACATAAAAGGCCTCATAAACCCATTTCTTCACCCACTCTAGCAAGATGGGTGTAAGAAGCAATGATTGAGAGTGGTGTGGATGCATCTATTTTTGGAGCACATTCTCATAGGAATGCTTCGGCTTCAAAAACCTTTATCTTGGGAGGAGGTCTACAAGATATCCTCGGGGCAGCAGACTGGTCGAAGGAAAGTATGTTTAAAAACTGTTGCTTTAGACCAATCATTAACGTGATTGATAATGTACTAAATACACTTTGAACTTGCATAATGTTAGCCTCAGCGTCATGCCATAACATGTAGATTTGTCACAGCCTGGTGGGCAGAACATCTTTTATTAAAGACACAGAGGCTAAGATTATCCCTTCACACAACATTGTAACCCACCCTAGTGGCATTAAAGATATTACGTAAACCTTTTTTTCTCTTTCAGAATAAGGAGTTTCTTCTGCTTGGAATTACTATTGGGAAACTGTTATCGACAGAAGTTTAAGCATTTTTTGTTGAAGTTATCTTGTTCGCAGCACCGCAAGAAGGCAGATGGCTGCGCGGGGAAACAACTGTCACACTGCATTCATTACAATGCATGCTTTTACCCTGCATGCCGTTGCAACGGAAATCGCTTGCTGTAGGGAGTAGAAGGTGTTGGATTTAACTCCAACACCTTCCTACTGTTACACAGACTGGAGTTAGAATAGTAAATTATACTAATCCAACATCCAGTGCACCCCCGACAACAAGTCGGGTAAAAATTGCATTGCAACGGCATGCGGGGTAAAAGCATGCGTTGGAACGTCATACAACCTGCTACGCGTGGTGGGACTTTAAAGTTCCTTGTAATGTTCATTGAAGTTCTATATTCTTCAATTGTTGCTGCTGTGAGCTGAAATACAGTAGATTTGCATAATCTTAGCCTCCGTGTCTTTAATAAAATCCAGATTTTCTTGCAACCAAGCTGTGAAAAATCTAAATTCCAATCCCATGTTAAAAGAATAACCAGCAATTTGTCAGCCGACATAGCCTTATATTTGACTTCTATCTTTGAAGCTCCAACAAATGTGATAAGATAAACACAGATTTTAAAGGCAGCTTTATTTATTGGAGAAAAACCAAAGGGGATGATGGACGGAGCGTTGACAATACAAACACTCACCCCCAGTCAACTGATCTGGGTTTAATCCATCACCGTTCTTTAGCTCACTCCGCCACCCCAGTTCAGACATGGCCATATGCAAATCAGTCTGACCCTGTGCCTCATGGGAACAGTCCAGACCGAACTGCCAAGCCATGTCTTCCCTGGACCGGAATCAAGCTTCCCAGGACCGGTTTCTGGCATTACAGCCGTCTTCAGCCGGGTTTGCTTGAATCCAGTGGCAAAGTGAGCAAGGGACTCACGTCTGAGCATACCCTGCCAACTTAGGGCGAACAAAGAAAAACCAAAGGGGATGATGGACGGAGCGTTGACAATACAACCACTCACCCCCAGTCAACTGATCTGGGTTTAATCCATCACCGTTCTTTAGCTCACTCCGCCACCCCAGTTCAGACTTGGCCATATGCAAATCAGTCTGACCCTGTGCCTCATGGGAACAGTCCGGCCCGAACTGCCAAGCCATGTCTTCCCTGGACCGGAATCAAGCTTCCCTGGACCGGTTTCTGGCATTACAGCCGTCTTCAGCTGGGCTTGCTTGAATCCAGTGGCAAAGTGAGCAAGGGACTCCCGTCTGAGCATACCCTGCCAACTTAGGGCGAACAAAGAAAAACCAAAGGGGATGATGGACGGAGCGTTGACAATACAAACACTCACCCCCAGTCAACTGATCTGGGTTTAATCCATCACCGTTCTTTAGCTCACTCCGCCACCCCAGTTCAGACATGGCCATATGCAAATCAGTCTGACCCTGTGCCTCATGGGAACAGTCCAGCCCGAACTACCAAGCCATGTCTTCCCTGGACCGGAATCAAGCTTCAAGGTGAGTGCTTGTATTGTCAACGCTCCGTCCATCATTTCCTTTTGTTTTTCTATCTGTATTTATTGCTCAGATTTTCCCGACCCACTAAAAACAGGCTTCCGACCATCCAGTGGGTCACAGTCCCCTGTTTGGGAAACGCTGCTTTATACAATTCTCCATAGCCAACTTTCTTCTCTTCTTACAACAGCTGCAAAGATTCTACATGGTGTGTAAATGATGGCCATACCAACAAAACCTCTTTTTGTTCATCAATGTTATACAAGGGATATGTTGCTCAACCGCAGGCAGGGTTGAACGTGTACCACCGGCCACAAACATCTGACCCTTTTCCTTGGAAGTGCCCATGAAAGGGAAATGGGGGTACGTTCTGGGTTTTTCAACAACCTTGATGAAAAACCTGAAACACATCAAAAACGACTTGTATCCAGGCAGATGGGCCACAGTGACACCTCTTCATTTGAAGAGCAAGGGCCATATGTATCAAAATGTTGTTTTGCGATCCTCAAATTGCGATTTTCAGCGAATCGCAAAATGCTATGTATGTGGGATTTGCTAATAATTTTGCGAATCCCACATATTCCTTAATTGCAAATCGCAAATCGCGATTTGCACATAAGGAATACCTTCCCATTCGTTCCTATGGGCTAGGAGGCCCTTAGGAATGAATGGGAAGGCATTCTTAATTTGCGATTAGCAATTAGAGAATCACAAATTGAGAATGCAATTTCAAGGGTGCCATGGTGTCAAAAGTATTCTGCTTAATTCAGAGACTCTGTCCCTCACCACCCCTTGTTGTAAATATTTTTATCCACCCTAAGCGTGGAAGGGTATACTCAGACATGAGTCCCTTGCTCATTGCACCATCAGGATTCAAGCAAGCCGGGCCGAAGACGGCTGTAATGCCAGAAACCGGTCCCCGGAAGCTTGTTTCCTTCCCAGTGTAAGAATTGGCTTTTGTAGTTTGGTTTGCCCTGTTCCCATCATGCACTGGGACAGGAACAGACTAATTTGCATACAGCCAGGTTCTGAAACTGGGATGGTGCAATGAGCTAAAAAACGGTGTTGGATCTAGCCCTGATCTTTTGACTGGGTGAGAGTATTCTGCTTAATTCAGAGACTCTGTCCCTCACCACCCCTTGTTGTAAATATGGTGTCAAAAGGACACCCTGTTGCACCCCTGAAATATGTATGTGTGCTCATGTGGCACACGTACATGCCCTAAGGGCATGTATTTGCGCCACATGGCACTTCAAAAAATGCAAAATAGTGCATTTTTCATAGAAATCGCAAATTACCACCACCTTGAAGTTGGTGGTAATTTGCGATTCCTTACGGCCAAATTACACTTTTTCTGTGCTTCCTACATTGCATTTAAGGAATCGAAATTTGCGATTCTCTAAATGCAATCGCGAAATAGGGAATCACAAATTGTGCTATTCCTTATTTTGCGAGTGGTTTTCTTTCTCATACATTGCACACAGCTAAATTGCGATCAGAAACGCTGAAATTCTTCAAGTATTAGCGTTTGCGATCGCAATTTAGCTTGATACATATGCCCCAAAATCTGCAAGGACACAGATACTGAACTTTGAACTTTCTTCAATACAAAGAATTTTGAAAGCACTACACTGATTTCCACACTTCATCACTTTGCAATTCCAACCAGTACTCTAAAAAAAGAGTGCAGGCACAAATGGGAAGCCCAATCTTCAGATTGAGTCTGGGGGTAGGATCCTCCCCCCACCCTGGGTTACACTGAGGAACCGTAAGAATCATTTTGGGGTACATGAGATCCACTGGGCTGACTTTTGGACCACGGTCTTCATGGCAGAGAGCGATTCCATTCTCTGGATGACTTTCCAGTAGTTAGGACAGGGTTTTAAACCACTACTAGGAGTTGAACTTTGTTTTTGCTCTACAGCAGACTGCATGGAGACCTGCTGAATGAAAGCACTGCTCACTAATCCTTTTTTGGGAGAAATTTACATTCACCCAACAACCAGAATTAGGGGTATTAATAAAACTCAAGTAAGGGCTATGTCCCCAACAGTGCAAGACTGATATCTATCCTTATGACCCCCCCAGGTCGCCTCCATCACGACGGACAGACAGACTCAAAACGGGGCTCTAATGAGCCGTTTTCCTTTCTGTTGATAAACAACATTTGGGAAATATTAATTCATTAGAACATGCATCACACCTCAGAAGGCATTTATTTTGGGAAATAAAAACATTCTTAAGTGCATGTGATGCACACTCTAGTTGAAATGTTAGCCTGCTGGCAGCTTAACAAACATCTTCATTTCCGCTATATGCTTGTTTTATCAATAGAAAGCCTCTCTCCTGATATAATCCTAACTGATCTCTTCCTCCCCACCCAGGTGCCATCTGCTAAATGTCAATTTTTCATTTATATGGCCAAGCAGGAACAAGATTTCTTGTTTGAAGCCCTGGCTCCTACTGATGTCTATTGCAAAAAATCAACAAGCATTGATACGGTCAATAGATCTAGTTTTGACTGCTGATTGTTTGCCTTTGCCGTTGCTTGTATTCTTTAGACATTGTTTAGTGAAATGTTATCACAAAAACAATTTATAAATGGTTTCCGTTGCATGCATAAAACTGTGTACAGACGTGTACATTTTTAAATGTTTTTTGTTATAGTTTTACATAAACCATTGAAATGTTCACCTATCCGTGCCCATGCAGGCAAACAGGGGGCCATTTTTTAACAGCCTTTGTGATAACATTTTATATAAACAATTACAAAAGAGAGGAAGCGAGTAGTCAAGGAGCCTCACTGCATTACAGACAACTGACACAATGTAGTAGGACCTGGTATCAACATTTTTCCATGTAAGCCCTGTCTCTTGATATCTAGGTCCTGTGATGTCACTTCCTGTGATGCCATTCTGCTCAAAGTGTGGCTGATGTCACTTCCGCCACCCCTAGTTTTTTGGTGAATCGACGTCCATGTTGCACACCACTGGCACAAATCCATGGTAAAGCCTCTCTCGCAGGTGCCATATAAAGCTTAATTGGAAAAACATCAATTCAGGATGCTACTAGGATATCATAATCAAAATATTTTCTAACAGAAATAATGTAACCTAAATATAATTTATGGAAATGTGACTCCATTTGAGTTAATAATAGAAAATCTACGTACAGAGGGACAACATTTTTCACAACAATATTTAGGACACAATATTTAAGTACGAATATATCATTGCTAACGACGTTCTGATATACAACCGACCATTCGAATGGGTGATGACTTACATTACTTGTGCTGGAGAAAGATTCACTTGATCAAAAAAGATTATGCTTGTGTATGGAGGCAATGATAATGGGTTGCTAATTCAAGCTGTGCTATGATATGATTTTATGTTGGTTATGAACCGTGAACAAATAATGCGCATTACTCCGATGAACTGTACATGTGCATTGCTTTGCCCAACTATCATCTTTTGCAAAACTGATTTAAAAAAGATGATTATGCTTGTTGTAAGTCTGGTCCATCTAGTTTATGATCTTTGATCGGAACATGAGGTGAAGTAAGCACTGTCATTGAGTTGATGGGCAAAAATAGGTAATTTTGTTAAGGTAATCCTCTTAAAAAGCTACATATTTCCATGCCCAAACTTCAAACTAGCATATATAGTGGGGGCTTTGTTCTTCTAGAAAGTATGGCAAATCTTTACACCAGTGGTGGCTGGTATTTACCAGCAGTGGTGGGGGGTCTCGGGGGAGGGAGGAAGGAATGGAGAAAAACAATTAAACACTTACCTATGTGCCGCAGCTGCTGCTGCCTCCTCTCGGTCCTCTTCGCCCGCTTCCAGGACTCCAGGGTAGAAAGCAGGAAGCACCCTGCTCCTAGGCTCCCCTGAGCCAATCACAACTGCTATGCAGAGTTGTGATTGGTCTGAGAGCCATGGTTCGGCACTCAGCCAGGGAATGGGAGCCTGGGCATGTTCTTAACAAAGGCTGTAATGCAGCCTGGGCGGAGATCATGCAAAGTGCGCATGACAGTTTGGGTGGACCAGACGGGCGGTAAAGCGTCATGCAGACTTGGAGTGGGCAAACCCCTCCTCCCTTGCCCTGCTCTGTGAGCAGAGCAGCCCTGCCCACCCCACCTTACTGATCTAGGACAGAAAAATAAACTGATTATAATAAGGAATTATTAGAATTTTTTTCCCCTCTTTACCTGTTCAGTGGGGCGACACTCCTCCACCATAGAGGAGGAGCCACCCATGCTTTATCTATACTACTATTATAAAGGAAGAACTTTGAACCTTTGAGGCGGGTAAACTCTGGAACCACAGCGGCAATCCACACACCCGATACATCGTTGTAATTGTCAGGGTGTGCAGATGGACATAGGCTATATAAATTAAAATATAAGTTATTTAAAAAATTTACGAGAAAAAAAAAGTAGTCCCATGGAAGTAGCGCCGGCCGCGACGTGCGTGTTGACATCAGGAGTGGGCGGCGTCCAGGAGCGCGAGGAGGAGCGGCGGACATGAGCGTGGGGAGGAGCAGCGGACTGGCGGGGAGGAGCGGTGAGGAGCTGCGGACAGGCTGGGAGGAGCGGAGAGGAGCGGCGGACAGGCGGGGAGGAGCGGCGAGGAGCGGCAGACCGGTAAACTCAGGAGCGCGGGGAGGTGCGGCGGATGAGGTAAGGCTCCGGGGGACCCACGGACAATGTCGGGGCGGGCGGGGGCCCTGAAGCCAAGGTCGGGACGGGCTGCTACTCTGGGGGACCCACGGACAATGTCGGGGCGGGCGGGTCCCGGGGCGGGCGGGGGCCCTGAAGCCTGATTGCTCCCGGACAAGGTCGGGACGGGCTGCTAGTACTTCAATACAGCAGAAATATAAGAGCCCCAGGATATGACACACTGTCACAGTAGAGCCGGAGAGTGCACGGTGGGAGTAAATAATTTGCACCCCTACTTTGTGGCAGTCAGAATAATAAAAACACAAATGCTTTGTACACATTGTAGGAAGCTGGCTCTGTATATACTATACCAAAATGAGGTATAGTGTGCACAGAGTCCAGTGGAAGCCCAAAGGTATTCAGAGGTAAAAGTAGATAGCACCCTACTCTCTATTCGTGGGAGTGTGGGCGATCAGTAAGGCGTTATCAGAGGGTAGGGTTAGCATTGTTGTACACACTAAATCAGCAAATGATGTCACACACTCAAAGAATGAACTCAGACCAATTTGATTTGTATAAAAACATTATTTAGTTGTATTTATTTTCTAGAACCAAGCAAGCCTGGCAAAGGTAAGTGTATACGGTACTTTTGAAGGCAGGTTGAACAATACAAGCAAGCTGAATGAAAATGTCTGTGTTACAGGTTTGTAAATCTTTTCAATACAGTGGAAATTACTGTTGGATTGCTTTATGGATTACTTTACAGATTTTGTAATCTGTGAAGTAATCCATAAAGTAATCCAACAGTAATTTCCACTGTATTGAAAAGATTTACAAACCTCTAACACAGCCATTTTCATTCAGCTTGCTTGTATTATTCAACCTGCCTTAATCTGTAAGGTAATCCATAAAGCAGTCCAACAGTAATTTCCACTGTACTGAAAAGATTTACATCTACTTTTACCTCTGCCTACCTTTGGGAAAAGGTAAGTAAAGCAGTTTTTAGTTATTTGCAGTTTGTCAAGTTCTCATACAAAACCAACTCCAGACTTGGAACAATTTTCAGGAAAAAGCAGTCAATGTATTCCTATAGAGGAAAATGTGGTTATCGGTTAACAGCTAAGTACTTGGTTTTGGGAGTTGGTATTCTGGGGTTAAAACCAGAGTTCCTCCAGGGTCATGGATGCACTCAGAAAGCACCCTCAGTGGCACTAGGGCGGCCGGGTCTAGAGTGCTGAGGCCCAATGTTATCCAATGGGGGATAGGGGGCCTCCATTTGGTGGCTGCTGACGAGCAGGTCACAAGGTTGTGGGACCAAAGCTCCTGGTTTTAGGCTCAGGGCAAAGGGGATCTGAGTTAGCACCCAAAGTGCACCCAAAGTACACCAGCAGTGACGCAGGGGGGGCTGGGTTCAGGGTGTTGTTTTGGCATCGGGTACCCTGTTGTTTTCATTGGGGATTCTCTGGTTGCAACAAAGACTGCAGGCTCGGGGACGAAGATCTTCTGGAGGTGACCACCGGTTGTAGAGGTACGTTGGGATGCCTGGGAAAACTGGGACACTGCTGGTTGGACCACCCAAGGCCGTGGGACGTCGGGTGCAGGGGTGTCTTTAGGCGTCGGGTTTTCCTTACCAGATCCGGTTGCGGTTGGCGGGATCCTCCAGAAAGAGGCTGCAGGCTTCACTTGGAGATTCAAGGCAGGTCAGAGATCACCAGATCTAACGTCAGGATCGCCGAGGAGACCTCCTCGTGGATGCAGAGTGGTGCAGACTTGCGGATTTGGCCAGAGTCTGTGGGTGAGCAAATCCTGTGCTCACAGGAGACCAGGCCTTTCTTGTGGAAGGCAGGGCAGGTCCTCTGGGTTCTTGAGGTTGCTGGCTGCAGGACACACTGGGATTTCGCTGGAGCAGGTTTGAGTGGGGACAGGCTGGTAGGGCTGGGGCCAAGTCAGTGGGCGTCGTCCTCTTTTTAGTGGCAGCAGGGCTCTTCTGTCCTTCTTCTCTTCTTCTGGGTCGCTTCTTGTGTTGTGGAGGCAAGGTTCAGGGTTGCCCCTAAATACTAGATTTTGGGGCGTTACAGGTAGGTAAAGGTTGGGACCAATGGGTCCCTTCCTTGAGGTGGGTACACCCCCTATTATGCCACCCTCCAGTGGGAGAGGGGCATATGCCTCACTCTGGTTGGCTGGGTCCCCCCATCTGCAAAATGTCAGGCACTGAAATTGTGCTTCACCTCGGCTCCTCCACCTGAGGGGTGGGGTTGGTAAAGGTGGGCCACCTCCCTTCCTTACTTGGTTTTCCCACCAATTCTCAGGGCCAAAGTGGGGCTCACAACCGGTGGGGGCCAGTTGCTGGAAGCAGCAAAGCCCTGGAGAAGCTTACAAAGGCAGCAAGCCTTTGAAGTTTCTCCTTCGTGGACCCTGCTCATCCTGGGGTGGGAGGCTTGGCACCTCATCCCAGGATGTGCATTGTTTTAGTCCCCCGAGAGCAGCAGGCTCGCGACCCAGGGGTCCAGAAACATGGGCTTCAATCAATCCGCGTGGAGGAGCAGAAGACTGCGGAGAACTTATCATAGGCTCCATATACCAAGTTTGTTACGGCAACGCAGATGGATGTTGGCTGAAAACTGATACAGACCATCCCTTTCTTCACATTGAATTCTACTTACAAATCGGACCGCTTATTAATGGTTCCATAACTTGAGATCGTCTCATTTTGGCAAGGAGGACGGATGTTACCGACAGAGACCATCCAATCTCCATACTGAATCTCGTTTGTAATACGGACTGCTCATTAACGGAAAACGAGGGTCAATACTACTGACAAACACCTTTCCAGTACTGATATCGAAGGTGTGACTACACTCTGGACCATCAGATTTAGATGATCCATTCCAATGCCCTGATGAAATTCCCAAGGCAGTAATAGGGAATGCAACGCGTTGACTGTGCCTGCATATCTTAAAAGAGAAAATAAAGAATCCATTAAAGAAAAAACTGAGGATTTTCAAAATCTTTGAACTTTTTGGTATCTCTGACTTCATTGTGTGCACCTCTTAAAATTCTTATAAAAACTTAGTCCAGAAACATGTCTGTTGGTGGCAGCTGGTGAACAATCAAAGCAATCAGAAGAGACACTCAGCCTGGACACTATTGTTAGGTCGTTTTTCAGGGGGCATCTCTAAGATACCCTCTGTTTGCATTTTTCATTAAATCCCACACTGACATCAGTGTGAGTTAAATGTGCTGAGAAGTTTGATACCAAACTTCCCAGTTTTCAGTAAAGCCATTATGGTGCTTTGGAGTTCGTAATGACAAACTCCCAGTACCATATACTATTGATGGCATTACTGCAATTACAATGTCTAAGAATTGGCTTAGACACTGTAGGGGTACAGGGCTCATGCACCTGTACCCTCACCACTGGTATAGTGCACCAGACTAGAGGGGTGGCTGACCTATGCCAGGGCAGTGAGTGGCATGGCACATAGTGATGTGTGCTATGTCGACTCTTCACGTTGTTCTGCAACAAAACACGTAGCCTGCAAAGGCTGTGTGTGTGTGTGTGTGTAAAGGTACAGGGCCTCTAAGGGTGGCACAATAAGTGCTGCAGCCCTTAGAGGCCTTCCTGGGCCACAGTGCCCTTGGTATCTGTGGTACCATATACAAGGGACTGACCGGTGGCCAAAGAGTGTCAAAGTGCATCAGCAGTTTCGAAAAAAGTGGGGGCAACCATGCAAAAAGAGGACCCTTTCTTACACAAATTTATTGTAGACTAGATCCTTAACCATAGGTTTTAGGGGCAGTGGCTGCTGGTGACATTTCAAAGTGGGGGTGCATAAAAGTTGGGGTTGGGAATTACTTTTACCTAACAAGGGAGCGAGCCCGACTAACATAAGGGCTGTTAGAAGTGGTCTTACCCCTGAGAAAAGTTTGAAAAAAATAGCAGCAAATAGCTATTAGCGCATTTTAAAAATAATTTTAATGAAGAATTTTGAGGGAACAAAAGAAGGTATAGAAAGCAATAATGAACGTGAAGTCTTGAAATATTTAGAAACATTTTAAAGATTACTCCATATGTTCAACAGTTATTTAAGCGTGCAAATTTCAACAGTGCAACAAGTAAGATGTTTAATTATCTCACCTGCACTCACTGCTGTCTCTGCACTGCATCTGGTTTGTGACAAACTGCCCAGGCCAGTTCCTAGATGAACCTGAGCCAGCTCGACTGGCCTTTATCAACTCATGAAATCCTAATTAACAGCCCTGCTTGATAAGTGACTAACTAACTCCTTCCAACCCCCCTCTCCCCCCCCTTCGCCGGGCCTGACATGGGAGCCGCACAATTTCCTGTATGCTCGTCAGCAGGGTCAGCCTTTACGCCAGCAGCACTCTGGGCGAAACAAACATTCGCGTACCTAATAAACCTAAGCCGTACCTCATGATTTTCTTTTTTTCAGTTGTATACAGTGCGAACCAGTTACATTACACAAAGTCAAATTCGTTTTTCAAGACACAGGGAGGGAGATTAAGTTATTTTCCTAGAATCACAGGATGTTGAGACGACGCCGGAAAGTGGATCCCCAGTTCTAAAATTGGCCACATATTTTTCATTTGCGGTACATAAAGCAGTATCAGTGAAGACTCTTCTTTAACGCTGAAAACTACTGTCAGCAACAGTGCGAGTGCCACATCCAAAACAGGAGGACGGTACAGCACAAAAGCGGTGCCCGCTTCTCTGGCGCACACTCACACACACTGGCAAATACATTACAGCAAGCAGAAACCTCTAGTGATGCAAGGTGTTTCTTAAATATAGAGGAGCAGTCGCGGCCGGCATTACGGGCGGGTGGGGGGGTAGAAATGGGGTTGCGACGCCCGGAGGGGATGAGGGGGGAGGCGGGAGGGGTTTGGAAACAAATATATATAAAATAAAGTAAACTTACCGTCTGGAGACTCCCGACTCCCGCCGTCCTGGATTTCAATTCCTGCAGCACTGTGCACGTCATCAGGAAGGCGGCAGGCAGCCTCCCTCCCCTCCACCTCTGCGTTGTTGATTGGTGCGGCCGCTGCCCCACCCTCATCATTTTCTCTCTGTATGCTGCAGCATACAGAGAGAACAGGGAGAGTGGGTGGTGTTACTCGAGGGCAGGGGGGAGTGACTTGCCCACTGTTGTTAATACTGTCTGTTTGGGCGGCCTCAGGCTACCCAAACAGACAGTATTAACAACAGTGGGCAAGCCACTCCCCCCTGCCCTCGAGTAACACCGCCCACTCTCAACCAGAAACTTCTGCTTTTTCACCGTGCGAGAAGGCAGAAACAAATGGTAGTTATTACGGCAATAACTACCATTTGTTTCTGCCTTCTCGCACGCAGGGGGGCGGCACCCAAACGCCCCCATAGAGGAGCCGCCACTGTTTAGGGGGGATGTATATAGTGTATATATTCATGCCAGACCCATGCCTCACGAATGACAGCAGATGTACTTTATATGCAATATGGCATTCAATTCCTTTCAGCATAAGGAGATTGGGCATAAACCATATATATTAGAGACTATCTGATGGGCGTGAGCGATGTTGGAGGGACATTGTAACATTTTCATTGACTTGGACTACTTAGCCTCCTCTCAGAACTGGCAGAAAGTAACTTGTATGGGAGCATTTATGTGGGCCTGAATGGATTTACTCAATATTAATGTATTCCTTGACACTGTCATTGTATTGATAACCCAAGAAAAAACATATTTGAGAAAAAATGGAAATATTGTTAAGCAATCTCCGATTACAAAGAATCTTCTTCAAAATTGACTGCTTTTCTATTTCACAGCCAGGCTACTTTGGTCCTTTACCTAATTAGTTTTAGCAGTTTCTTACTTAGCATTAATGGAAAAACAGCATTTTGGAAAAAACGTCTGCAAAGCAAAATAGGTAAACATCTCATCTCCATAAAAGAGACGAAACAGTCATTTTCAAGCTCCGCAAACTACAATTTAAGCCAAGTGACTCATTACTCTGTAACTTCCTAAGAGCATGGAAATTGTTAAGGAAACATATTATTAAGTCTTCTGAGGAAACACTGACATTTCCAAGGTGGCCTTTGTTAAGTCTTCTGGAGAAACACTGACATTTCCAAGGTGTCCTTTGTGTAAGAGGTCTAATACTGCCTGCTGTAACTCACTTGATTGCTGCTGAAGGCTTCACACCCAGAAGCAACCGTACAAATTTATTTGCAGGAAGTATGTAATAGTCTGTAACATAAGTGTTGGGGGTGACAAAGGACCCGCATTGCGACGGATGTGCCTACCCTAAGTGCCCCAGGCGCATTGATATCTGGATCCCTGTACTGATTTTACTTTATAGGCGAACATGGATCATGCATGTGCACCATGACCTAGGCCTGCCTCAGGGTATTGGAGTAAACTTAGACGGTGAGAAGTGCCCATATTAAAGCCTACAGATAGTTTTTTATTTTTTTTTATTTTACAGTAGGCCACAGATTACCTTTGTAATAATTATTTAGGTGATGGTTACTGCCACTGATAAAACCCTAGGTGGAGAAGAGTTACAGAGTAAAATTATTTCTAGAATCTTCTCTTAGCTGTCTGCTAGGATCTCGTAATATAAAAAAATATTATATATATTTATTTATTTGTAGACCAAAGAAATGCTGCACTCCAGAAATACTCGATAAGGGTGGTAGTGGTGGTGATGGAATAAACAACCCTTATCGAGTATTTCTGGAGTGCGGCATTTCTTTGGTCTACAAATATTATGATCAGGTTGGATTTCGCCCGTTTGATGCCTGCACAGGATGGTTGAGCGCGCTGTCTAAGGAATCGTATTGTTGTTACATATATATATATAGAGAGAGAGAGAGCGAGAGAGAGAACGAGAGAGAGAGAGATACCCATGAATATTTTAGCCTTATAGATATAGATACATGGAAGGCCTTTGGGTCAGCTCTGTTCTGCCATTGGTCTGTCTGTCATTTACACTGTAATTACATCCATGCCAGCGTACTGCATGGGATAATGATTTAGTCCAAATTAATAATTGGCTCTCTTGCCCTTGAATGACTGCATTTTCTGATCACATGTATACATCCACCTGAAACTGAGTGAGTTTCAGGGATGGTTGGCCAGACTTTAGTTTTCAGTTTTCCTCTTTTATAGTTGACCCTTTCATTTTTCTGCTTCTCATTTTATTTTATTTTTTCTTAAGAGGATACTGCAACTCTCCAGGCAGTGATATGCGGTCACTTGCTTGCTGCCCATTTCATCTGCAGTAGGGATAATAGTTGATACAATAGATTTCAGGGTATTAACGGGGCAGACATAATCAGAGGAGCCTGAATTTAGTGCATAACGCAGAACAAAGACTTCCATTTCTAAAATCTGAGGAAGGGTGCTCTCTGACTGTCATACTAGAGGGGGAGGAAATTGGCGAAACCAACTGACCATGGAAAGATGAAGATGTTCAGTCAGATGAAATACTATCATTTACATCCTAAATCTTTACATAAAAGAACATGGAAATATTGTCACACAAGAATTGTGAGTCTGGACAATGGCTGCTCCTCTGTTATGGCGGAGGAGCGTCACCCCACTGTTGAGTGGCAACAAATTTAAACACATAAAAAATGAAATGGTAATAAAATTGGATTTTTCGTCTGACCTGTAGGCTGCCAGTGAGCCAAGTCATAGGGCGGACTGGACCAGGCAATCTTATGACAACAGTAGGGAGGAGGAGTGATGGGCACTGCTAAGGGCGCATGTTGGTTTGGCCAGCCGTCTTAGGACGGGCAAACCAACATGCGCACGTAGCATTTCTCAAGCCAGAGCTAAGTTGCATAGATGGGTGGAGAAAAGACACAGGCGTCCAGGCCCTGTACAAGTGCCAAACCAGGCCGATCAGACCAATATCAGCACTTCTCTCCTGCTGGGTAATGGTATTCCCAGCATGAGTGCAGCGTTGGGATTGGCATCTGGGAGACTGGCAGTGTGCACCAGCTCAAGTTTAGGATCGTGAGTGGAGCAAGGTCGCAACCGCGGCTGCATGTAAGTAAAGTTGTATACTTTTTTATTTATTTTTTTGTCTGTTTTTTTTTTCTTTTCATTTTTGTATCCCCCTCGCTGCCCACCACTTCGGATTCCGAGCAGCTGCCACTGAGTGTGGGATGTATAATTTCATGTAACCAGAGTTTGAAGAGCCCTTGAAACAAATTTTTAGATGAATTGGCAGTGAGGAAAATAGAATTGCTGAAGAAAGTGTTTTTTAACTTCAAAAAGACCGCTTTTATTTGCATACAAAAGCCAGCACATGACTCGCTTGAGTCCGGATGGTGCAACCTCTTTCTGTTTACCAGACCTTGAGTCTCTCAAATCTTAGGTCAGACGAGAACCAGGGATTAGTAGTACTGTGAGAAGATTTCCTGTTTTTCGTAGGAGGAAAAAGCAGGTCAAAGCTTTTGAGAAACTAGTGCAAAAAGTATTAGGCATTGTGTCAAGATCTGCAAGGGGCCAGAGTCCAATAGGTGACTGAAAATCTCACTTGTCAGTGCAGATTATAACTTATCCCAAGTATACTGAGGGCCAGGTTCTGTGAACTTTAAAGAAATGCGTTGTGTCTGATTAAGACTTAAAAGTTGTCATATGGTTGTGAATTCAGGTAAGAGACAGAGCATTGGAAATCTTTAGAAGTTAAAAGGGGAAGAAAATAAATTCAGTAGTGTGCCCTGCATTGTGAGTTAGGCCACTGACCTCCTGCACAAGGCCAAAGCCAGACATGGCTCCTATTTGGGTTATTCCCAAGGCCACTGTGAGGGTCAGCCACCCATATTCTGTAATGGCCAAGGAAATGGCCGCAAAAGCATCTGTTAAATACCTTTAGACATTATGCCATCATTTCTATGAATTGGTAAACTGTGGAAGTATTGATTCATTTGGAAAGACACCTTTGTGCCTGAAGTGAAGAGTAAAAATTCAATCTGACATCCTGTGAGTGTGGGAAATACACTGCCAAGCTGTGTTAGGCTTGATATTGACTTGCACCATAGGTCAGCGTAGAAAGTACATCTGCTTCCGATATGTGGAGGAAGAGCCTGAAACCTCTGGGGATGGATATCTGTTGGAAATGCCAAGAAGTACTAATCTGCATATGCTTCCTCTGTGCAATCTTGTTTCAGAGCAGTGGGCGGAAACTGTTGACAGAATTAGGATAATTCTAGGTTGTAAGATAATGCGTGAGCCAAGGGTTGCACTAGTTAACTGATCTCTCAAGGTGGGCCAAATTATGGTTTTAAAAAGCAATAGCAGCTGGCGAGACCACACTCTTAATACAGTAAAAAAAAGAATCAATGGAACAGTGGATATTAGACTATCCAAGAAGGAAAGGAAAGGATGCTGTTCAAGCCCTGTTGCTGAGTGTATATTCAGTGGCTGGTTAATGTATAGTTATTGATCACAATCCCAGGCAGTGCATTATGCTTCTATATGAGACGAAATTTACAATCAGGTCAAGTCCACTACCACTCTACACCAGACAAATATCAAACACACTCTGACAGAGTGCATTACCCTCTACACAAGGCGGCCATCACAGTTAAAGCGAGTGCATTACCCTCTAAACCATGCGGCCATCACAGTTAAAGAGAGTGCATTACCCTCTACACCAGCCGGATATCACAGTTGAAGCGAGTGCATTACCCTCTACACCAGGGGGGAATCACAGTTAAAGTGAGTGCATTACCCTCTACACCAGACAGGCATCACAGTTAAAGCAAGAGCATTACACACAACACCAGGCTGGTATCAGAGTTAAAGCGAGTGCATTACCCTCTACACCAGGTGGGTATCACAGTTAAAACGAGTACGTCACCTTCTACATAAGGTAGGTATCACAGTTAAAGCGAGTGCATTACCCTCTACACCAGGCGGGTATCGCAGTTAAAGCGAGTGCATTACCCTATACACCAGACGAGCATCACAGTTAAAGCGAGAGCATTACCCACAACACCAGGCTGGTATCAGAGTTAAAGCGAGTGCATTACCCTCTACACCGGGGGTGAATCACAGTTAAAGTGAGTGCATTACCCTCTACACCAGACAGGCATCACAGTTAAAGCGAGTGCATTACCCACAACACCAGGCTGGTATCAGAGTTAAAGCGAGTGCATTACCCTCTACACCAGACGGCCATCACAGTTAAAGCGAGTGCATTACCCTCTACGCCTGACAGGTATCACAGTTAAAGTGAGAGCATTACCCTCTACCACCAGGCGGGCATAACAGTTAAAGCAAGTACATTACCCTCTACACCAGGCGGCCATCACAGTTAAAGCGGGTGCATTACCCTATACACCAGGCGGAGTGCATTATCCTCTACACCAGGTGGGTATCACCGTTAAAGCGAGTGCATTACCCTCTACACAAGACGGCCATCACAGTTAAAGCAAGTGCATTACCCTCTACACTAGGCGGGTATCACAGTTAAAGCGAGTGCATTACCCTCTATACCAGACGGGTATCACAGTTAAAGTGAGTGCATTACCCGCTACACCAGGCGGCCATCACAGTTAAAGCGAGGGCATTACCCTCTACACCAGGCGGGTATCACAGTTAAAGCGAGTGCATTACCCTCTCCACCAGGCGGGTATCACAGTTAAAGCGAGTGCATTGCCCTCAGCACTAGGCGTGTATCACAGTTAAAGCGAGTGCATTACCCTCTCCACCAGGCGGGTATCACAGTTAAAGCGAGTGCATTACCCTCTACTCCAGGCGGGTATCACAGTTAAAACGAGTGCATTGCCCTGTACTCCAGGCGGGTATCACAGTTGAAGCGAGTGCATTACCCTCTACACCAGGGGGGAATCACAGTTAAAGTGAGTGCATTACCCTCTACACCAGACGGGCATCACAGTTAAAGCGAGAGCATTACCCACAACACCAGGCAGGTATCAGAGTGAAAGCGAGTGCATTACCCTCTACAACAGGTGGGTATCACAGTTAAAGCGAGTGCATTACCCTCTACACCAGGCGGGTATCACAGTTAAAGCAAGTGCATTACCCTCTGCACCTGGCGGGCATCACAGTTAAAGCGAATGCATTACCCTCTACACCAGGCGCCCATCACAGTTAAAACAAGTGCATTACTCTCTACACCAGACAGGTATCACAGTTAAAGCAAGTGCATTACCCTCTACACCAGGCGGGTATCACAGTTAAAGCGAGTGCATTACCCTCTACACCAGGCAGGTATCACAGTTAAAGCGAGTGCATTACCCTCTACACCAGGCGGGTATCACAGTTACAGCGAGTACATTATCCTCTACACCAGGCAGGTATCACTGTTAAATCGGGCGCATCACCCTCTACACCAAGCAGGTATCACAGTTAAAGCAAGTGCATTACCCTCTACACCAGGCGGGTATCACAGTTAAAGTAAGTGCATTACCCACTACACCAGACGGGTATCAGAATTAAGGCAAGTGCATTACCCTCTATACCAAACGGGTATCACAGTTAAAGCGAGTGCATTACCCTCTACACCAGGCGGGTATCACAGTTAAAGCGAGTGCATTACCCTCTACACCAAGCAGGTATCACAGTTAAAGCGAGTGCATTACCCTCTACACCAGGCGGGTATCACAGTTAAAGTAAGTGCATTACCCACTACACCAGACGGGTATCAGAATTAAGGCAAGTGCATTACCCTCTATACCAAACGGGTATCACAGTTAAAGCGAGTGCATTACCCTCTACACCAGGCGGGTATCACAGTTAAAGCGAGTGCATTACCCTCTACACCAAGCAGGTATCACAGTTAAAGCGAGTGCATTACCCTCTACACCAGGTGGGTATCACAGTTAAAGTAAGTGCATTACCCACTACACCAGACGGGTATCAGAATTAAGGCAAGTGCATTACCCTCTATACCAAACGGGTATCACAGTTAAAACGAGTGCATTATCCACTACACCAGACGGGTATCAGAGGTAAGGCAAGTGCATTACTCTCTATACCAAACGGGTATCACAGTTAAAACGAGTGCATTACCCCTCTACACCGGGCTGGAAAGCCTTATAGTGACACCATGGGCATCCTTGGCTAAGGATGCATAAACATAATCGTAGCCTCCAGTTTGGAAAGCCTGACGGCAAGAACCCTTGCTCACACTTACAGGGTAAGCTTCAACGTGCACCTCATTCCAATCACGCAATCCACAATCCCCTAACTCACACCTACACACAAACACACATCACCTCGTCTCAGACCAGCATGCCACACAAACCTCAGAAATCTCACAAACATCCCACTCCTGACTACACTGAAACCACTAGTAGCTAAAATACTTCAGCTTAGGCTCTTCAACTGTAGCTCTCTTCTCTTGACAGAAGGCAGACTTTACAGGCACTAACACTGCACATAAACTATATGCACTCTTAATCACAGAGCCATGGCTCAAACACTTTTCTCCTCCCAGCCATTTGCTTACAGGTTACATCATACCGAACCTAGACCACACACACAAGGCCACATCTGTCATCTGCCCATCCTCCGTACCAATGGCTGTGAAAAACACCAACACCCTCCAATTACACCTCAAAGAAACTACTCATCAGCCTTTGTTTCTTACACACAAAAAGATCCAACAACTTAAAGCTCATCTACAGACATCTGCGAAACAACAAATGAATCGAAAAAAACACTGACCACATCTCTATTGCTTCCATAAGCAGCAACATATGCTTAGAGACTTCACCCTTTCAGATGACTCTACCGCCAAGAAAATGAAGGCGTCTCCACTTGAGCTCCAGGACACTCAACGTCACTCATCATATCAACTCACAGAGTTTCTGGGCAGTACCCTTGACCTAATCTTTACATCCATGCCCAGCATTGTCTGCCACCCCCACTCGAAGTAGACTTTCAGACCATTAAGTCATCACTTATACACCACCAGTTTACTGTGTCCAAACAAAAAGAGCCACGTAGCAGGACCGCTCCTTTGAGATTTCCCGATTGACTCTTTCAAGTCCTCCAATCCAGTGGTAGCGTAATCATACTCCTGGACCAACAAGATCACTGAAAATAAAGCCAACACATATGCATCATCGAAATAATGAACACTGACAGCATAATTCCCTTGTGCACCCTAGCGTTTGCCAAGAGCAAATGTGCCATGCAGAGGCAAGAGAAAAAATGGCTCCGCACACACTCCCAAGACGACTTCACTGAAGTGTACGTGAAAGTATTGAAAGCTCATTTTAGCAACCACCAAAATCACTCCTGATGCTATGCAACCACCACCACAGAAGAGACCAATAGCGGCAGAGCTTTATTCAGCATCGAAAAGCACAGCATTGGCCGCTTGCATGAATTACAGTCCATCATGTATCACCATCAATTACTTCTCTGTACAAAAAACTAAAATCAGACACCACATTGCAAAACCAAACAACCACCATTGCACCCATCTAGCCACCAATATGTCCATGCCAATCCCCTTTAAAACACTCTCAATCACACTCTTCACAGCCATTCTCACCAACCTCAAAGCAACCCCCTACAAAGATGACATCAGTACTGGTATCCATCTCGGAAGAAACACACTTGCTTCTAATTATTCAAATTCATAAATGCCTTTCTCAGGCAAGTCACATCTTCCCTTAATTTCGCCATATAGGATAAATCCCACCTAGTACAGAAACCATTTGTCATCCAGGTGACCTAGCAAATACAGATCCTTCACAAGAAACCTTTCACTGAAAAAATAATATTAAATAGCAGACGACATTCAATTGTAAGAACATATGGACACCAAACATGTCTGTATGACTATCAGACAAGCTTCAGACAATGCTGTCATCTGAGGATCCGACTAACCTTTACCTATCGTGCCTATGCAACTGCCAGTGACATGTAGACTCCTCAGGGCTCCATCACCTCACTAATCAGCTTCAGCCTATGTAATGAGCCCCTCTGGGCCTTCGTCTAACAATCAAAAAGGGTTATATATTAAAGAATGAGTCTTCAAACTGGGGATTGGGCCACCCTAGGGGCCCACAGAGGATCCCTGGGTAAGGTGGGGCTCCAGGCTCTGGCCAAAAGAAGCATTATGCTCTGTAATGGGCCATCACTAACCTCTTTTGTCATGTATATCCTAACTGG
This sequence comes from Lissotriton helveticus, assembly GCF_964261635.1. Classification (NCBI taxonomy): domain Eukaryota; kingdom Metazoa; phylum Chordata; class Amphibia; order Caudata; family Salamandridae; genus Lissotriton; species Lissotriton helveticus. The sequence continues at coordinate 346,218,797 of NC_136071.1, read as the reverse complement.
GAGTATGTGTCAAAAGGGAAGGGACTCCAAATATTCTTCAAGACCCACAGCCACACACTGTGGATTCTTTTAATAGATACAATTTAATAGAATAATTGTGAAAAACTCTGAAGGGGCGGATGGTGTTTTTTTCCATGGGGGCATTAACCTTTTCCGTGCGACCGCATTTCCCCCTCCGGTGCTGGGCCGTAATAGAAACGGGCGTGGTCATGACGGAACGGTTCCGTCATGAGCACAGCTCAACCGTAGCTCATGACGGAACCGTTCTGTCATGAGCATGGAAGGGGTTAAAAAGTTTGAAGACCTCAGCATCAGAGTCTCAACAAAGAATGACATGAGCCGCCTCAGGTATTGCCTCTTCACCATGCAAACATGAATGTTAAATGCATACCTGAAACTAGACCCCCATCAGGAAAGAATTCATTCTCATCCCCCAAACCAGCAACAAGCCCCGATACAGGAGTGGTTCAACCACGTGGAACTGAACAGAGCCACTCCTCAACCCTCTCCTAATACAAACTCACTACTCGCCTTTGTTGCACGAGTACCACATTCATTGCATAATGGAAATAAAACACACCACTCCTCTACACCTGACAAATACCACGGACATGGTGAATGCTACTCCTTCACACCAAACATATACTACAAAGTAGTTATGCTGTGCTATGCTATGTTAATCAAGTCAAGTCAAGCAAGCTTTATTCGACGATTGTCATAAAAGCATACAGTACATATAAAATATATATATAAAATGAATAAATATTCTTAAAATTACATATTCATAGAATAGAATTCATAAAACCATTACAGGTATACTCTTAAAAGGTACTATTGCACATTATTTAGGCAGGGAAATTTTGTCACCCATGATATAAAATTAATCTGATAACAGTTTACTTCTAATAGTCCATGCCCACCCCAGGAATTTTGCCACAGAACATTCGCGAATCTTTATGGGATCCTGCCTCCTTTAAATCATTCCACCTATGCTCGTCCCATTTGCGTTTAGCTCTTGAGACGGCATTTTTATACGTCTCCCTAGCCAGTCGAATGTTCTGGCTTGACCCGGTTTTAATTACTCTGCCCAGATCCAAGCAGGCCTGCCTACATTCCTCTGAGTACCAACGTGGTGGTTGAGGTATGCGGAAACCATTTTTCTTACAAGGCCTGACAAAATGATGTTAATCTAATCTGTATAACACAAACGATAATTTCCATGGCGTTGTAGTGCAACTCAAATTGGGAGTCCTTCAATGAGGAAAAAGGAAACCTCCATTGATTGTGTCTGATATTTGTTGGTGTTTGAGAGATACTGCATTGCATAATAAGCATAATAGTATTTATGTAGCGTTTACTATTCCCTTGTGAGGTGGCGAAGTGCTTGTCCGTACAGATAGCATACTACACTGTCTAGGTGTGTGGTTGGAAGAGTGTCTCCACTTTGAACCTGTATGGGAAGCGTTTCTATGTTGCGCGTGATGACCACCGAACTGTGATTATCCTGTTATGGGCTGCATCGCTTAGAGGTGTGATGGGTGAATTTTAGTATAAAGTATGTTTAGTTTAGAAGTGGGTGTTTAGATTAGTGTCATGGCAAAGTTGTGTTTAACTTTGGAAGATAGTTGTAGAGTCTTGTGTATAGTTGTGTGTGCAAAAAGGCTCCCATTGTTCACTAAAAGTAAGTGAACCACCCTCCTACAGCAGACTCAAATCACACTGACTTACAGCAAGTGCACTATCACCTTACTGCACACATTCTTTATAAAACCATAATCTGTAGGTAGTCAGACCTGTCATTTAACTGTCAAAATAAATATGAAGCTGGTCAAATAAATAAGGTTCTCATCATACAGGTCCTTTTTTGAGATGTGCATTTTCTCAGTTTTGTTAAGCTGTAGAGCAGTGTTCTTCAATCTGTGGGGCGCGCCCCCCTGGGGGGGCTCGACGCCATCCCAGGGGGGGCGCGACGCCATCCTAAACTCTTACCATTGTTTCCCACTTCGCAAGTCGTTTTCTCTCCGGTATTTCTTTACCCATTTCAAATGGGGATTTTAGATTGGCCAGCTCCGGAACAGCAGCCCAATCAACAAACGTCACCACTGACGTTTCACCAATGAGGCTGCTGCTGCCAGGAAGCGCCGCGAAATTTGCTTGCAAGTAACTGCTGCATACACCAACTTGTTTCTTCATTCCTGCTGTTTGTTTCGTGGTTTTACCGCAGCGCAGTGTAATATCTATTGTACACACTTTCTGTACTTAGTTATTGTTTAACCTTGCCTTATCTGCACAAGCTCTCATGTGTGTTCATTCTGTTATTGGCATGTGCGCAATAGTTGTTATACGCACATGCTGTGTAATTATTATTTAAACAAGCAAGTGTTGAAAAAGCATTCTCGTGCTTCCAACCTCCTCCTTGAAGTATGAACGGTCTCAACTTACAGATTCCGTTTGGACTTCAAGGAGGAATCACGCACTCCACTGGTGACTTAATTATACTTAAATAAATAATCAAATTATCTTCAAACCTGCTTCGTTGGATCGTCTTCATTTTGGCAAGAAGCACTTCATTTCACACAGTGAAGTAGTTTGCTGGTCTCTTGGCGCCTCACCAACAGGTAAGTGGAGTGAGCTTTTGTAATGGAATTGCGCCCTAATATACTGCTGGGCCATTTAGTGCTGCCCAGTTTTCGATGGTGGGTGAGTGAGTGAGTAAGTGAAGGGGTGGGTGGATGTCAGAGTGGTTTAGTGAAAGGGTGAATGAAAAGGGTGGATGGGTAATGAGAGAAAGTATGGATGGGTGAATGGGAGGGTGGATGGATGAGAGAAAAGATAAATAGATGGATGGATGGGTGGATGGATGAGTGAAATGATGGATGGATTGATAAGTGAAAGGGTGGATGGATGAATGAAAGGGTGGACGTAAGGATGGATGAGTGAGTGAAAGGGAGGGTAGAAGAGTGAAGGAGTGAAAGAGTGGATGGATGAGAGAGGATGGATGAGTGATAGGGTCAATGGATGGATTCATGAGTGGATGAGTAGATGGTTGGGTGGGTGGATGGAAGGCTGGATGATGCCTAAGAGAAAGGGGGATGGAGAGAAAGGGAGGATAGATGGATGACTAAAAGGGTGAATTGGTGGATGGATGAGTAAGTGAAAGAATGGGTGGATGAGTATACAGATGGATAGGGGGAAAGGGTGGATGGAGGGATGGATGAGTGAAACGGTGGATTGAAGGATATATGATGAATAGGTTTGCAAATGGTTGAATATGTGTGGCCATGGATGGGTACACAGATGGAAGGACATGGTGAAATCAATGAATGGTGAAAGACTGAATGATGGATGAAAGAATGATTACACCTTGTAGCCCCATTATCTTCAGAACATTGACGTTCACATTTATATGAGTCATTGTCTTTATATAATGTGTGTGATGTAAAGTACTTCAACTCCCTGCCGTACATACTTGGGATGAGTAGCACTATAAAATAAATCAAATACACATGAGGGACGTTCTATACGAAGATGAGGGGCACCATTGGAGGGTGGTAGTAGCAAGGCGGACTGGCCGCACCGAGTATCAGGCGTTTCTCTGAGAGGCTGGAAAGGTGGGGGCGGGTTTGTTACTGGGGTCCGGCACTGCAAAGTTCTGTGTATATCCTGCATTCTTTAGACAACATTAAAAGCGGCATCACATATTCAGGTGTGGTTCACCAGGGTCTGGTGACTAATGTACCTGCTGGAAGATTGAGTTTTGAGCTGTGTAATAAGCCTCTGTCATTCAACCGCACCCATTCACAAACCTGCAGTTAGCCTAACACACTTATTGTGTTGGACATTATTTGCCGGATATGGCCCGGGATATGAAGGTGGCGGTTGGTTATGTGGTGTACGATTCCAGAAATTTGTGTCAGGTGGCGGGGGGCCCGACATTTAAAACAAATACGCTGGGGGGCTCAGCCTACAAAAGTTTGAAGGCCTCTGCTGTAGAGTCAATATTTTGCTCCCTCTGCTTCTAGCAGAATGTTTCAATGAAAACTGATCTTAGTGGATAAACCACTCACTAAAACGGATCTGCCAAAAGGTTTACTTATTATTAATTTTTTTGTGCCAAATTGGCGGGAATAAACGGTTAACAACTTCATGATATTTTCCACATCTGAAAAGTTGAGAGGGGAATTTGCGATCAGTTTACACGTTTCTAACTCAAAGCCGGTCCTATTGCCTTTGTCAGTGCTTGCTTTCAGTGTAATACTCGCGAAGGCTGCGGGCCCTGGCCCAGACACAGGCCTTCGTTCCCTTTGGAGGTGTGCAGAAACTTCCCCTCGCTGCACAGGGCGAACAATGATGGGCCTGTTTTCCCCATCACTGCAGAGTGACGTGGCTCGAGGCCAGCACGCGGCTTTGTGTTTCCGATGAGAAAAGAGATCTCGCTCCAGTTTTCCAAAAACCGAAATAAGGTCTGCAGACAGCGCTCCTTCCAGTGTGTGCTCTCCCCTCACCCCTCGGGCGGCCATCTTGGGATCACGTGCGCAGGAGGCAAACATCTGGTTTATGAGCGAGAGCGAAACCAGAGAGGAACGGAAATAATGAAGAGAAGAAAGAAACATAATATAAAGGCGGAAAGGAGAATGGAAGAAAGGGGGCAAAAACGAGAAGGAAAGAAGGAGGGACGGGCGAGCAGGTCCTGCGTTTCAGGGGTTACGCGCACCTACATCTAACATAGCAACTTACACTTGTATCTTAGAACTAGTGCTTCATTTGAGCTAGTGATTGATGGTGGGGGTCAGCAGCACTCGTTTTTGGGGACTTCAATTTATTTTTCATAATCAGACTTTGACCCAGAGCTACCTACACACATAAGGCAAAAAAGAAGAAAAGAGGGAGAACAAAGTACAGGAAAACAAGGACAAAATAAAAGGCATTGATGGAAAAGGACCTGGAACAGTGCGGACACGAGACAAGAAGTGCAGGGAGGTGGAAGGAAAAAAGCATGTGGTGGAATCAACATTAGGTTGCCATGTTATTAGACAGCCCCAGTTTTCACGAATACCATGGTTAGGCAGCTTTGGTAGTAGACAACCCTTGCACCACAGCCGGCTCCTGAGAAAAACTCTGAACCCAGCACTTTTTTTTCTTCAAATTAAGCCCCACATAGACCCAACCACTTAAAGGCACTGAAAGGGGTGATGTCTGCTCTAAGCTATGTTCCTGAAATGAGGGTAACAGGACATATAGCAAAGACTCTCTGGGGTCCATGTAGCCCAGGCCTTTTTTTATCTATAGCCTGTGGAAGGGCAAGTGTCCTACTGGCTTTTCTGGTTCAAAAGTTCTTCACAGTCTTACGTAACCAGGTCCTTCACTACATTGTAGCGTCATAGAAAAGACACATGTATATAGAACTGGCATGCATGGTCGGATGTAACGGGAAAGTGTAGGTTATGATAGATTATGAGTTCAGTGGAATCCATGTTGGATTTCCACTAAAAAAGTGGTGTACAAAAGAGGTGTTGGGGGTAGATTGCCCTATTAGCATTGTGTGCTGCTTGCACTCCTAACAGTGTTGGAAGAGTCAAACTTCGAGGTGTGGGAGGCATGGAGGCAGTCGTCACTAACTCTGCAGAGACAGACTTTTGATATACGTTACCCTTTTGTCTTTTCCAATGCTATCCCCAACAGAGTGGTAGAGACTGGGGGGAAATATGAAAACACAGGCCCCTTAGACGTGCTGGTTTAGCCTTTTTGACAGGGCCTGCAAATTTGTTTCATGGATAGGTGCGAGGGCTTCTTTCCTGTTGTGCCAGAGCCATTATGCGCCAAGTAGAGATTCCCAGCCTTGCACCCATTTGACTGCCATCACCTGAAGATAGAGTGTGGCTGACCTGTCTGAGAATAGATAAAAAAAAAGTGGGGAAACTACCTTGGTCCAGTGCCAGGGCTATTCCCATGCAATATACAAACTCAATTTGCAAGACTAGTATAGATGGATTGAACTCCCAGTACAGGGTTTCAGGAATTCTCATTGACCAATGTAAGTGACATCCCACAGGGTTTTTAAGAATCTTCTGCGATCTAGGGCTGATGTCTTTGGTAGCCAGCTTCCCAGTGATGAGAAGGGAAATCCTACCTGAAGAAATTTGTAAAGCTCTGCTGGAAGTGCTGTGAAACTGCCTTGCCTGCTGAGTTAGGATTGCTGAACGTGTTCCTTTAAGAGGAGTCTGCCCAGAGAAGAAGACCCTGAACACCAACCTGGTGGACAAGCTGTCTAGAGGAGTGGGCTGAGCCTAACATCTGAAATGAGAGCTGCACCTCAAGGGAAGAGGGAGAGTGTAGGTGCAAGAAGGCTGTGGTGAGCCCCTGCTGCTTGGTGTATGTCCCCGGTCACTTCCCGCTGGGCCCTGAGGTTTCATGGGCCCTCCTCCCTTGCCTGGGAGAGTTCAGTGAGGTTGTTGCCATGGGTTGCGAAAAGCCCTGATTGCACGTATACACTTCTTAACGGCCTGTGTCCCAATATGCCCCCAAGGTGGTGCACCAATGAAAAGTAAACCGTAATCCCTCATTTGTTACTGTGGGCTAAACTGTACCCCTGGAGCAAACAAGTGTGACATGTGACTGACTCCTTGACCCATTCGATGTGCACCCAGACTCCTACAGTGCCGGCTTAAAGAACATCTGTAGTCCCCCTTGAACCCCCATCTTACCTTTCTTCAAGGATCTGTGGATGACCACAGGTCGTGTTTAAGTTGGAGGTTTGCTTGGGCCTGAGATGCAGAGAGCAAGAACCGTGACGCTCATCTGCGGCACCACAACCTCAAACAATGACAGAAGCTCCAGAACTGAAGCTCTGCTGCTTCACACCTGGATCAACATGTTCCGGACAAGCACATGCACTGGATTGAGGAACCACTAAATTTACACTAGAGTATTTCAGTAAACAGTGCAACCATAGAAGTACTCAGTAATTAACCACTGGACTACTGACTAGAAAGGAATCCACTCACTAAGTCTCGTTGAGCAAGCACCTGTCTAGGTTTACCATGCTCATTAGATTTTGAACATAGTTATTAGAATTACCATAGCGGTTGGACCTTCGCATTCCTCAGGATCTCTTTCTGTTGTTTTGCGTATTGGTAGGCCAAAGCATCTTCTCTTGTTAAAGGAAGAGCCCTCACTGGACCATCCGTTTTTAATAATATTGTGAATTGTTGAACCTCTCTACCTCCCAGAGTAAGAATTTGACCGCTCGCCTAGCTATGAAGGTGAAGATCTGATTGGGTGTACTTGATGTGCAGTTATCAGTGTCCCCGCTGGGAAGCGCCATGATAATCATGGTAAACCCACCCAACCATCTCATAAGGCAAAGTAGCTCATGAGTACCCCAAGACCCTGAACCAGTTCTGACAAGGAGCATATTCAGAACCAGTCTGTGGCACCAAAATCCATGAATCAGACACTATGAATAAAAAGACTGTGTGTATAAGCCCCAAATCATATGTTTGGATCAGGTGAGAATACCATCCCAGAGAAAAACGCCCAAATTCATTAGGTCTCACAACCCACAAATTCAATTTCACAATTTCCAATTATCAACAGAGGAGAAAGGAAACCCAGAATAAAAAAAGCTCAAGATGCAGCAGGAGAAGTAATCAAAATCAAAGAAGAAATGATTCAAGAAAAAGCTAAGTCCAGATGGAAAGTAGGAAAGCCAGAACTCAGTCGCTCCAATCCACACCTATCAGGGCCAAATCTCTAAGAGACGTGGGCATAGACGAAAGCTGTGAGCTATCGAGGAGAATCAAACAAACTGTAGCAGTGTTTTGAAAAAGCCAGCAAATGCCACAGTATGCTAAAGAATTTTACAGATTTGTTATATTTGATCTACTGCAGTGTTTAACAATTCAATTTGTAATGTGAATTGGTGACTACTGTGTCCTTTAAAGGGGTAAATCAATTAATAAAGAAATCTGGGGTAAATCAATTCATAAAGAAATCTGAAGACCTGTTAAAGGTTAGAAGTGATGAAGCTATCTTGTGCAGACTAAATCCAGTAGTCTGCTCGGCAGTGCTTGGTTTGAGCTGGTGGTTTCTGGAGCCGAGCACCGCCACCTAATTGTCTACACTGGCACTTATTACAGTCTGACACATGGTGGCGCTACCTGTCTAATTTAGAGAACAGGACAACAACAGCTGTGCATTAATTCAAACTAGGTTAAAAAATTACTAGTACCGGTTGCCCAAGCCATTCTTATAGCGTCGGAGACCTGGAATAGTTCGAATTGACACACTTGTAGGAGTGTGATGATTAGTAGTTGTATTATTACTGTCACTGGCAGCATTGGCAGGGGCAATGTGTGGTGCAAGCTGCAGTGACCTCCTGACCAGAGCCCTGGCACTTATCTTTTTTTTTTTTTTTACAAATTAAGCACTCCTGCTCAGAAGTTACAAAAAGTAGCCAAGTGATTAATCGTTGCGAGTAGTTGCAGATGGTGGGCACCAGCACTCATTTTTAGGAACCAAGACTAACTTTCTATCATCAGACTTTTATCCAAAGCAAAAGAGAGCGGAAGAAAGGGTGAATGGAAGAGGAAGAAAATGATATGAAAAGAGTGATAAAGCAAGAAAGCAGGGTTGAAAACTAACCTACTAGAGTGAGATAGAGGAAGACAATGGAGAGAGGTGGAAGAAAGAGACGCTAGGTGGAATCAAGTCTAAGAAGCCATAGTTTTTGGCAAACTTGTCATTTGAAAACCCATGTTGTGAACTTTTATGGAAAACCCTTCGGACTCTGCATGCATATTTGTATAAATTAAGCAGTAAAGCTGCCCCACGTTGAAGCTATCTTAAAGCAGTCCTAGTAGCCAAGTGTGAATAGTCAATTGCAGCGTCTAAATATGGATCACTATGGAAATGCTTGAAGTTTCATCTTGTGTCACCATCAGTCCCTACAGTATATATTATTCCACTCTAGGGAGGCTCACGACACTTTGCAGAATTAACTAATTATCACTTCTCAACAATTTGTGGATGGCAAAATACATTCTAGGCTAAGGTTTAAAAAGTAATTTATCTTATTTCAAGACTGGAACAATTACAGCATAAGGAAATTGAACTCTGGCAATATACTGCAACCCCACATAATCATAAATATAAATAGACAAGGACAAAAAGAAAATTAATTGGTAACGTCAAGCCAGAAATGGGAGGATCATAAAATTCATCAGTAGTATCAAACCAGCAATGGGAGAGCCATAAAATGAATTAGCAATCACTTCTCGTCCCCTTCCATAAGAAAGGCTTGCGCTCTAATCCCGATAACTACCGTATGATAGCCCTCCTAGATGTGGGCGGGAAGGCATACGCTAGCATTCTCTTAACTGCACTCACTAAGTGGGCGGAAACTAACAAACTAGTCCCCTTCACCCAAACCGCTTTCAAAAGGGGTGCACATCGAAGACAACTTGATTAGTATTGCCCACCTGATGGAAACCACCTTAGCTGCAAAAGGTAAATCGTTATACCTTGGATTCATCGATTTTCGTAAAGCCTTTGATAGCATAAGCCGGCCAAAATTATGGGAAATACACACAAGATGGGGCATCCCGCAGTCGCTACTGAAAGCACTAATTACCTTACACACCGACACCTGGGTTAAAGTGAGAGTCACATCGAGATGGTCCACCTCTAACAAAATCTATACCACCAGAGGTTTAAAACAAGGGTGCACCCTTGCACCAATGCTTTTTAACCTGTATCTCGCAGACCTCCCCGAATGGTTGTCACGCACTCGTGCTTTCCCTCCTGGAATAGAATCAAGAAAGATTCAAACTCCGCAATACGCGGATGACACCATCCTGCTAGATCAAACCCAGGTAGGCCTCCAAAGACTGTTTGATTCCCTCGCTCAGTACTGCAATATGAACATGCTCGAAATAAATGTCACCAAAACAAATCAAAGAAATGATAATATCCTCTGGAAAAACTAAAAAGAACACGTGGTTTATTGAAGGGAAGAGACTGGAAACTGTCACTGCTTATAAATACCTGGGCGTGTGGATCGATCATAAAGGGAGATCCACTGCGCACATAACCGAAATGCAGGCTGTCGCTCGTAGCCTAGAAGGGGCGTTCATAAGAACGAAAAGTACTTTGCACTCCCAGGATTTAGCACCATTAATAAAATTGATCACTGCAAAACTACTCCCCACAATCTCCTTTGGCGCAATAATCTTCAAGGATAAAATGAATATTTGGCTGGACAGAGCGCAATCGTCTTGCTATCGCAGGGTTTTCCGACTAACTAATTCAACCGCCAATGCCCAAATTAGAAAAGAATTCTCGCTATCCTCTCAGAGATGGATTATGAGTGCACGTTACATCAGCTATTGCTTAAAAACTAAACAAGCCAGCCCTCACACCCTAAAGAGTTGCTTATTGTTACTCTTCAGCAACCCAAAAACATCGTGGAATAAATATTTGATGTCATGCCTCGAATCCCTCAAAGCAAAGGACATATGGCTATCCCCGTTGCCCATCGAGGCGAAAATAAAACTATTATCTAAGCAAGCAAAAATTCTATCAAACGACCTTGATGAGCAACGGGTCAACCAGCTCTTTCATGGCTCTTGGGCCTCCAAATTATACACTCCGAAAACCCTTCCGTCCTACCTTGCTTCTTCTGTGAAAGTCCATATAAAACTCCAATTAATGAGATTCCGCTTCGGTTTAATCCCGCTGATGGCATACAACTTTGGCCAAGGATACAGGAAAGAAGCATCCTCCCAATGCCGCTTTTGCAAACATGATGAGGAAAATCTTATCCATGTCTTGTGCATTTGCCAAAAACTCTGAGCCCAAAGAAACTTCTGGCTGCGTCCAATCTGGCTCCTTCTTAAAATCAGGACTTGCCATGAAGCAGTTGACGCATGCATGAGGGGAGACTTACAGCAGTTGGCGGCACGTTTTGTTAAATTTATTACAGAAATCAATTCTCCGAATTTGTCCTTTGTTAAAGCTTGAATTCCCTTCTCCCCAGTGACATTATTGAGCTTCTTTTAATTTATTTTGTAAATTCTTTGTTTCCAATTGATTTTTATATTTCTTTCCTTTTTAAAACTTTTAATCCTTAACGGTTATCCCAGAGTGTGTATATTGCAACGATTTTAAATAATTGTGCAAATAAAAATTTACTTACTTACTTACTAGCAATGGCAGGCCAGCATGGACAATAGTTCATTAAATGCCAGATGTAGCGGAATTTCCACCATACACACTTTGACTCTACACCACTCAACAGCTCACTACTTGCTCCCTCTGGTTAGAAGTGCAGCATGGAGGAAGGACAGAGGACGTCAAACCTCTATTTACGCTTTGTCCTTCTACAGCCTCCATGAAGACCAAGTTTAACCAGGGGAGTGCTGATGTTAGCAAAAGAATGGCCAACTGCTGCCCGTAAATCATCTCCATGCAAGCTAGAGTTGAGTCCAGTTCCGGATTACTAAATAGGAAAAGTAGGCACCGGCCTATGGGCCCCGCGAGAACAAATCTAAATAATCTTGATTTGATCTTGAAAGAAAATTACAATCAAGCTTTCTTAAATTCTTTCCAAAGACAGAAACAAATGAATCGGGGGTGGGGGGGCATTAAAACAAATATTACTCTTTAAAATCTGAAAAAGTTCCTAGTTTCTTTACATTTGTATGTGTTGGATTGCATTACCCCGTTGAGTGACAATTATTAAAATTCATTATTTTAAACATAACACTTTTTTTTAAAGATATTTAACACTTCCTGAATGCACTTTTGTGGCCATGAAGGTTTCAAGAGATAATGTTGTTTGTAATGTTAACTATGTGAATGGTCAATATTATAGTAAATGGCGAGCATTATAAAAACATACATGACTCTGAACTGAATCCCTTCTTGGTGCCCCCACATTTGGCATTTAAGAAAAATAAGGAAGAGATAGCAGAAAATCGGAATTACACAGCCTCTTAGCTCTACAGATATGTATCATGAACAGCCATTGATAGAAGATCCTACACTATAGGTATCATAAGTAAGAGTGCATGTACAAACACACACACACACACTGATTGTGAATTATATGGGGAATTGGACTGGTAAGTGTGAGGGTCTTTTTACACATGTACAATGAACATGTATCGCTAGAGATCCCGAAATACAGGCCCTCTTGAGTATGTCACTCACCTGCAGAATGCTCCGATGTTCTCTACCAGGTAGCACTGGCCGCTGTTGTAGCAGTACATAGGGAACATATCACAGACAGATTTGCACGAATTGTTGAACCTCACGTAGCCCGTCCTGCACTCTGTGCCATTGTCGCCAGCTATCATCTGGGTCAGGTCCTTGCTTGTATCGGGCAGTGATTTGGGGTTCACATCCACCCCGGACAAGATGAACGTGTGCTGTGGCACTTGCTGCCTGTCTGTGGGTTTCTCGTCCTTTGTCATAGTTGGCATCTTAGGAGTAAATGTCAATGGTTTGGCACTGTTCTCATCCTCTAGTCCCCGAGCTGTGGCTTCCTCTTCTTCGCCATCATCTCCCTCCTCAATGTCATCTTCATCGTCCTCATCCTGGTTGGCACCTTCTTCATCGCCATCAGCATAGAACGATGTGGTTGGGTAGAAGTCGGATTCATCAAAAGGCGTGAAGTCATCGTACAGCTCCGACAGGGACCAGGAGGGCTTCCTATCGTGCAACTTCTTGGTGGAGTCAACACCTGGGATAGGAGGTCTACGGAAGTCGTCCGGCCCACCTTGGCCGTCTATGTCAAAGAGGTCATAATAATCGATGTCGATTATGTCAGGAGCAGGCTGGTCAGATGGAGGTTCTGGGGATTTGAGTGTCTTCGGAGGAGATGTTGTCGCCAAAGGCTCTTCTTTGTCGAGAAAGCCAAGATCCATGTTCGCCTTAGCCCCTTGCCCCCTTGACTTCATGGTGGTCTCTGCCCACAAGTCTGGAGGCTGTTCTGCTTCCTTAGAATCAAAGTCAACGTCTGTTTCTGGAGCTGTTTGGATACTTTCTCCTGGAGATTTACCACTTGGGGTTGGAGGTGAAAGGTCGCCATCTCTGTAGACCCCGAGCAGCAGGTCAGTCTCTGCAGAATCTGGACTGATGCCTACCCCCACCTGTGCCGTCTCCGGCCCTTTGTCCCCAGGGTTGGCACTCTGGTATGTGGGAGAGGTAGTGCCTTCACTGGCGCCCCCCAAATCCTGCTCCACCCCAGGGTGGTCTGGGTAAGTGAGGACACTTTCTGGCAGGCTGGCATAGGGGCCTCCGCTGCCGGCCTCCTCGGAGTCCTCGGCGTCCCTTGCCACTTTCTTGGAGTTGCTTAAAGCTGGGACAAAGGCCCATGGGGGGGTAGTTACACTTCTCAAACCTTCCAGCCCCCCCTGAGTCTGTTGGTTCGCCGCAGACACGGTTCCGTCTCCGGTGCACGACGAGCAGATGGGCGGCTCACTGCTGTCCTTCTGCATCTCAGCAGAATAGTACCCTGGGGTGCTCCCTTCGAGGGGGGAGCTCTTGGCACTGCGGGTGGCATCCGTGCCAGGCGCAGAAAGGTCAGCGGGTGCCCCTGGCTGCAGCTCCGCGCCCCCGGGGGCAGACTTCCCCAGTCCTTGGGCCACGGACCTATTTCCGGCCTCTTGTGCCCCATCCTGTCCGGGTTCCGGGTCAGAAAGGCTCTTGGACAGAAGGCTTCCCTGGAAGGCCTCGGCGCTCTGTGGGGCCTCCGTACCCAATTCACTCAACCAGACATGTCCCTCCCACCTGGCATCATTGGCATCCGTGACATCGGCGGGCTGTGACTTCCATTCGGGCGCTGCTGAATAGAAGGGGCAGAGAAGAGAATAAAGTTAACAGAGTGCTCGAGACTTCATTTTTGAAAAATCAACATCTTTAAATACATACAATGTTTTTTGTTGTTTTATTATTTCTTCTGATTTTTTTTAGACGTATTTATCCATGTTTGTGGATAATTAGTTGGTTAGTGCCAAGGGACCCCTTTGGGATGTAGAAAGGTTCCTTCAGAAATACAGGTAACATAATATAAAAATGTAACATAACACATACCCAAACCTTGACATTTTTCCCTGCAACCATGCCTCATAGATTGTGTTGCCAGGGTAGACGCAGTTGTTTTCTAAGCTCCATGCCCTGATGCCCACTTAGTTAAAACGCTTCCATTTATCTTATCCTGTGACATATATTACCGATAATCATTCCTACTCAGTTAAGCCTCTGCAGGTAATCATGAATTAGTTCCCATGCCCTGAAGTGCAGGAAGCTGTTGTCCATCTCTGTTTTATCCAAAGAAATGCAGGCACTATATTAATATAACACTTTCTGACATCTTTTGGCGCCATTAGCACTCTCTAGATTGTCCAGCAAGAAGACACTTCAGGCCAGGTCAGTGTGCCCCCATTTGAGATCATTTATGCATCCCGACGGAAGCCGCGAGGCTCAAACCTGAAGCCACGCTCGCTGCCATGACAGATTTGAACAAGGCTGACAGCCGTTAGAGCAGGAGACGCCTCGTGCAATCAGTAAATTACAATCAGTCGCGCGCTCTAATATTGGTAATGCAGCAGGCTGTTGTGTAATGCTTGTAATTACGGCCTCTGATTTTGCCAGTGATGTCAGAAGCCAATCACACAAAAGGGCTTTGAGCAAAATCACTATCACTGAAGAGGTAGGGAGATGGGGCAACGCTTCCGGGTTTGAGACTGGGCCCTCTTTTTTTGTTATTTAGGTGTGGGGGGAGCTGGACACTTCTGCATTTTTTTTTAGGTTTTGGGATCCCTTTTCTGAGGAAGCATTGCCAGTGGCTTTACTGCGAGGTATGAAATAGGTCAGCTGATCCTCGCAGTTGGGTAGTAGCACTCAGACTTAATTGGTTGCAGGGTTGGTCCCAGTGTAACTGCACATGCTGCACTAATGAGAGCTATGCCCCTTAGAGGGAGGATTTCGCCATCATTTAATCGAATTCTTTATTTAAATGTCATTCAATGTCACCCTCTTCTTACAGTACAATGTTCACTAAATAACTTTGCAGTACACCTTTGATTCCCTGCACATTTTTTTAAAATGGAAGACTTACACATTTTTCTGTGTGGATTTTTGAAGCAAATTATTTTCATCACTGCTGCTGCTTTGTGCAATTATATACATCCTATGCATGCAGATGTGTGGAGTCTGAAATGCAGTTTATTGTGTTTGTTGTTTGTGTGTGTATGGGGGGGGGCTGTGATTCACAAGAGGTTGTTCTGCCTCTCCCCTCTCTAACCAATGGGCACCTGCCTATGAGCTTTATACAAAGCCCCTCTTTTACCAGCTTTAGCTACAAAAACAAGCAGTTAATCACAACCTGACTACAGTCTCATTGCCTAGACCCATAGTGTGCGCAGTGCAGATCAAGTGTATGATGCTTCAGAAGCCCCTCCTCTATAGTACTAAAAAGTGATTAGACCTTTGCACTGTAGCAATACATGTTTAGGATTAGGCTCTGGTGCTTAGCTCTTGATGCTGTGGCCCGCCTCCCGGAGAAGCTCTAACTCATTAATTCTCACATTTCTTTAACTTCATATTTTTTACGAGAACATATTGTGGCATTTGCTGAGACACCCCATTACCAAAGATAAAATAGCCATTATTCAATTTTATCTTGACCATTTCAATGAACATGATGTACACATGATCCATTTTAGCAAAGTTTTCTTTTCTCAAAAAGTATTTGCGTGCATTTAACCCAAGTTCATGATGAAAACGGATATAGAGACCGAGAGGTGACTTCCGTGGTAATCCTTTGGTATCCTTTCTGCCAGGGGATGGTCTGTAAATGGCATAAAATATCTTTAGTATCCTGTAAAAATTATTTTAGTTGCCTTACTGTCGATGCCGAAAATAAATATAGAAATTGGGATGTTTTCTCAAAGAGGGACCCAATGCTAGAAACTAAGGGTCTCCCTGGTGGCGCCTTTGCAATCTTATTTATTTTATTTTATTTTATTTTATTTATAATGCACCTTGGGGAGAGGATATATTGTTGGCATGATGGTGAATTCCACCACAAAGCTTGAAGAATTGAGAAAATTTGCGAATATAATAATAAAACAGGTCGATAAAGGCGGACATTTTGTTATTCAGTCCAAAGCAGGATATATGAAGGAGACGTATCGACAGTTGAACAACTAAGAGTGTTATACAAAGGTAAAAGAGAGCCCATTAAAACACAACTGAAATGTATTTGGATGAGCTTGTGAACTGGAAGGATTCAGGACTCTTGAGTAAGGAAGAAGCAATATTCCTTATCAGTAACATGAAAAATACATGGAAAAAATCATTAATTGGCTATATTTGGTTGACCAGACTCCCTTGGACCCCCTCCCTTGATCAAGACAACTGTAGTATTTACAATTTAGAAGCCCCGCCCCTAGGCAAAGTTGGGGGTACAAGTGTCTAAATCAAGACACTCTTCAGGAAGCTGAACACAGACCTGCCTGCCTGCCAGGACTAAAGATGGTGGTCACACAGCATCTGTAAAGGGCAGGGCTGGACAGAGCTTGCAAGGACATAGAGGGCTCCAAGACAAGGGCAGACAGCACACGGTCCCAAGCAGCTGGACTGGACGCAAGGGGGAGCAACTTGATCTCTGGAAGGAGCATGCCCAGCTGCTTGAGGGCGAGAAGGCCCTGAAGCTGAGGTTGCCACAGCCCGGCTGGCCTAGAGGAGGCCAGAAGAACATAACCTCCTCTAAAGACCAGCTCTCTTAGCGTTTGCCATCGAGAAAGACGAGCCTGCACTCTCCGCATTCCATCCTGCGCCCAGCCATCGAGTGCCTGCAAATGATCCCTTCTTCCCCTGGTGGATCCAGGGGCAGCTGCTCTTAGCAGACCTGGTGTGCGCTCCCATTGTGATCCAGACTCTGGAATCATTGTAATGATCCTTCTAGCCTCAGGGTTCAAAGAACATAAGGGCTAGAAGATCCCGTCAAGGCCAGGCCTAGCCCCAAGGAACCAGGTCCAGATTGACACTGGTTCTACCAGTGTCTTCCGTAAATGCACTGCCCACGGCGGCTTTCCAAGGTACAGGCCTCTGAAGGACTGGGAACATCCTTTACAACGCAACTTTTACAACAATATATATTACTATTTATGCTATTAAAAAGTCTGTCCGGCTGGACAGTAAAATATAGATTCCAATTTTGGTCTATATTTATCTGGATTGCCTTATTGTCTCTAACGTTTGGGACCATTGTTTTTTGTAATACGATATACCCCCAAAGGTCCCAGACTAATTGCGACTTTTGGGTTCCCTTGTTTTTTATAATGAGTAGTTGGACACCAGCAGCTAAATATATTGGACTATGCCTGTAAACAGATACAAGGGACCACAATATGCATTGGGCACAATGTCTATCCTAATACACCTGGTGCAGGCCAGGGCAGTGTACACCCAGTTACACAAAGGGATGCACTGTCCTCAGTGCAGGCGCAAACGCTCAACAGTTCACGCCTGTGCTGAGGGCGATGCATTAGTGAAAGACAGAGCTGTAGTTTGAAACCCCAGCTGTGTCTTTCACTGGAGGCTGACCAGCCTCTGCTTGGAGAGGGGACCCCCCCCCCTCACGGCTAGTAGGTACAATGCGAAAATGCACCTGCCAAAATGGCTGTAACCCCATCGCCCCCTCCATAGGGGTGAATGTGGGGCACCACCTCACTGTGGTGCACCGTCAGTGTGCCTCCTGACAGCTTCATTGCTTCTGCACCCACGTCTGTAATGTGGTCCGGGCACACTCGGACAGTGTTTCATCTTTTGCATGAGGCCACACACTGGCACAACCCATATTATAGAAGGGGCACAAATAGCGATGGCCTCTTCTCTAATACCACAGTGCCCTGGGTGCAAAAAGGGGCACGCAAAACAACTGTTACACCTAGTTTCTTTAATACGGCTCCAGGACATCAGCCAAAACACTGGGAGCACAAGAGTCTGCGCTGAATGGGGTCTCAGTTGTTTTTTTTGTGGTGGCTTTCTGGAATTCACATTTTTTAGGGCAAATCTTTGTCTTCTTGCCCTGGCCTGTATTTAGTAGGGTCACCTGTGCTTATAATCAGAAGGGTACACAAACTTGGTCAAGACCCAGGTTGGATTCCGATGACCTGCATCAGTTTTCCCCAACTTTCAGACCGTTCTGTGAGAATTCAGCTCCTGCTAATAACTAGAGATCCCAGATCTTCCAAAACCAGTTCTCCCCGAACCGAGGCTCACAGTACAACACTGACCATAGAGACTCTAGAGACCATGATAGCAGAAATATAGCGCCTAGAGCTAACAAGCTATAATAGTATTTGTGGTCTGTCGTGGCCCCAGAAGGTGCTAGCACCTTCCATTTTTTGTATATCATCTTTTTGAGCTGAACCATTTCCTCATCTGTTAAAAAAGTCATTGTCTGGACAATGATGTTCTTGAATGTTATTTACTGTGCCAGGCTGAAACAGAGTTTCTTACCCGCTCCCCTCCTGGAACCAGTCTTGGCTGCTCGACCCCAGTGCCCTGGCAGAGTCCATTTGGAGAGAATGAGAATGGTGGCACTGAATGATACCCATTAACCACTGACTGTCCCAGGACCCAAACAACAAGGCCTACAGCATCCGAGGAGAGTCCAAAACTGCAGGCTATCCCTGGGAAGAGGACAGAGACACTATCCCTATGGAAGAGCCCAGATTACAGGGAAAACCTGGGAGGAGAACAGACACACAGTCACAATGGAAGAGCCCAGATTACAGGGAAAACCTGAGAGAACAGACACACAGTCCCTATGGGATATCGCAGATTACAAGGGAAAACCTGGGAGGAGAACAGACACACTGTCCCTATGGGAGAGCCCAGATTATTGAGAAATCTGGGAGGAGAACAGACACACAGTCCCAATGGAAGAGCCCAGGTTACAGGGAAAACCTGGGAGGAGAACAGACACACAGTCCCAATGGAAGAGCCCAGATTACAGGGGAAACCTGGGAGGAGAAAGATAGCCGGTCCCTATGGAAGAGCACAGATTACAGGGAAAACCTGGGAGAACAGACACACAGTCCCAATGGAAGCGCCCAGATTACAGGGAAAACCTGGGAGGAGAACAGACACACGGCCCCTATGGAAGAGCACAGATTACAGGGAAAACCTGGGATAACAGACACACGGTCCCTTTGGAAGAGCCGCGATTACTGGGAAAACCTGGGAGAACAGACACACTGTCCCTCTGGAAGAGCTGAGATTACAGGGAAAACCTGGGAGGAGAACAGACACACGGTCCCTATGGAAGAGCTGCAATTACTGGGAAAACCTGGGAGAACAGACACACGGTCCCTATGGAAGAGCACAGATTACAGGGAAAACCTGTGAGGAGTACAGACACACGGCCCCTATGGAAGAGCCCAGATTACTGGGAAAACCTGGGAGAACAGACACACGGTCCCTATGGAAGAGCTGAGATTGCAGGGAAAACCTGGGAGGAGAACAGACACACTGTCCCTATGGGAGAGCCCAGATTATTGGGAAATCTGGGAGGAGAACAGACACACAGTCCCAATGGAAGAGCCCATATTACAGGGAAAACCTGGGAGAACAGACACACGGTCCCTATGGAAGCGCCCAGGTTACAGGGAAAACCTGGGAGGAGAACAGACACACAGTCCCAATGGAAGAGCCCAGATTACAGGGGAAACCTGGGAGGAGAAAAGATACACGGTCCCTATAGAAGAGCACAGATTACAGGGAAAACCTGGGAGGAGAACAGACACACAGTCCCAATGGAAGCGCCCAGATTACAGGGAAAACCTGGGAGGAGAAGAGACGCACGGTCCCTTTGGGGGAGTCCGATTACTGGGAAAACCTGAGAGAACAGACACACGGCCCCTATGGAAGAGCCCAGATTACAGGGAAAACCTGGGAGTAGAACAGACACACAGTCCCTATGGAAGAGCCGCGATTACTGGGAAAACCTGGGAGAACAGACACACGGTCCCTATGGAAGAGCACAGATTACAGGGAAAACCTGGGATAACAGACACACGGTCCCTATGGAAGAGCTGAGATTGCAGGGAAAACCTTGAAGGAGAACAGACACACGGTCCCTTTGGAAGAGCTTTGATTACTGGGAAAACCTGGGAGAACAGACACACTGTCCCTCTGGAAGAGCTGAGATTACAGGGAAAACCAGGGAGGAGAACAGACACATGGTCCCTATGGAAGAGCTGCAATTACTGGGAAAACCTGGGAGAACAGACACACGGTCCCTATGGAAGAGCACAGATTACAGGTAAAACCTGTGAGGAGTACAGACACACTGCCCCTATGGAAGAGCCCAGATTACTGGGAAAACCTGGGAGAACAGACACACGGTCCCTATGGAAGAGCTGAGATTGCAGGGAAAACCTGGGAGGAGAAAAGACACACGGTCCCTATGGAAGAGCCGCGATTACTGGGAAAACCTGGGAGAACAGACACACTGTCCCTATGGAAGAGCTGAGATTACAGGGAAAACCTGGGAGGAGAACAGACACACGGTCCCTATGGAAGAGCACAGATTACAGGGAAATCCTGGGAGAACAGACACATGGTCCCTATGGAAGAGCACAGATTACAGGGAAAACCTGTGAGGAGAACAGACACACGGCCCCTATGGAAGAGCCCAGATTACTGGGAAAACCTGGGAGAACAGATACACGGTCCCTATGGGAGAGCCCAGATTACTGGGAACACCTGTGAGGAGAACAGACACACGGCCCCGATGGAAGAGCTGAGATTACAGGGAAAACCTGGGAGGAGACCAGATACACGGTCCCTATGGGAGAGCCCAGATTACTGGGAAAACCTGGGAGGAGAACAGACACACAGTCCCAATGGAAGAGCCCAGTTTACAGGGAAAACCTGGGAGGAGAATAGATACATGGTCCCTATGGGAGAGCCCAGATTATAGGGAAAACCTGGGAGGAGAACAGACACATGGTCCCTATGGAAGAGCCCAGATTACTGGGAAAACCTGGGAGGAGAACAGACTCACGGTCCCTATGGGAGAGCCCAGATTACAGGGAAAACCTGGGAGGAGAACAGACACACAGTCCCAATGGAAGAGCCCAGTTTACAGGGAAAACCTGGGAGGAGAATAGATACACGGTCCCTATGGAAGAGCCCAGATTATAGGGAAAACCTGGGAGGAGAACAGACACACAGTCTCTATGGGAGAGCCCAGATTACAGGGAAAACCTGGGAGGAGAACAGACACACAGTCTCAATGGAAGAGCCCAGTTTACAGGGAAAACCTGGGAGGAGAATAGATACATGGTCCCTATGGGAGAGCCCAGATTATAGGGAAAACCTGGGAGGAGAACAGACACATGGTCCCTATGGAAGAGCCCAGATTACTGGGAAAACCTGGAAGAACAGACACACGGTCCCTATGGAAGAGCCCAGATTACTGGGAAAACCTGGGAGTAGAGATACAAGGTCCCTATGAAAGAGCTGAGATTACAGGGAAAACCTGGGAGAACAGACACACGGTCCCTTTGGAAGAGCCCAGATTACAGAAAATACCTGGGAGGAGAACAGACACACGGTCCCTATGGGAGAGCCCAGATTACAGGGAAAACCTGGGAGGAAAACAGATACATGGTCCCTATGGGAGAGCTCAGAAAACCATTTCCATATGCATGCTGCTACTTCGAACCTTACGGAAAATTCTTCCCCTGCTGCCACTCCAGGCTAGACCAGAGGTGGGGCGTGGCATTATCCTTAGTAGGATAGATTATTGTAATGCACTGCTTCTGGGGGCACCCGATAATTTGATTAATAAGCTGCAGCGCATCCAAAACATGGCTGCAAAGCTAGCTCTTTCTAGGCCTCGCGCTGCTTCCTATTCCCTTGCACTTAAAGACCTTCACTGGCTGCCAGTCCAGCAGCGAATTCTCTTTAAATCATCATGTCTGGTCTTTAAGGCTCTACGTGACCAAGGTCCAGCCATGTTACAGAACCTCTTTTCCTGGTACCACCCAGTGAGACCTTTACGCTCCTCTTCATTACATCTGGTAGAGGTCCCAAGGATCCATAGGCTACGGATGGGGGGTCGGTCCTTTGGTTACGCAGCTGCCAAGCTTTGGAACTCCCTCCCTCTGTCCTTGAGGAGCTTGGAGGATCTCCCATCCTTTAAGAAAAGTCTGAAAACTCATTTCTTTCCTAGAACAGCCTAAACAGTGTGTCTGTGTAGATGGTTCAGTAGAGTGTAAAGCGCCAGGACACCCTCTGGGTGGCAGTTCGCGCTATACAAGTGCATAATACATACATACATACATTACAGGGAAAACCTGGGAGGAAAGCACACTGCATGGTGTTCTCAGGCTAAGACCCAGACTGTACTGGTGGCCATGAGAGGACCTGTAAGTGCAAGGTGTATAAAACAGAAGAGGCTGCATGGAAACCATGGAGTAGCCCAGACTTTGCGTGTTTCTTGGGAGGACCCTATGTTGTAGGGTTTCAGTGTAGGAGCTCAGTATCAGGGCATCTGTAGAAGAGGCCCGGCTGCATGTTTTCTAAAGAGGGGCCCAGACAGCACAGAATCCAAGGAGTGGGCCAGACAGCAGGGTATTCCAGGGAAGGAACCCTGACTGCAGGTATCCCAGGAGTACCCCAAGCTTCTGGCTATCCAACGAGGAGCTCGGCCTGTGGGGGGGCTCAGGCTGCATGGTAACCCTGGAAGCAGACAAGACTGTAGAGTGTGCCACAGGGGAGCCCAAACTCGACAGTATTCATAGCGGTTCTGAGGCTGCAGGGTGCAGTATTGTAGTCACATATACACAGTGTTCCATACCCATGAGGAGGTACGGAAGCACACAGCAGGCAAGCAAGGGTATCCAATGAGAAGCCTAGGATTCAGTGTATCTGTGACGGAGCTCGGGTAGCAGGTTATTTAAGGAGGAGGCCAGGGGCCGCGTGCAGTGTGTTCCAGGGTGTAATGCATCCATAGAAGCAGCCCAGTCTGCAGTGCACCTGTGGAGGAGCACTGTTACAGCTAGGCTGTCCAAGGAAGAGTGCAGGAGCACGATATCCAAGTAGAAGCCGAGTCTGAAGGGTGTCCCTGGGAGGAGCCCAGCCTTCCGGGTGTCCCTGGGAGGAGCCCAGGTGCAGGGTAACCTGGGACATCCCAGGTGCAGTGTATCCTAGGATGAACCCAGATGTAGGGTTTGCCTGGCACGAGCCCAGCGATCAGGGTGTGCCTAGGTGGTGCCGAGGTGCAGGGTATCGTGGGACGAACCCAGGTACAGGGTATCCTGGGAGGAACCTAGCATTCAGGCTGTCCCGCGGCGAGCCCAGGTGGAGGGTATCCTGGTACTAACCCAGGTGCAGGAAATCGTGGGACAAATCCAGATACAGGGTAGGCCTAAGAGGAGCCCAGCATTCAGGGTGTCCCTGGACAAACCCATGCGCATGGTATGCCTGGGAGGCGCCCAGCCTTCAGGGTGTCACAGGAGGAGCCCAGGAGCAAGGTATCTTGGGAGGAGCCCAGCCTTCGGGGTGTCCCTGGGAAGAGAGCATGCGCAGGGCATCCTGGGAGGAGCCCAGGTGCAGGGTATCCTGGGAGAGGCCCAGCCTTCAGGGTCTCCCTGAGAGGAGCCCGGTGCAGAGTGTCCTTGGACGAACCCAAGCGCAGGGTATCCTTGGATGAGCCCAGGTGCAGGGTATCCTGGTTGGAGCCCGGTGCAGGGTGTCCTTGGACGAACCCAGGCGCAGGGTATCCTGGGAGGAGCCCAGGTGCAGGGTATCTTGGGAGGAGCCCAGGTGC